>NC_060119.1:25131180-26447252 GCF_021461395.2 Schistocerca americana | reverse complement strand
TTACCTAAAGTAGGTACAACAACCATGTCCAGTCCTTAACCTGTTGAGGTGGCACCAGAGGTTCCTCGATAGGTCAAAACCTTTTGGCTTCTTTGTGGGATCAAGGTGGTGGACCCTTGTTCCCAATGTTTTTGTTGACCATTCATGCTTCCAGCTTTCATTTAGGTCAAAACCATCTGCGATGAGTTGTCCTGCAGTAATACTTGCAAGTCTTCTTGATCACTATCGTTGCTGTGGCGGATGACAGGTAGAGAGGGTGATGCAGAGATTTCGTTGGCCTCCCTCAGTAGAGCTTGTTTCCGCCTTAAGTGAGGTGGAGGGATGTGACTCAGTACAGGTAACCAATGGCATGGGGTTGGTTTGATGCAACCAGTAATGCAGCGCATTGTGTCGTTCAGTTTTGTGTCTACCTTGTTCACATGTACAATTTCCAACCTGACAGGTGCACAGCACTCGGCAGCAGAGTACACAAGACTGATGCCAGTTAAACGCAGAGACAGTCAGCAGAGGTTCCCCAAATGGTGCCACTGACCTTATGTAGTATGTTGTTCCTTGCAGCAACTTTATGAGAAAGCTTGGTGATGTGCTCTATGTAACACAGGGTTCTGTCTAGAGTGATTCCGAGATATTTTGGGAAAGGATTTTACCTCAACGTTTGTCCATTGAGCAGAACTCTTGGTTTGTAGTTCGCAGTAAGATTCGCTAGATGGAAACAAGAGACTTCAGTTTTTGATGTGCTTGGGATCAATCTTCAGGTCTTAAAGAAAGTTGACATCTTCTCCAGATCCTCCGTAAGAATTCGTTCACCATCTTCGAAATTACTGCTCTGTGCTACCAGTGCGATGTCATCAGCATAGATGAATGTAGTTGATGTTGTGGTTGCTAAATCATTAATGTATAAATTGAATAGTGATGGGGCTAAAAAAAGATCCCTGTGGTGGTCCATTGCTTAGTTTCCGTTTGTGCCTTTTAGAGCTGCCTAGAAACACTTCAGTTTTCCTTTCACTAAGCATTCTGGGTATTAGATCCACAATTTCTCGACATGGTACAACTTGCAGTAACTCGTAGATCCTGTCGCCAGTCAGCGTCATACGCAGCTGTCAGGTCAAATGCAGACAGCTGTCGATTTGAAATGGCCTTGAAAACCTGCTTGTTCAGGAGGGGTAGCAGCCTCGACGAACGGTGCTATTCTGGTTACGAGGACTCGTCCCAAAAGCTTGGATGTACAACTGAGCAGTGCTTTAGGGTGGTAGCTTTCAGGGCTGTCTGCAGGCTTGGCAGGTTTGAGAGTGGCTATAACTTTCGACAGTTCGAATTGTCTGGGAAGTTTGTCCTCTTTGAGTATGTAAATGAAGAGCGAAGTGAGCCAGCGTATGCAGTGTGGGCCCATGTTCTTAATAAATTCATTATAGATGTTGTCGGGGCCAGCAGCCTTACCGACTTTCAGTTGCTTGACAGCACTTTCTACTTCCGCTATGGAGAAGGGCCTGGAAAGCGACTCGTTTCTTGGGGCACTCCGCTTGAGGCTAGAGCCGTTACATTTTACTGCTCTGGTATGATTATTGTCTCTCTTTGCCCTTGTGAGGTCTGCGATCCGGTTGGCAATGAAGTCGGGACTAAATTTAGAATACGGCTTTTCGAGGTGGATGCTTGCCAGTCAGCCCATTCAAGACTCTCCGTGTTTTCCTACTTGACTAGCTAAAGTTCATTTCTTTGTGTGTTGCTCCCCATTTCTCTCGTCTGTTGTTTAAAGAGTGGAATAGTTGTGTGAGCTCACTGTTTGATTTCTAGAACTTTGGTATTCTTGATTTAAAGCCTTTCTTGATTCCCTCCAGGCACATATTCCTTTCTGTAACCCCTAGGAATGTTTGACTTAGCAGCTTTCATAACTTGTCTAATGAATTCATCGTAGTTGTTTGCTGTTGTCTGTAAGTTCTTCGCAGCTAAGTTGGAGTCAAGGTGTTTTGAAAATCCATCCCAGTTAGCTCGTTGAAAATTCCATCTGAGAAGAGCACTAAGTTTACAAGGGGAATTTTTAAACCAATTTCTGTCATAACAGAACGGTGTTGGCAGTTTGCGAACTTAGACAGAACAGTACGAGTGGCATTAAGTGGTTGATCTAGCTGATCTTTGGACACAAATACCAAGTCTGGGTTGTAATCCTTATTCGAGCGTGCAGAGTGGAAGGTTCCCTTGTCTTTCACATCAAAGACCAAGTGCATGCTGGTAGTTTCTGCCCATTGAGCTAGTGACTCCCCATTGACATCCACGGTGTCGTACCGCCAATCCGTGTGATGGCTGTTAAAGTTTCCGGTGTATATACAAGGGTGATCAAAAGCCGGCAGAACTGTGGAAGTCCAATTTACACTTGGAGGCTTGTACAGGTTGACAATCTTTAAGTCGTTTATCTGGATTATTATTGGGTAGATGTGCTTAACTTCTGTAGAATCAATTACATGCACTCCGTTTAGGCCTGACATCACATAAGTGGCTATTCGTCCTCTATGCTAAAGAGCTTGCTCATCTTTGGTACGTGTTTCTTGAATGTTGACAAGATCAATGTTAAATTCATGCCGTTGTTTCTGTAAATACATTTTGCAGAGATGATGCCTTCAATATTAAGCTGCATAATACGAACTAGGTGTATCTCGTCTCTAGTTGGATGATCCTGACAAGGACGGTTATTAGGTATATTTCCGGACATATTGTGCTACACCTATGACACTGTTGCTCGTTTAGCGCGCACACACACACACACACACACACACACACACACACACACACACACACACACACACACGCACGCACGCACACATAACAAATAAAAAATATCAAATCACACAGACTACACAAACAAAAGATGAAAGGTAAACACAAAGCGACAGTTGGTAAAACTACACACCAAAAACACACACATGTTGAACACAAAATGCAAAGTACAACTGACATATGCGATGTGTTGAGTCAAATGTGGGTGAAAGAACGCCAAAAATCGGCCAACTGGAGTATGGAGACTAATACACATACCTCCAGGACCACACGCATGAGCTAACAGCGCTGAAATCGTAACACCGAACGGTAATTTCACTTGACGAAATTCGTGCTACAAAAGTAGATTCTAACCTAAAAAGTAAGAGAAAACACGAGAAAATGTGACATAGTAAGACACTGTAACTTCCACATAATACATCTATTATATGTATAAAAAGAAACATGTATTGCAGGTCACTGAAGATCCTTCACAAATAAAAGAAGCGAAACGCATGTGACAGTAAACAAACTGCCTTCAATTAGTTGCATGGACGGAACATACCTCCACGAATTTCGAAGCAAATAAGGAACGAAAGAAAATAGAAGAAAATAACAATAAAAATTGTTTGTAAATCACTTGATTGCTGCGCTCATAACTCTTCAAATGGCAGAAAATGGAAGACCTGACACTGCCAGTCAATACTTTGTGTATGTCCGTTGGCACTAATAATAATAATAATAATAATAATGATACTAATAATAATAATAATAATAGTAAGCCACTAATAGGGCTAACCCCCCTTCTAGTGTGATTAGTTGGTTCAGGACAGAACTAATGAAGCCTCGGACAAGCGCTGTCATGATCGGGGACGACACTTGAACCCTATGCCCGTCCACAATGGTAACGACACTGCTAGCCACACGGAAAATGATTTAAATCCAAATAGAGGTGTTTTGCAGAACATGCTTCCTGCAACCACCCTAGAAGGAAAACAAAGACAGAGGATGAGATGGTCAGATGAAGTTAATCGACACCGCATGTCCTGTTATTACCAAGCAACAAACTTAGGAACCAACGCAACTGGATACAAATCACAAGTACACACAACATTTATTACCAGATACCCAGAATTAAAGTTTTTAACAGAACAACGACTAGCTGATCAGATCCATGTAATAATCAGAAATAACAGGATACCCCAGTCAGAATTAGAAAACATCAAACAACAAGCACAACAAATACTGGAACAAAATAACGTACAGTCAGAAGAAGAAGAAAATACAGTAATGGACTCAAACATCCCAGAGCAAACAAACCAAGAACAACATGCATCAATTAAACAATCAGAGGGAAACGAAATCTTAAGACAGCCACCAGAACAAGCACAAATAGAACACGAAGTGTCACACATGTTAGATATAGAAGAAAAATTTCAGCTGACATATATAGAATACAAAGACACAAATACAGACATTAGACCATTCTTGCATAGACCGCCAAATAACCCACAAGTCGAAACAACAATAAACACTATCAACACAATCATACACAACAAAATAAATGAAAACACAACTATGGAAGAGTTACAACTACTGGTTTATATAGGAGCACTCACTACATTAAATATACACGCTAGGCAGATATCAGAACCAACCAACACACAGAAGAAACCCACAAAACCAGCATGGCAACACAGGCTACAGATCAGAATAGAAAAACTGAGAAGAGACATCGGACAGCTAACACAATTTATAAGAAATAAATTATCAGACAAAAAACGAAAAAGGTTAGGTAAAATCTCACAACAAGAAGCGATAGAGCAATTAGATGAAAAGAAGCAGAAATTACAAGCATTGGCCAAACGACTTAGGAGATACAAAAAAAGTGAAAATAGAAGGAAACAAAACCAAACATTCAACACAAACCCAAAGAGATTTTACCAGACAATAGATAACACACACATTAAAATAGACAATCTACCAAACATAACAGACATGGAACACTTCTGGAGCAACATATGGTCAAACCCGGTACAACATAACAGACATGCACGGTGGATACAAGCAGAAACAGACACATACAAGATGATACCACAAATGCCTGAAGTGGTAATTTTGCAACATGAAGTCACCCGAGCAATTAATTCTACGCACAATTGGAAAGCACCTGGAAAAGATAAAATAGCAAATTTCTGGCTAAAGAATTTCACCTCAACACATACACATCTAACTAAATTATTTAACAGTTACATTGCAGACCCATACACATTCCCTGATATACTTACACATGGAATAACCTATCTGAAACCTAAAGATCAAGCAGACACAGCAAACCCAGCTAAATATCGCCCCATAACATGCCTACCAACAATATACAAAATATTAACTTCAGTCATTACACAGAAATTAATGACACATACAACACAGAATAAAATTATAAATGAAGAACAAAAAGGCTGTTGCAAAGGAGCACGAGGATGTAAAGAGCAACTGATAATAGATGCAGAGGTGACATATCAAGCTAAAACCAAACAAAGGTCGCTACATTATGCATACATTGATTACCAAAAAGCTTTTGATAGTGTACCCCATTCATGGTTACTACAAATATTGGAAATATACAAAGTAGATTTGATACAGTTCCTAAACATAGTAATGAAAAATTGGAAAACCACACTTAATATCCAAACAAATTCAAATAATATCACATCACAGCCAATACAGATTAAGTGTGGAATATACCAAGGGGGCTCATTAAGTCCTTTCTGGTTCTGCCTTGCTCTGAACCCACTATCCAACATGCTAAACAATACAAATTATGGATACAATATTACTGGAACATACCAACACAAAATCACACATTTGCTATACATGAATGATCTAAAACTACTGGCAGCAGCAAATCAACAACTCAACCAATTACTAAAGATAACAGAAGTATTCAGCAATGATATAAATATGGTTTTTGGAACAGACAAATGTAAGAAAAATAGCATAGTCAAGGGAAAACACACTAAACAGGAAGATTACATATTGAATAACCATTTGGAATAGTGAAATGGAGTAACACAGACCTAGAAGCACTCAATACACTTACACGATCACAATGCCACAAATATAGAATAAATCACATACATCCAGCAACAGAAAGAATCACATTAAGCAGAAAGGAAGGGGATCGACATAAAAAAACCTACGTTATAGACAGGTAGACAATTTAAGAAAATTCTTTCTAGAACGAGCAGAAACTAGCAAAATACACAAAGCAATCACTCATATAAATACATCTGCTACCCTCTGCAATTTCATAACCACTTCTACAACCCTTTAGATCACTTAACGTCAACAGATACGAAGAAAGTAAATTGGAAAAAGAAAACACTACATGGCAAGCACCCGTATCATCTAACACAGCCACACATCGATCAAGACGCATCCAACACATGGCTAAGAAAAGGCAATATATACAGTGAGACGGAAGGATTCATGATTGCAATACAGGATCAAACAATAAACACCAGATATTACAGCAAGCATATTATTAAAGATCCCAATACCACAACAGATAAATGCAGACTTTGCAAACAACAAATAGAAACAGTAGATCACATCACAAGTGGATGTACAATACTAGTAAATACAGAATACCCCAGAAGACATGACAATGTAGCAAAAATAATACATCAACTACTTGCCATACAACGTAAACTAATAAAACAACATGTTCCCACATACAAGTATGCACCACAAAATGTACTGGAGAATGATGAATACAAATTATACTGAAACAGAACTATTATAACAGATAAAACAACACCACATAACAAACCTGACATCATACTCACCAATAAAAAGAAGAAATCAACACAACTAATCGAAATATACATACCCAATACAACAAATATATAAAAGAAAACAGGAGAAAAACTGAAAAATGCATCCAACTGGCTGAGGAAGTCAAGGACATGTGGCATCGGGATAAAGCTGACATTATAACAATTATACTATCGACTACAGGAGTCATACCACACAATATCCACCAGTACATCAACGCAATACAGCTACATCCAAACATATATATACAACTACATAAATCTGTAATTATTGATACATGATCAATTACCCGAAAGTTCCTAAGTGTAATGTAACATATACCGTACAGTTAAAAGGAAGTCATGCTTGATCAAGGTCCGCGTCACTTTCCATTTTTAACCAGACATAACGTCTGAGAAAGGAAAGAATAATAATAATAATAATAATAATAACAATAATGATAATGTATATGCTCTACAGCAGTGTAAAATCCATTACAAGTAGTAGGGCAACAAGGACGTTACCCCATATTACGTTTTTGCCAAATTTATTCAAGGTGGTGCCCATAGATGTGGCAACGTCTTAGTGACAGCGAAGTGGGAAGTCGAAATTTTGGAGGGAAAACAGGTCAATTGGGCTGCGTCCACTATCCTAACACCGTCCCCTTCTCCCCCTCCCACCCTCTCACCACCGATTCCTCACCACTCCCCCATCTGTAAATTGGTGGGGAAACAACTCAGTTAGTGCTGAGCTGTGGAATAGGATGGAAATAAGTCTTTATTTTGTATGCATTGCTTCCCTCCCCTCGCCCACCAGGAAATTACCAGCTTCCTCCTTTGCATTCGCTACTCCGTGTTCTGCGCTCATAGGTAGCACACCGTGCCTAGTGTACACATTCACCGTGGCACCAAGTTACAACACCTGAAGGTGGGGTTGTGTGATAATAAAAGAACTTTACTATACCTCTGGTACAGTGCTCAGTTGCTGATACTCCTCCAACAGGATTGTTTGTGCTATAAGGAAGGCGGGAAAAGTACTGAGTGTGTGTGGACTGCTGGATAGGACAGACATACGTCTCTATTTTGTTTGCATTGTTTATTTCAACAATTTGAGTTGTCATAGGCAGTAGCTCCATCCAATGTGTTCATCATGAGGTCCAGAGTCAAACTGACCTAGTTCATAGTATCACCACCAGAGGGCACTGCCGTCCCCTCCCCTCCCACGACATAATCCAAGATGTTGGCCTGAGGGAAATGTGTCTAGCTGCTGGACTGAGAGGATGGACATAATTGTTTGCTGTGCTCAATGGACAAGATGTTTGTGCCGAAGATGTCTGTGCCGAGGAGGAAGAGGAATATATTAGCATCTGAGGACTGTGTTGATAGCAATGATATTTGGTAAAGACAAATACGTTTCCTGAAATAATGAATATGGGTTAAATTACAGTTGAAAACTGTTACTGATAAATGTATTTGCTGTAAATGTAGATCATTCGATAGAAGTCCAGTCAGTCAATATTCCAAAGCAAAAGAGGCAAGACATTTACTCACTCCAACGCTTCCAACGTGTCCAGAGACTTGGGCAGGGGCTATTCCAAGGAATACCGCCAATGCCACGTATGAACAAGGACTATAAGAAGATCGCGGCACACTTGTGAAACTGTCCCTGAGATACTTATCAAGCTTTTATGGGAAATACACTTGTCTTTGAGAATGAGCTGCTTCATGAATTACTAAATCCAACTGAATACGTCCATAAATACATTCCCCAAAAAGATAGTTGCACAGTACCTCGCCTCAATTTTACTGTGTGTATACCAACGCTCGAACATGAATCTCAATACATTGGTGAAACTGTCCCTGAGACGCTTTCGATGCATTTGTGGGAAATACACTTGTCTTTGAGCAGGAGCTGCTTCAGGAGTTACTAATTCCAACTGAATACTGTAAAGACACATTCAAGAAAAAGATCGCTGCACAGTAGTTCACTCCAGTTTTGAAGTGTATACCGCCACACTTGAACACAGACTATAAATGCAGATCGCTCTACACCTGTGAAACCTCCCTGACACACTTCACGCACTTTTGTTGCAAACAGAACCCAAAATCGATATCAGCTGCTGTATCTGATTTTATACATCAAAATAATGATATTTGGAACTCGAAATAAATATCTCTGTAACTCTAAACTGGACCCTCACCACTTTTCGAGTTTTCGTTGATTGTTTGAAGGCGCTGCCAGAGAGAGAGAGAGAGAGAGAGAGAGAAGTCCCACAGCTATCTTGATGCTCATCACTTTCCTTAAATGGTGAATGGGCTTAGTTTATATTAGCTGCTGTTGGAGTCAGGGACATTATTTTTTCACTTCTCGGAGCTGTGTGTAAGCACAGACGGGGAAATCAGAACAATTACACAAACAGAATTCAAAGCACTGTCCTACAGTTAAGAGAAATGGCTGGAATTTTCAGTGATTTTTCGGTGTGTTACATTGCTGGTCTGGAGAAGCCCTAAAGACACATTGGCGAATGAGGGACGGCATCCTGCTCGGACGCGTCTCTGAACACTCGAACAAAGAAGACATCACGTGACACTCAGAACTTTCCGTAGATGTCTTGCACCTATCTTGTTCGAACCAGTCTGTAGAAGCTCCTATACCCCTCACCAAGGATGTCTTGTGAATGGAGCATTCTGATTGGCTCTTATTGAATTTACCCAACACACTGCTGCTGCCGCCGGTGTGGGATCACTGTCCGCCATTTTCTGCAGATGAGACTCAGTGGCAAAACTATTTCGTACAGATCGACGAAACATACAGTGGTCATGTTGCACTGAGAGTTACTCTCTGCAAAAGTGACTTACAGATCATGAAACACGGAGACTACTGCCAAAGACTCTTCATCAGTCGTACTGCCCTGCTGCTGTCGAGGAAAGCTTGAATATTTCGGCGCGAAACCAGACTGTTCTACAAAGGCTGCGCTGGTCCCCCTCGGCACACACTCGTCACTGCTTCTGGCCCCGACCTGCTTGCTTGCTTTCTCCAGACTCTGGGATTACCAAACGTATGTATTTTCACACGGTTTGCCAGAATATCACACCATTTACGCGATAGTTCCAGATATCAAGCGCATAGCAGAATACTACCGGTCGCTTGCACAGTATAATTCTGAAGATAAAGATTGGAAATTATTTCTCTGGAAACCCGAAACGTTAGCGAGATGCAGCGAGGTAGAACGTGCTGCAAACCACTAAATAACTAGAAACTTATCATGTCTGCGACGATCTTTACGTGAAAACTCGAAGAAAAAGGGGAAACTGATATTTCCACTCGTGAATACCGATGTCAATTATGTAACAAGACTTCAACTTGTCCTTCTACTTTACAAAGTCGATTAAGGTGTTTCTCATGTCTAGGAGAGCAGCAAACGTATCTTCCACCCGTATTTCCACCATCCAGATGCACAGGAAATACACCACAATCGGTGTTCTCTCAATCAAATAATAGTTCGTTACCCACTCATCTAAATTGCGATAGGGTTAGGTTAGCTACATTTCTGTACCCCTGCCGGGTTCTCCAGTCAGGGTGGCTCCAGTGTAACCTGGAAACGTCAGTCAGACCACTGCCGCTGCGCACCCCACACCCCAGACAGAATCGTCCAAGGAAACCAGCCACATATATTTTATCACTGTACTTACAGTTAAATACTACGATTTCAGTCTCAATCTGACGACATCTGACAATGAGTGAAGTATCGGAAACATAAATATCTGTACCATTCTTATGACTGGACATAATTTTCTAACTAAAAAAAATCTTTCATTCCCCTTACAGCTATCGCAGTTTCCCCCCGTCAGATACGTACCTTCCTTATAACAGGAAATTTTCTTTGCACGTGTTGAAACACACACATACGTTATAAGCCTGCTACTCATGGCGAATCTATGTATCATCCATTCCCTACGACTGAGTATAATACTTTGCCAATAACCGAATGCTGGTGACGTCAAAGAATACTGAGCGAAAATCCACGATGGATGGACATGTCTCATAAGTTTTTCTTGTGAGTGGTACAAGTGTGTCTTAGAAACAGAGGTGTAATCGTCTTACAAGTCGCTACATGTTAAAAACACGATCGCAATGGCTATGTTACTGTGACAAGGGGGTCATGGTTCCACAGGCACACCAAGTGTCCCTAACAATATCCATGTTGAAAAATATACTGGCTTCATAAATTAACAAATGGTATTGCTTCTGGATACAGTGGTATTCCACACAATTACCGCGACATTGAAATATAGATGGCGATCGCGGGATGTGTTTTAACAGACGAAAGCGTGGGTGCACATTGTCGCCAGTGTTAGCTCGTAATAAAATCACCGAATTTAGAAAGTGATTCGGCTCAGGAATGTGGTATGAAGGCAGTATTTGCAACTGCCTCATGCCACCGCTACATACTTCTCCAGTATTTGGAAAGCATTCCATTTCAATGTCATGTGAGAGGTTCTGCGATAATGTATCCACTGGTTTATAGGCAATGATTGATTGAGAATAATCATGTACATTAGTAGTTGTGCTATGAAACAAATCACTTTTAAAAAATTCAACACCAGGTTGATGTCATAAGAAATGTACACTGGCTTCTCAGAGCTATAGTGTTACGCTGTCTGGTAGAAGTGCTGCCTGCGGTTTGGTTGGTTGGTTGGTTTTGGGGAAGGAGACCAGACAGCGTGGTCATCGGTCTCATCGGAATAGGGAAGGATGGGGAAGGAAGTCGGCCGTGCCCTTTCAGAGGAACCATCCCGGCATTTGCCTGGAGTGATTTAGGGAAATCACGGAAAACCTAAATCAGGATGGCCGGACGCGGGATTGAACCGTCGTCCTTCCGAATGCGACCTGCGGTTTGGAATCAAGTCTTTCTGTTCAACCACATACCTGCATTGGATCCTGTGGAGATGTCGTTTAATGATTACAGCCAGTAGTGAATCGTATTGTGACACTCTCAGATCTCGAAACGAGTCACCTTTTTCCAAACCTGTCTGCTACAGCAAAACTCCAGTGTGTTTTTTTAGGCAGTCCCCGTGCATCATGTAACTGTTCCTCAGTGTCTGCCACGCCGTCCGTGCAACTTTGTGCGTGTGATGTTCTAGTTTAAGTTGGAACTCGGAGAGTTTTACCATATTCAGCATTCTGTGTAGTAACAGGTTGAGTTGAGTTAATGCGACAGGCCGATGTTTTGACCAATCGGTGGAAATGGGAACACGTTGTCATAGCTCTGCCAAGCACGCACGATGTGAAAGATCAGCGCTAAGCAAAACTTCTCTTGCAACAAGAAGTTGTATAAAAGACAGCACAAGCAGTTACGCGAACTGGGAGAAGGATGAGGGTTTTGCTGTTGCATTGCGGTGTCTCCAAGCTACATAAAGGTACTGCAGTCCAAAGCAGGTCTTGCATCTCTCAGGGAGCACCACGTCGGTCACCCAAACATTCTCTTCATCATGTACCACACAACAGAGCTCCGCTAACTTCATTCAACAGAGAACTGAATATATATATATATATATATATACCGGGTGATCAAAAAGTTAGTACAAATTTGAAAACTGAATAAATCACGGAATAATGTAGATAGAGAGGTACAAATTGACACACATGCATGGAACGACATGGGGTTTTATTAGAACCAAAAATATACAAAAGTTCACAAAATGTCCGACAGGTTGCGCTTCATCTGATCAGAATAGCAATAATTAGCATAACAAAGTAAGACAAACCAAAGATGATATTCTTTTCAGGAAATGCTCAATATGTTCACTATCATTCCCCAACAATAGCAGTAGTCGAGGAATAATGCTGTGAACAGCACCGTAAAGCATGTCCGGAGTTATGGTGAAGCGTTGGCGTCGGATGTTGTCTTTCAGCATCCCTAGAGTTGTCGGTCGATCACGATACACTTACGACTTCAGGTAACCCCAAAGCCAATGATCTCACGGACTGACGTCTGGGGACCTGGGAGGCCAAGCGTGACGAAAGTGGCGGCTGAGCACACGATCATCACCAAACGACGCGTGCAAGAGATCTTTCACACGTCTACCAATATGGGGTGGAGCGCCATCCTGCATAAACATCGTACGTTCCAGCAGGTGTTTATCGGCCAGACTGGGGATGATGTGATTCTGTAACATTACAGCTCCTTTTATACACGATTTTCATGCGCAGTCACAGACGTTTTGTTCTCCAGCGCCATCTGTCGGACATTTTGTGGAATTTCTTTTTTTTTGTTTCTAATAAAACCCCATGTCATTCCAAGCATATGTGTCAATTTTTACCACTCTATCTACATTATTCCGTGGTTTATTAAGTTATCAAATTTATACTGACTTTTTGATCACCCGATAATAATATATATATATCTCGAAAACAAATAGCATCTATGTGTTGGCATTAAGCATATGTGCCAACTATCATTAAGTGTACAGGTATTAATCCACTCAGTCGTCTTGACAGACCAGTGTAAAGTGTCGTCGCCTGTACTGTAGGGGAGGACCATGTCCCACAGACTACACTATCAGTCATAAGTGGGGGGTTCCCCGTGTCATTGTTTGGAACATTGTTTTTTGTTCTGCTGTAACATGTCCAGGCAGCATATGACACAGTTTTGTACAATGCTACACATTTTGTTTTTTCCAGCATGACTTAGAGGTCTGTGTGAGGTACTAAACTGACGTTAACATGTCTCACAGAAAACTTGACAGCGCACGGTGTAAATTATGTTGTTGCTGCTGCTCGCACAACACATACACTGGATGATTTTAAATAAGAGACAGTCACAACATATGTAATCTCGAAGAGGTCTACGGTATTGTGGAGCATTTCCAAACAGCTGTCCAAAGGTGATTGATGGCCTTTACATTTAAACTCCTCTTTCATGGGATAGCTGATGGCTCAGAGTTCGATTTGGATTTATTCCTCATATTGCAGTCATGTGTGTGATCACTGTTTCGGTGCTAGCCATCCCCAGAAGTTGTTGCCCCTCTACCAACACTCCATTTCAAACAAGTGATGTCAGTCAGTCATTATGTGGTAACCGACAGTGTACCATTGGACAGATGGGATGGAATGCAGATAGATGACTGTGCAGTTTCCATTCATTGTTAATTCTCCAAACCCGTACACCAAAGTATATCAGACAGCGCTCTACATATTTCTAGCACTTTGATCGTGGTGCGTAATTTACGATGTTTCCCTATGCAGATGGAGGTCACTGAGACTTCTCGCATTCTTAGGATGAAGTTACAGATTGGAAGATCTCCTTGCATTGTCTTTCACCAAGCCTTCCTGCAGCAGTGTCACCGATTTAATTTGCAGGTGACCAGAAGTAGACCGCTACAGTCCACGTCTCCTGAAGGAATAGAGCGAGCCGTGTCCATAACTGCTCTTCTACACCAATCTTGCTCATGGTACCCATTCAAGTGCACAAAATTTCTCCAGATGCGCGCTTGTCGAGAAGTTTAGCACCCCACATCGGTGTATAGTAGTAGAAATGAAAGTGTTTGATGCAGATTAAGAAGAAGGGGGTGGTTTTTATGATGGGTGGAGCTCCAGGTGGACGGATTTTGAAGCATTTTACGTAAATCAACTGCGCTATCAATTCTGTTGTTCTAGTGTCTGTGAAGGTAAGAGGGAGAGCATAAACATATGCACTCCTAAGGCTACACGGTTTTACACATAAAACACGCTATAATGTTAGAGCAGTGCTGTTCCTGACCAGTTAGGCTTTTGGAATCAAACGCTGTTCATATTCCAGCACATGACATATATTCTCCTTGCAGGTTTCTCTACGATAAACTATGGTGACAAACCATAAAATGAAAAAGCTACTTCCTTAAAACATCGATTCTTTGTGATACATGCACAATATAGCTTTGCATGGTGTGTGGCGCCCACCATTCACATCTAATCAGGAATAAAATAGGTAATTGTTTAAATATTCTCGCATCATCTGCAAAGCTCTCTCTCTCTCTCTCTCTCTCTCTCTCTCTCTCTCTCTCTCTCTTTGAGTGCAGTGGTACATTTAGTTCCTGTGATACTTTCAAGTTATGGATGTGACAATATTCCACAACGCCATATGTAATAACTCATGAAGCAGTTGGCGTTCAATGACGGGAGGTATGTGTGAGCCAGGGATGGGAATGGGGGAGCCTGCAGGTACTTGTAGTGCAACAGGAAGGGCTTCGTGGCTGCCACGTGACCTCGCCATAAGCCGGTGCGGAGACTTGGGGCAGGTGGTCCGGCGCGTTGCCTGCCCCAGTCTCTGGCCCCACTGGAAGAGGCCGTACACTGGAGTGGGTGAACGCCTAGCCTCTTGCGCTTCGGAAGACTGACTGGAGTGGTTAGGTTAGTGGATGTAGCGCAACTGACCTACTTTACCCTCCAAAATTTGAACTACCCTTAATGACGCGCTGATACGTTGCCACGTCTATGGCCGCCATCTTGGATGCGCAATCTTTAAGAAGTTTGGCAACAATGCAACGTGAGGTAACTACTGTTACATACTTACTTTTTTGTTGAGCTGTCAATTAATTTGTTTATCTGTTGCAAAGTGAATAATAGAGCAATTTCTGGTTCACTGGAGAACTATAAACAACTTGGAGAAGGCATTTTCATGGTATGTAGAAGGATATGTGTGATGTACCATGTGGTTATAATGAAACTGAATGTGTTCCGAGCGCCGTAATGGGGACTGTGCACAATGCAGGACGCTGAAACATCGTAGCTATGTTAATTAATCGGTGATGCCATAGAATATGCTGAAAAAAAATAATAGTTCCTCTTTCTACCACCGAGTGAAAATATCGCTCTGTAAGCAGTCAAAATGTGAGACATTTCCTGTTTTGACGTCAGTACTCTGCTTTTCGCTTGGTGACACATATTGATTTCCTTTGTGAAGTGACTGTTGGTGTACGGGGTTATTTTCGGAGTATTACGAGCAGAAGAAGGAAATTCTAATGTTGTGGAAGTATTTTCAAAACAGAACTTCCTGACATTGTAGCAAAGTGTATAGAATACTTTGGAGAATCGTTAATAACAAAAAGGGACCGGATAAACCCGCGGTAGCGGCCGAAACGTGCAAAGCAATCATACGTAATGAAAAGGCGCCAAACAAGCCCGTTGTATTAACAGATGTGGGTGCATACACATCATAAAATGAAAACGTTTCTGGCTGTGTGAACAAGTTCCGGGCGTAGTGACTAACGGCAGTGCAGGCTAAAGAGCTGTTTTTGTCCTCGCTGGAGGGGCGAAGTCATTCATACAGCGAGCAGAGTTATTAGTTGAAATGTAAATTCCAATATCATCACGATGATATGAATGGGGATATTAATCACAAGTGGTTAGAACAGAAGCTGACTCCGAATAACCCAGGCGGCAGTATTGTTCTCGATAACGCACTGTACACTACTGTTCACACAAATAAAAGACCCACTACTGAAACTCGCAAAACGCACATAACCGAATGGTTCATTCATAACAAAATCACTTTTTGAATTCAGCTTATCAACAAATGAGCTTTAGCAAATTGTCCATCATAATAAACTAACACACTGGACTCGCATTCGGGAAGACGACGGTTCAATCCTGCGTCCGGCCATCCTGATTTAGGTTTCCCGTGATTTCCCTAAATAACTCCAGGCAAATGCCGGAATGGTTTATTTGAAAGGACACGGCCGACTTCCTTCCCTAATCCGATGAGACCTATGACCTCGCTGTTTGGTCTCTTCCCCCAAACAATCCAATCCAATCCAATAAACCAAAGCCTGTTTTTAAAGCAGATGCCGTTTTAATGCGTTACAGATACAATGTTCTGAGCTTCCTAGCATACCACAGTGATCTGAACCCTGTACAGCTAAACAACAAGGAAACAAAAAGCTGCAGACCAAAGATTCCTTAGATTCATTTAACTACTCTGAAACAAATAACCAAAGAGTCATTCTCTAAGGTTACCAAAAATTCTGGTTAAATGTTTGCCAGCACGTAAAAGGAAGAGAAAATGTATACTGGAGCAGAGATGGTTAAACGGAGAAAGCAATATAGGATGTAATAATCGACGTTGGTTCGCGAGTGCAGGTGAATACCCAGCACATGACGGCGGCAGCGTTACAGAAACTGACACGAAGGATGAAATCTGAACGGATTCCAGTGAAACGGGCACCGCAGACGACGAACCTAGCGCCTGCCCCTTGTGTGACGAACCATCCACTCCGTAACTTATAATCAACAAGTTTTGTGCAATTTTCATTGCCTAACTGTAGTTGCACCTTCCTCCCCCCCTCCCCCTCGCTTCCCAACGCAACTGACTGAAGCGCCCTCACTCGCAGGTGTAATAGTACTGCGGCCGAATGTCAGTAGGGACTGATGACCTCAGATACGTCCCATTGTCCTCAGAGCCATTTTTTCAAATGTCAGTAAGCAGCACACCAAAGTTGCGACACGGCGTCTTCTCGTCCCTCGCCACCGGTACAGACACTAGCTGGCTGCCACGCGGCGCCCACACTACATTGGGTGATGGAACAATGCTACTCCTCTCGCATTTCCCTCCCTTTATTTTATAAAACCAGCTTTAATTTCAAGATAAACAGCTTAATTATATGAAAACATTATTCCACCTCACGGTAAGTACATTTTGAAATGTTTTAAAAAATAGCTACTCTCTCTAAACGCTTAATGAAAGAATAACGATTTCAATTCAGTTTCTGCTGGTGTGATTAATCTCAAGACCCACGTAATCGACTGACCCATTTTTAGCAAATAGATTTCGTATAAAAATTACGACACAAATACTCCATGCAGGTAGTAATGCATTTCCCATGTTTGTAGAAAAATCTGTTTCGAACTAAATTAATGCAATTTACATTATATAGCTTGAACCGATCTTTTTATTGAGCCGAAAGAAAAGTAATAGCATTAATCGATGAAAAATGACCCTCAGTTGAGCGTGACTGGCTGGGGTGAAATGACCGCGTTTGCAGTGCCATCGAGCAAGGTGACTGGGCCAACCGTGACACACTGCAGAGCGGTTAAAAATTTAAAAAAAAGAACTGTGTACAATATCTGAAATTAATAATTCAGATAGTAAAATTACAAGTATATGGGCAATAGTTGTAACAGAAAGCAGGATATCAGTTAAGGAATGTGACGACTTTGTTACTAAAGAAAACATCTACAAATAACAAATGAAAACCTTCAGCGTGGTCGACTAACTATTTAACCACAAAAAATATGGTTCAAATGGCTCTGAGCACTATGGGACTCTACTTCTGAGGTCATCAGTGATGTGTCGACAGAAGTGCCGACACAGTGTGATTTGAGGGGACCGCAATGCACGTTATAGACACACGAAGGATGGCGTGAGGTCTGAAACAGGATACGTAATGAATGCTATAAAGAAAAGTACGTAGCTTTTGGAATACTTAACTTTAATCCATCCTTGTTGTATACATCGTTCTTGATGAGACATGCTTTATACGATAAGTATCAATTGCTATGTAAGGCTAATGGCGCCTTGCTAGGTCGTAGCCATGGACTTAGCTGAAGGCTATTCTAACTTTCTGCTCGGCAAAGGAGCGAGGCTTCGTCAGTGTAGTCGCTAGCAAAGTCGTCCGTACAACTGGGGCGAGTGCTAGCCCGTATCTCGAGACCTGCCTTTTGGTGGCACTCGGTCTGCGATCACACAGTGGCAACACGCGGGTCCGACATGTACTAATGGACCACGGCCGATTTAAAACTACCACCTAGCAAGTGTGGTGTCTGGCGGTGACACCACAATCAGTCCCCTAGAACTTAGAACTGCTTAAACCTAACTAACATAAGGACATCATACATACCCATGCCCGAGGCAGCATTCGAACCTGCGACCGTAGCGGTCGCGCGGTGCCAGACTGCAGCGCCTAGAAACGCTCGGTCACCCCGGCCGGCATTTAACCACACTCTTCCTTCCTTCCTTCCTTCCTTCCTTCCTTCCTTCCTTCCTCTTGTCCCCAACATTCCCCATTGAACGCAAGTGTCACACGAAGTTTAAATGGTGACAGACCGTTATACACTGTTAGGGAAAATGTTAATACACATTTTTGCAGGTTTCCAATTCACACAAAATGTATTGTTGCAACAGTCCGTATGGAGCAAATGAAGTGATCACATTTACAGATCAGCAGCGCAAGCAGTTCTGAGGTAGCAGGTGTCGACCCACGGTGAAACAGCCATGTTAGTGCGCGGTGTAGCCTCCGTGGGCGGCAGTGCAGGCGCGACTCTGGCGTCCAGTCGGTCGTACAGATGGCGAGTGCTGTTCTGGGATACGTCATGCGATGCCTGCTCGGCTTGTTTACGTAGTTCTGTACGAGCTGCAGGTCGGCGAGTCGCACGAGTCACTTCTCGTCCCATCGTATCCCCCACACCTGCTCGATTGCAGACAAGTCCAGAGATCGTGCTGGCCAGGGAAGTTGCTGCACGCCTTGTACGCCATTGTCCTGTTGTAATAACACATCACCTTCCTGTTGCAAGAGCGGGTCTAACAAAATTCTGCACGCTACCGATGCCGAAGATTTCACATAGCATTTGATACCGTTAACCGTGATTTTTCTAACGTAGTGGTTCATTAACCACTTTATGCAAAACCATTCGTCAAACGGAGTAGGTTAATACGAGTTATTATAGTTCGTTCGGAAACATTTTAGAGAGCAAAAATACTTCGAATTATCATAGACTCTGGGAGCCCACATTGTTCACAAAGGATTTAGTTCACTCAAAAAAAAATGATGTTTTGATAGAGCTACAGATATTAGTTGTCTAATACACTAATGCGACAGGTCACATTTTTGAAATGTCACTTATTGTAATAAATTCGAATTGACAACCGTTAACGACTGTTTCATCTCTCATAAAATGTTACCCGATATTTCCAATAACGGTGTATTAATTTACATGTGGATTGATTGTGATACAGAGCAGTGTTCTCCATTTTGAATTAACCAGTTTGTACAGCCGAACGAGTGCAGCGGGAAAGGGGTAGACGACCTGCCAGGCAATTACGTTAAGTGGGTTGCATAGAAGTCAGGCGGAACGCAATTCAGATGTTCTGGCTACCTTTGAGCAATATAGCACACTTACTGTCTCATGAAGTTCATTATCAATAATCAATCACAGCTGGTAAACAATAGTAACGTTCATGCTCATAGTACTTGAACGACAAATGATTTACGCTGTCCATCATTCAGTATTAGCGTGGCACAGAAAGGAGTGAGATATTGAACCACTAAAATCTTTGGCGACTTACTCAGTGACGTGAACAATTCAATCGATTATAAAATTAACATCAAGCACAATCTGAAATCATATCTGTTTGATAACTCTACTTCTATTTCTTAAATTTATAGTAATGTGGTGTGTGGGTCTGTGTGTGTGTGGGCGCGCGCGCGCCTGTGCGTTTTACTATTGAAAAGCAATCTGATCCACATCACAGCGGGACACGGCAGTCATCTACATCTACGTACTGTGCACCACTACGAAATGCTTCTCAGAGGCTGCGTCCCACAGTACCAGTTATTACGTCTTTTTCCCGTTCCGTTCACGTATGTAGCGCAGGGAAAATCGCTGTTTAAATGCGAATGTTTCTGCGTATGTCCTTGCAGTGGGGCTGGCACTCGCGGTTATTTGTGTGCTTCTGCCATCTTTACGCACTATATGCATCGTGGAGTTTACGTTCAAACCAGTGACAAGTGAAATAATAACAAGTACAGAGGACTTGCAAGATACAACTAATTTAGTACTGATCAACAGTTTAACCCAAAGGGCACAGTATTTACCAAAAATTTTCTACAAGCGTCTCTTATTCACAAGTCAGCAAAATACATTACACAATACCTTTCTAATTGAATTAGGTGCAAACAAGAACTTCTTATAACTTCTGTACTAGCTGTAAGCACTTCAATAATAAAAGTAAAATCATTTTCATTTAACAAAGGGCACTTGAATAATAAAGGTGAAATAAGTTTCTTTTAAATAGGTCACCTGGGCAATCGCAGTAGGACAATTCACATAATTTCCAATTTCCACTACCCATCAAGTATTTCTCTTTAACATGTACATAAGTCCAGCTCCCGCTGCACGTAAGGTATAATTCAGAACACCTTCCTTTATGGTTTCGAAGGTAAATATATAAGCAGTATAGCAAACGGAACAGACGCCTTGGCGTCCCAATGCAGAGGAAACTTAATGCAAGATCCCCACTCACTGCAACCCGAAGAGCTCAGTGGCCGCCGTATCGGTTGCCATTTTCCCTGCGGCCAAAAGAACCTCCCGTTCCCTCTGTTAACTGGCCGGTCAAGGCGTCGTACTCCGGACATCGATTTAGGCATGGACTAGGTGCCCGCTGCAGTGCTGCAACAGAAAAGCACAAACACACAGCCACAGCCAAAAAAAACAATGTTGACAGCCCCAGAATATAGTAAGATAAAATTCTGCAAGACAGATCACATCAAACCAAAGGCAAATTATAAATGGTTAAAAGAATTAACTGTAGACCTCAAATTTCAAAATATATAAAATTGGCCCAGCACAAACAGACTACTCTTAAAAGGACAACGATAAGACAAACCACAATATTCTTACACCAGTGCGTCGCAGTTCCAACACAATATTGGCACTCATAAGAAAAGGTAGAAGCTCGTGATAACACGGGTAGGCCCGAGTGCAAAACTAGAAAGCTTGAATGTCTACTTCCTCAATAGGCAGCTGCGTGGTACATAGTTCTAATCCACTATCCAAAATGAATAACGCATTGCTCAGCCTCCTGTGTAGAAGACCATGGCCCAGTCACGCCTCAAGAACTTGCAATAACAGGCCCGCTTCCGCACTCCGAGCCACGTACACTGGTCAAATCCAGCTAACTCCACGCAAACACAAGTTTCACTCTCTGAGAAGCGACACGGACAAGTACCGGCCGTTGCAAAGGCAAAACCCAGTCTGCCCGCCATCCCACCAGCTCCACCACCGGCCAACGAGGCAAAGATAGGCAACGCCAGAGGGAATCAATCGATCCGGGTGAATCGAACGGAGAAAGCGACTGGCGCCAGCGCCTCCCCACGTATTACTGTATTTCCTTCTGAAGGACAAGGGTCTACTTGTATCGTACATCGACACTGAAGCCCAGTTTTTCGAGAGAACATGCAAGTCGAAAACCACAAGAAATCGAACAATTTCTCAAAGATGTTATTGATTATTACGATCGTGTTGGCATACACCTATCCACACCTCAAGTTACTAAAGTGCACAGCGTGTATCAAGATTCTAAATGACAATATGAGCTGTTTCAAGTTCCATCATTCAGGTGGTGATATTGGAGAGATGGATGTAGACCATGTAGGACTAGGACTCCGGGCGATAGTGATTCCTGCGCTCCACCCATATGGAGAAGTGGGCTTGCTTCACTATGTACACAGCCCTCGATGGAGTGAGGCAAGGCCGTACTGAATTGACCAAACACGTGCCATCCTATTTATATATTGACGGTCGCCATGACCTTGTAATCTGTAACCGACAGCCAAATATGTGCTTGGGCTGTGGCTGAGAGGGAGATGGTCACTCAGAATGTATACAAAGGAGGATCATGCAATTGCCACCTGGGAATGCACTGGTTCCGACTACACTGACAATGCTTCCACTGGCATATGACGAAATCCTCTGGAATGACTCCAATCCACTGTCTGCACATCTTGGAGGGAATTTCGTCTATGCCTCTTACTCCACTTGTGCTGATGGGCAGTGGGGAAGGTTCTGTAGGGAGAGATGGACGTTGACTCCACGGTTGGACCTACCCACTACCTTCGTCTCTATCCATCGGAACCTGCAAACATCCTCGAATACTGAAGTACAGGTACATAAACAACGGTAACCGAAGAGACATAAGAAGCATCAGCATATTCCGTCAGACACCTACCAGCCACAACCAATGTACGATACTAATCCTCTCTACCAAAACCTTCTGCTATTGGATGCTCCTGTGGTGGATCATCATGGCCATCTCCTGTTTCAGGGTCGGAACCTAGCGACGTGCCTACCATCAATGGATATCATGTGAGATGTCGCCTGTCTTCCTCTGAGTCGCCCTCAGGTACTACAGAGGCTCTGCTGGATGATCTGGGCCCATGCACTGCTGCATGGGTGAATGATGTTGAAGATGGACCAACAAACATTGAAATAACTGCAGTTACTGCAGCAACCAATAAATCTTAATCGACTGGGGATTTAGATGGAATCGTCCTGTAGCGTCACTACAACTGCAATATCTCCAGAGGCTTATAGGATTGGCTCCGTAAATGTCTACACGATTGGGACACAGGCTAAACTTCCCTGTCTCCACCAAATGTTGCGGGCGTCAGACATCGACATTGCCCTCCTGCATGACGTTCGCCTTGACAGGTTTCAGGCTTTATATGGAAGCAATGGCTATGCTATGCCATCCACTGAAGGTCATAGTGGGATGGCAATACTCCTCTGGGAGGGGATCGTTTTTGAAGATGTGGTTTATGTGTCATCACCCAGGCCTCTCATGGAGAGTTTCCGTGATGTCTGACTCATCAATTTTTACCCCACCTGTGGCTCGGAAAAGCGATGGGAATGATTACAGTTTCATTTGGAAGACATCGTCCCTTTGTTCACGAGCTGCTACAACCACGTTCTGCTTGATGGAGACTTCAACTGTGTAACATTATTATAACCGCTGTCTTGAACTACGACTGATAGTGCTTTGAATCTCGCTGATACATGGGAATGAGTGCACGGTGATCAAAGTGGATGTACGTATGTTACAAGACATTTGTCGAGTCGTCTTGACAATGTCTGTTTCCCATCTCTGAGCATATCACGTACATATGCACATCTCTCTAATGGAAGAGAGTGGGGTATGGTCGAGGCATGCAGAAGTTGTATGTCGCACTTCTCCAGGATCGGAAGTTAACAGAGGAAACATGGACCACCTGTGAAAGATGCCTTCTAATGTACCCTTTGATGGTGGCTTGAATGTGCTAAGCCTACTTTGAATCGCACAGTGATACAATATCGTCGGGACAAGGTGTATTGACATAGAAATACTTTGGAATTTTATTCCACGCTGCTCTGGGACCTCTCTGTTCCTTGGCCGACAGGCTCATTCAGAGGGTAAAGGCGCAGATTGTCTCACTTACACGACACTGCCTTGAGGGAGCTATGGACGGAGTCCTGCAGTCTTCGCCTGGTGCTCTTTAAGGGGCTGCTGTCCAGACCAGTTACGCCTGATGCTCTCAGTCACGCTGTCTGTAATGGATCCGTCAACAAGACACTGGGCCCAGGCGGTTATCCCTGGAGTTTTATCGCGCATTCCACGGCATTATGACCCCTCCTTGGATTGCTAGTACGAAGAACTGATGCACCCTGACATTACACCCCTTCCTGCCTCCGTGGAAGTACAGATTATACCGCTCCAGAAGCTGTGCAGTCATTGATCATGTTGAATTGTGATTAAAATTTTCATCCAGCTCCTCACGGCACGTCTCAAGGACGTCGTACCTGAAGTTATACCTCTGGATCAAATGTGTCTTGGTGGGGACAGTAACATACAGACTGTGACTATCACGATGTTATCGCTCTAGCAGCGATATGCCGCTTTCGATGCACCTTGGTGTTGGCAGACTTTGACCAAACCTTTGATAGGCTGAGCCACGGCTATTATGTGGAAGTGACATCACCATAACATCATGCGCTTTCTATGGGTGCCTCGTCACAGGTCCTGACCAATGGATGTCCTGTTGGTCATGTTCTTAATTCGCAATTGGTCCAGCAACTTTGTCCATTGTCCACGATCCTTTTTTCCATTGCTCTTGAGCGACTGTTATACAGATTGTCAAGCTGGTTAACTGGTTTTGCAATGAGGGGACATACACTGCTAGGCGTACAAGGATCACCTTCTTCGGCTTGGACTAGAAATTGAGTGCATATGGTGCTGGAATCACTCCATATGGAACTGCTGTGGGCAGTCGTATGAATTTGAAGAAGTCTGGTTCTTTGGACATTGGCAGTAGTCTTCTGAAAGGGAGTGTGGCTCTGATGCGGTCGATCGACACACTTAAATGCTTCGGAATTACTTTCCACGTGACATACGGAGAACGGCCACAGCTAACTGTAAATACTTTCTTCAAGTGGTCTGCATGAGCGACCGTAGTAATCTGCTCTAAGCTATGGACATGATACAACAGGTTGACTTTATTAACACTCATCTGGCATCTAGGGTACGAATTTGCCCCACATCTGATACCGAAGTCGATGGTGAAAAGGTTGGTGGCAACATTGGTTTATTTTGTGAGTGCGGGTCTTATCTTTAAAATTCGTTATGGTACAACTACTCTTGCCCTCGGAAAGTAAGGCTTGGCCAAGTCAACGTCCATGTTAGAGAGGCTGCACTCTGTATCTGCGTGAAGATTGAGTTGTGGACCTACCATCAGGCTGTTGTTTTGGGAGATCTCCTCCTTCCGGAGTGACTCCCACTGCAATAGCTCATATTTCTACTTCCCTCCCACACTTTAAGAACTCTTACATCGAATACAGTTATGTCCAAGCAGCCTTACCTCGTACCTGGACTCCTAACGCATGTAACGCGTATCGTCTAATGATGAGGGGGTAACATCTGGAACACTGTGGAGAGCCAGCATCCTGAGATTAATTGACGTGTGTTACGGCGTTCCGTGCACTGTGTCGTCCTCGTCACGAAAGATCGTACGACACGGACTCTGGTTGTCAATGACAAACACATGAAGGAAGCAACTCTGGCTACGTGACATTAATATGGCAGATTCTACACTTTGCCCTCAGTGTCACATACTTAACATGGATGAACACCAACCGGTGTGGGGACCTTCTGCAGAGGTGAGCCTGTTGACACGGAAAATACTTGCGTCGCTATTGCGCCACAGTCGCTTCTGTTCCCGGATGAGACATTTCTCCAACGCAAAAACACAAACGGAATGAACTCAATGGTTCAAATGGCTCTGAACACTATGCTACTTAGCTTCTGAGGTCATTAGTCGCCTAGAACTTAGAACTAATTAAACCTAACTAACCTAAGGACATCCATGCCCGAGACAGGATTCGAACCTGCGGCCGTAGCGGTCGCTCGGCTCCAGACTGTAGCGCCTACAACCGCACGGCTACCACGGCCGACGGAATGAACTCAATCAAACGGCTCTCAGTTCATTATTTGTTTCAAGATGGCAGCAACAGCGTCCTCGAATTTTGGGCGTTTCTCTGTGGTTGTCATACCGCCGTTCGAGACACCGTCAATATTATGACAATTTGTGGATAGTGTTTCCATGGGTCTTCCCCTCTGCTGAAACGTGCTTGGTATGAGAAGGTGATGTCTTGTTTGATGTTGTTCGAAACTTGAACAGTGGGTTCGTGCATAGGTCCGCAGCGTTTTTCCTTTAGTACCCATAACAGAGACTTTGGTCATCAATAATATATTCTTCTTCAGTATTTACAACAATCTGCCAACGTTGGTATAACTATTTCACGTGGTTTTGTGGCGAAGAAATCGTCAAGCCTTGTTCGGAGGGCATTTACATTCGGAAAGGACTGTCCTCGAAGTTGCGTCGATAGAGAGCGGAAACGGTGAAAATCCGAGGGTGCAAGATTAAGTGGATAAGATACGTGCGGGATGTCTTGCCAAGTCAACTCCTGTATAGCGTTTTTTTGTCAGTGTAGCAGAATGCGTGCGGGCGTTATCGTGGGGTAGCGTCGCTTCACGCACACTTCCTCGTTGTTGTTCTTGGACTTGAGTCTGCAAGACGTTCCAGTTGTTGAGAATAGATGTCGGCAGTGATGGTTACGCCTTGGAGAAACAGTTCGTAGTACAGCACACCGCCGCTGCTCCACCAGATGCATAGCAGTATCTTGTGTAGAGGGTCTTGCTGCTTTGGTTGGGCTCAATCATTTCTTTCCTATCCTCATCTTAGAATAAAGACACCATATGTCGTCACCAGTAACGATGCAGCATAGGAATGGTCGGTGACATTCACTAGCCAGTTAATGACGAGCAGGCAAAGACGCGCATATGGTCACACCTTGATTTTTGTGATGTTGGCTTAGAGCATGCGGTACCCATACACCCAATTTTTGAAGCTTCTCCATTGCATTCAAATGTGGAACGACGGTAGAATGATCAGATTTCATCACAACTGCCAGCTTTCGAGTACACTGACGTGAATTATTGTAAATTAACGCGTATAAACGATCTTCATCAACCCCTGGAGGTCTTCCTGGACGCGGAGGGTCACTGGTGTCAAAACGATCCCTCTTGAAACGAGAAGAGAATTTTCCTGCCGTGCTCTCTCCCATTACGTAGCGCAAACGTTTTTGGCTTCCTCCTCGTCTCATAGTATATTCAAGTACGAGTACACTTAATTCATTTCATACGTCTGTTATTGGCAGTACTGCGTGCTACTTCAGACATGCGTTCATGTACACCGTACCACACGGGCACTGCAGGTACTCCTTACTGCGTGTTACACACAGGTATCTCTTTGAGTTTACCGAGTCCGCCTTTGCCTTACTGATACTATATTCATAGGTCTACCTGTTTCCGTTTTGTGAAGTGCACAATTTTACAATTCTGAACGTTTCAAGCAAGCTGCCAATCTCTGCAAGACTGACAAGACCTTATCAGGGTCTGATGGAATATTTGTGCAACCTCGTTTATACTGTACTGCATTGTATGCGGGGCAGTCAAATGGAAACGAGACAGCTGGAAAAAAATTAAGTAAACCGTCTATTATTTGAAAGTAATCGCCATAATTGTTCATACATTTAACCCACTGACGTTCAATTCCCTCATGGAGAAATGTTTCCGGTTGCCTGCGAGAGCACGATTGTAGCCAGGCGTGTACCTGTTCGTCCTGTGCAAATCGACAGCCGCGAGTGTTCTTCTGAGGGGCTACTAAAGTATGGAAATCGCGTAGGGAGAGATCGGCACTCTATAGAGGATGTGTAAGGGCTCGCCAGCGAAATTCCTGCGGCGTAGTCAAAACAGCCTCAGCAACACGTGAGCCCACCCTCGTGCAGGAATGAGAAGCCACAAAACTTGCAGCTACTCGTTACTCATCTCTCGGTAAGTAGCGGCCTTTCACACTGACGTGGATCTCTGAAATAAAGCAGCCTACGCACTTCTGTAGTTTCGCAGCATTTGGCCTCCTTTCGTTCAGAACATAATGTCCGAACAGTTTTAACATTCATAGTTAGGTGTGAGGTGCTTACGACAGAAGATACCTAAAATAAATGTAACAGTTTTGTCACTTTTTACAAAATCATTGTGGCTGTAATGATTTGAGAAGCATACACGTTCGTGATTAGCTCATCTATCTAAAGTCATCTGTCCTTTGCTCGAAGGGTCGCTATTTTTTCGCACTCTTGTAGCGTAATGGAATCTCTATTAGATTTTATATCGACTTTGCAGCTAAGTTAGCCCCCTCTTGAACCATGATCTACCACAGACCGCTCGAACGAAAAACAGTGCCCAATAGCGGCAAAAAAGCTCAGGTTACGGCTCTGTACAAGAAGAGTGCCAAAAGCGATTTACAAAATCATCGTCCAACAACCACGAATTCAACTTGTTGTACAATTGTAATACATATTCTGAGCTCAAACATAATGAGGCATCTCGAAAGGAATTACCTCCTCCATGCCAGTCAGCATGGATTCCGAAAACATCGATCGTGTGAAACCAAACTCCCACTTTTCTCACATGAAATCCTCAAAACCGTGACTCCAGGCACCACTAGAGATGAATTACTTCTCGATTCCCGAAAGAATTTGACTCACCTCCCCCCCCCCCCCTCCATCACCCTACGATCATATTGGTTATTAAGCAAGATTTGTACAGGGTTGAGGATTTGGTGATAGGGCGACCGAGCACGTTGTCTTGGATGGAGATTCATCGACAGATGTAGAAGTAACTTCTGCTGTGACGCAGGGAAGTGTGCTGAGGTTCTTGCTGTTCA
Source organism: Schistocerca americana (assembly GCF_021461395.2). Lineage (NCBI taxonomy): Eukaryota > Metazoa > Arthropoda > Insecta > Orthoptera > Acrididae > Schistocerca > Schistocerca americana. The sequence goes on along the minus strand of NC_060119.1, from coordinate 26,418,621 downwards.
TGTTGTATATATTATTATCCTTTTCACACATGATGCTCACTCATTTGTTACATAGTTTAATTCTTAATTTCTTTGCGTGTTTTTGGTTCTTGCATTGTTTAATTCATAAATTTCGGGCGTATTATAGTATTTGAGAGTGTAGCATCGTGTTTTAGTACCTGAATAGTGTAATTTCGCTTAGTCACCTTCCGCCGCCGAGCGGTGTCAGCAGTGCGCAAGTAGCAGCATTACTGCATTTACTAGGCAATCTTGTATTTTAATAACCGTTTAAATTTTGTCGATTTGTTTGCGCTCTCTGTAGATTAGTTCAGACGTTCTTAGCAAAACAGTTTTTAGCATGGATAGGGACTGCAACTGCTGTGTTCGGATGCAGGCTGAGTTGGCATCCCTTCGCACCCAGCTTCAGGCAGTGTTGGCTTCGGTCACACAGCTTGAGGCTGTTGCCAATGGGCATCACTGTGGTGGTCGGGATGGGGGTTTGTCGGAGACGGCCAGCTCGTCCCACGCATCCCCTGATCGGACTACGACTGTGGTTGCCCGGGATACTGCCCGCATTGAGGCTGATCCCTCACCTGTGGTAGAGTGGGAGGTCGTTTCAAGGTGTGGCAGGGGGCGAAAGAGATTCCGGAGGGCTGAACGGAAAGCCTCTCCAGTTTGTCTGACGAACCGGTTTCAGGCTCTGTCTCAGGCTGATACTGATCTTCGGCCTGACATGGCTGCTTGTCCTGTTCCAGAGGTTGCCCCTCAGTCTGCAAGATCCGGGCAGTCGCAGAGGGTGGGCTTACTGGTAGTTGGGAGCTCCAACGTCAGGCGCGTAATGGGGCCCCTTAGGGAAATGGCAGCAAGAGAGGGGAAGAAAACCAATGTGCACTCCGTGTGCATACCGGGGGGAGTCATTCCAGATGTGGAAAGGGTCCTTCCGGATGCCATGAAGGGTACAGGGTGCACCCATCTGCGGGTGGTCGCTCATGTCGGCACCAATGATGTGTGTCGCTATGGATCGGAGGAAATCCTCTCTGGCTTCCGGCGGCTATCTGATTTGGTGAAGACTGCCAGTCTCGCTAGCGGGGTGAAAGCAGAGCTCACCATCTGCAGCATCGTCGACAGGACTGACTGCGGACCTTTGGTACAGAGCCGAGTGGAGGGTCTGAATCAGAGGCTGAGACGGTTCTGCGACCGTGTGGGCTGCAGATTCCTCGACTTGCGCCATAGGGTGGTGGGGTTTCGGGTTCCGCTGGATAGGTCAGGAGTCCACTACACGCAACAAGCGGCTACACGGGTAGCAGGGGTTGTGTGGCGTGGGCTGGGCGGTTTTTTAGGTTAGATGGCATTGGGCAAGTACAGAAAGGGCAACAGCCTCAACGGGTGCGGGGCAAAGTCAGGACATGCGGGGACCAAGCAGCAATCGGTATTGTAATTGTCAACTGTCGAAGCTGCGTTGGTAAAGTACCGGAACTTCAAGCGCTGATAGAAAGCACCGAAGCTGAAATCGTTATAGGTACAGAAAGCTGGCTTAAGCCAGAGATAAATTCTGCCGAAATTTTTACAAAGGTACAGACGGTGTTTAGAAAGGATAGATTGCATGCAACCGGTGGTGGAGTGTTCATCGCTGTTAGTAGTAGTTTATCCTGTAGTGAAGTAGAAGTGGATAGTTCCTGTGAATTATTATGGGTGGAGGTTACACTAAACAACCGAACTAGGTTAATAATTGGCTCCTTTTACCGACCTCCCGACTCAGCAGCATTAGTGGCAGAACAACTGAGAGAAAATTTGGAATACATTTCACATAAATTTTCTCAGCATGTTATAGTCTTAGGTGGAGATTTCAAATTACCAGATACAGACTGGGACACTCAGATGTTTAGGACGGGTGGTAGGGACAGAGCATCGAGTGACATTATACTGAGTGCACTATCCGAAAATTACCTCGAGCAATTAAACAGAGAACCGACTCGTGGAGATAACATATTGGACCTACTGATAACAAACAGACCCGAACTTTTCGAATCTGTATGTACAGAACAGGGAATCAGTGATCATAAGGCCGTTGCAGCATCCCTGAATATGGAAGTTAATAGGAATATAAAAAAAGGGAGGAAGGTTTATCTGTTTAGCAAGAGTAATAGAAGGCAGATTTCAGACTACCTAACAGATCAAAACGAAAATTTCTGTTCCGACACTGACAATGTTGAGTGTTTATGGAAAAAGTTCAAGGCAATCGTAAAATGCGTTTTAGACAGGTACGTGCCGAGTAAAACTGTGAGGGACGGGAAAAACCCACCGTGGTACAACAACAAAGTTAGGAAACTACTGCGAAAGCAAAGAGAGCTCCACTCCAAGTTTAAACGCAGCCAAAACCTCTCAGACAAACAGAAGCTAAACGATGTCAAAGTTAGCGTAAGGAGGGCTATGCGTGAAGCGTTCATTGAATTCGAAAGTAAAATTCTATGTACCGACTTGACAGAAAATCCTAGGAAGTTCTGGTCTTACGTTAAATCAGTAAGTGGCTCGAAACAGCATATCCAGACACTACGGGATGATGATGGCATTGAAACAGAGGATGACACGCGTAAAGCTGAAATACTAAACACCTTTTTCCAAAGCTGTTTCACAGAGGAAGACCGCACTGCAGTTCCTTCTCTAAATCCTCGCACAAACGAAAAAATGGCTGACATCGAAATAAGTGTCCAAGGAATAGAAAAGCAACTGGAATCACTCAATAGAGGAAAGTCCACTGGACCTGACGGGATACCAATTCGATTCTACACAGAGTACGCGAAAGAACTTGCCCCCCTTCTAACAGCCGTGTACCGCAAGTCTCTAGAGGAACGGAGGGTTCCAAATGATTGGAAAAGAGCACACATAGTCCCAGTCTTCAAGAAGGGTCGTCGAGCAGATGCGCAAAATTATAGACCTATATCTCTTACGTCGATCTCTTGTAGAATTTTAGAACATGTTTTTTGCTCGCGTATCATGTCATTTCTGGAAACCCAGAATCTACTATGTAGGAATCAACATGGATTCCGGAAACAGCGATCGTGTGAGACCCAACTCGCCTTATTTGTTCATGAGACCCAGAAAATATTAGATACAGGCTCCCAGGTAGATGCTATTTTTCTTGACTTCCGGAAGGCGTTCGATACAGTTCCTCACTGTCGCCTGATAAGCAAAGTAAGAGCCTACGGAATATCAGACCAGCTGTGTGGCTGGATTGAGGAGTTTTTGGCAAACAGAACACAGCATGTTGTTATCAATGGAGAGACGTCTACAGACGTTAAAGTAACCTCTGGCGTGCCACAGGGGAGTGTTATGGGACCATTGCTTTTCACAATATATATAAATGACTTAGTAGATAGTGTCGGAAGTTCCATGCGGCTTTTCGCGGATGATGCTGTAGTATACAGAGAAGTTGCTGCATTAGAAAATTGTAGCGAAATACAGGAAGATCTGCAGCGGATAGGCACTTGGTGCAGGGAGTGGCAACTGACCCTTAACATAGACAAATGTAATGTATTGCGAATACATAGAAAGAAGGATCCTTTATTGTATGATTATATGATAGCGGAACAAACACTGGTAGCAGTTACTTCTGTAAAATATCTGGGAGTATGCGTACGGAACGATTTGAAGTGGAATGATCATATAAAACTAATTGTTGGTAAGGCGGGTACCAGGTTGAGATTCATTGGGAGAGTGCTTAGAAAATGTAGTCCATCAACAAAGGAGGTGGCTTACAAAACACTCGTTCGACCTATACTTGAGTATTGCTCATCAGTGTGGGATCCGTACCAGATCGGGTTGACGGAGGAGATAGAGAAGATCCAAAGAAGAGCGGCGCGTTTCGTCACTGGGTTATTTGGTAACCGTGATAGCGTTACGGAGATGTTTAAAAAACTCAAGTGGCAGACTCTGCAAGAGAGGCGCTCTGCATCGCGGTGTAGCTTGCTCGCCAGGTTTCGAGAGGGTGCGTTTCTGGATGAGGTATCGAATATATTGCTTCCCCCTACTTATACTTCCCGAGGAGATCACGAATGTAAAATTAGAGAGATTAGAGCGCGCACGGAGGCTTTCAGACAGTCGTTCTTCCCGCGAACCATACGCGACTGGAACAGGAAAGGGAGGTAATGACAGTGGCACGTAAAGTGCCCTCCGCCACACACCGTTGGGTGGCTTGCGGAGTATCAATGTAGATGTAGATGTAGATGATGCAGTTGTCTACACTGACGGAAGAAAAGTAGCGACACCAGGAAGGAGCTGGACGACATAAACGAAAGTTGGCAGGCGTGTTTCCATGTCTTAAAGATGACGTCAATTCAAATTTCGTTCTAATCGCAAAGGACTGGCGCTAGCAACGCCATTATGAGATTTCAAATAAGGTTTGCCTTAAATACAACGGTCGTCAGAGTTAGTTAGACAACGCGGTGAGTTGACGTTAGTCAAGAACGCCTTTAGGGTGACAAAGACGCCATTATCAACACCTCACTGAGTCTGAATGAGAAGCTGGATGGATGTTGCTTCTCCAGTACCGCAGAAAGTCTCGGCTCGCGTGCAGCCGCTGTACGCGATTGCCGGCAGCAGTGGTCGCGGAGGATGGCCACGTGGCATCACCGAGAGGGGGGACCACGGTGTCTCGCGCACGGCTCCTGTGCACCGTAGTGCATCTGCAGCAGCAGGCTGAGCAGCGGTTGGCCCCTGGTTACACAGCGAACTGTTTCAAATCGGCCACTTCGAGGACAGCTCCGAGCCAGACGCCCTACAGAGTGTGTTTCTCTAACGCCAAACCACCGCCCTTAACGACTTCAGTGGTGTGAAGTGAGATGTCTCTGGTGAGCAGGGTTGAGGTCTGACAAAAGTTGGTTCTGCCTCTGTGACGGTGATGACTGTATGCTGGTTAGGAGGCGGCCAGATGAGGGCCTTCAAGCAGCCTGTCTGCGTGCTAAACGCACTGGACCGGTATGTGGCGTTATGGTCTGGCGTGTCATTTCTTTATGACAGCAGGAGCACCCCGACTGCAAATTTGTTCGTCAGTCTGGTGATTCGACCTGGGCGTTAACCAACTCGGTAACGCTCGGCCACATGCCGCTGTTGTGAACCAACACGCTCTACAGAGTGGTGGACGCGTTGCCTCGGCCTGCTCGACCACCAGACCTGTCTTCAACTGCGCATACGGCACGACACGGGACGACGACGCCGACTCCGACGCCAGCCACAGCCAGCCTCGACCTCGCCGGTGCTGGCCTACCGAGTTCAACAGGCATCCAACTCTGTCCCACAAACTGGCGGCCGCCACCTGTACAGCGCACCGCATGTATGTTTGCAAGTTTGCGTTCAACATTGTTACGGTTACATCAGTTATAAATGTACTACTATTTCACATTTGCAGTGGCTTATCTCGAACTTGCAACGTTTGTTACCTAGACAAATATATTTCCGAAACTTCATTACTCTGCATTAACTACAGTGAAATGAACACCGTTAGCTGCTGACAGGCGTTGACATACGTCAACGGGAACAGATGAATGTGTGTACCCCGCTCGGGGCTCGAACCCGGGATCTCCTGCTTACATGACAGACGCTCTATCCATCTGAGCCACCGAGGACACAGAGGATAGCGCGACTGCAGGGATTTATCTCTGGCACGCCTCCCGCGAGGCCCACATTCTCAACGTATTGTCCCGCACTACATTCGTAGTGCCCCCGCCCATTATACTCGTTACTCGCAGCGTGTTGCCGATTTCCGTAAGAGTTCAGGCACTGTTTGTGCATTCGCACAGAAGAAGAAGATGGTAAAGTGGCCGATGAGCCTTAACTACATATATACCAAGATGGTATCTGTTCTTTCGGACATCCACTTCTGTACCAGGATGCGATCACTGCGTATTGAAGTCTCTGTCAACGTACCGACGAGGTGGCACTTTTCGCAGTACGGGTTTCGCTTGTAGTTTATGTTATACGGATATTTACTTGTGAGAACTGCATGGTTTGTTATATGGTATCCGAGCGCAGTTACACTACATCTTGTCCTAAAGAAGGTTCACCGGCCACTTTTACCATCTCCTTCTTCTGTGCGAATACACAAACAGTGCCCGAACTCTTACGGGAATCGGCTACGCGATGCGAGTAACGAGTATAATGGGCGGGGGCACTACGAATGTAGTGCGGGACAATACGTTGAGAATGTGTGTTTCGCGGGAGGCGTGCCAGAGATAAATCCCTGCAGTCGCGTTATCCTGTGTGTCCTCGGTCGCTCAGATGGACAGAGCGTCAGCCATCTAAGCGGGAGATACCGGGTTCGAGCCCCGAGCGGGGCACACATATTCATCTGTCCCCGTTGACGTATGTCAACGCCTGTCAGCAGCTAACGGTGTTCATTTCATTGTAATTTCATTCTAACGATCTACATGGTCACCGATAGTATCTGTTCTTTCGGACATGTCCAAAAGGACATATACCATCTTACTATATCTACATAAATTTTTTCCCCTCGGTGTATAATCCAGTACAGACCATGATAAGATTTTAAAGGGGTGCAGACATTGTCAGCTTGCTTTAAACGTTCAGAAATGTAAAACTGTGCGTGCTACAAAACAAAAAAATATACTATCTTATTACTGCAGTATCAACGAGCAAAAGCTAGAATCTGTCAGCTCATACAAATTCTCGGGTGTGCTACAGGGAATGTATCCATCACATAGGCTTAGCCGTGTATAAAGCAGGTAGTTAGTTGTCTTCGGTTTCTTGGTAGACTACTGAGGATGTACGATCAGTCTACAAAGGAGATTGCTTACAGAAAGACTCGTGTGGGTCCCGTACCAAATAAGACTAACAGGGGGTATACGGAAACTAGCCGTGTGTTTGCTGCTGTAGGACCGTTAACTAACAAGCAAGATACGGGCAGAACGAAGAATGTTATGCAAATCACAGCCAAGTGGGTTTATGATGACAATGTACAAGGGGTGTAACGAAATACCGTAAAGGCACTGATAAACATCCTACGTGTGGTGCCTAGCCTCTCACGTAATTTATTCGTTAAATTTGTTCATCAAAATTCCGCTCCAGAAATGATAATGTAAAAGAATTCTGGTGATTGTGACTCTTTAGTAGGTAAATGCCATCCTAAAAATTTTCAGTTACATTTATTTTCTTTAAATGGAACCCAAAATTGATCATAAATTTGTACATGGAACAGTCAAGTATATTAACGTAAGCCGAATATATAAATGGATACAGCTGTTGGCAAGAACCTGGTACAAACGACTGTAATATTCTAGAATTCGAATCAAGGACACCTATCAACATGAGTAACGTAGAAGTATATACCCTCGGAGTAGTGAAGCAGCTTAAATCACTTAATAAAAGCAAAGCTTCTGACCCAGACTGTATACCAATTAGGTTCTTTTCAGAGTATGCTGATGCTTGACGAAAGATCCGTACGTATAGACTGGAGAGTTTCACAGGTTGAGAGGCACCCACATGCCTTGCTCATACTGTGGCATCAAGCAGTCAGGCCTGCAAGATGAGTGGTCTGCCAAGCGAGTGGATTCATTCTTATTTATCGAGTAACATGAACTCTAGTACTCACACTTAAGTTACAAATTATCCTCCTATATGATTAATACGCAACGGAAACACGCATCTGACTATCAGTAATTTACAGAACTCTGACTGTACACTACGCACTGGCAATACCACTTTTTCTTTTTGTCTTTTATTTAACGGCTTTTATCGACACGTGGCCACCGCACTGAATATGAATGGCGCACACATTATAAATTCGGGACATTATTACAACATACAATTTGAAGGAAAAGTCACCAATATTTTTCTTTTCACTATCTTATTTATTCCGATAAATTCTCTAACCTAAACACACAAATTCTATAACCTACAACAATAACACGTGAGAAATTCCGCCCAGTGGGCATGGCTTTACAATGGTGAATCTCTATATTATGGTCTCGTAATTATTTTTATCGCTACAGTGCACTTTCTGGATAGGATGGTGGATCTTTTATTGTACCTCACACTTCGACTCTCACAATCATCATCACTAAAACTTTCCTCCAGACCGAGCGGTACCGAAGGAACAAGCATAACCCACTAATCTTTTGAAACTACCTCGCTACTCTCCCATGCAAACCACACATACCCAAATTACATGACATACATCACACTACAACATGAAATACTACACAGAGAATAGTCACAACATTATCACTTTCAGCTTTCCCACTTCAATCAATATTTATCCCAGTTTCACACGACACTGCCCCACTTCATAATTCCACTTTCCTACTATGAACTCTGGAGATATTTGCACGTCTTCCTGTGCAATGCAAGCCAAGTGGCGTTGCTGGATAGACGGCCGACTCACCATGCTTCTCTCTCAGAATTTGAATCAAGCGTCACACGGAATCATATCATGCAAAGTAATATTAAGAACATCACACACGCGAGTCCTCAACTGATACCATGGACGAGTACTTCTCTTTATCTTTTGTCTCATACACAGTTTGAGACTCACACAGTACTCACCACGTGGAAGTACTCGTCTCTAATTTCAAGTCCTGCACACGCCATTTCTTAAATATTTCAGCTTATGGTACACACGCTATTTCTTAAATATTTCAACTTATTGTACACACGCTAGTAATTCAGCTTAACTTAAGCACACGGAAGTATTTCAACTTAATGCTACACGTGGTTTCATTGTGACCGTTGGTCACTTCCGAAGATTCCTACAATCACATTAATATTACCTGCCTGACATTTAATTCTCCCCACAAAAGTTCCTGAAATAGAGAAATTAATATTTCAAACTACTCTTAAATATTCCTCATGCATACCATGTCTCCACTCTTTCGTCATTACGGAGCACAACTAAAACAGGTCTTAACAGCACAAGATCCAGCGGCAGAGTGCTGAAACATGGCCGTTCCTGAGGTTCTCTCCCATCTCTGTCGAGGTGGGGGGAGCACCTTCTTACCGTATTGGTCAGTCACATTTCAGGCGCTCAAAGCTCAGGCAAAATTCATCTCTTTGGTCCCACCAAAGGTGGCCAAAGGATCGACTCAAAGATGATCATATATCCACATTCACTATCTGCGGTTAGCAGACGACCATACATTCATTCATTTCACAGATCTCACCAAACTGGATGTAGGGATTTATTTTGTGGGAGTGCACATGTGATCAATTAAGTAAATAAATTGTCATTCTTTCCCACACTGGTATCCGGCTTCGCTGTATTAATTTAAATTGAGTTATTTTACAAAAAAAAATGTGTTGTTCTGACAAAAATAATGAAGTATGTTGTACCTATTTTCAATGTCGGGCGGTACTGTACCCTTTCAAGGTCACATCGCTATTCAAGAAAGGTGGAAGGAGTAAGTCACTACATTACAGGCCCATATCGTTAACGTCGATATGCAGCAGGATTTTGGGACGTATATTGTGTTCGAACATTATTAATTACATGTAAGAAAACGGTCTATTGACACACACTAAACATGGACTTAGAAAACATCATTCTTGTCAAACACAACTAGCTCTTCACTCGCATGAAGTGCTGAGTGCTTTTGACAAGGGATTTCAGATTGATTCCGTATTTCTGGATTTCCGGAAGCGCTTTGACACTGTACCACACAAGCGGCTTGTACTGAAATTCCATGCTTATGGATTATCGTCTCAGTTACGTGACTGAATTCGTGATTTCCTGTCAGAGAGGTCACTGATAGTAGCAACTGACAGAAAGTCACCAAGTAAAACACAAGTGAGTTCTGGCTTTCCCCAACATAGTGTTATCGGCCCTTTGCTGTTCCTTATGTATATAAACGATTTGCGAGACAATATGAACAGCCCTCTTACGTCGTTTACAAATTACGCTGTCGTTTATCGACTAATAAAGTCATCAGAAAATAAAAGATATCTATGTGGTGCTAAAATTGGCAGTTGAGGCTAATTAACGAAAAGTGTGAGGTCATCCACGTGCGTGCTAAAAGGAATCCTTTAAACTTCGGTTATACGATAAATCAGTCAAATCTAAAGGCCGCAAATTTAACTAAATACCTACGAATTACAATTACAAGCAATTTAAATTGGAAGGGACAGAAAATGTTGTGGGGAAGTCTAACCAAAGACTGCGTTTCATTGGAAGAACACTTAAAAAATGTAACAGATCTACTAAGGAGACTGCCTGCAGTACGCTTGTCCGTCGTCTTTTAGAATACTGCTGCGCGGTGTGGGGAAAAAGTTCGAAGAAGAGTAGTACGTTTTGTATTATCGCGAAATAGGGGAGAGAGTGTCACTGAAATAATACAGGATTTTGGGTGGACATCATTAAAACAAAGGCGTTTTTCGTTGCGGCGGAATCTTCTCACGAAACTCCAATCACCAACTTTCTCCCCCGAATGCGAAAATATTTTGTTGACACCGACCTACTTAGGGAGAAACGACCATCACCATAAAATAAGGGAAATCAGAGCTCGTACGTCCTTTTCGAACGCTGAACGAGATTGGAATACTAGAGAATAGTGAGGGTGGTTCGATGAACCCTCACTTAAATGTGATTTGCAGAGTATCCATTGTAGTGTAAGGACGCGTATGACTCAATGATTTTTGTTTGAAATGTGACCATGTGCGGACTTTGTCACCTACGTCGTTTACGATACACTTCAAAAAAATTATTTAAATTCTTTTAAAGTTCTCTATAAAAGATTTTTGAACGAAACTGTAACTAAAACACCTTCAGTTGAGTCGTTTGTACAAAATTACGTCAGTCAGTCCAACTGGTTTGCGCAAACTTTTGAAATTTAGATGTCGTTTGTTTCTTCTTGGAGATTATATTCTTGAAAGTTATCTTATTTTTCCCATATTAAAATCAGACTGTAAAACCTTTAAGATTCAAAAATCGAAATCAAACTCTTCTGAAAATTAGTATCTTGGAAAAATCCAGTAATAATTCTTCCATAATGTAACTCTTCATAAATAATTCTCGAACACGTATTTAAGCTTTAGAGCATACACTGTTCTATTTTCTTCGTTTGTGCTAGATACAGATGTGAACATCAGACTCGACAAAACAGAACTGAACAAAATACAACATGTACGAAACATTCTGTGACGTCATTACAATGGAAAATTACAAATTTTTATTTATTTGAATGTTGGAGTTTCGACGCAACAACCCGATCACAGGATCTTTGGCTGTCGGCGCGCGACGTCTAGCGGCCAGCAATTTTCTTTCTGGTTCCGGTAGTGAAGATGCTGTTTCCGCGAGTTGCGCTGCTCTCTCCAAACATGAAACACACAAAACAAAAATACAAAATTTTAAATATGTTACAAATATAACAAAATATTACAAATACATAAACAAAACACGTGCAAACTGAGCTGATCCTTGTGGATGGGTGACGCTTTAATTTCGCGTCCCGTTACACCATGTAGAGTTAAATGTAGATGAAGGATTCTAGTGTGCTTGTACACTACCAGATGGGGGCGCGAAGAGAACAGGTGAAACGTACAAAACGATAAACAAGTGGATAATGGGATGCAGTATCGCGATATCGTCTAAGGAGGCGAAGTGGTTTTACAGATATTACTACTGTGAGACCTCACTTCGATTCTGGGCTGCTGAAATCTCAGCTGAGGCCCTCCCTACAGGCCGGAGCCGCTCGCATTGCCGACACTACGGCACAACGTGGCGCGGCGTGCCGGTAGCGGCGGAGGTGGGCCCCGCCTAGCAGGCCGACAGAAGCGTGAGCGCGGAGAAAAGGAAAGGAACCGAGTGTTTGGCCGAACGAGTTGCAGTCACTCTGCAACAAGGGCGGCACTCGTCTAGACCCCCACCACCGTACTCCGTCAACACAGGCGCCAACGCCGTTCCTTCTCGCCAACTGCCGACAGTGACTACAAAAGTGTGCCGACGCAACAGCCGACCGACCTGTCGCAGCCTCCGCCAGGACTCTGCGCAGCAGGCATTCCAGTGCGGGGCGCCAAGTGAACGCGATAACTGGGCTGCGACGTGTGGTGCCCGCCCGCCCTTGTGTCGGCCATCCCGTGTAGCACGACACCCATGTTCACGGAACGCCGCAGCCGTGACGCCGGGCTGGTGCGTTCCCGCTCAGAACGTGAGGCTTTCGCGAGAAAACTGCCTCCGGCCACTGTCACTGTACAAGTAGTGTCAGCGTGCGTCGCCCTGGGCCCTGAGACCCGACACAGAGGAAGCCGCCGGGAGTCGGCCCACAGTCGGCAGTGGCCGCATGCCGCTCCCCCGCCCTCCTGCTGTTCTGAGTGGTTGGCCTCCTCGCAGCCCTAGACTTCCCGCTCGTCGCGCCTACAAAAATGAACAGAACTACCCTCATCACTTAACATTTCCGGGCTGAGATGCCGTGGTCCATACATAAGACTCTCCCCTGACGTTTCGCCTACGACTGCGGAGGGCATCCTCCGAGGACAATCGGCATCTCAGCGCGGAAATGTTAAGTGATGACAAAACCTGCCGTGAAAGCCTTCATTCTATGATCAGAATTACCCTCACCGTGAATTTCACAAAGACACTGTAAGTACAGTCTTTCTCGGAAATTTATTTGCAATCCCAAATGTTTCTTTGCCTTTCCTTTTCATGCTTTCGTAATAGATACAATACAATGACCATTAGTTCGGTTTGGTATCATTATGTAGACGATACATGTTTTATATGGACCCATGGGGAAGAGGAGTGGATGCCTTCTTGTTACATCTGCATAGTATTATTGCTATAGAGAAGGAAATCGATCGTCGCCTGAACTTGTCAGATGTGACCGTAATCAAACGACAGGACGGATCATTGGGTGATAAGGTTTTCAGAAAAGACACACACACTGATCGTTATCTGCAACCACCACCCAAGACATTAAAGAGGGGTGATTGAAACATTAACAGACAGGGCGCACAAAATATGTGAACCAGTTCACTCAGATGATGAGACTGAACACCTTAGAGCGACCTTAAAGAAGAATGGGTATTTCAACAGAGAGATAGATCGTGCACTACGCCCTAGACTGACAACCAGAACGGACGAGGATCGACTCCAACCCAAGGGGAAAAGGTTCTTACCATTCATGAATAAGGTCACTGACCGCATTGGAAAAATTACAAGGAAGTACGATGTGGAAACTGTCTTCAGACCCACCACGAAAATAAAAGAATGTTTAACATCCGCAAAAGATAAGCGACATGCTATAGCTACACCAGGCCTCTGTAAAATTCCATGCAGTTGTGGAAAGGTCTATATAGACACAACAAAAAGAAGCGTCAACACCCGACTGGGTGAACATAAAAGGAACTGCCGCCTCGGACATATTGATAAATGGACTGTAGCGGAACATGTGATTCAGGAAGGTGATCGTGAAATAAAGTTTAGTGAGACGACCGTCATAGCAAAGACGTCGCATTATTATGCGCGAATGTACAGAGAGGCCATTGAGATTGCCAAGCACTGCAATAATTTTAATAGAAAAGATGAAGGCATTAAGCTGGATAGGATATGGATGTCAACATTGCAGCAACAGCGTGACAGTCGATTAATTTCAATTGAGAGAGTTGGCAATATCAGAGATCATAGCACAGCCGACGTCACGTGACTGACAGCGGCGCCCTCTGGGTGTCATATATACGGCGCTCACTCGCGCTCTCGTCGCAGTTCGCCGATTGTCCTCGGACGATGCCTTCCGCAGTCGAAGGCGAAACGTCAGGGGAGAGTCTTATGTATGGACCACGGCATCTCAACCCGGAAATGTTAAGTGATGACAACACCTGCCGTGAAAGCCTTCATTCTATGATCAGAATTACCCTCACCCTGAAAGGCACTGCAGGTACAGTCTTTCTTGGAAATTTATTTGCAATCCCAAATGTTGCTTTGCCTTTCCTTTTCATGCTTTCGTAATAGATACAATACAATGACCATTATTTCGGTTTCTTTGCAATGATAACACCGTAAAAATTGGAAACGAGGAACAGATTCCCCGTAGGGACTGAACCTCACGTTCCTCGGATTACCATTCCGTAGTGTGTGCTGCGCCAACCACTGCGTCGGAAGCGCGACAATATAGATGGCTCGTGTCCCGCCCGAACCGCGGAAGAAATGCTGTTTTTTTTTTCTCTCTCTCTCTTTTTCTTTTCCTAAACTCTTGGGCACCTGGAACTGCCACGTGTGTCGTTTTCGTTTCCGGCCGAGTCGTCCCAAATCCCATAAACAGGGACGGTATCGGTGGCGAGTAGGTGCGGCCCGCTGTGCTGGCGACGCCACCATGACGTCATCAGCTACCGCGCCTGACGAGGGGGAAGGCCAGCAGGGGGTGACGCTGGAGGAGCGCCCTCGCAGTCGCTTCTCGCGGCTACCAGCAAGCTCCCACACTGTCTCGGAATACATTTGCAGCCTATCCAGCGAACGGCGCGCCGCGGGGGTCTTCGCCGGGAGCCCAGCGGACTAGCGCGGCGGGCTGCGCGCCGGTGGAGTGCCTCCTGAATATTAACAGCAGCCGGAGAGACTGTTCGCCGAGTTGGCCCCGCTCCCTAATGTTTAATTTGGGCGGTCGTGAAATGTTAACGCAATACCTGTTCGCCGTCACACGCCGCAGCGCGACGGCGCCCTCAGCCGCAGGCTGGCTACCTGCTGTGACGTCGCGGGGCAGACGCTCGAGGTCTACAAGAAAAGACAGGCGGCGGCGCGTACGTCACGAAGGTAGTTCTGCGCTCGCTCGCCCGCTCGCTCAAATCAGCAGACAAACTACGTTTCTACACCTGTTAACTCGTAACTAGGCTGGAATCCGCTATTATGAAATCTTGCTGTTGGAAATGGAAATGTCGTGTGGCTAGGGCCTCCTGTTGGGTAGACCGTTCGCCTGGTGCAGGTCTTTCGATTTGACGCCACTTCGGCGACTTGCGCGTCGATGGGGATGAAATGATGATGATTAGGACAACACAACACCCAGTCCCTGAGCGGAGAAAATCTCCGGCTCGGCCGGGAATCGAACCCGGGCCCTTAGGATTGACAGTCTGTTACGCTGACCACTCAGCTACGGGGGTCGGACATCTTACTGTTATTACTCCTATAATGATGGGAAGTCCATGGGCCTGTTTATAATTCGTTACGGCTGAACTGACGTACAATAAAACAAAATCGTGCTAAAATGATTATCAGTTGCATAAGGCACCACTTCCAACATGTCATGAGTACTGTTAATCAGAAGAGACTAAATGCTATAAACACGCCGTTATACCATTTACATCGAGTATTGATCTTAAATTAAATTTGGCTGTAGTACTGTAAATCAGTAAGACTTCATAATAGCAGATTCCAGTGGTGCATACAATTCTCGTTAGTACTTACACGCCCAGCTGCGAGTTAACAGGTTTAGAAACGCATTTTGTGTGCTGAGCTGAGCGAGCGAGCGAGTTCCGGACTACCTTCGTGACGTCCGCGCCGCGGCCTGTCTTCCTCGTGCGCCTCGGCAGACGCTTTTCCGAGCGTGTGCGGCTAGTGCTGTAACTCCAGCTGCCATTGATCCCTTTCTGCTCAGTATTCGACTGTAAGCGAAGTAAATAAGATCAGGCGTAATTATCTTTCAGTCTAATAAAATTGCCTATACAATATAGAATGTTATTTATCATCGTTTTGTAACTGAAAGGCTTACGGAGACGTTTAGTGCAGGTAGCGAACTGTCTATGGCGGTCCAACTCAGTCTCATTGCGAAGAGAAAGAGAGTAAAATAAGAAAATTAAAACTGTGTGGCGGGTCGAGACTCGAACTCGGGATCTTTGCCTTTCGAGAGCAAGTGCTCTAGCTACTCAGCTACCCGAGCACGAGTAACGACCCGTCCTCACAGCTTCAGTTCCGCCAGTACCTCGACTCCTACCTACCAAATTTCACAGAAGCTCTCCTGCACTTCCCCGCGAAAGGGAAAGGTCCCGGGATCGAGTCCAGGCCCGGCACACAGTTTTACTGTGGCAAGAAGTTTCATATCAGCACACACTCCGCTGCAGAGTGAAAATGTCATTCTGGAGAATAAAATAAAATTACCTACATGTCTCGAAGCATAGATTCGGACTGCTTAAGCAATTACAGATTCACTTCTAGGAGCACGGGGCAGGACACACTTTAATGAAAAAGGCGATGATATAATTTCCTCATTTATACATTAACAGTAATTTTCCGAAGCCATCTGAAGCCATCGATAGCTTGCCTAAGTAGACAAATATCGAATGGTGGGGGAAGGGGGGGGGGGCGGGGTGTGGAAGAATTTTCGTGGTCACTAATCGTTTAATTTTTAACCCTAGAAGTGTACACCACGGTGATTCTCCCCGTAGAGTTTTTTGTTTGTTACTGTGCAAGCTCCACCTGACGTACAGATCCTGCTGCCACGCAGCCGCCAGTGTAAATTCAGCCAGTGATTGAGACCCAGTAGAGGACGGACGTTCGAAGCTGAGAGACATTATGGTTTAATTAATTTGGCAGAAATATTTTTGAAGGGAACAGTGTTACGCTAGAGTACACGTTGTGTAGCTGTTCTGCCCCTGAGTGTGGAGCAGAATTATGTGAAAAGGGCACGCAGGCGCGACATTTTACCAACGGAAGATGCCACACGGGCAACAAACGGCTCTGAGCACTATGGGACTTAACTTCTGAGGTCATCAGTCCCCTAGAACTTAGAACTACTTAAACCTAACTAACCTAAGGACATCACACACATCCATGCCCGAGGCAGGATTCGAACCTGCGACCGTAGCGGTCGCGCGGTTCCAGACTGTAGCGCCTAGAACCGCTCGTCCACGCAAGCCGGCTCGGGCAACACTGTTAGAAGAACTCAGTCGTGCGAAAGTGACGTGAGTGAGTCTGGTGAGGGAAGTATTCTGAAGTCGATGCTCCTGCAGCAGTTATGGACAATGGTGAAACTGGTCAGTATGCCGGATCTTCGGGCAGCGATGAAGAAAATACAGTCGCCCGCGGTAGGAATGGTTACTATCTGCAAACATGTGACAGTAAGAGAAGAGGCCTCCCAGTTGCCGACAACATTTTAGTCCATAATCCAAGTGTGTGGAAATAATGAATGAATGGATTTATGAATAAGTGAGCTCGCCTCAAAATATTTGTGTAATATGTGCATTTCATTAGATGAACCATCTTCATCTAACTAAACTGTAAATAAAGTCTTTGTATTCGGATCACTTTCAAGTTTCATTATTGAAAAGATTTTCACAAAGTCCAGAATTTTCGACGCATGGATAGTAATAGTGTTGCGTTAGTGTACGAGAGTACAACTTCACTGTAGAATATTCGATATTCAGGAAATTTCTCTAGAAATAATTGACGGTCACTGACACCGTAGTATATAGTTCGTGCGACGATTTTATAGGTATACATTAGTAGGACAAAAATAAAGAAAATGGCGTAAATGTACAGTCGACATTCGAGCCGAGGGACATCGATCTGTGCCATCGACAGCGAGTTGGCGCCCCGCCGGGAAAGCTAAGCTGTGCGTGGGAGGGGCTGGAAGTGAGCCTCGGCGGGAGGTCTGGGTGACCGCCGCCCTCGCGGCCAGTCGCTCCTGCAGAGAGCGCCCACCGTGCGGGGGCGGACGCGGCGGAACTGCCGGCATCGGGAGGGGGGGCTGCCTGCCTGCCGGCCTCAGTCTGTTGCGGCTCTCGGCAGACGTTACTTCCCGACCGGGAGTAGCCGCCGTATTCGCTATTCGTGTGTCGGTTTCTATCACCTATGAAACATCTATACACTGTCACGTTTAGGTTTAGCGGAGACGTTCGCGATAGAATGCTCAAAGCAAATCCGTCCGCGATTAAACTGCAAACGTGCGTTTTGCACCGCGAGGTACGAGCTTGGCGGCGTCTACAGTAGAGCGAGTACCAGCCATTGCGCCACCTCGGTCTGTCTTCCTCTCTCTAGCCGTGTCCGCTAGAGTAGCAAGTCTAAAAATATTGGAACGCCGGACGACGAGCTTAGGTACATACAAGGTCTCACAGAAGGAGTGAAGAATCTACACGGGGGGGAGGAAGTGGATTGGAACGGTCTCTGATGTTACTTGAGTGATTAAATATGAATCAAATTTATAAAGACTTGGCAATATGAACCCGCTTATCAGTACGATGTTGAACACACTCTGGCCTCGATGCATGCAGCGATTCGGTTGGAAGAGAAGGGGGGGGGGGGGGCGTCGTATCTTTTCCCGAGGCAAGCTGGTTCCCACAACTGTTGGAACTGACCCTCGTCCTGGGTGCTGGCGCAGAGACACGGTCTGACATGAGGCCTGGCCCCCACACGTGTCCCGTGAGGTCAGGTCAGGTCTTGGGATGGCTCTGGCCACTGGCGTCGCCCAGTGCCAGTGCAGTGTGCTGGAGGAGGGCGGCGCCACGCCACGGCACGGCACGGCACGGCCGCACGATCGTCGACAGCCGGGACGCGAGCGCGCGCCGGCTGAGTGGCGCACCGCCGTGCTGGCACGCTGCTCCGCCGACCCTGACCTCCAGCCCTACCCGGCACTCCAGCTCTGACTCTACTGTGCCCCTGTACAACAGTCGCCGCCAAACTGGGCGGCGGAGGTCGTGCGGGCGGCCTGCGCTCGCGAAGGCAGTTCGCTGATCCGACTGCTCCTGGGCTCCGACCGATGGTGCGAAACGACACAGAATGTCGTAGGGAGTTCGCCGATTGTTCTCTGATGCCAGGCACGCATGTGAAGCGGCCACAGTGTTCTAAATCTACATACATACTCCGCAATTCACCATACGGTGCGTTGCGGAGGGTACCTCATACCACAACTAGCATCTTCTCTCCCTGTTGCACTCCCAAACAGAACGAGGGAAAAATGACTGCCTATATGCCTCTGTACGAGCCCTAATCTCTCTTATCTTATCTTTGTGGTCTTTCCGCGAAATGTAAGTTGGCGGCAGTAAAATTTTATTGCAGTCAGCCTCAAATGCTGGTTCTCTAAATCTCCTCAGTAGCGATTCACGAAAAGAACGCCTCCTTTCCTCCAGAGACTCCCACCGGAGTTCCTGAAACATTTCCGTAACACTCGCGTGATGATCAAACCTACCAGTAACAAATCTAGCTGCCCGCCTCTGAATTGCTTCTATGTCCTCCCTCAATCCGACCTGATAGGGATCCCAAACGCTCGAGCAGTACTCAAGAATAGGTCGTATTAGTGTTTTATAAGCGCTCTCCTTTACAGGTGAACCACATCTTCCCAAAATTCTACCAATGAACCGAGGACGACTATCCGCCTTCCCTACAACTGCCATTACATGTTTGTCCCACTTCATATCGCTCTGCAATGTTACGCCCAAATATTTAATCGACGTGACTGTGTCAAGCGCTACACTACTAATGGAGTATTCAAACATTACGGGATTCTTTTTCCTATTCATCTGAAACGTCCCCTTTGAACAATTATAAATGACTGTGCTTAAACTGACACACAATATTTTGTTAGCGCAACGCAATCTGACTTTCAAAATTCCCTACAAAAGAATGGCCCTGACTAACATTAAACTATACCTTTCACAAATCACTTACCTCACAAAAATCTTCGCTGCTCAAGCTACTGCAATACAGCGAGGGCCACTACTGCCAGCTAAATAAAAGATTCAAACTATGGAAGGCACTAACTACTGATAGGGATAGTTAGCAAATGAAAGATATTAATAGAGAACAAACAATGTATTTACCTTGATATCATCATATATAAATATAGCAGTTCATGACAAATTTCAAAACTCCGCCATCTCTCTCCCCACATCCACCACTGCTGGCGGCTCACCTCCAACTGCGCAACGCTACGCGCTGTTCACATCCAACTGCCGCTGCCCAACACTACAATGGCAGACAACAATGTAAACTAGCCACAGACTGCACACAGCACAGCCAGTGATTTTCATATTGAGCGCTACGTAACGTTGCCAATAAGAAAACATAAACAGCCTACTTACATAGAGAAAACATAAACAGCCTACTTACATAGCCCCCATGCTCCCAACAAAAAATTTTACAAATTTTTTTTTGGGCAGTGGCCAATAATGATTTGATAAAATTTTTCATAATTACAATAACAAAGAAATCAAATGCACACACTTATTGATACAATGTTGGTCAAAAGCTAAAATTTTCTCACAGTCCATAAAGGTAGTCCTGATCATTCATCATAATAGTAATTACAGGTTTTTTTTCACAAAGTCTCATTAGTAAAAGAAATTGCACACAGTGGATTTCCATGCAGTCTTGAAGAAGTAGTGTTGTCCTTCCAACGGAAAGACAGTGCTGACTCTTGACATGCTGACAGGTAATGGGCCACAATGGAGCAAACCCACAGCAGAGTCATTCGAAGTTTTGAAGAATATTGGTAGGTAGGTCACCACAGAGCAGACCCACTGGAGTCCTGGTAGAGATTGTGGTATTGGTGGGCCACCAGAGGTGCAGACCAACTGCAGTCCTTGTAGAAATAATGGTATTGGTGGGTCATCAAAGATGCAGACCCACTGTAGTCCTTGTAGAAATAATGGCGTTGGTGGGTCATCATAGATGCAGACACACTGTAGTCCTTGTAGAGATAATGGTACTGGTGGGTCATCAAAGATGCAGACCCACTGTAGTCCTTGTAGAGATAGCCAGCAGCCATCTGTTGCGACTGTGCAGGTGCACAATCACCATTGAAGAGTCTTGCGGATGATATAGCAAGCCCATAAACCACCACTTCTGCACTCACAAAGTTTTTGAAATTGTCCTTAGAACAAGCAATGCTGTTATCCAGTCCCTTGCTGAATTAGTAACACACGTGCAAACACTAACAGTCCCAACTTCTCACATATTGTCCATATACTATGACCAACAGAAACGTGTGCAGTGAAATGTAACTCACAAGTTACTTAATTTGATTAACTGGTGTCAATTACAATATTATAACATGAGAATACAATTACAAAGGTACAAAATACATCATTAAAGAACATAACAATACAGATAATATTTGTAGTACAGGCTTTACAAAAGAATCGAAATAACATATACATCAGTGTTACAGGAATTATGACATGAGTACATACATAAAAGATCAGAGTAACTTTCGAAACATCAACTTCACACATGAGCATTAAACAGAACAGAATTAATAATATCTAACATCTTTACAAAGTAAATAACATATTATTAATGCCAATTATATTCGAGGATAACAGTATTCCTCATCATAGTGAATGTAGCTTAATATTAAAAGAAGAAAAAAATTCTATGAAATTACACAGAGACAGGAAGAAACAAATACACAAGGGTACACAAACATATAGTGGGATAGCACCAATAGGAAAGGACAGGGTTCGTTTTCAGTGTAACATGTGGTACTGCAGTCCAACCCAAAACTTCATATATCTTTCCTCTTATTTCATCCTTTGTTTCCACCAAAAAAAATTCTATCTAAGCATGCTTTCTGTATTTATATGTTCACACATTTCTTACCTCAACATTTCTCTCCAAGAAAATCCTACCTAAACCTGTTTTCTGTACCTTTTTTGTATAACTTCTCAACGCATTTCTTCCAATTCATCGCACCTCATTCTCTTAGAGGCTACCCCTCTTAAGCTAACTTAAATCTACTGAGCTCAGATGCTAAACTAAGGAACGAGGCAATGCAGCAGCACATAAAACAATTAATATAAACAGCAATAAAAAAATGGAAAATCGCAAAGCAAGCTACAGTAAATCTAAATTACCAAGCAATTCAACATTACAACTAATATGAGGCAATGCGCAGCAAACAAAAAATAAATCTGGCTTAGCAGAGTAACACAAATTAAAGTTCAGTAGCACTATGCCTGGCAAACAGCAGCTTATATCTAAACATGACATAGCTCAAGCAGAAAAAATAGTACACTAAAGATAACAATGCAGATAAGGGAAATGTATAATCACATCTTAATGTCTATGTAATTAAAGTGGTGCACCACAACAACTTATTGTAAAAGAAATATTACCATGTACTTGAAAAGAAAATTATGTGTTACTGTTACTAGTTCATTCTTATTGTTCTTTCCTTTCCAAGTGCTCCTTTTTTAAAGAATGTGGATCATAAAATAATTATTTAATAGATCTGTTGACAGAAAGTGTTCACATTAGCAAATGCATTTAATTTTATTTTATGAAACCAATGCTGCAACACAGCTGGAAAACAGATGTCAAATGAAATAAGCAATTACGCAAACCAAAGCATAAAAACATCATTCAATAGTCATGTGGCATTTCGTAAGTCAGTAGCTCTCAACTCTCATAGAAAGACACTTGTCATAATCAGGTGTGCAGATGTACGAATATTTCCCATCAATTCATAAGCATTGCAGTAATTAGCACAAAGTACGAGCAATCATATGTTTTCAGGTAATGAGCGTGTAATATTTGCGATGCTTTCTACAAAGGAATGTCAATAGCAAGGTTAATGGAAGTAATGAGGGTATCGCATTTGCAATATTTTCTCTAAAGGAATGTCAAAGGCGAGGATAAACGCCTGCCTTTTTTTTTTTCTTTTTTTTTTTTTTTTACCTGTGCTTCCGGAAAGGCTCACCCTAATGTTCTCCAGGTGTTTTACACAGCTGCGTGCCCACAACGCATTACATGCAGGTGGTCACTTAACTTTCTTACGGAAATATTTACGACACCAGTTTCCGCTACAGTGACAGTCTCACATAAAAATATTTCACAGGTCAAGAATTAGCGTTGCAAATCTGTAGAAAGAAAATCCTATAAATATAAGTGTCCAAATAAAATATTCATCAGTATTGTGATACAGTCACGCATTTACGCGCATTTCATAACTCTTAAAGTACGATTCTTGGTTTCCAACATACTTCTTATTCCTCATATACGGTAGCATCATCTTATTGATCATAAACATATCTCAACAGCATAGTACACATCGTCGTCGTAAAAATAACATCATAACACCTCAGTTAATCTCAAAATCGTCGTAGCTTCCTCCAATAATTAAAAAAATTTTCTGCTCATGTCAAAAGTGTCATCTGCCTCAAACGTACTTTAAAAATCATGAATCCATACCAAATACATCATTCAAAGCTCTCATAGTATCACAATGGTTCCGAAAAAATATGAAGAGTTCACACAGTACAGACAAAATACAGTTTCATAAGTGTGAAGTTACCCAGCTGTGTATTGCGTAAACATGTGTCACTGATGTAGTAAAAAATGTTTATCTCTCAGTTACATGATCAGACAGCTGTGTAATTTGTGTGTTAGAGAAATATGGTACCGATGTGTAAAGTTGTATAAGCAAATACCATATTAGCTAGGGTTCCTTGTGGTTGCCACACACATGGTACACAAAGTAAGCGTGTACCCCCCTGAGGATTAATGTAATTATACCCTCAGGTGTTACAAATTACAGCAATGGAATAAAATGTATCACGGAAAACTTTCTTTGTAATTAAAAAAAAATCTTTAAAAATAAGTGTTTTAAGTACAAGATTAATCACTCAAATGCGTGTACTGTAGCGCTAAACTGTGGGTCTTGTCGCAACATAATCTCTGTGGAAGTGTCGTAGTTATCGTCCTCCGAAAGCTAAGTTCTGCAGAAGTCAATGTACTTACCTCATGATAAAGAAAAGTGAAATGCTTTGCGTATAGATATCGTAGTTATTACCCTTATTGCCGTGATGAGGAAAGTACTGTGCTGTAACGTATTGTTGTGCTAGGGAAAAGGCAATCTCATTGTAGCTATACTACAAAAGTTACTACTAAAACCTGTTTTACTTTCCAGAATAAAACAGAAAACTGTGCAGATATAAAACAGAAACACTGCAAAAGCAACATTGTAAACTGTCACTCATTAGTAGCGTCATGATAAAATCGTGTAGCTGTCACATAAACTAACCACTGTGTCCTCTGGTATCTCACAGAAAGTACTTTAAACCCAGAATGTATTTTCAAGTAAACCAAAATGTTGCATTAAAATCTCATTAGCAGTACTGGTAAATGTTCTAAGTATGTAAGCCTTATAGTCGTTCCATAATCGTGCAACTAACAAGCAAGAATGTACACACACAATAACACTGTATCGTCAGTTCACTATAACAATGCATTCGTAATTACTGTTTAATTAAGTTCTCTTGGTTCTTGACTGGATATTTAACTTCAAAGATTGTTGCATGGTAACAGTTTCTAAAGAATACTAGTGACGTGAAGTGAAACGTTTTATGGCAAAGACAAAGTTAAAAGGCAGATTATCTTTCAACAAACGGTTTTATATGTGAAATGTATTGCAATCTTTTACCCTTTCTAGTGCGCAGCGTTTCAACTTCAACGCAATTATCATGCAGTATACGTCGGTAAAGGATACTGGAATTTTTCTCAAGGTTAGCGTCTATGTTATTTTTCTCTGAGCCACCTGGCGCACGCGGCTGCCTGCTGTGCGAGTCATTGTCTGTCTCTTTGTTGGCGCGCGTCGTTATTGGGATTAGGAGACCTAACTTCTACAAATTCACGTTGTCGAAAGTGCCCTGCTCTGTTTGAATCCCGCCAATTCTGATGCAATTCAGGTCTGTCGTTACGATCATATCGTCTGTCGTCATGTCGGTAGATTCCATAGTTTCTTTCTTGTCGGTCACATGGAGGAGAATTTCTCCCTGAATCGTAACTGCGCGCTGGTCCGTTGCGTCTAAAGTTATTCTGTCTCCCTTGATAGTATTTATTTTGGTTCCCATATTGTCTGTTTCTCTTATTGTCTTGTGATAGTCATTACCACGGAGAGGTGATCTTTCCCTGTAGTTATTACTACTCTGCCAACGGTTGTCATACGGGTGGTGTCTGTTTTGGTCACGATTTGTGTTGTGAGAATAGACTTGTCGTGTCAAGTTATTACTTCTTTCATCGCGGAATTGCGACGGATGCGACCTGTAATTGTTGTGTTCCTGGTTTCGCGTTCCGCGATTGTCAGTGTCAATTTCTAATTCTTGTAAGAGTCCCTGAAATGCTTCAATGTCGTCTTGGCAACGTCCTGCCAAAATAATATGTCGTAAATGTTCAGGCAGTTTGATTAAGCAAATGCGGATGAGTTCTGAGGGGCTGTATGGGTTTGAAAGATACTGATTCCTATGCAACATGTCTTCAAAATATTTCATAAGACTGGAAAATTCAGATTGTTCGAAACGTTTCCTCATTATGATGCTATGTTTTACTCGGTCTTGTGTGGCCTGAGACCAATATGCTGAGAGGAAGGCATGGTAAAACTCTCCTTCACTGTGGCAATCGTGAATTACCGATCGCATTCTTACAGCTGGTTCATTCTCCAAGTAGCCACACATAAATTCTAATCTGTGTTCTAACGATCAGTTGGGAGGAAAACAATGCGAGAATTGATGGAGCCATGCTTGTGGATGAATGTCGTTGCCAGAATTCTTAAATGTTTTGAATTTACGTGTAGTAATGAACAGCTTATAGTCAAAATCATCATGTCGGCGAGTCGCAAAAAATGGCTCTGAGCACTATGCGACTCAACTGCTGAGGTCATCAGTCGCCTAGAACTTAGAACTAATTAAACCTAACTAACCTAAGGACAGCACACAACACCCAGCCATCACGAGGCAGAGAAAATCCCTGACCCCGCCGGGAATCGAACCCGGGAACCCGGGCGTGGGAAGCGAGAACGCTACCGCACGACCACGAGATGCGGGCTGCGAGTCGCATATCGGTCATTGTTAGGTCGTGTCGGCCGTTCCATCTCAAAATTCGGTGCACATTGCCAATTTCTTTCATAACTTCCGAAATGCCCTGTGTTATTATTTTGTGGCTGTTCCGTATTTCTGTGTCCCTCTTCCCGTATTGGGGCGCGAGTATCCTCTGAAATACGTAATTCTTGTATTACCTGTGTCAGCTGATCTTGTACTTCCCGGATTTCTCTTTTGTACTGTGTATTGATTTGATTTTGATTCTGTTTGAATTTTCTAATTTGTTCATACTCTTCTGTGTCAGTGAAGGCTACAGGTCTTGTGTCATTCAGATCATCATCTACCTTTGTAGATAAGTTAGTAACCTGATCCGAAAGTTCGGCTACTTTCTCCGATAGTGAACACATTTCCTCAGTGTGTTTTTCTGAACCAAGTTTCAGAGTGTCCATTTGTGTTGAAATCGAATCTACTGTGTCCTTTAAGTTTTCCTGAGTTTTTGCAAGTTGCTTAACCGAATCGGTAGATGCAACTGAGTCAATTTTAGCCCACAAGGTCTCATGATTTTCATGAACAATGGTTTGCAGTTCTTTTATGGCTGCTTCGTGATTCTGTAATGCATTTTCATGCCGCGAAAAAATAGGTTGAAAATGCTCACAAATTTGTGTTTTTACGTCATTACAGACTTTTTGACATTTCGATTCAATGTTATGTAACTCAGTAGTTAAATCTTCACGTGTTTGTTCAAGTGTGGTGTCTAACTTTTGAAGATTTTGTTCCATTGTGTCTAACTGTTGCTGTGTTTGTCTCTGGTGTTGTTCCATTGTGTCTAACTGTTGCTGTGTTTGTCTCTGGTGTTGTTCCATTGTGTCTAACTTTTTTAGATTTTGTTCCACTGTGTCTAACTTTTGAAGCTTTTGCTGTGTTTCTCCCATTTGTTGTATTAATTGTAATAACAATGCATTGGTGTCTGAAACATGTTCCTCAGTGCTTTTCGGCAGTGAATTTACACCGGAAACATTCACATTTTGACAAGCAGAAAATGTGTCTTGACTTATTTGAGAAAACGGTGAGGATCCAAAACCTGAATCTACAGTATTTGCGAGATCGTGTCGTGTCATTTCGGCTTCCTGAGGCGAGCTATTGCCGACCGATCGATCGATAATGCTTCCCTCTTCACTAATTGTTTCACTGTCCACGCCATTGTTTGACGCCCGCTCCATTTCCCTGTGCACAGTTACCAAATTACTACTTTGAACATTAGTAAATTCATTACTCTGCGGCGCTGATAAGCTACGCTCCTCGTCACTATTATTTCTCAGTTTAGTTTGGAGCCTAGTGTTACGTTTTTCACACGCCATAATTGTCACAATATTTCACACGATAACACAGAAAAGCACAATTTGAAGTGCAAAAATAGGAGAACACATTAACATAGCACTGAAAATAATATCTAGTTAATTGCAAGCGTAGCTGCGAAATACTTGGTGCAAATCTATATGCATGCCACAACTGTTTTACTGTACAACAATGAAAGGCTAAAACTAAAAAGGAGATTCTCTCTACAATTACGCGCTAGCAATAAACAAAAGCTACACTAAATACACAAACTACAAGAAAAAATCAGAAGATTCCAGTGAGGTATCCTAGGCTAAGGGTCGACATATGAAACGTCCCCTTTGAACAATTATACATGACTGTGCTTAAACTGACACACAATATTTTGTTAGCGCAACGCAATCTGACTTTCAAAATTCCCTACAAAAGAATGGCCCTGACTAACATTAAACTATACCTTTCACAAATCACTTACCTCACAAAAATCTTCGCTGCTCAAGCTACTGCAATACAGCGAGCGCCACAACTGCCAGCTAAATAAAAGATTCAAACTATGGAAGGCACTAACTACTGATAGGGATAGTTAGCAAATGAAAGATATTAATAGAGAACAAACAATGTATTTACCTTGATATCATCATATATAAATATAGCAGTTCATGACAAATTTCAAAACTCCGCCATCTCTCTCTCCCCACATCCACCACTGCTGGCGGCTCACCTCCAACTGCGCAACGCTACGCGCTGTTCACATCCAGCTGCCGCTGCCCAACACTACAATGGCAGACAACAATGTAAACTAGCCACAGACTGCACACAGCACAGCCAGTGATTTTCATATTGAGCGCTACGTAACGTTGCCAATAAGAAAACATAAATAGCCTACTTACATAGAGAAAACATAAACAGCCTACTTACACATCTGCATTAATTTATCTACATTTAGAGTTAGCTGCCATTCTTTACACCAAACACAAATCCTGTCCAAGTCAACTTGTATCCTCCCACAGTCACAGAACGACGACACCTTCCCGTACACCACAGCATCATCAGCAAACAGCCGCACATTGCTACCCACCCTATTCAAAAGATCATTTATGTAGATAGAAAACAACAGCGGACCTACCACACTTCCCTGGGGCACTCCAAATGATACCCTCACCTCCGATGAACACTCACCATCGACGACAACGTACTGGGTTCTATTACTTAAGAAGTATTCGAGCCACTCACATATTTGGGAACCAATCCCATATGATCTTACCTTAGTTAGGAGTCTGCAGTGGGGCACCGAGTCAAACGCTTTCCTGAAGTCAAGGAATACGGCATCCGTCTGATACCCTTCATCCACGGTTCGCAAGATATCATGTGAAAAAAGGGCGAGTTGCGTTTCGCAGGAGCGATGCTTTCTAAAGCCGTGCTGATGCGTGGACAGCAACTATCTCTGTCTCAAGGAAATTCATTATATTCGAATTGAGAATATGTTCGAGAATCGGGCAACAAAGCGATGTTAAGGATATTGGTCTGTAATTTTCAGTGTATAATACGTCGATCCTTCCTCGTGGTGGTCAGACGTGTATGCCTGCCCACCTGCTTACATGCCATCCAGCATCGGGCCTCTGTCACATCTGAATGCCTCACGAATCTGGATATTGTACGAGCTGGCCACATGTATACCCACAATGAGACCACTTCTAGGTGCCGACTACCTCGTTCCATACGAGTATGCGGTCCCTGCGTGTCATTCACCACGGTCACTCAACATCTGAGGCTGTTCAAGCTAGTTATATGCCGAACAATGCCTAGTAACAGCACTGAACGTACACAACTATATCCTCTCTGGCTGCTCGCCACTATTTGGCGGGTTCGTGCTTGGCTACCGCGGGGCTCCAGCCTTTGCAGCATCTCTTTCGTGCTGCATGTCTATCCTCTTGCAATTCTTTTTTCCCTCCCTTGAGAAACATGTCTCTTGTGTTTTGGGGAATGTTCCGCATTGCCCATCGCTAACACAAGAATAGTCCCGCCACTGTTTTTCGTTCCCTTTTCCTTTGTTCGCCTTCTCCTATCCTTCTTCCGTATCGGCGTTTGCGGTTTCTATTTTTCTTCTTCCTGCGTGTGCTTCTGAAGGCCGCTCCACGCGTGCCTCGCACAACAGGAGACTGGGTAACGCGTAATTCCCAGGCCCAGGTCGACTGGTAGATTCGCACGTACCCCCTGGTACAGGCCAGGCCACGGGGGGAGGGGGTGATTGCCTGAGCTGCTACCTTCCCAAGAAATTGCCGATAGGTCCTTCTGTAAGGTGTTCAGGATGTGTGACCTGGGGTGTGACCGTCACCTAAGGCGTGTCCAACCCCTTGTCAAGGGACCCCCAGTCGGAAGGAGCGCGCCATCAGAGACACTGGCAATCATGGGGGATTTTCTCACAATCAGCCAATCATCTTCACAATCAACGTCTACGAAACGTAATCGGACTAACGACCCTTACAGCTGCACCACAGTTCCTCGTTGTTTCACGTACTGAAGACGATCAGTCCTTCGCAATGGTAAATCCGCTTAGTATTCGGTTAGTTGTTGATGCAGTTTCCACAACTGTGGAATACTGCTCTCGTTTACAGAATGACACTTTGCTTTTGGAGGCCTGATTCTCGAGCACTACAACTGCTTGCCACTTCGCTTCTCCACAGCTGTCCTGTTCATGTCAAGGCCCACACCACTTTGAATTCTCCCCGTGGTGTTATTTACACTAGGCTGCTCGACGGTCTGACGGAGGCAGAAAACCAATCTTACCTCTCTGATCAGGGTGTCATTCCCATCCATCGGGTGATGAAAAAGATACATTTCTCCTTAGTGCCCACATGCACTCTTTTTCTCACCTTCAATAGAGTGGTGCTTCAGTCCAAGATCAAAGCAGTCTATGAAGTCCGACCATACATTCCAACCCTGATGCGCTGCCACCAGTTTCATCGTTTAACCTCACTCAAATGTCTGGTCGACACTTGGCCAAATTTGTAACCTGTGGTACGGAGGCATATGAGGGCAGTTGTCCACCTCCTTCTCCCCGCCATATCAACTGCAATGGCGACCAAGACGCCTTCTCTCGAGATTGTCCGCATATCTCAATGAGATCCAGGAGATCCGGGTAAAAGAAAAAGTTCCTTATCCGGTCCCTCAAAAGTTATTGGCTAGTTTCAGAACCTGCATTCTACCGTCCGGCACTTACAGTACTGTTCTTGTTAAATCTCGCTCCGTGGAGGACATGACCTCGCAGACATGCGACCTCGAATTCAGATCTGAGATTGTGCAATCGCCCAGTGTCAAGATAGCATCGCCATCCCTTCGTCCATCTGTGCAACAAGCCATCAAACTCTCGCCTCAAGGAGCGATATCACCATCTCCACAACTGGCAGTCTGGAAGGGACAGAAGGAGTACTCCTGTAAGACTTCCTGTGTCGCTCCAGCCAACCAACACCAGATTCACTGCAAACCAGAAAGGCTCGAAGTCCAACTAAGGCAAACGGCCTTCTGCTTCGCCAACTCGAGGATCCTATTCGATGGTGTCGCCACCTGATACCTTCACCCGGCTGGCCCCCGTATCGCCGGTGCGCTCCGCCAACCGTTTTTCTGCACTGACCTCTGTGGACCGACAGCAGGGGACAGCCGATGCTTCTGTGAACCACATGGAGCTGGATCCTGGAGCCTCTGTGCCCTGTAGCAGCGAGTGAGTCTTGCCAGGCCGGCACTCGGCAGCCGCCAGCGTGACATCCCTTCATTTTTTCCTCATCATGACTTTTCTCCAATGGAACGTTCGCGGAATTCGACCCAACAAAAAGGATTTACGGCTGCTTTTAGAATCGCAGCGACCCCTTGTACTCTGCCTTCATGAAAGAAAATTGCATCCTCAAGACCGCTCTGAGCTTTCACATTTCTTCCCAGTCCGTTTTGACCTTCCCCCTGAGGTCGGCATTCAATCTCATTGGGAAGTCGTGCTGCTCATACGGGATGACTATTGTCATCTCCTTTTCCTGCCTCACCTGACCTTTTCCTTTTGTACCATTTATATCCCTCCGTCTTACGATATCACCGGGCCTTACTTCCTCTAGGATATTGGGCAGCTACCTCACCCAGTTCTGCTGCTCAGCGACTTTAATGCGCACCATCCCTTTTGGGGTTCTCTCAGAAACTGTCGGAAAGGTGTCTTAATCAACTTAACCTCTCCTGCCTTAACACAGGAGCACCCTCATTCCTTTCTGACTCCTTGCATACCTATTCCCATTTGGACCTATCCTTCTGCGCTGCCGAGCTTGCCCATCGTCTCGAGTGCTCTGTTCTTTCTGACACCTACTCGAGCGACCAATTCCCATGTGCTATCCGGTTGCTGATTCCTACCCCATCTGCGTGCACACCCGAATGGCAGCTTACTAAGCCTGACTAGCGGCTTTACTCCTCCTTTACGACCTTCGAAGAAAAAGGTTTCCCTGACCAGGTGGAATATCTTTCAAACCTTATGCTTACCTCTGTAGAACGTTCCATTCCCCACGCTTCCTCTTTACCACGCCGTGTCCGGGTCGCTTGGTGGACGATGGCAAACTGCATTCATTATAAATGGATGCGTGCACGGTGTCGTCGCATTATTCGGGATAGCAAAAAAGGTAGCTGGATTTCATTCACTGGTTGTTTTAACAGTTCCACTCCCTCCTCTGTCGTTTGGGCCAGCCTCCGATGGCTCCGTGGGACCGAGATCCATTCCCTAATTTCCAGCCTGACAGTAGCAGACGATGTCATCCTGGACCGTATTGCTATCTCCAACAGCTTGGGCCGCCAGTTTGCGGATATTTCGAGCTCTTCCTAGTATCACACTGCCTTCATCCATCGGAAGCGAGCGGAGGAGGCTAGGGCGATACCTTTCTCTTCTCACAATCATGAATGTTAGAATGCCGCCTTTACTATGACGGAGTTAGATCGTGCTCTCACTGCATTCCGATCCTCCGCCACAGGGCTAGACGCTGTTCACATTCAGTTGTCGCAGCACCTTTCTCTTGCGGGCAAGCGCGTCCTGCTTAATACGCACAACCGCACCTGGCCAAAGGGGACGTTTCCCAGGTGCTGGCGTGATGCTGCTGTCATAGCCTTGCCTAATCCAGGTGAGGTCAAACAGTTTCCTTCTAGCTGCCGCCCCATTTCTCTCAACAGCTGTGTTGGGCTGATGGGACATACGACTCATGGCCTGGCTTGTATGGTGGCTCGAGTCTATCACAGGACAGTGTGGATTTCGAGCGCGCCGTTCCGCAGTTGACCATCTCGTCAGATTGTCCTCATGTCATGAATGGTTTTCTGCGGAAATCCCAGAGAGTTGCCGCGATTTTCGATTTGGAGAAAGCCTAAAACACCTGCTGGAGGACTGGTATCCTCCATACTCTCTACATGTGGGGCTGATGTGGCCGCCTACCCCATTTCCTTAAGGAATTTTTGATAGACCGAGTTTTCAAAGCACATGTGGGTTCTGCCTTGTCGGACACCCTTATTCAGGAAAATGGTGTGCGTCAGAGTTCCGTCGTAAGTGGCGTCCTCTTTGCTATCGCCATTAACTCTATAATGGCCTATCTCCCGCCGGGCATCTCTGGCTCCCTTTTTGTTGACGATTTTGCCATCTATTGCAGTTCTCCAAGGACCTGTCTCACCGAGCGGTGTCTTCAGCGATGTCTTAATCGCCTTTACTCACGGAGCATCGACAATGGCTGTCGTATTTCCTCTGACAAAACCGTTTGTATGAATTTCTGGCGGCGCAATTGGTTTTTCCCACCGTCTTTACATCTTGGACCTGTTGCTCTTCCGTTCGTTGAAACTACGAAATTCCTGGGGCTCATTCTCGATAGGAAACTGTCTTGGTGTTCCCACGTGCCTTACCTGGCAGCCCGCTATATGCGTTCCCTCAATGTCCAATGTGTCTTGGGGTGCAGATCGAACCACCCTCTCCGGCCGTTGGTGGCCGAGCGGTTCTAGGCGCTTCAGCCTGGAACCGCGCGACCGCTACGGTCGTAAGTTCGAATCCTGCCTCGGGAATGGATGTGTGTGATGTCCTTATATTAGTTAGGTTTCAGTAGTTCTAAGTTCTAGGGGACTGATGACCTGAGATGTTTAAGTCCCATAGTGCTCAGAGCCATTTTGAACCACCCTCCTCCGTTTGTACCGGCCCCTTGTCCGTTCGAAACTCGAGTATGGGTGCTTTGTTTGTGCCTCTGGACGTACGTCCCTCGTACATCGTATCAATACTATCCACCATCACGGCATCCGTCTAGCCACTGGCGCACTAGCCTAGTCGAGAGTCTGTATGCAGAAGCTGCTGAAATACTGCTGTCCTACTGCCGTGACTTTCTCCTCAGCAGGTAAGCATGTCGTTTGTCTGCATGCATGGCCACCCATCCTATGTCTCCATCTTCGATGACTCCCTTGATCGCCAGTTCGGGGGAGTCCGCCTTCTCTATTACCTCCTGGAGTTCGCATTCGGCTATTGCTCAGTCATCTTAACTTCACGCTTCCTGCTACTTTGCCGGTGGGTGTGAACCCTTCGCCACCTTGGATTCGTGCGGAGGCCCGTGTTCACCTTGGCCTTCATTCGCTTCCTATGAGGGAGCCTCGTTCTATAGCCTTCATTTACACGATCTTCGCATGGAACTTCTCGACTGTGTACACTGATTGCTCTCGGACTGACCGTGGGGTCGGGCGTGCCATCGGCATTGGCAGCGACGTTTTCCGGCATCGCCTTCTGCCACACTGCTCAGTGTTTACACCCGAGCTCTCCACCCGTCACCAGGCCACTCAGCACATTTGGCGACACAGCGTAGCCTTCTCTATTGTGTCCTCTGCTCAGACTCACTCAGTCTATGTGCGCTGCACACCGCCCATCCCTTAGTGCAGCGGGTCCAGGAAAACGGTCACTGTACTGTTTCTGTGGGTACCTGGTCATATCGGTCTGACGCTGCTGCCAAGGCTGCAGCCCTCGTACCTCAGCCTACTGGCTCTTATATTCCCCTCGATGATCTCTGCGTTGCCGTCCGTCAGGCGGTGGTGTCACTTTGGTATCACCACTGATCCTCCCTTCACGGGAACAACCTCCGGGTTGTTAAGCCTCTCCCGGAGCCTTGGACGACCTCCTCTCAGTCCTCCCGCAGCGAGTGCCGTTTCTAGTATGATAAAAAAAAAAAAATAGGTTAAATATATTTAAATTTTTTTTTTTAATTTTAATCTGATATATATATATTGTTTCGTACTAGAATGCCGTGTTCCCAGTTTAGCACAGCTTTGCCACAGGAAACACGAAAGCGGTCACAAACGTCCGTCTTCTGGTCGGCTCCTGATCGTTGTCAGAAGGAGGCTAGTTTTTGATTACGGAAAGCCTTATATTATTTGGAAAAGAACAATCCGGAATCACCTAAGGGACCTTTAACAATGAAGAATAAAAAAATTGCATTTGCAAATGAAATCATTAATAAACGGGGCAGCTATGAGTTGTATAGAAGACCAGGATGCCGCAGTATTCTCTGCTGTAGTAAAGGCTCTTTGATATTAACAAAAAATAATATGACATGGAGGTAAAAAAATATATAAAGGAAAAGAATAGAATAAACACTAAATATATTCAAACAATTCTCACAAGCAATTAGGACTTATTTATAAACAGTATAACTTACATAAGTACTTTTCTAAGTGAATGGTGCGATCAGATTTCAGCCTGTCCTGTGCTAGCTCCTTGGTTCACGTTTTTGTCATAGATTACAGTCATTACTTTTCTCCTTCCTTCAAGACAATTCTTGCACAGTTCAACACCTTCATAACAACAACTTGCCGGTTTACAGTATCGAACATAAATTACTCGAATTTTATTAATTAATAATATTGTCTGGCAAGACCGCTCACTTTTATGGCTTAAAGACGACCTTCTTTACGGTTTCACATTACAAGCAGAAGTACGATAAAATCTGAAGATCTACAAAAGTTTTTATTGTCATATTTTATTTAGATCGAAGCGGAACGTTCAGTTCAGCTTCTGTTAAAATGTTTCTTTGACTGCGCAATCGATGCATTAGTGTCCGCGCTAGATGCGCAACTTTACAGTTACGTAAATTATATAAAACAAATGTCTTGCAAAGAATAGGTCTCATCTCATAAGTTGATCATTTAATATACAGATACGTGAATGCCTTTCCAAGGGTACTCACAGCTTTCATACGACGGAAATCCCAATAATATTACACGTTTCCCCACCATATTGTACACATTGCACCCAAGTTTTAATTGACCGCCATTTCCTGACGGGTTTTAGCGAACGACTGCGTTTTACTTTTTATCCATCGTAGCAATATGGCAAAGGCCATTTAAATTTTAGTTCTGGACTTTCGTTTCCCTATTGTGTATTTTATAGACTTTCTCCACGTCCCTGGTTTTAGCTGTTTTCTCTTATGTCGATTGAGATTGACGTGTAGTCGTTTTTTAACTCCTCTCTGTCTTCGTGTTCTATAGTTTTGACATGGGCGCGTATGACCCCTGTTGTTTTTGCCCCCCGAAACAAAATAAACCAAGCGTAACTCTAATGCAGAGAACTGCAGATTTATACGCAACTTTATACCTGATGACGATGGGGTGCGCTTTGTAAGCCAACTCTGACATCTCATCAGAGAGAGTAGTTCAGTGGCAGTTGACTCACAGTAACTCCAAGTTGAAGAGACCGCAGAAAGTGTTCCAGTAATGCAGAATCAGAGATAGCAAAAGTTTCAGTGAGGAAGGCGGAATCAAAAGAAAGTCGGAATATGGCATACCCTATAAAATAGTTTTAAAATATACCCTAGTATTTGGAATTTCTTTAAAGGGAGAAGCAGGAGATCTAAGAAGGATGTTCCTTTTCATCCTTTACTACCGTTCTAAGCATTTACCAAGTCACGACTGTTTTCGAGTAACAGATGAAACTGGTTCTTCTTCGTCTTCTTCTTCTTCGTCTGTATCACCCTGAACAGCAAAAATTTCCACGTCGGTCATGGCGCCCTTGCCTTCCACACGGTCGTCAAAATGTACGAAGTCATCAAAAGTCACTTTTGCTCCTAAGCTGGGAAACTATCGCGGGAACCCGACTGCATATATCCGCACTTCCGTTGTCACAGCTGATTCTCTGACTCTTTCATGAATCTGCTTTTTTTTTTAAACACTTCGTTGCCGTTGATCTTTCACCATTTTCAGTACCATTTCAAGTATAATTTTTTGCTGCAGAAAGTTTTATGGTAAGCGTATAGCCTCCAACAGGTGTGTCTTCTCCCACTATCTCAACAAGCATTCTTCACAGCGCTGGAACTCTCGTTGGTGGACCTGCTTCATCGCCCCGGGACACTTCAGAGTTTTCAGCAGTTCGATATCTCTGCATACACCTGTCCACAGCGTGGGTGGTGAGACCCCAAAAGTCTTTGCTGTTTTTGTTTTTTTGGTCCACACTTCACGGACTTAATAACTTACTTCTTTTCTGCGAGACTTAAGCACCTGTGCAATTCTGAAGTCGCTTTTAGAACTAATTTAAGTTTGAATGCGAAAATTTCAGGTTAGGCTTTACCAGGAG
This sequence comes from Schistocerca americana, assembly GCF_021461395.2. Lineage (NCBI taxonomy): Eukaryota > Metazoa > Arthropoda > Insecta > Orthoptera > Acrididae > Schistocerca > Schistocerca americana. The sequence continues at coordinate 26,381,978 of NC_060119.1, read as the reverse complement.
TGTTATTGATGTCGAATGAAACAAAAAAAAATCTTCTGTTACCGTCACTGTTCACTTATATACACAATGGGTTTCGAAGGTTTAAAGCCGGCCGCGGTGGTCGTGCGGTTCTAGGCGCTCCAGTCCGGAGCCGCGCTGCTGCTACGGTCGCAGGTTCGAATCCTGCCTCGGGAATGGATGTGTGTGATGTCCTTAGGTTAGTTAGGTTTAATTAGTTGTAAGTTCTAGGGGACTGATGACCACAGCAGTTGAGTCCCATAGTGCTCAGAGCCATCGAAGGTTTAAACCTCCATCATCAGATGGATTTACATATTTTAGTACGAAATATGAGTGTGTTGTGTTACAATTTTCGGGTCACTTGTAGCACTGTCTAGCGGAGAATTAAATCCACTATTTGAGAACACGGTTTTGGAGAGGTTTTTTACTAAAAACTGAACATATAACTAAAAGTGGAAGTAAAGCAGTAAAATATAATACCTCCAGTGGTAAAAGGCTCCTTTTTCGCTTGTAACACATCTCACGTACGCTGTCATATTTTGTAAACGAAGATGGTGTCTGGAAACTACTAGGTGCAAAGAATACAGCGAAACGGTAAGATAGGTGGCTATTGCTTTTCTTATTGGTGCTGCCATGTGTTGTCTACACCTAGTATCAAATGATCTACCCGTCTGCCCTATCTAGAAACAATGTCAGTCCAAACATTCAATTTTATTCACATCCATATGACGAAGCGGCTTTGATGTGTTGCTGTTGTGAGGTAACTTCTGCCCAATCTTGTTGTCGGTGGCACAGGATACGTTTATGCCTTTTCTTTTTGAGAGACATTGGAAGTCTGTTATGAAATGTTACTGACAAATGGAATTGTACGGCAGATTTTGTTTTCTTTTCGTTTTTTGTGATGTGATTGCTTTGCCACTATGTGTGTTTTAGGGTGTCCATCATGAAGCTGTTATAGCCATTTGCAACAGCTGCATGTTTTATTATTTCAATTTCTTGTTTACATTTATCTTGAGAGAGTTATAGCTGGATAGCTCTATTGAACATAGACCGGTATGCTGCCATTTTGTGGCCAGTTGTGTGACAGAAGGAGCTGTGGATGGTAGGATGTGTTATGGCAGGCTTCTGTTAACTTTAAATCTGGTGGCAATTATTCTTGATTCTAATATTAAGGTCAGAAACAGTATTTTTGTTTTTCCACAAAAGGGTACCACAAATTACCCCAAAATCGTAACACAGCACACACATGTGTCATACTAACACATGTAAATCCACCTGATGATGGAAATTTAAACTATCTAAACGCATTGTGAATATAAATAAACAGTGATTGATAACAGTAAACTGTTTGTTTCATTCGGTATCAATGACAGTCATGGTAAAGCCTAACATAAAATGTTCGCGTTTAAAGTTAATCTGTCCACATAGGCAATCAAAGTTATTTTCGAATACTAAAGCACCTCAGAAAAACTTGGAATGACGACACAGCACATTCAAGTCAATAGAAACTGTCTCAAAAATAACGTCATTCCAAATTATGTCAAGATTGACTACAAGTCAAAGACAACTACTGCAAAGTAAACATTGGAAAACGAGCAAAAACTATGGCTGGGAAACGAACTGAAGGAACTTTATGGTAAGAAACAAATTTTCAACATATAGCTTCATAGTGGAGAGCTACAATTTGGACAGTTGCTTCATAGACTAGAATATGATTCCATAACTGAAAAAGTCAGAAAGTACGCCGAATTAATTGTACAGAAAACGAAAGCCACACAGAAGAAGAAGCTAGCTAATCTTATGAAACAACAGTTGTTGTTGTTGTTGTTGTTGTGGTCTTCAGTCCTGAGACTGGTTTGATGCAGCTCTCCATGCTACTCTATCCTGTGCAAGCTTTTTCATCTCCCCGTACCTACTGCAACCCACATCCTTCTGAATCTGCTTAGTGTATTCATCTCTTGGTCTCCCTCTACGATTTTTACCCTCCACGCTGCCCTCCAATACTAAATTGGTGATCCCTTGCTGCCTCAGAACATGTCCTACCAACCGATCCCTTCTTCTGGTCAAGTTGTGCCACAAACTTCTCTTCTCCCCAATCCTATTCAATACTTCCTCATTAGTTATGTGATCTACCCATCTAATCTTCAGCATTCTTCTGTAGCACCACATTTCGAAAGCTTCTATTCTCTTCTTGTCCAAACTGGTTATCGTCCATGTTTCACTTCCATACATGGCTACACTCCATACGAATACTTTCAGAAATGACTTCCTGACACTTAAATCAATACTGGATGTTAACAAATTTCTCTTCTTCAGAAACGCTTTCCTTGCCATTGCCAGCCTACATTTTATATCCTCTCTACTTCGACCATCATCAGTTATTTTGCTCCCCAAATAGCAAAACTCCTTTACTACTTTAAGTGCCTCATTTGCTAACCTAATTCCCTCAGCATCACCCGACTTAATTAGACTACATTCCATTATCCTTGTTTTGCTTTTGTTGATGTTCATCTTATATCCTCCTTTCAAGACACTGTCCATTCCATTCAACTGCTCTTCCAAGTCCTTTGCTGTCTCTGACAGAATTACAATGTCATCGGCGAACCTCAAAGTTTTTATTTCTTCTCCATGGATTTTAATACCTACTCCGAATTTTTCTTTTGTTTCCTTTACTGCTTGCTCAATATACAGATTGAACAACATCGGGGAGAGGCTACAACCCTGTCTTACTCCCTTCCCAACCACTGCTTCCCTTTCATGTCCCTCGACTCTTATAACTGCCATCTGGTTTCTGTACAAATTGTAAATAGCCTTTCGCTCCCTGTATTTTACCCCTGCCACCTTTAAAATTTGAAAGAGAGTATTCCAGTCAACATTGTCAAAAGCTTTCTCTAAGTCTACAAATGCTAGAAACGTAGGTTTGCTTTTCCTTAATCTTTCTTCTAAGATAAGTCGTAAGGTCAGTATTGCCTCACGTGTTCCAGTGTTTCTACGGAATCCAAACTGATCTTCCCCAAGGTTGGCTTCTACTAGTTTTTCCATTCGTCTGTAAAGAATTCGTGTTAGTATTTTGCAGCTGTGACTTATTAAGCTGATAGTTCGGTAATTTTCACATCTGTCAACACCTGCTTTCTTTGGGATTGGAATTATTATATTCTTCTTGAAGTCTGAGGGTATTTCGCCTGTTTCATACATCTTGCTCACCAGATGGTAGAGTTTTGTCAGGACTGGCTCTCCCACGGCCGTCAGTAGTTCCAATGGAATATTGTCTACTCCGGGGGCCTTGTTTCGACTCAGGTCTTTCAGTGCTCTGTCAAACTCTTCACGCAGTATCATATCTCCCATTTCATCTTCATCTACATCCTCTTCCATTTCCATTATATTGTCCTCAAGTACATTGCCCTTGTATAGACCCTCTATATACTCCTTCCACCTTTCTGCTTTCCCTTCTTTGCTTAGAACTGGGTTTCCATCTGAGCTCTTGATATTCATACAAGTCGTTCTCTTATCTCCAAATGTCTCTTTAATTTTCCTGTAGGCGGTATCTATCTTACCCCTAGTGAGATAGGCCTCTACATCCTTACATTTGTCCTCTAGCCATCCCTGCTTAGCCATTTTGCACTTCCTGTCGATCTCATTTTTGAGACGTTTGTATTCCTTTTTCCCTGTTTCACTTACTGCATTTTTATATTTTCTCCTTTCATCAATTAAATTCAATATTTCTTCTGTTACCCAAGGATTTCTACTAGCCCTCGTCTTTTTACCTACTTGGTCCTCTGCTGCCTTCACTATTTCATTCCTCAAAGCTACCCATTCTTCTTCTACTGTATTTATTTCCCCCATTCCTGTCAATTGCTCTCTTATGCTCTCCCTGAATCTCTGTACAACCTCTGGTTCTTTTAGTTTATCCAGGTCCCATCTCCTTAAATTCCCACCTTTTTGCAGTTTCTTCAGTTTTAATCTACAGGTCATAACCAATAGATTGTGGTCAGAGTCCACATCTGCCCCTGGAAATGTCTTACAATTTAAAACCTGGTTCCTAAATCTCTGTCTTACCATTATATAATCTATCTGATACCTTTTAGTATCTCCAGGGTTCTTCCATGTATACAACCTTCTTTCATGATTCTTAAACCAAGTGTTAGTTATGATTATGTTGTGCTCTGTGCAAAATTCTACCAGGCGGCTTCCTCTTTCATTTCTGTCCCCCAATCCATATTCACCTACTATGTTTCCTTCTCTCCCTTTTCCTACACTCGAATTCCAGTCACCCATGACTATTAAATTTTCGTCTCCCTTCACAATCTGAATAATTTCTTTTATTTCATCATACATTTCTTCAATTTCTTCGTCATCTGCAGAGCTAGTTGGCATATAAACTTGTACTACTGCAGTAGGTGTGGGCTTCGTATCTATCTTGGCCACAATAATGCGTTCACTATGCTGTTTGTAGTAGCTTACCCGCATTCCTATTTTCCTATTCATTATTAAACCTACTCCTGCATTACCCCTATTTGATTTTGTGTTTATAACCCTGTAGTCACCTGACCAGAAGTCTTGTTCCTCCTGCCACCGAACTTCACTAATTCCCACTATATCTAACTTCAACCTATCCATTTCCCTTTTTAAATTTTCTAACCTACCTGCCCGATTAAGGGATCTGACATTCCACGCTCCGATCCGTAGAACGCCAGTTTTCTTTCTTCTGATAACGACATCCTCTTGAGTAGTCCCCGCCCGGAGATCCGAATGGGGGACTATTTTACCTCCGGAATATTTTACCCAAGAGGACGCCATCATCATGTAATCATACAGTAAAGCTGCATGCCCTCGGGAAAAATTACGGCTGTAGTTTCCCCTTGCTTTCAGCCGTTCGCAGTACCAGCACAGCAAGGCCGTTTTGGTTATTGTTACAAGGCCAGATCAGTCAATCATCCAGACTGTTGCCCTTGCAACTACTGAAAAGGCTGCTGCCCCTCTTCAGGAACCACACGTTTGTCTGGCCTCTCAACAGATACCCCTCCGTTGTGGTTGCACCTACGGTACGGCTATCTGTATCGCTGAGGCACGCAAGCCTCCCCACCAACGGCAAGGTCCATGGTTCATGGGGGGGGGGGAAACAACAGTTACCTTCCAAATTGAACCAAAGCAGCCGTAAGAAACACGCATTCTACACACGTTTCCTCAACGACACCGACATAATATCCAATGCAAAACAGAGGCACTACTCAGTAAAGAATTAAAACACAACGTTCCAGCTCCACTGGACCAAAGGAACCGACAGAAGCTTATCAAATCAATAGTGCCGCTCAGACTTCAACCATCGCCTTTAAGAAGCGAAATGACAGAACACCAGCCTGCCACAATATCAACGAAATTATTGAGAAGGAAATAGTAAACCCTTTCCCAGCAAACAATAAAAGGGAAGATGGCCTCACACCTACTACTGCGACTAAATTAAACACGAATAATGCAATAATTTTAAGAGCTGACAAGGGAAAATGCAACTGCAGTAAGAAACAGAGCAACATACATAGAAAAAACTATAGATTTCGGCCAAACCAGCAACATAACAGAAATACCTAAGCATCCAACATCTAGAATACAAAAAGAGTTTAAACTCATCTCAAATAATATTAACTTCCTACTAGTCATCCAAAAAGCGAGAAACATTGTAGCATCGAGCCCAGAAGCACTTTACCTTAGATCGCAACCAAACACACACAAACATGAGCCCCCCACCAGGGCTATAATGAACTGTAGGAACACCTCAACATTCTAGCTCAACAAAATACCCTTCAAATTTTTCAAAAAACATGCATATTCAATAATAATATAGCACTTAAACATATCGCAGAATTTACGCAGTATGTCAAAAACATAAAAGTTCCTGATGGAGCCAAATTTGCCTCATTTGACATACAGAACCTTTATTCCTCTATGTCAATAGATACCACACTACAAATAATTTATGCAAACCTACAAAACAACATGCAAATATCACTTACACTGACATTACTGAACCAATCGGCTTGCTGGAATTCACACTCTCCCACAATATTTCAAATTCAACTATAGACTCTACAAACAAACATGGTTACCAGTGCGTTCAGATCTTTGTGGATTGTTAGCTGAAACCTCTATAAACAGTTTAGAAGATATAATCCTGAATTCCGATGGCCACCTCTTCAAAAAGATCACCTACTGCTAAAAAAAAAAATATATATACCATCATTTTAATCAATGGCATCAAAGATTATGTCATGAACTATGTATTCAGTCTTTCCAATGAAAATATAAAATTGACGGTTCACACAAAGCTGGAGACAGTATAAGTTTTTTTGCACCTTGCCGTTACAATAAAGAATAATAGACACAAGTTCGTAATTTAGTGAAACCCTACCACAATTATCATTGTTTGTTACTGAGCAGGAAAACTATACTGTTAGGTGACGTCCTTTGATCCGGCAACTACTTCCTAGATAGACGTTATACCTCCACAACACAACTACGAGAATCGCAACCCACTCCACCGCCCACAGTTCCGCCTGTATCTCAAAACCCACAAAACGCCAGCATACCGATATATAACCGGCAGAGCTATCCGACTACCAGTCTTTGAACGTAAATGTAAACAAGAAATTGAAATAATCAAACAAACAGGTATTGAAAATGGCTATAACACCTGCATAACAGACACCCTAAAACACTCAATAGTGTCAAAGCAGTCACATCACAAAACAGAAAAAAGTAACATCTTTCATACAATCCCATTTGTAGGTGATATTTCTTGTCAGGTTGAGAATGTCTTCAAATGAAAAGGCATAAACATTTCCTTCACCACTGAAAAGAAGACTGGGCAGAAGTTACGTCCTAACAGCAACACACGAAATTCACTTCATCATACAGGTGTGTACAGAATTGAATATTTGGACTGCGACTGTTTCTACATACATCAGATGGATAGATCATTTGAGACTAGATGCAGCACTAAAAATAAAAAATACCATACATCAGCAATAGCCACCTACCTTCATAAAACAAAACAGTACGTCAACAACACAAGTATCATTATCCCACATGTTCAACCTAAAGGCAACTTGAAACATCCCAAATATACGAACATCAAAGAAAACAACCACACACACACACACACACACACACACACACACACACACACACACACACCTTCATATTTACCACAAATAATTAGTTTCTTTACCTAGACTTTTCCAAATGAACAACAGAATGGACTCATTTACAAATATACCATTACACCAGCAGCTTGTACTCCATGTCAGCTTGAAACTCTGTGCTGTCCTTACTTCCAGTTCCGCATCTTCTGGCACATTGACCATCTGTTGATTGTATTCTTGTTGTAGGCATAGCAGCGGAATGTTGTTTGATGCACGACACACTTGATGTGAACCATTCATTTCAAAAGTAGTGTGATTAATTCTTCGTTCACTCAAAGGTAATGTGCGGCATTTATTTAATCCACTCTGCTGCCGGAGCCCTGTAATGGACAGTTCAGAACAAGAAGCGTTCCACTGTTGTTTGCTTCGTTCTTATTACAGAGTGGCAAAACAAGGCTGGCCATTGAGATAACGTAATTCGAGGTGCCTATCTTAAAGCGAAATACAGCGACGGAAACAACGACTCTGCTCCAAGAGGCTGTTGTACGACGCAAGCAGAATTTAGTATACGCTTGCTTTTCTACAGTAGGAGCGCAGCGCCTATGCAGCTTTCGTTACAGTCCCTGGCTGTTGCACAACATAAGCAATATTTAGCATGCGCCTATCTACCGTTGGAAAACAGCGACTACTTATATTTAGTCCCAGTCGTTCCTGGAATCTAAATATATCCTCTACTATATTGATGGAAAGTATAATGTAATGCGATTGTAATATTCCGGCTGCGAGTACCAGCGATGATGCGCTCCGGAATTTGATACGACAACGCTCTCTGCCCTGACAACGGTCTTTGCTGGAAAAAAAGAGAGGAGCATCTATGTTTTATTGTAATTGTTGGAAATGAGTAATGCCGCTGATTAGACGTTTTGTTTTTTTCTTGGAAATAGGTTTGCATGTAGAAGTAATGTGAAGTGCAGAGGTCAACATGTTATCGCGATTATCAAGAATAAAAATTGAATTTGTGAAAAAGGTAAATATCATTTAGAAACTTTTATTTAATGTTGGGCCCCGGACCGTCAAAAAATCTGTTAGTGTATTTTGCAATGTAGTGCATAGTGATTTCTTCACGAATTAACAGTACTCGGCGAATCTTCTATCACGGTCCGAACGACGCGCAATATTTCGCCGTCGGCTTTTGTGTTCAAGACGTTCCCTAAAGCGACCAGTTTGGTAAAACATACCACACTACCACTGTTTGTTCAACCTTCTCATTTTGAAAGTGTTTTCCAGAAAGTCTTACGCCGACTGTGAGTACTTCTGAGGCAGAGAGAGAGAGAGAGAGAGAGAGAGAGAGAGAGAGAGAGAGAGACGGAGTCTTCATCACGAGTTGTAGCAGTTTTCTGGCTCTGAACAGTATGGGACTTTTTAACATCTGAGGTCATCGGTCCCCTAGAACTTAGAACTACTTAAACCTAACTAATCTAAGGACATCACACACATCCATGCCCGAGGCAGGATTCGAACCTGCGACCTTAGCGGTCGCAGACTGTAGCGCCTAGAACCACTCGGCCACTCCACCCGGCTGAAATGAGGTTACACGTCACTAGTACCTTAGGACACCGGTGCAGCTCATAGGAAAGTGTGGTAGAAATCCTCAGCAAGATTAAATGGGAATTCTTTCGAGAAAATCTACGTAGATACAGTGAGAGCCTGTTGGGTTAACTTAGAGGAAGGCGCCGTTCTGTGTTCCGCGTAGGGATCGTAGAGATAAGATAAGAGGGATCAACGGTGCGTGCAGTGCCTCGTGCCAGTCATTTTTCGCCAGTGAAACAGACCACAAGGTCGGCAGTACCGCAGCCAAGAACACTCTGCCACAACATTGTGCAGTTAAAAAAATTGTCCGTGTTTCGAGCTTCAGCTGTGTCGCCCAAGAATCCTCGCACTCTTGGTAATGCGATGTGTACTCACCGAGACAAATGAGGCGGCGCACTACGTTGCATATTTTATGGGAAACCCTCGTCACAGACATACGTGAGGAAGTGAAGCGAATCAAACGTAAATTACTTCCCTGCGAACTAGGAGCTGACCAATGAAGATTTGACGAACTTTCTAACGTGCAACGTGAAGAAATCTAGGAAATCTAGCTCTGGAAAAACTGTGTCGAACGAGAAATACAGAGAGACAGGCGAAGGCCTAAGAACTGTATTTGAAAGATGATTTGCAGATTTTAAATTTTGCCAAGATATATTTTTTGAGGTCTAAATGTCTATTCCCTCGTCGAATGGACTTTCTTGTGTTACAAAATACCGTCACATTTGAATCGCTAACAACTACGACACTAAAAATGCATAATCAGTGCTTGAGCCAAATGCGATAGATCGTCTGTACGTTGTCGTCGCGCAGTATTCGTTGTGCCTATGACGTCATCGTACCCGTACAGGTATATGCGGCGCGATTGCTACGAATTAGCTTCGAGTACAGTTATAAGTTGGCACAATGAAACACGTTTAGCTAGGGCATCGATTCGGATGTCACTGTGAAGAGCTCACAGAGGTGTACTAGGATCCAAAAGTGAGAAAACAGAAAACAAACCTCGGAATAGAAATTAAAATCGGTATTAAACTGAAAATTACAAAGTAATGAAGTATGTCGTCTCATGTGACTCGCAAACATAGTCGGAATTACAGAAGACTCAAGTCAGGGGAAAGCTCGGGTCGAAAGGAATCGAAGGAGCTCAAGAAGTCGAGTGCCGAGCGAATGCGAGAGCTACGCAGCACCAAAAAAGGAAATGAAAAAACACTGCGTAGCCGGGGCATCGGGCATGCAGGGGAGAACGACACTCCAAACGTGCACGGAATCACGTGCGCCCGTCCTCTGTCTAGCCACCGTGTTAACTGAGATTGATAATTAAACAGAATATTCATATGAAACACTAGTTATGATTTTATCCCGACGTTTTCAAGAAACATCTATGGCGCAGACCGGAACTCCGCAAACAGACATTTTTTTCTGTATTTCTCTCAATAAATAATGAATCGGTGAGCAATAAAATGGAAATGGAGCTAATACATTATTGTCTGTGAAAATTGTAACACGAAAAATAAATGGCCTGAATCACTATAATGTAGTTAAGACTGCAGAGAGTTGCCGTGCACACAGGCGCAGGAGCACCATCTGTTGTAACACTGGACAGAACAGTTTTACGCGATGCTCAGACGGTGCAAAGATATCGAAGTGGAAGCGTGCAAGCAAATGGCGGTATGCCTCTTGGACATCAGAAGGCGCTGTATAAGCATGCCACTGACTTAGAACGGACAGAATGACTGGTCTGTAGTAAATGGGTTGTACTGTAACATTGCAGCTCTTGCAGGGTGTGCTGCTCGACACTCGTACGTATCCGGAACCAGTGGACAGATGAGGGTCTTCCACGGCGGCGACTGCGGGTTGCCGGACCACACAATGTGACAACAGCGCAGGACGACCGACGTGTTGTCCACATGGCCACAGCCGACAGAACATCGCCCACAGTATCGGCTCGACATGGAGCAACATGTGTGTGCATGTCTGCATTCCTAGTTAGTCGCTAAGCACTGGGCTGGTGGCACGCAAGCCACTGCGTCGCCTTCCACTGAACGGACTTAGACTGCAGGGGTAACTGAACATCGCCACTAGCGTACTGGGTGGCAAAATTGAGCGTTTTCGGAAAAGACTCGCTTCGAATTTCGCCTACAGTGACGGCCACCTGCGCTGCGGTCACGTTGTGTGCACCAGTACCCAGTAGCCGCCGCCGCGTCGACCACCCTCGTCCATCCACTGGCTCCAGACACGTACGAGGGTCGAGCAGCAGCGTGCCCTGTACTAGCCGCGATGTTACAGCACAACCAACCCATTTACTACAGACCAATGGAAATGCCGTGTGGCTAGGGGCTCCCGCCGGGTAGACCGTTCGCCTGGTGTAAGTCTTCATAGTTGACGCCACTTGGGCGTCTTGCGTGTCGATGGGGACGAAATGATGATGATAAGGGCAACACAACGCCCAGTCCCTGAGCGGAGAAAATCTCCGACCCGGCCGGGAATCGAACCCGGGCCGTTAGGTACGACATTCCGTCAGCTACCAGGGGCGGACACAGACCAAAAATTCCGTCGGTCACCGTAGTTACCACAATCGGGCAAACTAAAATGTTGTACTGCGTAACCACCAAGTGAAACGCGATCTTGCCAGGTACGTGTTGAGAGAAATGTGAACAGCAACTGTCGCTCCTGCAGGTATCTTCAGACGCTATATTTCAGCAGGACAATGCTCCGACACATCTGGAGAGGAACGTGGAAGACTTCTTTGGGGAAAGAGAGCTATCGATGCTTTACTGGTCTGCACGTTTATCTGACAGGTCGCCCATGAAACGTGTGGGATACAGTCGGTGGGCAACTGTTTCGTTCTGGTCCGACCACAATCACTGTTGACGCTTTGTGCATGCGCCTCCTAACCACAGGGCAGTGCCTACCCCAGGAGCATGTCTAGGCCCTTTATGATTCCGTGCCAGGTCATCTAGAGCATGTGGCAGCTTCACACCATACAGGATTCTGACAGTCAAAGTGCGGATGCAGTTCTGTAATTCTAATCACTTGAGTATTGTCAGGTCTTGATCTGTGGATAAATGCCATTGTAATTACATGTCACCTTCTTGGTGTTGCAATAGTCGTTAACAGTAGTGTAGATATCAGTTTGAATCAGATTTCAAGGCATCCAGTATTAGGAATTTTCACCACGATATACGAACCAGAATCTAACAGCTGTCACTTCTTACTGTAAGTGCGCAATGAAGAGGCTTGCAGCTGGCAACGTATTAGTACCTTATTATCAGGGTTATGAGTGCGTATCTGTGATACTTTACTACCAGAATATTGTTTACACTGGTTTGTTCAAATGGTTCAAATGGCTCTGAGCACTATGGGACTTAACTTCTGAAATCATCAGACCCCTATAACTTAGAACTACTTAACCCTAACTAACCTAAGGACATCACATATATCCATGCCCGAAGCAGGATTCGAACCTCGAACCGTAGCGGTCGCGCGGTTCGAGACTGAAGCGCCTAGAACCGCTCGGCCATCTAGGCCGACCAGACCGTACAAAGCAACGGAAGTGTTTTGAAAGTGATGACGAAGAGAGTGACTTTGAGGAATCGAATCTCTGTGACACGCCTAATCCAGGTAATACTTTTCTTATCAGGTCTGGCTCTTCACAAGATACATCAGGCCCAGAAGACCCTCCCTGCTCTACAGGCCGTAATTATTTAAAACATCCATTGCTGCAAAATGATGTGGATGTGAGTGTTATAAAAAACGGCGGTAATTCCGAAAATGACGCCGATGAAACACCAGATGGGAATATTACCAATGTCACAGATCTACTGGGCAGATGCTACTAAGGGGCCAGAGATATTTCCTACGTGCTTTCCCCCCTTCTTTATCAAATGATGTTTTGGATACGTTGAGCAATTGTTCACCAGAGGAGGCGTATTTTTATCTCATTGACAATGACGTGTTTGAGTTTCTTGTGGCTGAAACAAATCAATATGGAAAACAAAAAATTGATTCTCAACAACTCAGTCGCAATTCCAGGCTAACGTAATGGAAAGAAACAAATATTGCCGGCCACTGGTTTGTCTTCTCTGTATGTGTGCTGGCAGTTTCTCTAGCTCCTGTGTAACGCTGAACCATTCATTATCTTCAGGCCGGTCCACCTGAGTGGGACCACCTGAACAACCAAAATGATCATGTTCGACAATGTTTGCGAACGCCTTACATGTTCCCACGTTTTGCCATACTACGGTACATCCAGAATAACGTCGAACATGGTCCTTTTGGTGGTCCTGGCGGTGTGGCGTGGAGAGGCATGACACTGCATGGGCGTACTGGCCTTCAAATCTTTGAACAGCTACACTCACTGGTCAATGTTATTGTGACAATGCACCGTTCCCCCACGTGCCCCTTTTTCAGGCTGCATTCGGCCCTGACTTCATTTCTACATCTACATGGTTACTCTGCAAATCACATTTAAGTGTCTGGCAGAGGGTTCATCGAACCACCTTCACAAGTCTCTATTATTCCAACCTCATATGGCGGGCGGAAAGAACGAACGGCTATATCTTTCCGTACGAGGTCTGATTTCCCTTATTTTATCATGTATCTCCCTATGTAGGTCGGCGTCAACAAAATATTTTCACATTCGGAGGTGGTGATTGGAATTTCGTGACGTTGCTCCGCAACGAAAAACGCCTTTGTTTTAATGATGTCCACCCCAAATCCGGTCTCATGTCCGTGACACTCTCTCACCTATTTCGCTATAATCTAGATCTATGTGATTACTCTGCTATTCACAATAAAGTTCCTGGCAGAGGGTTCAATGAACCACCTTCGTGCTGTCTCTGCCGCGCGGTATTAGCCGAGCGGTCAAAGGAGCTGCAGTCATGGACTGTGCGGCTGGTCCCGGAGGAGTCTTCCCTCGGGCATGAGTGTGTGTGTTTGTCGTTAGGATCTTTTAGGTTAAGTAGTGTGTAAGCTTAGGGACTGATGACCTTAGCAGTTAAGTCCCATAAGATTTCACACATATTTGAACATGCTGTCTCTCTACCGTTCCACTCTACAACGGCATGCGGGAAAAACAAGCACTTAAATTTTTCCGTGCGAGCCCTGATCTCTTATTGTATCGTGATGATCATTTCTCCCTATGTACGTGGGTGCCAACAGAATGTTTTCGCAATCTGAGGAGAAAACTGGTGATTGAAATTTCATTAGAAGATCCCGTCGCAACGAAAAACGCGTTTGTTTTAATGATTGCCACTCCAATTCACGTATCATATCTGTGACACCATCTCCCCTATTTCGCGATAATACTAAACGAGCTGCCCTTCTTTGTACTTTTTCGATGTCATCCGTCAGTCCCACCGGATGCGGATCCCACACCGCACAGCGGTACTCCAGAATAGGGCGGACAAGCGTAATGTAAGCAGTCTCTTTGGTAGACCTGTTACACCTTCTAAGTGTTCTGCCAATAAATCGCAGTCTTTGGTTTGCTCTACCCACAATACTATCTATGCGATCGTTGCAATTTACGTTATTTGTGATTGTAATCCCTAAGTATTTAGTTGAATTTACAGCCCTCAGATTTGTGTGACTTATCGCGTAATCGAAATGTAGCTGATTTGTTTTAGTACTCATGTGAATAACTTCGCACTTTTTTTATTCAGGACCAGTTGCCACTTCTCTCACCATACAGATATCTTATCTAAATCATTTTGCAAGTCGTTTTGATAATACAAAACGTACTACCCTTCTTTGAACTTTTTTGACAGTCCTATCTGGTAAGGATCCCACACCGCGCAGCAATATTCTAAAAGAGGACGGACAAGCGTAGTGTAGGCAGCCTCCTTAGTAGATCTGTTACAGTTTCTAAGTGTCCTGCCAATAAATGGATCAAAGTGCGTGAACAGGGCTGAAGACGGAGCTGTCGCAACGGCAGGATATTCGGCGAGTGGGCGCGCCTGCCGTCTCCCCAGACCTACATCCCGGCCAGCACGTGTGGAGACCCGGTGCACAGCGTGACTTGCCCTCCGTGCTGGTCACACGTCCTGTGAAGGACCGTGTCCCTGCCTGTTCTAATGTCCCAGTGGCCACCACAAATCACGGTATCTCAATGAAAACGTCAATTCTGTTCGTTTCAGTCCGTAATTCTCTTACTTGCCTTCTGAATTACACTGTAGCGTCTATTTCTGTACACAGTCCAAGTTTTACCGAGCGGTGACGCATCGCGCGTCTGCGTGTTTTGTACACTAGAGTATATCACGTGCGTGGCGCTGCTTTCAGTTGGCTGGTTTCTATCACACAGCTCTCTTACAGGCCTCATTCTGGTTTCCAACTCCCTCAGAGCAGTCTCGTCTTCTTTTATCATTTTCGGTTCAAATGGTTCAAATGGCTCTGAGCACTATGGGACTCAACTGCTGTGGTCATCAGTCCCCTAGAACTTAGAACTACTTAAACCTAACTAACCTAAGGACATCACACACATCCATGACCGAGGCAGGATTCGAACCTGCGACCGTGGCAGTCACACGGTTCCGGACTGCGCGCCTAGAACCGCGAGACCACCGCGGCCGGCGCTATCATTTTCGGTTCTTAGTATTTGGGACGAAGCGCCATGTTTCCGTTCCACCTGCTGCTAAGGCAAAAATACAGTGCCTGACAAAAAAGGAACGAAGCACCCAGAAGGGGAGGAGGTGGTACGAATCCTGACGGGTAGAGAGACAGTTTTTCTTTTGTTTTTTAGTCATCGGTATTTTTACTGGTTTGGTGCGGCCAACCTCTTCACCTCAGAGAAGCACTTGCAACCTACCTCCTCAATTATTTGCTGGATGTATTCCAATCTCACTCTTCTGTATTCCTCAACAGCTTTTGCTCCCTACAACTCCTTCTGGTACCATGGAAGCGTATGATGTTATTTCAGTGGCTACGAAACAGAGGCAGATTTTCGAAAGCACTGAACAGTAATACTATGAAGCTGCATCCCTCCGGCCTGGATGCATTCATAGATTCCGACCGAGCGGGGTGGCGCAATGGTTAGCACACTGGACTCGCATTCGGGAGGACGACGGTTCAATCCCGTCTCCGGCCATCCTGATTTAGGTTTTCCGTGATTTCCCTAAATCGCTTCAGGCAAATGCCGGGATGGTTCATTTGAAAGGGCACGGCCGATTTCCTTCCCCATCCTTCCCTCGCCCGAGCTTGCGCTCCGTCTCTAATGACCTCGTTGTCGACGGGACGTTAAACACTAATCTCCTCCTCCTCCTCCATAGATTCCGATGGGAACAGTGTCATTAAGGCCGTTATTTCCATATATAAGGCAACCTGGTGCAGAACTGTTGTACTACGGAATCTGGTGCTGGGACGGTTTTTGCGGCCGAGCTGGTTAACACGTGTCGTATCGGGGGCAGACCAGCGAACATAACTGGCCACGACCCGCCGCCGAGATCACTGCGAGGGCACTAGTCTGCAGTGACCGCGCGCCTCGTGCGCTCGCGTTGACGGCAGGTAATCCTCCAGCCCAGCAGCTCCTGTCTCCGAACAACGGTGGGGATGGCGCAGAATGTCGCAGGCAGTCACCGCCTGCTGTCGGATGTGAGGCAGGAGGCGCACAGGAAGGGGCTGCCGCGTGCTCGGTGCTCGGTGCGGCGATCCTCACCAGTGGCAGCCTCGAGTGGACACCAGGACCCTGGCGACGAGGGGGGCTGCCTGGCCTCTGGACGGCACGGCAGCTTGTAACCAGCTCGGCCGCAAACACCGTCCCAGTGCCATAGTATCGAGAACCAGTTACAGCAGCTCTGCACCAGGTTGCCTCACATATGGGCATCGGGCCGCCGTCGCAGGCGAATGCCCCGCATACCTGGACACCGCACAGTTCAACCAGACGACCAAATAGAGATCCCAACTCTCTGTTGCTGATAACGCTGTCTCACATGACTATGCGGCAGCTCCCAGTACTTAACAGTGATCGGTCAGTATCGAAGGCTGGCCTACGATGCCTGGTAACAATACTGAACGGGGAAATCACTAACGCACACTAGTGGCCGTTCTGTCTGTCACAGAGGGTCGTAACTCTGATGATTTACACACCCACTGATGGTGTGTGTACGTGCACCACGGTATTCTGTCATCGTACCGACTCTTCTGGGTGTTTACCTTCTACCGTCAAGCTGAATTTCTGATTTTAACTTTCGTGCTATGCAAAACTTACACGGATGCTGCAGTTGGTGTGCTGAATTTTATCTAACAGAAAATTCGTATTATAAATAGCTGTATGTCCAAGATGCTACTCCAGTCGGGTTTGAAAATGAATGTGTGCAACGGTAAATACTGATCCCGAAAATGGAGATTTATCCCTGTCTGACTACCCCTGAAGCAGATCTTAGGATCTCTTAATGGTGATATTATTTCCTTCTTCTTCCTGTTTAACATATGAATTACATAATTGAATGATTACGGGAACTAGTAACTACAAAATGATAAATGTTGATTCTGCTTATACATTTGTTATAGATTAAAATCCTTTTTATATATTACAAATGTTTATATATGTCAATGTCTAATGGACATAAAGAGACACAAATGAATTTCCTAACTAATGTTACTTATCAATTGCCCATATCTACCCCTTCTTATGGCTACACGATCCAGTATAAATAATGGGAGATGGTTGACATCATCTGCGTACCAAACAGTAGAAGAGAATACTTTCAAAGATGATCTGCAGTGGCGTGCAACCTCGGTGGAAATAAAACTTACGTGATCACAGCTGTTTAGCTTTGTAGCCCCAATAAGCCAAAGCAATTAACAATATCACATTACGTACCGCGGCCGGTGCGTCGGAATGATGGTTCTCGTACACGTCTGCGACAATGAAACAACTCCAGCCACAAAAAAATAAAAAACTCATTCAAACACTAGGACGGCAGAGGGCGGTCCTCTGACTAGTATGATCTAATACTGTCTTCTCCTCTCTGTGTCTTACAGACAAGAAAGGCGAGCTCCCAGCCACAAAGACGGAATTTAAATAAGGTCTCTATGTGAATATAGACAGAGGAAGTGCTCTCAATTACTCAACCCTGCGCACTCAGCGACGACTCCCTACCCGGAGTCCATATTGGTATAAGTTCGCAAGAGTACAGTGCCTAGCCGTTCTAACTATAAAATCTCCTAAGAGTATAGGCAGCAAGTCCGTCTGTACCAACAAAAACTGATAATGAGCGGCCGTCAAACACGGGCACTCAAAATGGAAGTCCTCTTTCTCTCCACCGCTGGCTTCCCAGCAAAGCTCGGCTCCCCACCCTCATAACTGCAGAAAGTGAATCATATTCTCGAAACGGTGGAATATTCTCCCTCTCTACAGATTCTTCCGAACGCCGACCAACCATATTTTAGTCTTTTGTCGTCCAACACGGAACGTTTGCGAGGAAACACCCATCCCAATTAATTAGGAATTAATGCAATGGCACGCTGCTCAGAGTAAAAATCCTCGGAAACAACCCAGCCTGCGTGATTTCTACTCGTTCCTCTCTGCTGCGTCCAAGATTTTCAGAGTTTCCGTTATTCCTCTGGCCTAGCCACAATACCGGCCTGCCGCCACTCCATTGTGCTTCAACGCTCAGGTGCCCTGACCGTCCGTCTTATGCTATTTTTAGCGGGACCACCACACCTGTGTGGCCTTTTCCACCCAGGGCCTGAGTTACGCCTGTCTTTTCATTTCCACTGGCGTTGCAACCTCTGCTAGTATAGGCTATCAAGTGAGTCTTCTTTAAATATTCAAATATACGGTGTAAAACCTATCAAATCATACCTAATTCCGATCGTAAATCACGGCAAAGTATGTAGATGAGTGCTTGTAAGGTGCGAAATTATAGCCAGCTTACAGACGGACATTTTGAAGCACTTATCCGTGTGACCAGTTATTTGCACTGAGGTGACAAAAGTCATGACGTATCTAAATCTACATCTACATGGTTACTCTACAATTCACACTTAAGTGCCTGGCAGGGGGTTCATCGAACCATTTTGATACTACTTCTCTACCATTCCACTCTCGAATGGCGCGTGGGAAAAAGGAACACCTAAATCTTTCCGTTCGAGCTCTGATTTCTCTTATTTTATTATGATGATCATTTCTCCCTACGTAGGTGGGTGTCAACAAAATATTTAGATATTCGGAAGAGATTTCGTAAATAGATCTCGCCGCAAAGAAAACCGCCTTTGTTTCAGTGACTGCGACCCCAACTCGCGTACCATACCAGTGACTCACCTCAATTCCGCAATAAGACGAAACGAGCTGCCCTTTATTTTTGCACTTTTTCGATGTGCACATGCACAGACGGCTGCAGGATCGCGTACGGAAGGTATAAAAGGCTAATACATTGGTGGAGCTGTTATTTGTACATGGTAAATGTTTCTGACGTGATTATGGCGACACAAGAATTAACAGACTTTCAACGCGGAATGGTTTGCTCGACTGCTATTACTTCTCGGCCGTTGTCTGCCGTAAGGAGTTCGGGTCGCCAGTTGGGGCTGCCAGTCAGTTGGTTCAAATGGTTCAAATGGCTCTGAGCACTATGCGACTTAATATCTGAGGTCATCAGTCCCCTAGAACTTAGAACTACTTAAACGTAACTGATCTAAGGACATCACACACATCCATGCCCGAGGCAGGATTCGAACCTGCGACTGTAGCGGTCGTGCGGTTCTAGAGTGTAGCACCTTTAAGCTCTCGGCCACTCCGACCGGCGCCAGTCAGTTGGAACGCGCCTGGAGCGCAGTCCGGACCTGCCAGTCGGGGAGCCGGCCGGTGTGGCCGTGCGGTTCTAGGCGCTTCAGTCTGGAACCGCGTGACCGCTACGGTCGCAGGTTCGAATCCTGCCTCGGGCATGGATGTGTGTGATGTCCTTAGGTTAGTTAGGTTTAATTAGTTCTAAGTTCTAGGGGACTGATGACCCCAGAAGTTAAGTCGCATAGTGCTCAGAGCCATTTGAACCAGTCGGGAAGTTGCAATGTGGCTCTAGTACAGTCAGGAAGCATGAGACATTCAGTTTCGGAACTTTCCAGGGAATTCAATATTCCGAGATCCACAGGGTCAAGAGTGTGCCGAGAATAACACATTTCAGGCATCACCGAGAGCAGCGCCGTTTGCGTAGAGTTGTGAGTGCTAACTGATAAGCAACATTGCGTGAAACAACCGCAAAAATGAATGTCCGTTAGGACAGAGCGACGAAACTTTGGTTTAATGCGCTATGGGAACAGTTGACCAAGGCGAGAGCCTGTCGTAAAAGCAAGACGTCACCTGCAGCCCCTCTCCTGGGCCTCTAACCACATCGGTTGGACCCTACGCGACTGGAACACCGACTCCCGGTTGCAGTTGGTTAGAGCTCATTGTAGGACTAGAGTGTGGCGCAGACCTCGCGAAACCACGGACCCAAATGTTCAACAATCCACTGTGCAAGTTAGTAGTAGCTCCATAATGGTGTGGACTTTGTTTACACGAAATGAACTGGGTCCTCTGGTCCAAATGAACGCTTCATTGACTAGAAATAATTATTTTCGGTTATTTGGATATCTTTTGCAGCCATTCATGAACTTTTTGTTACCAAACATGTCACCAGGCCAGAGCTGTTCGCGATTGGTTTGAAGAACACTCAGGACAAATGGAACGAATGATTTGGCCACCCACATCTCCAGACACGAATCCCACAGGACATTTGTGGGACATATTCAAGAGGTCAGTTCGCGCATAAAATCCTGCACAGGCAACGCTTTCGTAATCACGGACGGCAGCGTGGCTCGGTATCTGAGCAGTGAACTGCCGGGTCCCCGCCACGTGGAGCTGCTGCACTACACCGAACACGAGGAGGTCTGAGGTCATTGGGAGGCGTCCCGTCACTTTTCTCACCTCACTGCACAATCACGAAGAAAAACTGAAGAGCCAAAGATACTGGTACACCTGCCTAGTGTAGTCTGGGCCCCCCGCGAGCACGCTGCAGAGTCGCAACACAGCGCGGCATGGACAAGACTTGAACCATGTGTAGCTCGTGTTCCCGCCATAATCTATTTTACACCCTGTTTCAAACGTACTTCCACCTCACTGCGTTACTTTAAAGTACTACTGTCACTGAGTTGCTGCTTTGCCTGACCGTGAGTGGCGTTAGCAGCGCGTATCGATATATCCCCTCTCGTAGTACCTTTGCTCGACTGCTATCATTTGCCGGTCGTTGTCTGACGTAAGGAGTTCGGGTCGCGAGTTCGGGTCTGCCAGTCAGCTGGAACGCGTCTGGAGCACAGTCCGGACCTGCCAGTCGGGGAGTCGCAGTGCGGCACTGGTGCAGTCGGGTTGGAGCAGTGAGGTCTGCGCCGACATGGCTTGCCCGACCATTGCCGCCACGCATGACTTGAGCCGGGCCGCGGTCTCGGTGCATCGTCGGTCGGTCGCCCTACCGGACGACGCGTTTTGGCTCGCAGATCGTTCATAGGTCGGCTGTGTCTGTGTGTGTGTGTGTGTGTGTGTGTGTGTGTGTGTGTGTGTGCGCGGTCAGTCCCCTACAACGTAGAACTAATTAAACCTAACTAACCTAAGGACATCACACACATCCATGCCCGAGGCAGGAGTCGAACCTGCGACCGTAGCGCAGTTCCAGACTATAGCGCCTAGAACCGCACGGCCACTCCGGCCAGCGATTTGTCTTCGTGTGTGCTTAGTTACTGTTCGGTAAGGACCATCTGCAGCGAATTGACGCATGGTGCAGGGAATGGCAATTGAATCTCAATGTAGACAAGTGTAATGTGTTGCGAATACATAGAAAGAAAGATCCTATATCATTTAGCTACAAAATAGCAGGTCTGCAACTGGAAGTAGTTAATTCCATAAATTATCTGGGAGTACGCGTTAGGAGTGATTTAAAATGGAATGATCATATAATGTTGATCGTCGGTAAAGCAGATGCCAGACTGAGATTCATTGGAACAATCCTAAGGAAATGCAATCCGAAAGCAAAGGAAGTAGGTTACAGTACGCTTGTTCGCCCACTGCTTGAATACTGCTCACTGGTGTGGGATCTGTACCAGATAGGGTTGATAGAAGAGATAGAGAAGATCCAACGGAGAGCAGCGCGCTTCGTTACACGATCATTTAGTAACTGCGAAAGTGGAAGACTCTGCAGGAGAGACGCTCAGTAGCTCGGTACGGGCTTTTGTTGACGTTTCGAGAACATACCTTCACCGAGGAGTCAAGCAGTATATTGCCCCCTCCTACATATATCTCGCGAAGAGAACATGAGGATAAGATCAGAGAGATTGGAACCCACACAGAAGCATACCGACAATCCTTCTTTCCACGAACAATGCGAGACTGGAACAGAAGGGAGAACCGATAGAGTTACTTAAGGTACCCTCCGCCACACACCGTCAGGTGGCTTGCGGAGTATGGATGTAGATGTATCGTTCAGGCCTTCGTGCAGTGTTTGTCACATTGTGTATGTACTTTGCTTTATTTTCACTGACGACTATTTTAGATGTCGGCATTCTGAGGGCAATCGGTGGATTGCTGCAGACCAGAGAAGTTATCTCCTCGCGGTGCAGTCGGCTGGATCCACTGGTGGTCCCTGCGCAGTGTCGGAGTGTGTGTGGAGCTGTCCAATCGCTACGAGCTTCGTGGTTCACCGACCCAGGACGTCAAAGTTGAGGAGTGGTTTCAAGTACCCAAGCCACGTCCATTCATGTTGTGTGGTTCGTTTCGGTGGTTCGCTGTTTGGGGAGGTTTTTCTCTGAGCAACACCGAGTGTTTGTATTGTTGAAATTTAGCCGCCATGCGGTGGAATTAACTATAAGTGATTGACTATAATTCAAGTGCATCAGCGTAATTTTCTGCCTTGTGGCCGTTAGTGTTCCGCTTACCTGCCCTGGCCACTAACGTAATATCAGGCAGTCTCCTTTCCTCACCTGTTGTCGCTGTCCAACACGGTGTGTAGTCTGACAGCTTAATACATATACATGTTTGATTGTGGGTAATCCGGCCCGTAACATTTGGTGTTTGAATTCTCATGTACTGATTGGTGGCAAGGAAGTCGTTTATCGGTCGGTCCGTAGCTGTCCCTTGGTTCGGTTGCGACGAATAAAGTGTAGTTACATCACCACCTGTCTAGCCTAAGTGAACGAGGGCAGACCGACCCCCTGGAGGCTTCGAAGTGCTGTTGTCTTTACTGTCTTTCTCACCAGTGTTTAATTGTCTGTTTACAATCTATCATAGCCAATGATAAAAAAATTCTTGGTTTTACAGTGTTTTATGTAAGATTGAATCCCGGCAAGTGGAGATTTCCTGCAAGGATATTGTCGTTGTGTCGTCTTTTCCTTTAGTCCGGTTTCAGCTACTTAAAACTTAAGCCTTATAGTTACATTTTTTAAAAATTTTGGAAAATTAATTGTGAGCCTTCAGTCTTGGAACCTTATTCTTAAAATTACCTTTCTAGCTTAAACATTGTGACCTTCTGCCTTTGAAAGGTTACGGGAATTTATTTTTAAAAACTTGAAAATTTTACTGTGGGCCTTCAGTCGTTTGTATTGCATCTTGTTTATATATATTATTTGCTATTTTAACTGCATTTTTATCTTGCTGATCTTTAAGATTTCTTGTTTGGATGCCTTCAGACGTGAAAGAATTGCATTTTGAAACACGTAGTTGTAAAGGTTCGGCTGTGTGCCGCTTTGGTTGTAAATGTGTTATTAAATTACAATAAAATACCAATTTTAAGGTGAAACTGACACCAACCTTATTTGGCCCTTTCCAGAACCATAATCGTCTGTTCTGCCCAGTGCGTTTAGCGGGCGTTTCCCGACTAATGTCTGAAGTAGTGTTGGAGGGAACAGACACCTTCAATCCTGCAGGGCTATCCATAAATCCGGAAGAGTACCAGGTGGTGGAGATCTATTCTGAACAGCACGTTGGAAGGCATCCCAGATACGCTCAATAATGTTCATGTCTGGGGAGTTCGGTAGCCAGCGGAAGTTGTTAAAATCAGGAAAGTGTCCCCGGAGCCCCTCTGTAGCAATTCCCGCTGGAATTTCTCAAGAGCGTCGGAATGCGTAACGGACATGAATGGATGCAGGTGACCAGACGGGATAGTTACCCACGTGTAACCTGTCGGAGTCGATCTAGACGTATCAGCGGTCCCACATCCCTCCAACTGCACACGCCCCATAACATTACAGAGCCTCCACAAGCTTGAACAGTCCCCTGTTGACGCGCAGGTCCGTGGATTAATGAGGTTGTTTCCATACCCTTACACGTCTGTCTGCTCGATACAATTTGAAACGAGACTCGTCCGACCAGGCAACATGTTTCCAGTCATTGCAGTCATCAACAGTCCAATGTCTGTGTTGACGGGCCCAGGCGAGGCGTAAAGCTTTCTGTCGTGCTGTCATCAAGGGTGCACGAGTGGGTGTTCGGCTCCGAAAGCCCATATCGATGATGATTCGTTGAATGGTTCACATGCTGACACTTGAAAAGTGGAGCAATATGAGCAAGGGTTGCACTTCTGTCACATTACGCGATTCTCTTCAGTCGCCGATGGTCCCGTTCTTGTAGGATCTTTTTCTGGCCGCAGCGATGTCGGAAATTTGATGTTTTACTGAATTCCTGATATTCACGGTACACTGTTAAATGGTCCTAGGAAAAAGTCCCCACTTCATAGCTACCTCGGAGAATCTGTGTCGCATCGCTCGTTTGACGACTATAACACCACGTTCAAACTCACTTAAGTCTTGGTAACCTGCCATTGTAGCAGCAGTAACCGAACTGACAACTGCGCGAAACACTCGTTGTCTTATATAGGCGTTGTCGACCGCAGCGCCGTATTCTGCCTGTTTGCATATCTCTGTATTTAAATACGCATGCCTATACCACTTTGGTGCTTCAGTGTAGATAGACCGGCAGGATTTTGGTCTAGTTCGCCGCAAGAGTGCAAATTAAGATGCCAGTTCAGACAGCCGCTACAGCAGCAGCGAAGAGCTGCTAGCTGGCCTCGGAGTGGTCGGCAGAGGAGTTGACGCTGGATCGCCTCGCCTCGCCTCGCCTCGCCTCGCCAGCCAGACGGGATTCACAGCCTGTCTGACAGGCAACAGTGGGGGCATTTCGGTGATGGGCGTGGAACTGCCAAAGTGGAGACGCGAAGTTCAGCGGGGGGCCACCTCACTGCGGCTGTGTGACCAATACATCCCTACACTGTGGCGCAACTGGCCAAAATAGGGCGAGGAATTTTGTTACACCACTATAACTTTAATTATTTCTATGTACCAATATCATCATTACAAACAGCAGTATGCTTTGTTAAAATGGCTCTGAGCACTATGGAACTTAACATCTAAGGTCATCAGTCCCCTAGAACTTACAAGGGAACATCCCCATCGCACCACCCTCAGATTTAGTTATAAGTTGGCACAGTGGATAGGCCTTGAAAAACTGAACACAGATCAATGGAGAAAACAGGAAGAAGTAGTGTGGAACTATGAAAAAATAAGCAAAATATACAAACTGAGTAGTCCATGTGTAAGATAGGCAACATTAAGGGCAATGCGATGCGAGGAGCGCCGTGGTCCCGTGGTTAACGTGAACAGCTGCGGAACGAGAGGTCTTCAGTTCAAATCTGCCCTCGACTGAAAATTTTGCTTTCTTTATTTTCGCAAAGTTATGATCTGTCCGTTCGTTCATTGACGTCTCTGTTCACTGTAATAAGTTTAGTGTCTGTGTTTTGCGACCGCACCGCAAAACCGTGTGATTAGTTGACGAAAGGACGTGCCTCTCCAATGGGAACCGAAAACATTTGATCGCAAGGT
The DNA here is from genome assembly GCF_021461395.2 of Schistocerca americana. Lineage (NCBI taxonomy): Eukaryota > Metazoa > Arthropoda > Insecta > Orthoptera > Acrididae > Schistocerca > Schistocerca americana. The sequence goes on along the minus strand of NC_060119.1, from coordinate 26,356,431 downwards.
CATATGTCAACCGATTCCTCCACAGGAAAACACGTCTGATATATTCTATACGACACTGGTGACAGCATGTGCGTCACATGACAGGAATATGTTGTCGACCCACCTAACTTGTACACTTGGCGAACGGGTTTTACCTTGCCCGATTTAGGTTTTATTGTGGATGTGATAATCACTCCCAAAAAAGTGATGACAACATAAGAGTTTTTCACATAAACTGAAAATAAAAAGTTAAAATTTTCGGTCGAGGGAAGATTTGAACTGAAGACCTCTCGTTCTGCAGCTGTTCACGCTAACCACGGTACCACGGCGCTCCTCGCCTCACATTGCCCTTAATGTTGCCTATCTTACGCATGGACGACCCAGTTTGTATATTTTGTTTATTTTTTCATAGTTCCACACAACTTCTTCCTGTTTTCTCGATCGATCTGTGTTCAGTTTTTCAAGGCCTATCCATTGTGTCAACTTATAACTAAATCTGAGGGGGGGTTCGATGGGGATGTTCCCTTGTTAGAACTATGTAAACCTAACTAACCTAAGGACACCACATACATCTACGTCCGAGGCAGGATTCGAACCTGCGACCGTAGCGGTCGCGCGATTCCGGACTGAGGCGCCTAGAAGCGGACGGCTGCACTATACTTTGTAGTCGGGGCGGGAACCGAACCCGCAACCCACGTTTTACGACAAGACTCTGAATCATTGGTGTTCCCACTAAGCAATTGCGTCATACGATCGTGGGTATTCCGGGTAAAAAACGAACTTCACAAGATTTCAGGTATACAATTGTGTCATTTTTGACCTGGAAAAGGTGGAAGTCTGCGTATCCTGAAGTGTAATACACCCGAAAGCACGAATCGAGCTTTAGAGTGATTCAGGTTCTCGTACGCAGGTACTGCACGCCCTTCTTTTTGCGAGTGTAACATTCCAGCGATCGACAGAATTAGTGGTGCTTCAAAATACGACAGTACGAAAATGTACTCTAATTGTGCAAGTCTGAAATACTTTCTCTTATTTCTGATTTCTCTTTCGTTATTGTTACTTTCTGTATTTTACAGACAGGTGATTAAGTTTAACAATTTGTGAATTACTGTAATATCTAAAGATAGAACGTACGTCCTCGATGGTAGATTTAAATAATTTCTTTCGTTTGTTTTGTTTTATTATGTTTGCAGTTCTTGTGATTACTACACTACTGGCCATTAAAATTGCTACACCAAGAAGAATTGCAGATGATAAACGGGTATTCATTGGACAAATATATTATACTAGATGTGACATGTGATTACATTTTCACACAATCTGGGTGCATAGATCCTGAGAAATCAGTACCCAGAACAACCACCTCTGGCCGTAATAACGGTCTTGATACGCCTGGGCATTGAGTCAAAACAGAGGTTGGATGGCGTGTACAGGTACAGCTGCCCATGCAGCTTCAACACGATACCACAGTTAATCAAGAGTAGTGACTGGCATATTGTGACGAGCCAGTTGCTCGGCCACCACTGAGCAGACGGTTTCAGTTGGTGAGAGATCTGGAGAATGTGCTGGCCAGGACAGCAGTCGAACATTTTCTGTACCAAGAAAGGCCCGTACAGGACCTGCAACATGCGGTCTTGCGTTATGCTGCTGAAATGTAAGGTTTCGCAGGGATCGAATGAAGGTTAGAACCATGCGTCGTATCACATCTGAAATGTAACGTTCACTGTTCAAAGTGCCGTCAATGCGAACAAGAGGTGATCGAGACGTGTAACCAATGGCACCCCATACCATCACGCCGGGTGATACGCCAGTATGGCAATGATGAATACACGCTTCCAATTTGCGTTCACCACGATGTCGCCAAACACGGATGCGACCATCATGATGCTGTAAACACAACCTGGATTCCTCCGAAAAATGACGTTTGGCCATTCGTGCACCCAGGTTCGTCGTCGAGTACACCTTCGCAGGCGCTCCTGTCTGTGATTCAGCGTCAAGGGTAACCGCAGCCACGGTCTCCGAGCTGATAGTCCATGCTGCTGCAAACGTCGTCGAACTGTCCGTGCAGATGGTTGTTGTCTTGCAAACGTCCCCATCTGTTGAGTCAGGGATCGAGTCGTGGCTGCACAATCCGTTACAGTCATGCGGATAAGGTGCCTGTCATCTCGACTGCTAGTGATACGAGGCCATTGGGATCCAGCACGGCGTTCCGTATTACCCTCCTGAACGCACCGATTCCACCTTTACGAAAGTCGGAAACGTGATGGTATGCATTTCTCCTCCTTATACGCGGCATCACAACAACGTTTCACCAGGCAACGCCGGTCAACTGCTGTTTGTGTATGAGAAATCGGTTGGAAAGTTTCCTCATGTCAGTACGTTGTAGGTGCCGCCACCGGCGCCAACCTTGTGGGAATGCTCCGAAAAGCTAAACATTTGCATATCACAGCATCTTCTTCCTGTCAAATTTCGCGTCTGTAGGACGTCATCTTCGTGGTGTAGCAATTTTAATGGCCAGTGGTGTGTATTGTATCAATTGTAATGTGCTGCTTCATGATCTGTTACGCACAGTTGTGTATGTTAGTTTCTTGCGTCTGGTTAGCCTATCTCTTATAATGCGAACGTTACAAAAACATTAGTGGGAGTGTCTGTTACGACACTGGACCACATCTGAAGGGAGAAGAGGAGGCGCTCTCACCGGCTCGCTGGGTTCAAATGGCTCTGAGCACTATGGGACTTAACACCTGTGGTTATCAGTCCCCTGGAACTTAGAACTACTTAAACCTAACTAACCTAAGGACAACACACACATCCATGCCCGAGGCAGGATTCGAACCTGCGACCGTAGCGGGCGCGCGGTTCCAGACTGAAGCGCCTTTAACCGCACGGCCACTCTGGCCGTCCGGCTCGGGTCGACAGCGGCGGGCAGCACTTAGCAGCCCGCTGCCCTCAGTGCTGCTCTGTGCCTGCTGCATCTACAGCTTACCCCCCCCCCCCCCCCCCCCCTGCCCTCTCATTACCCAGGGCTGGCCACGCCTTCTCTAGAAGCTGTCAGCTTCCACTACTTCTACGATTACTGCGGCTACTTTAGACTTTTTAAAAGCTACTGGCCTACAGAGATACGCTAGCGTAATAACCTGTGTCTCTCATCGAAGGCATTCGTCCAAACTTTGTAAGCCGTGTGTAAACTGAACTTTACCAGTACCTACCCTGCAACCTAGTTGATAAGCTGTCCGTTTTCAGCGGCCATAAACATAAATGTTGAGCGTTCAGCTCTGGACTTGCTAGCACATCCATGAATCTGTCCCAAAACTTTGTCAAGCTCTATACTATCACTTATCTTTTGCTTTTTTCTTCCGTAGGTGAGTCCCAAACTGAGGGGTCGGCTGAAACTGATAGCGTAAGTGAAAAATGAACAACTGTTTCCTTTTATTTTCTAGTTTTGCTTGGTTTAGAATTTTATTTTGTCTCGTAGCACTTTGAGACGTGGGGCTTAGGGAAAGCAGGGAAGGTGTGGGCGGGGCCTAATCAATTACCGTTGGTTGCACAGAAAACATATTCACTTTATTTTAAAAAAACAAACTCTCGACAATCATTTTTAAAGATTTTATTACACTGGCGGCTGAAAGCCTTATTAAAAGAAATGCAAATTATTGTCGGCTGAAGGCCACAAGCAATGTTACACACAATCAACGGCTGAAGGCCTGTTTAAGAAGGTTCAAAATTATTCGTCGGCTGAAGGCCAGAGCCAATTTACAAATATACACAACAGCTGAAGACCTGAATTAAAAATAAGGTGGACAATCACACTTAAAAAATACTAAAACTCTTTCTAATAATTTTAATAACTTGTAACAAGCTATAGTGATGGCTGGAGGGAATTGAAAGGGCATTGAAAATTATTTGTCGCCTGAAAGCCTCAAGGAGTGTTAAAAACAATTAACGGCTGAAGGCCAGCAGCAATTTCAGAATGCACAATGGCTGAAGGTCTGAATTGCAAATGAGAAAGGCAGTTACACATTAACAAATACTAAGATATTTTCTTCTTAACAATCAAAACGGCGACAAGCTATAGTAACGGCTGAAGGCCTTATTAAGAAAAATTGCAAATTAATTTGTTGGCTGAAGGCCACAAGCAGTGTTGCAAACAATTAACGGTTGAAGACCGGAATTACAAGTGGGAAAGTCAATGACATGAGGGTAAATTTTAAACAATTAGGACAACTTGTCCATATAAGGGACTGAGCCAAAGACAGTGCTCCCTGGGTCCACCTGAGGAAGGTGACTACAGGTGTGTAAGCGGTGAGACAGGCAGCGAAGAGTTGTACGCACGTAACAGGGTGATAACTCACACTAGGGGTAGCTTAAGCGCCGACCGACCGACTAACCAGTCCGCCTAACGTCCTATCACCGGTACAACGATGAAATATTTTTAGGCGAGGGCAAAGAGACGGACAGCACCACGTCTTCAGAAGCACACCGAAGGCCGAAGGAAACACTAGAACCAAGGTAGACCTCCAAAACATATGGACAGTACAATTCAAGAGGCTGTTGAACCACACACCGTGTCGGATAGCATCAAACGACGAGGAAATGTACACTGCCAGAAAAGTATGCTAACCTCCAGGGCAGGTAACTGGGGCGTTAGCGGCCACAAGGCAGAAAATACCGCTGGTTGCACTTCACTAATAAGGATGATACTAAATCCAAACTAACGTCGAGGACCAGAAGGCGGCTAATAGCTTCTGCCAACCTGACAGACTCCACTTGTTGCGGTTGGTCTGGGAGCAGCAACACGCAAACAACAGCGAGCTCTCAAACAGTGGAAGTTTCAGTACTGGACACGGTTCACTCAGCTTTCTAACGTCCTGGGTTCGGTTGTCGGCTACTGCCCCTGGACCCGACAGCGCCTGCATGCCGCCAGCGGTCCCGGCCTGCCCTCGCGCTGCGGACCTCCTCGCTGCTCCGTCCGAAGCCGAACTGCCTGACGCACACGACGACCAGGAATCCTAGCCGTTGCACCAAAGATAGTACCACAATACTGGCTATTGGTAACCGCCGCTGCTGCCACTCACGGACAAACAATACTAGCAACTCAGTGGCACCATTAACACAAGACGGAATCGAGACGCCACTACCGCTGTTACACGACGTCAAGTTACGAACGACAAGAGCGCGAGCCGCCCACTGCTCACACCGGTAGACACTTGTTGATGTTGTTGGCGGCTTTTTCTTTCAGTGTGATCACAGCATTGCTATGACTATCATACGTAAGTAGGGAGGAATGCAGTAAGGCGATGTGAATAAACCAGAAAATTTCTTTATATTGTACAAATGAATATTGTAAGGAAAAATACAGGCTGAAAATATAATGACTATTTAAGAAAGATCATTTAAGACGAAAATAATTACATGAAATATCGTATTTACCTGCCAGTACCGCACAGCGACTTTCAGTGAAAATGTCCTCCCGTGTACGAGAATCGTTTGACGTGTGTTCGGTACGAGTACAGGCTGTGACGCAGGAACGACGACGTACGGAAGTTCGGGTCCGGCCGCGCCTCCTGCACGGATAGCCGAAGCTGTTTAGGCGGCGGTTCGCCTAAGGCGGCAAATACGGGTGCGAGTCCACAAAATCATGCATCGTTCTTCTTAACAACACAGGGACTGCAATGTTGTGAGGAAAATAACTGCTGCTTGTTAACTAGTTCCACCGTTGCTTCTTGGTACAGAACGTTCACAATTTAATGCTTTTCATTTGCAGTTGCTACTTGGATGATTCTTATAAGCCTACTTAAATATTTAGGCACTTCTCCCTATATGTCCCTAGATCTCGAGTTCTGGCGCCCTATTCTTGCCAGGAAAGGAATTTAGTAGAATAACGAATGCAAATCCCAGTTTTCTATGAACTCCACCTGAAACCGCACATTCCTAGCGATCGAGACGTACGGTACTCAAAGACACTGCTCTTTCCGTTTTGAAGTTCTCTAACCTATTTACCCAATTAAGGGAGCTAACATTTCACGCTTCTACCTTTAGAATACTAGTTTTGTTTTTCCTGGTGACGAAATCGTCCTGAGTAGGCTTCTTCGGGAGACTGCGCTACCTCTGGAATAATTCCACCACTGAGAAAAGTTGCACGTCGTCGCAACTTCCCGTCGCTACGAGCTGTTCGCAGTAGCAGCGCAGCAAGGCCGCGTTGGCCGGTGTTAGGGCGCCAGGCAAGTCAGCTGCACAGTGAGTCGCGTAAGACTTAACACCCCCTTTATTCCGGGGGCGATTGCACGTATCGGCATGCGGTTTTCGGCGAATCATAGCGGACTATGGGGCACATACGTTGGTTCATGTACAATAATCACAACTTTTATATTGACCGAGATAATGATGGGAGTACATGTTTTTTAAATGGGACGCTGTACTTTTTTTACCATCATTCGAACGCTCTGGAAAAGACGCGTATATTGATGTAACGCATGTTACTATTGTGATTCAAACTTTACTTAAAAGAGGGCGGATGAGGATTTACCCACGTAGCGTAGGCCGTGCATGCTGCATAGAGCAGGGCAACTCGGCCTGCGGGTCGCGCGAGGCGTGTTTACTGTCTGCAGCCGCTTCCGACCGCCTCGACCTTCAATCCTACAATATTTCCCAGCGTCTTTTAAGCGAAGTTTGAATCACAACAGCAACATGCGTTACATCACAATACGCGTCTTTTCCAGAGCGTTCGAATGATTGTAAAGCAAATATAGCGTCCCATTTAAAAAATATCTACTTGCCTCATTATCTCGGTCAATATAAACGTTGTGTTTATTGTGCATGTACCAAAGTATGTGCCCCATAGTCGGCTATGATTCGCGGAACACCGCTTGTCCATACGTACAATCGCCAACGGAATAATGGGGGTGTTACGCGACTCACCCTGTATGCCCACACCGCTGGCCGTACTGCCTGCCTGCTCCACATTAGGCCCTCTGCTGTGGTGGCACCTACCCACGGCTGTCTGCCACCCCCCCCTCCCTCGCCCCCCTCCCACCCGCCTTGATAACTTGATAATATGTGACGACGTATAAACATGGCACCTGATACTGCAGGCTCTGCCTTCTCTGAGTTTGCTAAAGCGGCATCGCACCTGTCTCCATTTTACTATAATGTGCACCAAAATAATTATGGATGCTGTTAGATGAGCAGTTGACATTAATCAAAACAACTTTTTTTTTTGGGAAATAGGAATAAATTGCTAGCAGCGTATGTGGAAGTACGCAGGTGACACTATTTTTTTTCCAGTTTTCTTACAGTCGACAATTTTGTCATTTGATCGTAACGCCCGATGTATAATTGATATAATTGTAGGATGGCGATTATTTATTAGACAGGAAAGAAACACAAAGCAGTTACGTGTGGTCTGCCCTCGCAACAGTATTCTCTAGTTATTAGTCACTCCTCGCCGTTATTCGGCACAGCCCTTTTCCTTGCGCCATTCGTAGCTCGCACACCTCGTCCTCTGTGCTCGGAAATCGCGTGTAGTGTCTCACCAACTTTAATCACTTGCAATCGCATTTCTCTATTTCACCTTTATACGCTTCATAACGTAGTGGATAGGATCCATTTACTAAACCGAATTTTCGATGCGAGAACGTAACATTTCACTTCTAAACACACCCCTGTGACTTGAGAGTGGTAACTGTGCGCAGTTCACTCGCAAGCCTCTGCTCCTGCATTGGTACATTGAAGTTTTGAGCGTGTATTGCGAGAAGACTCGCTGCCCTCCCCTTATTTCCACTCCACAATGATTAGACGAAACATAGTTTACTATATAAAATACTTTATCCCGTAGTACCTTACAGTGTACTGTACAGAGCGCTCTCGGCCATCGCCTGTCCCTTCTACACTGCCAGGCACACCCGCTCTCAGCGCTCACCCTCCAGTACTTGCGTGCACAGAGGACCCACCACGTCCCGTTGCGCACACCGAAAGCTGCAGCACTCCCCGACGTGGAGCAGACTATACTGGACAAGGCAGATGACCTACTCAGTTTGTAAGACGACACTAGGAGCGGCAAAGTCAGCTGCGCAACTGAACAGTAATACTTCGTACATCCATAGTTGATACGTGATCTATCCATCTTACCTTCAGCATTCTTCTGTAACAACACATTTCGAAAGTTTCTTGTCCAAACTATTTATCGTCCTTGCTTCATTTCCATCATGGCTGCACTCGACACAAATAATTTCAGAAAAAACTTCCCCACACTTAAAATCTATACTCGATGTTAACAAATTTCTCTTCTTTAGAAACGCTTTCCTTGCCATTGCCAGTCTACACTTTATATCCTCTATACTTCGAGCACCATCAGTTATTTTGCTCCCCAGATGGCAAAACTCCTTTACTACATTGTCTCATTACCTAATCTAATACCCTCAGCATCACCCGACTTAATTCGACTACATTCCATTATCCTCGTTTTGCTTTTGTTGATGTTCACCTTTTTATCCCCCTTTAAAGACACTGTCCATTCCGTTCAACTGTTCTTCCAGGTCCTTTACTGTCTCTAACAGAATCACAATGTCATCGGCAAACCTCAAAGTTTTTACTTCTTCTTCATAGATTTTAATTCCTACTTCAAATTTTTTTTTGTTTCATTTACTGCTTGCTACATACACCGACTGAAAAACATTAGAGATAGGCTACAACCCTGTCTCACTCTCCTCTCAACCACTGCCTCCCTTTCGTGCCCCTCGACTCTTATAACTGCCATCTGCTTTCTGTACACATTTAAATAGCCTTTCTCCCCTTTATATGATCCCTACCACCTTCAGAATTTGAAAGAGAGTATTCCAGTAAACATTGCCAAAAGCTTTCTCTACGTCTACAAACGTTAGAAACGTAGGTTTGCATTTCCTCAATCTAAGATTAGTGGTAAGGTCAGTATTGCCTGACGTGTTCCAACTTTTTTTTATTAATGGCACGATACTCAGTCGTGTTTTAGGTCAGCAAGTGGGCAGTACTCCTAGTCAGAGTTACATAAGGCCAAATCCAAAAGTACGAAATGCAGAAGCACCTGGCAAACGTGAGTGCAGATTACATTTACACACTTGCAGATGTAACAAAAATGAGACGAAAACGTAGTAAGCAAAAACATCTCACTTCAGTTCCTTCTGAAACGAAATACTTTTATATCTAAAATCAAACTCAGTTCATAAATACGACCGGCGTTCAATAAGTACCGCCAAACTTTTTATTCTGAAAGCAGGTTGGTCTTATTCTGGATTCCAGTACACCATATTATCCCCCACGCTTTTGGCTATAAAACCTTATTTTGTAAATAATCTTCGTTCAATATGACTGTCTTACGCCACCTTACTGGGAAGGTAGACCTGTACTGACCGACGTCGGAGGCAACGTCTTGCTGCGTCAATGACCTGCCCATCATCAGCGTATTGCTTCCAGCAGATTGCATCCTTAACTGGGCCGAACAGATGGAAGCCGGAAGGTGCGGGATCCTGGTTGTAGCGTGCTCGAGTAAGAACAGTTGCCAATATGAGTAAAGTACAGATAAATATCCTCGGAGTAGTGAAGCAGTTTAAATCACTTAATAAAAGCAAGTCTTCTGGTGCACACTGCTTACAAAATAGCTTTCTTTCAGTGTATGTTGACGCAATAGCTCCATACTTACCAATCATACACAACCGTTCGCTCGACGAAATACCCGTAGCTAAAAACTGGAAACTTGCACAGGCCACACGAATATTCAAGAAATGTAGTAGGAGTAATCCACTAAATTACAGACCAGTATCATTCACGTCGATATGGAGCAGGATTCTGGAACATATACAGGGTGAGTCACCTAACGTTACCGCTGGATATATTTCGTAAACCACATCAAATACTGACGAATCGATTCCACAGACCTAACGTGAGGAGAGGGGCTAGTGTAATTGTTTAATACAAACCATACAAAAATGCACGGAAGTATGTTTTTTAACACAAACCTACGTTTTTTTAAATGGAACCACGTTAGTTTTGTTAGCACATCTGAACATATAAACAAATACGTAATCAGTGCCGTTTGTTGCATTGTAAAGTGTTAATTACATCCGGAGATATTGTAACCTAAAGTTGACGCTTGAGTACCACTCCTCCGCTGTTCGATCGTGTGTATCGGAGAGCACTGCAACATACATCGCGTTTCTACAGAACGATCTGCCAACGTTGCTCGAAAATGTCCCACTGGAAACGCGTCGTCGTATGTGGTATCAGCATGATGGTGCACCTGCACATCCCGCAATTAACACTAGGCTGACCCTTGACAGGATGTTCGACGGGCGTTTCATAGGACGTGGAGGACGCATAAATTGGCCAGCCCGTTCTCCTGATCTTACACCTCTGGACTTCTTTCTGTGGGGTACGTTAAAGGAGAATGTGTACCGTGGTGTGCCTACAACCCCAGAGGATATGAAACAACGTATTGTGGCAGCCTGCGGCGACATTACACCAGATGTACTGCGGCGTGTACGACATTCATTACGCCAGAGATTGCAATTGTGTGCAGCAAATGATGGCCACCACATTGAACATCTATTGGCCTGACATGTCGGGACACACTCTATTCCACTCCGTAATTGAAAACGGAAACCACGTGTGTACGTGTACCTCGCCCCTCATGGTAATGTACATGTGCGTCAGTGAAAAAGACCAATAAAAAGGTGTTAGCATGTGGACGTAATGTGCTGTTCCAGTCTCTTCTGTACCTAAGGTCCATCACCGTTCCCTTTGGATCCCTACGTAATTCGGTGCTCTCCGATACACATGATCGAACAGCGGAGGAGTGGTACTCAAGCGTCAATTTTAGGTTACAATATCTCTGGATGTAATTAACATTTTACAATGCAACAAACGGCACTGATTACGTATTTGTTTATATGTTCAGATGTGCCAACAAAACTAACGGGGTTCCATTAAAAAAAACGTAGGTTTGTGTTAAAAAACATACTTCCGTGCGTTTTTTTATGGTTTGTATTAACCAATTACACAGCCCCTTTCCTCACGTTCGGTCTGTGGAATCGGTTCGTCAGTGTTTGATGTGGTTTACGAAATATATCCAGCGGTGATGTTAGGTGACTCATCCTGTATTGTGCTCGAACGTTATGAACTACCTCGAAGAAAACGGTCTATTGACCCACAGTCAACGTGGGTTTAGAAAGCATCGTTCTTGTGAAACACAACTAGCTCTTTACTCGCATAAAGTGCTGAGCGCTACTCACAAGGGATTTCAGACTGATTCCGTATTTCTGGATTTCCAGAAGGCTTTTCACACTGTACGACACAAGCGGCTTGCAGTGAAATTGCGTGCTTATGGAATATCGTCTGTTATGTGACTGGATTCGTGATTTCCTGTCACAGAGGTCACAGTTGGTAGTAATTTACGTAAAGTCATCGAGAAAAACAGAGCCGTGAGGGATTAGCCGAGCGGTCTAGGGCGCTGTAGTCATGGACTGTGCGGCCGATCCCGGCGGAGGTTCGAGTCCTCCCTCGGGCATGGGTGTGTGTGTTTGTCCTTAGGATAATTTAGGTTAAGTAGTGTGTAAGCTTAGGGACTCATGACCTTAGCAGTTAAGTCCCATAAGATTTCACACACATTTTCGAGAAAAACAGAAGTGATTTCTGACGTTCCCCAAAGTAGTCTTATAGGCCCTTTGCTGTTTCTTATCTATATGAACTATTTGGGAGACAATCTGAGTAGACGTCTTAGGTTGTTTGCAGATTGTCGTTTATCAAGAAGAAGATCAAAACGAGTTGCAAAACGATTTAGAAAAGATATCTGTATGGCCCGAAAATTGGCATTTGACCCTTAATAACGGAAAGTGTGAGGTGGTCCACACGAGTGCTAAAAGCAATCCGTTAAACTTCGGTTACACGATAAATCAGCCGTAAATTCAAGTAAATACCTTGGAATTACAATCACGAACAACTTAAATTGGAAGGAGCACACAGAAAATGTTGTGGGGATGGCTAACCAAAGACTACGTTTTATTGACATGACACTTAGAAAATGTAACAGATCTACTAAGGAGACTGCCTATACTACGCTTGTCCGTCAGCACGTTTTGTATTATCGCGAAATATGGGAGAGTGTGTCACTGAAATGACACAGTATTTGGGGTGGGCATCACTGAAACAAAGGCGTTTTTTGTTGCGGCGGAATCTTCTCGCGAGATTCCAATCACCAACTTTCTCCTCACAATGTGAAATTATTTTTTTGAGACCGACCTACATAGGGAGAAACGATCACCATGATAAAAATAAGGGAAATCAGAACTCGTACGGAAAAATATAAGCGTTCGTTCTTTCCGCGTTCTATACGAGATTGGAATAATAGAGAATTATGACCGGCAGGATCATTACTCGGCGGGTAAATTCGATCAGAACCAATCATAATGTTCGATTCATTCACATCTTTTGTGCTGGGCTGTAGGAGGTTCTACATAGCGGTGAGAACATTTGCGTATGTTGAGAGCAGGAAGGGTAACGCGTTAGGATCGCTGGGAAGAGTGCATTCGACGTTATTCTGCTCATTTTGTTAACAGGTTCAGCTAGGGCAAGAATTTTCGTGCATACATTAAGAAAACGAGCGTTAACTATTTCTGGGACACTATACAATTTCCACGAGGTCGACTCAGTTCTCGTTTTTTTAGATAGTCACGTGACATGAGTATAAGATTGAGAACCTTTTAGATGGGGAGTCGCCACGAGGACGTTTGGTGGCGAGGTGTCAGTTATACTGGCACACCTGAACGCAGCTCGTTTGTTCCGTTAGCGGGGTTGCACCCCGTGCTATTCTGTCATCAGCGGTGGAGACACGTGCTGTCCGGAGATGTCTTGCGTGTGAGGGCTGCGCCTCGGAGTTGTGTGACGTCAGTGTGACAGTGGCTGTGCGCCTGGCAGCAGGTGCAGCTCTCACCCGCGTCCAGCGGCGGCTCGCGCCTGTGGCAGCGCGCGCGTCCCTGGCCGGTTGCGCTAGGACCTGCGTCTAGGGGAACACGTATTTGGATAGGAATTTCTCTGGCATCAAGTATGGAAGGGGCGGGGTTCTCAATGGGCGTCTGTGTGTGGTCTGACAGCTGACGACCTCGTCACTTGGCGGGGGTTGCCGCTAACCTCGCCTGCGCTCTCTAGTGGACAGGGGGTGGCGAACGGCGCTTGTCCATGTCTTGGTTGTATTATTTTGTGACCGGGTCTGTAGGCTGTGCCGCGCGTTATTTGGATAGTTTACGAGTACTGAGTGTGTCTACACATCAGAGTGCTGCATTATTTAGGAGGAGTCTGCATGTCTGTACTTTAATTTTTTCGGCAAATTAGGAGTTGTTTGCGTGTCTGGAGAGCGTTATTTAGGGGGCATGTCACAGCGTATGCTTTGTGTCAGTGGGATAAATATACTCCACCCCTAAATAAAATGTTCCAAAATAAATAGAGTGCACTGTCCTTACTCTCCCCAGCAGGCCAACGCAGACTGAGTCATTTTCACGCCATTTTCCCCCTACAGACCACCATCTGCGATTACATCACAGGAGGGATGACAGCACCCTCTGGTGGCAGTATTGTGTATTACGTCAGTTGGAGTCTAGATCTTGTGATGGAGACATTGCTTGCAAAACAAAAACCATCATAGGCAGAGTCATTTCCCGCCATTTCCCCCCCACCATCTTGAATGACGTCATGCACTGTGCACGTTAGTACACGTTAGCCAGACAACAAGAGCTTGTAAGGGGTGTAGTGGTTGGTTGAGGATTGAGGTGTTTCCCTCCAAGTCCCAGAGTGGGCGTGGCACTCACGGATTCAAACTTCGTAGGTTTTACAGTAGATCATTTATTATACTCTATAAGTGGGGAGGAAGCTAGTTTCCCGCCAAAATTCAAACTTGCTGCGCTAAAAGTACGACAGAGGGAATCGGTACTTGCCTGTAAATTCCTTCCAAAGATCATAATAACCACCTAAGATAATATATAACATCAAAATTTGAATTTCCAAAGATCATGATAAGATAATATCGCCAAAATGAGTTGGTAGGGGGACGTGGCGGTCGGTTGAGGATCGTGGTGGAGAATTTAACTCGGGGGTGTGGGATTTGCGTCATCAACTGACGTCAGGGCCGCCATCTTAAATTTGGGGTGGGAAACTTATCAGTGTGTCTGTGACGTCACAGGCCTAACGGTACTTGCGTCATCATGTGACGTCGCGGCCGATATCTTGGATTGGGGGTGGGGATCCTCGTGTGCGCAAACTTTTTGTGAGGCCTTGCGTTGTGTTTGCTTGGAGAAGAGGAAGTTGTTTTGCATTTTTGTGACGACAAACACTCTCAGGTCACTCCTTCGGTTTTCTGTGGGCAGCATAATACACTGAAGACTTGATCGTTGCTTCATGAGGACGACATTACACACAACAGATCGTTCAGAGTCCCAGAAGGCACCTGCCATGTCTTCACGTTTTGGCCAGGCGGTTTTGAACTTTTTCTTCGGAGGAGATTGCCGTTTTGTTTTCGGTTCTACGATACGAAGCCACGTTTCAGCGCGTTTGACGATGTTCGGCAATAAATTGTCACGATCAGTGTGGTGTCACCGCCAGACACCACACTTGCTAGGTGGTAGCCTTTAAATCGGCCGCGGTCCGCTAGTATACGACGGACCCGCGTGTCGCCACTGTCAGTAATTGTAGACCGAGCGCCGCCACACGGCAGATCTAGAGAGACTTACTAGCCCTCGCCCCAGTTGTACAGCCGACGTTGCTAGGAAAGGTTCACTGAGAATTATGCTCTCATTTGCCGAGACGACAGTTAGCATAGCCTTCAGCTAAGTCAATTGCTACGACCTAGCAAGGCGCCATTTATCCTTTGCTATGTATCTAATGAAGCATATACAGTAACAAGACCAATGTTCACCAATTATGGATTAAAGTTAAGTATTCCAGCAGCTACTTACTTTTCTTTATAGCATTCATTACGTATCCTGTTTCAGACCTCACGCCAGCCTGCGTGCCTTTCGGTTACCCGTCACTGTGGATTGGCTGTCTTGTCAGTCCACAACAATCAGCCTCGTAAGGTGCATGCAATTCTGCACAGATGGTACTTCATTGCCTTTTATGGACTTCTGCTAGGCGGTGAGGAACCTAGAGGGTACACACTTTTTTCCTCAACCGACGGACGAGTGTTTGAGTACTGCCACCATAAACGTCTCACCTCTAATGAGGTTATCCGCACGTTGCAACAGTGCAGCAGTCTCAGCGGTACAGGGGCAGCTCGGACAGGTTTGCACCCAACGACTCACACTGCTTCTGTTCACTGCCAGGTCTCTGTAGACGTTCTGCAAACGTCTGTGAACATTTGTGATGCTCTGGTTTTCCGCCAAAAGAAACTCAATGACATGTCTCTCCTTGGAACTCACCTCCATTACACACGCCATATTGGAGTCAAAGTGCTGCGCGGCCACCTATAGCAAACTATAGGGGCTGAAGCAGAAACATTCCGGATTTTGTCAACTGGCTAAGAAACAATAATGTGTTGCACTGCCAATAGAACGCCTCCTCGTATGTCCGCTGAGGACCGATGACGATGCTTTAAACAAATAAAATGAAGCGTATGCAGTAAAATAAATACGCATTTCATTAGTTGCAAAAACAAGATTTGAAAATCTTGAGTACGGAGACCGTAGGATGTGACTGTACGAGTCACGCTAGTTGCGGGCCAGAGCAGAAATCAGGCATTTTTCTGCTCTCGTTAATACAAATTTTTCGTATTCGACAGAACACGTACTCGAATCAACACCCAGACTTTTCGCAGTGTACGGTGAGAGGAACGTTACTTCACAGGCGAAGCGACTCAGTGATTTCAGGTACTGATATTATTCAATTTCATCGCGGCGAGCCTTTAACTGGGTGCCGGCCGGAGTGGCCGTGCGGTTCTAGGCGCTGCAGTCTGGAGCCGAGCGACCGCTACGGTCGCAGGTTCGAATCCTGCCACGGGCACGGATGTGTGTAATGTCGTTAGGTTAGTTAGGTTTAATTAATTCTTAGTTCTAGGCGACTGATGACGACAGAAGTTGAGTCGCATAGTGCTCAGAGCCATTTTAACTGGGGGCGCCGCTGTTCTCAGCGACAAGCTGAAGCATCCCGCTTTACAGTAACGTGTCAAGTAGGATGGGTGGCCTCTCGAAGAATTTCGTTCTCGCGTTTATCAGCCGAGTCGTGGTGTCGCGCTGTCGCTGCGTTTCGGCGAATTTCGTATTCCTCATCTTCAGGCGAAGGTGACGAGTAGAAAACTCATCGAAACGCTGCGACAGCACGACTGATAAAGCGAGATGATTTAATAGGCTTATCAGTCATTTGGCTGTAGCGTTATCATAAGAAAATCAATATAACATACAAAATGAGACGCTGTGGCGACGCAGAACTCCTGAGCCGGCGAGCACTCGCGTTCTGCTGCGTACACGCACACACACACACACACACACACACACACACACACGCACACACACACGCACACATACGTGCGAGAGCGCGCGCTGTGTCCGGCAGGCATTAGCGTAATTGCGTTACGCGCCGGGCAGCTGCGGAGGCGCCGCGAAGCCCCGGAAGAGCGGCCGGCCGCATTCCTGGGGGCAGCTGGGGGTGGAGGGGGCGGCGGGGGCGGCGGCGCTGCCCAAAGAACCGTCACACAAAAACTCTGGGCACGACACTCATTTTGCAGACGGGGCTAACGTGCGAAATTCATATTCACCTCACAGAAATTAATTTATTTCTACAACTCGTTACGAGGTGTGAACTGATAATCAGGCAAATATGGCAAACACACAAATATTTACTCATATGCACGGTGTTTCACCTACATCTACATCTGCATCTGCATGTACATGGATACTCTGCAAATCACATTTAAGTGCCGGGCAAGAGGGTTCATCGAACCACCTTCACAATTCTCTATTATCCCAATCCCGTATACGCGCGAAAAGAATGAACACCTATATCTTTCCGTACGAGCTCCGATTTTCTTTATTTTATCATGGAGACCCTTTTTTCCTATGTAGGTCGGCGTCAACAAAATACTATGGCATTCGGAGCAGAAAGCTGGTGATTGGAATTTCGCGAGAAGATTCTGCCGCAACGAAAAATGCCGTTGTTTTAATGATGTGCCCCCCAAATCCTGTACCATTTCAGCGACACTCTCTCCCATATTTCGCGATAATACAAAACGTGCTGCCCTTCTTTGAACTTTTCGATGTACTCCGTCAGTCCTACCTGGTAAGGATCCGACACCGCGCAGCAGTATTCTGAAAGAGGATGGACAAGCGTAGTGTAGGCAGTCTCCTTAGTAGATCTGTTATATTTTCTAACTATCATGTCAATAAAACGTAGTCTTTGGTTAGTCTTACCTACAACATTTTCTATGTGTACCTTCCAATTTAATTTGTTCGTGATTGTAACTCCTAGGTGTTTACTTGAATTTACGGCCTTTAGATTTGACTGATTTATCTTGTAACCGAAGTTTAACGGATTCCTTTTAACACTCATGGCAATGACCTCACAATCGTTATTTAGAGTCAATTGCCAATTTTCGGACCATACAGATATCTTTCCGAAATCGTTTCGCAATTTGTTTTGATCGTTTGTTGACTTTACTAGTTGATAAACGAGAGCGTCATCTGCAAACAACCCAAGATGGCTGCTCAGATTGTCTATCGTTGGTATAGATAAGGAACAGCAAAGGGCCTGTAAGAATACCTTGGGGAACCCCAGAAATCACTTCTGTTTTACTCGATGACTTTCCGTCAATTACTACGAATTGTGACCTCTCTGATAGGAGGTCGGATATCCAGTCACAAAACTGAGGCGATATTCGATAAGCAGGCAATTTCTCTATAAGCCGCTTGTGTTTAAGACAAGCGTCAGATGTTCGTACAGCAGGCACTGCTTAGAACTAGAGTAAAAATTCCTATAATATCGTGTCCGAAAGTCGATACTTGCTGACATATAGGCCAATCTGTCATCTAATTCCCATGTCTTTTCTGCTTCTTCCTGAAACGTGTCTGCTTATGCAGGTCGTTGACATAGTCTGCTCAAAGCTTTCCTCTTCTCTCAGAGTCTATCATTTAGCATCCCCTCGCATTGCAGTCCTCTTCGGTTCACATTACCCTTCATCTGGTCGTTCCGTCTCGTTTGTGAAATTCCAACTGGTCTTCGTCCAGATTCTCCTCGGAAGTCCTTTTGGCCGCAGTCTTTTAAGGAGACCAAACCATTTAAGCCTATCACTCTCCAGTGGCTAGCACAGTGGACTCGCATTCGGGAGGACGAGGGTTCAGTTCCGCGTCCCGCAATCCTGAATTAGGTTTTCCGTGATTTCCCTAAATCACTCCAGGCAAAGCCGGGATGGTTCCTTTGAAAGGGCACGGCCGACTTCCTTCCTCGTCCTTCCCTAATCCGATGAGACCGATGACCTCTCTGTCTAGCCTCCTCCCTCACAACAACCTCAACTTCTATCACTCTCCAAAGTTGATTTTAGGTGTCTGGTCTGCAGGATGTTTCGTATTGCTCCTTTCCTTACCGCATCCCTCCCCGTCTTACCCAGTATCCGTCATAGAAGGCGCATTTCTATTGCTCGAGTTGTGCTCAGATCTTCCATTGACGGAGTCCGACATTCTGATCCCTAAGTGACAGCTGGCAGGCAATACGACCTGTGCACCTGATCGCCGCTCTGCGTTACGCAGAGTACACAGCACAGGCAGTGCTGCACGTGTTTGATACGCATCCTCACACGTGCTTGAGCCCTTCTTCATTTTGTGACACACGCATCGGTCACACATCTGCACATTGTCGATTGCTCGACCATACAGCTACGGCTTCAGATCTCGTCACATCTGCATCTACATCTATACATACATACTCCGCAATCCACCATACGGTGCGTGGCGGAGGGTACATCGTACCGCAACTAGCATCTTCTCTCCCTGTTCCACTCCCAAACAGAACGAGGGAAAAATGACTGTACGAGCCCTAATCTCTCTTATCTTTGTGCTCTTTGCGCGAAATGTAAGTTGCCGGCAGTAAAATTGTACTGCAGTCAGCCTCAAATGCTGGTTCTCTAAATTTCCTGAGTAGCGATTCACGAAAAGAACGCCTCCTTTCCTCTAGACACTCCCACCCGAGTTCCTGAAACATTTCCGTAACACTCGCGTGATGATCAAACCTACCAGCAACAAATCTAGCAGCCCGCCTCTGAATTGCTTCTATGTCCTCCATCAATCCGACCTGATAGGGATCCCAAACGCTCGAGCAGTACTCAAGAATAGGTCGTATTAGTGTTTTATAAGCGGTCTCCTTTACAGATGAACCACATCTTCCCAAAATTCTACCAATGAACCGAAGACGACTATCTGCCTTCCCCACAACTGCCATTACATGCTTATCCCACTTCATATCGCTCTGCAATGTTACGCCCAAATATTTAATCGACGTGACTGTGTCAAGCGCTACACTACTAATGGAGTATTCAAACATTACGGGATTCTTTTTCCTATTCATCTGCATTAATTTACATTTATCTATATTTAGAGTTATCTGCCATTGTTTACACCAATCACAAATCCTGTCCAAGTCATCTTGTATCCTCCTACAGTCACTCAACGACGACACCTTCCCGTACACTGCGGCATCATCAGCAAACAGCCGCACATTGCTATCCACCCTATCCAAAAGATCATTTATGTAGATAGAAAACAACAGTGGACCTACCACACTTCCTGGGGCACTCCAGATGATACCCTCACCTCCGATGAACACTCACCATCGAGGATAACGTATTGGGTTCCATTACTTAAGAAGTCTTCGAGCCACTCACATACGTGGGAACCAATCGCATATGCTCGTACCTTAATTAGCAGTCTGCAGTGGGGCACCGAGTCAAACGCTTTCCTGAAGTCAAGGAATACGGCATCCGTCTGATACCCTTATCCACGGTTCGCAAGATATCATGAGAAAAAAGGGCGAGTTGCGTTTCGCAGGAGCGATGCTTTCTAAAGCCGTGCTGATGCATGGACAGCAACTTGTCTGTCTCAAGGAAATTCATTATATTCGAACTGAGAATATGTTCGAGAATCCTGCAACAAACCGATGTTAAGGATATTGGTCTGTAATTTAGAGGATCCGTCCTTCTACCCTTCTTATATACAGGCGTCACCTGCGCTTTTTTACAGTCGCTCGGGACTTTACGTTGGGTAACAGATTCGCGATAAGTGCAAGCTAAGTAAGGAGCCAATGCAGTAGAGTACCCTCTGTAAAACCCAATTGGAATCCCATCAGGACCTGGCGATTTATTTATTTTCAACCCATTGAGCTGCTTTACAACCGCAGGGATGTTTATCACTATGTCCTCCATACAGGAATCTGTAGGAGACTCAAACGGCGGTATGTTTTTACGATCCTCCTGCGTGAAAGATTTTTCAAATGCTAAATTTAAAATTTGAGCTTTCGTTGTGCTGTCTTCTGTTGCCAGACCAGACTGATCAGTGAGTGACTGGATGGAAGCCTTCGACCAGCTTACCGATTTTACGTATGATCAGAATTTCCTTGGGTTTTCAGCAAGATCTTTTGCTAAGGTATGACGGTGGTAGTGGTTGAATGCTTCGCGCATCGCTCTTTTTACAGCAGCACGAATCTCTACTAACTTTTGCCTGTCCTCATTCTCCCGATCTTTCTTGTACCGTGAGTGCAACTGCCTTTGCCTCCTGAGCATTCTCCGAATTGCGCTGTTAAACCACAGTGGGTCTTTTCCGTCCGTAACCCACTTTTTCGGCACATACTTGTCCAATGCGTGATTTACAGTGTGTTCGAAAAATGTGTCACAGCCAGTAATGCAACGGATTGTGGTCTGGTGAACGGCTCGGCCACGCTGCCGCTCCTGCTCGACCTGCCCTCCGCCCGCAAAACACCTCAGTGCGCTGCCGCCGCGCGACCCGCAGGAAGTGGGCCGCTGCCTCGCTTCACAGGTGCCGCAGAAGCCACTGATAAAACTGTAACCGGTGCTCTCCTGGCCACAGAGCTCGCACGCATTGTATGTAAAAGGCGTCAAGCATCTGCTCGCACAGAGCTGACCTCGTATGAGTACCGTCGATGCAGACAACGTATCAAGCAGTCCGTACAGCAGCAGACGTCGGTTTCCAGGCATATCGTCATAGGAACTTTTCTTCCAGTTTTGGCCTGTAGGAACCTCTGGCACTTTTTTCGAGTAGCGTTGACTGCGACATTTCATATTCTGGCAAGCGTCATGCACTGTCTACGGAAAAGACACGAGGAGTCGTTTCAGAGGGCGTTCGCTCCTTCCACTGGTCCCTTGTGCATGTAACCGAGCACTCGCTCCTAAACTTGCCGGGAGAGTAAAACTGTGTGTCAGGTCTGGACACGAACCCGGGACCTGTGCCTTTCCTGGGCTACTGCTCCACCGACTCTTCTCTCTCTTTCTTTTACGTGTATCGGGGCTCAGTCCACTCCGCCTAGCCCGTCGCTGTTCTCGCCGCTAAACGAAGTGTTTCTCTTCTTTACGATTCTTAATGCGTTTCTGTTATTCGTACATATCAGGTAGATAAATTGCAAGAAATCTAAATACTCGGATCTCCATGAAATCGTAATTGCTCCCGGATAAAATAAACAATTGCTCCTTCTCGTAAATTAATGAGGTAACTAAAATAAATTCTTCTTCCAAACAATTGTCTACTTAAAAAGGAATTTTATTCTTCTGGGTTCTTTAAGGAGAGGAGCTGTAAATAATCATGTTTGATTCTTCATTAGTCATCTTGTTCTTCTGACAAATAAGCAAAAATAAGATCGTCGTCTGTTTCGGAAGCCCCTAAGGTATATATTGAAACGATGTCAATTAAATGTCAAGTTGTAAGTAGGCATCGTCCAGAGTTGCCGAGCGGTTCTAGGCGCTACAGTCTGGAGTCGCGCGACCGCTACAGTCGCAGGTCCGAATCCTGCCTCGGGCCTGAATATGTGTGATGTCCTTAGGTTAGCTAGGTTTAAATAGTTCTAAGTTCTAGGGGACTGATGATCTCAGAAGTTAAGTCCCATAGTGCTCAGAGCCATTTGAACCATTTTTTTGTAAGTAGGCTGTTTAGGTTTTTGTGTTGGTAACGCCACGTAGCGCTCTATATGAAAATCACTGGCTATGCTGTGTGCAGTCTGTGGCTGGTTAGCATTGTTGGAATATTCGCTATTGTAGTGTTGGGCAGTTGGATGTGAACAGCGCGTAGCGTTGCGCTGTTGGAGGTGAGCCGCCAGCAGTGGTGGATGTTGGGAGAGAGATGGCGGAGTTTTGAGAGGTCACTATAAGCGGACGACCTGGACGTGTGTCCGCCAGAAAAAGGAAGTTTGTAAAGATGGATATCATGAATTGATAGATATATACATTATGACTTTTGAACATTATTAAGGTAAATACATTGTTCTCTATCAATTTTTTTTTTTTTTTTTTTTTTTTTTTTTTTTTTTTTTTTTTTTTTTTTTTTTTTTGCTAACTATACCTATCAGTAGTTAGAGTCTTTTATTTAGCTGCCAGTATTGGCGCTCGCTGTATTGCAATAGTTCGAGTAACGAAGATTTTTGTGAGGTAAGTGATTCATGAAAGGTATAGGTTATTGTCACTCAGGCCATTCTTTTGCAAGGATTATTGAAAGCCAGATTCCGTTTCGCTAAAAATATGTAGTGTGTCAGTTTAGTGATGATTAGAATAAGTAAAGAGAGAAATGTCTGAGTACGTTCAGTTTTACTCAGCTGTCCCTGTAACAAATAACGTAGAAGTTTACCAGCACAGTAATTTACAATTTTTCTAAGGGGACGTTTCAAAGTCACCTACATACAGCAGCTAAAATGTAGATAAAATCAAATGTAATGTACACAGAGCACGTATGGCCCGGCTTTCTTATAATTGGCAGTGCAGGTGACATACTTTGAATCGATCTCGTTAACGTAGTCAGCGTGCGGTGTCCATCTTTGTTCAATATCTCTCACACCAGTACGCTTGTCTCGCTTAAGTTTGATCAAAATATTTATCTCTTCCTTCCCTACTATTTTATCATATTACCGGAATTGCTCTTATGGTCTTTTCTGATCCAACCTTTATCAAATTCGAATATAATATGTGATTTTTACTCCTCAATCGAGTCTGTCTTCTGTTCTTGATGGCACAGTCGGCAAAGTTACCGTAGAGCCACGTGACTGCGTCAGTCCTTTGTTTCGGGAAATTCTTGGCTCCCGGCGTCGTCAGTTCATCCTCTGTGGTGTACCTCCTCGTCATACCTCCTCAGGAATGCTGCCTGTTGCTTTACATGAGGCCAAACAGTGCTGTAACCTTTGCATGTAAAACGATGTGTTAGAAATGGTTCAAATGGCTCTGAGCACTATCGGACTTAACATCTGAGGTCATCGGTCCCCTAGGACTTAGAAAGTACTTAAACCTAACTAAACCTAAGGACGTCACACACATCCATGCCCTAAGCAGGATTCGAATCTGCGACCGTAGGAGTCGCGCGGTTCCGGACTGAAGCGCCTAGAACCGCTCGGCCACCGCGGCCAGCTGATAAGTTAGAGAGTCCGCTAACCCACACGTAAAACACAAGTTCGCGTCACTCAGTGCTACCGCGCGCCATGTGTCATTTGTCGGTACAATTTCGTTAACTACTCGATACCGAGCAGAGCACATTTCTGTTGACAAGACTTTGAAGTTAATTTTTTCCCATATTTTCTTCCAGGTTTTTGTTGGATTCTTTACTTCCATTCTGTTTTTCACTTTAGTTCTCGCTACTACTTGACAGATGGATGCCTGGGTGGTAGTGTCTCTATGTAGAGATATTCTTTGAATGTAGCTTAAACGGCAGGTCGCTGCAATGACGCACTGAGATTAAAAGAGGTACGGAACAGTAAAGACGGCTTCTTATAGCTCATTGATAAGACTTTCCCCCCCATATGAAATTTACGAACGACCTTTTGGAAAGCTGATATCAAAAGAAGATGAAATACATATATGCAGCTCACATATATGGATTCCAAAATTGTATTTTCGTCCAAGCAGGCAACTCGAATAGCTCGCGGTACTGTGTGAAAATAATCGAAAGTTGCGACGGCAAAACAAATTTGGACGACAGTGACGTTTCTATTAGCGAAGTAAAGGAAACAGACGCAGGCATGGGAAGCAGACGCGTCCAAAGCTTGAATGTATCATTCGAAGTTAGTGAGGTAACAGGAGGTCTTTGAAACCATTCGGACAGTATCAAACGTGGAAAGTGGGATGTAAATATCACGAGAAGCATCAACACCAGTATCTACAGTGCAGCCTGTATTATGTAGACGGAAATCATGCAGGTGCGCGCCCTCACAGCTAACCGTGTGCGAGCAGGCGCGCCCCTGAGCGCAGTCCACAGTGCAAGAGCGGCCTGTGGGTGGCGCAGCCGGTGAACGGACACCAGAGCGTAGCTCGTGAGTTACCAAGTAGGCGGAGACTTCAGTGAGAACCGCAAGCGAGAGGACCACAGAGAGACAAAAAGCAACTCAGGCGCTACATCTGTCGTTGGGAGACGTGGCAGGACGCTGAGGTAAGCCCACTCAGCACTGACTGTCATCCAGTCACCTGCCGCTACGCGTAGTCAGCAGAGTAACACCTTACTCTGTCTCGTAGCTGTAACTGGAATAAAGTGCCACCAGTGAGTTTGCCCGCTACTCCAGAGATTAAAGGCTTAAGCTAGAAGCGGGGGCGGCTCGTTCTTAAGCGCTAGAAGGACCTGGCTCCATCATAAATTTTGTGACATAGTTTCAAAAATGTTCAAATGTGTGTGAAATCTTATGGGACTTAACTGCTAAGGTCATAAATCCCTAAGCTTACACACTACTTAACCTAAATTATCCTAAGGACAAACACACACACCCATGCGCGAGGGAGGACTCGAACCTCCGCCCGGACCAGCGGCACAGTCCATGAATGCAGCGCCTCAGACCGCTCGGCTAATCCCGCGCGGCGTAATTTCATTCAGTGTATTTTTTCTGTATTATATGGAACAATGTGAGCACGGCACGAATTTGATGTGGTACAAGAGAATATGGTCATAGGCGACGAGGCCCAGTTTCCAGCGGCCCTTTGCAACGCGGCCACCCTGTCACTCTATTCCTCAGCATCGCTGTTGTGGTCTTCAGTCCGAAGACTGGCGTGATGCGGCACTTCAGGCTGCTTTGTCCTGTGCGAGCCTCTTCATCTCCGAATAATTTCTCCAACTTACAGCCTTCTGAATCTGCTTACTGTATTCGTCTCTCGGCCTCCCTCTACAATTTTTTAAGCTCCATACTTCATTCCAGTACTAAATTAGTGATCCCTCCATGTCTCACAGTATGTACCGTCAACCAATTTCTCCTTTTAGTCAAGTTGTGCCACAAATTTCTTATCTCCCCAGTTCTATTGAGTACCTACTCCTTAGTTTCGCGATCTACGCATTTAATCTTCAGCATTCTTCAGTAGCACCGCATTTCAAAACCTTCTGTTCTCTTCTTTTCTAAAGTGCTTATCGTCCATGTTTGACTTGCGAGCATGACTACATTCCAGACAAATACCTTCAGAAAAAAAACTTTGTACAACTTAAATCCATTTTCGATCTTCAGAGACGGTTTCCTTGTCACTGCCAGTCTCCATCTTATATCCTCTCTACTTCGACTATCATCAGTTATTTTGCTCCCCAAATAGCAAAAATTATCTACTACTTTAAGTATTTCGTTTCCTAATCTAATTTCCTCGAAGTCTCATCTGATTTCATTGGACTAGATACCATTATTGTCGTTTGCTTTTCTTAATGTTCATATTATACCCTCCTTTCAAGACACTGTCCATTTCATTCAACTGCCCTTCAAGTCCTTTTCTATCTCTGACAGAATTTCAAAGTCATCGGCAAACCTCTTCTCTCTGATCTTTAAGTTCTAATCCAATTTTTTCTTTTCACTCTCTACTGCTTGAATAACATCGGAGATAAGCTACAACTGCGTCTCACTCCCTTCTCAACCACTGATTCCCTTTCGTGCCTCTCGACTCTTATAACACCCCTCTCGTTACTTCACAAGTTCTAATTAGCCTGTCATTCCCTGTATTTTACCCATGCTACCTTCAGAATTTCAGAAAGAGTATTGCAGTCAACAAGGTCCAAAGCTTTCTCTGTGTCTACAAATACTACAGAAGTAGGTTTTCCTTTCCTTAATCTATCTTAAACTGTTTTCCCCGAGGCCGGCTCCCGCCAGTGTGTCCTCCATGTTTTGCTTTCGCCACCCCGTTCGCCCACGCTCCCTCACCACCCACTGTGGCGTCAACCAGACCACTCTCCCTCTCCGCCACGCCCCCCGCCATCGCATAGCTCGACGGGCCCGCTGGACGGAACAGTTCACGCATAGCCCCCTTTGCCCACATCCTGGTCAAACCTGCTGCCTTTCTCTCCCTCACCCATCTGTCCGCTCCTCCACAGTCTACCGGGTGATCAAAAAGTCAGTATAAATTTGAAAACTTAATAAATCACGGAATAATGTAGATAGAGATGTAGAAATTGACACACAAGTTTGGAATGACATGGCGTTTTATTAGAACCAAAAAAATAAAAACTTCAAAAAATGTCAGACAGATGGCGCTTCATCTGATCAGAATAGCAATAATTAGCATAACAAAGTAAGACAAAGCAAAGATGATGTTCTTTACAGGAAATGCTCAATATGTCCACCATCATTCCTCAACAACAGCTGTAGTCAAGGAAAAATGTTGTGAACAACACTATAAAGCATGTCCGGAGTTGTGGTGAGGCATTGGCATTGGATGTTGTCTTTCAGCATCCCTAGAGATATCGGACGATCACGATACACTTGCGACTTCAGGTAACCCCAAAGCCAATAATGAAATGGTTCAAATGGCTCTGAGTACTATGGGACTTAACATCGGAGGTCATCAGCCCCCTAGAACTTAGAACTACTTAAACGTAACTAACCTAAGGACATCACACACATCCATGCCCGAGGCAGGATTCTAACCTGCGGCCGTAGTGGTCGCGCGGTTCCAGACTGTAGCGCCTAGAACCGCTCGGGCGCCGCGGTCGGCAGCCAATAATTGCACGGACAGAGGTCTGGGGACCTGGGAGGCCAAGCATGGCGAAAGTGGCGGCTGAGCACACGATCATCACCAAACGACGCGCGCAAGAGATCCTTCACACGTCTTAGAATATGGGGTGGAGCGCCATCCTGCATAAACATCGTACGTTCCAGCAGGTGTTTATCAGCCAGGTTGGGGATGATGCGATTCTGTAACATATCGGCGTACCTCTCACCCGTCACGGTAGCAGTTACAAAATGAGAATCACACATTTCCTCGAAGAAAAACGGCCCGATAACGGTAGATGTGGTAAATCCAACCCATACCGTGACTTTCTCGTCGTGCAATGGAGTTTCCACGACAGTTCTAGGAATTTCGGTGGCCCAAATTCTGCAGTTGTGGGCGTTGACAGACCCTCGGAGCGTGAAATGAGCTTCGTCGGTCCACAATACGTTACTCAACCAATCGTCATCTTCCGCCATCTATTGAAACGCCCACACCGCAAATGCCCTCCGCTTCACTAAATCGCCAGGTAACACTTCATCATGCCGATGGATTTTGTACGGATAGTATCGGAGGGTACGCCTCAGTGCCAACCAAACAGTAGTGTATGAAATGCCGGTGCGACGTGCGACTGCACGAGCGCTGACTCCCCTGTGCATGAACGAACCCGCTACAGTCTCCATTTCTTCCTGAACTGTCTCAGCAGCATTACGCCTTGTGCTCGGTCGGCCACTACGGGCTCTATCATCTAAACAACCCGTGGCTTCGAACTTCGAAATCATTCTCGCCACAGCTGCATTTGTCAACGGACCTTTACCCGTTCGAATCCGCTTCCTATGGCGATAGGATCGTTACGCTGAACTAGCACATTCCCCATTCTGATAACACAGCTTCACTAAAAGCGCCTTTTCAGGTAACGTCAACATGCTGCGACTGCTGGCGCATCTGATTCTCTCTCTCATTACAGCTCCTTTTATACACGACTGTCATGCGCAGTCACTGACGTTTTGCTGTCCAGCGCCATCTGTCGGACATTTTGTGAACTTTTTTTTGTTTCTAACAAAAACCCACGTCATTCCAAGCATGTGTGTCAAGTTGTACCTCTCTATCTACATTATTCCGTGGTTTATTAAGTTTTCAAATTTATACTGACTATTTGATCACCCGGTATCGACGTAGCCAGAGCCGCACCGTGGTGACTCCTGCGCCCCTGGCAGAACTGCCAAACCTGGCCCCGACCTCTCCCCCGCCACCCTACACAAAAACTACATGTGATGTTTTTTTCTACAAAGATATAGGCAATTTTCTAATTTGTAAGGTAGCTTATTGATAAATATTACTTAAATGAGCTATATAGACGAAGAGTATTGGTCGCAACAAATGAAATGTATCGTGTACTAGATATATTATAAACTGTACAAACATTCTAAAACAAGTGAAAGTAAAACAAAACTACATATTGTTTTTTATTGATTTTAGGCATGATAATGTCATAATTAAGAATACAGTTTATTTGCTTCTATTAAGTAATTGACAGTGTAATAAAAGAAAAAGGGCTATAATTAAGGGTTTAGAACATATTCCTTTCTAAGAACTGTGTCCTCAGTATAATTTTACTTTCCATTTCCTTGCTTTGAGCGCAATAAAACTTGTTGACAGTGAAATCAAATTCAGCAGCTGTGTCACAATCCACCGACAGATCATAAGCGATTTTTTATCATCTTTAGCTTGCTATAAGTGCGTTAAAATCGTCATAAATATCCTCAACTTTTTTTATGTATGGATAGCAATCTCGTAACCGTCACATCGAACAGAAAAAAATTCTGAACGTCTAAATGGGAATGTGTGTCAGCGCTCTTCAACAAGTCTTTCTACTGGAATTTGAAAGCAGCTATTCCGTTAAATAGTTTTCATGTATTGATATTTCTGTCATATTTTTCACAATAAGATAGGGAGCTGTCATTTAACGCTTTCATGGCAGGAAATTAAAGCGGGATGTAATGATGTGTTATGTGTGAGTTCTCTTTACCGTTTCAGTTATATTTCTATCACACACTTTGAAACAGTTTAGCTTAAAGAGTTTCACAGCAGTCCTGTCCGCCCTGATAGCTGAGTGGTCAGCATGACGGATTGCCGTCCTACGGGCCCGGGTTCCATTCCCGGCTGGGTCGGGGATTTTCTCCGCTCAAGAACTGGGTGTTGTCTTCATCATCATTTCGTCCCCATCCGGCGCGCAGGTCGCCCAGTGTGGCGTCAAATGTAATAAGACCTGCCCCGTAAGGGGTTCTCCCTGCCAATGACGCCAAACACTCATTTCCATTTCCACACCAGTTCTAAGTTGGCAGAAATGGGCAAAAATAGGAAGCTTACGGTTAAACAGCATATTATATGCTTCATAATCCGGTGGTCGTCCTTTAAGATCATACTGTATCGTAGCAATGTAGGCAGCAGCTGTTAAGTGCACAGTTGACACACAGCCCAAGTGAAGCACGTGCAGTCCTGCATTCGCTCCGCCCCTCTCCACCCCCTCCCCATCCTGTTGTTCGTCAGTGGGAAATGTTGGAAACAGCAAATGGGGCCGTCTTTCAATAGTGTTAGCATTCTCGATCTGTGTGCTTGAAACTGGAGTATTCTTACAATGACTCTAAAATTAATAAAGCAGGTTGTTTGCTAAAAACAAACTTTAGTTTCTGAAGTTCAAAAACAATCTACAAATCAAGCGGTTGGACGGACATCAACCAAC
This sequence comes from Schistocerca americana, assembly GCF_021461395.2. Lineage (NCBI taxonomy): Eukaryota > Metazoa > Arthropoda > Insecta > Orthoptera > Acrididae > Schistocerca > Schistocerca americana. Next base: position 26,326,567 of record NC_060119.1, on the reverse strand, counting down.
TAAAATATTACTGTACTGGTAGACAGAACATCTTGGTTGCGGAAGTGGAAGAGTAGCCCACAATTACAGTATTCACAATTACAAGCACCCAAGCTTTAATGATCTTCCAGCAATAAAGGCTCTTAACAAATCTCAATTAAGAAAGAACATAAACTTGGTTACAAACATATGTTAACCTTCAGCCAGTGAATAATCCCAATAAAGAATTACCAATCAATAAAACGTAAATAAAGAACTGCTTTACAAGAATGCTTAAATTAAGTAAAATCATGAAAGCTAAGTTACAAATTTTATGTTAAGCTTCAACAGGTGAATAACCCCAATATAGAATTCTCATTTAAATAAAACATAGATAGGAAAATGCCTTACCAAAATGTTTGAATTGTGTAAAATCATGAAAAGTTGAGTTACAACTTTTCTCACAAACTACTTAGGAATTTACAGAAATAAACAAGTTTGATCTGTTTAACCAGAAGGTAACTGCCAAGTCCAAGCGACCGAAGCCACTCAGAGCGGACGACCGCCCCAACGCTGGTCATCAACCGACATCGTCACGGCCCAGTGGCCGCCGTGCTAAAACAGACTAACGTTTCGGTAAGCGACCGACAGCAACACAGCAGTAACAGTGACTGAAAGTCGGCGTACGCCTTAAGAAACACGGCACACCCTGAAGCGGGAGCAGGCACAGCTGACTAGCGGCCATACAACCGCGAGCAAACAAACCTCACGCCGCCCGTACTAACGCGGGAAATTACAGCGAGCGACAAGGCGCCACGCGCAAAGCAGCCACCGTGCCTACCCTTCGACCACAGAATGTGCCCTGTCTCCTTGTCTATGGTAATAGAATTTATAGCACACAAGAAACGATGTAATAATGGCATTAGTTCAACGCAAGATCAGTTAACAGTTAGGTCCAGTAAAGATTTACCAACGGATTTACCTTCAAACCAACTTCCGGACCACAGGCGGAAATTAGTAAACATGGCATAAGTTTTCACCAGACCGATAAACAAGAAATCAAATTAAACAGTTGCCAAAATACAGTCACGATACGCAAGCCCTTCAATACCTTGCTATCTTACTCACAGTTATCATTAACGGCGAAACATGCACAAATGAATGACAAGAAATTCACCATTGAAAGCAAAAAAAAAACACACCACAAAGGTTAAATTAATTAATTTGCAGACGAGCCAGTCACTGAAAGCTCAGTTCCACAAGATAGGACTAACCTCACTCGGCAGCAATACATTTGTGTGCGTGATAACTATGTTGCCCAAACAGGACTCCAAAACCCAAAACAACAGGTCACACGTTACCTGTCTTGTTCTCGGATACTAGGCACCACCGGGCTAAGACAATCGCGACGAAAAAAAAAACTCTGAAATTACAGCTGCCTGCAGCAAAACAAATTCAGGGTGCATGAACGTAAAGCACAAGCCACTGTTCCAGCAGGAGCGTAACCTTTTCGATGCACATACGGACAGAACAACACACGTGGGCATAAAGGGAGCAGCAGATGCGTACCAAGCAAACTATACTGCGCCAAAATACGACCCACGTCACGTCCACAAACCGGAGCACTGCTCCCGGAGCTGGTGTCTGCTCGCTGGACTGCCGCAACTCTCTGTCCACCGGAAGGCGATGCTGACTGCCGCCTTGCTCAACGCTCCCTTCTCGGCCGTGCACAACAACTCTTCTCTTGTCGCCTCAGAGTGCGGCCGCAATGTCCGTTCTCGCCTGCTGTCCGCCCCAGCCTCCAGTACTCGCACCCACTCCCCGTTAGGACCCGCTCCGACAGGAGGCGCTCGCGATCGCACACAGTGCCAACCTCAACCAGAGGAGTCATCGACAGCGTCTTGCGCCCGAGAGCCGCGCCACGGCTCAATTACCTACACAATACAAAAAAAAAAAGAGTTCATTTCTGTATATAATTTATTATTAGGTACAGTATTTCTTGGATTAGGCCTGTATTACCATTAGTACTATTTTTCTGGAGTTTATTAAGCAGTACGACATACATGGAAGTTATATAGAAAGCAGTTCTGAGCAATTCAGTTACAAATTTTATTCACATTTTATCTGGTCGCCACCAACGAAAATGAGCACCATCTGCCACTCACTGGAAGCTACCACAGCTCAAATGCAGCTTGCCGTCTGCAAAACTGTAATACGTCGTCTGTGGACACGTAGCTGCCTTGCTTCCGAGCTGGCGCTCATCCCGTCGCTCACAAGCCTTCGCCTTTAACCCAGTCACGATTACAATAATCACAACCCTCTCACCTTCAGTACTCCCCAGCAGCGGTACGGCCCCTGCCTTCCAAATCGTAATTGTAATCAATGAGGCGCCTCATCTGTGGTCCACTTAAGAGAGGACCAAGACAGGCACAACTTCTGAGTATTCGCGATGAGTGTTAGAAGGGCAGTGCCGGGATGTGACAAAGCGACCCGTTGATACGCCATACCCTGAGACATCGAGGAGTAGTCAGTTAATAACGGTAGAGGCGCTATCCCGCCATAAATGCGGTGCGGTGCTGTGCATTCAACTGTCGCCCCCCCCCCCCCCCCCCAAATTCACTTCTCGTTTTAAAAAGCAATTCATCATTATCTTTGGGTAGAAAATGACAATATAACGCGGAGCACATCAATCACCGAGTGCTTTCGTGAATTCACCTTGAAAGCCCGGTTTTCCGAAATGAAAGCTTAAGTGTCGGCTAAAGCCGAATACTACACTTGGACATCCATACACATGTCGATGATCCGGTAGATGGAGGGTTTAGCTATATAGAGCCATCTAAAGTTGTGGCAGATAAGGTGGCATTAATTTGGAAAGTCAAATAGATCAGGCTTTTTTCTCATGGTGGGTCCTGGCTAGCGAAAGGAACACTAAACAGCCTCAAGAGCGCACATTTCGATGCGTTAGATACCTTGACATTCAAAAGTGTTAAAACTTTGATGTTATACAGTTCCCCTTCAAGATCCAGGACACACCTAAATTTCTGGCTCGGAATACCAGAATATTGATTGATATTTATGGCTTTGAGAAGAAAAGCAAGTCGGATGGGCAGAACAAGCACACAGTTCTCGACTCCCTCCATTTCTGAAAATCTGCTGGCGAGAAAAAGACGGCTCTAAACGAGCTTTTATTCTTCGATGACAAAAATAATGAGAAAGGGAACTGTCATTGTTTGGATCAAAGACATGTCTCGCCTCCTTTCCTCCCAACTGTCAACACATTGTCGTGTAAAGCATATTGGCTTAAGGTGTCTGAATTCACATTCCTCAGACAAGTTATTAGCAGAGCATCTAGTAGATTGTGCTTCCAAGCACCCGGTGCGTGTTATTATACCTGCTGAGCAAGACAAATTCGCAAACTTTAAAGATACGTACCATAAGGACCGATGCGTATTTGTTGTGTACGCCGACTGTGAATGCCTCCTCGCTCATGCGACCCGTTGTGAAGGTGACCCTATAACCTCACACACTGCTTTTATGGATAAAACACGTACCTTACGCGACAGTGTACCAAGTTCTACCTTAACCGTTACTAATCTTATCTTGCGGATAATCCTGTGGTTTGGCTGCTCACTGAGCTTGACAAGTTTTCATCAAAAATTGATAAGATTTATAGCGACAAAGTTCCAATGACGATATCAGAGCAGAATGAAGATTTGAACAGCAACACGGTTGACTGTCATATTTGTGGGTCGCCGTTAGACTGGGAAAAGGCGACTCGTCGTAGGGGCCACTGTCGTCTCATGGGGAAGTTCCGTAGCGCAGCTCACAAGACGTGCAACTTGAAGCGCCACCTACCTACTAGACACATACCGGGTTTCTTCCATAATTTAAGCGGGTAAGACGCTCACTTTCTTGTTGAGCACTTGGCTGATTTCGTTTGGGAGAAAAATCAGGTCAGTGTCCTACCTGAGTGTGTTAGGTAATATACTCGATTTCTTTCGCCAAATGAATGACGCCGAGAATTACGCTCCACTTGCATGACACGCTACGTTTTGGAAATTTGTGGCGAGGTTTTATGGGACCAAATTGCAGAGGTCATCGGTCCCTAAGCCTACCCACTACTTAATCTAACTTACACTATCTTACACTATGGACCCATGCCGGAGGGAGGACTCGAACCTCTAACGGGGGGAAGCCGCACTTACCAGGTAAGGCACTTCAGACTGCGCGGCTAACCCGCCTAGCCTGCTACGTTTTACGTAGGTGCAATTCCAGAAACTCGTTGAAAGTCTACCTTCGGAGAATATACATATCACTCTTGCTGTACTTCAAAAAAATGTTCAAATGTGTGTGAAACCTTATGAGACGTAACTGCTAAGGTCATCAGTCCCTAAGCTTACACACTACTTAACCTAAATTATCCTAATGACAAACACACACACCCATGCCCGAGGGAGGACTCGAACCTCCGCCGAAATCAGCCGCACAGTCCATGACTGCAGCGCCTTAGACCGCTCGGAGCTGCATTTCCCGCCGAGGGAAAGATTCAACTTGTGACTAGGAAGGGGGTTTTCCCGTACGATTATCTGGATAGTATGGCAATACTCAACGAAACCAGGCTATCCGATATAATTGCATACTCCACCAACTTTACAGGCGATGCCATAACAGATGCAGAGTATGAGCATGCCGTGAGTGTCTGGCGGGAATTCAACATCTCCACTTTAGGAGAGTACGAACGGCTTTACATGGACACAGGCGTTCACTTGCTTGTGAACGTTTCCGAGAAATTGCGGAGTCTATGCATGGCACCTGTGTTGTCTTGGGACGCAATGCTCAAGAAAAGGAACTGCAGCATTGAATTATTGACCGATTCTGACATGCTTCTTTTCTTTGAGCCAGGGATCCGTGGGGGATTTTACCAATGTGTCCATAGCATGGGTAACAGGTTGAGCGCATCCCTTGAGTTACATAATGTGCCTGGACTTAAATAACTTATACGAGCATGGCATGAAACAGTCACTGCCAACTGAGGGGTTTCGATGGGTGTCCAAAGACGACTGCAAGGAATTACGTGGAAAAATCATGGGGGAAATGGCAGTTGATTCTAATGAAGGGTATGTGGTGGAGGCAAACTCACATACACAATTAGTTTGCATGATGCGCACGCCGATTTGCCACTGTGTCCAAAGCAACTTCTTCCGCATGGAGGTTCCACCCCAAAACAGATGACAACGCTGGGGAGTAAGCGGAGATACATCATTCATTATTGTACCCTCCAGTAATGTCTAAACTTACGGATGGCGCTGGTTAGAATCACATGGGCTAGCTCCTTGACGCAGCCCCCTGGTTGAAGGAGTTTATTGATTTGAATACGAGACAGAGAGCTTCCGTCATATGTGACTTACAAAGATTTTTTAAATTAATGAACAATTCAATTTTCGGCGAAACACTGGACAATTAGAGGGAACATGGGAAAATTTTGATTAGAACCGAATGCGATGGGCGTTATGGCGTCAGAAAATGCATCGTTAGAACAAATTTTAAACGGGTCACCATATTCATTAAGAACTTTGTTGCTTTGGATATGGTAAAGACTGCGGTAGCGTTTAGGAAACCAATTTATCTGGAGATGTGCATACTAGACCTATCCAAACTCCACATGTGCCGCTTTCATTTTGCAGATCCTAAATCACTTCATATGGATGTATATAGCTTCATTTATTGGGTGAAGAAATGTGATCCATACGAAGTAATGAGGTACCATGGTAACGAATTCTACACGTCCTCATACGGTGCCGATAATCCTCATAGTACTGTTCCACAAAACAAGAAGGTTATCGGTCTTATGAGAGACGAGGCGAATGGATTGCCGATTGTGGAGTTTGTAGGTCTGTAATCAAAAATGTAATTGTATTGCACATTCGAAGTTGCCCGGAGAGCTGTGTTAGCGATGTTGCACCGCCCCCTCCAGGTATGGTGCTGCAAACTAGTATTCGATCGTGTGTGTTGCAGTCTAAAATCGGCCTGTCGCCTCAAGACAATAAAAAGGACATTTCTGATGACGGCACCGAAACTCGCCCACATCCACACCACTCACTTGTAGCGAGACAAGGGGTCGGGGACCGTGATTGAGTGAGAGCGAGAGAAAAAGCGAGATGGTGTGTGTGTGTGTGTGTGTGTGTGTGTGTGTGTGTGTGTGTGTGTCCAAAGCACTATCATATGTAAGGAATTTTGTGCGTCTGTATGTCTGTATGTTATTTATTTATGTTTAATATGTACACGTGTATATATGCACACCATGTGTGGTAAAAAGCATGAAACAAGCAAAAATATATATATTAATGTGTAAACATATACAGAATTATATTTATGTGTAAACATACACAGAAGAGCTAAAGAAACTGGTACAGCTGCCCAGTATCGTGTAGGGGCCCCGGGAGAGCACAGAAGTGAGGCAACGTGACGTGGTACGGGCTCGACTGTCTGAAGTACTGCTGGAGGGAACTGACACCATGAATCCTGCAGGGCAGACCATAAATCCGCAAGAGTACGAAGGAGTGTAGATCTCTTCTGGACAGCAAGCTGCAAGGCATCCAAGATTTGCTCATAATATTCATGTCTGGGGAGTTTGGTGGCCAGCGGAAGTGTTTAGACTCACAAGAGTGTTCCTGAAGCCACTCTGTAGCAATTCTGGACGTATTGCGTGTTGTATTGTCCTGCTGGAATTGGCCAACTCCATCGGAATGCACACTCGACATGAATGGATGCAGGTAATCATACGGGATGCTTAGGTACGTGTCACTTGTCAAAGTCGTGTCTACACAATCAGGGATCACATATCACTCCAACTGCACACGCCAAACACCATTACAGAGCCTCTACCAGCTTGAACAGTCCTCTGCTGACATGCATGGTCTATGGATTCATGAGGTTGTCTCCATACCCATACACGTCTATCCGCTCGATACAATTTGAAACGGGAGTCACCGACCGGGCCACATGTTCCCAGTCATCAACAGTCCAACGCCGGTGTCAACAGGCCCAGGCGGGGCGTAAAGCTAAAGCTGTGTGTCGTGCAGTCATCAAGGGTACACGAGTGGGCCTTCGCCTCCGAAAGCACATATCGATGATGTTCCGTTGAATGGTTCGCAGGCAGACATATTGAAATCTGCAGCAATTGGCGGAAGGGTTGCACATCTGTCACGTTGAACGACTCTCTTCAGCCGTCGTTTGTCCCGTTTTTGCAGGATCTTTCTCCGGCCGCAGCTGTGTCGGAGATTTGATGTTTCACCGGATTCCTAATACTCACGGCACACTGGTGAAACGGTCGTACGGCAAAATCTCTACACCATCGCTACCACGGAGGCGTGTCCCATCGCTCGTGCACCGACTATAACACCTCGTTCAAACTCACTTAAATCTTGATAACCTGCCATCGTAGCAGCAGTAACCGATCCAACAGCTGCGCCAGACACTTGTTCTCTTATATAGGCGTTGCTGACCGCAGCGGCGTGTTCTGCCTGTTCACATATCTATCTATGTATTTGAATACGCATGCCTACAGCAGTTTCTTTGGGGGTTCAGTGTATATACATGCACACCATGCGTGAAAGAAAGTAAAAAAAAAGTTTAAAAATATGTAAACAAAAGCTACCATTGATGAGATAAGGGCCAATATTTAGTACCAAGCATCCCCACCAGAAGTTAACTCTCCATTGATTCTGATGTTCCTCTTGTCTAAGCCATCGTGGGTTGTCGCTGGACCAATAATGCATGTTCCTTGTATTTACCTGTCCTTTGTTTGAGAAGGAACATTCATTGGTAAATAGAAGATTGGAGAAGAAGTTCAGGTTGGCGAGGATTTTGCTGCTGTGCCCACTGACAGGACTGTACAAGATTCTGGAAATCATTCCCATGCAATTCTTGATGTAGGTTTACATGGTACGGATGGAACCGGTGACGTGTAAGAATACGGTGTACACTGGTTTTAGGAATGCCAACCTCGTGTTCAAGCTGTCGTGTGATCACATGTGGATTCATAGCAACGGAAGCGAGAACAGTAACTTCGGCAGCTTCGTCTGTGCGAGTGCTACGACGATTGCGTTGTCGTGGGTTGAAACTTCCCGTTTCCTGAAGCGTCGCAACAAGACGAGGAAAGATCCGTCGGGAAGGTGGGTTCTTGTCAGGATATCGCTCTCTGTACAGTTCCGCTGCCTCCGTAGCATTTCGCCTACCTTCAAAAACAACAACAACAAAAGAAAGGTTATGACGATGCCGTTTGTGGGAAGGACACCCTTTACTGTATGCCTACCCTACACAACAGTATTTAAAAGGACTAAACTACTGTACTGAATGTACCTGTACATAAGAAAACAGTGCTGCAAATTACTGTTCTGCTAACTTACATTCCCCATAGACGAGTTGCATTTCTACCTTCTCTTCGTTGGTGTACATTATACTCACACAACTCTTCAAATGACGATGGTTCACGGAATGACGGGTGTGCATACTCAAGTTTACATTTGTCCTCTGTAAACGTCAGCACGTGGATGTGTTCCATTATCCCGAGTACCTGCAATAAGCTCTGGGAGCGTCAACGTCAATGTTGCGAATTGTAATTAATAACGTTGTGTTTCAGTGAATGGTACACTGTGATACATTTTTGATTAGGCCTTAGGTTATTTACAAAAACCTATCCTCTATTGCATTGTTTATATAAAGAATGTGCATAACACAAATGACATTAGGTTCGCTGAAGATGAGTGCTATTAAGGGGGTGAAATTTAAGATGGAAGATAACAATATATATATAATTGTTGCATGGAATTACGCCTGTCGTGCAGCTCGAATTGCCTTACTGGAGCAGGAGGCACGTGACCGTGTGTGCTTCCAACGACATACAGCAAACAGGTTTAAAATTACATCTCCTGTGCTTGAAGAGAAACACAGACATCGTATCTGGGTAACACTATACCAGCAAGGGGGAACAGAGTGGAAAAAAAGTACACACTTATTATGAGCTAAAAATTCATTTATTTCTCATCCAACTTAAAAGTTTGTTAAAGGAACACACCATCGTTAGACTGTTTTATTGTTTATTTAAGTACAATCCAAGTTTCGACGATTTATGCCATTTTCAAATATTTGATTTTATTTCTTTAACATATGTTGCAAGACCGTAAACATGTTGCAATATATGTTAAAGACATAAAATCAGATGCTTGAAAATTGCATAACAGGCCAAAACATGGATTGTATTTAAATAAACAATAAAAAAGTAAAATGACCATGTGTTCCTTTAAAAAAATATTGTATGACTGCTGCCTCAGCAACATCAAAAATTGTTAACCAACGTAAAAATAATTTTACATTTTCCTAAGCTGACACAGCGTCACCATTTTCACACACCTTCTTCTTGAGTCGATGGAAAGCAGGACACCCGTATAATTCCAGGTCTTGGATACCAGCAAACGGGACGATTCGACCCATCCCCGAAATCTTCTCTTTCCCCTCCACGTAGATAATGGTATCCGTATGGTCGAATAACAGAAGCGACGTCGTCATACGTCATATCGTTAAAAGGTATACCACCATCCCAATTCATACATCTGGAGGTCCAGATTTAACTATCTCGTCGTGTTTTAAGCAGTCTATTACCACGATTGGCGGCAGCTCCTTGCATTTTCGTGGACTGAGGAGACATCCTTCCTCTTCATAGTATGAAGCACACTACCTCGAATGCATGTCATACGCTAGAATGTACACACTTTCATCCCAGGTGTACATTATCATTCGAGTAGAATTCGGAGTTGAGGTATACTCTGACATTAGTTAAGCTACAGTTGTCAGATTTGGCGGAATCGTTTGCTACATTCCCTCTTCTGTTGATCTGAAATGCAGGTAGGATGAACCTTGTCGTCTCCAGTTGGGGCGTGGTTTTAATAAACCATATTTGTCTGCTTGCAGTCGGTAGCACTGTGTACCACCCATGAACGCAAAGGTAGCTGTACAAATACACTGGCATTCAGAACTTTTAAAAGCTTCAAACGCTGCTCATCTGATACTGTTATGTACGACATCTTCCACATTATTTTATTGATGGTGATCTCGTTCTCTTCTTGAATGTCTGAGTTGTCATCTGTTGCATTCCGTACAAGAACAGGTTCCTGTTTAGCATTCAGAACAATTCGCCACATGTTCTCAAAGTATGCCATTAGCGATTTTAAAGGTATACATGTAGTAAATCTCATGTATTCTGGCTCTTCAATAAACCACCCAACATTTTCTAAGTCGTTAAAATCCGAGAAGCAGAGTCATACGTTTTAAGAGCTGACGTTATGCCTAAAACGCGTGTACGGTTAATCTCAACCCAGTTAAATACACTCGTGTCTCACGAAACAGGAATGAAGCATTAGTGAAGCGTTCGATGCCACTGCTGCAGTACCATTACTTTTCTACATCTACACATACATTTATACTCCGCAAGCCACCCAACGGTGTGTGGCGGAGGGCACTTCACGTGCAACTGTCATAACCCCATTTCCTGTTCCAGTCGCGTATGGTTCGCGGGAAGAAAGACTGCCGGAAACCCTCCGTGCGCGCTCGAATTTCTCTAATTTTACATTCGTGATCTCCTCGGGAGGTATAAGTAGGGGGAAGCAATATATTCGATACCTCATCTAGAAACGCAACCTCTCGAAAGCTGGACAGCAAGCTACACCGCGATGCACAGCGCCTCTCTTGCAGAGTCTGCCACTTGAGTTTGCTAAACATCTCCGTAACGCTATCATGCTTACCAAATAACCCTGTGAGGAAACGCGCCACTCTTCTTTGGATATTTCCTCTGTCAACCCGATCTGGTACGGATCCCACAATGATGAGCAATACTCAAGTATAGGTCGAACGAGTGTTTTGCAAGCCACCTCCTTTGTTGATGGACTACATTTTCTAAGAACTCTCCCAATGAATCTCAACGTGGCACCCGACTTACCAGCAATTAATTTTATATGATTATTCCATTTCAAATCGTTCCGTACGCATACTCCAAGATATTTTACAGAAGTAACTGCTGCCAGTGTTGTTCCGCTATCATATAATCATACAATAAAGGATCCTTCTTTCTATATATTCGCAATACATTACATTTGTCTATGTTAAGGGTCGGTTGCCACTCCCTGCATCAAGTGCCTATCCGCTGCAGACATCCCTGCATTTCGCTGCAATTTTCTAATGCTACTTTTCGTAAATGATTCATCCAGGTATATGAAACTCTTGCATGGGTGGGTTAAAGCGTCTTGGTGTTGGACGACAATCCTAATTTCATCGTTGTTGTTAAATTTGGCTGATGCGTGAGGTTTATGCGAGAAGTATTCGTGGCGTATAATACACTCGTTCAAATGGTTCAAATGGCTCTGAGCACTATGGGACTTAACATCTGTGGTCATCAGTCCCCTAGAACTTAGAACTACTTAAACCTAACTAACCTAAGGACATCACACATATACATGCCCGAGGCAGGATTCGAACCTGCGACCGGAGCGGTCACGCGGTTCCAGACTGAAGCGCCTTTAACCGCACGGCCACACCGTCATATTGCACCGGGCTAGTTATATTGATAGATGTCAGTGCGTGGCTTCAGACCCACTGACTCGTAGCATTGTCACCTTGCTATTCCGTTGTGCACTCTGGTATTATGCGTTACACCCATCCTGTCTACGTTGACAACACAGGGCTACTTCGATCCCCGACTGGTTGAAGCTCGCCGCCACCGTTTCTGTTCTGGCAAGTTGAAGGTCGCCGATTCTGCCTCCGACAGATCCCGGCTGGTTAAAGGCCCCGGCCGCTTTATGGTCACTGCTGGTTTCGCTTTACATGTGGTCGTACAATAATTTCGTCGCCGCGAAAATCGACAAGTTGATTATACTGGTGTTGGTCCTGATACACAGCTGCAGATAGTCCAAAGCCTGAACTGTTACTGGGAGGTAAATGGCGCTGGTAGGAGTCCCAGTGGTCTTATATCCTGTTCCCGCTGATTGGAAGAATCCATAAATTGCATGAATCAGTCTGCTGTTGAGATAAGATTTTGTTGCAATGTTACACTCGACCACGGATTGTAGTAATACGGAGTACATCCTCTGACAGGTCGGATCTGTATATTAGATCCTTCTTCAAAACCTGTCCTTTTGTAAAACCCAGTAGCCGTCCTATTGTTCCTTTCTGGTTAAATTCAATCGTTGCACTCTTTGTCTTTATTTCGGGATTTAAGTTCAAAATGGCTGTGAGCACTATGGGACTTAACTGCTGAGGTTATCAGTCCCCTAGAACTTAGAACTAGTTAAACATAACTAACCTAAGGACATCACACACATCCATGCCCGAGGCAGGATTCGAACCTGCGACCGTAGCAGACGCGCGGTTCCGGACTGAAGCGCCTAGAACCGCTCGGCCACCGCGGCCGACGGGATTTAAGTGTATTGATATTTGCGCGTAGTGCAATTCGTTTTCCAGACGGTTTTAAAACTGCGTTTCAATATCGTATGCCCCAGGTTCTATTTCTACAGTTTCTTTTCCACCATTAATTTCCAGATGAATTTTATTGTTAGCTTCTTGGATATTCCGAATGCCATGGTAAGTCTCCAGTCCAATCAACGCAATAATGTACTTCCCGTTGCTTAAATCAATCTCTGGGAAGTAATTCGCGCGTAATACTGACGATCGTTCTTTTAAAGTCAGAGTGTACGAAATCGCATCTGAATCTGGTCTGACTTGTGGATGCTTAGTGCACCTCCTTAAATATATGCTTCTTCGTAAACGTTAGGAGGAACATGATGCACAAATGCCTACATAAATAGTTATTAAAGTCTTGGTAGCCTTGAAAATTGCAGAACGCATGTCTTCCGTCGGGGACGTCTCGTTGCAACTTTTCTGGCGACTGCAAGTCTACAAATGAGTCGAAATAGTAGACGTTATTTGTATTTTTCTTAACATACGCCACCCACTGTGTTCTTGGTCCCCCATCAACAACTAAATTCACAATTCCACATTCTCCGGATTTCCACGTACTCTTCGGTAACGTATTCCGCATAAACACACTACCGAATCTTGGAATGCTGAATTGTTTCCTGACAAACTTGAGCGGATCTGTGTTTGTTGTTGTGGTCTTCAGTCCTGAGACTGGTTTGATGCAGCTCTCCATGCTACTCTATCCTGTGCAAGCTTCTTCATCTCCCAGTACCTACTGCAACGTACATCCTTCTGAATCTGCTTAGTGTATTCATCTCTTGGTCTCCCTCTACGATTTTTACCCTCCACGCTGCCCTCCAATGCTAAATTTGTGATCCCTTGATGCCTCAAAACATGTCCTACCAACCGATCCCTTCTTCTAGTCAAGTTGTGCCACAAATTTCTCTTCTCCCCAATCCTATTCAATACCTCCTCATTAGTTACGTGATCTAACCATATAATCTTCAGCATTCTTCTGTAGCACCACATTTCGAAAGCTACTATTCTCTTCTTGTCCAAACTGGTTATCGTCCATGTTTCACTTCCATACATGGCTACACTCCATACAAATACTTTCAGAAACGACTTCCTGACACTTAAATCTATACTCGATGTTAACAAATTTCTCTTCTTCAGAAACGATTTCCTTGCCATTGCCTCCCTACTTCGACCATCATCAGTTATTTTACTCCCTAAATAGCAAAACTCCTTTACTACTTTAAGTGTCTCATTTCCTAATCTAATCCCCTCAGCATCACCCGATTTAATTTGACTACATTCCATTATCCTCGTTTTGCTTTTGTTGATGTTCATCTTATATCCTCCTTTCAAGACACTGTCCATTCCGCTCAACTGCTCTTCCAAGTCCTTTGCTGTCTCTGACAGAATTACAATGTCATCGGCAAACCTCAAAGTTTTTACTTCTTCTCCATGAATTTTAATACCTACTCCGAATTTTTCTTTTGTTTCCTTTACTGCTTGCTCAATATACAGATTGAATAACATCGGGGAGAGGCTACAACCCTGTCTCACTCGTTTCCCAACCACTGCTTCCCTTTCATGCCCTTCGACTCTTATAACTGCCATCTGGTTTCTGTACAAATTGTAAATAGCCTTTCGCTCCCTGTATTTTACCCCTGCCACCTTCAGAATTTGAAAGAGAGTATTCCAGTTAACATTGTCAAAAGCTTTCTCTAAGTCTACAAATGCTAGAAACGTAGGTTTGCCTTTCCTCAATCTTTCTTCTAAGATAAGTCGTAAGGTTAGTATTGCCTCACGTGTTCCAACGTTTCTACGGAATCCAAACTGATCCTCCCCGAGGTCCGCTTCTACCAGTTTTTCCATTCGTCTGTAAAGAATTCGCGTTAGTATTTTGCAGCTGTGACTTATTAAACTGATAGTTCTGTAATTTTCACATCTGTCAACACCTGCTTTCTTTGGGATTGGAATTATTATATTCTTCTTGAAGTCTGTGGGTATTTCGCCTGTCTCATACATCTTGCTCACCAGATGGTAGAGTTTTGTCATGATTGGCTCTCCCAAGGCCATCAGTAGTTCTAATGGAATATTGTCTACTCCCGGGGCCTTGTTTCGACTCAGGTCTTTCAGTGCTCTGTCAAACTCTTCACGCAGTATCTTATCTCCCATTTCATCTTCATCTACATCCTCTTCCATTTCCATAATATTGTCCTCAAGTACATCGCCCTTGTATAAACCCTCTATATACTCCTTCCACCTTTCTGCCTTCCCTTCTTTGCTTAGAACTGGTTTGCCATCTGAGCTCTTGATATTCATACAAGTGGTTCTCTTCTCTCCAAAGGCCTCTTTAATTTTCCTGTAGGCAGTATCTATTTTACCCCTAGTGAGACAAGCCTCTACATCCTTACATTTGTGCTCTAGCCATCCCTGCTTAGCCATTTTGCACTTCCTGTCAATCTCATTTTTGATCTGTGTTTCTAAGTGGTATATTCGATAGGTTAGCTAACGGTCTTCTTTTTTATTTAGGCAAATTTGGAGTATGTGTCAATAACCATTAAAATATATTTGAATCCATTATCTCATGCGATTTTTTTTTTTCATATTTACAAGATCAGCCTGCCATAAGTCATCCAAATATTTAACCATAACATGCCTATGAGGATATGTTTTGCATGCTGGTTTGTGCAGTTTCCAAACAACTGTATCCATATTTATTCGATTATACCTCTCTCTCTCTCTCTCTCTCTCTCTCTCTCTCTCTCTCTCTCTCTCTCTCTCTAAGTTCTTAAATTATCGAGACAACCTCATTAGAACGAGCGGTGTTGTCCACAGCAGCTGATGTCATATCGTAAATGGAAACACCCACTTTTTATTGCAGATTCGGACTCTCCATAAAAAAGTATTCAAGTTTTGTCTGAAACATTTTTTTAAACCACTGACAGATGGCACTGAAATCGAGAAAAATTAAAATTGGGGAAGGACTCCGATTTATTTAGAATGATCCGAGAAGGACGCATCAAATCGATACAAAATGTGCACCAATTCTTTCATTACGCCAGATTAAGCTATTTTTTACAAAATGTATCCTACCTGATGTTTTTGATGGAGTGAGGTGGAATGGTATTAAAATCTTGTTAGGGAACTCTTCAAAATTGCATTACTCACCCGACTGTGGCAAAACTGCTAACTGTGGCTCAGTATAAAGGTCGGAGCAATGGGACCGGACCTCACTTCACTTTCTAATTGTGAACCGTAAACATCAACTGACGAAACATGGCTCACTATCCTCCTACAGAGATTGTTGATATGATGTTAATTTTAGGTGAATGCTGTAACAATTACGCTGCAGCTGCGCAATTGTATGCGGATCGTTTCCCAAACAGACGACATCCAAGCGAAAACATTATTCGAAATTGCACTCAACGAGCTGGAAATGAATGCATGCACCGTCCACCTCGTCATCGCGAATCCAATGAAAATGACGCTCGTACCCTTACCGTTCTCGCCTGTGTTCAACTGGATCCCGAAGTGAGTAGTCGTGCGATTCAGAGACAAACTGGAATACCGAAATCAACTGTTTTGAGGATTTTGAAGGCACATAAATATCATATGTATCATATCACACTGTCACAGGCATTAACACCGAAAGATATGCAAATACACGTGCATTTCTGCCAATGGGCCTTTGAAATGATAAGAGGTGACAATGACTTTTTTAGATACGTTATGTTCATCGATGAAGCCACATTCAAAAACAATGGCGAATTAAATCGCCATGACTGTCATTATTGGTCCCCTGTCAATCCACACTGCACAGACCCGTTGTCAATCAACACAAATGGTCGTTACTGGTCTGGTGTGGAATTTTAAACGGTTACTTGATAGGACCGTATTTTTGTGACCGAAATGTTACTGGGGAATCTTACTTATAGCTTCTCCGCGCTGATTTGTTGGAGCTAATGGAAGATGTTGATTTAGAAAATAGGCAACGAATGTGGTCCCAACAGGACGGAGCAGCTCCCCATTATGCTAAAAATGTGAGGAACGTTTTAAATTTTCGGTACCCTGGTCCGTGGATAGGACGCAGCGGACTAATTCAGTGGCCTACACGTTCACCAAACCTAACACCAGATTTTTTCTTGTGGGGTTATTTAAAAAGTATTGTTTATGGAAGACAGCCCACAAGTCGAAAAGATATGGAGCAGCGCGTTCGAAGAGCGTGTGCAGCCATTCCACGGGATGTGCTGCTCAAAACTGTGGACAACTTTCGCAGACGATTGACTTTATGCATTGAAGCAAATGGGGATAGTTTTGAACAACTTCTTCGTGGCTAATTTCATTAATTAAGCACCCCAAATTGTTAGAGGCAAGTCGACTCACACTAATGTAGCACCTCAACATGTGAGAGGCAAGGGGACTCTCACTAATGAAGCACCCCATGGGAACATTATTCGACTACGTCCATGTCGTTGTTCCTGGGTAAGGCGAAAAGTAGGATACGGTACATTTTGCACAAAAATAGCTTAATTTGGCGTAACGAAAGAATTGGTGCACATTTTTTATCGGTTTGATGCGTTTCTCTCGGATAATTCTAAATAAGAGTTCTTCCCCAATTTTACTTTTTTCTCGATTTCAGTGCCATCTGTCAATGGTTTAAAAAAATGTTTCAGACAAAACTTGATTACTTTTTTATGGAGAATCCGAATCTGCAATAAAAAATGGGGGTTACCGTTTAAGATTTAAAAGTTGGCCCCGCCCCACCCAAAGGGAGTAGTATCATTTTATGTCCCCCTTTAAGCTTACGAAGTTGTCTTTCTACCCGATGTATAATTTTCGAGATAATCTCATCCGAAACTTCAGATGGACTACCCTGTATATATTGAGGGAACTGTTTGCTGACTCTTTTGTATAGGATGTCAATGCCTTACCAAACGTGTAATAATAATGGTTTTCAAATGTCAGTATATTCAACTGAACTAGTTTCCTGCTTTCTTGCGTACATCAGTCAACTGTAGTATTTCACCATATATCTCCAGATCTTTGACAATTTTACTGTTTTGAGGGTTTTAGGAAAATTAGCAGACCTGGTATTCTTCGAAATTCCCTATCTCTTGCCTGTATTTTTTTTTTTTTCCATTTCAAGTTATAGGCTGCGTGCCCAACACGTATGGTTTTTTCTCCACTGGCACCAAATGTTTTGTCTATCCTAGCGTCTCTGAGACGGTTAATGAAACAGGCAATAGCATCACCATCATTGCTGTGTTGTTTCGCTGAGGGTTCATCGTGAGATTCAGTAACTGGTTGAAACGTTTCCCGCAGTATCTGCTCTTGATCCAAATTTCCTAACCTCAGCAACCGTAACTTCTCTCCAACAGCCTTCCATGCAGAGATGATGTTAAGTTTAGTCGACATCTTGCCATATACTAAGCGACCTGCTGCACAGGCTGCATGTTATATACACTTCACTCAATTTTTACAATTAAGTCATGCACTTTCTTTTCAATTCCACCAACTTTTACAACTAAGTCATCTACTTTCTCTCTCAGAATGATGTGGGTGTATATCTTCTGTTCCTTAACCCTAGTGTCTATTACGTAAACTAGTCTCAGAAGGGCCTGGGCATGCGTCATTAGCTATTTAACTTTACGTTCGAGAGATTGAAATTTTTCATCTATGTGCAAATGCGTTCTCTGTCTAGGCACATCTATCGTCTCAAGCTGAGTGCCTGAAATATATGCAGACTTGTCCGTGGTGTGATGTATAGACATACTCATCATTATTTTTTATAGTTATATATATAAACCTCTGGAAGTTCCATCTGTACCTAATGTCATCCAGTTTTCTTGATTTATCAATAACAGGAAACCCCTTACTGTGTGACGTTCCAGCAATCTCCACATATGTCCACATCATCGAATGACATGTCAGTTCCTACATGTACCTGGTAATGTGTTTTAGATTCAAAATGTCTTGTGTGAAAGCTATAATGAGATTTGAATTATCGCTCACCAACTGTTTCGGGATTCTGGAATATGTCTGCCTCAAATGAAATTCGTCAATACCCGTATTATAACCAAAACAGAAATATCGTAGAAGTAGATCTTGATTTTCCACTGGAACTTCATCAAATAAGAACACCGTGTTTGGGTTTACTTTTTTTGGTGGCAGAATTTGATTGATTTCACTGAATTCCGATTGTGTTACGCCAGCAACACCTACAGTATCTTTGCAGTAGCTGGTACTTGGGTAGAAAAAGCGTTTTTAAAACACACGTACGTGCTCAAAGGGGACTCCACCTGGGTGTGTTAGTAGTGACATGAGAACATTTGTCTTGCACAGCTGGATCGACATACAATTATCAATCTTATGTTTTCCGGTAGGAATACCCCATTCTTCTTCTTCTTCTGGTCTTCTTCCACACCATCATAGGCCCAGTCACTTATGACGAAGTCCTGATACTTCATCTACCCAGCCATGATACCGACTACATTACTTCATCCACCCAGCCACGATACCGACTACATTAGGTTTTGGTGTGCAATGGGTTTTTAAAGAAAAATGAGCGCTTGTATGCTCATCGCCCCTGTAGGGTCTTGCACAGGGAGGACGTTGTTACGGGTGGTCGGTATCCTCGTTCTACAGAACAAATTCACACAAGGATTAGTACGGTTCTGTTAGTCACATGAACTTCCACTTGACTGGGATAGAGTCCACGTTCTGTGGTATAAGCTCGTCAGTGACAGCGCTGTTGCAGACAGTATCGATAGTCTTGGTACTACAAACTTAAGTCTCACTCACTGCTGGTACACTATGAATCCCGCTATGTACTGTCGTAGCCTGTGGTAACAAAATCTCTCGGCAGCGGCGGCGGCCTAAATACTTGCTGTCGAGAGGGCGTTGCGGCGTGTTGCCTGTCTGTGCGTCTCTGTCCTCTGACGTGACAGGCGCGCTCGGTCCAGCGCCTGCTATCGATCTTCGCGCTTCATCTTTGGCGACCTGTGTACTGACGACAGCTTAACGCCAGCTCATATTCCCCCCCCCCCCTGCCCCCGCCCCTAAATTGCTGCACCGTTGTCGTGTAGTGTGCGGAGGGGAGATAGACGCTGGACGTAGAGCCGTGACTGTGGAGGACGGCGCACTCCCGACCGTACCCCGGCAACGGAAACATCCTCCGAAAAACTCGTACCTGATGACGGCGACGGCGGGTCCAGGACCGTCGGATCGGCGATTGGGGGCGGCGGGGGCGAGGTCGCACCGCCCGCCCGCTCCTCCTGGGGCGCCCTGGTGCATTAGCGGCCGGCTGGGAAGGTCGCGCGGACCGTGAGTTTGGTTCTGGTGGGGGCGCTACGTCCAATCAAATACGTAGAAGAGCCAATGCGTTCCTGGATCACGGCTCTTCCACAGCGCCCACGGTTGCCATAAGCCCTGAAAAGAATGAGATAGCGCGGCGCGCACTATTGGCGGCGCCGCATACAGCGGTGGGCCTACAAGTGCAGCAGCGTCCGACGGCGGTGGTGGCCTTGCACAGCTTCCACCGTTTCTCGCCTTAAATAATTTTCGTCCTGTATACATAAATTCGCACTTAAGGCGGTATATATATATGTTGTTGTTGTTGTGGTCTTCAGTCCTGAGACAGGTTTGATGCAGCTCTCCATGCTATCCCGTGCAAGCTTCTTCATCTCCCAGTACCTACTGCAACCTACATCCTTCTGAATCTGCTTAGTGTATTCATGTCTTGGTCTCCCTCTACGACTTTTACCCTCCACGCTGCCCTCCAATACTAAATTGGTGATCCCTTGATGCCTCAGAACATGTCCTACCAACCGATCCCTTCTTCTAGTCAAGTTGTGTCACAAACTTCTCTTCTCCCCAATCCTATTCAATACCTCCTCATTAGTTACGTGATCTACCCACCTTATCTTCAGCATTCTTCTGTGGCACCACATTACGAAAGCTTCTATTCTCTTCTTGTCCAAACTGGTTATCGTCCATGTTTCACTTCCATACATGGCTACACTCCACACAAATACTTTCAGAAACGACTTCCTGACACTTAAATCTATACTCGATGTTAACAAATTTTTCTTCTTCAGAAACGCTTTCCTTGCCATTGCCAGTCTACATTTTATATCCTCTCTAATTCGACCATCATCAGTTATTTTGCTCCCCAAATAGTAAAACTCCTTTACTACTTTAAGTGTCTCATTTCCTAATCTAATTCCCTCAGCATCACCCGATTTAATTCGACTACATTCCATTATCCTCGTTTTGCTTTTGTTGATGTTCATCTTATATCCTCCTTTCAAGACACTGTCCATTCCGTTCAACTGCTCTTCCAAGTCCTTTGCTGTCTCTGACAGAATTACAATGTCATCGGCGAACCTCAAAGTTTTTACTTCTTCTCCATGAATTTTAATACCTACTCCGAATCTTTCTTTTGTTTCCTTTACTGCTTGCTCAATATACAGGTTGAATAACATCCGGGAGAGACTGCAACCCTGTCTCACTCCTTTCCCAACCACTGCTTCCCTTTCATGCCTCTCGACTCTTATAACTGCCATTTGGTTTCTGTACAAATTGTAAATAGCCTTTCGCTCCCTGTATTTTACCCCTGCCACCTTCAGAATTTGAAAGAGAGTATTCCAGTTAACGTTGTCAAAAGCTTTCTCTAAGTCTACAAATCCTAGAAACGTAGGTTTGCCTTTTCTTAATCTTTCTTCTAAGATAAGTCGTAAGGTTAGTATTGCCTCACGTGTTCCATATATATAAATATCGGTAATTTACCTTTGAGGATAGCGCTGAAAAACAATCAGTTTCCACAGCATTTTATTGTCTCTGTCTACGTTTTTCCCTCTTCTGTAGAAATTTTTTGTTTCCTGAGTTCGTCCATGGTTTCCTTTACCTTAGTTGGTTTCCAGTGTTCGTATTCGACTGTGCCCGAGTTTAGGAAGTAAGTTACACATGTCGTCCTCGTACGTGTTGCAGTGTTCCCTGCAGATGCAGTTTTGCTGCTGTACGGATAAACAGGTGCATCACAGTTTGCAAGTCAAATGGCGCGACAACCGGAAACGTAATCCTAAGTCGATATATGCGGCACAGTACGATTATTGTGGGAAAAATATCTAAATTGCACACAGATTGCCAGTTAAACTCTGGCGGCACGCGGACTACATTCAGTGTCGCGTGAAATGGCGCCAACAGTTTCACAGAGGCAGTACAGAAGCGGATGATGGTGATGGGGAAGGAAAGCCATCGATATGGACATCGGCTAGAGGTGACCGTGTCCCGGCAATCGAGGAACCGCAATCAGTGATTTTTCAACTATACAGACGATCACACCGGAGATCCTCGAACGGTTCCGCCACCAAGCAGCAGATTTCTGTCGAATAGAAATTCGAGGACTTGTAAAATCTTCCTATCGTTGTTTATAGAGATTTAGTGACTATGTTGAAAAATAGTGTTACGTACCCGTGTCACTTTTAAGTGTGCCGCAGCATTTAGCGAAAATACTTGGCCTCCCATTATAATGTGTAACTTAGTTTCTGAAGTTCTGGGTGGGAGCGACAGGAGGCGAGAAAGAGTTGTAGCGCCTGTTCCTGTATGTCAGTGGTGCGAAGCTTGGCCATCTGCTGTTTAAAAGTGCGTACGAAGCGTTCCACTTCTCCATTGGACTGGGGGGTCAAACGGAGCATGCCATTTCGTTCACAAAACACTTCAAAGTCACGTGAACTTCTTCTGGCAAACCTTCTATGCAAAATATGGAGGACAGCGCTTGAAGAGTGCTACGTGACGTGGTAGAATTCATAGGCGCCGCAAGTGGGAACTTACTGGAAGAGTCTAACACAGTGAACCAGCGAGTATTCTAAAATGGTCCTGCAAAGTCAATGTCCACTCGCTGCCTAGCTGCGAAAGTCTGTGGCGGAGCCGACAGGCTCAAATGGCTCTGAGCACTATGGGACCTAACATCTGAGGTCATCAGTCCCCTAGGACTTAGAACTACTTAAACCTAACTAACCTAAGGACATCACACACATCCATGCCCGAGGCAGGATTCGAACCTCCGACCGTAGCAGTCGCGCGGTTCCGGACTGAAGCGCCTAGAACCGCTCGGCCACCATGGCCCGCGAGCCGATTGGTTTTCAGCGCATGCGCGACATCTGTTCAATATGGGGGATCCATGCCCTGCCAAGTACAGTGCCGTCACGCCAACTGTTTAGTCCGAACAACTCCCCATTGTCCTTGGCGAAACAATCGCGAGACATCCTTTTGCAACACTTTGGGAATAAGCCCATGCGGTTGTACACTGTCATTTTCAACTGGAATCACACCCTGTTGAAGTGGAAGGTTATGCCGACGTGGTAAATACTGGCGCACTACTTGAGTTCTGGATACTGTTCAATGAACGAGGCCAAGACGTGCGAATGCAATGCAACAAAATCTTGAGGTCTGGGTCCGCTTCCGCAGCCTGCGCTATTTTTCTCTAGATTCCAGCAATACAGAGTCCTGCGCATCGATTTGGCGACAAGATGCGGCAGATGCATCAAAATCAGAGTCTGGGCCAATGGGGAGGCGAAACGGGGCGTCTGCATCGCCCTGCTTTGCCGTAGATCTGTACATAATTTCGTATTGATACTGGGAAAGAAACAAAGCCCAACCTTGCAATTTTGCAGTAGTGTGTATATGAACCGGCTTTGACGGATGAAACGAGGACTGAAAAGGCTTGTGATCTGTCACTAAACAGAACTTGCGACCATACAGATAGTGATGGAATTTTGTCTCCCCATACACAATAGCGAGACTCTTCTTTGCTATTTGAGAATAACTGCACTGAGTTTGAGTTAATAACTTTGAGGCAAAAGCAAGAGGTCGGTCTTGTGAACCAAATCTGTGCCAAAGCGCAGTCCCGACTACGTAGGAAGAAGCGTCGACTTGCAAAAGTACATGCTTGGCAGCGTCAAAATGCACTAAACATCTAAGCAAAGCATTTTCCAGTTCCTGAAATGCATTTTAATAAACCTTAGTCCACCCAAAAAATACATTTTCACGACGCAAGCGATGCAATGGGGCCGCGGACTGAGCGGCATTCCGTATGAACCGAATGTAGTACGTCATTTCCCTAGTGCTCACTGCAGTTCAGACACATCGAGAGGAATACGCAGGTCACGGATTGCAACCAAATGAGATTGGAGCGGGTGCACGCCCTGACTGTTTATCACATGACATAAGAAGTGTAGTTCAGTTTTAAAAAGTCACACTTTTCGAGACGACTCTTAAGCCCTGCTTCTGACAACACTCGAAAAAGAATACGCAAATTGGCGTACGACCCGAGACAACAATATCGTCAAGGTAGTTTATCAAAATGGCACTTTTGCAGTAAGCTGTTCCCAGTAACGTTGAAAAATGGCGGGTGCGGAAGGGCAAACGCAAATACCTGAACAGTGTGTATTTACAACAAAAACTTTCTGTGATTCTTCCTCGAATGCAATTTACAAGTAGGCACCACGCAAATGTGTCTCAGAGAAGTAACGTCCTGCACCAAGCCTGTCCATGAGCCCCTCATAGCGAAGTAACGGATGTCAACTACTGGCTGTGGGTTGACTATAGACTTGAAGTCAAGACAAATGCGAATGCAACCAGAAGGCTTAGGCAATAAAAGAAGAGGATTTGCCCATTGACTAGCTTGAATGGAAGCAATTACAGTATTATCTTGCAATTCTTTAAATTCACTGTCTGCTTTGTCTCTAAATGCAATTGGAACGAGGCGGGCTCGGAAAAACTTACGCTGTGCCTTGTCTCTCAATGTAACATGCGCTACAAAGCTACTAGTTTTTTCCATTGCTTTTGAAAATATTTAGGAAATTCTTTAAGCAAGTTAGCGACAGTGTCTTTTGGACCACAAGCCGATATGGAAAGTACGATGTCGTGGCATCTAATCCGAATATGGTCCCATTGTCTCTTGATTCCAGCATAGTAAAATTCACTGTCCTAGCTTGAGATCTGTAAGCGGCAGGCAAACAACACTGTCCAACCTCAGAAATTTCCTGTCCATTACAGCCAGTGAGGTGCTTGCCAGATTTAGAAGGTCGCGGTATGCGGTGTGTTCGTACCTGGCACGATTAAGAAAAGTTACTGATGCACCTGTGTCTAACTGAGGTTCACACGACCGCCAGCAATGCGTATAAGACAAATACACTACTGGTCATTAAAATTGCTACACCAAGAAGAAATGCAGATGATAAACGGGTATCCATTGGACAAATATATTATACTAGAACTGACATGTGATTACATTTTCAAGCAATTTGGGTGCATAGATCAGTACCCAGAACAACCACCTCTGACGGTAATAACGGCCTTGATACGCCTGGGCATTGAGTGAAACAGAGCTTGGATGGCGCGTACAGGTACAGCTGCCCATGCAGCTTCAACACGATACCACAGTTCAAGAGTGGCAAATTGTGACGAGCCAGTTGCTCGGCCACCATTGACCAGACGTTTTCAATTGGTGAGAGATCTGGAGAATGTGGTGGCCAGGGCAGCAGTCGAACATTTTCTGTGTTCACAAAGGCCCGTACAGGAGCTGCAACATGTGGTCGTGCATTATCCTGCTGAAATGTAGGGTTTCGCAGGGATCGAATCAAGGGTAGAGCCACGGATCGTAACACATCTGAAATGTTACGTCCACTGTTCAAAGTGCCGTCAATGCGAACAAGAGGTGACCGAGACGTGTAACCAATGGCCCCTCATAACATCGCGCCAGATGATACGCCAGTATGGCGATGACGAATACACGCTGCCAATGTGCGTTCATCGCGATGTCGCCAAACACGGATGCGACCATCATGACGCTGTAAACAGAACCTGGATTCATCCGAAAAAATGATTTTGCCATTCGAGCACCCAGGTTCGTCGTTGAGTAGACCATTGCAGGTCCTGCTGTCCGTGATGCAGTGTCAAGGGTAACCGCAGCCATGGTCTCCGAGCTGATAGTCCATGCTGCTGCAAACGTTGTCGAACTGTTCGTGCAGATGCTTGTTATTTTGCAGACGTCTCCATCTGTTGATTCAGGGATCGAGACGGGCCTGCACCATCCGTTACAGCCATGCGGATAAGATGCCTGTCATCTCGACTGCTAGTGATACGAGGCCGTTGGGGTCCAGCACGGGGTCCGTATTACCCTCCTGAACCGACCGATTCCATATTCTGCTAACAGTAATTGGATCTCGACCAACGCGAGCAGCAATGTCGCGATACGATAAACCGCAATCGCGATAGGCTACAATCCGCCCTTTATCAAAGTCGGAAACGTGATGGTACGCATTTCTCATCCTTACACGAGGCGTCACAAGAACGTTTCACCAGGCAACGCCGGTCAACTGCTGTTTGTGTATGAGAAATCGGTTGGCAACTTTCCTCATGTCAGCAAGTTGTAGGTGTCGCCACCGGCGCCAACCTTGTGTGAATGCTCTGAAAAGCTAATCTCACAGTATCTTGTTCCTGTCGGTTAAATTTCGCGTCTGTAGCACGTCATCTTCGTGTTGTAGCAATTTCAATGGCCAGTAGTGTAGTTTGGTGTAATTAATTTTATTGTAAGAAATCATAATAAAGAAACGACGCGTTTTAGAGATATCCTTAATTTTCCGATGCCCTGGAGCAGCTTGTATTAGTGCCCACTCGTCTGGGACGAAAAAAGCTCAAATGTGGAGATAAACTTGATGCAATGTGGCGGCTCGTAAGTTTTCCTTGTGACGCAAAAACAGTGTCGCACCTCGTCGACCACGTCAGCTTCGCATCACGTGTTTCCGCCAGACATTAAACAGGAGTCTGTGCCGAACCTCCGCTACTGAGTACAGAGCGTGAGGTGACAACAAAAGGTACGGGGTATGTCCCAGTGTCGTGTCACACTTTCCTTCAGGCCGGTGCGCTGCCGCAGCTCGGCGTCAGGTGGACTCGACAAGTCGTCGCGAATCCCGTGGACGAACAGTCAGCCGTGGCGGCTGTACTGTCGTCCGTAATTCCCAAGGCGTCGCCGGTGTAGGATGTCGTACACGAACTGACCTACCGATCATCTCCCGCGAGTGTTCGATGAGATTCGTGTCACGCGATCTGGGTGGTCAGATCGTTCCCTCCAATTGCCCAGAATGTTCTTCAAACCAATCGCGAACAATTTGGCTCCAGTGACGCGGTGTTTTGTTGTTTTCGAACATAAGGTCGACGAACGGCCAAGTTTAAGAGTGCACACTCAACGTTAGGTTCATCTGGACCAGAGGACAGAGTGCATCCCGTGTAGACACAGCTCTCACCACTACAGAGCCACCGCCAGCTCACACAGTACCTTGTTCACAACTTGGGCCCGTGCTTTCGTGGGGTCTGCGCCGTACTCGAACCCCACCGTCAGCTCTTACCGACTGAAACCGGGACTCATCTGACCAGGCCACGGTCTGCCTATCACGTTTCCATTGCTTGTTGTGAAATATGTGGTGTCTAGGAATTCAAACAAATCGTATTAATGAGTTTTATTACAAAAAGTAAATGACAGTACTTAACTTTGGCAATTACACAGATGTGTCGCAAGCAAAGGGCTACAAACAAAATAAGCAATTTTCCTCGGTATAAACAATTCCTAGTCTGTGCTGCATAGAGTGTACAAGCAAAGTAACGAGCGTCGACGCTTCTGTGTTGTTCTTGTTCTGTTCTTCAGTCCAGAGACTGGTTTGATGCAGCTCTCCATGCTACTCTATCCTGTGCAAGCTTCTTCATCTCCCAGTACTTACAGCAACCTCCATCCTTCTGAATCTGCTTAGTGTATTCATCTCTTGATCTTCCTCTACGATTTTTACGCTCCACGCTGCCCCCCAATGCTAAATTTGTGATCCCTCGATGCCTCAGAAAATGTCCTGCCAACCGGTCCCTTGTTATTGTCAAGTCGTGCCACAAACTCCTCCCCAATTCTGTTCAATACCTCCTCATTAGTCATGTGATCTACCCATTTAATCTTCAGCATTCTTCTGTAGCACCACATTTCGAAAGCTTCTATTCTCTTCTTCTCCAAACTAATTATCGTCCATGTTTCACTTCCATACACGGCCACACTCCATACAAATACTTTCAGAAACGACTTCCTGACACTTAAATCTATACTCGATGCTAGCAAATTTCTCTTCTTGAGAAACGCTTTCGTTGCCGTTGCCAGTCTACATTTTATATCCTCTCTACTTCGACCATCCTCAGTTATTTTGCTCCCCAAATAGCAAAACTCCTTTACTACTTTAAGTGTCTCATTTCCTAATCTAATTCCCTCAACATCACACGAGTTTACTCGACTACATTCTATTGTCCTCGTTTTGCTTTTGTTGATGTTCATCTTATATCCTCCTTTCAAGACACTGTCCATTCCGTTCAACTGCTCTTCTTTGCTGTCTCTGACAGAATTACAATGTCGCCGGCGAACCTCAAAGTTTTTATTTCTTCTCCATGGATTTTAATAGCTACACCGAAATTGTCTTTCGTTTCCTTCACTGCCTGCTCAATACACAGATTGAATAACATCTGGGAGAGGCTACAACCCTGTCTCACTCCCTTCCCAACCACTGCTTCCCTTTCATGCCTCTCGACTCTTATAACTGCCATCTGGTTTCTGTACAAATTGTACATAGCCTTTCGCTGCTGTATTTTACCCCTGCCACCTCTAGAATTTGAAAGAGAGTATTCCAGTCAACACTGGCAAAAGCTTTCTCTAAGTCTACAAATGCTAGAAACGTAGGTTTGCCTTTCCTTAATCTTTCTTCTAAGATAAGTCGTAAGGTCAGTATTGCCTCAGGTGTTCCAATATTTCTACGGAATCCAAACTGATCTTCCGCGAGGTCCGCTTCTACCAGTTTTTCCATTCGTCTGTAAAGAATTCGCGTTAGTATTTTGCAGCTGTGACATATTAAACTGATAGCTCGGTAATTTTCACATCTGTCAACACCTGCTGTCTTTGGGATTGGAATTATTATATTCTTCTTGAAGTCTGAGGGTATTTCGCCTGTCTCATACATCTTGCTCACCAGATGGTAGAGTTTTGTCAGGACTGGCTCTCGCAAGGCCGTCAGTAGTTCTAATGGAATGTTGTGTACTCCCGGGGCCTTGTTTCGACTCAGGTCTTCACGCAGTATCGTATCTCCCATTTCATCTTCATCTACATCCTCTTCCATTTCCGTAATATTGTCCTCAAGTACATTGCCCTTGTACAGACCCTCTATATACACAAGTGCCTAATCTTGAAGCCAGTCGGGCGCGGCGCTAATGTCCTGTTCACACAGGGCCCGCTGCTGCCGAGTTTTCGTCCCGGATAGGGATCGGTCACCGTGCGACTGGCTGACGTCTCTCACAGCCGCCTCTGCCCTATCGTTCCCGACTGGCGCTGGCGTGACGGCGCTTGACTTCACGCCGTAGCACTGCCAGTCGTCCAGCATGCAACCGATGTGGTCGCGAGCTCAGGAGGGGCGCTGCAGGCGGTGTCGTGCTGCTGGTCAAGCCACTCGCGTGGATCGTCTGCTGCCGTAGCCGATTAATCCCAAATTTCGCCTCACTGTCCCAACAGACACGTTCGTCTTACGTCCCACATTGATTTCTGCAGTTATTTCACGCTGTGTTGCTTGTTTGCGATGAAAATTCTACGCAAACGCGGCTGCTGTCGGTCGTTAAGGGGGGTAGGACGTCAAACGGGCCGACTTCGAGAAGGAGAGGCACCACAGGACATTTTAATTTGCACTGTCTACACTTTTGCAAATAAATTCATAAAACTTTGTCAGCATGACCAGGAAGGATTTAGGATTCACACTCATAGCAGTGGAAGTTCAAAAACACGAAAAAATAATATTTTTTAAATGTGAAATTTCATGATTTTTTTTTCAATTACTGTTGGCTGCGTTTGTTGCTATAGGTACACTTTTCTTCATAAGTAAGAGAGATTCTTCGATGAATTTGCGCAGCTTACAAACCATACTTACAGGTGTATGAAACTCTAGAATTTATTTAATCTATGGAAAAATGAATGGGCTGTTACGTTTTAAACTTCATGTTTAGAGAAAACTCGAATTTTATAGTTAATTATCTCAATTTTTACCACAGCTTCTAACAGATTTGGGAAGTTCTAGAGTTTCATACACCTGTAAGTGTGGTTTGTATGCTGTGCAAAATTCATCGAAGAATCTCTCTTACTTATGAAGAAAAGTGTACCTATAGCAACAAATGCAGCCATTAGTAACTGAAAGAATGATGAAATTTCACATGTAAAAAAAATTGTTTTGTTATGTTTTTGAACTTCCTCTGGCATGAGTGTGAATCCTGAATCCTTCCTGGTCATGCTGACAAAGTTTTATGAATTTATTTGTAAAAGTGTAGACAGTGTAAATTAAAATGTCGTGTGGTTCCTCTCCCGTTTGACGTCCTACCCCCGTAAATGAAGGCCACCGGCCACTGCAGTGTCACTTGTGAGAGGTAACGCCTGAACTTTGGTGTTCTCGACAGACACTCGACACAATGGACCTCGGGATTTCGAATTCCCTAACGATTTCGGAAATGTAATGTCGCACGAGTCTAGCTCCAATTCCCAATTCAGAGTGTGTTAATTCCCTTTACACACGAGTCGCCTGGGTACAAATGACAGCCCTGTCAATGCACTGGCCTTTTTTCATCTTGTGAACGCTACACTACCGCCAGCTGTATATGTCGGACTGCTACTCGGGCCAACACTCAGAAGACTTCCGGTCGTTCTCACACGAACGAGAGTATACGCAGACAGTGGGGGTAAACATGTTCCTTGTCAGAGAATAACAGGATGTGGCGTAAGGAAGGACATCCGGTCACCCCTCGAGACGCGTACAAACTAGACCGACGAAGGACAACGAACGACAGCTAGCCGCTTAGCTGGCCGAGATTCGATTAGGCCGTTAATACACTATCATATTTCTTTGACAAAGAAATATATGATCATATATTCGTCAAATTTCTTCGATAAAGAACTCTGACGTGGCGTTAAAAAAGGGGTATTACACTGTCGTCATATTTTCCGTCAAATTTCAAGATGGCGGACAACAAGCTGTTATTATGCGGTGCAGCTGCTAGTACCACAGTTGCACTGTGTGTGTATTTGGAAGAATAGCGGAGGGAAAAAAAGGAAACGTACTTCGACTAAGCCGTAGGTATTACGTCGTGACAGTAAAAGCATTCAGCAAAATTTGTTACGAGAGCTGCTGGTGGAGGACATCAAGTCTTAATATATGAAATACCTGCGAATGGGTGAGTGTGTATTTCCGTATTTGCTCAGTAAAGTGGAATCTTGTATTACAAAGTAGAATACTCTCTTGAGATATGCTACATGTGCAGAAGACAGACGAACTGTGACACTGCGATTTCTTGATACAGTACAGAGCTAGTCCAGTTTACAACACAGCACTCCCATATCACATTGCACATTAATCAAAATAACTCCAGAAACGTGTGAAGCGATTTATAAAGCACTGAAGGGGAATGTGTTATATATATATATGTTGATATGTGATACGTTATATATATATATATATATATATATATATATATATATATATAGTATACTATGTGGACAATAACAGCTACTTTTATTTTTCAATAATTTAATGGAATTAGCGTTCCAACAACTACAAAATTAATAAAAAGTGCGAAAGAGATAAGCGCTTTTTAACTTGTGGTATCCACAGTTCAAAAACAGACAAAGTAGAATGAAAAACTAAGAAAGAATTCTTTATTTTAGAGTGTGACCACATCATTTATTCTAGGTTGCTGAAAAGCTGCCTGGATGTTTCCAGATGTAGAGGTGAACGGCTGTAGCTGTGATCCTGGACATCAACACACAGTTAACAATCAACACAGTGCCCCTTGCTCAAACACCCACCCTAGGCGAAGCAAGTTTATACATAAAAAAAAAAAAAAAAAAAAAATGTAGAGGTGAACGGCTGTAGCTGTGATCCTGGACATCAACACACAGTTAACAATCAACACAGTGCCCCTTGCTCAAACACCCACCCTAGGCGAAGCAAGTTTATACATAAAAAAAAAAAAAAAAAAAATGTAGAGGTGAACGGCTGTAGCTGTGATCCTGGACATCAACACACAGTTAACAATCAACACAGTGCCCCTTGCTCAAACACCCACCCTAGGCGAAGCAAGTTTATACATAAAAAAAAAAAAAAAAAAAAATGTAGAGGTGAACGGCTGTAGCTGTGATCCTGGACATCAACACACAGTTAACAATCAACACAGTGCCCCTTGCTCAAACACCCACCCTAGGCGAAGCAAGTTTATACATAAAAAAAAAAAAAAAAAAAAAATGTAGAGGTGAACGGCTGTAGCTGTGATCCTGGACATCAACACACAGTTAACAATCAACACAGTGCCCCTTGCTCAAACACCCACCCTAGGCGAAGCAAGTTTATACATAAAAAAAAAAAAAAAAAAAATGTAGAGGTGAACGGCTGTAGCTGTGATCCTGGACATCAACACACAGTTAACAATCAACACAGTGCCCCTTGCTCAAACACCCACCCTAGGCGAAGCAAGTTTATACATAAAAAAAAAAAAAAAAAAAAAATGTAGAGGTGAACGGCTGTAGCTGTGATCCTGGACATCAACACACAGTTAACAATCAACACAGTGCCCCTTGCTCAAACACCCACCCTAGGCGAAGCAAGTTTATACATAAAAAAAAAAAAAAAAAAAAATGTAGAGGTGAACGGCTGTAGCTGTGATCCTGGACATCAACACACAGTTAACAATCAACACAGTGCCCCTTGCTCAAACACCCACCCTAGGCGAAGCAAGTTTATACATAAAAAAAAAAAAAAAAAAAAATGTAGAGGTGAACGGCTGTAGCTGTGATCCTGGACATCAACACACAGTTAACAATCAACACAGTGCCCCTTGCTCAAACACCCACCCTAGGCGAAGCAAGTTTATACATAAAAAAAAAAAAAAAAAAAATGTAGAGGTGAACGGCTGTAGCTGTGATCCTGGACATCAACACACAGTTAACAATCAACACAGTGCCCCTTGCTCAAACACCCACCCTAGGCGAAGCAAGTTTATACATAAAAAAAAAAAAAAAAAAAAAAATGTAGAGGTGAACGGCTGTAGCTGTGATCCTGGACATCAACACACAGTTAACAATCAACACAGTGCCCCTTGCTCAAACACCCACCCTAGGCGAAGCAAGTTTATACATAAAAAAAAAAAAAAAAAAAAAATGTAGAGGTGAACGGCTGTAGCTGTGATCCTGGACATCAACACACAGTTAACAATCAACACAGTGCCCCTTGCTCAAACACCCACCCTAGGCGAAGCAAGTTTATACATAAAAAAAAAAAAAAAAAAAAAATGTAGAGGTGAACGGCTGTAGCTGTGATCCTGGACATCAACACACAGTTAACAATCAACACAGTGCCCCTTGCTCAAACACCCACCCTAGGCGAAGCAAGTTTATACATAAAAAAAAAAAAAAAAAAAATGTAGAGGTGAACGGCTGTAGCTGTGATCCTGGACATCAACACACAGTTAACAATCAACACAGTGCCCCTTGCTCAAACACCCACCCTAGGCGAAGCAAGTTTATACATAAAAAAAAAAAAAAAAAAAAAAATGTAGAGGTGAACGGCTGTAGCTGTGATCCTGGACATCAACACACAGTTAACAATCAACACAGTGCCCCTTGCTCAAACACCCACCCTAGGCGAAGCAAGTTTATACATAAAAAAAAAAAAAAAAAAAAATGTAGAGGTGAACGGCTGTAGCTGTGATCCTGGACATCAACACACAGTTAACAATCAACACAGTGCCCCTTGCTCAAACACCCACCCTAGGCGAAGCAAGTTTATACATAAAAAAAAAAAAAAAAAAAAAATGTAGAGGTGAACGGCTGTAGCTGTGATCCTGGACATCAACACACAGTTAACAATCAACACAGTGCCCCTTGCTCAAACACCCACCCTAGGCGAAGCAAGTTTATACATAAAAAAAAAAAAAAAAAAAATGTAGAGGTGAACGGCTGTAGCTGTGATCCTGGACATCAACACACAGTTAACAATCAACACAGTGCCCCTTGCTCAAACACCCACCCTAGGCGAAGCAAGTTTATACATAAAAAAAAAAAAAAAAAAAAAAATGTAGAGGTGAACGGCTGTAGCTGTGATCCTGGACATCAACACACAGTTAACAATCAACACAGTGCCCCTTGCTCAAACACCCACCCTAGGCGAAGCAAGTTTATACATAAAAAAAAAAAAAAAAAAAAAATGTAGAGGTGAACGGCTGTAGCTGTGATCCTGGACATCAACACACAGTTAACAATCAACACAGTGCCCCTTGCTCAAACACCCACCCTAGGCGAAGCAAGTTTATACATAAAAAAAAAAAAAAAACAAAAAAATGTAGAGGTGAACGGCTGTAGCTGTGATCCTGGACATCAACACACAGTTAACAATCAACACAGTGCCCCTTGCTCAAACACCCACCCTAGGCGAAGCAAGTTTATACATAAAAAAAAAAAAAAAAAAAAAAATGTAGAGGTGAACGGCTGTAGCTGTGATCCTGGACATCAACACACAGTTAACAATCAACACAGTGCCCCTTGCTCAAACACCCACCCTAGGCGAAGCAAGTTTATACATAAAAAAAAAAAAAAAAAAAAAATGTAGAGGTGAACGGCTGTAGCTGTGATCCTGGACATCAACACACAGTTAACAATCAACACAGTGCCCCTTGCTCAAACACCCACCCTAGGCGAAGCAAGTTTATACATAAAAAAAAAAAAAAAAAAAAAATGTAGAGGTGAACGGCTGTAGCTGTGATCCTGGACATCAACACACAGTTAACAATCAACACAGTGCCCCTTGCTCAAACACCCACCCTAGGCGAAGCAAGTTTATACATAAAAAAAAAAAAAAAAAAAAAATGTAGAGGTGAACGGCTGTAGCTGTGATCCTGGACATCAACACACAGTTAACAATCAACACAGTGCCCCTTGCTCAAACACCCACCCTAGGCGAAGCAAGTTTATACATAAAAAAAAAAAAAAAAAAAAAATGTAGAGGTGAACGGCTGTAGCTGTGATCCTGGACATCAACACACAGTTAACAATCAACACAGTGCCCCTTGCTCAAACACCCACCCTAGGCGAAGCAAGTTTATACATAAAAAAAAAAAAAAAAAAAAAATGTAGAGGTGAACGGCTGTAGCTGTGATCCTGGACATCAACACACAGTTAACAATCAACACAGTGCCCCTTGCTCAAACACCCACCCTAGGCGAAGCAAGTTTATACATAAAAAAAAAAAAAAAAAAAAAATGTAGAGGTGAACGGCTGTAGCTGTGATCCTGGACATCAACACACAGTTAACAATCAACACAGTGCCCCTTGCTCAAACACCCACCCTAGGCGAAGCAAGTTTATACATAAAAAAAAAAAAAAAAAAAAAATGTAGAGGTGAACGGCTGTAGCTGTGATCCTGGACATCAACACACAGTTAACAATCAACACAGTGCCCCTTGCTCAAACACCCACCCTAGGCGAAGCAAGTTTATACATAAAAAAAAAAAAAAAAAAAAAATGTAGAGGTGAACGGCTGTAGCTGTGATCCTGGACATCAACACACAGTTAACAATCAACACAGTGCCCCTTGCTCAAACACCCACCCTAGGCGAAGCAAGTTTATACATAAAAAAAAAAAAAAAAAAAAAAAATGTAGAGGTGAACGGCTGTAGCTGTGATCCTGGACATCAACACACAGTTAACAATCAACACAGTGCCCCTTGCTCAAACACCCACCCTAGGCGAAGCAAGTTTATACATAAAAAAAAAAAAAAAAAAAAAATGTAGAGGTGAACGGCTGTAGCTGTGATCCTGGACATCAACACACAGTTAACAATCAACACAGTGCCCCTTGCTCAAACACCCACCCTAGGCGAAGCAAGTTTATACATAAAAAAAAAAAAAAAAAAAAAATGTAGAGGTGAACGGCTGTAGCTGTGATCCTGGACATCAACACACAGTTAACAATCAACACAGTGCCCCTTGCTCAAACACCCACCCTAGGCGAAGCAAGTTTATACATAAAAAAAAAAAAAAAAAAAAAATGTAGAGGTGAACGGCTGTAGCTGTGATCCTGGACATCAACACACAGTTAACAATCAACACAGTGCCCCTTGCTCAAACACCCACCCTAGGCGAAGCAAGTTTATACATAAAAAAAAAAAAAAAAAAAAAATGTAGAGGTGAACGGCTGTAGCTGTGATCCTGGACATCAACACACAGTTAACAATCAACACAGTGCCCCTTGCTCAAACACCCACCCTAGGCGAAGCAAGTTTATACATAAAAAAAAAAAAAAAAAAAAAATGTAGAGGTGAACGGCTGTAGCTGTGATCCTGGACATCAACACACAGTTAACAATCAACACAGTGCCCCTTGCTCAAACACCCACCCTAGGCGAAGCAAGTTTATACATAAAAAAAAAAAAAAAAAAAAAAAAAAAAAAAAAAAAAAAAAAAAGAGTCGAAGGAACACACTGACTTTGAAGCCATGTTTCCAAACACACTACAGAGACTTCAAATAGCTGTAGCGACGCCAACTCTCCGGGCGGTTACATTTCACGTCGCAATGAACAGAAGACGAACGACTTTTATGACCAAAATCTACGGCGAGTCTCCTAGATTTTATGATATTTATTTGACGACAGGCGAGATTTGACAAAGTTCCGTATTACACCATCAGATTTCTTTCACATAGATATTTGACGTATGATCTTTGACAAAGAAGTATGATAGTGTAATACCGGTCAGTGTGTACGGGCGGTGAATCGCAGCCAACGAAGCCGTTACCCGTCGTTGCGGCTCGGTCTGGTGGCGGCAAAACCGAAGCGTTGGCAGTCAGCTGGCCCTGCTAGAGTGGATGCCGGGTCGAATATTCTTTGCTGGTTCGGTAGCGATTTGTCGTGTCTCTAGAACAAGCGTTTGTGTAAGTTTTCCGAGACATACACAACTTGTACGTAGTATGTTTTATTCAACGGTTTCGCTCTTCAGTTTAGCAAGAGCATCGTCAGGAACTCTGGAATTTAAAGTTTAGAGTAGTGGGCTGTTAAAATAAAGAGCTATGCCGCTCCATAGAACATACTGAATGCGACCTGTGGGCGTCCTGAAAAGTATAATTCCAACTGTTCCCGTTTGCCCTGCTGGGAATGCCTGATTTCGCTTCGAGACGGTGTGTGTTTACTGTGCTTAAGAATGGTGCAGTACGGAGTGGAGTGCAGACAGAGGCAGCACGAAGGCTGAGGTAGGTCAACCGTGGATTGGGAGTGCTGGCGTGCCCCTGCGAACAACGATTATGAAAACAAAGTAGACACTCGGAGGGAAATAACTCGGCTATGAGAAAGTGATACGCACGGTGCGAAAAGGAAAATTGTGTCTCGACTGACACTTTTTTCGCCGTGAACGACAAGGCGAAAGATACAAAACAGGAACAGAGAAATTAGCTGTCTCCTGCAGGTACTGCTCCCCTCGAAGACGTCCTATCTTTGGATATTTTAGGGCGTACCCATCCACTAACAACTCTAAATCTGTAGCTTTCCAATTGAGCTTCGAACCTCCCCTTAGAAAAATTTATGAATGACTTTGGTGATAAACCCCCTTACGTTATTTGATTTTCAAACAGCTGAGCAAAACTGAACATACTCAGACATTTCTCTCTGTACCTATTCTGATCAACACTAAGCTGAC
Organism: Schistocerca americana; assembly: GCF_021461395.2. Taxonomy (NCBI): domain Eukaryota; kingdom Metazoa; phylum Arthropoda; class Insecta; order Orthoptera; family Acrididae; genus Schistocerca; species Schistocerca americana. The sequence continues at coordinate 26,289,340 of NC_060119.1, read as the reverse complement.
ACACAATATTTTTAGCGCAACGCAATCTGACTTTCAATAATCCCTACAAAAGAATTGCCCTGAGTAACAACAACATATACCTTTCAAGAATCACTTACCTCACAAAAATCTTCGTTACTCGAACTACTACAATACAGCGAGCGCTAATACTACCAGCTAAATAAACTACTGAAGGCACTAACCACTGATAGGCACAGTTAGCAAATGAAAGATTTTGATAGAGAACAAACAATGTATTTACCTTAATAGTGTTCAAAATATATATATACCAGTTCATGACATACAGTCTTACAAATTTACTCTCTCTGATGGACACACGTCCAGATCGTCCGCTCTCAAAACTCCGCCATTTCTCTTCTCACATCCACCACTGCTGGCGGCTCACCTCCAACTGCGCAACGCTACGCGCTGTTAACAGCCAACTGCCCAACACTACAATGGCGAGTATTACAACAATGCCAACCAGCCACAGACTGCACACAGCACAGCCTGTGATTTTCATACAGAGCGCTACGTGACGTTACCAATAAAAAAACTAAACAGCCTACTTACAAGCTTTCAGGTACACATACATTTTTTTCCACGACCCGCGTCCCTACTTTTTTAAAAGAGAGACCGTCCAACACCGTCGTCTATTCTTCTACTTCTTTTTCCGATGATCAGCTTCTTGCAGTGACATAAATGGTGCTCTTACGAGAACTGCCAAATCCTCTTCTTCCCTCATTACATTGGCCGGACGCTACTTTATAAGAATAACAACTGCGCTTCCGCGCGGAAGTCCGTGTGGCGTGGATGAGAAGCCGAGCGCCAGTCCACTGTACCGGCGACCGAGGTTCGGCCGAATGCAGGCTGTGTCGTCCGCCGGTCCCCCCAACATTCTCGCCTCTAAACTAATCACGCCGCATCCGTTCCTGACCGGGCCGACCCCACAGTAGGCCGATGCGGGACGGACGCGCAACAAAAAGTCACACGTACAGCAAGAAAGCAGTGGAAGCTGAAGCTACGCACAACTTTTGTCACCTATATGCGAGCATATTACAAGGCGTCTTACATATTCTACATGAACAGTACCCTGATCGGCGAGCATGGCCCATATTTCATTTCATATTTACTTTTAAGTATGCTTCTTCAAGTAGAAGACAAACAATTTCTTCAGTCCACGTTCATTATTTCCTTTATTATGGCTTGCGCTGTACTTTATGAAGATCTGATCGTAAGTAAAAATTTCCGACAGAAAATAAAATAAATTATCTTAACTTCAGATTCTAAAAATTTGGGCGTTACAGCCTTGTTGCAGTATCTGCTGTTCTCTTTACCGGTGCGCCACGTTAGAGCCCTCGGCCCTTCCACCAGTCAGGCCGGCAGCGCAGTTCCGACAGGGGGATGAGTGAGTATTCCCCTGCGTGCAGTTTACGCGACAGCGAAAAGCAGAACCGACTACAAACGCAGGGGTCGCGTGTATTCCACACGAGTACGCTTTAGGTATGTGCAACCTGCCAGCAGAAATCTGAGACGTAAGACGCCTCACAAGGGCAGAGGCCCCCCGGGCTTAAGTGGAGAACGCGCCTGAACAGCTCCAGGGCCCGGAGCGCCGCTTACAGGGTTTCCCGGAGCACGCTAATCTTCGGCGGCCGCTACGCACCCGTCTGCGAGGCTGTACGCTCCAGTACACCGGTGTGGTCCGTACACCGCCGTGCAAAACTCCACAGCCACACCGTCTTCCGCACGATGTGTCACTGACCGGTAACACACTCGCTTACCCCCACCCTGTCGCCACTCCCATCATGCACTGGGTTTCAGTTGCCTGAAACTGCAGTCCTGTGTGTGGGTTGCGTTTGCCTGATTGTGTGTGTGTGTGTGTGTGTGTGTGTGTGTGTGTGTGTGTGTGTGTGCGTGTCCATTGTTGATGAAGGCCTTAATGGACAAAAGCTTTAATTGTGAGAGTCTGCTACTCAGCATCTCCGCTATATGGCGAGTAGCAACTTTCCTTCTCATTATACTGTCGATGAAACTTACTTCATATATGAAAATACCTGCTACAGTATAGTGAAAGTTCTCTAAATAAATAAAAATAAGACTGAAGTACTGTTTCTGATTGGAAGGTGTGAGCTGTAATAAATAATGAACTGTCGTAATGAAAGTCGTACTGTCGTAATGAGAATGCAAAACTGCATTGTCGTAACGTACTGTAAAAGTTAGTAATCTGACTGCAAGAATTTTGGACAGTATAAACTGCCTGAATAATGAACTTTCACATAAAATCTAAGATAATTAGTTTTGCAAGACTGATCACAGATTCCAAAACTAACAGTGATACACAACACAGAAAATCTAACTGTCTCTGAATGACGTAAGTTGGCCCTGACTGAATAATAAAAAAAAAAAAAAAAAAGCATCAAAATGTTTAGTCCTTACGTCTATTCTGCGCAAATCTGGATAACGGATTGCAGTACTGCACTCTCTTGTGCGCCGCTATGTTAGAGCTGCAAATTGCTATATCTGCACCGAGACACTCGTGAGGTGCAATGTGTTCTCTGTTAGTTGCAAATCGAACTGTTGTTTTGGAAAAATCATGATCAATTGAAAATTGTAAGATAACGGTAAGTGAAAAATGAAATATGGGCATAAATGACAACAATAAGTTTTTTTTTTGCGTACTGTGAGAAACTGTTGAAGGCTGATTTTAAATTTAATGCACGTCTTAACATCCAAACAATACACTTTCCTACCCTTAAAATCTAGCAATTATGTGTACAATAACCAAGTTGGTGCAATGGCGCAGCAATAATGAAAAAAAGGAACATCGCTATCATATTTACCTCTGACATTCCACTTCTGGTATACACTTAGTTCCATTGAACTTCCTCCTTGACAAATCAGTTTCGTTACAACCTTGATGTAATCATATTCATTAAACATGTTGATAAATTGAGACTTTACATTTGAAACATAACATTACCGTTGCTTCCTCACGCTAACGCAGCTTACCATTATCTGCACCCTCGCGGACACCAAAGATAATAACCTAACTTGTGCTATACAGCTTTACAATATCGCTGCTCGCTCACAATCGATTCAGATACCAAAATTATACATCACACCTATCAATAATACACAAGGTAACTGAAAGAAATGTGCAATCAGACGAACAGGTGTGTCAGTTTCATTCAAACGGAATAATTGTGTTGATGTCATAGCTCCATCGTTATGATCGCAGTTTTCCCTGTGTCTTTGTCTGCCTGTAAGACGAGGAACACTCATCTCCACGTCTAACTGTTCCATAACTGCCTTTGCCTCTTCAACAATACGAGCAAAGTGCCTATCAGCATTAGCTCTCCTGCCGTCGTACACCTTGAGCGTCGATAATTCGATTCACTCGTGTCGACTGACAAAAGAAAGGGAAGAATAGCGTGCCGGATGACTGGCGGGGGGGGGCGCGGGTGGCCATGCGGGCACCCTTGCAAGGGGGGAGCGCGCTCCCCCGCTCCCATACGTATCCCCCACTGCGCCTTCCACACGGGTGGAATGGGATTTATTGCTGGACAGGCAAGTCCATTCGCCTAATATCTTCTCGTTCCAGAAGCTTCTCCAACTGCACTGTCTGATGCGTTTCTGCGTTGTCATCCACAAAAAAAGTCAGGGCCGGATGCACTCCTGCAAAGGCACGCAGTATGACAGCAGCGTTGAGCGCTGGGTGTACTTACCTTCTCCGGAAACTTGCAGGCCAGTGCATACGTGTGACATTACGCCTCCCAACACCGCAACACCTGCTTCACCAAATCGATCATGTTCCTCAGTGTTCCTGGGTCCATTACGTCCAGGACCGCTGCACAAACTGAATTTGCACTAGCCGACTCCTCGTCGGTCCAGTCCCTACGTTGTTGGCACCTTCGCAAATCTCTGAATACTGTAGACTCGCAGGTCAAGGTTATTGTGAGACTGCGCTGCCTACGCGTATGCGTCTTTCGAGGTGTGTGTTAGGCTGTAACTTCACTCTTGCGGATGAGAATGCGCGACAACATCGAACAGAGGAGGGGAAGGACCTCTGGAAACGAAAGGATATTCACCGGACGGATTCGCCTGCCCGTTCCCCCCGAAATACACTACTGGCCATTACAGTGTGTAAACTTTTCGATGGCAGACCTCTCCCTAGTCCTGAATCGGTAGAAGTCGGTAAACGTCGGGAGGCTTCGGTAGGCACGCAGTTTCGACTGCTGCCAACATTACGTAGCTGACTGTGTTGCACAAGGTAGCCATTGTCGTCTGCTTCGTTATTGTTTTGCGCTGTACTGTTCTGCGTGTTTTTATTGTGCAGTTGTGCTAAACATTATCAAAATGAGTGAAGAGGCGTTGCTGGCCCATCTCGGGAGTCGCCAACAACCCCTACCGGTAGGCCTACAGTTAGAAGGAAACCAGTATTACGTAGCGATGCTCGCAAAATTATATTGCGTGTGATTGAATGCTGCGAAAGGGAAAGGAAGCAGAAAAAATTGCTTCACCCCATTTACAAATCGTCTGTGAGAGCTGCTACATACACAGGACAAAGCATGCGTAGCATTGGAAGAATCAAACAGTTTTCCAAGAATCTTCCTGGCGTATCACCACAAACGCCTGGCAAGAAAAGGTGAGTTTCCATTTCAGATATTTTGTTCGCGATCACATTGAAGGAGCCCACTATTTCGTCCGAATTACTTTTTATTTCATTTTTCCTTGCTACCGTATTGCTTTGTATTGAAACACCACTGGTTACTGTATTATTTCGAAACACATTCACATTACAGTACATTTCCAAATTCAAAAAAATCCATGCAGTGCAGAAGGCATTTTCTTATAAATCTTTCTCTCACTTTGAACTTAGGAAAACAAGTGGAGAAATCGAAGTAATAATCGATGATTTCAACCAGCGTGTCATTCGCGACACGATAGCGGAATTTTATTCAGTGCGGAAGATTGTGCCGAGCCTGCCAACACTGCTTCCAGTTTTGCACGACAAAATAGGCTGGAAGTGGAGTATTGTCTCGCTGAGAAAAGTACTTTTGTCTATGGGATTCATATGGCGTAAGGTGGAAAACAAGAGGAATGTGTTGTTAAAACGTCCAGACACTGTGCACTGGCGATCTCGTTTCATTGCAATCGGATGAATGGTTTGTGAGCGCATACTAGACATATATATATATATATATATATATATATATATATATATATATATATATACTCCTGGAAATTGAAATAAGAACACCGTGAATTCATTGTCCCAGGAAGGGGAAACTTTATTGACACATTCCTGGGGTCAGATACATCACATGATCACACTGACAGAACCACAGGCACATAGACACAGGCAACAGAGCATGCACAATGTCGGCACTAGTACAGTGTACATCCACCTTTCGCAGCAATGCAGGCTGCTATTCTCCCATGGAGACGATCGTAGAGATGCTGGATGTAGTCCTGTGGAACGGCTTGCCATGCCATTTCCACCTGGCGCCTCAGTTGGACCAGCGTTCGTGCTGGACGTGCAGACCGCGTGAGACGACGCTTCATCCAGTCCCAAACATGCTCAATGGGGGACAGATCCGGAGATCTTGCTGGCCAGGGTAGTTGACTTACACCTTCTAGAGCACGTTGGGTGGCACGGGATACATGCGGACGTGCATTGTCCTGTTGGAACAGCAAGTTCCCTTGCCGGTCTAGGAATGGTAGAACGATGGGTTCGATGACGGTTTGGATGTACCGTGCACTATTCAGTGTCCCCTCGACGATCACCAGTGGTGTACGGCCAGTGTAGGAGATCGCTCCCCACACCATGATGCCGGGTGTTGGCCCTGTGTGACTCGGTCGTATGCAGTCCTGATTGTGGCGCTCACCTGCACGGCGCCAAACACGCATACGACCATCATTGGCACCAAGGCAGAAGCGACTCTCATCGCTGAAGACGACACGTCTCCATTCGTCCCTCCATTCACGCCTGTCGCGACACCACTGGAGGCGGGCTGCACGATGTTGGGGCGTGAGCGGAAGACGGCCTAACGGTGTGCGGGACCGTAGCCCAGCTTCATGGAGACGGTTGCGAATGGTCCTCGCCGATACCCCAGGAGCAACAGTGTCCCTAATTTGCTGGGAAGTGGCGGTGCGGTCCCCTACGGCACTGCGTAGGATCCTACGGTCTTGGCGTGCATCCGTGCGTCGCTGCGGTCCGGTCCCAGGTCGACGGGCACGTTCACCTTCCGCCGACCACTGGCGACAACATCGATGTACTGTGCAGACCTCACGCCCCACGTGTTGAGCAATTCGGCGGTACGTCCACCCGGCCTCCCGCATGCCCACTATACGCCCTCGCTCAAAGTCCATCAACTGCACATACGGTTCACGTCGACGCTGTCGCGGCATGCTACCAGTGTTAAAGACTGCGATGGAGCTCCGTATGCCACGGCAAACTGGCTGACACTGACGGCGGCGGTGCACAAATGCTGCGCAGCTAGCGCCATTCGACGGCCAACACCGCGGTTCCTGGTGTGTCCGCTGTGCCGTGCGTGTGATCATTGCTTGTACAGCCCTCTCGCAGTGTCCGGAGCAAGTATGGTGGGTCTCACACACCGGTGTCAATGTGTTCTTTTTTCCATTTCCAGGAGTGTATATATATATATATATATATATATATATATATATATATATATATACTCCTGGAAATTGAAGTAAGAACACCGTGAATTCATTGTCCCAGGAAGGGGAAACTTTATTGACACATTCCTGGGGTCAGATACATCACATGATCACACTGACAGAACCACAGGCACATAGACACAGGCAACAGGGCATGCACAATGTCGGCACTAGTACAGTGTATATCCACCTTTCGCAGCAATGCAGGCTGCCATTCTCCCATCGATACGATCGTAGAGATGCTGGATGTAGTCCTGTGGAACGGCTTGCCATGCCATTTCCACCTGGCGCCTCAGTTGGACCAGCGTTCGTGCTGGACGTGCAGACCGCGTGAGACGACGCTTCATCCAGTCCCAAACATGCTCAATGGGGGACAGATCCGGAGATCTTGCTGGCCAGGGTAGTTGACGTACACCTTCTAGAGCACGTTGGGTGGCACGGGATACATGCGGACGTGCATTGTCCTGTTGGAACAGCAAGTTCCCTTGTCGGTCTAGGAATGGTAGAACGATGGGTTCGATGACGGTTTGGATGTACCGTGCACTATTCAGTGTCCCCTCGACGATCACCAGTGGTGTACGGCCAGTGTAGGAGATCGCTCCCCACACCATGATGCCGGGTGTTGGCCCTGTGAGCCTCGGTCGTATGCAGTCCTGATTGTGGCGCTCACCTGCACGGCGCCAAACACGCATACGACCATCATTGGCACCAAGGCATAAGCGACTCTCATCGCTGAAGACGACACGTCTCCATTCGTCCCTCCATTCACGCCTGTCGCGACACCACTGGAGGCGGGCTGCACGATGTTGGGGCGTGAGCGGAAGACGGCCTAACGATGTGCGGGACAGTAGCCCAGCTTCATGGAGACGGTTGCGAATGGTCCTCGCCGATACCCCAGGAGCAAGAGTGTCCCTAATTTGCTGGGAAGTGGCGGTGCGGTCCCCTACGGCACTGCGTAGGATCCTACGGTCTTGGCGTGCATCCGTGCGTCGCTGCGGTCCGGTCCCAGGTCGACGGGCACGTGCACCTTCCGCCGACCACTGGCGACAACATCGATGTACTGTGGAGACCTCACGCCCCACGTGTTGAGCAATTCGGCGGTACGTCCACCCGGCCTCCCGTATGCCCACTATACGCCCTCGCTCAAAGTCCGTCAACTGCACATACGGTTCACGCCCACGCTGTCGCGGCATGCTACCAGTGTTAAAGACTGCGATGGAGCTCCGTATGCCACAGCAAACTGGCTGACACTGACGGCGGCGGTGCACAAATGCTGCGCAGCTAGCGCCATTCGACGGCCAACACCGCGGTTCCTGGTGTGTCCGCTGTGCCGTGCGTGTGATCATTGCTTGTACAGCCCTCTCGCAAGGCGAGTTTTACTTCCAAGCCTTTCGTCTGCTTTCGTGTAAGCATGACGCGCAATTTGTAGTGCCAGCACTGCAACCGGTAGGCGTGCCTTGTCCTCCTCCCCCCCCCCCCCCCCCGCCCAGCCTCACCGGTTCCTCTCCCCTCGCAAGCCAATGCTTGCTTCCCCCTCCCCCCGCACTCCCCTCACAACTCTGCCGTCTTACAGTTAACACACTGTACAATTGGTACACCAAGAAGAAATGCAGATGATAAACGGGCCGTAATAACGGCCTTGATACGCCTCGGCATTGAGTCAAGCAGAGCTTGGATGGCGTGTACAGGTACAGCTGCCCATGCAGAATCAACACGATACCACAGTTCATCAAGAGTAGTGACTGGGGTAATGTGACGAGCCAGTTGCTCGGCCACCATTGACCAGACGTTTTCGGTTGGTGAGAGACCTGGAGAATGTGCTGGCCAGGGCAGCAGTTTCTGTATCCAGAAAGGCCCGTACCGGACCTGCAACATTCGCTCGTGCGTTATCCTGCTGAAATGTAGGGTTTCGCAGGGATCGAATGAAGGGTAGAGCCACGGGCCGTAACGCATCTGAAATGTAAGGTCCACTATTCAGAGTGCCGTCAATGCGAACGAGAGGTGACCGAGACGTGTAACCAATGGCACCCCATACCATCACGCCGGGTGATACGCCAGTATGGCGATGAAGCATACACGCTTCCAATGTGCGTTCACCGCGATGTCGCCAAACACGGATGCGACCATCATGATGCTGTAAACAGAACCTAGATTCATCCGTTCGTGCACCCAGGTTCGTCGTTGAGTACACCATCGCAGGCGCTCCTGTCTGTGATGCAGCGTCAAGGGTAACCGCAGCCATAGTCTCCGAGCTGATAATCCATGGTTGCAAACGTGGTCGAACTGTTAGTGCAGATGGTTGTTGCCTCGCAAACGTCCCCATCTGTTGACTCGGGGATAGAGACGTGGCTGCACGATCCGTTACAGCCATGCGGATAAAATGCCTGTCACCTCGACTGCTAGCGATACAAGGCCGTTGGGATCCAGGACGGCGTTCCGTATTACCCTCCTGAACCCACCGATTCCATATTCTGCTAACAGTCATTGGATCTCGACCAAGGCGAGCAGCAACGTCGCGATACGATAAACCGCAACCGCGATAGGGTACAATCTGACCTTTATCAAAGTCGGAAACGTGATGGTATGCATACTTTCATCATGTCAGCACATTGTAGGTGTCGCCACCGGCGCCAACCTTCTGTGAATGATTTTTTGTTAAAGCTAACAAGTGCGTCGCTGTGTTACTGCGAGGTGAATAACTGAATCAGACGTACTTAGAAAATAGAAGTACAGTGATTGAACAACGGAATTCATACGAATAATAAAACTCTATGTATGTATGTATGTATGTATGACATCTCCTACTTAACCACAAGACCGATTTCAACCAAAGTTGGCGTCTAGAGAGAGTCACCGTGGCGAGTGAAAACCAGACACGTATCAAAGAGGGGAGGAGGAGCGGGGTGCAAAAACAGTGTAGCGACAATACCGATACTTTAGTCATCCAGTATTTGATAATCAGAGCACGTACAGGCTTGCTACAAACTGGACACATAATTTCAAACCATCACTATACGTTTTCTCGCTAACGACCCCACAAAATGATGAAAGGAGAAAAGATCATGGCTTTCTAGATTTTCGCTGTTCGCGCAGTAAATTGCCGCATCGAGCATAACGTTTTAATTTACGAAAGGAAGTCTGAAAGTAAAGGGCCTTTTACAATTTGTCGCCGTAGGGCGTGGTAACACTGCTAGTATCCAGGGCTGAAGCATTGTTGTCTGCAAGAATTCTGTACGACGTGTCGCTCTTAACCCCCGTTAGTGGTTATACTGTAGCAGACCGTGAAACGCGGTAGCTCCATTGTCGATCCGGATCGAGTTGGAAATCGGGGCAGTGATTCGCTTTTTGTTTGCGAAAGATGTTAAACCTGCGCAAATTATTCGTCGCATGTAAGCGCAGTGTGGTGACAGCTGTTTATCGCGAATAAGATGTAGGAATGGATAGAGCGCTTCAAACAAAAAACTTCTCTACCGGACAAAGAGAGATCGGGAAGGCCATAGACATCAAGAACTGATGACAATTTGGAAGTCGTTGAAGGTATGGTGATGGAAGACAGACGAATCACAGTGAACGAAATCGCCAATACTTCACGTATCAGTCAAGGTTCAGCGTATTTCACCTTAACCGACAGCCTAAATTTTCGGAAAGTGTGCAAGTTTTCCGAAACAACTGTCAGCGTAGCAAATAATGGACATCTTTCGTTAAACATCTGGCCCGTTACCAGCGCGAGGGAGATGGATTTTTACAGCAAATCGTTATTGGAGATGAAACGTGGTTGCATCAGCAAGAACCGGAAAGTAAGGATGAGAGCATAGTTTGGAAATACTCATCATCACTAGAAGTTAAGGAATTGAAACGTCAATCGTCAAACTGGTAAGATTATGCTAACACTATTCTGTGACATGGGAGGTGTGGCAGCCGTTAATTTCACCCCAAGAGGCGAAACTATGAACAGAGAGAACTACTGTGGTGTGTTGCGAACTAAACTGAAACCTGAAATCAGATCCAAAAGTCGCGTGAAACTGCGAGAAGGCGTTGTCCTGTAGCGAGGCAACTATCGACCCCGTTCGACGTCCGAATCAACGAGGAAGTTGGGACTCGAAGTGCTGGAACACTGTCAAGACCCGGCTCCGAGGGATTTCCATACGTTTGTACAGTCGAAGGAAGCGCTCAGGGGAAGAAGATTTCCGACCGACGCAGAAGTCTTTGATGCGGTGAAGAATTGGTTACAGGTGCGATCAAAATACCTTTCTTTTTTTCCTGGAATCAAAGAACTTGTGAAAGGTTTGGCGAGGTGCAGATATAATCACATCTTAGTAGACGGTGGCTTTAACTGCATTCGCACACCGAAGGTTCAAACCCCGAATTTCAGCTCCTGCTATGCATTGCACACGATCTGCTGAGACGTGACACTAGTTAACACATGGGAAAAGTTCCACTGCCAGAGGGAAGGTAACATGTTTATTACTGGCCACTCGGCGAACAAGCTGGATCGGATTTACGTATGTGACGGATTAAGCGACCACGTGTTGGCTGCTGAACGTTGGCCCACAGCTTTTACGGATCACCTTGCGTATCTACACACGTTAACTCCCCCACAGCAGCGGGTCTGGCAGAGCCGTACTTCGTGGAAACCTAATTCATCGTATTCATTCAACAAATTGTACCAACAGCCGTACACTTTTAAGATATTTTATAACCAGTTTCGGCAATTCATTTTGCCAACTTGAGGCCCTGCATAAAAAAAGAGTATGCGTATCGTAATATAATGGCGTACAAATCAAGTTTACAAGAGGCGATAGGTACTCATAATACCGCTTAAGCTTGGAAACGATGAAAGTATTGGCGTTAAATTAAATCTAGTGTAGCTTCAGCACAATAGTCTCAAAAATGTGTATACATTATGTTAGTAGCATAAAACCAAACTTCTGTGCACATCCAGCACAATAGACTAAAACATGTCTACATATATCTTACTCATAAAACTATTTAACGTCACAGATTTACTACGGAACATGTAAATTCATTACAAAGATCAACACTAGACAGCCTACAATCAAGAGCTCCGTAGAAACAAAGATCGTCATTTTTCTTTTTTAATTATGTTTTTTTATTATTTTTAATTCTCTTGTAAATATAAAATTCTATAAAATTCTTTCAGATTAGGAACCGCCCAGTGTATATGAGCACCAATCTTAATTTAAATTAAAATGTCACACACTGCGCCATGAAATACAGCAGTATGCATATTTACAGCCTAGGTAACATCACGGATGGTAAGACAAATAGCTGTCACAGCATCAAAAATGTTGTTGCTGTAGTCTTCAGTCCAGAGACTGGTTTGATGCAGCTCTCCATGCTACTCTATCCTGTGCAAGCTTCTTCATCTCCCAGTACTTACTGCAACCTACATCCTTCTGAATCTGCTTAGTGTATTCATCTCTTGGTCTCCCTCTACGATTTTTACCCTCCACGCTACCCTCCAATGCTAAATTTGTGATCCCTTGATGCCTCAAAACATGTCCTACCAACCGATCCCTTCTTCTAGTCAAGTTGTGCCACAAACTTCTCTTCTCCCCAGTTCTATTCAATACCTCATCATTAGTTATGTGATCTACTCATCTAATCTTCAGCTTTCTTCTGTAGCACCACACTTCGAAAGCTTCTATTCTCTTCTTGCCAAACTATTTATCGTCCGTGTTTCACTTCGATACTTGGTTACACTCCATACAAACACTTTCAGAAACGACTTCATAACACTTAAATCTACGGGCGCTGATAACCTCGCTGTTGTGCGCCCTAAAACACTAATCATCATCACTTAAATCTATACTCGATGTTAACAAATTTATCTCCTTCAGAAACGCTTTCCTTGCCATTGCCAGTCGACATTTTATATCCTCTGTACTTCGACCGTCATCAGTTACTTTGCTTCCCAAATAGCAAAACTCACCTACCACTTTAAGTGTCTCATTTCCTAATCTAATTCCCTCAGCATCACCCGACTTAATTCGACTACATTCCATTATCTTCGTTTTGCTTTTGTTGATGTTCATCTTATGACCCTCTCTCAAGACACTGTCCAACCGTTCAGCTGCTCTTCCAAGTCCTTTGCTTTCTCTGACAGAATTACAATGTCATCGGCGAACCTCAAAGTTTTTATTTCTTCTCCCTGGATTTTAATACCTACTCCGAAGTTTTATTTTGTTTCCTTTATTGCTTGCTCAATATACAGATTGAACAACATCGGGGATAGGCTACAACCCTGTCTCACTCCCTTCCCAACCACTGCTTCACTTTCATGCCCCTCGACCCTTAAACCGCAATCTGGTTTCTGTACAAATTGTAAATAGCCTTTCGCTCCCTGTATTTTACCCCTGCCACTTGCCAGTCAACATTGTCAAAAGCTTTCTCTAAGTCTACAAATTCTAGAAAAGTAGGTTTGCCTTTCCTTAATCTATCTCCTAAGATAAGTCGTAGGGACAGTATTGCCTCACGTGTTCCAACATTTCTACGGAATCCAAACTGATCTTTCCCGATGTCAGTTTTTCCATTCGCCCGTAAAGAATTCGCGTTAGTATTTTGCAGCTGTGACTTATATAACTGATAGGTCGGTAATTTTCACATCCGTCAACACCTGCTTTCTTTCGTATTGGAATTATATTCTTCTTGAAGTCTGAGGGTATTTCGCCTCTCTCATACATCTTGCTCACCAGATGGTAGAATTTTGTCAGGGCTGGCTCTCACAAGGCTGTCAGTAGTTTTAATGGAATGTTGTCTACTCCCAGCGACTTAGGTCTTTCAGTGCTCTGCTAAACTCTTCTCGCAGTATCGTATTTCCCATTTCATCTTCATCTATATCCTCTTCCATTTTGTCCTCAAGTACGTCGCCCTGGTATAGACCCTCTATATATTCCTTCCACCTTTCTGCTTTCCCTTCTTTGCATAGAACTAGGCTTCCGTCTGAGCTCTTGATATTCATGCAAGTGGTTCTCTTTTCTCCAAAGGTCTCTTTAATTTTCCTGTAGCCAGTATCTATCTTACCCCTAGTGAGGTATGCCTCTACATCCTTACATTTGTCCTCTAGCTATCCCTGCTTTGCCATTTTGCGCTTCCTGTCGGTCTCATTTTTGAGACGTCTGTATTCCTTTTTGCCTGCTTCATTTACTGTATTTTTGTATTTTATCCTTTCATCAATTAAGTTCAATATTTCATTGATTTCTACTAGCCCTCATCTTTTTCCTACTTGACCCTCTGCTGCCTTCCCTATTTTATCCCTCAGAGCTACCCATTCTTCTTCTACTGTATTTCTTTCCACCATTCCTGTCAATTGTTCCCTTATGCTCTCCCTGAAACTCTGTACAACCACTTGTTTAGTCAGTTTATTCAGGTCCCATCTCCTCAAATTCCCACCTTTTTGCAGTTTCTTCAATTTTAATCTACAGGTCATAACCAATAGATTGTGGTCAGAGTCCCCATCTGCCCCTGGAAATGTCTTACAATTTAAAACCTGGTTCCTAAATCTCTGTCTTACCATTATATAATCTATCTGATACCTTCTAGTATCTCCAGGCTTCTTCCATGTATACAGTATTCTTTCATGATTGGTGAACCAAGTGTTAGCTATGATTAAGTTATGCTCTGTGCAAAATTCTACCAGGCGGCTTCCTCTTTCATTTCTTAGCCCCAATCCATATTTTCCTACTATGTTTCCTTCTCTCCCTTTCCCTACTATCGAATTCCAGTCACTCATGACTATTAAATTTTCGCCTCCCTTCACTATCTGAATAATTTCTTTTATCTCATCATACATTTCTTCAATTTCTTCGTCATCTGCAGAGCTAGTTGGGATATAAACTTGTACTACTGTAGTAGGCATGGGCTTCGTGTCTATCTTGGCCACAATAATACCTTCACTATGTTGTTGGTAGTAGCTTACACGCACTCCTATTTTTTTTTAATTCATTATTAAAGCTACTCCTGCATTACCCCTATTTGATTTTGTATTTATAGCCCTGTATTCACCTGACCAAAAGTCTTGTTCCTCCTGCCACCGAACTTCACTAATTCCCACTATATCTAACTTTAATCTATCCATTTCCCTTTTTAAATTTTCTAACCTACCTGCCCGATTAAGGGATCTGACATTCCACGCTCCGATCCGTAGAACGCCAGTTTTCTTTCTCCTGATAACAACATCCTCTTGAGTAGTCCCCGCCTGGAGATCCGAATGGGGGACTATTTTACCTCCGGAATATTTTACTAAAGAGGACGCCATCATCATTTAACCATACAGTAAAGCTGCATGCCCTCGGAAAAAATTACGCTGTAGTTTCCCCTTGCTTTCAGCCGTTCGCAGTAGCTGCACAGGAAGACCGTTTTGGTTAGTGTTACAAGGCCAAATCAGTCAATCAGCCAGACTGTTGCCCCTGCAACTACTGAAAAGGCTGCTGCCCCTCTTCAGGAACCACACGTTTGTCTGGCCTCTCAAGAGATACCGCTCCGTTGTGTTGCACCTACGGTACAGGTATCTATATCGTTGAGGCACGCAAGCCTCCCCACCAACGGCAAGATCCATGGTTCATAACCCAGCGGCAGTCTACATTTAAGAGAAAGTAGTATGCATAGCGAACACTAAGAATACTCACAACTATCTTGTGGCCCAAGTTGTACAGTAAACCGTAATACAAGATATGATTGGTTTCCTTTGTATCACATAACAGGTCGGCATTACCATAGTGAAACAAATCAACAAGAAAGTCAAGTCCTACTTAAGCAAGGCGAATCCTCTAAGTTCACAGCCGACAACTTCATACAATGTACGGATGTTGGTAAAAAAATGGTTCAAATGGCTCTTGCACTATGGGACTTAACATCTGGGGTCATCATTCCCCATAGAACTTAGAACTACTTAAACCTAACTAACCTAAGGACATGACACACAGCCATGCCTGAGTCAGGATTCGAGGTCTAGAACCGCGCGGCCACACCGAATGTTGGTAAAGTTTATTGAATTGAAAAGTACGTACCAGCCGATATCCCCTGGCCATAATAGACCAACAGCTTTAATTCATACTTGTTCGGTGGATCCCGAATGTCGCCAGCGGATCGAAGAAACTTGGCAGACATGCGTTAGCCGTCTCCTGATGCACCGTGCGGTTCTTTCGTGGTGGCCGCAATGTCCAAAACCGGCGATTCGAAGGGCTCTCACAACTTATGGAAAGCAAAAAGCGAGACAGCTCCGAGATACACTTGAATATTATTACATGGTGCTCCGTGACCTGGCCTCCAGGGTCCCACCACAGAACGTCGAGCGGAAATCCACCACATTCAGGCGTGCGTTTTATCGATCACGAGACATCGTTTGGAGGGACTGACTTTCGATCCGTGTTCGGTGTTTGAACAACGCCGATGCAGAACGCATTTCCATGAATCGTGTATCCAGGGGACACGCGCGTAATCTCCAGTCCTCGATCACAGTGCTCCATGATGGTGGTGATCGGTCCTTGACGCCACAACAGGACATTGCTGCTGGGCTACTGGGCCATGACCGCCTCCTTTTCACCGGGACGCCGACGGACGATCGGATGGGAGAAGGCATTTTGCGACAGATGCAAACGGGGGTGGACGGTACGGATGCAGAGGCGTTATTGGAACTCCTAACGGAGGATTGACATATGGAGGGCACTGACGAAGGATGCGGTGCGTAAATCCCTTGGGCCGTATGGGTTGACACTCCAATTTTATGAAATGCTGCACCCTGAAACGGACGTCCCGTCGCAATTCATCGCTGGAATGCTTATATCAATATCGAAATCGGCAAGGAGTGTAAACGCTCATCGATTTTGAAAGCTGACGATGCTCAACACTGACTACAAGATCTTTGCGCGAATTTTGGCGGCAAGGCTGTTCAAATGTGTTTTTGAAATCTTATGGGACTTAACTGCTAAGGTCATCAGTCCCTAAGCTTACACACAATCTAAATTATCCTAAGGACAAACACACACACACATGCCCCAGGGAGGACTCGAACCTCTGCCGGGACCGGCCGCACAGTCCATGACTGCAGCGCCCTAGACCGCTCGGCGAATCCCGCGCGGCGGCGGCAAAGATCAAGACTGTAATGTCCACGACATTACCATCAGACCAGGTTTGTCTAAGGGTTCGGAACAACATTCATTATTTCCTAGGTGAAAACCGTGACACCATTGCTGTGATAGAAGCATGTCGCATGCGAGCGTCGTTCGTACCAGCGGATTTTGACCGCGCCTTTGATAGGATCAACCGTGATTTCCTTGACTCGATCATTCGACGCATGGCGCTACCTGAGGGTTTTAATACCGTCTTCATGCGCCTCCTTCGCGGCGCTCCTTGGACGGTGAGAGTCAATGGGCAGGGAGGTAGGAACGATTCCTGTTTGCAGCTCAGTTAGGCAAGGATGTCGCTTGTCGATGGCGCTGTTCGCAGTAGTGCTCGGAGTATCGATGCAGACTCTTCGATGGACTCTTACAGGCGTCCGCTCCCCGCGAGTTCCTTCGCAAGTCGTGCATATGCCGACGACGATACTCGTCCTGTCGGAGAACGAAGTACCGGATGATCAACAAGTCAGTATAAGTTTGAAAACTGAATAAATCACGGAATAATGTAGATAGAGTGGTACACATGCTTGGAATGTCATGGGGTTTTGTTAGAACCAAAAAGATACAAAAGTTCAAAAAATGTCCGACAGATGGCGCTTCATCTGATCAGATTAGAAATAATTAGCATAACAAAGTAAGACAAAACAAATATGATAATCTTTACAGGAAATGCTCAATATGTCCACCACCATTCCTCAACAATAGCTATAGCCGAGGAATAATGTTGTGAACAGCACTGTAAAGCATGTCCGGAGTTATGGTGAGGTATTGGCGTCGGATGTTGTCTTTCAGCATTCCTAGAGATGTCGCTCTATCACGATACATTTGTGACTTCAGGTAACCCCAAAGGCAATAATCGCACGGACTGAGGTCTGGGGACCTGGGAGGCCAAGCATGACGAAAGTGGCGGCTGAGCACACGATCATCACCAAACGACGCGCGCAAGAGATCTTTCACGCGTCTAGCAATATGGGGTGGAGCGCCATCCTGCATAAACATCGTACAATCCAGCGGGTGTTTATCAGCCAGGCTGGAGATGATGCGATTCTGTAACATATCGGGAAACGTCTCGCCCGTCACGGTAGCAGTTACAAAACCAGAATCACGCATTTCCATCTGTCAGACACTTTGTGAACTTCGTTTTTTTTTTCTAATAAAACCCCATGTCATTCCAAGCATGTGTGTCAATTTGTACCTCTCTATCTACGTTATTCCGTGATTTATTCGGTTTTCAAATTTATACTGACTTTCTGATCACCTGGTACGTTAAGTAGTTTCCATTCTCGCTACCTACGGCGTCGCGGCGGGTACAGGGTCAACATGAATGAAACCAAGATTATCCACATGGGACATGGGATGAACAACCTGCGCAGTCAGTTTCCGACGGTGGACATCATGCGACGCTTTGGAGTTTCGTTCACCCCATTGCTACATCCGTCAGCGGCGGCGAGCTACCGGCTCCAGAACACGCCCGCCCGCGCATGTGCAACAATTCACTCCCAACCCACGACGTGCTCCAAAGGGTGGGATGTACTAATGTTCGTCGGGCGGGGTAGCCGCGCGGTGTTGGCCGTCTTGTCACCGTCTGCGCGGCTCCCCCCGTCGGAGGTTCGAGTCCTCCCTCGGCCATGAGTGTGTGTGTGTCGTCCTTAGCGTAAGTTAGTTTAAGTTAGATTAAGTAGTGTGTAAGCCTAGGGACCGATGACCTTAGCAGTTTGGTTCCATAAGACCTTACCATACTAATGTTCATCTTGCCTCAGACTGCCACACTTGGGACAGGAACTGCGAATGCCATATGGTACTGCCGACAGGTTTATGGCGACCTCTGCGCAATATGTCAGCCAAGGTATTCTGTTTAAGGTAAAATACGAGACTTTAACTCTCCAGCGCCACTCTGGAGGACTTAATCTCACGAATGTACGGAACAAGGTTCTCGCTGTGTACCTGCGAGCGACGCTACGAACTTGGAACCAGCGGCAACACGCCGTCACGTCGGCGATCCTGGACGTGCTTCTTACCCCGTCCTTTGAACCGCCGTTGGCGGCAGGCACAAAATCGCTTTCTTTTTCCCACGACGCGCGATTCTTTGTTGATTTTAGTTATGTTCAGTTACAGATACCTTCTACAAGGATTGACACAACCCCTGATACATACGGATACTTGAGGCGTCGTTACGGCACCAATGTTGTCGAGCTTAAATACCCAACGAAGGACACGTCTGGGGAGCCGTCCGTACGCCTCTCTTCGCCACGGCAGCGAGATCGTCTTGGTATACATTAATCAACCGCAAGACAGTCACTCGCCGACGACTGTACGACATTCACGCGGTAGGTTCTCCACTCTCCCTTACGTGTCGTCTGCAGTGCGGTGAGGCGGAGGATGTTTGGCGGCCGAAGCGACACGTCATGGCGCTCCTCCAGCGCACGGACGGCTCCACGATCACGACGGACGCTTTATTATTCCCGGACGCGCTCTTTTTCCCCTCGCAAAAATCGTCGGCAATCTGCTGGATTGGAGGCACACGTCACACTACGTGATATCCGGCATGGACTATTGGCTCTCTCCACTAGGACAACATGAGATCATCCGACATCACTCTAAATACAAAAACCACTTTCCGAGCTTTCTAGGCACCATGTTTCATCATGACACTCCCTCCCCCCCCCCCCCCCCCCCCCGTAGTTTCGTGGGCTAGGATATTCCTTCCAGTAAAAGTGACTAGGATGTCACTTCGACCGTATAATTCTTTCCTTCCTTTTTCAAGCGTGATCGTTTCTTTTTCCTGGGATATTAAAATAAAAAATAATTAAATAACTGTACAATGGTTCCTTCCCTATGACTCTCCCTTATCCTGTAAGGAGAAGGGGACATCCTGGCCAGGACTCCACTCTGCCCCCTCTGCCCCCTGATTTATACCTGAACAAAAAAAAAAAAAAAGGTAGCGGCTTTGATTAGTAATTGAAACATTCTCGATACCGGGTTCGAAACCTGCCACGGCTTAAATTTTGATTACTAATCAGCACTGGCGGTCGAAGACTTCCGGCATAAGAAGTCAGCCTCATTCTGACAACGGCCTTGTCAAAGAGGGCGGAGGAGCGGACAGAGAGGTTCAGGGCACTCTCTTGTCCTAGGGGAGGGAAGCTGCCCCTAAAGGCGGAAGAATCAGCAATGATCAACGACATGAGGATGCAGAAGGCAATGGAAACCACTCAATTAAAGACACATAACGTGCATCCACAGGACATGTGTCCAGTAAGTGTCATGATGATCTCTCCATTGTGAAAGATTCCGGAACCGTCCCCCATGCGAATCTCCAGGATGGAATTTTCAAAAGGGACGTGACCATGAGAAACCCAACGAAAGGATAACATTCTACGAGTCGGCACGTGGAATGTCAGAAGCTTTAACATGAGGGAAGCTAGAAAATGTGAAAAGGGAAATACAAAGCCTCAGTGAATTGAAATGGTAAGAAGACAAGGATTTCTGGTCTGATGAGAGTACAGTAAAATCAACAGTAGCAAAAGAAAGGTATAACGGAAGTAGAATTCGTTGTGAACAGGAAGGTAGGGCAGAGTGTGTGTTACTGCGAACTGTTCGCTGATAGGGTTGTTCTTATGAGAATCGACAGAAAACCAACCCCGACAACGGTAGTTCAGCTATATATGCCGACATCGCAAGCTGAAGATGAGAGATAGAGAAATTATAAGACGATATTGAAAGGGTAGTACAATACGTAGAAGGGGACGAAAACCTGATACTCATGGGGGGCTGGAATACAGTTGTAGGAGAAGGAGTAGAAGAAAAGATTACAGGAAATGTGGGCTTGAGACAAGCAATGAGAGTGGAGAAAGTGCAACAAATTTCAGCTAGTAAGAGCGAATACTCTCTACAAGAACCACAAGAGGAGGAGGTGTGCTTGAAAAGGCCAGGTGATACGGCAAGATTTCAGTTACTGTTCGTTATGGACAGACAGAGAATCAGAAATCAGACACTGGACTGTAAGGCGTACCGATGAGCAGATACAGATTCAGGTCACAATGTTGTAGTGATCAACAGCACGCTGAAGTTTAAGACATTAACATTAGTCAGGCAGAACCAATACGTGAAGAAGTGGGATACGGAAGTACTAAGGAATGACGAGATACGCTCGAAGTTCTCTAAGGCTATAGATACAGCAATAAGGAATAGCTCAGTAGGCAGTACAGTTGAAGAGGAATGGAAATCTCTAAAAAGAGCGCTAACAGAAGTAGGAAAGAAAAGCATAGGTACTAAAAAGATAACTCTGAAGAATCCGTGGGCAACAGGAGATACTTCAATTGATCGAAGAAAGAAGGAAATACAAAGATGTCCAGGGAAATACAGCAGTACAAAAATACAAGTCGCTTAGGAATGAGATAAATAGGAAGTGCAGGGAAGCTAAGACGAAATGGCTGCGTGACAAATGCGAAGAAATTGAAAAAGAAATGATAGTCGGAAGGAGTGACTCAGCATAGAGGCAAGTCGAAATAATCTTCGGTGAAATTAAAAGCAAGTGTGGTAACATTAAGAGTGCAACTGGAGTTCCACTAATAAATGCAGAGGAGAGAGTGGAGAGTTGAAAGAGTATACTGAAGGCCTCTATGAGGGGAACGATTTGTCTGATGAGATAAAAGAAGAAACAGGAGTCCATTTGGAAGAGACAGGGGATCCAGTACTAGAATCAGAATTTAAGAGAGGTTTAGAGGACTACGATGAAATAAGGAAGAAGGCATAGATAACATTCCATCAGAATTCCTAAAATCATTCAGGGAAGTGCCAACAAAACTACTGTTCACGTTGGTGTGTATAATGTATGAATCTGGCAACATACCATATGACTTTCGGAAAAATATCATCCACACGATTCTGGAGACTGCGAGAGCTGACAAGTGCGAGAATTATCGCACGATCAGCTTAACAGCTCATGCATCCAAGCTGCTGAAAGGAATAAAATACAGAAGACCTGAAAAGAAATTTGAGGATGTGATAGATGACGATCAGTTCGGTTTTAGGGAAGGTAAAGGCATTAGGGAATGACTTCCATGGTACTAGAGGGAGCTGTAGAGGGCAAAAACTGAGGAGGAAGACAGAGTTTGGAATATGTCAAGCAAATAATTGAGAACGTAGGTTCCAAGTGCTACTCTGAGATGAAGAGGTTAGCACAGGAAAGGAATTCGTGGCGGGCCGCATCAAACCAGTCAAAAGAGCATTAGAGGAAATTCTGATGTTTCGGTTGATAATGGAAACAAGACTAAAGAAATATCAAGACACGTTTATAGGATTTGTAGACCTAGAAAAAGCTTTCGTCAATCTAAAATGGTGGAAGATATTCGAAATTCTGAGGAAACTAAGAGTAAGCTGTAGGGAGAGACAGATAATATACAATATGTACAAGAGCCAAGAGGGAATAAGAGTGGACGACCAGGAACTGAGTGCTCGGATTAAAAAAGTGCAGGACAGGGGTGTAGTCTTTCGCCCCTACTGTTCAATCTGTACATCGAAGAAGCAATGGTGGAAATAAAAGAAAGTTTCAGGAGTGGAATTAAAATTCGAGATGAAAGGATATCAATGATACGATTCGCTAATGACATTGCTATTCTGAGTGAAAGGGAAGAATAATTACATGATCTGCTGAATGGAATGAACAGTCTAATGAGTACAGAATATGGACTGAGAATAAATCGAAGGAAGACGAAAGTAATGGGAAGTAGCAGAAATGAGAACAGCGAGAAACGCAACATCAGGATTGATGGTCACGAAGTAGATGAAGTTAAGGAATTCTGTTACCTAGGCAACAAAACAACCAATGACGAACGAAGCAAGGAGGACATCAAAAACAAACTAGCACTGGCAGAAAGAATATTCCTGGCCAAGAGAAATCTACTGGTATCAAACATAGGGTTTAAACTGAGGAATAAATTTCTAAGAATGTACGCTTGGAGCAGAGCATTGTATGGTAGTGAAACTTGGACTGTGGGAAAACCGAAACAGAAGAGAATCGAAGTATTTGAGACGTGGTGCTACAGACGAATGTTGAAAATTAGGTGGACTGATAAGGTAAGGAATGAGTCGATTCTGCGCAGAATCGGAGAGGAAAGGAATAAGTGGAAAACACTGATGAGGAGAAGGGTCAAGGTTATAGGACACCTGTTAAGACATGAGGGAATGACTGCCATGGTACTAGAGGGAGCTGCAGAGGGCAAAAACTGTAGAGGAAGACAGAGATTGGAATACGTCAAGCAAATAATTGAGGACGTAGGTTGTAAGTGCTACTCTGAGATGAAGAGGTTAGCACAGGAAAGGAATTCCTGGCGGGCCGCATCAAACCAGTCAGTAGACTGATGACCAGAAAAAAAAAAAAGATGAGAGAGGTGTTATTAAAAGTAGAAACCTACGAAAATAAATAATTTTGCTATGACACGTCAAACAATGACGAGTCTCCACCTGTGCATCTTATCCGAGACTGTAGAGGAAGACAGAGATTGGAAGAGATCTAGCAAATAATTGAGGAATTAGGTTGCAAGTGCTACTCGGAAAAGAAGAGGTTGGCACAAGACGAGAATTCGTGGCGGACAGCATCAAATCAGTCAGAAGACTGACGACTCCAAAAAAACGCGGGAAGAATGATGTTTGAACGCCTCTGTGCGTGCTGTAATTATTCTAATCTTGTTCTCACGACCCCTGCGTGAGCAAAAAGTAGGGAATTGTAGCACATTCCTAGAGTTGTAATTTAAGGCCGGTTCTTGAAATTTTGTTAGTAGACTTTCTTGGAATGGTTTACGTCTGGATTCAAAAGTCTGCCAGTTCAGTTTCTTCAGCATCACTGTAACACTCTCCTACAGGTCAAACAGACCTGTAGCTATTCGTGCTGCCGTTCTCTGTATACGTTTAATATATCCTGTTAGTCCTATTTGGTACGGGTCCCACACACTTACGCAATTTTCCAGAATGGGTCGCACAAGTGATTTGTAAGCGATCTCCGTTGTAGACTGATTTAATTTCCTCAGTATTCCACCAATAAACCGAAGACTACCACCTAGTTTACCCACAACTGAGCGTATGTGATCATTCCATTTCCTTCTCTACTCAGTGTTGCAAACAGGTATTTTTATCACCCGGCCGATTCCAACTGCGACTCACTGATACTGTAGGCATAGGATACTTCGTTTTGTGAAGTGCACTATTTTACATAGCTGACTGAATATTAAGCACTTCCTTTCAGACAGCACTTCATTATAGAGACTGCACCATCTGCAAAAAGACTGAGGTTACTATTAATATTGTGTGCAAGGCAATTAACATACAATATGAACAGCAAGGGTCCGAACCCATTTCCCTGGGACACAACTGAGGTCACATTTACATCTGACGATGACTCTCCATCCGATATAACTTGCTGGGACCTTCCTACCAAAAGTCCTCAGTCCAGTCACACATTTCGCTTGATACCCCACGTGATGGTACTTTTGACAATAAGAATAGGAGCGGTACCGAGTCAAATGCTTTTCGGAAAATAAGAAGCACAGCATCTATCTGATTGCCTTAATACAGATGAGGGTTTCACATGATCGACGTTCTTGCAATCTATGCTGGTTGTCGCGGAGGAAGTCATTCTGTTCGACATATCTCATTATGTTTGAGCTCAGAATGTATTCTGAGATTCTACAGCAAATCTGTGCTAAGGATATTGGACGGTAGTTTTGTGGATTTCTCCTACTACCCTTCTTGTAGACGAGTACAGTTCGAGAAATCGACGACAGGGGCCAACTAAGGAGCAAATTCAGTATGAAATCTAATAGTGATTCCATCAAGCCCTGGAGCTTTGCTTAATTTTAACAATTTCAGCTGTTTATCAACACCACTGACGTTAATGCTTATTTCCCTCGTCTTCTCAGTGACACGAGGATTTTATTGGGGCAATTCTCCTGGGTTTTCATTTGTGGAGAAACATTTGAAAACGGAGATAAACATTTTAACTTTTGCTTTGCTACCTTCAGTTTCAGTTCCTGTCTCATTCGCTAGGGATTAGACTCTAACTTCGTGCCACTAAAAGCCTTTGCATACGACCTGAATTGCTTTGGGTTTTGTGAAAGATCATTTGACAATATTCTGATACAGTAGTCATTGATGGCATTACGCATTGCTGTCTTATCAACTAAACGCCTTTCATTCACCATCTACATCTACATCTACATCTACATCTACATCTACATCTACATGGTTACTCTGCAATTCACACTAAAGTGGCGGGAAGAGGGTTCATCGAACCATTTTCATACTACTTCTCTACCATTCCACTCTCGAATGGCGCGTGGGAAAAAGGAACACCTAAATCTTACCGTTCGAGCTCTGATTTCTCTTATTTCGTTATGTTGACGATCATTACTCCCTACGTAGGTGAGCGTCAACAAAATATTTTCGCATTCGGAAGAGAAAGTTGCTGATTGAAATTTCGTAAATAGATTTCTCCGCAAAGAAAACTGCCTTTGTTTCAGTGACTGCCACCCCAACTCGAGTATCATATCAGTGACACTCTCACACCTACTGCGCGACCACCCCAACTCGAGTATCATATCAGTGACACTCTCACACCTACTGCGCGATAACGCGAAACGAGCTGCCCTTCTCTGCACTTTTTCGATGTCCTCCGTCAGTCCTACCTGGTAAGGATCCCATATCGCGCAGCAATATCCCAGCAGAGGACGGATAAGTGTAATGTAGGCTGTCTCTTTAGTGGGTTTGTCGCATCTTCTAAGTGTTCAGCCAACAAAGCGCAGTCTTTGTTTCGCCTTCCCCACAATATTATCTATGTGGTATTTCCAATTTAAGTTGCTCGTAATTGTAATTCCTAGGTGCTTAGTCGAATTGACAGCCCTTACATTTGTGCCATTTATCGTATACACAAAATGTATCGCATTTCTTTTAGTATCCATGTGGATGACCACGCACTCTTTTTTGTTTGGTGCCAATTGCCACTTTTTACACCATACAGAAATTCTCTCTAGATCATTTTGTAATTGGAATTGATCGTCTGATGATCTTACTACACGGTAAATTACAGCGTCATCTCCAAACAATCTAAGGGGGCTGCTCAGATTATCATCTAGATCATTTATGTAGAGCACCGTGGTCTAGGGGTAGCGTCTTTGATTCATAATCAAAACGTCTTCGGTCCCGGGTTTGATCGTCACCACTGCCTAAATTTTGATAAATAATCAGCCAACGGCCTTGTCAAAGAGGGCGGAGGAGCGGATAGAGGTTCAGGGCACTCTCTTGTCCTAGGGGTGGGAAATTGCCCCTAAAGGCGGAAGAATCAGCAATGATCAACGACATGAGGATGCAGAAGGCAATGGAAACCACTGCATTAAAGACATGTAACTTGTATCCACAAGACATGTGGCCTGTAATTGAAGAAGTGTCATGATGATCTCTCCATTGGCAAAAGATTCCGGAATAGTCCCCCATTCGGATCTCCGGGAGGGGACTGCCAAGGGGGAGGTTACCATGAGAAAAACATTGAATAATCAACGAAAGAATAACGTTCTACGAGTCGGGGCGTGGAATGTCAGAAACTTGAACGTGGTAGGGAAACTAGAAAATCTGAAAAGGGAAATGCAAAGGCTCAATCTAGATATACTAGGAGTCATTGAAGTGAAGTGGAAGGAAGACATGGATTTCTGGTCAGACGAGTATCGGGTAATATCAACAGCAGCAGAAAGTGGTATAACAGGTGTAGGATTCGTTATGAATAGGAAGGTAGGGCAGAGGGTGTGTTACTATGAACAGTTCAGTGACCGGGTTGTTCTAATCAGAATCGACAGCAGACCAACACCGACAACGATAGTTCGGGGATACATGCCGACGTCGCAAGCTGAAGATGAACAGATAGAGAAAGTGTATGAGGATATTGAAAGGGTAATGCAGTACGTAAAGGGGGACGAAAATCTAATAGTCATGGGCGACTGGAATGCAGTTGTAGGGGAAGGAGTAGAAGGAAAGGTTACAGGAGAATATGGGCTTGGGGCAAGGAATGAAAGAGGAGAAAGTCTAATTGAGTTCTGTAACAAGTTTCAGCTAGTAATAGCGAATACCCTGTAAAAGAATCACAAGAGGAGGAGGTATACTTGGAAAAGGCCGGGAGATACGGGAAGATTTCAATTAGATTACATCATGGTCAGACAGAGATTCCGGTATCAGATACTGGATTGTAAGGCGTACCCAGGAGCAGATATAGACTCAGATCACAATATAGTAGTGATGAAGAGTAGGCTGAAGTTCAAGACATTAGTCAGGAAGAATCAATACGCAAAGAAGTGGGATACGGAAGTACTAAGGAATGACGAGATACGTTTGAAGTTCTATAACGCTATAGATACAGCAGTAAGGAATAGCGCAGTAGGCAGTACAGTTAAAGAGGAATGGACATCTCTAAAAAGGGCCATAACAGAAGTTGGGAAGGAAAACATAGGTACAAAGAAGGTAGCTGCGAAGAAACCATGGGTAACAGAAGAAATACTTCAGTTGATTGATGAAAGGAGGAAGTACAAACATGTTCCGGGAAAATCAGGAATACATAAATACAAGTCGCTGAGGAATGAAATAAATAGGAAGTGCAGGGAAGCTAAGACGAAATGGCTGCAGGAAAAATGTGAAGACATCGAAAAAGATATGATTGTCGGAAGGACAGACTCAGCATACAGGAAAGTCAAAACAACTTTTGGTGACATTAAAAGCAACGGTGGTAACATTAAGAGTGCAACGGGAATTCCACTGTTAAATGCAGAGGAGAGAGCAGATAGGTGGAAAGAATACATTGAAAGCCTCTATGAGGGTGAAGATTTGTCTGATGTGATAGAAGAAGAAACAGGAGTCGATTTAGAAGAGATAGGGGATCCAGTATTAGAATCGGAATTTAAAAGAGCTTTGGAGGACTTACGGTCAAATAAGGCAGAAGGGATAGATAACATTCCATCAGAATTTCTAAAATAATGGGGGGAAGTGGCAACAAAACGACTATTCACG
The DNA here is from genome assembly GCF_021461395.2 of Schistocerca americana. Classification (NCBI taxonomy): domain Eukaryota; kingdom Metazoa; phylum Arthropoda; class Insecta; order Orthoptera; family Acrididae; genus Schistocerca; species Schistocerca americana. The sequence continues at coordinate 26,261,498 of NC_060119.1, read as the reverse complement.
TTGGTGTGTAGAATATATGAGTCTGGCGACATACCATCTGACTTTCGGAAAAGCATCATCCACACAATTCCGAAGACGGCAAGAGCTGACAAGTGCGAGAATTATCGCACAATCAGCTTAACAGCTCACGCATCGAAGCTGCTTACAAGAATAATATACCGAAGAATGGAAAAGAAAATTGAGAATGCTCTAGCTGACGATCAGTTTGGCTTTAGGAAAAGTAAAGGGACGAGAGAGGCAATTCTGACGTTACGGCTAATAATGGAAGCAAGGCTAAAGAAAAATCAAGACACTTTCATGGGATTTGTCGACCTGGAAAAAGCGTTCGACAATATAAAATGGTGCAAGCTGTTCGAGATTCTGAAAAAAGTAGGGGTAAGCTATAGGGAGAGACGGGTCATATACAATATGTACAACAACCAAGAGGGAATAATAAGACTGGACGATCAAGAACGAATTGCTCGTATTAAGAAGGGTGTAAGACAAGGCTGTAGCCTTTCGCCCCTACTCTTCAATCTGTACATCGAGGAAGCAATGATGGAAATAAAAGAAGGGTTCAGGAGTGGAATTAAAATACAAGGTGAAAGGATATCAATGATACGATTCGCTGATGACATTACTATCCTGAGTGAAAGTGAAGAAGAATTAAATGATCTGCTGAACGGAATGAACAGTCTAATGAGTACACAGTATGGTTCGAGAGGAAATCGGAGAAAGACGAAGGTAATGAGAAGTAGTAGAAATGAGAACAGCGAGGAACTTAACATCAGGATTGATGGTCACGAAGGCAATGAAGTTAAGGAATTCTGCTACCTAGGCAGTAAAATAACCAATGACGGACGGAGCAAGGAGGACATCAAAAGCAGACTCGCTATGGCAAAAAAGGCATTTCTGGCCAAGAGAAGTCTACTAATATCAAATACCGGCCTTAATATGAGGAAAACATTTCTGAGGATGTACGTCGGGAGTACAGCATTGCATGGTAGTGAAACATGGAGTGTGGGAAAACCGGAACAGAGGAGAATCGAAGCATTTGAGATGTTGTGCTATAGACGAATGTTGAAAATTAGGTGGACTGATAAGGTAAGGAATGAAGAGGTTCTACGCAGAATCGGAGAGGAAAGGAATATGTGGAAAACAGTGATAAGGAGAAGGGACAGGATGATAGGACATCTGCTAAGACATGAGGGAATGACTTCCATGGTACTAGAGGGAGCTGTAGAGGGCAAAAACTGTAGAGGAAGACAGAGATTGGAATACGTCAAGCAAATAATTGAGGACGTAGGTTGCAAGTGCTACTCTGAGATGAAGGAAAGGAATTCGCGGCGGGCCGCATCAAACCAGTCAGTACACTGATGACCAAAAAAAAAAAAAAATTTATGTAAATCTGGAACAGCAGAGGGCCTATGACACTACCTTCCGGAACACCAGATATTACTTCTGTTCTACTGGATGATTTACCGTCTGTCATTACGAACTGTGACCTCACTGAGAGGAAATCACGAATCCAGTCACACAACTGAGACGATACTCCATATGCACGCAATTTGATTAATAGTCGCTTGTGAGGAACGGTATCAAAAGCCTTCTGGGAATCTAGGAATATGGAATAAATCTGAGATCCCTTTTCGACAGCATTCATTACTGCTTGGGAATAAAGAACTTGTGTTGCACAGGAACGATATTTTCCTAATCCGTGTTGGTTATGTATCAATAAGTAATTTTCTTCAAGGTGATTCATAATGTTCGAGTACAGTGTATGTTCCAAAGTCCTACTGCAAATTGAGGTCAGTGATATGGGTCTGTAATTCAATGGGTTACTCCTATTTCCTTTCTTGAATATTGGTGTGACCTGTGCTACTTTCCGGTCTTTAGGAAGAGACCTTTCATCAAGTGAGCGGTTGTATATGACTGCTAAGAAAGGCGCTATTGTGTGTGCATGCTCTGAAAGGAACCTGATTGGTATACCATCTGGTTCGGAAGACTTGCCCTTCTTAAGTGATTTGAGTTGTTTCTAAACACATAATATATCTACTTTTATGTCACTCATGCTAACAGCTATTCTAGTTTAGAATTCTGGAATATTTACTTCATCTTCTTTCGTGAAGGAATTACGGAAAACTGTGTTTAGTAACTCCGCTGTAGTGGCACCATCGTCGGTAACATTTCCATCGCTATCGCGCAGTGAAGGTATTGACTGTTTTTTGCCACTGGTGTACTTTACATACGACCAGAATCTCTTTGGGTTTGCTACCATATTTTGAGACAATATTTCAATGTGGAAACTATTAAAAGCATCTCGCATTGACGTCCGCACTATATTTCGAGCTTCCGTGAAACTTAGCCAGTCTTGGGGATTTTGCGTTCTTCTGAATTTGGCATGCTTTTTCGTTGCTTCTGTAACAGTGTTCTGATGTGTTTAGTGTTATATGGTGGATCAGTCCCGTCTCTTATTAACTTACGCGGTATGAATCTATCTATTGCTGTCGATACTGTATCTTTGAATTTGAGCGATATTTGAAATACACTTACATAATTAATTTTAAAGGAATGGAGTCTCTCTCTCAGGACCGAGCGAGGTGGCGCAGTGGTTAGACACTGGACTCGCATTCGGGAGGACGACGGTTCAATCCCGCGTCCGGCCATCCTGATTTAGGTTTTCCGTGATTTCCCTAAATCGCTCCAGGCAAATGCCGGGATGGTTCCTTTCAAAGGGCACGGCCGACTTCCTTCCCCGTCCTTCCCTAATCCGATGAGACCGATGACCTCGCCGTCTGGTCTCCTTCCCCGAAACAACCAACCTCTCTCTCAGGAAGTCATCAAGCGAATGTATATCTGCGGTTTTAAATATATTTTGCGTTTATTTTTAGTGGTTTTGGTGATATGGTTTTGAGCCTCGCTACAATGACGTTGTGTTCACTAATCCCTGTATCCGTCATGACGCTTTCTATTAGCCAACTGGTTGTTATACGCCTACTATGCAGTAATCTTTGTTTCTTTAGAAGTTTCTTGACAGTGGCTGTGTAACATGGAGGGTCCCTTCTGCTCTACCGGGTGTATGTCTACCAGATGAGTGTTCAACTACTCTTTTAAACTTAACCATAGTTCTTCTACAGGCTCCTGCACTGTGCTGAAAGCTTCAAGTACATCACGGAGATATGACGCTACTGATATTTTATGTAGTTTGCTGAACATAAATATCTTCCTGCTTGTTTCAGTTGTTCTCCGTACTTTGGCAAAAATTACTGCCACAGCCGCGTCATGGTTACTCATTCCAGTTCCGACGTGGACATCCGCAAAGAGACTAGGTCCATTTGTTGCCATTAGATACAACATTTTTCCATCGTGAGTGTGTTTCCGAACTACCTAATCTAGGTATATTCCAGAGAAGCCATCACAGGATGTCTTATCACGCGCACCACAAAAAACACTGATTAACTTCTTATGGTCGGGATTCACAGTCACATACAATTTTTTAAAGGACAGCCTATTCCCCGTTGACTTGTAGCATTATTTGTTTCACAATTTCAGTTTCGGTCGTTGGGCTATTTTCGAGTGCTGCTGCAAAAGATTTTGCTTCGGCACAAGTCAGACCTTATAAGATTTTTGACGGGCTCATGTATACTTTTCGAAGGATTTTAAAGTCTGATATGTGCTGAAGCAAAATCTGTCACAGTACCACTTGAAAATGCCCCAAAGGCCGAAATTACAATTGTGAAGTAAATAATTTCTACATTAACGGCGAAAATGATTTCCTTTAAAAAGCTATGAAAACGTCAGTTTTCCCCATTGATTGTCGTATGCTTTACCTCTACAGGGATGACTACAGTGTGATTGGGGATTTTACGTACAAGCGAACTGAGGGTTTCTGTAAAAGTTTTGGGTTACATCCAGGGATGAGTCTGGTGGGCGACAGAAGGATCCACTTACCGTTTTACGGCCCACCCCTGATGCAGAGTCTTGCCCAAACAACTTCAAATGCAGCTTCAGTTTCTGTCTTGGTGAATTTGGGGTTCTTGTGTACTGCGAAAAGTACACTACCCCCATTTCTCATTGACCTATCCTTTCGATGTATACTTAAATTTTCCCTAATAACGTCACTGCTGCCAATTTCATGTTTGAATCAGCTTTCTGTGCCTAGCTGTGTTTTATGTGAGCTTCACTGCCCTTCAGGAGCGCTTCAAACTCGAGCGCTTGGTTCCGAATGCTGGGGCAGTTCATTCTATCGTTTCCTGACCTGGATGGAGAGTCGCCCAATCTAAAAAGTCTTTGTGTACCACCCCCCCCCCCCCCACACACACACACACAGTCAGCTACATGAGTAGCAGCCTCTGATGTGTGGTGCACACCTGATCCATTTAAGGGGACCCTACAATTCTCAACCCTATAGCGCAAGTCGGGAAGTCGCAACCTAGCTTGTCACAGAACCTTCGAATTCTGTAGTTCAGTCCTTCGACTAGACCGAGGGGCCTGGATCAGTTCTCGCGACAGTGGTGCAAATCGTGAGCTTCGTTAAAACTCTGTGTGCAAATCTGGTCTTCTCAGCTTTGTCTGCCATTAGCTGGTACGGTCCGAGGATGACCTCAGAGCCCAGACGACAGACATTGTTACAATGTGAGCTACGTACTGCAGTTGATTGGATCCTGTGCAAGACGTTTAGATTTATTACTTCATTGCTACGGACTCTATTCGCAACACTTTTCTCAGACAGTATCCTCATTTGCCGCTGAATGTGACTATAAAAATATTTCACTCTACGGCATGTAGTTTAGGAGATAACACGTCAAATACGGAACACGTGAAAAACTCCTGCATCGTGCATGACGTTTCAGTTTATTACTTCTTTGCTGATAACTTTGTTCACAACACATCTCGTAGACAGTATCCACACCTACCACTGAATGTACCTGCAAATTTATATCATTGAACAGTACATAATGCTGGAGATTTGACGTCATAAACATCGAGCTGCCTGAAAATGAAACTGCAGGTTTAAATTCGCTACATACACAGGTGAAATATGCGTAGAAATACTACGCGGATTGTGTTTGGCATGAGCGTATGCGAACAAAGTCACGTGTAAAAAATCTCATACTAAACTCCTGGAATTATTTCACTGAAATTTGCTACACATGTTAGTTACAATCTGTAAGGAAATACAGTAGGCGTAAGAACCACCAGAGATGGATGAGTATAATGACATTGAGAGCGAAGGGAGGACGTTGAGATGGTCAGAAAGCGAGGGGAAGCAAGAGATAGACACAAAAAGGAGGAGGAGGAGATGGACATAGGGGAGGGGTAAATGGAAACGAAGAGGGGAGAGCGGAAGATGGACAGAGATAGGGAAGAGGAGGAGATGGACAGAGGCAGGCAGAGAGAGGGCGAGGTGGAGGAAATGCACAGAGAAAAGGAAGAGGAGGAGACAGAGACACAAGTAGGAGCGGGGGAGATGGACACGGAGAGGATAGGGCAGGAGATGAACAGGGAAAACAACAAGGAGAAGATACACAGAGACAAAGAGGAGATTGACAAAGAGAGGGGAGTAGGAGAGGGGGAGAGCAGACGGATAGAGGCGGACGAAGCAGGTGTACAGAGGGGGGAGGGGGGTGGAGGTGATGGACAGAACGAGGGGGAAAGAGGAGGTGGACTAACAGAAGGTTGGAAAAATACGTTCCCGACCACTGCCGGCTACTCAACAAGTATTATTAATAAAATCCGTCGCTACCCTAAAACCAAAATGTTTAAAAAGCCAGTTAAAGCATACCTCTTACATAACACAAACTATACAAAAGAAATCATGTACATAACCCAAAATATGAAACTTCCTGGCAGATTAAAACTGTGTGCCGAACCGAGACTCGAACTCGGTACCTTTGCCTTTCGCTGGCAAGTGCTCTACCAGCTGAGCTACCCAAGCACGACTCACACTCCGTCTTCACAGCTTTACTTCTGCCAGTACCTCGTCTCCTACCTTCCAAACTGGGTAGCTCAGTTGGTAGAGCACTTGCCCGCGAAAGGCAAAGGTCCCGAGTTCGAGTCTCGGTCGGGCACACAGTTTTAATCTGCCAGGAAGTTTCATATCAGCGCACACTCCGCTGCAGAGTGAAAATCTCATTCTGAACACAAAATATGTTTGATTTAAATGTTTACGTTAGTAAAAACTGAAAAGTAAAACAATCTACTTTTTTGCTGCTGGGCTTAACATCTTTATTTTGAAGGAATGGTAAACCCGTTGTTGAGACAGGGAATGTTATAGTAGACAGGCAGGTCTTATTTTAATGGCGCTGGCGGTCAGACGAAGGGATGCGTGTTCTGAGTGTGCGCCTGCAATGAACGCCATGTGTGTGGCGCAGCGTCATCAGTTTCGGAATTAACCACACCTGTAGCTAACTACACACCTGCATGCCTCTTATCTATTAATTTTATTTTTGCACTATGTTGGCATCGCTGTAAAGTGATGTGTGGATGGATAAGCGATCAGCAAGCTGACTGCGCCAGCTGTGCGTCCGATGGCGTGTCTGGTCGCTGTCCTCAGGGTGAGCTGCTACTCAGAGGCAACAGTCGTCCATTTTGCGATTTGCTTCTTTAGTTGGTTCAAGTGGCTCTGAACACTATAGGACTTAACATCTGAGGTCATCAGTCCCCCAGAACTTAGAACTACTAAAACCTAACTAACTTAAGTACATCACACACATCCATGCCCGAGGCAGGGTACGAACCTGCGACAGTAGCGGTCGCGAGGTTCCAGACTGAAGCGCCTAGAACCGCTCGTTCACACCGCCCGGCGCTTCTTCAGTGCTTTCTTTCTAGCAACCTTCTCTAGATAGTCTTTCTTCTCCATTTAGCATTCTGACTTGATTCCCCATTGTCCGTTCCTCTTTTGAGCAATTCTGCAGCATTGTTTCAGTTTTCTTTCTGATGAACTTTCTCCTGAACCACTCGTCTGTACCTCGGAGTCACGTCCAACTACCTTCCTTACTGCTTCACTGACTGCATTCACCGTCGACGCGGCTAATCAGCTTTCGCCACTTTGTGACGGCTTTCTATGCAGCTTTCTTGTGTACGATGACGTGCTTGCCTAAATACTGTTTCTCATATTGTGAAACGGTCAATTACGTGTGGTTCCGGGTACACAAAAACGTCAAGCATCAGAATATTTGTTGCGCGTCAAAAATAGACTTTACTTAGTGCGTTGTGTTCAGTTTTTAATATTTTTTGATACGCATTTAAGATAGATATTATAAAATGTAAAACCTGTAACATACAATTTTGATAACACTGAGATGTGCCTTCTGAATAAGCTATAAAGGTCGAACGAAATATGCAAGAAAGTTGTCACTTTTTACGTGCACTGTGCACGCATTACGTGTTTCCTTGAGTAGCTGAGTCGTGGCTATATTCTGAGGTCCCTTTCTTGCTCCGCTTCGCTCAGCACGCCACAAGTGTAGTAAGGGAAAGCGGCATAAGATATATTCCTCCGCTGGGTACCTGGACGTACGGGAATAGGCCCCCCCCACCCCCCCTTTTTCAGCTGATGCAAACCTCTTGGAAACCTGGGCACGGAAACTTGAGGACAGACAAGCGCAATAACTTTCATTTTGCAGATAAAAGTCTGATATTACGATTTCGATCTATTTTTGAAATCCAAGTGATCGACAATAACGGTTGCTATTGTTATTACCACCAGTTAGGGACGGATTGTCGCTGTATCGTCTATGATCTGGAGGCGGTGGGTGGTGTGTTGCCGCTGGCAGACACGGCGGCCTTCGCGATTTTTCCCCGCACTCACGCGTAGCCTGCATCCTGCAGCAGAGGCTGCCATGCCAGACGCCTGAGTCATTGCTGTTTGGTTGACGTTAACAGAGGTCACTTACGTACTTGCCGAAGATTGCCACATACCGACATCAAGGCTAACGTAGCATACTCCGTCCATTGGAATCCTTCCTTCGAGGTGCGTCATATACAGGTTGATTCACAAGTAAATTCTCATTCTCCGTGAGTGTAATGTACGCACCGAAATAAGTATTTACATATTATATATTTACATTTGCTTCGACTAAGAAGTTATGAGAAATCCTATATATCATAATGTCTTTTGATGATAATGGTGCAGGTAAGTCATGTGTCAGATGGCTAATGTTCCTTGACAACTCTGTTTCGGTATATCCAACCAAAGAAAACTTACCTCTTCATTGTCACCTCAGTCACACAGAGGAGATAGTACGAGGCTGGAGCGATGCGTGTGTTGCTGGAATAGACCACAATCAGACTTAATGCAGGAAGTAATACGGCCAGGATTTTCAAGTCCTGCATTACAAAATGTTTTGCTTATTTAATAGTTGTAAATGACTTGCCGTGCAAAAATAACGTGCAATGAGCATTCTCAACGCTGATTTCCTAGCACCTGTCTTCAGCGTCTGCGCCTTTTGTAGCACCCTTTTTCTTCTCTAACAACATTAACTTTTTCGTGACAAAATTCATTTAGCATATTTTTGAGACCCACTGTTGAATCTTTGCGTTTTCGCATGGAGCCGTTTCTCGTGAAGAAAATGTCTTCAAAAATTATCTCAACACCTCAGTTATTGAAAAATAGCAAGAAAGTGAGAGAGAAAGATCCCACAGGACCTCAGTATTGGGACAACAAGGTTTCTGCACCAAAGTACCGTTATCCAAGATGGCGGCGATGAAATCATCCAAAATGGCGGCGATGACGTCATTCAAGATGACGTGAAGTTTGAATTTTGGCGGTAAAGTGCCACGCCCCCCTTCCCCAGAAAATGGCGTGAAGTTGAAATTCCAAGAGGATAATGCACCACACCCCAGTTATCTCTACAAAGCAAAGAAAATCGCGGGAAGATAGCTCACCTGGGCTACCTCCACTAACCTAACCCCCCTACCCCCAGAAAATGGCGACAAGTTTGAATTTTTTAGGGCTACCTCCACCAACTTAACCCCCCTCCACCCAGAAAATGGTGGGAAGTTCAAATTCCAACAGGATAATGCGTCACACCACAGTTTACTAAGCAAAGAAAATCGCGGGAAGATAGCACATTTCGGCTACCTGAACTAACCTAAGTCACACGACCGCCACTTCCTCCTACGAACTGGTGCCAAGTTTAAATTTTTGCTGTAAGCAAAGGTCACTTGAGGATTCGCTACCAACCTAAGAAAAATGCGGGAAGATCGATCCCTTGAACTAACCTAAGTCATCCGATCGCCACCTCCTCCTACAAACTCGCACCTAGTTTGAATTTTGGTCGTAAACAAAAGTCAGTTCCCATATCTCAGCTAAGCTTGGAAAATGGCGCGAAAGAAAAGACACTTGTACTAACCTCAGTCACCCGACCGCCACCTCCTACTAAGGATTCGTCGGAAAAAAGGACTAGAACAAGTCTTTATCTAAATAATTCCATGCAGCTGTGTTCACCATGAGGTCTGGTGGATTCCAACTGACTTAGAACACATCGCCACCACCAGAGGGTGTTCTCATCTGTGACGTAATCGAAGATGGCGACACCAAGAGATACAAACTGACTTAGTACACAGTAACAGCACCAGAGGGCGCTACCGTGGCGTCAGGTGATAAGGCAAGTACTGTTATTCAAGATGGCGGCACACAATATGTTCACCATGAGGCCTAGTACATATTGACACCACCAGAGTGCGCTACTGTGGACGTGGAATGAAGTTTTACGAATGCCACACCCACCTGGAGTTGGAAGGAAATAGTTAAACTCTCCACCACGATCCTCAACCAACCACCACTTCCCCTTATCAACCCATGGCGTTGGGCTAAGGTGCACTAGCGTGCGCAGTGCGTGATGTCATCCAAGATGGTGGGGCGAAATGACCGGAAAACAACTCTGCCTATGCTAAACATAAGTCTTTATTATTTTTCAAGCAGTATCTCCACCACGATATCTGGTCTCCAACTGACCTAGTGCACAGTACTGCCACCAGAGGATACTGTCATCCCTCGTGTGAGCTAATCCCAGATGGTGGTCTGTAGGGAAAAAATGGTGCGAAAATGACTCAGGCTGCACTGGGATGCAGGGGAGAGTAAGGAAGGAGTGCACTCTATTTATTTTGGAACATTTTATTTAGGCATCCATTATATTTATCACACTGATACAAAACACATGCTTGGGGTCACGCCACACAGCCCACAGATCTGTAAACTACTCCTAAATAACGCTCTCCATTCACGCAAACAACTGCTAATTTACCCAAATAATTTAAGTACAGACATGCAGACTCCTCCTAAATAATGCAGCACAGTGATGTGTAGACACTCTCAGTACTCATAAACTGTCCGAATAAGGCATAGCACAGCCTACAGACCTGTTAGCAAAATAATTCAACAGACACGTAAACAAGATACATAAACACAGCCCCCTGTCCACTAGAGCACGAAGTCACGCACCCATCAGCTGTCAAACCACACACAGCAGCTGCCCTCTTTCGTTTGCCCTGTTTTCTGTATGTGTGTATAGTGTGTGTATATGCATGGCTCACCGAAGGCTCCCCGGACCCACCCCCCTCCACAGGTGGACCAAACTACAGACGTGGAATATGTGTCTGGATGTAACATGTGGTTGTTCCACCCATGAACCCTATCGCAGATGTGGCATATAGCGGATCTCTCTCCAAACATATATACTGAAATGCTGCAAACTTGAGGAAGTACTTGTGTATCTTCTGGTTCCCACCGAACAATTTGTACATGGTATCAAGTATGCGGCAACAGGAGGAATCCGGGGAAACGTCGACATCGAAACGAAGGGAATCAGTGTTGTAGTCAATTTTTTTCCGTTGAGGCAGTATTACACTGTATGTCTGTTGAGGTACCAGTGATACACGCGAGTTGACTACTGTATTCGGTGCTTTTCAGGATGACAGAGGACCATTCACCTCTAAACTTACTTGCCTCTGCGTTAAAGGATAACAGAGAGTGGACGAAGTGATCGATTGAGATGGAACTGTAACGAGGTATGATTTAATGGTTGACTCATTGACGCTAAAGAAGGAGAAGTTGGTGCAGGTCAACTTTTTTTCCAGTCTTCTGTCCGGATGCATCAGTGGCGTGACATAGCCTGCGTTCTAGTCATATACATCTACATGTTCTGTATGTGGTTTAAAACACTGTCTACTTGCGATCGTTAACGGTAAACCCGTCAGTCATCAGAGGACTTCCATCTCATGTGTGATGAATCTTGACACATTCCTCTAAATGAACTCTGATTTATGTGGTGTATTCCATTCCCCCCCCCCCCCCTCCCGCTATCGCATCTTGGGTGTAAAATCGAGACTTCAGCGTCATAAGTAAGTTAGCGGTAGGAGCTTGTGAGGCATTGCTAACCCCGTGTACACATTTGCCCGACAGATGTGCTGTTTAGAGAGTTAGTGATGGAATGAGTTGTAATTTTCACATGTCGGACGCTGCTGCTATGCGTTTATTTGTTTCCTTGTAGGATGTATACCCCGCTACTAACGATCATTTTATATAGGTCTGATGCAGGTATGGTATAATTTCTGAATGGTGTTCGGATGTGAACAGTGGACACTATACGTCTCCGGAAAGCTATGTTGTGCTCGTACCACGCAGGGCAAGTGTTTTAAGGTTTGATAACATAGTTTTTCGTAGAGAAAGCGGGAAATAGGATGTATGACATACTGTTGAAGTAAATCTCTCACAAAGGAATATTAACAATGCTACATTCCATACGACTGATAGGTCGGAAATGCAGGCGATCTAACTTTATAGGCCTGTTTTAAGTGCAGAACGTTGTAGCCTTAGGAGTGCGTGTGTTTACGTTCTCTCTTACCAATACCTCCCAGGTACCGATCCTAGACTCTAGAACAGTACTTTAGAGTTGATAGCTTGTTTGATTTCCGTAAAAATGAGTCGAACTCCATCCGTCTGGAGCTCCATTGCGCATAAAAATCATTCGTATCTTGTTCTTCTTAACTGTCTGCTATTACATCATGGTACTTTGAAATCTGTTACTATGCATCGATAAGCAGTGCTAAGCTCCTCAACATGGACACGTTTCGAGGTGGGGTGTAGCGGTCTTCTTCTGGTCGGTTGCAGATTAATTGGCTAACGGTGTTCCATGGCGGGTTTGTCAGTGACATTGCGAGGATGGTCTTTCACTCTCTAATTTTACCCTAAGACAGCGAGAATCCTCTGTGATTCCCATGCGCAGAGAGATAGATCGTAAATTAAGCACTATGCTCGAGGAGCTATATGGAGCACTGTCTGGTATACTTTGACGATTCATGTGTTCGAGAATTAACACTGAATGGATGTACTGCACAGTCATCTATCCATGTTCGCACTGATACTCGCAAAGTGGAGAAGGGGTGGTTTAGCTATGATACTGAAATTGGGGGAACATGCTGTCACATCAATGGCCGGTGTTGAAGTTAATGCAAAATTGTTCGTGCTATCAACTGTGATGCTTTTTATTACAGTACATCCATGTTGTCTTTTCCATCCCATCCGTGCACTGGTTATCACATAATGATCGACTGATATTGCTTGTTTAAGTTGGGGAAAAAGTTTTGGTGGATGGACAGCAACTTCTGGGGTGGATAGCACCGAAACACTGATCGTGTACATGAGTGCAATATGAGGACTCAGTCGAAAGGGAACGCAAAGCCATCAGCTATTCCGTCAGTGTTAGAGACGAGTCTAAATGTAGAGCTCGTGAATCACCTTCGAACTGTAGTTTGGGGAGCTAAGCCAACATGTCAAAACTCTTCCACTTTGCTTATGTTGTAATTGTCTTTTATTTAAAATAAACTGATGTGCGGCATATTATGCTATCCACCGTAAGAATATGATTTGCACCATGCAACGTCTAGTTTCCTGCAAAAGGCCGTGGGTCAGAACTTCTTAACGTCAGTTTAGAACCTGACACTGTCCTCGAAGTCGTGGCAGATAAATGAAATGTTTGGCACTGTCCAAAAGTGTGTTAGAAAATGATGTTTGAACCAGGACCAGAGGGAGCGTCTCATGCGACTTAGTATAGACTGTGGGACATGATCATTCGCCTACAGTATACGTGATCAAACTTTAAAGTGGTCCCTGCGATGCCTGCATATTTAATAGTCACAGAGGCGGTAGTAGGAGCGGCAGTTTGAGGTGTGAATTCGGCGAGGGACTGGTTATACCGTTAGGAATGCTTGAAGGGCTGCACGCTTCACTATTCTAGGAAAGCATTGCGAAATCTGTTTCACCGCGCTGGACCGCACCCCAGCTTTGCGTCATTGCACCAGCATCGGTGCGTATGTGACTTTTAAATCGGATGAACTTCTATAGTTCGTAATTTTTCTCTGTTGGGGGTATAGAATAACGATGATAACATGTTGGGCTGATTGATTTGAATAGACGTGGATCTATGGTACTTGTATGTAGTTTGGGGATGTACAATATTGCACGCATTTCCGCTGAATGGCCAAAACACCGTCCTCTTGCTCTAACTCAGGTCACTCTATGTCTACATTGGTTGCAGACGATGGTGGGTATATCTTTCTCCGACTTCTGCTCAGTTCCGACTTAAATTGGAATGATCACATCCGGAAAGCTGTAGAAATGAGAGCAGTTGGAAGATGCGTAGGGGGTGACTAAAACCACGTTGGAATTTTACTGTAGCAGCTAGGTTCGGGAAAGGTGTCTCTGTTCGAGATATGGGAGTGCCAGAAATATGATCAGTTGTTGGTGTGATCCGATGCAGATATGTGCTTGAATGGAGAGACCTGATTCCATATGATTTACATTATTTCAAGCGGATAGTGTAACACTAGAGATCTGAGAAGCTAGTGTACATTTTTCTTCTTACGACCTCAATCAGCACATCATCTACAGCTATTGTTTGTGTTCCTTCTCAATCAGTCATCGCCTATAACTCAGTAGATATATCGCAGAACCTCTGATATAGTATCGAGACAGAATGGGCTAGAAATACTATAGAATTATCTAGTTGGGGTGGTGTGAGGGAGTCGCAAATGAAGCTTACATACCGCGTTCCTTAGCTGAATCACTTTCAAAATGGGGTAATTTTATCACAAGGTTGCATCGTGGGCTGGTAATACACATTACTACAATCACAGTCACGGTATTTGTCCCGAAAAAAAAGACACCTAATTAAGAGGTAATGTCGTACCTCGATTCGAAAATGTGGGTATAGCTTTTAACATGGATACTTGTGTGCACCTGTAGAACCAAGACCGTTTGTGACAGTAACATACGGTAGTTTCTGCGATCGGGATTTTCTTTAACATCTCAGTGATTACGACTCTCTTTCTAGGATAGGGTAATAAAATGTTCAAACGTGTGTCAAATCTTATGGGACTTAACTGCTAAGGTCATCACTCCCTAAGGTTACACACTACTTAAACTAAATTATCCTAAGGACAAACGCACACACCTATGCCCGAGGGAGGATTCGAACCTCCGCCGGGACCAGCCGCGCAGTCTATCACTGCAGCGCCTTACACGATAGGTTAGTAGGACTCGCAAGAGAAACCTAAGAGACATGCACACCGATCGTTGATTTTCGATCAGTATTATCTCGTATGTTAGGCAATAATCCGTTGACGAACTATTATAGTAGGGAATCCGATTCGATTGACAGAGAATCTCTATTATCAGTCCTGCAAGAAATGGGTTTGGATAAGAAAACAACTACTATTATAAAAGCGACCCTTACAAATACATTTTCGAAAGTTAAATTTATGGGCGAATTATCGGAACCCTTTGAAATAAAAACGGGAGTGCGACAGAGGGATGGGCTCTCACCGTTGCTGTTCAATTGTGCGCTTGAGAAAGTAGTCGGAGAATGGAACACAAATATTAAAAGTGGTATAAGACAGGGTTGCAAAAAGAAGAACCTTAAAACTGCATTGCTTTTGCAGATGATATGGCCCTGTTTGCTGAAACAATGGAAGAAGCACGGGAGCAAATCCTTGAACTAAAGAAACAGGCAACTAAAACAGGTCTTTACATCTCCTTTAAAAAAACTAAGATATTGACAAACATCAAGCATTCATAAAAATACCTCACAGTTCAACAACAAGATTGAAATAGTAAAAGAATTCAAATGCAGTAGTCGGAATGCTGGGGAAAGCAAAGCAATGGAACCCAGAAAAAATAAACTTGAATTGGTTTTCCAACTAACAAAAAATACATACAACAAAAGATCCCTTTAATGGGGGTCCAAAACTGCACATTACAAGACAGTGATTAAGCCAGAAGCACTGTATGCACCAGAAACACTAAAGATGAATATCAAAGGCCAAATGGAGAAACTTGAGCTAAAGGAAAGAAAAATTTCAAGAAAAATCATAGGACCAAAATTTCAAGACAATAAGATTATATACATCAAAAATAAAGTCTCAACAAGAAAATCGAAAAATTTTCACATACTATGAGAAAAAGGAGGATAAATTTCTATGGTCATCTTCTCAGAATGAATTCCAGCAGAGTAACTAAACAAATCTTTGACTTTTTCCGTAACAGCAGAACGAAACCCAAGTGGTTTAAAGAAACTGAGAAAGACCTAGTAGAATTAAAGATTTCAGAAAATTCACTTATTGATTTAACAGCTTAATTAATTACTAAAGATGAAAACATCAGGTTCCAAGACAAATCTACACAAACGTCCAAACCCTGCATCTCGGAAGAAGAGAGAAAAAGATCAGAAAGAATGAAGAAATACTGGGCCCTAAGAAAAGAACAACGCGCAAAGAAATGATTGATCCAGCGTACCCCAAAGAGGGTGAAACGAAACAAGAAAAGAAGCACGCAAAAAGGAATACAAACGTCTCAAAAATGAGATCGTCAGGAAGTGCAAAATATCTAAGCAGGGATGGCTAGAGGACAAATGTATGGATGTAGAGGCATATCTCACTAGGGGTAAGATAGATACTGCCTACAGGAAAATTAGAGAGACCTTTGGAGAAAAAAGAACGACATGCATGAATATCAAGGGCTAAGATGGAAATCGAGTTCTAAGCAAAGAATGGAAAGCAGGAAGGTGGAAGTATATAGAGGGTCTATACCAGGGTGATGTACTTGAGGACAATATTACGGAAATGGAAGAGCATGTAGATGAAGATGAAATGGGATATATCATACTGCGTGAAGAGTTTGGCAGAGCACTGAAAGACCTACGTCGAAACAAGGCCCCGGGAGTTGACAACATTTAAAGTCACGGCTGTAGAATACACGAACTCTTCATAGACGAATGGAAAAGCTGGTACAAGCCGACCTCGGGGAAGATCAGTTTGGATTCCGTAGAAATTTTGGAACACGTGAGACAACACCGACCCTACGAGTTATATTAGAAAATAGATTAAGGAAAGGCAAACCTACGTTTCTAGCATTTGTGGACTTAGAGAAAGCTTTTGACAATGTTGACTGCAATACTCTTTCAAATTCTGAAGGCGGCAGAGGCAAAATACAGGGAGCGAAAGGCTATTTACAAGTTGTACAGAAGACAGAGGGCAATTATAAGAGTCGAGGGGCATAAAAGGGAAGCAGTGGTTGGGAAGGGAGTGAGACAGGGTTGTAGCCTCTCCCCGATGTTATTCGATCTGTAAAGTGAGCAAGCAGTAAACGAAACGAAAGAAAAATTTGGAGTAGGAATTAAAATCCATGGAGAGGAAATAAAAACTTTGAGGTTGGCCGATGACATTGTAATTCTGTCAGAGACAGCAAAGGTCTTGGAAGAGCAGTTGAACGGAATGGACAGTGTCTTGAAGGGAGGATATAAGATGAACATCAACAAAAGCAAAACGAGGATAATGGAATGTAGTCGAATTAAGTCGGGTGATGCTGAGGGAATTAGATTAGGAAATGAGACACTTAAAGTAGTAAAGGAGTTTTGCTATTTGGGGAGCAAAATAACTGATGATGGTCGAAGTAGAGAGGATATAAAATGTAGACTGCCAATGGCAAGGAAAGCGTTTCTGAAGAAGAGAAATTTGTTAACATCGAGTATAGATTTAAGTGTCAGGAAGTCGCTTCTGAAAGTATTTCTATGGAGTGCGGCCATGTTTGGAAGTGAAACGTGGACCATATATAGTTTGGACAAGAAGAGAATAGAAGCTTTCGAAATGTAACGCTACAGAAGAATTCTGAAGATTAGATGGGTAGATGACATAACTATTGAGGAGGTATTGAATAGAATTGGGGAGGAGTTTGTGGCACAACTTGAAAAGAAGAAGGGATCGATTGGTAGGACATGTTCTGAAAGCATCAAGGGATCACAAATTTAGTATTGGAGGGCAGCGTGGAGGGTAAAAATCGTAGAGGGAGACCAAGAGATGAATACACTAAGCAGATTCAGAAGGATGCAGGTTGCAGTAAGTACTGGGAGATGAAGAAGCTTGCACAGGACAGGTAGCATGGAGAGCTGCATCAAACCAGTCTCAGGACTGAAGACCACAACAACAACAACAACAACAATATACTCTCGCAGGTGGAGATCGTAGCAATAGGAATTGTGGATGGGCAGACACTTTTCTATTCGGAAGGTGTGATCAGTATTGGGAAACTGTCGGAATCACGAGGCGAGCGACTCACAGCTTCAGCTTGCAGCGGGGCAGGAAGGTGTGGCGAACGTTTGTTTAGCCGGCAGCGGGGTGGCCCGGCGACGGCCGAATCGCCCCGGCTGCGGGGTGAGGGGAGGGAAGGAATGCGCGAATTACAGAGCGCGGCGGCGGCGGCGTGCGGCGGCTGCTGTGGGTTAGTGGTTAGCGCGGGCGCGCCGCCGGCGCCGCGACGTGGCAACCGCGCGCCAAGGTTAGTAGGCCGCCATCTTGAGGCCTCTCCCTTCCACGGAGAAGGCGCGGGCAACAAGTTGGCAGCGTGCTGGGAGCCGGCAGTCGGCTGCGGCCCCAGGAGGTGTGAGTGCGCGCCGCGAGTGCTGTGTCGTGTTCCCCCGGGCGCCCGCTGGAGCGTGGAGCGTGCATGTCCGGCGCCTGCTGACGGCGGCGCCGCCATGGAGCGCGACGCGGCGCGCCCTCTCGAGGGCGGGCCCTCCGCCGCCGACCAGGTGAGTGCCGGGCCCACATTCCTCGAGGCCGCGCGCCACTTCGTCTCGCGTGCCGACGACGGCCGTCAATTCTGAGCCCGTTTCACCGGGAGTGACTAGTGGCAAGTGAGTCTACTGCAGCGCCTCTGGCGTTTCGGTCGTGTACGCAGTCCCTCCTGTCACCAGTGGTCGCCTCGTGTACAACTCAGTTGTCTGCTGCGCAGTTCGGCGAGTGAAAGGTGTCAGGAGCGCCCTTTGTACTGAAAATTCGAAATGTGCGCAATGCAGGAGCGAGCAGTGGTAATGATCGGTGGAAAATTCGTAGTGGGTGTTCTCGACGAGGATCGTACGCTAAAGTGAGAAATAAGACAGTAGGAAAAATGTCGTAAAGAGCTTGTCCGCAGCTCGTGGTCGTGCGGTAGCGTTCACGCTTCCCGCGCCCGGATTCGATTCCCGACGGGGTCAGGGATTTTCTCTGCCTCGTGATGACTGGGTGTTGTGTGATGTCCTTAGGTTAGTTAGGTTTAAGTACTTCTAAGTTCTAGGGGACTGATGACCATAGATGTTAAGTCCCATAGTGCTCAGAGCCATTTGTCGTAAAGACAGTTCAAAAGTCCACATTTATCTACTCGACGAAAACATCAAACAATATTTACAAGGCTGTAAATAGGGGCTTTTCACTTTATCCTTTGTATCTCGTTTCCCCCCTAACTGCCAAACAACGGAGAAAATTATTTTTCTCGATAAAAAGATTTGACTTTTATCACACTCAAAACATTTTCCATTAAAAAACGTCCTCTATTTACGTTCTTATTTGTGCGTATGGCCTACTCTAGGCTTTTTCTCTCTTCTGGGAGAACACTTAATTCGCTCGTCCAGCATTCGCAGTGAGTAACGAAAACAGAATAAACGTGTTCATAAAGGTTAAAAAGACACGAGACCACACAATTCGTCTGTGTAACAAGAGTCTGGTTTGCGTGGGTAGAGTACCTTGCGATGTCAGCGGGCGACGCCACAGTCCCGTGTTCCTGCACGTGCGCACTCCGCAGCGTAACACACAGTTTACAGCCCCTCACTCGGGATTTCACGTAGCTGAACCACTGGCGGCGTGATCAGCGGCTGATTCACTCGCTGCCACAACGGACAGGTCCGGGCCTTACATCAAGCAGGACCCGCGCGGAGTGCAGCCTACAACACCTCTCTTCTCCTTCGCAGATGCAGTGATGAGGCGGGATTGATTCTGGTAAAGCGTGCACCAATGCAACAGGAAGGCGAGGACAAGGCTGGTACATCACTTACGAGGGAAACTTCCCATCACACCAACCCCCCCTCCGCCGCCACCACCACCACCACCACCACCCCTCAGATATAGTGGTAAGATGACTCGGTGGATGGTCAGCCCGTCAAAAGCTGAACACTGATCGAGCATGAAAACAGGAAGAAGGCGTACTGCACTGAAAAAAAAAAGCAAAATAGAAACAGTAAACGGTTCAAGCTTAACAAATGCAATACTGGACGAAGATCAACAGCCACAGCGTCGTGGTTAACTGGCCATGGATTGTGAAGTGGTCGAACCGTGTTCAAAACTATCTTCTATTTCTTTTTTCACAACATTGTGAACTGTCCGTCCGGTCATTGAAATGTTCGTTCTCTTTCTGTTGCCTTGGTAGTTGTCATACTGTACATTGGTTATAGAATGTGAGTCATGTGGTAATAATACGTTACCGTCGCAAGTAAACGTGATGAACAGTGAGACAAGATACCACATAGACGTTTCACAGAATTAAAAACAACAAATAAACGGGTGTGAACTTGTCAATGCTACAAAACCGGAAGGCAACTTCAAAAACGTTAAAAACTTACGTTGTGAAACAGCACAGAGAAACTGTGTGACTCTGAAACCGTTGCGCTCGTTTGTTCCGGCGCATGTGACGAAACTAGGCTATTATATTTTCATCATTTCGTTGGTAGTACATTCATACAATCATCTAAATCGGACAAGGAGGCATATCCCACTCACCAGCCGTACAAGATTCTCGTCACGTGACACGCGTACTGTCACTAACGCCGTGTATGGTAGGTCTAGACCAGACGTGTTCGCCGGTGGCGGATTCGGTTGGCTTCTCCCACTGTCATCAAAAGTTAGCGATTCCCATTCGAAAGCCACTTCCTTTCGACTGCTAATAGGGTAGTTGTGCAGAATCAATTGATGTCTACTTACACCTCGCTGTTGCAAACGGATGTTACACTACGACACAGATACAAATTTGAATCTTTTTTTCACAGTTCAGTACATCTTCTTTCGGTTTTCATGATTGATCTGTGTTCAGTTTTTTACGGGCTCTCTGTCCCCTGTGCCTCTTACCACTAAATATGAAGGGGGTGTGTGGGGAGATTTCCTTGTCAGCTTTGCGGGTGGATAGTCTTGTCTGCCAGCTGTAGCGAAGAATCAGCCAGGCCGAGTTCCTCTGGCGATGTCGTGATTGACAGTCGAATTACTGAATGCCACGGCCAGTGTCAGTGTGCGTGCAGACTGTCAGACTCGATTCCGCACTTGTACGTTTGCCGCATCGAGGCGAGTTTTCAGAGGGTGGCTGTACATGAGGCGACGTCGCGCAGCTGTGGAGTAGAGGAGACGCGGCCGCCTTCCCCACCCCCACCCCCCACCCCCACCCGCGCATAGTTTGTGCGCTGGTCTGATGGCCTGGAATATGCACGGCGTGCAGTGGTAAGGAAGCACGGGACACGGATAAAGGCTTGTTTGAAAACGCACTAGTAAACCGTGATGCAAACATTTCGGAATTTGCGATAAATGGTTCGACTGGCTCTAAGCACTATGGGACTTAACATCTGAGGTCATCAGTCCCCTAGACTAAGAACTACACTACTGGAGCGCCTGCGATGGTGTACTCAGCGACGAACCTGGATGCACGAATGGCAAAACGTCATTTTTTCGGATGAACCTAGGTTCTGTTTACAGCATCATGATGGTCGCATCCGTGTTTGGCAACATCGCGGTGAACGCACATTGGAAGGGTGTATTCGTCATCGTCATACTGGCGTATCACCTGGCGTGATGATATGGGATGCCATTGGTTACACCTCTCGGTCACTTATTGTTCGCATTGACAGCACTTTGAACACTTGACGCTACATTTCAGATGTAACGACCCGTGGCTCCACTCTTCATTCGATCCCTGCGAAACCCTACATTTCAGCACGATAAAGCACGACCGCATGTTGCAGGTCCTGTACGGGCCTTTCTGGATACAGAAAATGTTCGACTGCTGCCCTGGCCAGCACATTCTCCAGATCTCTCACCAATTGGAAACGTCTGGTCAATGGTGGCCGAGCAATTGGCTCGTCACATTACGCCAGTCACTACTCTTCATGAACTGTGGTATCATGTTGAAGCTGGATGGGCATTGTACATGTACACGCCATCCAAGCTCTGTTTGACTCAATGCCCAGGCGTATCAAGGTCTTCATTACGGCCAGAGGTGGTTGTTCTGGGTACTGATTTCTCAGGATGTATGCACCCAAATTGCGTGAAAATGTAATAACATGTCAGTTCTACTATAATATATTTGTCCAATGAATACCCGTTTATCATCTGCATTTCTTCTTGGTGTAGCAATTTGGATGGCCAGTAGTGTATTTAAACCTAACTAACCTAAGAATATCACACACATCCATGCCCGAGGCAGGATTCGAACCTGCGACCGTAGCAGCAGCGCGGTTCCGGATTGAAGCGCATACAACCGCTCGTCCGCAGCGGCCGGTTCGGAATTATTAAGCAAAAATGTATATTAGGACGTACTGGACCGTGCAGGACGACAAAATATAGTTGGGCGCCACATACGTGGAGGATGAGTCGCGCAGAATTGTCACTCATTGTTGTTGACACATAACAGCGGCGAAATGTGTACTGCAGACGAGGAAAGAGGCAAACTGACCATTTACATAGGAACACAGACCATAAAATCTCTTTGTTAGTTTAGCTGGCCGGCCGCTGTGGCCGAGCGGTTCTAGGCACTTCAGTCCGGAACCGTGCTGTTGCTACGGTCGCGGGTTCGAATCCTGCCTCGGGCATGGATGTGTCGGATGTCCTTAGGTTAGTTAGGTTTAAGTAGTTCTAAGTCTAGGGGACGGATGACCTCAGATGTTAAGTACCATAGTGCCTGAGCCATTTGAACCAGTTCAGTGAGCTGCAAAGATCAGTTTAGGTACGTAACTTTAAATTACGTGCACACTTCGACTGCTTGGGTGAGTGGAAATAGAAATGTAAATGCCTAGAAGCTAAAGACTGCGAAGGAACTGTTTTCGCGGGATCCTCTTCTTCTTGCTTGAACGCCATTAACGTTCTTCATCCTTCGTTTTTTCCTTTTTATCCAGTATTCCTGCATTGTTTCACTAAGTTTGTTTTTTCTGTTTTGAGGCCACTTTGTGCCAGATTTTTCACCTCCTGCGGTGCAATCCGTCAAGGCTTTTTCTCTAAAAAAAGTTTTTCTTTTCAGTATTTCTTCTCTAGTGGCATTCCTTTCCAATTCTTTCCTAACCACTTGAATCGAGATAGTTGTTAATTCCTTTTCCGTAAGATACCTGGAGATCTAGCTGAATCTGTTGTCATCTATTCAGTACAAACGTTCTTTGTTATTAGTTCTAACATGTTTTCTATATTCTGACGTGAGCAGCTCGTGGTCTTGTTATATAACCATTGTTTCTTCTTCGGCAACATCTTTATTTTATGTCTTCCTGATGCACAATCTATACTACTTCCATTTGCAGCCAGTGTAGGTTACGTAAATACGACTCGGAAAGCAGCCCGTGAACACTGAAATGCGTTAATATCCGCAATATTGTCTACATCTGCGAGAGAAGTGTTCACAGAACTTCGATGCCGGAGAATGCCGATGGAAACTCGTACGTACAAATCGTCGACTGTGTCTTGTCGATTTACGTGAATCCACGTGTTGTTGGAGGTACAAGTCTTCGAAGCGTGTAATGGGAAGACGGGTGAAAGTAACAGAACTCTGACTGCCAGGGCTGCTCTACTGGAGCCGCGGGCAGGCGGTGACGTCACAGGCGGCAGCCAGCCTGCAGTCCACACACAGCACGGCTGACGAGTGCAGGCTGTTGGCGGCTGAGGCCGAGGGGCGTTACCCAGTGGCAGCGAGGATAAGGCCTATCAAAGGTCTCTGTCAAAGGCTTTGTAAAGCTTCGTTAGCCAAACTAACTCACTGGAGTTACATCACGGTTGTAAAATTTTTCGTCATCGATGTTCGGGAGTGGATGCCGAACAGTTAATCGTCTGTGCAACAGCATTTAATTTGATGTCGGGGCGAGCGTATTGCTCGAAAAGAAAGCGAAATGGAGACAATTGTAGGTGAAACTGCGCATATCAAGAAGAGAAGCTCGAAGGGTTCGCCAGAATTTGCTTCGTCAGATACGGTGCGAGGACATAAGGAACTACGAGAATTGTTCGAGAATGAGTGAAGATGATGATGTTCAGATGTGTGTGAAATCTTATGGGACTTGTCTGCTAAGGTCATCAGTCCCTAAGCTTACACACTACTTAACCTAAACTATCCTAAGGACAAACACACACACCCATGCCCGAGGGAGGACTCGAAACTCCGCCGGGACCAGCCGCACAGTCCATGACTGCAGCGCCTAAGACCGCTCGGCTAATCCCGCGCGGCATCAATTTAACACAATTATAATCTGTGCCACATGAGCCACATGCGGCTTATTTGATTTAAAACCGCAATAGGTATAAAAAAAGGCGTTTTTCGAGAAATGACTCAAACGCTTAGCTTATTTCATTATAATAGCTATATATAATATTATTTACAATTTCTTGACTTGGTCCCACACAGCATTGTGAATGTGTCTGAAACACTCTTTGCACGTAAAACTGTCACATTTATTGCTCAACCTCTTCACTTTCTTAGCAACATCTTTTTTTTTTCTTCTGTTCTTCCCGAGCACCTGCTTCGACTGCTCTGCTTTGGTCCCTCTACTGCCACAAGGCGATGGCTGTTATCTTCCTGGAACGGTTGTAGTGTTGCTCATGGTTGTGGATATTTGGCATTCAATAGTAGTAGAGTCGAGCGCTCCCTCAAAGGAATTATTTGTATGCGGGACTTGGATCCTTTGTTTGCCAAGTTCTACACCATGAACATATACAAAAGACGTCCAAAAAGGATTTAAAAAACAGTCTTTCTCTACCATATGACCGTACGCCGAAGTGTCGTTGAGTATGAGCTCATCTGATCGGATACATAAATAAATGACTTGATGGCATTGTAGTCCACGACTGCTTTGGGTTTCGAAACTTCCACGCCATTTTTACGTTTTATAGGCACCATATCATCGTTTGGTTTAAATCATCAAAACATCCCATTTATCTTTCCATTTGATCACGGAGATTTTTGTGTTGCTCTATGAACATACTGCTTGCCCTTTTTTCGGTTTTGTAAATATTACGGTGTGTGGGTTAGCTTTTCTGTTACTCCTAAGAGTGCCAACAAGGTGTGTGGACGCATTGATTAGTTCTGCATCCAGTGATACACTACTGTACCAATTGTCCTCCGGTTGTAAAACAAAAGGTCAAGTAACTCCATAAGTACTTTTTGAGGAACACAAACAACTGTAGTTACTTCCTTACCAGCGTACACTTAGAGGTTCCATGTATAGCCAGATGGAAGGCAAAGTTTGAAGGCTTTTACCCCATACCTATGCCTTTTGTTTGGTCCATATTGCCGAAATGATAGACGTCCTCTAAAAGGAGTGATAGTCTCATCAATACAAATTTCCTCTTGAGGACAAATCGTGTCCTTGAATTTTGGTACTATCAGGTCTAAGAGAGGTTGGATTTTGCGGAGTCTATCCTGTTGAATTCTAGTTTCATTATTAGAAGCACGAAATAATCTGAGGAGCATTTCAAACCGATTACGTGGCATAATGGAGCCGACCTTGTCAGAGTAAAGCGTCGCCTTGCTCCAATAGCAAACTAAGTTTGGCATTTTTACCAAGGCCATCCAGATTATAATGCCACAGAAAAGTTTCATCTCTGCAATGTTTGTTTCTTTGCATTACGTTAGCCTGGAATTGCGACTGAGTTGTTGAGAATCAATTTTTTGTTTTCCATATCGATTTGTTTCAGCCACAAGAAACTCAATGAGATAAAAATACGCTTCCTCTGGTGAACAATTGCTCAACGTATCCAAAACATTATTTGATAAAGAAGGGGGGAAAGCACGTAGGAAATATCTCTGGCCCCTTAGTAGCACCTGGCCATATTAGATCTGTGACATTGGTAATATTCGCATCTGGTGTTTCATCGGCGTCATTTTCGGAGTTACCGCCGTTATGTATTACACTCACATCCACATAATTTTGCAACAATGGATGTTTTAAATAATTACGGCCTGTAGAGCAGGGAGGGTCTTCTGGGCCTAATGTATCTTGTGGAGAGCCAGACGTGATAAGAAAAGTATTAACTGGATTAGGCGTATCACAGAGATTCGATTCCTCAAAGTCACTCTCTTCGTCATCACTTTCAAAACACTTCTGTTGCTTTGTACGGTCTCCAACATAACGTTCATTATCAAGGTCGCTGTCTGTGTTATCAAATATCCAGCACTTACGTAATTTGTACAAATTAGGTAAGTGCTGGATATATTTAGGAATATTGAAAAATACAATCCCGCAACTTCGCAACAAAATCGCGCGGAATTTTCGACGCAAGTACCATAACCACTTAACCTCACATATTTATGTACGCTGTATTTCATCTTTTGGAGGTTAGTTATTTTCACATATGGCGCTTCAAACACTGTTTTCTACCTTAGGGCAACAACACACAAAAAATATTTCGCCACAGTGGAATAATAAAAATTGAAAACGGACGATAATGTAAAGTGTATCTTGAAAATCATGTGAACAACCGTCTGATGATGAACTTGCCAGTTCGAAACCGGTAACGACGCTGTTTACCTAAATAAATAGCAGTATTAATAGTGGCTGGTTGCTGTTTTCTTCTTTGTAAGAACTAATCTACATTAAAAATGTCACTTTTACAATTTGATAAACTGTCTTGCATAGCCTCGTTCACTAGCTGTTCAAGTTCTTCAAAAGTTTGGCTTCTTTTGGCCATAATAATAAACTAGGAAACTAATCAAATACACAAACGTAACCTCAACTAGCATACACGACCAATCAGCAAAACTAACAAAAGACTACTATAGCTGGGTCGTTGTTAAGTATACCTCTGACGGTTGCAGTTAGGAATCACCATGGCTACCAACCGCAAAAATATTGAGAGTCATTACTTTTAAACCCGTAGTTGAAACGCATTATCTGTGAGACCTACGAGGCTTCGCATGTGAGCCAGTTAGGGCTCACGCAGCCCACAGTAGAATGTATCCCTGAACCAAATACGGCTCACGTGCCGTCACAACCCGTGTAACTGCGAGCCACTCAGGTGGCAGTCAATGTGTTAACAGGCGCTGTTCCGCCCTCGCGTTCTGCAGACGGATAGTGCAGTGGCGAAGCTGGTGAGGCCCGCGGGAGCGCCGTGCGCCCGGCCTGCGTGTGACTCCTGCCGAGTGCCTGCTGGACAGTACTCCAGGGTCGACAGCTGCTTAGGAAGGCACGGCGCGCTTTCAGACCGCCGCAGACACCCGCCGTTGGCCACACCTTCTCCCGCACTTCACTACCGCAACACTTCGCTCTTGAACTGAGGTACCAGCCGGCATCCCATCCTCTGCGACCTCCGTTGCGCCTTCAGACTTGTTCGTTTTCATTCCTCACAGTTGTGGGGTCAATACTTTATCTGCTGCTCCCACTCTTTATGTTGAGGACTGCGAGCTTCCATTTTGATGAAAATTTCGCTGCCGCTGAAAAAGATTGATACCAGTGTTCTGTTAGGACGGATCCGTAGGATCTAAGGCAGCGCTCGTACACACACACAACGAAAGTAACACACAATAGTGAACTGTAAAATACGCAATGCTCTTTTTTTTTACTCAGAACATATTTATTGCTATTGTTGTTGTTGTGGTCTTCAGTCCTGAGACTGGTTTGATGCAGCTCTCCATGCTACTCTATCCTGTGCAAGCTCCTTCATCTCCCAGTACCTACTGCAGCCTACATCCTTCTGAATCTGCTTAGTGTATTCATCTCTTGGCCTCTCTCTACGATTTTTACCCTCCACGCTGCCCTCCAGTACTAAATTGGTGATCCCTCGATGCCACAGAACATGTCCTACCAACCGATCCCTTCTTCTAGTCAAGTTGTGCCACAAACTCCTCTTCTCCCCAATTCTGTTCAATACTTCCTCATTAGTTATGTGATCTACCCATCTAATCTTCAGCATTCTTCTGTAGCACCACATTTCGAAAGCTTCTATTCTCTTCTTGTCCAAACTACTTATCGTCCATGTTTCACTTCCATACATGGCTACACGCCATACAAATACACTCCTGGAAATTGAAATAAGAACACCGTGAATTCATTGTCCCAGGAAGGGGAAACTTTATTGACACATTCCTGGGGTCAAAAAAAAAATGGCTCTGAGCACTATGGGACTCAACTGCTGAGGTCATTAGTCCCCTAGAACTTAGAACTAGTTAAACCTAACTAACCTAAGGACATCACGGACATCCATGCCCGAGGCAGGATTCGAACCTGCGACCGTAGCGGTCTTGCGGTTCCAGACTGCAGCGCCTTTAACCGCACGGCCACTTCGGCCGGCTATTCCTGGGGTCAGATACATCACATGATCACACTGACAGAACCACAGGCACATAGACACAGGCAACAGAGCATGCACAATGTCGGCACTAGTACAGTGTATATCCACCTTTCGCAGCAATGCAGGCTGCTATTCTCCCATGGAGACGATCGTAGAGATGCTGGATGTAGTCCTGTGGAACGGCTTGCCATGCCATTTCCACCTGGCGCCTCAGTTGGACCAGCGTTCGTGCTGGACGTGCAGACCGCGTGAGACGACGCTTCATCCAGTCCCAAACATGCTCAATCGGGGACAGATCCGGAGATCTTGCTGGCCAGGGTAGTTGACTTACACCTTCTAGAGCACGTTGGGTGGCACGGGATACATGCGGACGTGCATTGTCCTGTTGGAACAGCAAGTTCCCTTGCCGGTCTAGGAATGGTAGAACGATGGGTTCGATGACGGTTTGGATGTACCGTGCACTATTCAGTGTCCCCTCGACGACCACCAGTGGTGTACGGCCAGTGTAGGAGATCGCTCCCCACACCATGATGCCGGGTGTTGGCCCTGTGTGCCTCGGTCGTATGCAGTCCTGATTGTGGCGCTCACCTGCACGGCGCCAAACACGCATACGACCATCATTGGCACCAAGGCAGAAGCGACTCTCATCGCTGAAGACGACACGTCTCCATTGGTCCCTCCATTCACGCCTGTCGCGACACCACTGGTGGCGGGCTGCACGATGTTGGGGCGTGAGCGGAAGACGGCCTAACGGTGTGCGGGACCGTAGCCCAGCTTCATGGAGACAGTTGCGAATGGTCCTCGCCGATACCCCAGGAGCAACAGTGTCCCTAATTTGCTGGGAAGTGGCGGTGTGGTCCCCTACGGCACTGCGTAGGATCCTACGGTCTTGGCGTGCATCCGTGCGTCGCTGCGGTCCGGTCCCAGGTCGACGGGCACGTGCACCTTCCGCCGACCACTGGCGACAACATCGATGTACTGTGGAGACCTCACGCCCCACATGTTGAGCAATTCGGCGGTACGTCCACCCGGCCTCCCGCATGCCCACTATACGCCCTCGCTCAAAGTCCGTCAACTGCACATACGGTTCACGTCCACGCTGTCGCGGCATGCTACCAGTGTTAAAGACTGCGATGGAGCTCCGTATGCCACGGCAAACTGGCTGACACTGACGGCGGCGGTGCACAAATGCTGCGCAGCTAGCGCCATTCGACGGCCAACACCGTGGTTCCTGGTGTGTCCGCTGTGCCATGCGTGTGATCATTGCTTGTACAGCCCTCTCGCAGTGTCCGGAGCAAGTATGGTGGGTCTGACACACCGGTGTCAATGTGTTCTTTTTTCCATTTCCAGGAGTGTACTTTCAGAAACGACTTCCTGACACTTAAATCTATACTCGATGTTAACAAATTTTTCTTCTTCAGAAACGCTTTCTTTGCCATTGCCAGTCTACTCTTTATATCCTCTCTACTTCGACCGTCATCAGTTATTTTACTCCCCAAATAGCAAAACTCCTTTACTACTTTAAGTGTCTCATTTCCTAATCTAATTCCCTCAGCATCACCCAACTTAATTCGACTACATTTCATTATCCTCGTTTTGCTTTTGTTGATGTTCATCTTATATCCTCCTTTCAAGACACTATCCATTCCGTTCAACTGCTCTTCCAAGTCCTTTGCTGTCTCTGACAGAATTACAATGCCATCGGGGAACCTCAAAGTATTTTCTGGTAAACCTTCCGGGATGTAAGGTTGTGGTCCATGAAACTCTTCAGCTCCTAACGTTTTGTCCAGAGCTGCGCTGGACATCTTCAGAGGGGTGTTTCTCCTCCGGTGAGTCTTGTTGACGCTACTCATTACGCTAAACCAACAATAGTCTCTTGGCATCTAATCATATTTCCTTACCCTTGCTGGAAACATTAATCGATAGATATGTTACTAATTGAAGTTTAATTATAAAAAATTGTACCAAGAACAATGCGTTTTGGGTGGATCTTCAGTGTGTCGCTGTCTTCAAATAGTCTGTTCTCATAATACGCAAGTTACAGTAATTCTTTTGCCACGAATATGATGTTTCTCATAATTTTGTTGGAACGAATCACACAGTTACCAACGGGTTTTCCAGTGATTCTCAATTTGCTGGTGCTCAGAAACGGCATATATACATATAGGCTTGAAATGAATGCCAATTTGGCGCCTCACAACTCTCTACTGAAGGGAGACGGCGTGCGTGTGACGTAGGTGGCGTTGTGCCATCTCATTGGTCAACGCTCAGACGCACGCTCAGAATATCTGACATGCCAGATACTGCTCTGCACGTTCGGAAAGATTCCCGAACGTGCTGTTCCACGATATGACGTCAGAAACTCGGCACGTTCAACGCTCGGATGCACGGTCCGTGTGCCGACGGCTTAATGCGCTCGCGGCTCTATTCCCGGCCAACATTCTCGCGGGCAGCGTCATTGGTTTGCGCGTGCTTCTGGTACCGACTGTCGCAGTCTCTTCTTGTGTGCTATCTCGGTACACCACACTTCGTTGTGTGTTTCCTGGTACTGAGCAATGTCAAGAGCGAGTTCACAAATTTTATCAGCTTGTGGTTCTACGGTCGAGCGTGTGGAATGGTTTGCGCGCGTTACGGCCCTACAGCGTCATCAATTATTGCCGACAATGCTCCCAACGATTCTGCAGTTGTTGACGAGGCGCCTATCGTGGCAAAACAAAAAGACAATGTGATTCGCTCCAGCGTTTGAGCGTCGACGTACGAGATAACCTTAAAAACGTCGACCTTATGAATTAATACATCTACTACAACTAGGATTCCCCAGGCACGAAATCAGCGAGCAGGCAAAAATATACGTTATGTCACCGCCAGTTCAACTCAACACAATTAACACAGACCCACATTAATGTTTACGTTTCCAGCAACAATAACAAAAAAAAAAATTACGCTGCGTGCTTGTCGAAGCATTTCGCAACGAAGCCGTTTCGGACATCACATCTGACGATCGAAGCCTGCCTGAGCGGCCAAGCGGTTCTAGGCGCTGCAGTCTGGAACCGCGCGACCGCTACGGTTGTAGGTTCGAATCCTGCCTCGGGCGTGGATGTGTGTGATGTCCTTAGGTTAGTTAGGTTTAAGAACTTCTAAGTTCTAGGGGGCTGATGACCTCAGAAGTTAAGTCCCATAGTGCTCAGAGCCATTTGAACCATTTTTGAGGATCGAAAAAAAAGCCCTCGATCATACTTTGTCCATCTTGAAAAAAACATCACAGAGTGCAGATATTAAAAAGAAAAGCCGTTGCAAATGATGCGTCATTAAACAACGACAGTGTCAGAGGCACTTAAAGCGTTCGTGACAGAAGCTGGAGTAATGTTGTCTCAGATAAGATGCACAGGTGGAGACTCGTCATTGTTTGACGTGTCATAGCAAAATTATATTTTCGTAAGTTTCTACTTTTAATAACACAACTCTTTTTTTTTTTTTTTTTGGTCATCAGTCTACTGACTGGTTTGATGCGGCCCGCCACGGATTCCTTTCCTGTGCTAACCTCTTCATCTCAGAGTAGCACTTGCAACCTACGTCCTCAATTATTTGCTTGACGTATTCCAATCTCTGTCTTCCTCTACAGTTTTTGCCCTCTACAGCTCCCTCTAGTACCATGGAAGTCATTCCCTCATGTCTTAGCAGGTGTCCTATAACCTTGACCCTTCTCCTCATCAGTGTTTTCCACATATTCCTTTCCTCTCCGATTCTGCGCAGAATCCACTCATTCCTTACCTTATCAGTCCACCTAATTTTCAACATTCGTCTATAGCACCACATCTCAAATGCTTCGATTCTCTTCTGTTCCGGTTTTCCCACAGTCCATGTTTCACTGCCATACAATGCTGTACTCCAGACGTACATCCTCAGAAAGTTTTTCCTCAAATTAAGGCCGGTATTTGATATTAGTAGACTTCTCTTGGCCAGAAATGCCTTTTTTGCCATAGCGAGTCTGCTTTTGATGTCGTCCTTGCTCCGTCCGTCATTGGTTATTTTACTGCCTAGGTAGCAGAATTCCTTAACTTCATTGACTTCGTGACCATCAATCCTGATGTTAAGTTTCTCGCTGTTCTCATTTCTACTACTTCTCATTACCTTCGTCTTTCTCCGATTTACTCTCAAACCATACTGTGTACTCATTAGACTGTTCATTCCGTTCAGCAGATCATTTAATTCTTCTTCACTTTCACTCAGGATAGTAATGTCATCAGCAAATCGTAACATTGATATCCTTTCACCTTGTATTTTAATTCCACTCCTGAACCTTTCTTTTATTTCCATCATTGCTTCCTCGATGTACAGATTGAAGAGTAGGGGCGAAAGGCTACAGCCTTGTCTTACACCCTTCTTAATACGAGCACTTCGTTCTTGACCGCCCACTCTTATTATTCCCTCTTGGTTGTTGTACATATTGTATATGACCCGTCTCTCCCTATTCTTACCCCTACTTTTTTCAGAATCTCGAACAGCTTGCACCATTTTATATTGTCGAACGCTTTTTCCAGGTCGACAAATCCTATGAAAGTGTCTTGATTTTTCTTTAGCCTTGCTTCCATTATTAGCCGTAACGTCAGAATCGCCTCTCTCGTCCCTTTACTTTTCCTAAAGCCAAACTGATCGTCACCTAGCGCATTCTCAATTTTCTTTTCCAATCTTCTCTATATTATTCTTGTAAGGAGCTTCGATGCATGAGCTGTTAAGCTGATTGTGCGATAATTCTCGCACTTGTCAGCTCTTGCCGTCTTCGGAATTGTGTGGGTGATGCTTTTCCGAAAGTCAGATGGTATGTCGCCAGACTCATATATTCTACACACCAACGTGAATAGTCGTTTTGTTACCACTTCCCCCCATTATTTTAGAAATTCTGATGGAATGTTATCTATCCCTTCTGCCTTATTTGACCGTAAGTCCTCCAAAGCTCTTTTAAATTCCGATTCTAATACTGGATCCCCTATCTCTTCTAAATCGACTCCTGTTTCTTCTTCTATCACATCAGACAAATCTTCACCCTCATAGAGGCTTTCAATGTATTCTTTCCACCTATCTGCTCTCTCCTCTGCATTTAACAGTGGAATTCCCGTTGCACTCTTAATGTTACCACCGTTGCTTTTAATGTCTCCAAAGGTTGTTTTGACTTTCCTGTATGCTGAGTTTGTCCTTCCGACAATCATATCTTTTTCGATGTCTTCACATTTTCCTGCAGCCATTTCGTCTTAGCTTCCCTGCAATTCCTATTTATTTCATTCCTCAGCGACTTGTATTTCTGTATTCCTGATTTTCCCGGAACATGTTTGTACTTCCTCCTTTCATCAATCAACTGAAGTATTTCTTCTGTTACCCATGGTTTCTTCGCAGCTACCTCTCTTCCCAGCAGGAATTCAGTCCTCATCGTACAAAACAATCCCTCTCATTCTTTGTATTACAATTGGCGCACTACTTAGGTGGCGTATTTTGTTATCACTATTCTTGCTTGGTCACAACCGCCAAGTTTTCTCATCTCGATATATAGGCGTAATTATGTCACAAATAAGTAGGAAGTATAATCAGGACACGTAATAACGAATTAATTATACACCTAGAGCCGGCCGCTGTGGCGGAGTGGTTCTAGGCGCTACAGTCTGGAACCGCGCTGCTGCTACGGTCGCAGATTCGAATCCTGTCTCGGGCGTGGATGTGTGTGATGTCCCTAGGTTAGTTAGGTTTAAGTAGTTCCAAGTCTAGGCGACTGATGACCTCAGATGTTGGTGCTTACAGCCATGTGAACTATTTACTGTTGCTCGCAGTGAAACTAATCGGGCGCCCACCGAGATTCCGAGCCACTAGCGCGCCGTGCGTCACAGTATCTCGCGTTAGAGATCTCCCACACAGCTGTCTTCCGAAGCAAACGAAAATATGACGTATTCTAAAGAATGCGTTTGCATAATGTAGTCACCTAAATTCTATATTTGCAGATACTGTCCAGGAACTATCTTATTTTATCTGCGTCGTCTTTTCGCAAGTTATACAGAGGAGGAAGGTACACTCCCGGAATTGTAACAGTAGTTATTTTATCTGCGTCGTCTTTTCGCAAGTTATACAGAGGAGGAAGGTACGCTCCGGGAATTGTAACAGTAGACCTGTCGCGATGCAAAAGGCCTCTCTTGCACCGCCTGCCGCTGGTGTCGGTTCACTTCCGCGACGCTTCCGCGTTTACTAAACGCACGTGTAACGAAACGCGCTGCTCTTCCTTGGACCTTCTCTGTTTCCTATACAAATCCCATCTGGCACGGACTTGAGACCGACAAACAATATCCGGGTGTTCGTCGAACGAGTGTTTTGTAAGCAGCTTCCTTTGTTGCTGGAGGATGCCCAAGCACTGTGAACAGAGATCAGCTAAGCTGGCACTCCTCATTTCTGTGGGGGAGGTGCGTGTCGGACGCTGTAACTAATAAAACGGACGTGGAGACGAATACCGGAGTAACTGGCGTCGACTGAAGACAACGCGCGGCCTCCCCCCTCCCACCTGTTGGCTGCCTCTCTCGGTCTCTCCCCCTCCCCCACCCCCTCCCTCCATCCTACCACCTGGCTTCGCCGCCTCGCCTCGCTTCGCTTGCGCTAGCTCTGCACTCTCCCGAACCATCGGGTTAGGCCGAACAGTCGCTACCATCCGCGTCATTGAAACGCGCGCAAATGTCTGCAACCAGTCAATCGATTTATCTTTCACAGAATTATACCTCCATCGACACGCGTATTTAACTTACCAATCGACGTGACATCCACACAACGCAAAGAATTATCGAGTGTGTGGCAGAGAATATTTCCCATTGCACCACTCGCTGGGGAGTCTTCCCTTTCCATTCGCGAATGGAGAGTGGGAAGAATTACTGTTTAGACACCTCTGTGTAAGTAGCCTGACCTTGCCCTCTCGAACTCTACAACAGGGACTCGCAGGGTGTTGAAGCTTAGCTTACCCCTAGAGTAATAGTTTAAAGCCGATTTCTGAAACTTTGTAAGTAGACTTACTCGGCGAAGTTTAATTTATCTTCGAGAGTTCGACAGTTCGGTTCCTTCCGTATCGCCGTGACGCTCCCCCATAGCTCAAACAAACCTGTGACTATTCGTGGTGCCCCACACATTTGAGCAATATGCTACTGCGAGTCGCACAAGTGATTGCTGGCGTTTCCTTAGTATTCTGCTAATCGACCTGCTACACTTACGACTCAGCCTATATGGTTGTTACACTTCACATCCTCGTTACATTCAGGTATTTGTAAGGGATAACCGATTTCAATTGTAACTTGTTGACACTTCAATCATAGGCTACTACAGTTTTTTATTTTGTGAAGTCAATTTTTTACATTCTTAACAGTTAAAGCGAGTTGCCAACTTTTGCACCAAATCTTATCAAGATCTGGCTGAATATTTATGCAGCTCGTTTGAGACAGTACTTCATTATAGATTCCTCCACAGCAAAAAAATTAAGAGCTTACTGTTAATATTGTCCGTAAGGTCATTGGTAGATGAACGGACGAAGTCTCCACACATTTCCCCGTGCCACATACCAGGGTACTTCAATGTCTGTCGCCGATTGTCCATCCGAGATAGCACGTCGCATCCTCCCGGTTAAGAAATCCTCAATCCAGTAACACATTTTTCCCACTATCCCATGCAGTCGTAATTTCGATAGCAAGCGTAGGTATGGTGTTGACTCTAACGCTTTTCGGAAGTCAAGTAATGCTGCATCTGCGCGATTGCCTTTATCCGTAGCTTTCAGGATCTCGTATGAGAAAAGCACGAGTTGAGTTTCCCATGACCGATGTTTCCAGAATCCAAGTTGGTTGGCGTGGAACACATACGTTCGAGCTCAGAATACATTCCACCATTCTAATATGGGTCGGTGTCAATGGTGCCTGACAGACGTTTCGCAGTTCACTTACACTGAAGCGCCAAAGAAACTAGTATAGGGATGCGTATTCGCATTCAGCGATATGTAAACAGGGAGACTACGGCTCTGCCGACGGCAACGCCTATATAAGACAACAAATGTCTGGCGCAGATGTTAGACCGGATACTGGTGCTACGATCGCAGGTCATCAAGACTTAAGTGAATTTGAACGCGGTGTTATAGACAGCGCACAAGCGATGGGACACAGCATGTCCGAGGTAACGACGATGTGGGGATTTTCGCGTACGACCATTTCACGAGTGTTACGTGAATATCAGGAATCCGGTAAAACATCAAATCTCTTACGTCGCTGCAGCCTGAAAAAGATCCTGAAAGAACGGGACCAACGACGACTCAAGAGAATCGTTCATCGTGACAGAAGAGCTATACTTCCGCAAATTGCTGCAGGTTTCAATGCTGGGCCATCGCGAACCATTCAACGAAACATCATCGATATGGGCTTTCGGAGCCGAGGGCCCACTCTTGTACCCATGATGACTGCACTACACAATGCTTTACGCCACCCCTGGGCGCTTCAACACCGAAATTGGGCTGTTGATGAGTGGAAACATGTTGCCTGGTCTGGCGAGTCTCGTTTCAAATTGTATCGAGCGGATGGATGTGTACGGGTATGGAGACCACCTAATGAATCCATGGACCATGCATGTCAGCAGGGGACTGTTCAAGCAGGTCGAGGCTCTGTAATGGTGTGGGGCGTGTTCAGTTGGAGTGATATGGGACCCCTGATACGTCTAGATACGACTCTCACAGGTGACACATACGTAAGCATCCTGTCTCATCACCAGCATCCATTCATGTCCGTTGTGCATTCCGACGTACTTGGGCAGTTCCAGCAGAGCAATGCGGCACCCCACACGTCCATATTTTCTACAGAGTGGCCCCAGGAACAGTCTTCTGAGTTTAAACACTTCCGCTGGCCACCAAACTCCCCAGACATGAAGATTATTGAGCGTATCTGGGATGCCTTCCAACGTGCTGTTCAGAAGACATCTGCATCCCCTCGTAGTCTTAGGGATTTGTGGACAGCCCTGCAGGATTCATGGTGTCAAGTTCCCTCCAGCACTACTTCAGACATTTGTCGAGTCCATGCCACGTCGTGTTGCCGGGGCCCTATACGATATTAGGCAGGTGTACTTGTTTCTTTGGCCCTTCTTGTAGATGGCTGTAATTTCCTCCAAGTAGTGGCCGCATTTTTTATCGGGGGGATCTTGTGTATACTGTAATTAAAAAAAGAAATATTATGTAGAATGTGATAGTAACTCCATGGGGTCCTACAGCGTAATTGTGATTTGGTCATTTCGGCAGCCGCTCTGTGTGCTGACTCTAATATCTGTATCACTGGTCAGTGTGGTGCTGCGAGAATTGAAGAGTGCCAATATTCGATCAACATGAAAGGCACATTTGAACTTTCACGTAGCACTTTACAATTAGACTTGGAATCGAATGTGTCTGACAAATGTGATTTTACTAGGACACAAAGAAACTTCTGGAATTCAGCTTGTATACGTATATATATGTAAATGAACGTATAAAATTCGACAATTTCGCACTTGGCAGATTGACAATTTCGCACTTGGCAGATTTTGTGACACTCTCCACACTAGCGTGCTAAAGATCTTCACTGCAGCGCCTCCCCACCACACTAGAAACTGTGAATGTGTGTGCAGCACAATAAATCACACGTCTCTCGTGACACTGAATTGAAATTCGTGTGCACCGTTTGCTGGACCCCTTGTGGCGTCGTCTGGGAGCAGAGTGCGAAGCCGAAATCACACCCCTGAACGGATGGAAAATATTTTTTTTATTGACGTTTCGTGTCCATACCGCCCACCAGCGCCCAACTGCGCTATCTGATCAAAAGTATCCGGACAGCCATTTCTGGATATTAATACGGGATGCTTGTAGCCTTCGTCTTTATGACGTCTTGAAGTCTGGTGTGGGCACTTTAAATGGAGTGTCTGAACCTCTGTCGAGGAAAGCGAGCCCATTCTTCCTGAAGAGACGAAACCGGAGAAGGCAGTGGTGGCGGACGCTGGGGTCAGCTGTGAGGCCGGCGCGCCGCTCTGACTCATCCCGAAGCTCTTCTGTCGGGCGCAGTCGGGGAATCCGGGCAGGAGGGCCCGTCTCAGAAAATGTTATTGTGCACAGGCCGGCGGCTCGCAGGTGCTGCTTCGTGGCAGCATGCGTTGCCATTTCACTACCATCAGTCATTGTCTCCGAGCCGCTCCTCTGCTGTCCGCAGCACACGGTGCTGTAAAGTGTTTCCATGTCCTTCCTGACCACGAAACAATGTCTCCTTCGTACTTAACAGTTGGCACTACACACGACGGCAGGGAAGGCTCTCCAGGCATACGCGCTGATAAAGTCGTCATTTGACGTCCCGAATACACACACACTCGAGGCATTCGCCAAACCAAAACCCATCCATCGCATTGCCAGTGGGTGTAGCGTTATTCATCACTCTAAATCATTTATTTCCGGCGGTCATCCACTGCTTGATATGAGTTGGTAGTAGACCCCAGATTGTCCACTGCTGTTTGCAGGTTCTGTAATACTGTATTGAATGGAAAACATATCCGAATTGCATTCATACATATGACAAGGAATAAACGATAGACTGCATAAGCAGAAGAAAGTGCTCACGCTTAATTACGTCGGCATTCGAGACATGCGTCATCTCTCTCTCTCTCTCTGTCTCTCTCTCTCTCTCTCTCCAATGTCGACGTAATTTGAATTTGATTTGCAGGGAATCGATTGTTCTTTTTCCAACTGCTTGCAGAACTGCAACACTGAAAAAAAACTCGCGCGAGTAATCAGTAAGGTGTAAAATGGTTAATAGTAAAATATACATTAAAAATGAGAATAATATGCCTGCTGTAAGATTATTAATAGTGAAATACGTATTTGTCAGACTTACATTTTCAGGAGCTAAAACGATGTTGACAGCTATGATGACGGGACGTCAGTCCCTTCCGCGAGTTGAGGTCCTGCTTTTACACGCAAACCTTCCTGCAAAGTCAGCAGGGAAAACGCTTCCGAATGCGCATTTCGGAATTTTTTCGTCTCTCGTGGTAGGCCTACCCACCAAGTCTGTGACGAGTTCCTAGCTTCCAGTCCAACTCTCGCTTCATCTTTCTCGAGCAACAGGAAACAGATAAGCGCATTGTACGTGGCTTCTTCTCCCCACTGTGAGGAGCGCCGGCGAACCTCCGGTCTCGATCACACTCAGCTACTTGCTCGTAAGCACGCAGCCCCAGCCTTCGCTCACCGGCTCGAGCACAGAAGCCGTTAGGCGTCAAATTTTAAAAATAACTGCGGCCACCCGGATCAAACCGTCGACATTTATTACATTATAAACGTGTGTTAGTGGAGCCCACTGTCTCAGTTTTTTTTTTTTTTTTTTCGCGATATCGCCTCCGGATCGACATTGGCTCCGGACCTGTAGGAGGCGTGGCGTGCAGTCAGTCACACGCGGTTCTCCACTCCGTCTGCTCCGCTGTGCGACTGCCGATACGAACGTGTTCTGCGACTGAACGGAACCAACTGTCATTGGCGGCAGACCTGTTGCACGGCGCCCCATTCAGAAACATCTGAGTGATGCAGTCGCCGCATGTTCCGCCCGAGCGTTAAATACCCATATAATACACTCAAGAGGCAAAGAAACTAGTAAACCTGTCTAATATCATCTAGGGCCCCCGCGAGTACGCATGGACTCGACTAATGTCTGAATTAGTGATGGAGGGAGTTGACTCTGTGAGTCCTACAGGGTTGTCCACAAATCCGTAAGAATACGAGGGGTGGAGATCTTCTCTGAACAGTACGTTGCATGTTTTCCGGAATATGCTAAATAATGTTCATGTCTGGTGAGTTTGGTGGCCAGCGGAAGTGTTTAAACTCAGAAGAGTGTTCCTGAAGCCACTCTGTAGCAATTCTGGACGTGTGGGGTGTCGCATTGTCGTGCTGCAATTGCCCAAGTTCGTAGGAAAGCACAATGGACATCAATGGAAGCAGATGATCTCACAGGATGGTTACGTACTTGTCAGCTGTCAGAGTCGTATCTAGACGTATCAGGGGAGGGGACCCAATCACTCCAACTGCACGCGTCCAATACCATTACAAGGCCTCCACCAGCTTGAACAACGCCCTTCTGACATGCAGGGAACATGGATTCATGAGGTTGTGTCCAAACCCGTACTCGTCCAGCAGACCGATGCAATTTGGAACGTGACTCGTCCGACCAGGCAACATGTCTCCAGTCACTGACAGTCCAATGTCGGTGTTGACGGGCCCAAGCGACGATTACTGCTTTGTGTTGTGCAGTCATCAAGGGTACGTGAGAGGGCAGTCGGCTCCGAAAGTTCATATACATGATATTTCGTTGAATGGTTCGCACGCTGACGCTTGTTGATGGCCCAGCATTGAAATCTGCAGCAATTTGCGGAACGGTAGCGCTTATGTCACGTTGAATGATTGTCTTCAGTCGTTGTTGGTCCCGTTCTTGAGGGATTTTCTTCTGGCCGCAGCTGTGTCGGAGATTTGATGTTTCACCAGATTCCTGATATTCAGGGTACACTCGTGAAGTGATGATACGGAAAAATCCCCACTACGTCTCTACCTCGGAGATGCTGTGTCCCAACTCTCGTGCGCCGACTGTAACACCGCGTTCAAATTCACTGCCATTGTAGCAGCAGTATCCGGTCTAACATCTGCGCCAGACATTTGTTCTCTTATATAGGCGTTGCCGACGCAGAACCGTATTCTGTCTGTTTAAATATCTCTATATTTGTATACGCATGACTATACCAGTTTCTTTGGCGCTTCAGTGTATATTTATCTGACGTTATACTGAGCCTCACTCTACATGCTTTACGATATATTGCTTAAGGTAGAAATTAAACAACAGTACATGGGGTGATACAGAAGTTCTTCGTGAGGATAAACACACAGTTATACGAGGTCTGTTCAAAAAATTCCGGAGCTTTGCCACAAAATTTTTCTACGCTTACTTTTACTTGTTGTGCAAGGTCTCCTCCGCAATCTCTACACCGCTCCCAACCCTGTTTCCACTTTCGGAAGCAACCTCGGTACGTCTCTTGCTAGATCGCGCGAAGCGCTACCTGCGAATTTTCTTTTATCTTGTCTGTCGTGCAAATCTTCGTCCTTTCAATGGGGTTTCCAACTTTGCAAAGAAACAAAAAATTCCGCATGCGCCAAGTCTGGAGAGCACGGAAGGCGAGACAGCACAGCGATTTTGTTTTTTGCGCAGTAGTCACCCAGCTTCAGCGAAGAATGTGCGAGTGCGTTGTCGTGATGCAAGAGCCAGGAATTGTCTCGCCACGTTTCAGGCCGTTTCCTTCTCACATTTTCTGGCAGGTGTCGCAACACGGCCCGATAGTACCATCGACCAAAAATTTACGTCTGTCCCACGAACTCGTGATGAACTAATCCTTCAACGTCAAAGAAAACTGCCAGCGTGGCTGTGACTTGAGACCTGACCTGGCGAGCTTTTTCTGGTCGTGGGGACCTATCCCGGCCCACTGTGAAGATTGAACCTTGGTCTCAACAACATAACCACAGACCCACGTCTCATCATCACTTATGACTGACTCTCTTAAGGAACATTTCGTTCTCACTTGCGCTATCCAAAAGCTCTTCACAGATTGTGAGGCGAACGTCTTTCTGGTCTTGACTCATGAGCCGTCGGACGAACTTGGCTGCACCACGATGCATTCCAAGATGCTGTGTCAGGATTTCATGAAACGATCAATCTGAATGTTACATTCTTCTGTAATCTCCCGGACAGTCTGTCTTCGACGGGTACGCACAATTTCGTTGACGTTCCTGAAACGCGCGTCGTCTGTAGGTATGAAAGGGCGTCCTGAACGAGGATCATCTTTAACTTCCGTCCGGCGATTTTTAAAACTGTGAACCATTCGTAACACGGAGTACGGCTTAGGCACTCATCACCTTAGGTTT
Source organism: Schistocerca americana (assembly GCF_021461395.2). Taxonomy (NCBI): domain Eukaryota; kingdom Metazoa; phylum Arthropoda; class Insecta; order Orthoptera; family Acrididae; genus Schistocerca; species Schistocerca americana. The sequence continues at coordinate 26,219,740 of NC_060119.1, read as the reverse complement.
GCTGCTTCATTCTGTGTATCTCTGTAAAGGTTTTCTTGAGATTCACTCAAAGTTTAATGCACACGTGTTGCTCCTCCAACTTCGCCATCTCGAAATTCGCGAACTATGAGACACAATGTTCTACTCAATACAGCACTCACCAATAACTAATAGACATACAACAATGAAATTTTCAGCAGTTACGCATTAAACACAGGCGTGTGCAGGGATACCAACCGCGCTACGCCCCAAGACACCATTCGAATGTTGCGGAATTTTTTGGACAGACCTCGTATGATCACTTTGATGCGGTTTCTTCAGAACTGCTGATGTCGCCGACAAAGCCAGCCATAACAAAATAATTCCATCTGGTGTGCAAGATGTATGAGACAGGCGAAATAGCCCGCATCTCGTGGTCGTGCGGTAGCGTTCTCGCTTCCCACGCCCGGGTTCCCGGGTTCGATTCCCGGCGGGGTCGGGGATTTTCTCTGCCTCGTGATGGCTGGGTGTTGTGTGCTGTCCTTAGGTTAGTTAGGTTTAAGTAGTTCTAAGTTCTAGGGGACTGATGACCATAGATGTTAAGTCCCATAGTGCTCAGAGCCAGCCAGAGCCACAGGCGAAATACCCTCAGACTTCAAGAAGAATATAGTAATTTCAATCCCAAAGAAAGCAGGTGTTGGCAAGTGTGAAACTTGCCGAACAATCAGATTAACAGGTCACGGTTGCAAAATACTAACACGAATTCTTTACAAACGAGGGGAAAAACTAGTTGAAACCGATCTCAGGGAAGATCAGTTTGCATTCCGTAGATCTTAGAAGATAGGATAAGGAAAGACAAACCTACGTTTCTAGCATTTGTAGACTTAGAGAAGGCTGTGGACAATGTTGACTGGAACACTTTCTTTCAAATTCTGGAGGTGGCAGGGGTAAAACACAGGGAGCGAAAGGCTATTTACAATTTGTACAGAAACCAGATGGCAGTTATAAGAGTGGAGGGACATGAAATGGAAGCAGTGGTTGGGAAGGGAGTGAGACAGGGTTGTAGGCTCTCCCCCATGTTATTCAATCTGTATATTGAGCAAGCAGTACAGGAAACAATAGAAAAATTTGCAGCAGGAATTAAAATCCATGGAGAAGAAATAAAAACTTTGAGGTTTGCCGATGACATTGTAATGCCAGCAAATGGAAGAGTTTTGTCACGGCTGGCTCACTCAAGGCTATCAGTAGTTCTAATGGAATGTAGTCTCCTCACGGTCTTTCAGTGCTCTGTCAAACTCTTGACGCAGTATCATATCTCTCATTTCATCTTCATCTACATGCTCTTCCATTTCCATAGTATTGTCCTCAAGTACATCGCCCTTGTATAGACCCTCTATATACTCCTTCCACCTTTCTGCTTTCCCTGCTTTGCTTAGGACTGGTTTTCCATTTGAGCAGGTGGTTGTCTCTTCTCCGAAGGTCTCTTTAATTTTTCTGTGGGCAGTATCTGTCTTACCCCTAGTGATATATGCTTCTACATCCTTAAATTTAGCCTTCCCTGCTTAGCCATTTTGCACTTCGTGTCTATCTCATTTTTGAGACGTCTGTATTCTTTTTCATCGGCTTCATTTACTGCACTTTTATATTTTCTCCTTTCATCAATGAAATATAAATATACAGGGCAGAGCGGTCCCCCGTCAGACTTCTCTGGGGCACTCCTTGTCTGTACTGAACATTCCTCGTCGAGTACTGCGCACTGCGTCCTATTACTTAGGAAGTCTTCGAGTCACTCACATATCTGGGATGCTAACCGTATGCTCGGACCTACGTCAACGAGCTGCAGCAGTGGACCCCCGTGTAAAATGATATCCGGAAATCAGGGAATACGGAATCTACCTGTTGCCATCTATCCACCTTGTGAGCAAAGGGCAGGCTGAGTTTCGCACGAGCGATGCCTTCTAGGTCCGTGCTCACTTGTGAAGAGAAGCTTTTTTGTCTCAAGGAAATTTATTATAATCGAAATGAGAATTTGTTCAAGAATCTTGCAACAAATCGATGTCAAGGATATTTCAGTGTAATTTTGCGGGTGAGTTCTTTTACTATCCTTGTGTACAGTATTCACCTGCGCTTTTTACCATTCGCTTGGGACTCTACATTGCGCGAGAGATTCGCGGTAAATGGAGATCAAGTAAGGGGCCAACAGCGCAGTGAAGCCGAACTGCAATTTCACCATGGTCTGGTGACTAATTTGTTTTCAACTCTTACAGTTGCTTCTCTACGTCCTCTATGGGGGTGTCTATACGATAGTCAAACGACGGTATGTTTTTGCGATCCTCTTGCGTTAATGATCTGATTTTTTGAAAGCGAAATTTAAAAATAATTCAAAAACCAAGTTCGCTTAAATACTGTTTACTGGATTACCGGTTTCAAGACACTAAAGGTGCTATCATCGGATCTGAATGTAGCTTCCGATGATGGCACCTTTAGTGTGTTGAAACCGGTTATTCAGTCAACAGTATTTAAGGGGTCTTGGCTTTTGAATTATTTCTACAACAGAGTGATCGCCCCACTACGCACTGTGTGCTCACTGGGAAATTTAAAAGTTAAGCTCTCCTTTCGCTATCTTCTACTGCCAGCCGAAGTAGAATGGATATAAAGTGTAGAATGGTAATAGCAAGAACAGCGACTCTGAAGAAGAGAAATTACTCGACATCCTGAACGTATTTGTCTTCAGTGTCGCCTTGTACGAAAGTGAAACTTGCTCGATAAGCGTATGGGACAAGACAAAAACAGAAGTTTTCGAAATGTGGTGCTTCAGCAAAATAATACAGGTTAGAGGGACAGATGCCGTAGGTAATGAGGAGAGGCTCAATATAATACGGGAGAAATATTTGTGGCATAACTTGACTAAAAGAGGTGACCGGTTGATCGGAGACATTCTGAGACATCAAAGAATCGAGCTGGTGTTGAGTCAGTTAAACCACCGCCCGACGTTGAGTGTGACGGACGTGGAAGTTGGGGAGTCTGTGACGTCAGCGCAACCTGTACAGGTGATTGCAAAAGTTTCCGTGAGGGAGGCGCTGTCTTGTGGAGGACGTTAGGTGGAGTCTGCCGGATCTCTCGTGTGCGGTCGCTGGGTGGGGGGGGGGGGGGGGGGGGAGCGCAGGGGAGAGGAGGGACCAGGTGGCAGGTAGCACACCCACACACACGACAAACGCTGCAGTGACGGGCGGCTCCAGGCTCGTTCCGTCGAATCCCCAAAGCGCTACACGGCCTCGCTTTAACTGCAGGCATGTGATCGGATGCATAGAAATCAAGGGCAACCGAGCTCCTGTTGCGAGGAGGTCAACGTGCTCCTTATGCCCGATGCCTGTGTAGTGTTACAGCTATGTGTGAGCTCGCGTGCCTTAACGTACGTAATATAAATACATTTCCGCGGTCACAGGCTGCTCGCGCTAATTGTGTATGCGGCACGTGCTCGTCATGCTCTGGTGACTCGAGGTACCTTATAGTGAGAGGGAATCAGCCCGCGGCTAGTGAAAGCTATTCATAGATAGCTGTTGACCCAGGCAGTGGAGGCTGTGAAGGGAGTGACTGCTGAGGCGCACCGCAACTCCGTGACTCATTCTGGACGCGCTGTCCACTTGGCAACAATCCGCTGCCACGACAGACGCGGCGCCTGTTGAGTCAACACCGACTCAAGGGAAGGCCCCGGCGCTTGTTGGTGACGTCACGTCAGCTAGGCACGGCGAACGCCAGGTCTGTTGCAGGCAGAAACGCCTAGGCGTGCTTATCACTATAAATCTCTTATTTTTGGACAAAATGTTTGGTATTGTTTTGGATTCTGCAGTTTTATTTAGATGAAAGATTTTCTTACTATCGTAAAGCTACAAATGAAGATCGTAGTTCTGTATTACTGAATCCTGTCGAAACAAACGTAGATCAATATGAGAAGATACTTTGCCCCATTGCCAGCTTCGGAAATTTTACATTCAAGTAACTATATTTGCTTGATCCATTTTGTTATCGAAACTTACCCCAACCCCCTTACAATGAACTCGTTTCTTTTATTTATTTATTTTCGTTTGACATCGTCGCTGGAAATGTGAACTAATTTACGTGTGTAAATGTCCAACTGTTGCCAGTCATTAGATTACAGTCGTTTTCAACGATAGGAATTCTGAACAGGAAACAAAATCGCTTCATACATGGAAAATACTGCTGGCTTAAACTTTTTTAAACATGCACATTAGAAAAGATAAATATTCCCCTCGTGCAACTGAAAGGAGATACTTTATAAGATAAAAAAATTTTATTTGATAAAACAAGTATCTCTCTTTTGCCTCTTCTTCTGTCCCCCACCCCCTCCCCCAATGTGTACAATCGCAAGATATTTCATTAACATTCAGTGCTCCTCATCCCATAGTCAACCAAGATACCTAAAGCAGAGCACCAATATGTTCACAGTTTTTTGTAAAAGCAACCCAGTACAAACGTAACTTCCTCCGATTCACAAATAAGGTAAAGAAGCACGAATTCTGTTGCTGCTGGACCGTGAAGTTGTTTTTGTATGTCAATCCTTAAAACAGGTGGAAATTTAAGTTCAGGACTACACTATTTGTTAAGAAATGTAATGAATTGCACAATTAATTGATTGCAGAAATTTCTCAGAACATTGTGTGTTGGTCAACTACCGCCAATAGCTTCACATTTTCCTGTGTCAGGGAGGGAGACACCACCATTATGAGTATGCCTGCAACAGACCTGCCGTTGGCCGTGCCTAGCTGACGTGACGTCACGAACTAGCGCCGAGGCCTTCCTTTTGAGTCGGTGTTGGCTGAGTCCGGCGACTGCGTGGGCGAGAGGCTATGTCAGGTCACTGGTTCGCGGCCTCACTCACACGGACAGGGAACCCATACAGCGTCCAAAAAAACTGGTATAGGCATGCGTATTCAAATATAGAGATACGTAAAGAGGCATAATACGGCCCTGGGGTCGGCAACGCCTATATAAGGCAACAAATGTCTGGTGCAGTTGTTAGATCGGTTACTGCTGCTACAATGGCAGGTTATCAAGAATTAACGTTGTGCTATAGTCGGCGCGCGAGCGATGGGTCACAGCATCTCCGAGGCAGCGATGAAGTGGTAGTTTTCCCGTACGACCATTTCACGAGTGTACCGTGAATATCAGGAATCCAGTGAAACATCGAATCTCTGATACCGCCGCGGCGGGAAAAATGTCCTAGGAGAACGGGACGAACGACGACTGAAGAGAGTCATTCAGTGTGACAGAAGTGCAACCCGTCCGCAAAATGCTGCAGATTTCAGTGCTGGGCCATCAACAAGTGTCAGCGTGCGAACCATTCAGTTAGTTACTTAGTTAGTTACTTACTTTCATGTTCCGTGGATCATTTTACTCGATAAATAGTCATGCTGCGGAACGAGTCATTTTACATTCATAATGCAAATTAATTTATACATCAATTTGCACGCTAAACATCACCATATTATTATTATTATTATTATTATTTTCCCTGAAATGAAAACAAGATATACACACTGAGTTAGCAATTCCTATCCACCACCTTTTACACATTACAAACATGACACATGGCTTCCTGCTCCGGCGGGAGGAGCCTCCAATGTTTGGTGCTTGTGACGTCCAGGTCACTGTGCGCCACGTTCTATAGGATTGCGTTTTATTTTCTGACCAGCGGGCCGCGGCTTACTTGCCAGCGGACCTGCCATCTCTTTTAGGCAACACTCGGACGAATGTGGTTAAAGTTTTAAAGTTCTGTGCCATGTCAAATGTTTTTACAAAGATTTTAGGGAGAGGATCTTAATTTGCTAACTGTGTGACAAGCTCGCCCATATTTTATGTAAGTGGCCAGCCAATGACAATTTACTGTGGCATTCTTGTTGCTACGTTTTCCCTTTCCTTAAGTTCTACTTTCTTATGTAGCATTTTCCTTCTTTTCCTGCTTTCTTTGCGTGTGTGTTTCAGTTTTCTTAGGTCTGTCCACATTCGTTCCGTTTAATGTGTGTCAGGGCGCTGATGACCTCGACGTTGAGCGCCCATAAGCCCCAACACACACACACACACACACACACACACACACACACACACATACACACACACATTACAAACATAGAAATTCTTCTACGGAATAGAAGGTTACACCCTATTTATTATTTCATCACCATGTGTTACACATAACACTGGTGCAGTACCCCTAGAGGTGCAGAACTGAATATGATGTGTGTTTGTGAAATTCAGGATGAAACCATTCGCAGAAAAAGAGTCAATGATACTTCACCATTTCTTCCATTTCTGTATGTATACTGGGAGTTATTAGAATACTGGTGTCATCTGCAAAAAGAACTAATTCTGCCTGTTGTATATGTCCAACGAAACATCATCGATATGGGCTTTCGGAGCTGAATGCCCACTCGTGTATCCTCGGTGGCTGCACCACACAAAGCTTTACACCAACCCTTGGCCCGCCAACACCGACATTGGGCTGTTGATGACTGGAAACATGTTGCCTGGTCGGACGAATCTCGTTTCAAATTGTACCGAGCGGATGGACGTGTAAGGGTATGGAGGGAACCTCACGAATCGGTGCACCCTGCATGTCAGCAGAGGACTTTTCAAGCTGGTGGAGGCTCTGTAATGGTGTGGGGCACGTGCATTTGGAGTGGTATGGGGCACCTGATAGGTCTAAATACGATTCTGACAGCTGACACGCAGGTAAGCATCCTGTGTGATGACCTGCATCGATTCGTGTCCATTGTACACTCCGACGGACTTGGGCAATTCCAGAAGGGCAATGCGACACCCCACAAGTCCAGCATTGGTACAGAGTGGCTCTAGGAGCTCTCTTCTGTGTTACTTCCAGTGGCCACCATTGACGTGAACATCATTGCGCATACCTGAGATGCCTCACAGCATGTTGTTCAGAAGAGACTATCGCGTATTTATGGACGGTCCTGCAGGACTCGTGGAGTGAGTTCCCCCCAGCACTACCTTCAGACATCAGTCGAGTCGACGCCACGTCGTGTTGCGGCACTTCTGCGGGGGCGCTGCGCGATGTTAGGCAGGTGTGCCAGTTTCTTCGGCTCTTCAGTGGATACAGAGACGCCCTGTATGCGATGCGATGCCCTTAGACGGTATGCGTTTTTAGGAATGCGCGTTGAAAATAGCGCTGAAACGTCCCCTTAGAAAAATTAATTAATTACTGTGCTGGTAAACCTCTTACATTATGTGATTTTCAAACAGCTGAGCAGAACTGAACATACTCAGACATTTCGCTCTTTACTTATCCTGATAAACACTAAACTGACACACAGTATTTTTAGCGCAACGGAATCTGACTTTCAAAAATCCCTACAAAAGAATGGCCCTGACTAACAATAACCTATACCTTTCACGAATGACTTACCTCACAAAAATCTTCTGTATTTACCTTAATAGTGTTAAAAAGTCATAATATACATATCAGTTCATATCTAGTATTACAAATTGACTGTCTCTGATGGACACACGTCCAGATCATCCGCTCTCAAAACTCCGCCATCTCTCTCCCAACATTCACCACTGCTGGCGGCTCACCTCCAACTGCGCAACGCCACGCGCTGTTCACATCCAACTGCGCAACACTACAATAGCGAATATTCCAACAATGCTAACCAGCCACAGACTGCACACAGCATAGCCAGTGATTTTCATATAGAGCGCTATGTGGCGTTACCAACATAAAAACCCAAACAGGCTACTTACGGAATGAAATAAAAATGGGCGAGTTTGTCGCAACCGACAAAAGTAAACAGGCGACGTAAGCCCTGGACATTAGCGTGAATGTGGTGGCTGGAGCTTCTGGAGGGAAGCAGGCAGACGAAGAGCCGCGCTGGCCGCCCGCTGGAACAGCCGTCATCTGGCAACGTGGCGCCGCAGCGGGAGCGGGTGTAGCCGCTCGGGCCTCGTTAAGCGTTTGAGCTGGCCGCCAGAGCAAAGTGCGGGACGCGGCGTGCGGTTGACACAAGACGCGGCGCGACGGCGCAGCTTAGGTCAGTTGACAGTCGCGAACAGTTTGTACGGCGGCGGCGCTGCCCAGTCCGTGTAGCATGACGTCACTCCCTAACGTGCCGGCGTGCCACGAACCGGCTCCCAGCTCTCGTACACTACGCGGCAGGAGCTGCACACACACACACACACACACACACACACACACACCACTCCAGACAGCGGCCGGCATACTTGTAGGACTCGGGAACAGAGGTCACCAGGTAGCGTCACAAGTTAAGAAAGCAGTAAATCTTCTAGTCTAGCCCCCTTTACGAAACGAGGCGGCTCGAGGTCGCACGTGTCGTTTCCCGTTTACACGTTCCTTCAAGCGCGCAGCAAAGCGGGCAAATTCGCAAGTGATCAGATGCACCACGAACTGCCCACGGGTAGAGCACAATGTTGTGGCGCCCGGCCCTTCCTTTCTCTGTGGCCCTTGGATTATCTGTGTCTATGCAAACCACTGTGAGGTTCAAGGCACGGGGTACGTCCCATTGTACCACTTATTATGGTTTCCTCCAGTTCCATTCACATATGGAGCGCGGGAAGAACGATTGTTTGAATGTCTCTGTGCGTGCAGTAATTATTCTGATCTATCCCCACGATCCGTGTGCGAGCGATACGTAGGGGGTTATACGGCCGGGACTCGAAACTGGGTGTCGCAAATTCTGCATAGAATTTGACAGGGACTCCACTGATTCAGTTTTGGCTATTTATGCTGCTGCTACTCTTTACTGTTCCACTCGCCTGATGTCTACTGGATGTTTAATGCCGTCTCGTTGTCTCTGTAGAGCAGCACCGTGGGAAGCAAGCAGAGGAAGTTGTTTGGTGGCCAGTACCCTCTAACAAAAACTGCACGCATTAATAACAGGGTTCTGTAATCACATAATGAAAAGCTACTTAAGCTTCCATGTGCTGTGGTACAAGCTCTCTCTTCTAGTCCACTTTAGCCTCAGTGCTGTTGAAGTCCGCTGTGTACACTGCACTAGTTGCTGTGCGCTGCCCGTCTCTGAGCTGGCGGCTGTGACTACGGCCCCGACGCGATGACACGCCGGAAGTCACTCACTGCGGCTCACTGGAAACTAACTGGGCCTCTGGTCCGTGGTGGCTGACTAACACTGGCGGCAGAAGGGGCGTTGGCTGCGCGTTTCCTGTGTCTCTTGTTGGCCTCTGTGGATGTTCTCGTAACCCTGTGACGCACTGTGTGCTGGCGTCAGTGTACGCCAGCGCTGGATAATGTTAACATCCCTGGACATTTGCTTCTGACTGAACGTTAGAAGACAGAAATCGACATGTAGGCCTTCGTTTCGGTATCTTGTATTTCGGTTTTTGTCTCACCCAGAAGTGTGTCGACGCACATCTCTGTTCCAGTGAGAAGCTTAACGTACCACGAGATGTTGGAGTTTTCGAGCACAGTAACTGTTGCTCGCTTCCCTCAGTGTCTGTCTGTGGATTTGTGCTTTGCTTTGCACCTGTTGAAGAGGAGGCGATGTACGTTGAGGATCTTTACACAGTGGTGCGTGTCTGGTATCTTAAAATATTCTGCAAGCTACATAAATGCGTTTTTATTCAGTTTGGCCGTCCGCCCCAGTAGCTGAGTGGTCAGCGTGACGGATTGCCGTCCTCTGGGCCCGGGTTCGATTCCCGGCTGGGTCGGAGATTTTCTCCGCTCAGGGACTGGGTGTTGTGTTGTGTTCATCATCATTTCATCCCCATCCGGCGTGCAGGTCGCCCAATGTGGCGCCGAATGTGATAAGACCTGCGATATGGCGGCCGGACCTGCCCCGCGAGGGGCCTCCCGGCCAATGACGCCAAACGCTCATTTCCATTTCCATTCAGTTTGGCCGACTATCCACATTTCCACTAAGCGTTGAGTGTCGATCCGATTCTAGGTCCTGTTTGAGAGAAATGAGATCGCCTCCTTCTCGTTAATTTTAGTCAACATTTTGTTTTTTCTGCTTGCTTTTCGAGCTCTCGGGTAGCCTACTCGTGCCAACATCAAGTTTCGTGCCAGCTTCCATTGCATGTCGGTCCAAAGTCTTCGAAAGTGGTGCACGACTAATCAAATGGTTCAAATGGCTCTGAGCACTATGCGACTTAACTTCTGAGGTCATCAGTCGGCTAGAACTTAGAACTAATTAAACCTAACTAACCTAAGGACATCACACACATCCATGCCCGAGGCAGGATTCGAACCTGCGACCGTAGCGGTCGCTCCGTTCCAGACTGTAGGGCCTAGAACCGCACGGCCACTCCGGCCGGCACGAGTAATCATTCGAGATATATATGTTTTTGGATAGGGTCCTCCTTTAGCAAAACACAGTTTTGTTTTTTAACCCAAACATGTTTCACTGCAGTTGCAGCATCTTCAGTGGGATTTTATTTTTCATCCGTTAAAGATAAAGACTGTTCTTTGCTGTTTGTATACATGTAGCTATTAGTTTTTAAATCGTAATTAAAGATGACTACGATGTCTTCCGCGACGGAGTCCTTGCATAAGACCGAAGTCCTGACGAAGATGTCGGAGGTAGTCATCGATAGCTCGGAATTTTATCCAAATTTGACGGAGCAAGAAACTTTATATGCACGTAATTACAGACATTTGAAAAAAACACACAAATTATGAATTCATACCTTTTTACCACATGGTGTGGTTTTTCTGATGTGTTTCTACAGTGACCGTTTTGTTCCACAGTTTGTCATTTGCAACCCCTTATGCCTTAAAATAGATAAATTGTTTAAGCCAAAATTACGATTTGAAAACTTGTTATTTTTATGCCTCTGCAGCGGTAACTGCCTTCGTCACGTAGCGAGTAGAAAATGGTATGCGATTTTGTAAACGAGGAAATTAATCCGAATGTAATGGGAACAGAATTGAAAGAAACGTGTACGCTGAGTAGCGAGGGAAGGCTGTGTTGTAAGGCTTGCAGGCAGCGCCGGACTCGTGGTCCGCGTCACGGCTGTGGCACGCCGGCGCTCGCACACACACACACACACAAGGCCACCTCCCCCACCCCACCCCACCCCAGCAGAGGCACAGGCACAGACAGCCGGCACTGGAATGCGACTGGGCGGCCTCCGCTTCCTGTGCGCTGCAAGCCGTGCTGTGCTCTGAAGATCGTCCCCCATCTCACTCTCTCTGTGCCTGCCACACTCCTCTTACTTCCACTTGAGTCTGACAAAACACAACTTCCAGCCGCGACACTCACTGTTTTCAGACTTGTTACCATCTGATAATTCGAAAGACACCAACGCTCCTAGCGGCAAGAAAGCCATCCCACACTTATTGTCGTTTATGCCGTAACTTGTCTGTAATTCTCTTTCCACTTAATATTTACGAAAAAGGTACTGTCGGTACCGGTTTGAATTACCGCGATCGACGGTTTAACATCTGAGTGTGCTTGTAGGCTGAATGAGAGAAGTAGGCTTCTCCCAGCTTCGTGGAATAATTTATTTACGAAACCCTGCGGTCGAAACAGACAATATTACACTGCAACCGATAACTCGTGCGGAGGCGTGAGAAAAGTTCAGTACGGTAAATTGTTCCGTATCTAACACACTTGGATTCACGCTTTCACCACGGAGTAGAACGTGGAAACGGAAATCAACAATCAAAGAATAAAGACAGAACATATGTTGCTTGTGTATAGCGTCTCTGGCGTCCAGCGGGAAAGTTTTGCAGCACTGTGCTTTCACACACGCGGGCATGTCACGGCGCTGGCCGATGACAGAAGACGCCACAGGTACTATATTTTTGCGTTCGAAAAGTTAGTAAAATGTCGACAGACCCGAAAAATCGTAACATAAATGTAAACAGACCTGAAACTCGTGAGTGGAATGACATCAGCAACAACGTCTTCGTGGCCCATAAGGAGCATTTCTTCCGTTGGCACTTTATTTCACAGCGACAGTTTTGCACAAAGAGTAAAGAATTGCTTATTGTTGCACTTCACGAATATTTAATTAATGTAATTACTTTTTTTTGAAAAGACGACTGTGTTGTAAAGCTGTGGCATTTGTGGGTGTCATGTAGCAACAACTGCGGAATCGGTTCCTTTTGAGCTGGGAAACGGTTTAATTGTTTTCGCCGCTTCATTATGACGCCCGTGTGGTAATTTTCTCGCGAGTTATGGATATAGTGACTTACGTGGTCCGTTGAATAATGAACGTACTGCAGTCCATATCCGCTTGTTATTTTACGCATTCATTAACTGGTTTGTTTCGACGCAGGCCGAACAAAAACTTCACGTTGTTAAGCTTATACGTCTTTCTGCAATTCATCATGTCTTTGCTGTTCTTATTTCCTGTTCTTAAAAAGAAACGCGATTCTTCAGCAACTGTGGGTTTCAGAAATGTTCAAACGTGTGTCAAATCTTATGGGACTTAACTGCTAAGGTCATCAGTCCCTAAGCTTACACACTACTTAACCTACATTATCCTAAGGACAAACACACACACCCAAGCGCGAGGGAGGACTCGAACCTCCGCCGGGACCAGCCGCGCAGTGTATGACTGCAGCGCCTTAGACGATAGTGTAGTACGACTCGCAAGAGAAACCTAAGAGACATGCACACCGATCGTTGATTTTCAATCAGTATTATTTCGTATCGTAGGCAATCATCTATTGACGAAGTATTATAGTAGGGAGTGTGATTCGATTGGTAGAGAAGCCGGCCGCGGTGGTCTAGCGGTTCTAGGAACCGCGCGACTGCTACGGTCGCAGGTTCGAATCCTGCCTCGGGCATGGATGTGTGTGATGTCCTTAGGTTAGTTAGGTTTAAGTAGTTCTACGTTCTAGGGGACTGATGACCACAGTAGTTAAGTCCCATAGTGCTCAGAGCCATTGATAGAGAATCTCTATTATCAGTCCTAGAGAAATGGGTTTGGATAAGAAAACAACTAATATTATAAAAGCGACCCTTACAAACACATTTTCGAAAGTTAAATTTATGGGCGTATTATCGAAACCCTTTGAAATAAAAACGGGAGTGCGACAGGGGGATGGGCTCTCACTGTAGGTTTAAAAACGGCCTAGGATGTGCTGTTTCGCACCTTTAGTGGTCGTTAGGAGGCGTTAAGAACGACAAATTTGGTGTCTTTTTTTTGTTATTGCGCAACCCAAGGTACTTTTGTTCGAAACACGGTACAAATCAGTACGAACAGTCCTGTTCCCACTCCCCTGGTGCCTTATTCAGCGGTGAAGTGTGCAGCGCACCAGGCCACTGCGCCCTCTGGCTGGGCTGCGCGCGCCCACAGAACAGAACCCCTGCCGAACGCCTCCTGTTCCCTCCTGCGGTTTCCACCTCTCTCCGGCGCTCGTCTTAGTGTTCTTTACAAAAATGGTTCAAAGAGCTCAGAGCACTATGCGACTTAACTTCTAAGTTCATCAGTCTCCTAGAACTTAGAACTACTTAAACCTAACTAACCTAAGGACATCACACACATTCATGCCCGAGGCAGGATTCGAACCTGCGAGCGTAGCGGTCACGCGGTTCCAGACTGAAGCGCCTAGAACCAAAAAATTTCCATTTCGCAGGTCTTTTGCTCATTTAAAGCCCTAACTCATCTTTTAGATGGATGTAAATTTCAATTTCTTCCATTACATCCATGATTTTTCCTTTCTGTAACTTATGTAAATATTTGAAGTGATCCATCTGTATTAGATATTTTGTGTGCAACAAATCTGGATGGGTTATTGTCGCTTCTTGTCGCATGTTCTTTAAATCGTGTTCTAACTTTTATTCCTGTTTGTCCAGTACAAAATATTTGGCATTCTTCACAGTTAATTTTGTAGATTCCTCATTGCGTAAACGGTTCTGATATCCATGGTACGTGTCTCAATAATCGTTCCAAATTGTTAGTGCTTTTCGTAGCTGGTGTATAATTTTTTATTCTTTGTTACGTACACACTCCAGTCTTGTTAACTCTCTCAGTTCGGCCCGACACGAAATTCCTCTTCACTTCAGTGTACCATTCACAGACTGCGACTCCAGCTATTTGTTGCATGTATTTCCAACCTTTCTCTTCCTCTATAGTTTTTACCCTCTACGACTCCCTCTATACGTTGGAAGCTATTTGTTGACGTGTTAACGTATGTTCTGTTAACATGATCCGACTTCTTGCCTGCGTTTTTCACACGTTCGTTTCCTCTGCCTTATCAATCCAGCAAATTTTCGACAGCGCCACATCTCAAGACCTCCTCCTCTGTTTTTCCTGGTTGTGCCACAGTCCGTGACTCACGACCGTACAGCACTGTGCCCCTACGATCATTCTGTTACCTCTGCGAGGACTGCCCTCATTGCTTGTGTAGTCAGCTGTTAACGTCCTTCTTGCCTCGTCCGTCATGTGTTACTTCGCTTCCATGGAAGAAGAATTACTTCACGTCGTCGTCATTTCTTTTGAAGTTACGTTGATCGCCGATCGAATTTCTGCTGTTCCTTTTGCCTTTCTTCGATTTACTCACAATCTCTATTGTCTGCTCATTAGACTGTTCATTCCATTCAACAGGTCCTGTAATCCTACCTCAATTTCACTGGCGGTAGCAATGCCATCGGCCAATATTATCATTGATATCCTGTCACCTTGAATTTCAATTCATTTTTTTTTTTCGTCGTTGATACTTCGAGGTACACATTTAACACTAGGGCGAACGACTGAATCTCTGTCTTACATTGTATTTAGTTCGAGCACTTCGTTCCTATCTTTGCTTGCGGTTCGCGTTTTAATAAATTTGCAATCTTTATCTGCACTCGACGATAAATAGTTTAGAAAAGAAGAGAATAGAAGCTTTCGAAATGTGGTGCTACAGAAGAATGCTGAAGATTAGATGGGTAGATCACATAACTAATGAGGAGGTATTGAATAGAATTGGGGAGAAGAGGAGTTTGTGGCACAACTTGACTAGAAGAAGGGATCGGTTGGTAGGGCACGTTCTGAGGCGTCAAGGGATCATCAATTTAGTATTGGAGGGAAGTGCAGAGGGTAAAAATCGTAGAGGGAGACCAAGGCATGAATACACTAAAGAGATTCAGAAGGATGTAGGTTGCAGTAGTTACTCGTAGATGAAGAGGCTTGCAAAGGGTAGAGTAGCATGGTGAGCTGCACCAAACCAGCCTCTGGACTGAAGACCACAACAACAAACATCATCTGCATTCGTCTCAGAAAATTTTCGTACGGGCGCTAAAGACTTTGCTGTAGTACGCCCGCACCACCGTATCGCCATCCACATCATCCTTCTCGTTCTTCCATTATTACTGTTCCCGCCTGGTTCCTGCGCATATTGTATATTCTCCGTCTTTCCCTATAGCTTATTCCTATTTTGTCAGAATTTCGAACCTCTTGCGAAATTTTACGTTTTCAAAGGTATGGATGGCATCTTTACAAGAGATATTACGCTAACCTGAACAACAATGTAAATAAAACACGGCAATGGATTGCAGTCTATTTATCTCACGAGATGCCGACGGAATTAGGTTTGGAAAGGAAACACTAAAAGAAGTAAATGAACTTTGCTGTTTGGGTAGTGTAATGGACTATCTTCCCGTACGTATAGTTAGTTGTACCACAAAAGAATGTCCAAAAGTGAGGCAAATTTTCTAAAATGTAGAAACTTGGTCCATTTTATTGCAGTTACTGAAGTATCAATTTACCAATCGTCATTTAACTAAAAAAATGTAAATTAAGGTCTTCTTGTTGAAGACAATTTTCGATTGAGCAGTTCTACTTCTGGCGTCGGCTTTGTTCCATCCATTCCTCCTGATCTAGTATTTCGGACTTTCACATTCTCTTTTTTATCGCGTGTTATCACTTTAGTTTTGGACTTATTCTTCCCCTGTATCATTAACCATTTTAATTATCATGGCTTCAAGATCACCTCCACTTTCAGCCAGTGGCGGATACAGAAAACCCTCAAGGAGGGGACGTTGAAGATATCTTTAGCTACCTTTACTTCTACCGTAATAAAAAATAATCAAGTCACATGCAAAGTTTAAGAAAGTTTTATCTAAATTGATTATACACATATACAAGGCAGTGTCATCTTATGATATAAAAGAAGTTATAATTGTCGTTCTCTTCCTTAAATGATGAATTCTATGCGCCTATTCTTCCTGGCAAATTATTATATGTTAGCTATCTATGTCCCAGACAGAAACGTATAAAATGTGATGACGCAGACGCGCGTGCTACATAAGGAAGTGCAACTACTCGATAACTCGATTCGAGTCGACTGACGAAACAAACGAACGAATAGCGTGCGGGCTGACTGGCGGGGGCGGCGCGGGTGGAAATGCGGGCGCCTCCCCCCCCCCCCCCCCCCATATGTCCCCGCCACTGCGTTCATCTAGGATGTAATCGGTAGATCTTAACATAGCGACTCCGGCAAGAACAGTACCACCACTCAAAAAAGGCAATACCTGAGAAAATTCGACTTAAAGAATTAATTCCATAAACTCATACTGAAATAGTATAAACATCCTTTAAATTACAAGTAAGTTTTGTTGGCAGTTGATTCCATTATATTTTTCGTGCACATTCTTGTGCATTTTTCAGTGACAAGCTAAAAATTGCTGTTTTTCCACCCGTGTCACTTCACTTGCCGGGTTGCTATTCTCTGGAATGGATGAAAATGCACCAGCTTTTCGTACACGCACATCTTCTTTGTTCGTCTCCCATCAATAAGAGCTATCTCATTTCTGTCAAGTTTCTGTATTATTCTTCGGTCTTTGTAGTCTACTACAGCCTATCAAAATGTTCAAATGTGTTTGAAATCTTATGGGACTTAACTGCTAAGGTCATCAGTCCCTAAGCTTACACAATACTTAATCTAAATTATCCTAAGGGCAAACACACACACCCATGCCCGAGGGAGGATTCGAACCTCCGCCGGGATCTACAGCCTTTCTCAAAACGTCAAAAATCGTGTTCCATTAGGCATTATCAGAAGTTTTTCCTGTGTCTATGGAAGTTACGCATGTAGTTAGATTCTTTTGCAGTCATTTCTGTTGATATTACTTTGTAACAAGTATTGCTTTCTAGCCGATCTTGTGAGAATGAAGCTTCAACTTCCTGCAGTATTCGGCTTAGGGCAGCTGTGGGTATTATTTTCGATGCATGAACAACCAGAATGACATTCCTGTTGTTTTCACATTTTATGGCATTTATGTTCTTGCGAATGAGAATCATAAAATTTGTCTCAGAATGTGTAGCTAGATTTCCCTGTGCGTACGTGTTGTACATATTATTAAACATCTCATTTTTAATTTTACTTCCTCCTGACTTTAGAAGTTCAAAAAGACTTTTGACTGTACCAGGAGATTTGTTGTTTTTCAGTTTCTTCCGAAATAATTCAATGTCGTCTTTCAATACTGCTTCGACCATGTATTTCCGTCTAGTTCTGTATCTTCCTCAAAAGTGTTCTGTGGCAGTTCTTCTACATAGTACAGTTTTCGTATGCACTGTTTCCATATTGCAGTTTCGTCATCATCATTCAACATATTGCCATTTTCATCCATAGCTGTTGTGCTTCCGTTTATTGTGTCCTCAAAAAAATATTGTATTTATTTATAAGCTTTGACTATGTTTCCTGTTTTAACGCTAAAAAACTTCAGGAGTTGCAGGCATCATCAAAATACTTTACTCTCCCTCGTCTTACCTCTCTATTCAGTGATACTGTTCCTCAGGCTTTTGTATTTGTCTTGTTCTTCCTCTTTGATAGGATTTTTTTAGTTTCTGCGCTCTCCCCTCGAAATCTACTCGTGCCTTTTCTCTCCCCTTTCATTTCCTGTTATTCCTCCTGCCATCTATAATAGACTAGGTTGTACAATATAGCAGCTTTCTTGAATGTCATTTATATGTTTTCTTGTATGTTGCCTGCTGGTATACGTGTTGTGGTTTGTTTGAGCTTCGTTAAATCCACTTGCAGCTCCAATTTTTAAACCTTTTCTCATATTGCATGTGTATGATCTGTTCCTAAAAAGACCCTACATTGCAGCCTGGATAAAATCTCTGAATCGATTTTTAAATCATTGCCTAACAACGGTACGAAATTGATTTGATATTATTTTCTAACCCATAATAAGCGATACGCTCCAAAAAAATACTACACTGACAGCAAAAAATTGCAGCACCAAGAAGGAGTTGTGCGACGTAAACGAAAGCTGGTAGGCATGTTTCTACGTCTGAAGGATGATATCTGTACAAGTTTCGCGCCAGCAGCATAAGAGTGGCGCTAATAGCTCTCCACTCTGAGGATGCAATCAGGTTTGCTTTGAATACAAGCTGTACCGGTCGTGAGCAGTAGTTACCTTTGAGATTGGACGTGGTGAGTTGATGTTCGTCAAAAACAAATTTAAGGCGACACAATTATCAACACCTCACTGAGTGAATGAGGTCGTGTAACACGGTAACGAGAAGCCGCGTCTTCCATCTGCTATACTGCAGAAAGGCTTGGCAGGATTAACAAAAATTTGCTAGTAAACGCTATAAGGCCCGATCTTTTGCTGAACAACGTCATATATCTACCCAACAACGCGAAGCTTTGTCTACAAGTCCAACCAAATCAATGAATGTGGAGCTCAGGAAACTTTTATCGAGTGTAATACCTGCAATATTTAACGCGTCAAATAAGCCACAACACCTGTATCGGAAGAGAAAACCACGCCTATGTTATCATAAAACGTCCTAAGCAATAAAACTGCCTCCCAACGCAGCAGAAACCAATTTCAGAATTGCTGCTGCATCTGAGCCACAGACGGCAACGATGTTCAACAAAATGGCTCTGGAAACAAAGTTACGCGACCTTGCACGTGACTGCTTTGTCACCGCTAGGTGCGCTAGTGTTGCTCCAGTTGACAAACGTTAACACTTTTGCAGCAGAGCGTTGCTACTAGGCTACGTAAAGGCGCTTTTACACTGAGTTCGCAACATTGTTCATGGCTAGTAATGGATTACCGATGTTCTCAACATTTTCACAAGACAAAATCAGTGTTCCACGGCTGCGTCGGTAGAGATCAAAGAAGCATTGTTCCTGGCCTGTTACCACTAAATTCCGCTACGCAGCGCTAGTGATCATTTGCTCAGAGTGAGTGGTTTGGTGTTGTTTTGCTGGCGTGTGGTGGTGCGTTTATTTTATGTTCGTTCATTTTTATTTGAAATGGAGTGGTCACGAGACAAAATTTTCCAGTTGATATCGCTCTATGAGGCAGAGGAGTGCCTGTGGAATGTACGTTACGCAGGTTACAAAAATACTAAAATCAAACATGATTCATTACAAAAAGTTGTTGCTGCGCTTGGCTCCTGCAGCAGACGACAAAAAAATTAAATCTCTCTTGTCTCAGTACCGACGAGAGAAAAGAAAAATAGAGGAAAGTAAAAAATCTGGATGTGGTACTGACACACTTTACGAAACGAAGTGGTTTGGATTTAAATAACTACATTTCCTGGATGATATGGAAATATTTGGAACTATTTGAGATATGGCTGGCTTTGATAGGCGTCTCCTGATGCCCTAAAACGAAGAGTAACAGCAAGTCTTTGGTTGACAGGGATTACTTTTCTGAGATTTGTGTCTTTTCTGTGAAACAACTGGTCCTATAATTTTCAACAAGATTTCAAAATCTGACGGAGACATCCTAGTGAAGTTAAGAAAGCCAGAACCGTCTTCCTGATTCAGCTCACAAAGCATGTCATTCCCGCCACGTCTTCTATAGTATGTTTTGGTCCACCAACGACGACTACGTCGTTTTCTTCGTCTGTTCATTTCGTTAAGTATTATTAATGCAGCACCAAATGTCATTAATTCTTCCTCTTCACTTGACATAGCGTATCTCTTGATGAGAATACACAAAGTAACCTATCAGTTTACCGCAGCAGACTATGCGAATACGTAGAAATGTTGGTCGCTAGTGTGAACGGGAATGTGAACAACGAACAATGTTGCCAACATGTTGAGGGAACAAGTTGCACACAATGTTCCGAACAAAAACATGTTCTAAGCTCAATGTAAACGCGCCTTAAGATGTAAGCTACTTGTAGAACCAGTAAGCAAAATATAACTTTGATCACAGATATAATTTCTGGATGTGAACAAAGATGTCATTTGGCAACATGGCGGATACTGGGCTGTTTTTGTGCAAGACAGAAGTGGAAAAGAGTTGGGTGTGCCACATCTATAAATGCGAAAATCTGAATAGCAACAAGTCGAATAGAAGGTAAGCACACCTAGCCAGAAATATATGTTAAATATTGAGGTGTTCCTTCCCGTTGTTAGGCACAATACTATCTTCTACTGGTTGTACTCTCTTCTTAAATGCAAACTTTATAACTGAAATCCTCTCTTCTCTTCAGTTGCTCACAGAGCCATGCCGGTATATTTAGGATATGGTAAACGTTATAGTCTTCCGTCAGAAGGACCGACATTTATTTAAAATTTCTCAATGAATATTTCTGATGATATAAATGAAGATGTTTATCGGCGGGCATACACCTCATACGAAAATGTCTCCGTAAATAATTTCATATCTTCCTTCATTGTAAATATATTCCTCATTCTGTTAAATAGATGGATATCAGGTTTGTTGTATCTGCCTAGATGAGAATGGTGTGTCTTCTAGATTTTTTAATAAATTGTTTTCGTTGTGTAACAATAGTCTTTCGCAGCGCTAAAACAATAACATACCGACTTGATAAAATTCGCTTGACCTCAGATATTATTTACTAGGTCTGATGTGTAATGTCGAAATATATCAGTTTCGATTACTTTCTTCTTAAATACTAATCACAAACTGCAAAGAAATCATCGTAATAACTATTATTCCTCTGACTTTCTATGCTCACTTTCCTGCAAACCACTTCTTTAAAATGGTGATAAGTAAGCCTCACAGATTTTACTGCAGGGTAAGTTGTAGCGATATCGACCACAGAAATGACCACCAAGATCAAATCTGAAGTCAAGAATCAAACAAAACTCACTGTTCATAGTTCGAACCCTTCACTATACACACTGTCGAGTATCAATGTACCAAATTTTGAGTATCCTCAAAACTATGAGTCACCACCAAATTAAAACAGAAAAGCTATCCTTTCAATGAATAGCCAGAGGCCTTTTTGAATTTTCTTATAAGAAATACTACTTCAGTAAGCTTCTACGGTACAAACACTGCGTTGATCAGTATACGTAGTTGACACACATTTGATTAACAGTCGGTGTATTTCACGAAAGTTGATAACATACAGTGGTCATACAGGCTCAAGACCTTATTGTCAGTATCTCCTGCGTGCAACATGAAATAGAAAACCGGACGTTCAGTGCATAAATCGTAGAACTAAATTTACATATTTGAAGCATATATTGTTATGGCTCACCTGATGTCGCCAAAGCGAAAAATAAAGACAGTGCTGCTCGCCAATTCGGAGCACTACAATTTGTAACTTGCGAAGTTTAGTAGGTAAACAAAACTGTTATTTTGCAACAAAAGTTTTATTTGCAGTAGTCGTTCATATAAGTAAGTAAACTGTTATTTCAAAAGTACTCGCGAAAACTGTTAATGCATTTATCCTGCTGTGAGACAAGACGGTCAGCGCCTTCATCGAAAAAATGTTTGCACCTCTCCGAACGGAGCAAATCGACGACCGCGATTGTCTGTCTTCAGGGCTCCAAAAATGTTGCCAGGTTTGTTTTCACTGCGCTGCAAATGTTTCGCTTGGAAGCCCTTCCACATCATCGATTTGCTTAGGACGAAGATGTGCGCCCCTGGGTGCAACCATGGTTCGGTAGACAATCGCAACGTTTTTTCCATTAAGACAGTGACCGTCTTGTCTCACAGTGGGATAAATGTTTCAACAGCTGTGGCGATTGCTTTTGAAATAAAAACAGTTTTTATTTGACTGTCTCATACACCTTCGCGATTCATGCAGTCAGACTTTTAATTGTAACGTTTTAATTAATTATTTGTTTACTACTAACTCGATTCGCAACATATTTTGCAGAAAATATCCGCGTACACCTCTGAATATATTTGTCAGATTATTAACTCATTTGTAAAGTAACAAAACGTTTGAAGCTATTTTATACACGTGAGTTCGAATTTTTAAGAAATCGGGGCTTTGCTGGTGGTTGTTAATTGGCAAGTTTAGATCATATCAAACTTTCAAGATCTGGAGGTAGTGAATGATTGTGGATATCTGGGATCTCTAATCAATGACACAGGAAAGCCGGATAATGAAATACAAAACAACGGATCACCCTTGGTCTGGCTGCAGTGGTTAAAGACACTAAGATCTGGCAGAACCGAGCAGTATCCAAAACAACAAAGATGCGCTTGGTGGAATCGTTGGCATTCCCTGTGTTATCGTACAGCCGCGAGACACTGGTTGTAAAAGCTAGGGGCAAGAGCAGAATTGATGCCTTCGAGATGTGTTGGCGAAAGGCGTTACGCATACCATGAACATAAATAAAAACCAATGCTTGCATTATAGAAGTACTTAGCAACCCAAGACATTTATCTTCCCGCGTTACTTACATAATCTTCCAGTTCCTTGGACACATTTTAAAAACGAAAGAAGAAATTTAGAAAAGACCATTGACCACAGCAAAATCGAAGGCAGAAGATCACGAGGAGGAGCAGCAAGTAGATGGCTGGATTAAATGACGAACATCACCGGCCAGCCTCTTCACATTATATTAAGGAGTGCTGAAGATCGCTGTGGATGGAGACGTCTAATCGAAGATTCAGTTACTTATGAAATAAATGGAGCAAAGTGTAAAGTGACTGATGATAATTTGCTTGTAAATTTTTGATTCTTTCGCAGTTTACAGCCTTGTATGGCAGATTCATAGTGAACTGCCTAACTTTTCATCGGTGGCCATAGTTTTCTTTTTTTCTATTTCAAAATTAAGGAACTCACGCATGAAATACCAATAGTTTGTAATGAAATATAAAAGTCACTATGAATTAACGTTTGGTGCACATTGTTGTTTACGAAATGCAGCCAACGTATTGAATTTTTCTTTTAACTTGCGAGGAGATCTTTTTTTCCAGTCTGGAGAAAATGGATGTGCACAGAAAAAAAAAAAATTACCGCGAACTGTTCGTAACATCCACCATATTACATAAACGATTTGAGATGTTGAAACGAGTTTTTGAAAATGATAGTTCGTTAAGGTTAACGTACGAAACTTTCATATCGACTGTGATGAAATTAACTATAATTGTTTTGAAGATAATATTATAATTTTCTTAAGGGCCATCGGTAGCTTGTGAAACAACTTACACATTTATTTTTATGCGAACAATGAGTTTTTTCATAAGCTATTGATCTGTCGTGTTCTCAGTTCCTAATTTGATAATAGAATCTTGATTCAGAATTCTGTTGTCCGTGCAGCCGTATGATCTTGTTAATGAGGTGAAGTTGTGTAAACTCTGCTGTACTGTGAAAAATGGAAATTTGACATGGCAACAATAGGCGTTATTAAAAAATGGCCACTGATGGCGTTTCCCTGAAGGAATAAAGAGAATAACAAATTAGTCGAAAGCAAACATCAGCATATTTCTGTTCAGGAAAAAAAGAAAAGAAATGCTGATGCCTCGCAGGATGGATTTTCGTCGTCAATCGAGAATTCCTTAGAGTTCACAGAAACGTTTTCTGGAGGCTCTTGAACAGAAAGTTCTTTGTCACCAGATACAGGACGAAGTGCTTTTTGTCTTGATGAAGACTCCGCAGTTCATGTATGGAGAGCCATATTCATCTAACGGCGACCAGTATGGTTGGTGGTCACCCTTCAAGCCATCAGCTGCCCAAGTGGCATGCAGCGTTCTTTTCCACTCATCTGCGCGTTGCTGTCCCCTCCATCCTACAGCCAAAACATCTTCCACGAGCTCGGCTTCAAAACATATCATCCGGTCTGAATTACTGCATTTGTACCTACGCGAGAACGTAACAAATCTGCTTGCAGTACGAATATTGACAGCGATTTTAAACTGTGCCGCGCATGCGCAGTTCGCCGACCAAACATGGCCGCTGTTGAGGCAAGAGATCAGCACAGGTACAAGCAAAACATCTTGCGCCAATAATGATGGTATTTGCTAGTCGTGCGACTGATTTTCCATAATAGGGAAAAATTTCGTAACGACCACTGATAACTTCGCTAAAAACGCGGTGGTCAGTTTGAAAAAGGAAACAGCAGGATGAAAAATTGCGGATCGAGAACTGCACTATCCCCTTTGCTGTGGCCGCTAATGCTTTCGAAGCGTGGAAATCACCAAAGAGAGAGAAGAGGCCCGGCGAAGCGCTGTGGCCGCTTGAGGACAAACTCTTCTCGGAAAATACTATGCCGCCAGGAAGTGTGAAGAGCGGTAAGGAAGCTGCTGAGTGATCATCTTGGTGGCTACATCATACGCAGAGCTGTACCGAGGTGGTCCTGCGCCCTTGGCAGAGCTACATAATCTGTCCTCCCTCCCCCACCCCCAGCCAGCCGTAAAACTACATCTCTGCATTTTTTTTCTCCATAGGTTTAGTTAGCTTCTTTTGTATTTCAAAAATTTTGGTTAATTTAACGATGTTTATGTACAATATTTCACATGACAGTTTAAATGTATCATTCTAGTAAATAAATGATAATCTGTGGGATCCTGCACACTCGTCTAACATAGGGTGCCCAGGAAGCTGTGCGCCCGAATAGCTAGACAACATTCAAGCAAATCTTATTAATGGAGTTTATTACAGTGAATTGCATTGATAATACTTCACTTTGCCGTTTCACAAACAGGAGTCGCAAGCAATTGGCGACGCGCAAACAATCAATGTCCTTCGATACGTACAATTTTCATGCAAGCAAAACATAATCCACGACAAGAGTTAGGATGACGGCTCGTTTTCTAGTGCACTCTTCTAGTACGGCCGAGGCTCGCCAGTTGCGGTGCTTATATTCTTTTCGTATAGGCTCCGCGCCTGTCGTTTGATGATGATGTTGATGATGATGTTTGCTTTGTGGGGCTCTCAACTGCTGGGTCATCGGCGCCCATACAAACTCTCAATTTTTACACATTCCAATCTAGTCACTGTCACGAATGATAATGAAATGATGACAACAGTCCCCGGGCAGAGAAAAACCCCAATCCAGCTGGGAATCGAACCCGGGACCCCGTGATCCAGAGGCAGCAACACTAGCCACCTAGCCACTAGACCACGAGCTGCGGACCCGCTCCTATCGTGGTGTCGTCCTAGTCAGCGTTCTATTGCTGACATCGTCTCAAAGCCTTCTCTGCTGCAACGTTTCGGGCCGACGTGCCGGCGCTTGACGTTATGCCGGAACGCAATCAGTATATGTGTAACAAAGAACAGTTTTAAGAATCCTTCTAGCCCATATCATCGCACAATTTAGCGGAGATAAGGTATACCAAAGAAATGTGTGTGATTTCTCATCACACAAATTCTCCAACAGGAATGTGGGCAGATTCAGTGCGTTGTGTCAATACAATGGTTTGAAAATCACTTACTTCCCTGAGGAAAAACTTTCCGAAAGCAAAAGACCTGTAGATAATCCATACAGTTGCTTGATGAGTATCACATTCTTCTCGTTTCTCTCAGATACCGTTCTCGGAAAGAAGTTCACGGTGTACAGATCAGCGGAGGTGCAAACGTATAAACTTGGATAACTATCTTGTCCACGTCAGAGTTAAATGTACCCCAAAAGAGCACGCAGCTTCGGAACAGAGACACAAAAAGGATCTAAGAAAACAATATAACAGAGGAATGGGAGAAAGAAAAGGCAGTTACCAGGGAACAGTTCCGAACCAAGATTATGCAGAAAGCCAAAGAGCCGCCAACCCGCAGAATAAGAACAAAAAGCCAACCTTGATTGGAACTAAGCATGTGAAACACTTTGGAAATACAAAAGAGAACCTCCCAGGAATATACTAGTAAAAATTCACCGGAGACTAAACAACACCTTTTTGAGATCAGAAAACGTGTTGCAACATTAATCAGACAGTGACGAGGTGACACGTAAGAGAAATTTGGTACTCTCGGCACACTCTTGACTGTGGTCCTCGCAATATTGAATTCCCAAACAATTTCGGAAGTGGAATGCTCCATGCGTCTACCTCCAACTGCTATTCCGCGTTCAAAGCCTTTCAGTTCCCGCGATGCGACAGTAATCACATTGGAAACCTTTTCACGTAATCACCTGAATACGAGCGGCTGAGCCGTGCGGTATGAGGTGCCTTGTCGCGGACTGCGCGGCCCCTCCCGCCGGAGGTTCGACTCCTCCCTCGGGCGTGGCTGTGTGTGTTGTTCTTCGCATAAGTTAGTTTAAGTAGTGTGTAAGTCTAGGGACCGATGACCTCAGCAATTTGGTCCCTTAGGAATTCACACACATTTGAACAAATGATAAATAATTGAAACCCTCAGCTGCCGACAGGTGTTGTTGATATACCTCGATGGGTACAGCTGAAATTGTGTGCCCCGACCGGGACTCGAACCCGGGATCTCCTGCTTACATGGCAGACGCTCTATCCATCTGAGCCATCGAGGACACAGATGAATAGCGAGACTGCAGGGACTTACCCTTGCACGCTTCCCGTGAGGCCCACATTCCCAACTGTCCACAATCTACATACGTAATGTACCTAATAGATATTTACCCATCCACTCATTACTCGCGCACTCGAAAGTGTCGATTCCCGTAAGAGTTCGGGCAACCTGCGCATTCACACAGATAACGACCACACATCTATGCTATATTGGCACCAAAATCAGCTGCACATTTTTCAAGAAAAATTACAGAGCTTTCATTTAAGGCGTTGTCTGGCAGCAAATTAAAGTCAGATGAAATGTTTTGATGTATGTGAGACTTGTTTTCCGTTTCACTTATTATTCTGTTAAACAACGACACTTTAAAGCACTCAAGTTGAAATAGTCTCGCACCAGTCCTCAGTCGGGAAAAATTGGACGCCTTCAGTCAAATGGTCTGCTGCATCAACTCGCCAACGTTTGAGATACTGCTATACTGTAGCAAAGTTGCAGCAAGAGCTCTAGTGTTGAACATGAGCAAGTTAGGCAGGCAGCAGCTGTGTGAACCAAGCGCACTGTTGCCACACACACCAAGTTACCCACAGACGTCTGCTCTGTAATAGTGCACTGGAAACTGACGTTTAAATAAATGAATATTTTTGAATTTAAATTTATTGAAGCTCTGTCGTTGCCACCAGTTTGCATCCATACTCATAGTTCCCTTTAAGTTAATGATGAGGAAACGTGAACACAAAGTACATTACGTTTTGGAATTAAAAATAAATAAAGTATTGGAAATTTTTTTTATTATGTGCAGATGAAAGCCAAACTTAAATACTACTTTTCTACATAGTTGCCATTTAAATTAAAGCACTTATCGTAGCGATGGACGAGCTTGGAAATTCCTTCGTCGTAAAATTCGGTCGCCTGCGCCTTCAACCACGTGGTTACCTCTTCTTGAAGCTGTGCGTCGTCATCAAAACGCTGCATAGCCAATCACTTCTTCATTGCTGGGATTAAGTGGAAGTCGCTCGGTGCCAGGTCGGGACTGTACGGCGGATGAGGAAACAACTTCCACTTAAAAGATTCGAGAACTTCACGAGTGGCATTTGCCGTGTGGGCCCGGGCGTTGTCGTGAATCAGCAAGATCTTTGAGCCCAAGTTTCCCCTGCGCTTGTTTTGTATTGCTCTTCTGAGGTTGTGCAGAGTTTGGCAATACCTTTGAGAGTTTATTGTAGTGCCTCTTTCCAGGAAATCTAAAAAATCACACCTTTTCTGTCCCAAAAGACAGTCGCCACGTGGTTGAAGGCGCAGGCTGCCGAATTTTACGACGAAGGAATTTCCAAGCTCGTCCATCGCTACGATAAGTGCCTTAATTTAAATGGCAACTATGTAGAAAAGTAATATTTAAGTGTGGCTTTCATATGTATATAATAAAAAAATTTCCAATACTTTATTTATTTTTAATTCCAAAACGTAATGTACTTTGTGGATAGCCCTCGTAGAATACAAATTAATTTAATTCTCTGGCATACACTGCCACTTGTCAGAAGTATTTCTTCGTGGGAACAACGAATTCGTGGTTCAACCTACATAACGACCACTGTCTAGTTGCACTCGAAAAGGAAGAATGAATAATTCAATTAGTACGCAAAACTACGACGGGCTGTATCGGTTATTTTCATTCGATTGCTCTACATCTACATCTGCATATATATAAATACTCCGCAAGCCACCGTAAGGTGCTTGGCGGGGGGTACTCTGTACAATTACTTTTCATTTCCCTTCCTGTTCCACTCACAAATAGAGCGAGTCTGTACGGCTCCGTATGAGCCCTAATTTCTCGTATCTTTACCTTCGTGGTCCCTACGCGCGATGAATGCTGCCGGGAGCAGTCAGTTTCAAATGCCGGTTCTCAAAATTTCTCAATAATGTTTCCCCAAAAAAACACCGCCTCCCCTCCAGGGATTCCCGTTTGAATTCCCGAAGCATCTCCGTAACACATTAAGTTGTGTTCGAACATACCGGTGACAAATCCCTCCTCTCAATTGCTTCGATGTCTTCCTTCAATCCTACCTGGTACGGATCTCAAACACTCGAGCGGTATTCAAGAACAGGTCGAACCAGCGTCCTACATGCGGTCTCCTTTACAGGTGAACCGCTCTTTGCTAAAATTCTCCCAATAAACCGAAGTCGATCATTTGCCTTCCCTACCACAGTTTTCACATGCTCATTGCAAAAATGGCTCTGAGCACTATGGGACTTAACTGCTGTGGTCATCAGTCCCCTAGAACTTAGAACTACTTAAACCTAACTAACCTAAGGACCTCACACACATCCATGCCCGAGGCAGGATTCGAACCTGCGACCGTAGCTCATTGCACCTCATATCGCTTTCCAACGTTAGGCCCAGATATTTAAACGACTTGACTGCGTCAAGCGGGACACTAGTAATACTGTATCCGAACATTACAGGTTTGTTCCTGCTACTCAACCGCATTAACTTAAATTTTTCCACATTTAGGCCTAACTGCCATTCATCACACCAACTGGAAATTTTGTCTAAGTAGTATTATATCTTTCTACAGTCATTCAACTTCGACACCTTACCGTACACCATGGCATCACCAGCAAACAACGGCAGATTGGTGCCCACCCTGTCTGACAAATGCCGGCCGGAGTGGACGTGCGGTTCTAGGCGCTACAGTCTGAAGCCGAGCGACCGCTACGGTCGCAGGTTCGAATCCTGCCTCGGGCATGGATGTGTGTGATGTTCTTAGGTTACTTAGGTTTAATTAGTTCTAATTCTAGGCGAAAGATGACCTCAGATGTTAAGTCCTATAGTGCTCAGAGCCATTTGTCTGCCAAATCACACATATATATATTTTTATATATAGAACAACAGCGGTCGTATCACATTCCCCTGGGGCACTCCTGACGATACCATTGTCTCTGATGAAGATTCGCGGTCGAAGACAACAGACTGGGTTCTATTATTTAAGAAGTGGTCGAACCACTCACATATCTGGGAACTTATTCCATATACTCGTACCTCCGTTAACAGCTCGCGGTGGCGCACCGTGTCAAATGCTTTCCGGAAATCTAGAAATATGGAAATTGCCTGTTACCCTTCATCCATAGTTCTCAGTATATCATGTGAGAAAAGGGGAAGCTGAATTTCGAACGAGCGATGCTTTCTAAATCCGTGCTGATTTGTGGACATAAGCTGCTTAGCCGCAAGAAAGTTTAGTGTATTCGAACTGAGAATGTGTTCAAGCAAACAGAAGTTAGGGATATTGGACTGTAATTACGCGGATCCGTTCTTTTACTTTTCTTATATACTGGAATCACCTGCGCTTTTTTTCGAGTCGTTTGGGACTTCGTGCTGGGCAAGAAATTCACGATAAATTCGAGCTAGCTAAGGGGCCAATCCCGTGCTCGCTATAAAATTGAACTGCGCTTCCAACTGTCTGGGTGAGATTAAGATATGTGAACACAAAATAAGCAGTCTCGCATATGCGGATGACTAAGTAGTGATGGCAGATTCGATTGAAAGTTTGCAAAGTAATATTTCAGAGCTAGATCAGAAATGTAAGGACTATGGTATGAAGATTAACATCTCCTAAACGAAAGGAATGGCAGTGGGAAAGAGATGTAAACGGATTGAGTGCCAAATAGGAGGAACAAAGTTAGAACAGGTTTCTTGTCTACGCCAGGTATACTTATTGACTGCGTGAACGGTTTGTTGAACGTGAAATTTAAAACTTGGGCTTTCGTTTTGCTATCTTCAACTGCCACACCGTGGGACTGAATGAAAGCCTTAGATCCACATGGGGGTTTTTTCGACCAGAATTTTCTCGGGTTTTCTGCCAGATCTTTTTCTAAGGAGTGACGGTGGTAGTTGTATGCTTGGCGCACAGATCTTTTCGCAGATGCACGAATCTCTAGTAACCTTCGCTTGTCGTCGTTTGTGCGTCCTCATTTGAAGCTAGGGTGCAACAGCCTCTGCTTCCTCAGCATCTCACGAATTTCGTTAATAAGCCATGGTGGGGCTTTTCCATCCTTTATCCACTTACTAGGCACGCAAGTCTCCAGACCACGATTTACAGTGCGCTTATACTTCCCCATAGTTCCCCTACGTCCATCGTATTGGTACAAGGTGATGCCAATTCACTAGTAAGATTTTAATAACTGCTTATGTGCTAGATGTAGCAGAAGCACCCTCCTAGTCTTCTTGACTGATTTATTTCGTAATCATAGTTCACTGATCATGATCGTTAATCCCCGTTTGTATACTGGCATTGTCGATACGATCAGGCCTATTTTTAGCGACGAGATCTAAGATATTTCCATCGCTTATGGGCTGCCGAGCTAGCTGCTCAAGACAATTTTCAGAAAACGTGTTCAGAAGTATTTCCCATGACTTTCGTCTGTAACCCCTGCCCCCACCCCCAGCAGTGAATCCGTAGACATCCCAGTCTATACTCGGCTGGTTAAAGTCGCCTCCAACCTCCCAGACTTCCTTTCAATGACTCTCAGTCGATTCGTAAAACCACGAACGACTGAATCGATTGTTTTTATTGGGCTGGTCTCGTCAGCAACGACGGGAGACCAGGGAGGGAGCTCTAGTCGCAGGAGGAGGGAAGGTAGGGTCGAGTTCATTAGCGACGGAGGACACGATCCGGATATTTCAGGCGTGGGGAACGAAGTCGGCCGGACCTTTCAAAGGAGCGAACTCAGTTAACATTACAGAATCGACGTGTTAAAGACACATTAAATGTTGTTGTTGTGGAGGTCTTCAGCTCTCCGCGTTGCGCTATCCTGTGCAAGGCTCTCCTTCTCCCAATAACTGCTGCAACCCACATCCATTTCAACCTGGCTGCTTACTCTGCTCGTCCGCTTGTCTCCCTCCACAATTATCCCCCACGAGGCCCTCTAGTACTAAATTGACGATTGCTCGATGTCTCAGAATGTGTCCTATCAAACGATCTCGTCTATTGTCAAGTTATTCCACAAATTTATCTTCTCTGGCGTTATATTCGTCACTCTCTCGTTAGTTACGGTCTTCGGCATTCTTCTGCTGTACCACATTTGTCTTCTTGTCTGAACTACTTATTGTCCACTTCCGTACAAAATTGCACGGCAGACGAATGCCTCCAGAAAAAAACCTCCCAACATTTAAATTAATGTTAAATGTTAATGGAGTACTCTTTTTTCAGACATGATTTTCTCCCCAATGCCAGTCTGCATTTTACATCGTCTCTACTTCGCCCATCGTTATTTATTTTACCCCCAAACATAAAAAATCTCATCTATTATACTTTTACTGTCATTTCCTAACCTAGTAGCCTCACAGTCGCTTCATTTTATTCGAGTGTATTCCATTACCCCCATATTTTTTTTTCGTTTTAGTCATCTTGCGTCCTCCTTTTCTTTGTTGTTCAGAGCTTTCATTCCGTTCAACTGCTGCGTACTACTAGGGGAGCTATACCGAAGAGCTTATACTGGTTGAAAAGTACTTAAACCGACAAACTCTGGGAAGTTGTAGGGGACATCAAAACAAATATTTTTCCCTAATGTCAATTTTTCGTATGAGGAATATTTAAACCGGTAGAGGAAGATTTCTCTGGCGGCAAAATAATTAAACCAACAAACACTTTTCCATTTTTTTATGACCAAGAGAGAACAACGAGGTAGCAGATACGGCCCAATTAAACAGTCTCCAACAACACCGACCCACGCATTAACGAAGAACCGCACTTGATGAGCGCTAGTAACTGTGGCATGTGCGTTATCGTCACTCCAAACATGCGAATTGTGCATGTTGAAGACTCCATCACGCCCGAACGTTGCTTCATCGGTAAACAACACAGAGGATGGAAATGTAGGGTGCATTTCACACTATTCCAGGCACCACTGCGAAAACTGTGCTCTGGGTGGATAATCGACTGGTTCCAGGTTGTGGACACGCTGTAAGTGAAATGGACGTAACAATTACTCTCGATGGACTGTTGTTACATTCGTCTGATTCGTCGCCATGTGACGTGCAGTTGCATGCGTGCTTATTGAAGGATCCCGCTCCACACGCTGCAAGACAGCTTCCTCAAATTGCAGCATTCTTGCCGTGCGACGGCGTCCCTGTCCAGGTAATCTGCTAAATGAGCCGGTCTCACGCAGCACAGCACAGCATCGAAGGTCGCATGATGCGGGATACGGTGATTAGGATATTCTTGTTGATAAACCCGCTGTGCAGCTCGTCCGTTGTGGTGCGCTACGTAGTACGCACCAACCGTATCAGTGTACTCACTCCGGGTGTATCGCTCCATTAGTAAACAGAGACAATGCACCACTACACTGGTGGACAGCAGTAGCCTACAACTGAAGAACGTAATACGCCCTCTAACTACTGAAGATCGTAATACGGCCTCTATCAACTGAAGAGCGTAGTACGGCCTCCAACGGTTTAAATAATCCTCATAGGAAAAAATGACATTAGGGGAAAATATTCGTTTTGATGTCCCCTACAGTCTCCCAGAGTTTGTCGGTTTAAATACTTTTCACCCTGTAGGTCCGATTTACTGATATTGCGCGAAGAGAGTTTCGGCTGTATACGCCACGCCGGAAAAACACAAAGACAAATCAGTCTGCGTTGTGCTCCCCGTCTATAGTATGTCAGTTTTCGATTATATTGTTCCGGCAGCTTACCTTCATATTTGTACACATACATTGTTCCTAGTTAAGTAAGGGTGCGATCGAGCTCGACTGGCAGATATTTCGGGTTAGCGCAGTATGAGAAGCGATACCCCCGCACGCTAGATCCAGTGTAGGGACAGAATAGAGCGCTCGGGGGCTAGTGGCAGAGCGGTCCGTGCCTCAGTGTTTACAAACACTGCACTGGGCAGGTGGTCGGCTGTAGCTTGCTGAGGCTGAGCGGGAGGAGGCGAGGCTGAGAGCTGAGCCCTGTGGCTGCGACAGGCCGTGCCTTGCCGTGGCGACCTTGGACCGGGCTGACGGCCCCGCTGGCCTTGGCCGCCGGAAGTCGCGGTGGGGGGAGGGGGCGGGGCCGCCTCCGGCTCGTCTGCGCGCGACGCCCGGCCCGGAGAGCCGCCGCTCGGCGTCACAGACTCGCCGGCGAAAGCGAAAGCTGTGGCAGGCGCTGACGTCCGCATACCTAGGCGTGGGGCGTGCAGCAGAGCAGAGCAGGTGGTACCTCAGCCGACGCTATCGCTCGTTGAGCGTCCTGCTCTCACTGAGAGACGCCACCAGTCTCCGCTGCCTCCCGATCCTAATCACCCGTCTCTTCTTTACCGCTGTGACTGTAAATATTCCGAACAAATAATTAATTATACTAGGCCAGTTAAAAAAAGTATCTGACCGCATTTTTCATTGTCGAAACCGACAGTGGTGTCGGGGCGCGTGTGCTCTCTATATTCGTATGCATACGTAGTGCGCGTGCTTCATTTTTGTTTCACGACTGCGGAAAGAGCCCGTCGCTGGCTAACCGTTGACAAGTGAGCACTTATCAGTGGTAGTCGTCGGATATGTGTTGTGCGTAAAATGACAGAGAAAGTGGATCAACGTTATTGGGTCAGATTATAGGCTTAGCGATTCTCAAGTTGAAACAACCTGAAAGATTCGACTACTTCGGATCTCAGACATCGAAAAGACGGTGTGCATCACGTTGCCTGCGGAGGGCACAGCTTTGAATCTTTTAGGGGGCGGTGACGACTCTACATTCGTGTTCCTACTCCTAGAAGTCTCACTACGTTATTCCAAATGGGCATATGCGTATTTATACTGGTGTGGTTGTTATGTCGTTCCGTACCGTTTCATTTGAGCACTCTTATAAATACAAGTTTTCAGCCACAAGCTGATTTTTGTGAGCTTCAGTCCGGAGACTGTTTTCTGCCACTCTCCACGGTAGCATCTCCTCTGCATCTCAGGTTAACTACTGCAGGCTATATTCACTTGAACCTGATTACTGTTTCGAGTCTCGGTGTCCCTCTACACTTTTTATCTCCTACGCTTCCCTGCATTACGAAAGCCACAATTCAACGATGCTTCATGATGTTTCTTATCAACTGACCCTTTCTTTTAGTCAAGTTGACCCACAAACTCCATCTCTCCGCAGTTCTATCCAGCATGTCTTGGTTAGATACGCGATTTGCCCGTTTTGTGTTCCCCTTTCTTCTGTGGCACAGCATTTCAAAAGCTTCTTTTCTCTTCCTGACTGAACTGTTTATTATCCACGTTTCGAGACACAAAAAAAGCCGGCCGTTGTGGCCGAGCGGTTCTAGGCGCTTGAGTCTTGGCCGGCCGGTGTGGCCGAGCGGTTCTAGGCGCTTCAGTCTGGAACTGCGCGACCTCTACGGTCGCAGGTTCGAATCCTGCCTCGGGCATGTATGTGTGTGATGTCCTTAGGTTAGTTAGGTTTAAGTAGTTCTACGTCCTAGGGGACTGATGACCTCAGATGTTAACTCCCATAGTGCTCAGAGCCATTTGAACCATTTTCCCAGGTTTCATTCCGTACAAGTCGACACTCCAGACAAATACCTTCATCAAAGCCTTCCTAACATATTCTTTGTTAACAAATTCCACTGTTTCAGAAATAATTTTCTTCCTGTCGACAGTCTGCATTTTGTACCCTCACTACCTCGGCCACTATCACTTATTTTGCTGCTACTTTTCGTGTCGCATTTCCTAACCTAATTCCCTCAGCGTCGCTTGATGCAATTCGACCACACTCCATTACCCTTGTTTCACTTTTGTTGATGTTTATCTTATAAACACTTTTCATGACACTCTCCATTATGCTCAACAGGGCTTCCAAGTCTTTTCTCGTCTCTCAAAGAATTACAATGACATCAGCAAATCTTCAAGCTTGTATTTCTTCTGCCTGCTCTTTTATTTCTTCACGAATTCTCCGGCGTTTTCTTGCTGTTTGCTCAAGCTGCAGACTAGCGCACTACACTCTAGTCGTAGTCTCTTCTCAACTACGGACTACCTTTCATATCCTTCGAGTCTTATAACGGCTTTCCTGTTTCAGTACATAACGTTTCACTTCATATATTTTGTTTCTCTCACTTCTAGAACTACAAGGAGTCTATTGCAGTCATCAGTGACAAAAGCTTTTTCTGCGTCTAGAAATGTTGTATACGTAAGTTTGCCTTTCACCAACCAATCTACTAAGAAACGGGAACGTTTGTTGCCAAGTGGTCTAACTCGTAAAAACTGAAAGAGAGCCTGACACGACTTATCATTTCTAGACGGGCAAGTCTCTGTATCCGGCAGGTGGCGTGGGTCCTAGTCAGTAGTTCGCTCACAGGCAGTCTCGTTGCAATTACAGTGAACGAAACTGCCGAGCGCCTTGACAACTCAGTCCAAGCGCCCATCGCAGTAGTTTGCCACCGTCTGATAATGTTGTTTACTTGAGCGCTACGTGTTGTGTGCCATACATTCATCTTGTTACGTGCGTGTAGTTCAAGACTAAATTAACGGGATCTGTCTGTTAACGACTGTGAAAATATAGATGTGACTGTTGCAATTCCTCGGTCCAAAGTGGTTAGAATGTATGACAGAAATCGGCACGATATTGTAAAAAGGTTGCGAAACAGTGGCGAATGATACAAGGATCGTTTCTGAAAACTCATAATATCTTAAATGTATCGTAACGTGGACTACACGTGCCGCAAAGCGTGTTTTCACAAGATTTCAGAAGCTGACCGAAAGAAATAGTTCGAAGGGTTTTGGAAAATGGAGCTCTTTGGTAATCAAAACGCTTATTTGTCTGAAATCGTTCGCGCTGCATGCGCGCTTGTAGTGGTAATCGTCGGTCTAGCAATGCCGTACACAAGTGTTACCCTCATACTGCCGGCTTGAGGGCCGTTGAACCGTGCTAACAGTATCTTCTCCACACATTTTCAGTGAGTAGGGGGAGTGTCGCGAGCTTTGAAAAACTGCGGAGAAAGTAAAGCTCGTCGCGAGGGCTTAACGAAGGTGCGAGCCTAATCCACGTAAGACAGGCGTACACGCAGAGAGTATATGTTTCGTTGAACAGCATATAAACGATTTTCCTGTTGCTAAATCACACTACACGAGAAGTGGTAACGTAAACACGACGTACTTGAGTCATCATCTGAACATTCGAAAGATGTGTGGTTTGTACCAAGAAGTACGCCTTCAGGATAGCAGGCAGTTCATGAAGGAAAGTTACTACCGACACATTTTTAATACTAAGCTAAACCTACATTTCCATAAACTGAGAAAAGATAATTATTAAGATTGTGACACAAAATGAAATAAAATGGTTGCGTATCTGACAACGCAAAAACAGCGATCCTGGAAACAAATTGTGAACTACATTCAAGGAAAGTTGAGAGAGCTCAAAGTGAATGAACCGTGTTTCTTCCAATCCTAATCTTGAAACGTAAAAGATGTCTACGGATCCACAAAAGGCCCTTCCAGTCCAAGTACTGACGGTCAGTGATGCCTACAACAAACGAATCCTGTGCATTGATCAGCCAGAACATTATGACCTATTATAGATATGCCCGCCCGGCTAGCTGCGCGTTCTAACGCGCTGCTTCCCGAGCGGGAAGGCAGCGGCACGAATCCGCCCGGCGGATTTGGGTCGAGGTCCGGTGTGCCGGCCAGCCTGTGTATGGTTTTAAGGCGGTTTTCCATCTACCTCGGCGAATGCGGGCTGGTTCCCCTTATTCCGTCGCAGTTACACTGTGTCTGCGATTCCTGCGCAAACACTATCTCCACGTACGCGTACGCCATAATTACTCTACCACGCAAACATTTGGGGTTACACTCGTCTGGTATGAGACATTCCCGGGTGTTCCACTGGGGTCCGAACCGCGCAATAACCCTGGGTTCGGTGTGGGGCGGCGGTGGGGTGGGTGGACTGCTGTGGCCTGTTGTGGGGTTCTGGACCACTGCGGGCTACCGCAGGACGAAGTCTGTCCGTCGTTTCTAGGTCCCCAGTTCAATATACAATATTATCGATATAAACCCGTTCAGGCGAGAGCTGCATCAACTGCCGAGGAACGACTGCTAGTCAGACACACGCACGGTGCATTTAATATCAGTAGCGTACTGTCAGTGTGTAGAATGGGGAAGGCGCGCGATCTATCTGAGTTTGACCGAGGGCACGTTATGATGCCCCGGAAACTGCACGATTTGTCGGGTGTTCGAGGAGTGCTGTGGTGAGTATCTTCAACACGTGGCGAAACCACGAGTCCAGACGGCGTGGGGTTGTCTGGCTACCCTTCATTACAGATGTCTGACGTCGTTGGCTGGGCAAATTGCTAAAACAGGACAGGTGGGGAGCTGTGGCAGAACTAATATCACATTTTAATACTGGGAAGAGCGCAAGTGTTTCTGAACACTCAGTGCACTGGACACTCCTAATGATGAACCTCCGCAACCGACGACCCGTGCGTGCGCCAGTGTAAACTACAACTGAAATGGGCACGTGACCATCGGTACTCGACATTGGCGCAGTGGCAGATCGTTGCTCGGTCTGATGAATCCCGATACCTTCTTCATCATGGCGGTGGGAGGGCGCGAATCCGGCATCTTCCAGGGAAACCTCTCCTCGCCCCTGTACTGCGAGGCGGAGACAAGCTGGCGGCGGCTCCACTGTGCTCTGCGGAACATTCAGGTGGGCATCCAGGGTCCAGGGGAGCTCGTGCAAGGCACAGTGACTGCCAAGGAGGATCGCGCACTGTTGCAAACCACGTGCACCCCTTCATGACGATCATGTTTATCGACGGCAGTGGCATTTTTCAACAAGATAATACGCCATGTCACAAGGCCAAGAGTTTGATGGAGTGGTTCGAGGATCACAGTGGCGAGTTCCAATTGATGTGCGGGGTCCTGCCTCAACTCGCTAGATCTGAACTCGTTCGAACACATCTGGGATGTGATTGAACGTGGCATCACAGCTCATTGTCCCCCTTTCCGGAATTTACGGCAGTTACGTGACTTGAGTGTGTGCAGATGTGGTACGAACTCGCCTCCCCAGCGACCTACCGAGGCCTTACTGATTCCATGTCACACGCGTCGCCGCCTTTATCCTCGCGAAAGGTGGACGTACCGGCCATTAAGTAGGCGGTCGTTATATTCTGGCTGATCAGGGTACGTTCATAATTCCGGCATTAATGACATGAAAATGAAAACTGGATATTGCTATTGTTCGGATGAATTCCGGCATTAATGACATAGAAATCAAAACGGGATATTGCTGTTGTTTGGATGAGACGATTACATCTTGGGGCTTTGTAGAGATTGCTTCATTATTGCTGATTCAGTTCAAGAAGGGGTTGTCTCCTAAACTAGCTAAACGAACTTTGTGATGTGGTCCCATTTCAATGTATTCCTCGCACTTCTGCGCTATATTTTGCCCAGTGGAAAAGGTGTCGAAACGTTTTAACGTAAATTTTTGTTTTCAGGACATTCATCCGTGCCCAACGACGGTGATTTTGAGTGTCTTGAAATTACCTATAAATAGAGAACGATTTATATAGCGATGTATTGGTTCAACGTCAGGGAGGAAGCGCGAACAAATAAGTTGGTGGTTTATGAAATGCAGCGTTCAGGTTTTCTGACAATTAGAATCTTTCAAGAGTGTGTGACGAAGAGGAAAAAACATTTCTCTGGAAATTGAAGCAACGGGCTGAAAATGCATTATATCACGTATGATAAAGCGCCTGTAACATTGAGTAACCGTGAATTCCAGGAGCTTTACTTGAGGAAATAACATGTTCTGGAAGTCCGACAATGAACGTGCCCCCCGTCTACCGTCCCTTGTTTCTGGGTTTGCAGTGTGGTAGTGGTAACGTTTCAAGCAGTGGCGAACAATGCGATGAAACTGCGACAATATCGAATTAGTGATCTTGTCTGAATTTTCATTTTGTGCGTTTCAGTTGTCATTTTTTGGTGTATGTTTTAACAATAGTCAACAGTTCTGTTTTTTTGAGTAAGTTGTCAACTTTTAATTGCTCTCATTCCGCTTCAAAAAGATCGTGATTTTGGAAGTTTCAATTTTGAGGCAGTTAGAAGAATAGATTTGTAATTGTGATTCAGAATTTACATTTACAAATTACTGCCGTGCCATAATTTACTCATGAAATATGTATTTATTTGCAGTGAGCTGCAACTTTATATTTGCTCTTGAAAAAGTAGAATTTTGGACATAACACTACATGGCAGTAAAACCACTCAATAATTAGGTATGGCAGTTATAAGTCATTTGGGCTCTTCACGATGAAAAGTAGTATCCTGTGAGTACATTATTACTGAGTTATAGCTACAATCAGACGACTGTACAAATACGTGGGTGGAACAGTGTTTAGGCACATGAAGTTGAAATTACCAACTAGACTCAGTCGTAGGTAAGGCAGACTGTAGCCTTCGGTTCCGTGGCATGTTACTGGAAAAATGCTGTCAGTCTACAAAGGAGAATTCGTAAAGACAGACGTGTGTGTGTCCCTTCTTACAAAGTTGTTAACGCACACCTGTGCGTGGTGCACGACTCGGAAGTAAGATGGTTCGAATCCTGTTGGTGGAAGAAATTTTCACCGCCAGTATTTGGCCGTCAAGGGGAGGATAGGTGGTGGCATCACTCTCTGCGCCAGTGCCCTGGGCTAAATTCTCAGCTTCTGCGCAGTGCCTCATGAAGTGAGGCCGTATGTCAACTGCTTTTTTAATCTCCATTTAAAAAAAAATTAAGTATCAGAAATAAATAATTAATACATAACTTATAACTATCCAAGGAAATGTGATTTGTATGGCCTATTGTAGCACTTTAGCTAATAGGCTGTAGTTATGGTGCATAAATAATAATAAAAAATGACAGTGTTGACTATTTATTGCGATCCGTCCGCCTGATAGGGACGGTAAGCTCGGCATTTCCCCCGTGTGTTGTTCAAGAGAGGAAGGAAGGAATAACCTTTCGAATTAAGCGGCTGAAACTAGTGCCATATGATAATCAGTGAATATATAACCGTAATAATCGTGATATCTTCTCAGTTCATAGGATCCAGTGGCAAAATATTAATCCATGCATTATTTATCTGGAGATTTCGGCGAGTGGAATTATGTTTCATTTTTTCCATGGTGGATTACGGACGTTTTGTACCGAATTTATTGTTTTATGAGGCATAATGTGTCCTCAGTGCATCCTCTATTACTCCTTTTCTATACGATTGA
Source organism: Schistocerca americana (assembly GCF_021461395.2). Lineage (NCBI taxonomy): Eukaryota > Metazoa > Arthropoda > Insecta > Orthoptera > Acrididae > Schistocerca > Schistocerca americana. The sequence goes on along the minus strand of NC_060119.1, from coordinate 26,178,994 downwards.
GAAACGCAACCACCTACGTCTATATCTACATGCATACTCTGCAAATGACATTTAAGTGCCTGGCAGAGGGTTCATCAAACCACCTTCACAATTCTCTATTATTCCATCGTCGTATAGCGCGCGGAAAGGATGAACACCTATATCTTTCCGTACGAGCTCTGATTTCCCTTATTTTATCATGGTAATCGTTTCTCCCTATGTAGGTAGGTGCCAACAAAATATTTTCGCATTTGGGTGGAGAAAGTTGGTGATTTAAGTTTCGTGAGAAGATTCCGCCTCAACGAAAAACGCCTTTTTTATGATGTCCACCCCAAATCCTGTATTATTTCAGTGACACTCTCACCCCTATTTCGCGATAATACAAAACGTACTGCCCTTCTTTGAACTTTTCCCCACACCGCGCAGCAGTATTCTAAAAGAGGACGGACAAGCGTACTGTCTCCTTAGTAGATCTGTTACATTTTCCAAGTGTTCTTCGAATAAAACGCAGTCTTGGGTTAGCATTCCCCCCAACATTTTGTGTGTCCCTTCCAATTTAAGTTGTTCGCAATTGTAATTCCTAGGTATTTAGTTGAATTTACGGCCTTTAGATTTGACTGATTTATCGTGTTACCCAAGTTTAACGGATTCTTTTTAGCGCTCATCTGGATGACGTCACACTTCCGTTATTTAGGGTCAATTGCCAATTTCCCCACCATACAGATATCTTTTCTAAATCGCTTTGCAATATTTTTTTTTGTTCTTCAGATGACTTTATTAGTCGATAAACGACAGCATCATCTGCAAACGACCTAAGAGGGCTGCTCATATTCTCTCGCAAATGGTTTATATGGACAAGGAACAGCAAAGGGCCTATTACACTATGTTGGGGAACGCCAGAAGTCACTTCTGTTTTACTTGGTGACTTTCCGTCAGTTACTACTTTCTCTGACAGGAAATCACGAATCCAGTCTCATAACTGAGACGATATTCCATAAGCAAGCAGTTCCACTACAAGCCGCTTGTATGGTATAATGTCAAAAGCCTTCGGGAAATCCAGAAATTCGGGATCAATCTGAAATCCCTTGTCAATAGCACTCAACACTTCATGCGAGTAAAGAGCTAGTTGTGTTTCACAAGAACGATGTATCCTAAGTCCGTGTTGACTGTGTGTCGAGGTAATTCATAATATATGTTCCAAAATCCTGCTGCATATCGACTTTAATGATATGGGCCTGTAATTCAATGGATTACTCCTGCCTTTCTTGAATATTGGTGTGACCTGTGCAAGTTTTTAGTGCTTGGGTGTAGCTGTTTCGTCGAGCGAACGGATGTGTGTGATTGTATGGAGCTATTGCATCAGCATACTCTGAAAGGGGCCTAATTGGTATATAGTCTGCACCAGAAGACATGCTTTTATTAAGTGATTTAAGTTGCTTCAGTACTCGGAGGTCCGCAGCTCGTGGTCGTGCGGTAGCGTTCTCGATTCCCGCGCCCGGGTTTCCGGGCTCGATTCCCGGCGGGGGCAGGGATTTTCTCTGCCTCGTGATGACTGGGTGTTGTGTGCTGTCCTTGGGTTAGTTAGGTTTAAGTAGTTCTAAGTTCTAGGGGACTGATGGAAATGAGCGATTGGCGTCATTGGCCGGGAGGCCCCTCGCGGGGCAGGTCCGGCCGCCATATCGCAGGTCTTATTACATTCGGCGCCACATTGGGCGACCTGCACGCCGGATGGGGATGAAATGATGATGAACACAACACAACACCCAGTCCCTGAGCGGAGAAAATCTCCGACCCAGCCGGGAATCGAACCCGGGCCCAGAGGACGGCAATCCGTCACGCTGACCACTCAGCTACTGGGGCGGACTAGGGGACTGATGACTAGAGACGTTAAGTCCCATAGTGCTCAGAGCCATTTGAACTACTCCGAGGATATTTACTTCTACGTTACTCACGTTGGCAGCTGTTCTTGATTCGAATTCTGGAGTATTTACTTCGTCTTCGTTTGTGAAGGCATTTGGGAAGGCATTTGATTGTGTCTTGCCACTTGCACACTTTACATGCACCCAGAATCTCTTTTGATTTTCTGTCAGGTTTCGAGAAAAAGTTTCGTTGTGGAAACTATTGTAAGGATTTTGCGTCTGTTTAAATTTGGCATGTTTGTTTCGTTGTTTCTGCTAGTTCTTGGTTGATGCGTTGAATTACATTTATTACTATCTGAAACAGTGTGATAATATGTAAGGTTTGATCAGTGTTTTGTGTCCCTGCTGTAATAGAGTACTGATTTTGGCTAATCAAGGCATTAGTTCCGTTGTGTAACACTTGGTATTACGTAATGTATCTGTGTTGGTTTGCTTGGCCACGCTGTTCCCCGTAATTTTTTTCTTATGGTTGTATGTTTGGGCAGGGGCGCTTCGGTTGAGTGGGGCACACACACACACACACACACACACACACACACACACACACACACACTTGGCGAAAATGGGTGGTCGTCCGGCTCCGGGAAAGAAGCTGCCGATTCTGAGTACAATACTGAGTTGGTCGTGTCGGAATTCTTGAGCAACAACCGATAAGTCAGTGCCAAAGCAGTAAAAAAAGTACGTGCTTTGCCTAAATATCTCGGCAGGTGCTTGTCTGTAGACGTGTTTTGTTTAATAACAGACACATTCGCACATTTGGCACATGGGGTTCGACTTGGGCACTGCGTTCTTACGTAACTGTACGGGGAAAACAGTTAAGGCATAACGGTGTGTAATGGATAACGGCCAGGGTAGAACCACGCGCCTCAGTCCGTGCAGACGTTCAGGCCTGAAGGATGGGGCGATAGCGTGTGTTTCTATTAGCGAGGTGTTTCTGCAGTGTTTAGTATAGAGAACTCAGACTGTAAGTTTGTTAAGACAACCTCTGTCAGTTTTACGTATTAGCCAGTGCTTTTGAGTAATCGGAAATCGTACATAGCATTCTAAGCCCTGTACTTTTAGCATTGCTTATGTTATGGCAGGTTGGCATCGCTATAATCCGTCCATCATAAGAATAAACCTGATGTAAACATTGCACTATGTGTTCTTCCAGCTTTACCGGCGCATTTAACTTGGACAGGAATGGCCGGTCAGCTTTTACAGCTAGCCTGCAGTGGCGTGAGCAGGTGCAAAAAAATGGTTCAAATGGCTCTGAGCACTATGAGACTTAACATCTGAGGTCCTCAGTCCCCTAGAACTTGGAACTACTTAAACCTAACTAACCTAAGGACATCACACACATCCATGCCCGAGGCAGGATTCGAACCTGCGACCGTAGCAGTCGCGCGGTCCCAGGGCAGCAGCACTTCACACGTAAAAAGAGGCGAGCAGAGGAGCAATACAGCTTAGAATGTCATTTAATTTTTAAGCAGAATGAAATAATACACTGCAAATCTCCCACAATACGCTCCTTAGACGACTAGGCGAAAACCGCAACACGTTATCGTTTTTAGCTAACGTGCTATTGTAATTAAAAACAAGAATGATGAAAATTCCTGACTTAACCACAGGGTAATTTTTCTCCATAAGCTATATGTGACGTAAGAGAGTACTGAAGGATTTCACTATATAGTTAAATATTGAAGCCACTGAAGGTGTTGCATATAGTCCGTTGTCTGGTAATCTCTTAGCTCCTTCCTTATCCGAATCCGAGAAATGCATTTCAGTTTGGAAGTGTCACCTTCTACGTTGATAACGAGCCTATCAACAACAGACTCCACGAAGCCAACCAGGCGCAGTATTTTCTCTTCTTCTTTCATGACGATCCGTTCTGTATCCCGCCAGCGTTCGGCAGTGACGTGTGAAAAAGCTGCGTGCTTGTTAGTTCCCGTACGTCCGGCAGCTTAACAGTCCTGTTACTTCTCGTGCCAAATCCGGCATCTTGGCTCCAGGTCAGTCCTGTTGGGTTCATATTGTAATGGTACAGTAGCAAATGTAAAAATGCAGCACTTGCAAGATGTACTCGATGCTGTGGAAATGATTGTTTTTCATGTTTCTACGATACCTATCTATCTCTATGGTATAAAGCAATGGACACAATCCAAATAAAAAGGACTTGTTTTTTCCATTTTTGCCTTAAAAATATATAAACTATATGTGCAGTCTCTTGGCGTAGTGTGCCACCTGCAGCCGCCCGTCCACAAGGAGTGGAACACGACGCACTAATCTCAGAGCCCAACGGTAGTTGTTAATTGAACTTAAAAAAAATTACCTCACTACAGGATGCCATCGAGAACCGTAGATGTGAAATACACGGCTGAGTCACATCACTGTGTTCACCGCCTGTGTGCGACGTCAGCGTGCAGGTGGCAGCGCTAGCTGTGGAGGGAGAACACAGAAAACAGAGCGATTTATCTCGTGTCAAAAGGATATCATCATTGGCTTTCGGGCCGAGGGTGGAAGCGTTTCCGAAATGGTACAGTTTATAAACTGTTGGCGTACTACCGTGGTCAAAGGATACCGTCCGTGGCAAAATGGCGCCATCCGACACCGGCGTCGAGGCAACTGTGGTCCTCCACACGGGGCTCAACGACGGCGGAGGGTAAGTGTACGGCCGAGTCGACGAGCAACCATCGAGCGAGTGCCCGCCCAGATGAACCGGCGCACTACCCACAGTGTCTTCTCGACGACAGTGGAGCGGACGTTGCTGCGTGCCGGCCTGGGCAGCAGGCGCCTCATTCGTGCACCCGTACCGAGTGCTGTTCGTGGGCTGCAGAGGCTGCAACTTGCCCGCCAACAGCGCAACTGAACGTCGACTGAGTGGCGATAGGGGGGTCTTTAGATGAATCGGGTTTTATGCTCCATCCGTTGGCGTGTATGCCGTCAATCGTTTGAAAGTGAAAGGTCCGTGCCGGAGGAGGGAGCGTTGTGGCCTGGGGGACGTTTTCGTGGCATTCCCTCGGTACTCTCGTCATCTACAAAGGCGTGACAGATCAGTACGAGTACGCATCTATCCGTCCACCTCTGAATCCACTTGTATTTTCGTCGGCACCGTGGCGTCAAGCAGCAAGACGCTACAACGTGTCACGCACCTCGGAGTGTACAGTTACCGTACTCACCTGGCCACCAGAGTCTCCTCAGCCCAGAGATCTAGCGCAGCTGGCCACGCCACTGGACTCGGCGTGGTTCCACGTCGGTGTCGGCACCCTCCGGAACCTCACTCACTCTCTTCCTCAAGGCAAATGGTACTGTAACTGAACCGTGTACGTTTGTGAAGGAAAGTAGCGAGGCGCGTACGGGCCCAGTTTCCAAGATAGAAACAACGAAGGATGTGCTGTATCGTGTCTAAGTACTTACATCGTCTCTACGAGTTTCCCTGCCTAGAGACAATGCCCTCTCAGCGGATGGCTGTGCCAAGCGTGAAGCAGTGCCGGCTGGCACTGTGCCGCGTGAAAACATTACAGCACGGTAAGCGAGACGTGGACGGCCTGCTTGGTCGGTCTGTATACTAAACAGAGTGTTAAAAGGCAACGCAGCAACCACCTATGTGCAAATACATGATTTCAAACTGTCACGAACTGAAATCAACAGGATCACAAAAACAGGAATCTTGCAAGGGCGGGAAAAGAAGTGTAACAAATAAAAATATTAGGGTCGAAAATCAGGGAGATGGTAGTAAGTCTACTATGTATGGATCACGTTTGAAAGTCTGTGCATTAACTTTGATCCTTCCGTGCTTTTACATTCTGCCACTCTTTCCGTACTTTTTTCGCTCCCTATCATGTAAGATCATTCTTTTACGGTATATCGATAATTATTACTGTTTGCACTCTCTGACTACAACTGAATGAAACACAATTTTCGTGCCGCGAGGGATTAGTCGAGCGGTCTAAGGCACTGCAGTCATGGACTGTGCGGCTGGTCCCGGCGGAGATTAGAGTCCTCCCTCGGGCATGACTGTGTGTGTTTGTCCTTAGGATAATTTAGGTTAAGTAGTGTGTAAGCTTAGGGACTGATGACCTTAGCAGTTAAGTCCCATAACATTTCACACACATTTGAACATTTTGGGCAATATATATATATATATATATATATATATATATATATATATATATATATATATATATATATAAAGGGTGTTTCAAAAATGACCGGTATATTTGAAACGGCAATAAAAACTAAACGAGCAGCGATAGAAATACACCGTTTGTTGCAATATGCTTGGGACAACAGTACATTTTCAGGCAGACAAACTTTCGAAATTACAGTAGTTACAATTTTCAACAACAGATGGCGCTGCGGTCTGGGAAACTCTATAGTACGATATTTTCCACATATCCACCATGCGTAGCAATAATATGGCGTAGTCTCTGAATGAAATTACCCGAAACCTTTGACAACGTGTCTGGCGGAATGGCTTCAGTTTCTAGATTCTGGCGGTACACCTGGACTTTCAAGTGTCCCCACAGAAAGAAGTCACAGGGGTTCATGTCTGGCGAATAGGGAGGCCAATCCACGCCGCCTCCTGTATGTTTCGGATAGCCCAAAGCAATCACACGATCATCGAAATATTCATTCAGGAAATTAAAGACGTCGGCCGTGCGATGTGGCCGGGCACTATCTTGCATAAACCACGAGGTGTTCGCAGTGTCGTCTAAGGCAGTTTGTACCGTCACAAATTCACGAAGAATGTCCAGATAGCGTGATGCAGTAATCGTTTCGGATCTGAAAAATGGGCCAATGATTCCTTTGGAAGAAATGGCGGCCCAGACCAGTACTTTTTGAGGATGCAGGGACGATGGGACTGCAACATGGGGCTTTTCGGTTCCCCATATGCGCCAGTTCTGTTTATTGACGAAGCCGTCCAGGTAAAAGTAAGCTTCGTCAGTAAACCAAATGCTGCCCACATGCATATCGCCGTCATCAATCCTGTGCACTATATCGTTAGCGAATGTCTCTCGTGCAGCAATGGTAGCGGCGCTGAGGGGTTGCCGCGTTTGAATTTTGTGTGGATAGAGGTGTAAACTCTGGCGCATGAGACGATACGTAGACGTTGGCGTCATTTGGACCGCAGCTGCAACACGGCGAAGGGAACCCGAGGCTGCTGTTGGATCACCTGCTGCACTAGCTGCGCGTTGCCCTCTGTGGTTGCCGTACGCGGTCGCCCTACCTTTCCAGCACGTTCATCCGTCACGTTCCCAGTCCGTTGAAATTTTTCAAACAGATCCTTTATTGTATCGCTTTTTGGTCCTTTGGTTACATTAAACCTCCGTTGAAAACTTCGTCTTGTTGCAACAACACTGTGTTCTAGGCGGTGGAATTCCAACACCAGAAAAATCCTCTGTTCTAAGGAATAAACCATGTTGTCTACAGCACACTTGCACGTTGTGAACAGCACACGGTTACAGCAGAAAGACAACGTACAGAATGGCGCACCCACAGACTGCGTTGTCTTCTATATCTTTCACATCACTTGCAGCGCCATCTGTTGTTGAAAATTGTAACTACTGTAATTTCGAAAGTTTGTCCGCCTGAAAATGTACCGTTGTCCCAAGCATATTGCAACAAACGGTGTATTTCTATCGCTGCTCGTTTAGCTTTTATTGCCGTTTCAAATATACCGGTCATTTTTGAAACACCCTATATATATATATATATATATATATATATATATATATATATATATATATATATATATATATATATATATATATATTAACAGTTCTCGTGGTTTTTTTTTTTTTTTGCTACCACCAGAACTGTTTATAACCTATAGGTACATTGCCCAGATTGTAAACTAAATAGTAAAAATATGGACGTGTTCCAAGCCACTGAAGATGCCTTGCAGAGAATAAAGCCGAAACGCACGAAAATTGTGTTACGTTCAGTTGTGGTCAGACGGTCCAAAAAGTAAAAATTATCAATATACCGTAATATTACACGAAACTGAGGAAGACAGGACTACAAAAGTTGAAGATGTTAACATCCTGTTTGCCTTCTACATATACTACATATACATCTACATCAATACTCCGAATCCAATTTACGGCGCTTGGCATAGGATACCCTGTACACTGCTAGTCATTTCCTTTCGTGTTCCACTGGTAAATAGAACGAGGGCAAAACGACTGTCTATATGCTTCCGTGTTGTTGTTGCTGTTGTTGTTGTTGTACTCTTCAGTCCAAAGACTGGTTTGATGCAACTCTTCATGTTACTCTATCCTGCCCAGGCCGCCTCATCTCCGAGTAACAGCTGCAACTTACATCCTTCTGAATCTGCTTAGCGTATTCATCTCTTTGTCTCCCTCTGCGATTTTGACCGTCCACGCTTCCTTCCAGTACTAAATTGGTGATCCCTTGATGCCTCACAATCTCTACTACCAACCCATCCTTTCTTCTAGTAAAGTTGTGCCACAAATTCCTCTTCTCCCCAGTTCTGTTCAGTACTTCCTCATTACGTACATGATCTACCCATCTAATCTTGAGCATTCTTCTGTAGCACCACATTTCAAAAACTTGTATTCTCTTCCTGTCAGACTGTTTGTCATTCATGTTTCACTTCCATAATACATGGATACACTCCATACAAATACTGTCAGAAGACACTTCCTGACACGGAAACCTATACTCGATGTTAAAAAATTTCTCTTCTTCAGAAATGCTTTTCTTGCCATCGCCAGTATACATATCCTCTCTACTTCAACCATCATCGGTTATTTTGCTGCCCAAATAGCAAAACTCCTTTACTACTTTAAGTGTCTAATTTCCTAATCTTATTGCCTCAACATCACCTGATTTCATTCGACTACACTCCGTTGTCCTCGTTTTGCTTTTCTTGATGTTCATCTTATACCTTTCTTTAAAGACACTGTCTCTTCCGTTCAGGTGCTCTTCCAAGTCATTTGCTGTCTCTCACAGAATTACAATGCCATCGGCGAAGTTTTTATTTCTTCTCCCTGGACTTTAATTCCTACTCCGAATTTTTCTTTTGTTTCCTTTACTGCTTGCTCAATATACAGATTGAATAACATCGGGGATAGGCTACAATCCAGCCACACTCCCTTCCCAACCACTGCTTCTCCTTTCATGCCCCTCAACTCTTATAACTGCCATCTGGTTTCTGTACAAATTATAAATAGTCTTTCACTCCCTGTAATTTACCCCTGCTCTGTCAAATTCTTCATGCAGTATCATATCTTCCATCTCATCTTCATCAACGTCGTCTTCCATTTCCATAATACTGCACTCAAGTACATCTCCCTTGTGTAGACCCTTTATACACTCCTTCCACCTTTCTGCTTTCCCTTCTTTGTTTACGACTGGTTTTCTGTCCGAGTTCTTGATATTCATAGAGGTGGTTCTCTTTTCTCCAAAGGTGCCTTTAATATTCCTGTAGGAGACATCTATCTTACCCCTAGCGATATATGCTTATACGTCCTTACATTTATCCGCTAGCCATTCCTGCTTAGCCATTTTGTCCTGTCGATCTCATTTTTGAGACGTTTGTATTGTCTTTTGCGTGCATCACTCACTGCCTTTTTATATTTTCTCCTTTCATCAGTTAGATTCAGTATCTTTTGTGTTACCCAAGGATTTCTACGAGCCTTCATCTTTGTACCTCTGCTGCGTTCAGTATTTCATCTCTCAAAGCTACACAATTTGTTCTATTGTGTTCCTTTCTCCTGTTCTTGTCAGTCGTTCCCTAATGCTCCCTCTGATATTCTCTGCAACCTCTGGTTCTTTCAGTTTATCCAGGTCTCATCTCCTTAAATTCCTGCCTTTTTGCAGTTCCTTCAGTTTTAATCTACGGTTCATAACCAATCAATTGTGGTCAGTGTCCACATCTGCCCCTGGAAATCTCTTACAATTTAAAACCTTCGTATGACCCATAATTTCTCGTATCTTATATTCGTGGTCCTTATGCGCAATGTGTGTTGAGGCAACAGACTTCTGTACAGTAGGTATCAAAACTGTTAACATTCTGAGAGCACTGCTGACACATACGTAAAGGAAGAAGAGTCCGTCACAACATAATGTGAGTAATAACAATACGCAAAACATTTTGCCGCACCGAAATCAGGTTTTCTTAAAAATCAAGGGAAGTGTTAACTGATAAAATTCACATTTACGTCTTTTTCTTTGAAGATGACAAGCTATTAGTGCAGGACACCATACAGAAGTTTCTGCCAAACCCTATAATGTAAAATGAGGGGGAGAACAAAAACTGTCTTTAGGCTTCATTTTGTTAGATCACTTGCAACCTAAAATATGTTCACTTTTTACAGTTTTTCAATAAACAAAACCCACTTATGATGGCACAGAGGTGCCGAAACATGTTTGGGTAACAAGGCGGAAACTATAATTTTAAGTACAAACACAGAAAAAAATACCAGCAGCTGCAGATCCACAAGATGAATACGTATTACAATCATAGTGACTTTGGATAATGTGTTTGTGGTACTTTGAAATTCTCTGTGTACCAGCTCTATTCCATAATGAATCAGGTCAAGACTTTGTAATTGTAGTAGTTTATTTCTCGAAACATTATACTATTATGATATCCTGTATTAATGTCAGACGTGACCTAACTTATGTTTTCTTCTTCTTTTCAGGTAAGACATCGTAACATCGAGTACCTCTTAATTATGGGTAAGAATAATACTAAAACATTTTATGTACTGTTATGAAAGAAGTAGAAAATAATTTGTAATGTCGGTTTTTGAAGCGAAGTTAAAGTTGCATCATATAATACGAGTATTTAATGAACAGGCCAGTGCACCATGTATGCAGGGCGTTTTCGTAAGATCGTACAAAAATGTAACAGGACATGCTACACTGAACAGTTTGAGGTAGGTAACCTGGACTCGTAAAAACTAGCTTAAGAAGATTTAGACGTCTACCTCTTTGTCTAGCATAACTGTCTTCCAGCTTATTTACAACTGACATGCTTATATGTTTACACGTATTGTGCTGTTTATTTACATATTCATTCTTTATTTACTGCAAGGAAACAACGAAGACAAAACTGATTATGAGAGGTCATGATGCAGGTTTTGGTTACTTTACTTGTCCATAAGGTGGCCCTGTTGTATCGTATTTACATCGTCCAATGGCAGAATGTGCTATGAATCAATGACAGGCCCAATCATTATTCAGTCCCATTAAGAGAAGTACAGTACAATACGATGGAGCCATTCCGGTACAGTTTCGCAGAATTCACTGACATGCACCTTGTGTATGGGGAAGTAGGTTGCAATGCTGTCGCTGGTGAAAGGCTGTACAGGGATCTATTTCCTAACAAGCACCATCCCTTCTTCTTCTACTGTATCTATTTCCCCTGTTCTTCTCAATCGTTCCCTAACGCTCTCTCTGAAACTCCCTCCAGCCGCTGGTTCTTTCAGTTTATCCAGGTCCCATCTCCTCAAATTCGTACCTTTTTGCAGTTTTTTAAGTTTTAGTCTACAGTTCATAACCAATAAATTGTGGTCAGAGTCGAAATCTGCCCCAGGAAAACCTGGTTCCTAAATCTCTGTCTTACCATTACATAAGCTATCTGAAACCTTCCAGTGTTTCCAGACCTCTTTCACGTTTACAGTCTTCTTTCAGGATTCTTAAACCAAATGTTATCTATGATTAAGTTATGCTCTGTGCAAAATCTACCAGGCGGCTTCCTCTTTCATTCCTTACCCCAAAATATTCACCTACTACTTTTCTTTCTCTTACCTTTCCTCCTGTCGACTTCCAGTCCCCAATGACTATTAAATTTTCGTCTGTCTTCACTATCTGAATAATTTCTTTTATCTTATCATTATCAATCTCTTCGTCATCTTCGGAGCTAGTTGGAATATATACTTGTACTACTGTGGTAGGCGTGGGCTTCATGGCTGTCTTGGCTACAATAGTGCATTCACTGTGGTGTTCATAGTAGCTTATCGGTGTTTCTATTTTTTTATTCATTATTAAAACTACTCCTGCATTACCCCAATTTCATTTTGTATTTATAATCCTGTATTCACCTGACCAGAAGTGTTGTTCCTCCTGCCAACGAACTTCACTAATTCCAACTACATCTAACTTCAACCTATCCATTTCCCTTTTTAAATTTTCTAATGTACGTGCCCAATTAGAGGTCTGACATTCCAAGCTCCGATTTGTAGACCGCCAGTTTTGTTTCACCTGACAACGTCGTCTCCGCCCGAAGATCCTAAAGGAGGACTGATTTAGCTTCGGAACATTTTTCCCAAGAGGACGCCGTCATAATTTAATCATACAATAAAGCTGAATGTCCTGGGGAAAAACTATGGCTGTACCTTTCCCTTGCTTTCAGCCGTTCGCAGTGCTAGCACAGCGAGGCCGTTTTGGTTGGTGTTACAAGGCCAGATCAGTCATTCAGAAATCACACGTTTGCTGGCCTCTCAACAGATACGCCTCAATACCTATATACAGCTATCTGTATCCCTGAGGCACGCAAGCCTCCTCACCATCGGCAAGGTCCATGGTTCATGGGGCAGTTAACTGTAACTATTGTAAATAAAAAAGTGCACAGCAATGTGATTTCATTCCCATTATCTCCTTAAGGTGGCTTTTCCAACCCCAGTTTCCCTACCTTAAATTTTTCAGTGGAGCATCGTCTATGTCCTTCCAAATTTTTGAACGCTCTTACGGAAACACTCTGTTTACGTGTGCCATTAACGTCGTGTAATCCATTCGAGTAGGCATTTTTTGTAGTAAAAGTACCCGTGAACACTTGAGATGGACGGCCATTGAAAAACGACAGTAAGTAATGCAGTGGTTGTCGCTAAATGCACTACCCTCGACATGTTTGGAAACACCGTGCTGCGTATTACAGCAGCCTAAGATCAGAGTGATATGCATGAGTGACCGCTCAGAAAACAGAATAGTATGCTCAAAAAAACCATTAATAATAACACTTACAGTAGGTAGTGCACCAAGAGCGGCATCAGGGCGTTTTCTTAACGCAGGTTGCTATATCAGGGACTAACCTACTGTTCTTATCCATGTCAGCCCTTTGTTGTTCTCTTGACCAGTTGTCATACGCCACTTATATCAAACTGATATCTAATTAATTACGCACCCTTCACCAACTGATGAAGTCATGGGTTTCGCCCAAGCTGGCATGAGGGTCCCATCTCAATCCCCTCCCCACTGGAATTAACAGGAAATTCAACTTTATTGTCGGGAATATCAAATTTTGTGTGTTTGCCTTGATTTCCGGACACCAGCTGACCTAGTTCAAATGGCTCTGAGCACTATGGGACTCAACTGCTGAGGTCATCAGTCCCCTAGAACTTAGAACTAGTTAAACCTAACTAACCTAAGGACATCACACACATCCATGCCCGAGGCAGGATTCGAACCTGCGACCGTAGCGGTCTCGCGGTTCCAGACTGCAGCGCCAGAACCGCGCGGCCACTTCGGCCGGAAGCTGACCTAGTTCACAACACCACAGAGGGCATTTTGTTCGTCATCCCCACATGCACCATCATCCCTCCCACACTACCCCACATCCCCTCCCATCCTCCACTTGTGAAGGAGCTTCAGTCTATCCTGAGCCGTCGTACAGGACTGACATAAGTATTTATTTTGTTTGCAGTACAGAATGTTCTTTATTTACACACTTTGAATTGCCACGAATCAATCATTAGACATTATCTACGTCCAGTTTCATCAGGAACAGTTGGATGTAGGAAGGATTTTTTCGTTATTAGTCTAACACTAGAGACACTCCAGCCAGTCTAGCCAATAGCCTTATATGGGAAATAATGATGGGAAAACAAGCTATCACTGAAGTACAGGGAGTAGCTTCCTGCCGATCTGCAAGTAAATAGCTGCTGCTGGGAGGAACATAAGGGTGGGTAATAATTATATTAGAACAGCGACCCATTTCGCTTGTAACATCCTACACCTACAGGCAACACTCCTGTAGCAATATCATTTCGGAATGAAACACACTTACACATCTTTATAAGTCGCAAGTCGCATCCTAGCCAGCAGAAACATGGAAAATCTATCATACGGTATCTTTTACATATGTTCTTATTGTTGTCTTCAGTCGTGAGACTGGTTTGATGCAGCTCTCCGGGCTACTCTATCCTGTGCAAGCTTCTTCATCTCCCAGTACCGACTGCAACCTACAACCTTCTGAATCTGTTTAGTGTATTCATCTCTTGGTCTCCCTCTACGATTTTTATCCTCCACGTTGCCCTCCAGTACTAAATTGGTGATACCTTGATGCCTCAGAACATGCCCTGCCAACCGATCCCTTCTTCTAGTCATGTAGTGCCACAAGTTCCTCTTCTCCTCAATTCTATTCAGTACCTCCTCATTTGTTATGTGATCTACCCATCTACTCGACAGCTTCCATCTGTAGCGCCACATTCGAAAGCTTTTATTCTCATGTTGTGCAAACCGAAAAGTTCTGAAATGTGTTTTCGAGATGTTCTGCAAGTGATCAATAATGAAACAACTGTCTTGTCACCGCCACATCCCAAGCGTGAATGAGTCCGTATACCTAGGTTTCCCTCAGAGTACAGCCCTATAGAAGTATTCCTATTGTCACCCGCCAAATTAGTTGGCGGGTGATTTGGTAACTCAAGTCGGAATCCTTGGAGGATAGCCGATGTTCTTTTCAAGGAACACTATTGAGATCAACATTTAAAGCTGACTGTAGAAGTATTCTACCCAGGCAACATACATTCCACATAAGGGCCACGCTGTTAAAAACGAGATCTCAAAGCAGTCTTAGTTCTACAGGCACACATGAGAGTCGATGATATTTCCATGTTAAAAACTATACGTGCTTTATAAATTGAGGGATAGTGTTCCATCCGAATGAAATGGTCTTCTGCACAAATACCGTCACACTGAATATAGATGGCTGGAATATGTATTAAAAGACCGAAAGTGCGTGTTCATGTCGCCATCTTTGTAATCTCATAATACATTCACCTTTTTCATCGCATTTAGAAACGTATTCGGCTAAGGAACAAGGAACGTGGTATAGAGCTGATATTTGCAATTCCCTCATGCCGCTGCCAGATATTTCTCAGGCTAACAAACAAGTCTCCGTAATGCATTCCATCTTGATGGCTTGTAGCAGTGTAACAGAGGTTCTGCAATATCTCCACAGGGCTATAGGTGAAGAAGGATGATGCTTGATTGAGAATGATCACATACAGTAGATGGTACACTATGTGAGGAATCCCTCTTTAAAAAAATGCAAAGTGCCAACAGCGTACACTGTGTAAGGCCAGTGCTGAAAGAAGCTTTCTCCTGCAAGATGAGGTAGTAGAAAAGACAGTACAAGCAGTTATGGTGGTGTTTCTTACCGGGAAAATTAAGAAGAGAGCACATTATATGGGAACTTTAAGAAGGACGAGGATTTTGCTACTGCATTGAGGTGCATTTCCGAACTACATACATACCCCTCTGGGTGTATTCATGTCTGTACCCAAACATTGTTTATATCCTCATTATTTTGTACCATCCAACAGAGAAAACTACAAACTATAAAAACTTCGCTAACATCACTTGTAATCTGGTTTCGCAGGACAGAGCGGATCTGGTTGTTGAAAGGGGCCCAAATCAGATGCTGCTAGCAAACTTTATTTGCTAAAAACACTTAATCACACATGCCCTTAAAGAATTCAGAAACGATACGGGTGAAGGCCAGAGCACATGTTATTAAAATTGCGTTAATAAATATACAGAGCTGAAGGCCTTAGTTACAAAATAGAAGAACTGAGGGCTTAAGGGCTGAATAACAAGAACTCGCACGCACCAGCAGACGGAAATATAGCGGTCTCACCAAAGATGGTACACCAATACTAGTATTGAGAAATGCTGCTGCTGACACCAACCTGGTGGGAGAGGGGAGGGGGTGGGGCGGGTAACACGACAATAGGACTAACCAAATTTATCTTGGGTCAGGTGGACCCGGTACTGCTTACCGGTGCGGTTATCCTTAACCAGCAGATTCACCAGGCCCACAACACGCGCAATGGTGCAAGGCCCCAAAAAACCGGGAGTGAATTTACCAAGATTTCCGACACGCACCTGCTTCCTGTGAAAATTACGGACATAGACCTGATCTCCTGGCCTTCCTCTAAACGCTCGTCGATTACAATAATAACGCTCAGCTTGTTTATTACGGGCCCTGAGTATATGATGTCTGGCACGGTTCCAGTTTTCCCTGACGACTTGAGGTGTTATATCCGTCGGAATCAAATCATGAATTCCCCATAAGTTCGAGAGAGGGGAATTAACAGGATAGGCAAGGATCAGCGAGGTGGGAGTAGCTTTTAAGGCCTCATTATTGGCGGTATTGAAAGCAAAACTAAGCCAAGGGAAACTAGAGTCCCACTTACTAGGCGTCTTCTGGTGGTAAATAATCAAAGCAGATTTAAGATTTCGACGACCTTCTCCGCAAAAGATCGCTGCGGATAATATGGCGTAGTAGT
The DNA here is from genome assembly GCF_021461395.2 of Schistocerca americana. Classification (NCBI taxonomy): domain Eukaryota; kingdom Metazoa; phylum Arthropoda; class Insecta; order Orthoptera; family Acrididae; genus Schistocerca; species Schistocerca americana. Next base: position 26,162,577 of record NC_060119.1, on the reverse strand, counting down.
GATATGCTTAAGATCATTCTGAAAACAGAAGTCCTTGAAGGAAACCGAAAGGGGGGACTGAAAACATTAGTTAAATGCGAAATAGTAGCGGTAGCAGTCGCGGTTCGGAAGGAGCCAGGTAAATCTCGAAAACGCAGACGGGTGTGTATCTTTCATGTTCTGTACATCGTTCGTGGACAGTTCTTGTCTGGCCAATATATGCAGAGCCACTTTCACTGGGAATTATGTAGACGCCTGCTTTCTTGAGTTGTAAATCGTCTTTAACGATGCAACCAGGGCCCGGTTCTTTGCTGGTGGACGGAAGCTAACCTTGATCTTATTTTTCTTCATTAATCTGCCTATTTGCGACGACACATTCCCGGCGTGTGGAAGGAACGCAGTTGATCTATTGTCGGAACATGAAAGATACACCCGCTGTGGCAACCGTCAAAATCGGCAGTAGCAGAGCACTGTATTTCTTTGGGACATTCAATAGATACAATGGAAGAAAAATTCTAGCTCCGGTTTCCGGATTCTGTAATCAAAGAATTAGTGGAAATACGTCTTGCCGATAATCTTATAAATCGTGATAACGGCTTTCAGCTGGATAAAAATTGGAATCCTCTTACTAAAATTATACAATCACAGCGGAATCGACGGCATCAAACGATACTCCATGACTAAATGATCTTTTACTTTCACCACCGAGGGCAGCACGTAGAACTCGACTATGGCGCGCATGTCAGAAAACACCTGACGCATGCGCTGTAGGATGCCAGTACATTTCGCATGCGCAAGATTCTGCATAAATACCGCGACTGCACCTGGGCTCTTCCTAGAGGGTTGGATCCCCTCATTCGAAAGCGTCAGATTGCAAAGCCTGGGCTACTCTCAGGGTGGAATCTCCGTCTTCGAAGATTGTGTGTGTTTGTCTGTCTGTCTGTCTGCCCGCTGCTGTCGCTGTTCGTTCGTCCGTCCGTCCGTCCGTCCGTCCGTCCGTCCGCCTGCCTGCTGGCTGTCCATCGCCGTCGTCGTAACCGGCGGCGCCGCCGCCGCTGCCGCTGCCGCCTGCTGTTCGTCCGTCTGTTCGCCGCCGCTGCCGACGCCGCCTGCTGTTCGTCCGTCTGTTCGCCGCTGCCCATCGCCGACGCCGACGCCGCCTGCTGCACGCCCGTCTGTCCGTCGCCGTTCGTCTGCAATGAGTACTCCCACCTCCACCGTCATCTACACCTCCCCCTCCCCCTCTCCCACAGTCACTTCCTGGAGTGCCGCCTCTGGCCTCCCTCCTTCCACCTCCCCTTCCCTTCCCCCACTTACCCACCCCCCTATCTCCTCCCCTGCTGTATACCCACACCTCTACACCCTTCCTCCAGCCTCCACACCCTCAACAGCTCCCACTACTACCCCTGCCCTCACGTACGCCTCTGTGGCCGCCTCTGCTGCCGCCCCTCAGGTGGTTGGCTTCCCCTCTCTCACCGACCCCGTCGCTTCGTCTTCTGCATCTCCCGCACGCATCACGTCGCGCCGAGCCACCATCGCCACCACTGAACCAGCTGCTTCTCCCGGTGCCTCCACTACGCCACAGGGATCTGCCACCCGCCACCTCCCTCTCCTCCCCGTCCCTCTCCCCTCCTCCCAGCCTCCAGTCTCCAAAAAACCCCAAAAGCGCGTCCTTACCGACTCTGCTCCCGCCACTTCCCACAAAAAATCAACACCACACCCCCTCCCCCTGCCGTCACCATGGACACCACCCCTCCTCCTGCCACCCCTACCTTGGCCCCCACCCTCCACACCTTTGTCCTGTCAACTCCCGATCCTAAGTTCCTCGACGCTCGTACCCTCACCAAGGAAATACGAAAGTACTTACTTGGTGCTCCCATCTCCCAACTCATTCCCCGCAGGGATTCAGTCCTTATCAAGTCCCCGTCCCCATCCTTTCACACAGACCTCCTGCGAAAACTCCCACGAGTTATGTTTGGCCCCATGCCTCTCTGACACCCTTCCTTTCTGCTTCCACTCCTCGTCAGCCCCAGCCTCCCCGTCACCCCCCCCACCTACACCGCTGTGATCACCAAGCTCAGCCCGGTGATCACAGAGGATGAAGTGTTGGTAGAACTGAACTCCCACCCGGACTTGGAAATCCGCTCTGCCCGCTGTATCCACAATGCCTCTGGTCCCACCTACCTCATGCGGGTATTCTCAGAGTCCGCCCCATCCATAGACCATCTCCTCACCCAGGGTGCCCTGATATACCACCGTAGCCACCCTGTTGAATCCTCCAAATCCCCTCCCCAATCCTACCGTTGCCAGCGGTGCCTGATGTACAATGACCACCTGACTCCCAACTGCAAAAACCCCCCCACCTGTCCCCATTGCAAGGCCTCCCACTTTCTCAAGAACTGCCCCAACCTCGCTGCTCCTCCTTCCTGTAATACCTGCAATGGCCCCCATCCCACATACTCCCACAAGTGTAAAGCTAAACCCCCTCCAGCCACCCCTGAACTCACAGTCCCAGTTCGTCCCGTTGATCCTTCTGTCCATCCTAACAATTCCCTCCATCCACCCCCACGGCCGAGGACATCATCCGGTTCATTACCGTTGTACTCCAAAACATTCACCCTTTTCAGCGGCCGCACACCTTCCAACAAATATCCCTTGCTGCTCGCTCTGTTTTCCACCTGAGCACCTTCGCCACTTACTCCCACAACCAAGCCCACTTCACCTTCACCCGCCTCGACACCCTAGTTTAAGTCTCTTCCCTTCCCTCTCTTCCCCCCCTCCTTCCCGTCATGGCGCGGCACGAGTCTCGCATCCTCTTCCAGAACATTTGCTCCTTCCGCTCCAACAAATACCTCCACATGCACACCCTCTCCCACCACCAGGTCGACACCTTCCTCTTGAACGAAACCTTTCTCCAGCCCCACCATTCTATCCACACCTCCCCCTATATCCTCCACCGCACTGATGCTCCTGGTCCTCGTGCGCAGGGTGGAGTCGCGATTGGCCACCTTAAGCATATCCCCGTCCGGCCACAACCTCTCCTCAATGACCCCACTGAACACCTTATCCTTAGCGTCTTCTTCCCCTCCCTCACCATTACCTGTGCCACCATCTATGTCCGCTCCACTGCTCCTCTTCCTTATGACTTCATCTCACACATTGACCACACCTTCTCCACCTAAGTGATTGCCGCCGACCTCAACATCCATAGCCGCACTCCTGCTGCCCTTCGGCGGTGGCATCAGCTCCTCTCCACAATCCAGGGTGACCTTGTTCCCATTCCCCAGCACACCCGACCCGAAAGTAACACCACCCCTGATGTTGTCATTGCCTCCGCCAACCTCCTTGGGCGTATCACTGTCGCCATCCTTGACCCCACAGGTAGCGATCACCTCCTTGTCCTTCTCACCATAACGTCTGCAAACCGCCCCCCTCCGGCTCCGCGACCTGCACCCCCTCCCAAGGTCGTCCATGACTATCGCCGTGCCAACTGGGATGCCTACCGGGACTCCATCTCCATCCAGGTCGAAAGCCACCCTCTTACCTATCGCCATCCTGACGACATCATCCGCGCCTCGTCCTTCCTTCAAACGGTAATTACTGACGCCGTGGAGGCCCATGTTCCTACTAAAACCATCCACCCACACCGTCCCACTTCACCTTCACCCGCCTCGACACCCTAGTTTAAGTCTCTTCCCTTCCCTCTCTTCCCCCCCCTCCTTCCCGTCATGGCGCGGCACGAGTCTTGCATCCTCTTCCAGAACATTCGCTCCTTCCGCTCCAACAAATACCTCCTCATGCACACCCACGGGCTGTCCTCCTCCTCCGTGAATCCCGCCGCCTCTATCGCTCCTTCCTCCGCTCTCGTGACAGGGATACACTCCAATGCCACCGGCAAATACAGCGACACGTACGGAACCGGCGCCAGACCTGCACACGACTCAATGCCACCCTCCCTATCAACTCCTCCAAGTACTGGTCCGCCTTCCGTCGTCTTACTGGTTCCCTTTCCGCTCCCCACTACCCCCTTCTCCATAACGATCGCCCCCTTCCAGACAACCTCAGTAAGGCCAACCACTTCGCTTCCCACCTTTCCGAGGTCTTCTCCATCCCCGATGATCCCCACTTTGATTATTCTCTTTTCCCCACCATCATGGAACGTGCTGATACCTCAGTCGCTCCACTTGCTCCTAGTCTCCAGTACTTGAGGCAGTTGCCCCCCTCCGACGTCAACACTCCCATCACAGCACAACACATTAAACTTCTCCTCCAGTCCAAACGCAACACGGCCCCTGGTCATGACTGTGTCACCTACCGTCACCTTCGAGAAAGCCCCTATTCCTTCCTAACTGTCCTCGCCCATCTCTATAATGCCATCCTCTCTACTGGCTTCTACCCTGACCTGTGGAAGACCTCCCGCGTCCTCCTATTCCTCAAACCCAACAAACCCCCTTCTGCCGCCTCTTCCTATCATCCCATCTACCTCACCTCCGTCTTCAGTAAGGTCTTTGAATCCATCCTCTCCCACCGTATCCATCGGCACCTTGCTCAACACCACCTCCTCCCCCTTACCCAGTGTGGCTTCCGACCCTCCTTCTCTGCTGACGACCAACTCCTCAACCTTGTTCACCTTCTGTCCCTCCAGCTCAACTCCCGTCGCTCCGCCATTTTTGTTTCCCTTGACCTCCAAAATGCCTATGACCGTGTATGGCATCCCGGTCTCCTCTTTAAACTCCAAACCTACGCCCTGCCTATCAATTTTGTCCGTCTGGTCGCTTCCTTCCTCTCGCACCGTCCTTCCTATGTCACCCTCCACCACACCAACTCCCGTATCTTTTATCCCACGGCTGGCGTCCCCCAGGGTTCTGTCCTCTCCCCTCTCCTTTATCTCTTGTATACAGCTGATATGCCCAAGCCACCCCCACCTGTCCACCTTCTCCAATATTCTGATGACACCACCTTCCTGGCTCTCTATCCTACCCTCCAACGGTCTCAACGTACCCTCCAAACCCACCTTAACCAGTTCACCACTTGGTGTAACCAGTGGCTCCTCCGTCTCAACCCCTCCAAAACCCAGGCAATCATCATAGGCCGCACCACTCGCTCCTTTCGCCTCCATGATTTCTACCTCACCCTTTATGGTCGTCCTATCCAACTCACCCCCACCCTGAAATACCTTGCCCTCACCCTTGACCGACACCTCACCTGGACCCCTCATCTCCTGACCATCCAGCAGAAAGCCCATTCCCGCCTCCGCCTGCTGAAACTCCTGTCCGGCCGGACATGGGGATTGCATCCTTCTACCATCCTCCTCACCTACAAATCCCTCATCCGTCCTATCCTCTGTTATGCCAGCGTCGCCTGGATCTCCGCCCCCACCCGCTTTTACAAGGCCCTCCAAATCCTTGAACGCCATGCGCTCCGCCTTGCCTTCCGTATCCGCCTTCCTTCCCCCACACGGCTCCTGTATGAACTGATCCCCTTCCCCCACCTCCTCTTGTTCCTCCAACATCTCCGCATCCTTTACATTGTTCGCAGGGTTGATCCCCCCACCCTCTGGTTTCCTCCTTCCTCTCCACCCCCCGCCCGTTGCCACGCCTCTATCGCTGTATCCCTCCCTCTCTCCACCTCCACACCCTCCATCTCCTTCATCAGGGCAATTTCCAACGCCTCCCCCTCCCAGATGACGAACTTCGCCGTGACATATACCCTTCCTTCCAACTATAACCCGGCCTTGTTCCCCCCCCCCCCCTCCCCAGGGCCCCCTTCTCCTCTTTCCTCCTTCTCCCAGAGCGGATTTTCCTTCATCCCCCCCCTCCCCTGAGACCCTGCACCCCATACTTGCCTCTCTCCTTCCCACATCCCTCCCTACCTGGCCCTCTTCCGCGCACCCCCCATTCCCCTCCCCCATCTCTTCCCCTCCCTCCCTTCTTCAGGTCTCCCTCATCTCCTTGGACCTGGCAGATCCTCTGTATTGATCATCATCAGTGTGCCCCATCAGTGTTGTGTTTAGTGCTGTTTCTCGTGTGCGTTAAGAGGTGTGATTTTAATTGTGTACTGCCTTGAGGTTCGCCGTCAGTGTTACGTTGTGTGCTATGCCATCCGTCAACACCTTTATGCTCCAGTCATACTGTGCCTTGTGTTCTTTTAATCGTCGCAGTGTGTGGCTTTTTGTGTGTGCTACTTTTAAACAGTTTTTTTGTCTCTTGCCTTCCATGATGTTCTCCCTTTTTTATATCTATGTTCGCCTTCTTCTCTCCTTTACTGTTTTTAAATGTCTTCTATTGTTTTGTTCTATGTCTTTCGGCTGAAGAGCAGCGCATATGCTGCTGCCAGCCCGCCCCGATGGGGAATTGAAATACAATAAAGAAAAAAAAAACTGGGCTCTTCAGTAGTTGTGCAGTCACCTGATGATGGCCGGACGTCTCTGGGCAGAAATATCGTGGCAGAATGTCGACGGGATCTTGCTGCATACCCGGAAATTATTAGAAGAAGAAGGATGTATTCTACGAGATGTGATTGAAAGTTTCAAGAATGGATCCGCTACTGCTTACTGGTTTGGCGGGCAGGTACACGGAGGGTGGGGTGTGAGTCACTTGCCTTGTCCTTGAACGCCCTCTGACAGGAAACTGTGTTTCCGTTATTCAGTTCGTTGTGGCACTGATTGATTGCGGGTCTATTAGGGCTTCTTGCTGGATTCTGTCTGCGTGAAAATGCACGTAAAAATGGAGCAACGATTTTGTATCCCGCCTGGAAGGCGGCGCGTGGGTAGAAGGAGCAGGAAAAATACGTCGGTACTGCAGTGAGTAAAAATGGTTTACTGGTGCAAGAAAGAATACATAACTTTATACAGATGCGAAGTCTTCGACCCGTCGTATGGAGGGCAAACTGTAGCGAAGTTTCCTGGCTGGCTGCACCTGATGAAAAGGGGCGAAGCAGTCGCGGAGCTCGTAAACTCGGACAGCACCGGCTAGAGGGTGCTGTCGTCTGTGTCTCGTGGTAGTGCCAACCTTTGAAACTATGCGTTGCTATCGATACCACAAACGAGTTTGTGTGAAATTTTGTTGTAAAACCAGGAAATCAGCTTCTGGGACTTACGAATTATGAATCACAGCTTTTGGAGATAATTATATGAGTCAGTCAAATGTTTTTGTCTGGTTCAACAGATTTAAAAACGGCCGCGAATTACTTGAAGATGAACCACAGTATGGCCGTCCTTCCACCTCAGAAATGAATAAAAATGTTGTGAAAGTTCGCGACTCAGTGCGCTCTGATCGTAGACTTACAATTACGGATATGGCTGACGAACTTAATTTAAGTTTCTATGCAGTTCAGTCAATTTTAACTGAAGGTGTGAACATGCATCGAGTGTCTGCAAAAAGTGTTGTCAAGTGACCAGAGACAATACCGACTTGAAGAACTGATAAATCAGACTGAAACTGACCCAGATTTGTTACAGGTGACGAATAATGGGTATATTGATATTATCTTGAAACCAAAGTGGAAGACTCCAGGTTCATCACGGCAAAGTCGGTCGAAGGTAAAGGCAATGTTGGTGATTTTTTTTGATTCTACCGGGATTGTGCATCATGAATTTACCCTTGAGGACAGATAATTAACCAGGAAATACTAAAAATGTGTTCTTGAGCATTTGCACGAAAAGGTGCGGAAGAAAAGGCCTGCATTGTGGAGAGACAGGAGCTGGGTGCTACACCATGGCAATGCTCCGCCTCATCCAGCCTTCTCCGTCGTTGAATTTTTGACAAAATTCAAAACTCATGTGCTTCCACAACCGCCATATTCCCCTGATTTGGCCCCTGTGGACTTATACCTGTTTCCTAAACTGGAATTTTCGCTGGAAGGGAAGCGATTTGACTCGACTGAAGACATCCAAGCAAATACGAAGAGCCTTTAGGAAAAAAAAAAAAAAAAAATCCAGGAATGTTTCCAAAAGTGGAAACACCATTGGAGTCGATGTGTTCAATCAGAAGGAGACTATTTTGAAGGATATCACAGTAGCATGTAAGTACCACCATTTTACAATTACATGCCCATTCTTAAAACTTTCCAGTCACACCTCGTAAATCCGTCTTGACTGTGAGTAAATAGACTGTTCTCTTCGAGGTAATTCATAATGTTCGAACACAATATACGTTCCAAAATCCTGCTGCATATTGACATTAAAGGTATGCGCTTGTAATTTAGTGTACTACTCATATTACCTTTCTTAAATATTGGTGTGCCCTGCTTCCCAGTCTTTGGGTACGGATTTTTCGTGTAGCGAGGTGTTACATATGATTGATAAGTATGGAGCTACTGTATCAGTACACACTGAAAGGAAATTAATTGGTTTATAGTCTGGACCGGAAGACTTGCTTTTATTGATTGTAGTAGCTTTACTACTCCTTGGATATCTACTTCTGAGTTACTCGTGGGGGCAGCTGTTGTTGATTTGAATTCTGGAATATTTACTTCGTCTTCTTGGGTGAAGGAATTTCGGAAGGCTGTGTTTAGTAACTCTGCTTTAGCAGTACTGTCGTCAGTACTATTTCCATTGCTATCGCGCAGAGAAAGCATCGATTGGTCTTACCACTAGCATACTTGACATGACCAGAATCTCTTTGGATTTTCTGTTAGGTTCTGAGACTAAGTTTCGTTATGGAAACTACTATAAGCATCTCGCATTGAAGTCCGCGCTAAATTTCGAGCTTCTGTACTAGATCGCCTGTCTTGGAGATCTTGAATTTGTTTAAATTTTGCATGCTTTTTCGTTGTTTTTGAAACAGTGTTGTGACCCGTTTTTTGTACCAAGGAGGATCAGTTCCGTCGTTTGTTAGTTTACTCGGTATAAATCTCTCAATTGTCGTGGATACTATTTCTCTGAATAGAAGCTACATCTCTCAGGAAGGCGTCAAGTGAATTTTTATCTAGTTTTTTGAATAGGTATTTTTTCGTTTATTTTAGGAGGATTGGGGGTTACAATATTTAATCTTGCTACGACAACCCTGTGTTCACTTATCCTCACTCTTAGCGCAGGATTATTTTTTTACTAAGAGCTCAATTGTGTTTTCACATCCGTTTACTATTCACATGGGCTCATCAACTAACTGCTTGAAATAATTTTCAGAGAATGGTTCAAATGGCTCGGAGCACTATGGGACTCAACTGCTGAGGTCATTAGTCCCCTAGAACTTAGAACTAGTTAAACCTAACTAACCTAAGGACATCACAAACATCCATGCCCGAGGCAGGATTCGAACCTGCGACCGTAGCGGTCTTGCGGTTCCAGACTGCAGCGCCTTTAACCGCACGGCCACTTCGGCCGGCTTTCAGAGAATGAATTTAGCACAGTTTCGTATGATGTCTTGCGCATACCGCCGTATTTAAACATCTATTTTTGCCAACGTATCGAGGGTAAATTAAAGTCGCCACCAACTATAATTGTATCAGTCAGGCACTTGCTTGAAATTAAACTCAAGTTTTCTTTGAACCTTTCAGCAATTGTAACATCGGAATTGGGTGGTCGGTGAAAGGATCCAATTATTTTTCATGACCTCTGCTCATACTAACTCACAGGAACTATCTACTTCAGTTTCGCTACAAGGTAAACTACTTCGAACAGCAACAAACATGCCACTGTCATCTGTGTTTAGCCTATATTTTCTGAACACCATTGGGTCCTTCGCAAAAATTTCGGCTGAACTTTAGTGCCTGAGTTAGCGCTGAGAGCTCTGATACTTTCCGAACACAGCTATGACAGTTCATAACTACACTCCTGGAAATTGAAATAAGAACACCGTGAATTCATTGTCCCAGGAAGGGGAAACTTTATTGACACATTCCTGGGGTCAGATACATCACATGATCACACTGACAGAACCACAGGCACATAGACACAGGCAACAGAGCATGCACAATGTCGGCACTAGTACAGTGTATATCCACCTTTCGCAGCAATGCAGGCTGCTATTCTCCCATGGAGACGATCGTAGAGATGCTGGATGTAGTCCCGTGGAACGGCTTGCCATGCCATTTCCACCTGGCGCCTCAGTGGGACCAGCGTTCGTGCTGGACGTGCGGACCGCGTGAGACGACGCTTCATCCAGTCCCAAACATGCTCAATGGGGGACAGATCCGGAGATCTTGCTGGCCAGAGTAGTTCACTTACACCTTCTAGAGCACGTTGGGTGACACGGGATACATGCGGACGTGCATTGTCCTGTTGGAACAGCAAGTTCCCTTGCCGGTCTAGGAATGGTAGAACGATGGGTTCGATGACGGTTTGGATGTACCGTGCACTATTCAGTGTCCCCTCGACGATCACCAGTGGTGTACGGCCAGTGTAGGAGATCGCTCCCCGCACCATGATGCTGGGTGTTGGCCCTGTGTGCCTCGGTCGTATGCAGTCCTGATTGTGGCGCTCACCTGCACGGCGCCAAACACGCATACGACCATCATTGGCACCAAGGCAGAAGCGACTCTCATCGCTGAAGACCACACGTCTCCATTCGTCCCTCCATTCACGCCTGTCGCGACAGCACTGGAGGCGGGCTGCACGATGTTGGGGCGTGAGCGGAAGACGGCCTAACGGTGTGCGGGACCGTAGCCCAGCTTCATGGAGACGGTTGCGAATGGTCCTCGCCGATACCCCAGGAGCAACAGTGTCCCTAATTTGCTGGGAAGTGGCGGTGCGGTCCCCTACGGCACTGCGTAGGATCCTACGGTCTTGGCGTGCATCCGTGCGTCGCTGCGGTCCGGTCCCAGGTCAACGGGCACGTGCACCTTCCGCCGACCACTGGCGACAACATCGATGTACTGTGGAGACCTCACGCCGCACGTGTTGAGCAATTCGGCGGTACGTCCACCCGGCCTCCCGCATGCCCACTATACGCCCTCGCTCAAAGTCCGTCAACTGCACATACGGTTCACGTCCACGCTGTCGCGGCATGCTACCAGTGTTAAAGACTGCGATGGAGCTCCGTATGCTACGGCAAACTGGCTGACACTGACGGCGGCGGTGCACAAATGCTGCGCAGCTAGCGCCATTCGACGGCCAACACCGCGGTTCCTGGTGTGTCCGCTGTGCCGTGCGTGTGATCATTGCTTGTACAGCCCTCTCGCAGTGTCAGGAGCAAGTATGGTGGGTCTGACACACCGGTGTCAATGTGTTCTTTTTTCCATTTCCAGGAGTGTATTATACCAATGGTTCCTGGATCTACGTTCATCCTATGTTCGATCTGTACCCATTTAGACTGAAGCCCTTTTTGAGTTTCCTCGAGACCCTCTAACCTAACCAGTGCATGATAAACAGCCCCTGATACCCATGTAGCCGCCTCCTGCGTATAGTGGGCTCCTGACCTAGTCGAGGAATCTGCAGCCTACACAGTCGCAGAACTGTCTGAGCCTCTGATTCAGCCCTCCATTGGGTCTCTATCAGTGATCTGCAATCAGTCCTGTCGATTGTGCTGCAAATGGTGAGCTCTGCTTTCATCTCGCAAGCAAGACTGGCAGCGGTGTCCACTTCCGTTAGCCCCTCGAAACCAGAGACAATCCCTTCTGATCCAAAGTGACATACACCATTGATACCGACGTGAACTGCCACATGCAGTTGGCTGCACCTTGTGCTCTACATGGGATCTACGCTGCACATCTGGAATAACTCCACCTGGTATGCACGTGGAGTGCACATGAGCTTTCTTCGCTCCTTGTCAGCCATGTCTCTGAAGGGTCCCCATAACATTCCTAACATTGGAGGTACCAATCACCAATAATCCCATCCTCTGTGATTGCCTGAATCTTGCAGGATGAGAGATTTCCTCTGAAACAGGACAAGTGATTGCATCTGGCTGAGAGACAGTGTCAGCCACAGACAGCAGCTGAAGCCTGTTTCTCAGGCTAACTGGGGAGGCCTTATGCGCGGTCCTTGGGAAGTCATTCACCAGCTGCCATGTACGGAGGGGACTTTCCACGTGACCACAGGTGAAGGATCGACCTCAGTGCGAGCAGTAACTGGGCCGGGCACCGGTGCGGACCGATGAGTGGACTCAGCCGAGATGGACATCTTTTGGATCCCCATGGCGAACCCACAATAGTGATAGACATCCACTGCAGCTTCAAGCTGTGTAACAGAAGCCATCACAGCCTGGAGCTGAAAGCAAAGTGCCACAAACTCGGCTTGCATCCACACAGAGCAATTGCAGACCTTATCCATATTGAAGACCGCGGAAAACTACACTACACAGACAAATGAAGGAAAATTGACACCTGTTATAGAACTCTATTGTCACACACTGGAAAATGCAAGAACTGTGTCAAATAAATTAGATTAATATGCAGAGAATCAAAAAGTGAACTATCAAAGCACTCGGGTGAGATTAAATAATTCTCTCCTTATTTGGAACTTTTAATATGTCACAAAATTGGTTTACTTTCCAACACAAACGGAAACGCGAGAACTGTGTCTACTAAATATTAAATTAACATGCAGAAATGTGAGAAACAAAACTGCCAAAGCACACATATGAAACTGTACAATTCGCTATTGGTTGGGAACATGTAAAATGTCATAAAATCGGTTAGATCACTGTTGGTGCCTGTCTGACAGCTGTTTGGGAACGCTCCACAATGCCGCAAACTCTTGCAGTTTCTGTATGCTGTGGTGTCCTCCACATTTTTGTCTATAAGAAACACTGCATCACTCTTTTATTTTATCTATCTTGTGTGTTGTGGGAACAGTATGGTTTACACCACGTGATGTCCAGCTTCCTGTGAAAGCCAATGGATCCAAAAGGGCTAATGTCGGTTTAGCATGTGACACAGACCTCGAAGTCATGGTGGGAAAACAAAATGTATGACGGCTTACAAAATTGTAGATATACACTGCTTGGATGTGTTACAGCAGAAAAACAATATATCAAACTGCTTATGAAAGAACAACACAGGGACCCTGTCTTGCAATTGTCAGTTGTGGGATATGGTCTTCCTACAGAACGTACAAAGAAACTTTACACTGGTGAGTGCAAGTGACTTCGATCACTGCCCACGTGCTCTAATGGTCCAATACCTGTATATTTAATGGGATCGCCACATATGCTCAATTTATGCTCAATTTCAGTACACAGGTGACATTTGTTTTCGATGTATGTGAAGAGAGGGGTGTGGTAATATCTTATTGATTTCCCTACGTATGTAGTTTGCAAATCCACCGCAGTGCAGTATCAAAGTCCTCGTCCTTCATAAAGTTCTCGTATGATGTCGAGTCTTCCTAATTTTTTCTGAAAAAAAAAAACACCACTGTAACTGTTCATACGGTCTTTTCTACTACCTCATGTTACAGGAAAAAAGCTGTGTTTGGCATAGGCTATACACATCGTACACGGTTGGTAGAGCTACGACAAGATGTTCCTATTTCTACCGAGTGGCCAAAACGTGGTCCTGTCGCATTAACTCAGCTCACCCTGTTTCTCTATGTCTGTGTTTTTCAACCTTTTTGAATACGCGACCCCTTTAGTAAAAATATTATACTGACTCCCAGGACCATAATAAAAGTATGTCAGCGGTTTAAGAGGCAGCGTATTTAATTTTCTTTCTGTTGATACTATACTGGTCAAGAAATAAAATGCAGTGTGAAAAGAAGTCGCAGTGCTCTGTCGGCAGAGACGTAATTATATTCTTTGCAGCGGTAGAGGCGTGGGGGCGAGAGGGGTCAGCAGGGGCATAGTCGCGCGTTTCCCGTCATTAAAATCAGTTGTCTGAGTATGGCAGTAAGTACGGACGTGATTATTGCCTTCGCACTTTTAAACATTAGCGCAGATGCGCCATACATGGAACCTAATATGAACCCGCGATTGTGAAAGGATGTAATAAGCAGATGAGATCGTGTGAACCGTCTCTACACACATGGTTCCCGTACCCAAGACAGTGATGGAAGCGTATATTATAATGGAGAGACACGACATAGTGGCCAATTCAAATGGTTCAAATGGCTCTGAGCACTATGGGACTTAACATCTGAGGTTATCAGCCCCTACAACTTAGAACTACTTAAACCTAACTAACCTAAGGACATCGCACACATCCATGCCCGAGGAAGGATTCGAACCTGCGACCGTAGCGGTCGCGCGGTTCCACACTGTAGCGCCCAGAGCCGCTCGGCCACATCGGCCGGCTATGGCCAATTCCAGCGCCCTCCGGAAGCCTCTGTAGTTACAGCGGAACTCACTGCGGTACTAGAGGCTTGGATACGGATGCGATCATTATTATGACAGACTCGAGATTATCCTTGCTGTTCATATGGAATCATGTTGTCAATAACACCAACAATCACTTTGTGCACCTGGTTACAGACCGTATTGCTGAACTACAGCAAAAGTGCTGTGCTGCGGGCGAAGGGGCACCATGGTCACGGTGATCCAGCTCTGTTAAAGGAGGGCGCCTCCGACAGCACTTCTGTGTCATTGTGGTGCACAGAAGGAAATCCGGCACATTATTGTCGGCTGGCCAGTGCAGTGCCCTGAAGCACCCTGTTTCCTGCAGTTTTTAGACAACTACGTCCCACAAGAATGAAAACGCTGTAAAAGATGTACAGGGTGATTCGCGGCCCCTGCCGTTAGGTTTTATGCAACCTGCAACGCCTTCAAAAACTATATGCGAGATTTCATATTCTCTCACTCGCTGCGTGCAAAGAATAAAGAGGACCTTCTTGCAGTAAATGTAATGTAGGCCACGGTTTTCCATTTATTTTGGAAAAATGCATTTGAAGGTGTCTTTTGTGCCTTTTTCTAGAATAATTCCGAAACTACAGCCTCTAGCAAAAAACGTAACGCAGCACAAAATTTAACTACATTAAATTTCCTACGAAAAGGTTCTGTTCATTTTTTCTGCAGGGCTTATAGTTTGCAAGTAGCAAGCGAGAGAATATGAATATTTTGCATGTGATGTTTGAAGATGTTGCTTAAAACTTGTAGACAGGGATAAGTAAATAATCCTTGTGTGTGTAACTTTTTAGTGGCTGAACACACATGATCACATGTGTGAGGTATCGATAGAAAGGTTTTTTGACTAGCTTGTGACAATGCGCACCAACGTAGCCCTAAAACTTACTGTTTGTGAAAAATTTTAATATAAAAGAAACTTTTAACAGTCAATAGGCAAAGGGGATCATGGATGTCCAGCTTCAAGTCGTATTTTACGAAGCTAACTTATTAATCACGAATAAAACACTCCTTTTTCATGTCATCTTATTACAAATACCGTTTTATTTGTACAGAAGTGTTTGCTGACTGGGTAATTTGTATAAAGCATTGTCATATGAAATAACTGTGACCACTTCGATACTGCCATATATCTGCCCCTACCCCTTAACGAAAGTGATAAACAATAAGTACACGGAACTTACATTCTTACGTCACGTATCGTTTACACCGAGGTACTCTAACGCCGTATGAAGAATTTTGTTCAAAATTATCTGCTCTAAAATGTATATACACGGATGTATCATAATTTCATGATTATTACGTCACATATTTCGGTTCATTTTTAAAGATGTTTTGTCTTCATTCTTACAACCATCCCTATCCCGACGACTACGCGTATTGCATATTCTGTCATTATTTAAAATTATAAAGTGCGAAAGTTTTGTGTGGGTCCCCTGATATAATTACTCTTTTTACAAATAATGTAAATATTGTATGTGAGCCACGAGTGTATGTATGTGTGTGACTGGGATGTCATTTAATTTTTAGCATACCACCTAAGCTTATCGAACAAAAATTTATTCACACTAGTGGCCACCCCAGATGAATCGTTGAACCTTATACAGTCGGCGCAACACTCGAGCTAAACGGCGCGCGCTTTGCTCTACGTGAACGTAAGGCTCTAGCGATCAGGGAGACGGTATGTTTCACGCAGAGATTGAATGAAAGCGTAGGTAAACGTAAAGACGTGACAGAATGCCCAGAAGGGCTAATTGTGTTTGGCTGTGCTCGTGGCCGTACGGCGTGTGAAGTTGCTAGATTGGTTGGTGTTTCTCGGCGGACTGTTGAACGTGTGTGCCGACGGTGGTGTAACACACGTGACCACGAAACAGGACTTCAGAATTGTGGTCGAAGAAAGAACTTGACTGAGGGATATGGGAGACGCCTTCCACAGTTTATGAATCAAAATAGCTTCCACACCCGTCAGGAACTGCTGCAGGTGGTGAATGAAAGTCCATTCCAACCTTTAGCGAGAGAAGAGACTGCGTGCAATGTGAACGTTTGGACTGGGTCACCACAACAGAGGCCAGTGCATCGCTCAGGCACATAAAGACGACAACAGTGAAGTTCAACGGGCTAGAAAAATGTGTCACTGGTTTTCTGAACTCTCCCCCGTACTATTACATCTCGACTGGCCTGCCGAATCACCCGTCTTGAACGTGGGACGTATCGGAACAGCGGGTAAAATGCCGACATCAGCATCGTCGCAGTTTGGTGGAACTGAGCCATCAAGTCCTGTGAGTGACTTATCCTGAATATGGCGTACGTGCACCACCTTGTGGACTCACTTCTAAACCGAATCTAGGCGGTTATTCAGTCCAGGGGCGGAATTATACGGTATTATTAAATTATGCTTGTAATAATTCCTCAAAGCGTGACAAATTTTTTGTCCGTTAAGCTGGCTCGGTGAATCATGACCGAAGGCCACAAATATAATAAAATTAAAAAAAAACTTGACTTTCCTCCTCTTGCGTCTCATGGTGTACTGTGCAGAAGGGTATTATGCGCCAGCGGCAGATAACGTATTCCGTTAAAAACTGAAGTTTGCGGCAGATGAAGTTCCACCACAGAAAACAATTTGTAGAGTAGACGTGCAAATTGTTGGGCCAGAAAACTTACACGTCTCTCATATATCAGAGATGTGTGCGTTTGGGCCAACAATTTGCACGTCTACTCTATAAATTGTTTTCTGTGGTGGAACTTCACCTGCCGCAAACTTCAGTTTTTAACGGACTACGCATTTTTTTCGATTTCACTTACACTTAAAAAGACAGAACCTGGCGAATAGGTAGAGCGGCAAACCATCCAGACCCACAACTGTGAAGTACGTTATTCAAGAAAAGCAGCAAGGTGTTTACGAAATGTATCCTGAGAGGTCCAACTTCCAGGATAGGAGCATAGGAGGGTGTACTGTATTGTTCTTAAATATTTAACGTAATGGCTACAAGTTTCTCTGCGTAAAGAAACATTTGCTTTCCTTTTCAGTTTGGCATGCAAGAAGCAGTTCTGGCTGGCATTGTGCCAAACTCATCAAACGACACGTGGGAAACGTACAAGACTGTTGTTATTATTATTTGTTTGGGCTTTTCAAAAAGCGTTCGGTATCATTAGTTAGGTTTAGTCTCCATGTTGTTTTTGTTTCCCGAAAACTGAAATTGATCTATCGTCTTTCTATTAAAATTTTTAACAAGTTCACAACGTCCTAAACTAGGGCTCCCTCGTTCCGGATCGGCTTAAGCCGGCGGCAGGCAGTCGACTGCGGGCCGCGACTGCTCGAGTCCAGCCGTTGCCAGCATTGGCGATCCGACAATACAGTTGCAGTGTGGACCGTAGCGGTTCGAGTGTGAGGCTTCATTACGTCAGTTGTTTGAAAGTGAAATCACAGAAGTCGATTTCTTCTCTGTGCAACGGGGCGGTCTGTCCCAGCGACTGCCGTCAGACAGTACTGGTTGTGGACCAGCCATCGTACATTGGTTCTTCGGGTTCCGTTTGTGACGGAAAGACTTCCTTATTTAATCGTCGCGTGTCCATTCGTGCTTTAACCCCGTAAAATTTCAGATGCATTTTCCGTCCAATGGAACCAAATCGTTGAGACAGGTACCCCTGTGCAGTGCTTTTGAGCTTTCGTGCATCAGGTACATCCTCGAATCGTGGGTCGAGATATATCCCTGGATATCTGTGGCTTCATTTTCTCAGTAGCATTGGCACTGACGCTTAGTAACGAGGCGTCGACCGCGAAGAGTGCTCCCGGGAGCATGACTGCTTGTTGCACATTCTGGCCTTCTTGTTACGGACGTTCCAGCTGATGCTTCAGCCCCTGCGCCGATTTTTCTGTGCGCCTTTATTGGCCACCCCATCATTACCTTTGATCCCGATAATCTCACCCAAGCACTTCAAGTATGTAACCTGTTGGTAGCTTTGCCCGCACGGGGTCCTACGTACGATTTAATCACTAGCTTAGATACATTTGTTCTTGGGTGGGGAGAGAGCTGTGTATTTATTTATTACTTGCTTTCCTTCAACGATGTCTTTTTGTATTTGATAATTTTCTTTAATTATTAGTTTCTATGGGTACTGTTACTGCATTTGAGAATTTTAAAATCGGTGTTGATGTCTGTTGGGCTATGTTTCTTGTAATTTGGAATTACAGCTGTTACACTAGCTTAGAGTCCGCACTCTTCGCTCATGTCCACTGTATGGTGTTCACTGATTTTTGTCTTTTCTTTTTCTTTAATCGAATATTTATTTTTTTCACAAATTGCAACATCTGCGAAGCCTTTCACGCTAGTTAAGGCCATAGAAGCATAGTCTTTTCCAAAATCACTTCTCACCAAAAAGCAGTTCTCGTATCGGTAGTCCAAGGTTTTTTCTTAATCATGCATTTTGTGTCTTTATATCTAACCGTAAAGTGTAATGCCAGTTTTCAGACATTCAGCTGAAAATTTTTTTTAATATAACGATTTTTTTTTTTTTTTTTTTTTTTTTTTTTTTTTTTTTTTTTTTTTTTTTTTTTTGTAGCCGGGATGTCAATGTAAGTTTTAAAAATACTTTGATAGTTCCTTAATAATGTTTTTTTTTGTAAATCTTTCGCGCTCTGTTTCAGCCCTTTAGGGGTTAAATTTCTAAAAAAAAAAAAAGAATGCTGAAACGCTTATATAATAGCGACATATTTTCAAAAAACCTGTCTTCCCCTTTTTCACCCCCTTAGGAATGGAATATAGAAAAATCCCTTCTTAAACGACGTCTACAATATAACATCAACACTCTTAGCAAATTTCAAGTTTCTGTCTTTAATGGTTTGAGTTGGTCGATGATGAGCCAGTCAGCGAGTCAGTCAGTCGAGACATTCCTTTTGTACCATATAGAGATTGGTAGTGTACTTTTACTCGTACTTGATTATCCAGTACGCCACTGTCGAGCTTCCTCCTATACTTCTTTCCCTTTCTCTATAAGTTTTCCGGAATAAATTTCATGGTGCGAAAACAGTTATTATTTCTCCAAGCATTACTGCCTTAGGTTATTACAGAGGATCGTAATAGTTGTAATTTATTTAAGTTACTGATATATTTTTGTAACTTGTGACCCATGTATGTACACGCGTCAAGATTCTCGAAACAAGACAGGACACGTCACCTTGGGAGGAAATTAATACACGGCGGTAGCAGTCGTAACCGCCGTTAAGACAGGAGGAGGAGGAGGAGGCAGCAGTTGATTGCAGTGTGAGGCACGGCTGCATCCCACGCCTCGTTTTGTGCTGTCTGTACGTTCAGCAAGCAGTAAAGGGAACAAAGGAGAGATTTGGAAAAGGAATTCAAGGTTAGGTAGATGAAGCGGAGACTGTCAGGATTGGCGTACTGTTAGAGGTAGCTAAGGATTTAGATCAGTTTGGCTGAATCGTAGGTATCGTCAAGAGAGGCTGCAGGATATCAATAAAAATAAATGTAGTCGAATTGAATCAGGTGATGATGTTTAGAGAATTACGAAGTGAAACACCGGAAATAGTAGACGAGCTTTCCTATGCGTTCAGGAAAATGAATGATGACCGAATAAGTGAAAAAGATTAAAATGCAGACTGGCAATAGCAAGAAAAGCGTTTCTGAAAAAGAGAACGTGGAACACAAATGTAAGAGTCGAGATCTATTTTTTTGGTATTACTTATCTAGAGTTAAACGTATAGAGAACTGGGACGTGGACAATAAATAGCACTAGCATGTAGAGAAGAGAAGCCTTTGAAATGTGATGTTATGGGCGAATGCTGAAGATTAGATGGATAAGGCAGGTAACTAATGATCAGGTACCGAGCGGAATTAAGAAGAAAAGATACTGATGGTACAGTTTGACTCGAAGGTGATCGAGACTTGAAAATAGTAGCCAGGTTGAATTTGTTGTAGGGTGCAAAGTAGAAGACTTGTGCAGGATAGAGTATCGTGGAGAGTCGCTAAAGACTACATCGAGGTACACGTATTGTGACGGCAGCGTGGTGCAGGAAATTAGGAGAGCGGCCGGTGTTGAGGACACAGCCCGGACTGCGCGCTGCCTAGCCGCTGGCAGCGCTGCGCTGTTGCGACATCTGCTAGCCTGGCTGGCGGCCGTCCGCCGCCACACCTGCAAAGTTGGCGCGGCGCGGCAGCGGCAGCGGCAGAGAGCAAGGTGCGCGCGGCGAGGCGGCGCACCAACCTCTCACTCCAAGGCCGGCCCGCTCTGGCTGCCTGCATAGCGCGCGGCCTTGTCACAGCGCGCTCCTCCACTGCGCACTGCATCTGCATCCGTGCCCTAATGGACCAGGAGCCGCATCTGTCCTAAGTAAACCACTCGCTGCTTCGTCTTTCTGTAAAAATTCAATCTCGTAGATGGAGATGTATCGTTACGCAGCCAGCTTTCGCTGTTCCGTCATTCGTCGAATCTGGCAGCTTCTCAAACTGATTCCCCTCTAGATCGTCATCATAATGTGTGTGCTCCCCTAGGGCAGGTCTTCACATGTAGCACTCCTGCACTCGCTACCTCTTCGTTTTCTCTTAATTGTTTCCTATCCTTATACTTTCCACCAACCGGTATCTTAAGCGTCCGTTCTCTTCTTCTTCTTCTTCTTCTTCTTCTTCTTCAGCCATTCACCGTTCCCACCATAGCATCCATCGTCAAATAATCTCTTCGAATCCAATATTCAAGCCACTTGTGTTTCCTCTTCCTGATTACCTTTGAAAATTTCTCTCTCTTCCCCCACTCTACACATCACCTCTTCATTTATCACTTTGTCCACCCATTTTATCCCTTCCATCCTCCACCAAAGACACATCCAAAATGCTTCCTTTTTCGTCAGTGTCCATGTATCAGCTCCGTATAATGCCACGCTCTATATAAAGCATTTCGCCAATCTCTTCCTCAGGTCCCTGTCGGTGCACTCGCATAGAAGCCTTCTCTTTTTTATTAAATACCTCCATCTCCTTATTACATCTCATGTTGTCCGTAATTATGCTTCGCAGATATCTGAAAGCACTAACTTGTTCTATATCTTCCTGTCCTAACTTTATAGTTGCTTTTACTTTTCTTGCACTTATCACTATACTTTTGTCATTTTCTTATTAATTCTCTTTCCGAATTCCTCACAGGTATTATTTAATTCTTTGAAGATTCCAATCATAATTTTTTTCGCTCCGTGCCAATAACACCATATCATCCTTCTGCCAGCAACCCGTCCGCATCTTTTACGTTTCAAACATTTCTAAATAATATGTTCGACATGTTGTTGTTGTTGTCGGTTTGATGCAGCTCTCCATGCTACTCTATCCTGTGCAAGCTTCTTCATCTCCCAGTACCTACCGCAACCTACATCCTTCTGAATCTGCTTAGTGTTTTCATCCCTCGGTCTTCCTCTTCGATTTTTACCCTCCGCGCTGCCCTCCAATACTAAAGTGGTGATCCCTTGATGCCTCAGAATATGTCCTACCAACCAATCCCCTCTTCTAGTCAAATTGTGCCGCAAATTCCTCTTCTCCCCAATCCTATTCAGTACCTCCCCTTTAGTGCTCGACGTATACTATGTTAAACAGTATTGCGGAGAAACAGCAGCCCCAGTCACTGTGCTTTCCTCTGTCAACTCATTCCCAATCTGTACTCGTATTTTATATTGTAAATATAAATTCTTAATCAGCCTTCTACCTCTCCAGTCGACACTATTCTTTCTTAGAATGTCCATTAATTTAGTCCACTGTGTTCCGTTAAAGGCTTTCTCCAAGTCAATGGAAACAGTGTAAACGTCTCTTCGTTATTCAATGTATTACTCACCTATTATTCTCGGTAGTCCATTTCCATCTCTTGTACCTGTTCCCCTTCTAAATCCATACTGTTCCTCTGCAATCTGCAATATATTTTCTAGTCTTCCGTGGAGTCTTCTGTTCATCACTCTTAGTAGAACTTTTGACGCTTGAGAAATCAAACTGACGATTCTAAAATCCTCCTTTTTTTGGCATTGCATTTCTTCTCAATCGTTACTGCGAGAGGAAGTCATCCACCCATTCACCTTTGTCATATATCTTGTTACATAGATAAGTTAGCTCTTTCACTCCGTTACTCCCAACACTCTTAAACAACTCTGCTGGTAATCCATCACTTCCACATGCTCTGTGATTCTTCATCTCTCTTAGAACCCTCTCTACTTCTCCTTCCAAGATGCAGCGTCCTGTGTCCGCCTCTATAACTCTCGTCGCCTCTTCTAATTCAGTATCATTTCGTTTTTAATTAGTTTCATGTAGGCATTCTACATATTCTTGCCATTTCCAAACACTTCCTCCAGTTCATGAACCATAGTACCACCACTTCTCCTGTTTTCATAGGTCAGCAGCTAATCTACACATCATTTTGTATTTTCCTCCCTTTTCTAGTTTTCCTATTTTTTACCTCTCTCCTTTATCCATGCCATCCCTGCCTGTTCTGTTTCTCTACTTAAGGCGAGGTTCTTATTCAAAAGAGCAAAAAATAGATGAAGTTTAGAAATATTTTAAAACAATTCAAAGACATACAAAGTTTTTGTTTAGGGTTATAATTGATCATATTTTGAACTTTATTATAGATTTTCGATTAAAAAAACAAAATGGCGTCCGTAATTACGGTTTGATCAAGGACTTGCGAGTTTGGAGTATGCAGGCTCCGTGCACGGGAGTTATCTGAAATCAAAAATGGATAACATCAGTCGATATTAGATTAATCTTTTGGGAGCTTGTGCCTAACCACAATTAAGTAATTTTAAATTTAACGATATGGTGCTAACACCAACTTAGAGTTCGATTTTTATTTTTTTACTGTTTATGGCTTTACAAAAAATAGTTAACATTAACAAATTTCATTTATTATAAGTGTACGCTCCCAAGAATAATGTTTACTTTTTATGGGTCAGAGGTAGAAGTTAATAGGTTGAACCGTTTTGAATTTATGCTGCGCGCAGTTAGGATAAAATCGTTTCTCAGAAAAACCAATTTAAACTTTATGGTCAACTTTTATATGTATTATTACTCCAATTTGCCCAAAAACTACATGTTATTATGTATTTTTGATGTCGCTGAACACATATATGAAATTAGATTTTAGAAATTCAGAATGACTGAACTAGACTGGCGGACCAAAATTATGTTTCGACCAATTTCGATCAAAATTCGACCAAAAAAGATGTTTTCGTTACTTACATTTAGTATACAATTCCAGGGCCTTATATCAACGCTTCCTCTATCTCCAATTGTTCCCGGGAAGCAATTCCCTCGTTCTTCTTGGCAAGAAAACCCGATCTGTCTGAGCAGCCTGCACACATTGTTCGTCAGCTTTTTCGGCGAATATGTTTGCTTGCATACTGCAGTGTAAATCATTTTATGAGCGGCCGTAACGGCACGACAGGTTTTCTACCTGTGCCGGGCGTCTCCGCCCGAGAGCATGCCACAGCGGCCGTGACACTGCGGCGAACAATGGGCTGGAGAAACTTCTGTAGAGCACAGATTAAAAAACCTCTCCGTCCCAACTTTCTAGACACATATACCTTTCAAAAAATTCAGTAAGAGATCGAATTTTCGACCATTTTGAGTGAGAATCTGGCCGTGATTCACTGTTCGACTTTCTGTACATTCTTTTTCCTTCCTCAGTTGCTACTGTCTTTCTTTCTTTCATCTATCTTATCCTGCATTGTCTTTGTGCTCATTTTTTCCTTATTGTTTCGAACTTCCTCACCCATACAACTACTTCTACAGATTCCTTCGGATTTTGTCTCATCCTCTTGGCCTTTTATCCCATTTTGACATACTGTAAACGTGTTTTCCAACTCAGCGTCCTTACTTTCCTCCTTTAATCTTCCCGGGTCAAATTTTCATTTTCAAGTGCCCCATTTTTTAATCAATAGTTTCTTCAATCTCTTCGTAATATTCTTCTACTTTCTTCACCAGTCTGTAGACACGTTAGCATGTATATTTGTATTAAAACGGCATTCTTTTTGTCACCTCAAGGTCCAGTATTAAGCTTTTGTGCAGGAAACACAATTCTTTAGAGCTTCCGTATGTGTATGTTGGGTCCGAATATATTTCTCAATATCTGCTGGCGTGTATATTTCTATTAAAACGACATCCTTCTTGTGAACTTTAGGTCATAGGGAATTAAACTTTTCTGACAAGGAGCACAGTTCTTTTTAGCTTCCGTGTGTATATGCTGGGTCCGAATATTTTCCTCAGTATCTGTCGCTGCATTTCCTCAATAGCATTGGCAGTGATGTTCTGTGACGCGGGGTCGCGGAAGTAGAGGACTGTTCTGTCTTTGGTGCAAACGGGCTGCTCGTTATGTATATTCTAGATGATTATAAAGGCCGTGCGCAACTTTTCCGCATGGCTTTATGCTCACCTTCTCAATTCCAGTGTCGTGCTCCTTGCTCCGGATATCAAAAAGTTCGTGTATGAATTTTACATGCTCGGCAGCCATATTAATTACTCGATCACACGGCTGTCGAATCGTTTCTGATAACGCAACTTGAGCCTGGTCTGCAACTAGTACTTCGCCTCTTGATTTCCTCACAGCTGCAGTCAAACCTGAATCAACTCATTTAATTTCCGCAATTTCGGCCGACATGAAGGAGCGGGCACCAGTGCGGCTTGCCTTTCTCAAGTTTCTTTAGCCATTGGGTCTTGCTTGCGCGACAAGGGCTATTGCCTGCCTGTAATTTCTTTCGTGATGGCCGTTTCCGTAGCCGAAACATCGACTATGAGATTTAGCACTGAGGACGTCGTCTGTGAAAAAACATCAATTTTTTGGAATAATTCGCTTTACTCGTATATTGTTTGACTATCCTGAGTGGCATATTGACCTACTTCGGGGCTAAATTCAGTGTCACCATTATCACAGTGATCCATCTTTTCTGGTAGGCAATCTTCGACATAACATATAAATTTGAAAAAAATAAAAATCCCTAATGTCATTATGAAATCAATAATTATCAATCCCTTTTTAATGTAGTTTGCTGAAAACACCCTCTAATGCAGCAGTGATGAGCTTTTAAAAATACAGTCAAGCAACGCCTATCCATCTTGTTCACGCGGCGGGTAATCAGTATTGAATCCAATTTTTCTTCTTTAAGGTTAGCAGCGTTAATACATGCCTGATAACGACATGATTGTTTGAGTACATACACCAAATAGCTGCTTACAATAATTGATCTTTATTTGCGACGGACTGGACAGACTGTTTCGGCTTAATCGCCATTTTCAAGTACGTCTAGATTGATGTGGCGTCCATATTGCGTCTTTAGTGGACTGTTTTGTAAATGTCACTGCTTTATTAAGATCGTAAATGGTGTCAAGACGTTGAAATTAAATGTTAGTTACGACGTGACAGCAGTTTGACAGTTCCACTCTTACGACACTACATGTTTACCACCAAATTATTCTCATAACAGTGGTTAACTACAAGAGCAAATTTTGCTTAAGCTGCAAGCTGAATTTTAAATTATTTTGGAAGTGCAGCTTGCTAGCAAGCAGGATAGAAAGGAATATGAATGACTTGTGTTTTACCAACTTGGCGCTCAGCTCCGTCGACGGAAGTTGTGGTCTCTCGGTGCAAACACTACATCGCTCAGTTCGGCACAGTCAGTCTCCACACAAATACGTTTTTAACATGAAACAGAAATGTCGACAATTAGAATTACAACAATAGAAATTAACTGAAACTTTATCGTTTCACCTAATTGTTAATTGTCCGATTTCTATTAAGACAATTTATAATATAATGTTAATTTATGAATATAATGTATCTGTCTGTATTTTACGCATTTACACGCTTGGAAAAAATGAAGGAGAATATTGATCGTAAATTGCTACTAAAATAACAAATAATTCTTAATCTCTCAGTCGGACTGCGATTATATACTGCAAGTTCTGTAAACCAAATAAATGAGTACGTAATTAATAATTCAGCGCCCGTACCAAGACAAGAATAGTTTGAAAAGTAATGGGTAACATATAATTTATGCTGAAGTCGTAAGAAAGAAAACAGTGGACAGCGATGTTAAAACTCGTGCGCATTACTCTTTGAAAGCTATAGATATCACCGATTCATATACATTTACATATATTTACATAGTTGCTTGATTCTACAGAAGAACAATTGGCAGAGTGTCAGAATTATGAAAACAGAAAAAAAGGAAACTGCCAGAATGTTGCCTCTTTCCTAGGTTAGTTCATAAAGGTTTTTAAGCGCTGCTTTCTGCTTAGAGCGGGACGGAATGAAAAGTGTGCAGCCTGTAGCCTGCAGTGACTCTTATTGTACCCATCTCAGTTTGACACGTGACGTGTGAGCACGGGAAGGGTGATCGCGAGGCGAGCACAAAGGGCTGGTGGGCACAGCTTGTGATTATTTCCTCGTTGTAACTCCAAAAACTCTTCCTCCGGCCTCACGACGTCACATGTGCTAAACACACATCAGTACAAGGCAATGGTCTCGGCGGAGGTTCGAGTCCTCCCTCGGGCATGTGTGTGTGTGTTTGTCCTTAGGATAATTTAGGCTAAGTAGTGTGTAAGCTTAGCGACTGATGGCCTTAGCAGACAAGTCCCATAAGATTTCACACACATTTGATCATACAAGGCAATCAGATCGATTAGATAGGTGACACTACTGAGTACGATTAAGGCAATTCTTTTACGCGCCCTTCTTTTATTAAGCCACCCACCTATTAAAATGTATCTAGGATAAGGAAAATCATTTTTAAATGTTGGTTCTTTCATTTATTTGCCAAATGTTTATTAAAGGGTTGACTTTTGATTGTACACGGACTACATGTTACACAAATCTCTTAGAGATGTTATAAACACATCCATTTCATACATTTTAAGCACCGCTTCCTCGTTGCTTTGTCTCTTCCTCTTTCACAGCCATGATAATGCCCTCCGGAGTCTGCTGGTTTCTTCAACTCCTCTCCTCCTTATTTCAACTGGAACCTGGGGGAGTAGAGCACCGGCGTTATATCTGAGGTTTCATCGTTTCCCAGGCGATGTCCTAAAAGTCTTCTAGAATGCTAGTTATTCAGAAGATCAAAAAATACCATCATGGGCCATTTTATTATAGTCCTAGCAACGTACCTGTTTTGACAACTGATCCGCTAGATCGATTCCAATATTTGTGCGTTTATATAATGCAATACTTTCATCTTCCCGTTCATCACCAGTTCCTTCTTCAATTTGACCATCGTTATGCCGCTCCAAGCTCAAAGAGCACAGCTCTAACGGGGAACGTGCTTAAAAGCGGCTCTTTTAAAGTTGGAGAAACTGGAACTAAATCCTGCACCGTAAAGAACGTCTCCCGTAGGACTGGTCTCTGGCCCTACTTTTATTTAACTGCACGTCAGGGACATAGTCACCACTGATACTTTAAAGTATAGCTATGCCGGCGACCTAGCAATCGAAGCTCAAAAACAACACATTCGAAGAAGGTGAACACACCAAACAAATCTAGAAAAGATCGACCAGTATTACAAAAGTGGAGACTTTGTTCTGACCACAATAGAACAGAAGTCATCTCATTCCACGTAACCAGCGGAATGGTAAACAAGGAACTGAATACAATCTTCCGCAAAAAAAATTACAACGTAATCGCAACAACAAATATATCTTGGTGTGACTCTGGAGATATCCCCGACATTTAGGAAACACCTAGAACTAACAGAACAAGAGCTAAAAACAAGAAATAATATACTAAGGAAATTGGCTGGAGCTAGCTGGGTATCTACGTAATTTGAAGACCGTAAGGACTACAGCACAAGCGCTTATGTATCCTATCGCCGAATCCTTTCCTCCAGTTTGGAGTAGAAGTAGCCATCTCAACAAAATAGATACCCGTCAAAACTACGCCCTGAGGATCGTGACAGGGACTTTTAAATTCACACCTAGCCATGGCTGTC
Source organism: Schistocerca americana (assembly GCF_021461395.2). Classification (NCBI taxonomy): domain Eukaryota; kingdom Metazoa; phylum Arthropoda; class Insecta; order Orthoptera; family Acrididae; genus Schistocerca; species Schistocerca americana. The sequence goes on along the minus strand of NC_060119.1, from coordinate 26,134,431 downwards.
AGTATTCGCTAGTATTGCCCCTCCAGTTCTCTGATGATAAAATTCAATCACACATGAGTGGATGAAACTCCAACATTGAGAGACATACCAATTGATGGAACATTGAACAACTTACCACGCGCCTGACTAAAATCTAGAGAACCAGTCTGGGTAAACCATGGTCATCTGGCCCCAGAAAGCTGTACTCTGAGAGAATGATGGAGAAATCAGTGGACACCTTAACTGTGTTGATGAGAAAACAGTTGAAACAGATCCTCCCCCCCCCCCCTCGAAAGCGAAAAAACAAGAAAAATACGGGGCTTCATCAGCTATGTCGAAATTGAGCACGCCCTGACCACAGCAGCACCGCACAAAATGAATGATTACCGATGATGACCAATGCGACTCCGGAACATCGGAACAAACACTGGAGCACATTTTGCACGACTGCACGAAAGGAAAATTCATGGGTACTTGGAGAGACTTTCTCTACTTCTTTTGGCTACTGCCGTTTCTCCAGTTTTCATGATGTATATAGGGTGCTGTAAAATTCCCCTTACAAACTTCTAGGACTTTTCAGGGGGTCGAGTAGATAATAATTTGAATGGAACACATGTCCAGAAACGTACCGGTTCTGTGCTACAACAGTTTGAAGACATGTTAGCAACGCGGCTGCTTTCACAAGTAATTTACTAGGCGTGACCCCCAGTACGTCACTTGTTTTTCATTCGTACTCGCTAATGACCAAAAAAACAACTTGTGGATAACGATCTTGATCAAGGCGACTAGCAGCTCTTCCATTACCGTAAGCTTCGCCATACAGAAGGATCATATTGGCGTACTCTGCAAACGTGCACTCATTCGTGTCGCTTTAACACTCACGTACACGTGAAAGAGGCCCGAAGCAGATCAGACATATAGGATGGACGTCAGGTAACACCAGCCGATCGTGACTACCCTGCCGCGTTCCTACCCAGCAGATGTGTTTTCAAACATACAGTGGTTCCAATTTAAAAAAAAGTCTACTCAGCCCCCTTTACAAATTGTTAAGTTTTACGGGAGAAGCAAAAAGGCTTTTTAAAAATGATATAAAGTGGTACAGATAAAGTTGTTACATGTGTAACTATAAAGCAGAAGCCTAGTTATTGACAAATTGGAGAAATTGCCGGACTTCCGAATCTCTCTTTGATATGGTTCAAATGGCGCTGAGGACTATGGGACTCAACTTGTGAGGTCATTAGTTCCCTAGAACTTAGAACTAGTTAAACCTAACTAACCTTAGGACATCACACATATCCATGCCCGAGGCAGGATTCGAACCTGCGACAGTAAAGGTCTCGCGGTTCCAGACTGCAGCGCCTAGAACCGCACGGCCACTTCGGCCGGCTCTCTCTTTGATAATGGAGTTGGTGGTTGCGAGGTTTTCGTTGCCTACCGTCAATATACGCTCATATTCAAAAAAAAAACAGAACACCTTGAACGACCTGGAATTGGACGTTCGTATTAAGAGGACATGTATATTAGTATGTTTTGCAGAAATGATTGGGATTTGAATCATGTCGACCCGCGGTTTCAGGGTGAACATCGATATCGCGGCGCAACGCCACCTACCAGTAAAATGTGTTTGCGGCTCTCGCTGTCGCTATAAACCGAAAGTAATGGATCAGTGTAACTAGAGAAGACGTGCAGGGTGCCTCGCAGATGTATGCGGGAACCATACTGTCAAATCAATGAGTTTGAAGGAGGGTGCATTATTGGCATGAGAGAATGTGGTGCAACCATCCAGAAAATTGGTGCTCGTGTGGGTGTGTGCAGAATGGTTCACGGAAGGCCACGCTCAAGTCGCACCACGCGACCCCCGACCCCGAGAAGGTGAGAAGGTCGACACCTCATCCGAATGGCATTGCAGGACACATCTGCGTCCTTCTCGGCTCTGGTGCAGCAGTGGAACACATCGCACTCTATCAGGGGTGACAGACCGTCGCCATTTATTACGGCGTTGGTTGATTTGATTTGACTGTATCAGGGAAGCAAAAACAACATTGGTCAAGCCACCTGCTGCCTGCACTGAAACAGAGTTTATTGTGCGGTATCGTCCCCTGTGTCTCTAGTAAAGTCAACCAATGCCCTTGAACAGTGCAATGGGATCCTTTACCAGTGCTTTGCTAGACACAATTTCTTCAGGTCTGGTTGATCCGAATATTTTAATCTCCAATGCCTCGCATTCAAGATCAATAATGCGGAATGAGATTTTCACTCTGCAGTGGAGGGTGCGCTGATATGGAACTTCCTGGCAGATTAAAACCGTGTGCCGGATCGAGACTCGAACTCGGGACCTTTGCCTTTCGCGGGCAAGTGCTCTACCAACTGAGCTACCCAAGCACGACTCACGCCCCGTCCTCACAGCTTTACTTCTGCCAGTACTTGCCCGCGGAAGGCAAAGGTGTCGAGTTCGAGTCTCGGTCCGGCACACAGTTTTAATCTGCCAGGAAGTTTCATCAATAATGTGATTTTTTTCGCTCACACCATACATCTTACATTTCAGGTCTTCTTCTATTATCCCCATTGTATGTAGGTGTTTTTTGAAATTCCCTGCCGGCCGCTGTGGCCGAGCGGTTCTAGGCGCTTCGGTCTGGAACCGTGCGACCGCTACGGTCGCAGGTTCGAATCCTGCCTCGGGCATGGATGTGTGTGATGTCCTTAGGTTGGTTAGGTTTAAGTAGTTCTAAGTTCTAGGAGACTGATGACCCCAGATGTTAAGTCTCATAGTGCTTGGAGCCATTTGAACCATTTTTTTGAAATTCCCATGGCCTATTAATAGTCCAACCGTGAGTTTCCTTTCTCTCCAGTTCAAGCCCAGGGTTGAGAGACTTCTCTTAGAACATGGCTTCAACATCAATACCTTGCCATGCTTTTGATTTTGGACCCTAGCCCTGTCTCCTTGTCCAGTCTCGTAGTTTTATTCTGATCACCGCCTTAGTGATTGTTAGGACGGGTTCCGGTCCTATAAATGGTGTCATCGCCCCTATCCTGGCCAACCTATCGGCTTGTTCCTTACCATTATTCCCTGAGTAACCAGGGACCCACAGTAGGTTTACGCTATTGCTTTCCCCTAGCTCCACAAGGACTTTGTGGCATTCTGCCACGATCTGCGATCTTGTTGCAGAGGCTGTCAGTGCTTTCAGGGCTGCTTTGCTGTCTGAATAAATGAAAATGCTACGACCTCTGTAACACTTCCGCAAATTCTCCTCCACGCACACACTGATAGCAGTTATTTCTCCTTGAAACGCAGTGGCCATCTTCCCTAGAGAGATTGTACTCTCCAGCCTTGGCTGCACTCCATATACCCCGGCCCCAACACTTTGGTCTGTTTTCGAACTGTCAGTGAAGCAGACTATGTCCCCAGACTATGTCCCCAGTACAGTGTCGATATTTGTTCTTCCAGAGCTCTCTCAGTTACTGCATTGAAAGGGTTGTTGAAGCAGCTGGGAGTTATTATACTTTATAGTCAGCCATCATTTCCCCAACCATACCTATGTGGATACCCCAGTGAGTTCCAGTTTTTGCCAGTCTTTAACCGGTGTGCTCCAGCTACTGCCTCCATCTTTACCCACGGGTGTAATGGGGGCATATGCAGCATGGTTCCCATCCAAGCAGTAGGTGTGCGCTGCTAATTCCACCTGTAATGGCTAAGCAGGCCAATCTTTGCACCTTAGCAAGCTCCTTAGCAACTACTTAGCAACTACTTGCTGTTTTACCTTTTTCCACCACACTGTAGCCCCGTAAGTGATCATAGATCTTACTACCGTGGTGTATATCCAGTTCATACTCTTGAGGCTTAAGCCCCAGTTTTTACCACAAGCTCTCCTGGTACTCATTAGAGCACCTCTCGCGTTGGAACAGGCGCTGCTTATGTGAGGGGTACACGATAGTTTCTCATCCAGGGTTACCCCTAGACATTTTACTATCCCCTTCACTGGTAGTTTCATCGAGAAGCTTGTGTGTTGGATCTGCTTCCTCGTAAATAGTACTACAAAAGTCTTCTTAGGACTGACCCATAGAACCTATTTCCTGCACCAATTTTGTACAATGTTGCAGTGCTCCTTGTGCCATAGCTCTGACTGTACTTGAAAATTTGCCAAGTACTGCTATGACAAGATGATCTGCGTATCCCTGGCAAAAGTACTGTCTAGAATTTAATTCTACAATGAGTTCATTCACCACAAGGCTCCACAATAGTGGGGCCAGGACCTCTCCTTGTGGACAGCCTCTGCTGGTGTTGATTACTATTTTTTCTTGCATCATGGTGGCTTCTACCTTTCTCCCACTACGCATGGCTCTAATCCACTTGCAAATGGTGATCTCCAACCATGCACCTCTGCTGCCTTAACCATGGATTCGAAGGTCGTGTTGATAAAAGCGACTTCGATGTACAATGCAAAGGGCTATTTCCTGAAAGTGCAATGCTTTCTCCACCTTCCCAACAAGTTGGTGGAATGCAGTTTCACACGATTTTCCTGGTTGGTATTCATGTTGGTTTATATGTAGGGGGACCCTAGTTAACCTCCTCTCCCTAGTATGCACGTTCACCAGTTTTTCTACTGTTTTAAGACGAAAGGAGGACAGACTGATTTGTCTCATTGTCTTGGCCTTGGCATGATCAATTCTCCCTGGCTTTGGAATGAAGACAACCTTCACTGCCGGCGTTGGCTACGTGAGCGTCGTCAATTTCTCCACCTACCTTTGACGAATGTGCAGAAAAATGCTACACGCCCCATGGTCTATGGAACGACGTCACTGGGGACAAGAATGGCATCAGATAGTGTGTTCGAACGAACCAGGTTCTGTTTGTTTGAAAATGATGGCCGGATTTTGGCTGTACCACAGGACACCGTTCGCGCTTTATACGCGTCGTTGCCGTCACGCATGGAACAAGTTGTCAGGCCCAATGGCGTACGCTGTGCCTACTAGGCCAACAGAACAAACACTGAACCAAGGTGACTGAAAGGCTAACCATTTCTGTAGAACATACTAATGTACATGTCCTGCGAATCTGAATGTCCTATCTCTAGTCGTTCAAGGTGCTCTGTTTTTTTTCTGAACATGAGTGTGTGTATATTTACGGTGCAAGTTTTAGTTCATTCAAACCATACAGGGTGAATCACCCAAAATTTTCACCGCGAATATTGCGGAAATGGAAAGTGCTATTGATGCGTGATTTTCACAGAATGGATTGGTAGTCAAGGGCTCGTATTATCAGCGAAGCGACAGATTGCAATAATACTTAGAAAGTGTATTTTTTTTTGTTGCAAACATAGCGCAGACATGCACTTTTTTGAGTAGAACAATGCCTATTGACATTAACAAACTAAAAGCAGGGTAAATAGCCGTGTCAGTGGTGTTTGTGCAGAAATGTAGTGCGAGTCGTTTACGAGATATCATACTTTGAAAAATTCCCACGCCGCACTTGTACATTACCTGTGGTAGCACACACTAATGAACAACGCGAGTGCATACACTAGTTATGTGGATATGTGGATTCTGACCAGTAAGGAGACGATTGACCATCACAGGTTGTGTTCAAAACGGCCCACGGCAGCGCCAATACACGCTTCCAGTCTGATATGGAAGAGCTGCTGCACACGTGCTGGCATTTCAGCGGAGATATCCAAGCAGGCTGGTCGTTGCATGTCATCGAGTGTATTTGGTGTGTCCCTGTAGATTGTGTCTTTCCGCTTTCCCCACACAAAAAAGATCTACAGACGTCAAATCCGGGGACCGGGCCGGCAAAGGTACAGCTCGTCTGCGTCCAGCCCAAAAATTTGGAAACAATTCGAGAAGACATGTCACAGTACTTAGTACACTATGCGCTGGGCAGCGATTATGTTGGTACCACAGCTTCCTCCTACCTTGCAGAGGAACCTATTCTAGCATCCAAGGAAAGTGGTCTGTCAGAAGGCTGCGATACCTATGCACGTTCATTGTTCCGTCTGTGAAGAACGGGTCAATGAGCTGATGGTCCAGTATCCCATATCACATGTCTATACTCCACGGACACTCACGATCCACCTGACGAAGCCAACGGGTATTGTCAACAGTCCAATACTGCATGGTTTGACGGTGTACCTGGCCGTGATCTGTAAGTGTGGCTTCATTACTAAACAAGATACGAGATACACCTCGAGTATCCTTTCTTTTTTGCCCCTGCACAGAAGTTAACACGTTTCTCATAATCGCATTCATGTAGCTCGCCATGGAGAGAGACGTGATAGAAACTGTGTGGACGCAGAATGTGTAGGAAACACGTCTGCCTTACGCCACTTCCTCGTGCGACTGCGCCTCAGCTAATGTGCGGGTCATGTACAACAGCAGCAAGAATATTACTTCTCCTCCTTCTGTCGTCACTTCTTTCCTTCTGTTAAGCTGTCTAGGTGTTAACGCTACCACTTTCACGTGACTCGTTGAAGAGGTTGATAAATAATAGCCGAGATGGTTGACGTCTATAGGGACATTTTGCTGCATGCATCGTACAAGGACGAACTGAACCCTTCCTACACTCTCCATACACCGTTAGTACGTCGGCTTTTTATGAATTGTAATTCCTATTGTCCAGTCATGACCTAACTGCTTGAATAACAAGTTTCTATGCACTCAAGGAACACGCAAACACTCGGTGGAACCGCGCGACTGCTTCGGTCGCAGGTTCGAATCCTGCCTCGGGCATGGGTGTGTGTGATGTCCTTAGGTTAGTTAGGTTTAAGTAGTTCTAAGTTCTAGGGGACTTATGACCACAGCAGTTGAGTCTCATAGTGCTCAGAGCCATTTGAACCATTTGAAACACGCGGTTAGTAAACATAACAACATCGTACCTAGCAACTACGTAGATTGAATGGCACAAACAAATGTTAGTGTGGAAACTTTTCAAAATACTATATTTCGTAAACGACTCGCACTAGAATCTTGCAAAAAACACAATTGTCATTCTGTCAATAGGCATTGTGTATGTCTGCGCACTAACTACACTTTCTAAGTAACTTTACGGTTCGTGGTAGATGCCGCTACAGTCAGCAAATATCGGATATGCCTGTTTTCACAATTAGGCCTAAGAATTGACACGACGCATTTGATGCTATATTTCAGTTACGATGTAAGTCTAAATCTTTGTGTTCAAACCGTTGTTCAAATTTTCGAAATTTCCTTTAGTGTTGGAAATTTGATTGTACGGTACAATATGGTTAACCGTTTCAGTGTCTCGTTAGGTAGTATGTTTAGCATGGTTGTGGAACAACGATGTCGATGAAATATTTTTCATCATCATTTGGATTTGCAGCTCCTTGTGTTGACCGTGTTTGCAGTTAAAATTGTAGGATGTGGGGTCCGCCAGTTGTGCCAAACACCGTTTTTCCAAGTTGCCACACATGTTTCAGCACTATTGTGCCATCATCAGTGGGTTTCCGTTTTATTTAATCTGTAATGTGAACATTTTTACTAAATGATTACAAAATTATGTGGATACTTAGTTCAAGCAATAGTTCGTTTTTTTAATACCTTTACACTTAGTGCGCAAGACTTTTCAGGACCACTTGTGTATTATTTATTACAGGTAGCTTGTTATCTGCAACCAAACGATGTTGATGAGAAATTTTGTTGGGAGTTAACCTATCATCTAAACGTAATTTAGTTTGTCGTGATATTTCGCGCCTTTATTCGTTTTTACTTACGAAAACGAAAACTTATGAAGTACATGGCAGCACGTAAACGCCATGGTGGCTTTATAGATTTACATACAGCAATATAATGGCGTTATGGGTCTACATACAAAAAATTGTTATTGCCGTTACGCTACACTGCATAAACATTTTTTACTTTCTTTTATAAGTTTATAATATTAAAACAATGGTTTTGCGTAAAACTACCGTAGCTTCTCTGAATGGTATTTTCTTTAATTCTAGATTCCTAAAAGAGCAGTATCGTTAGGAGAACATTTGAAGGCTACAGTGGATGCATTAACGAAGGAAAGAGTGTGAAAAGAGCTTCAGCAGTACGTAAAATTCCTAGGAGGACCCTACGCGATCATATCCAGACTGGTTCGTGTGCTGTGAAGTTTGGCCGTAATCCTTATCTCAGGAAGGAAACGAGGGAAGAACTGTGGTCTCGTACTGGTCGACTGAGTCAGATTGGTGTGCCAATAACTGCGAAAGTTTTCTCTCTCTCTATTTTCAACTTAGTTAACAGTTCTCATGTGTCAAAACAGCCTGGTGGCAGTAAGTGGTTGAGACTGTTTTTGCAGCGTCACCGAGAGGTAGCTGCGAGAAAAACTCAAATAATGAACCCAGATCGTGCAATGAAATGAAATAAATTTATTGTGAGACATCATTTCTCAAAGCTACGAAGTCTTTTGATGGGTAAAAACCTAATGACGAAGGCAGAGAGGATATATAATAGCGACGAGAAAGGGTGTCGGCTCGCTGTACACCATCACCAAACGGTTTTGGCAAGAAGAGTGCAGTGGAGCATGCGCAGTTGTTACATGCCCGTTTACTCTCGGTACATCAGTCCCACCGACAGTACTTTTCAAAGGCCAACGTTTCAAACCTGGATGGGAAAGACACGGCTCCTGGAAAGGTTCAATGCCAACTGTTTGATTCATCAGGTGGCTTGACCACTCTGCCGCGTGTAAGGTGGCTGGAGAAATGGTGGTGATATTTGATGGAGCGTCATCCCATCAGGATGTGAACACCGTAGCCGCAGTTACCAACTGTTACATTCCTGTTGGTTCCAGAAATAGGCTCTTCTAATCTCGGCACAAAATCGCTAGCAGCATTACTGTCACGAAACTTCCCCTCACGCTGTTGGCCAACGTGTAGTTCCAAATTAACTGTATAGCCAGTCTTGGCATCGACAAGATTTTTAATCCATATTGTGCAAGTGTACTTTGTATGTGTTGCCTAGAAAAGCAGTTCTCCCTAAAAGACAGAGGCTGCTCGTCGATGGTTATATACGCACTTTGACACAAAAGATCACTAAACAAAACTAACAGAAGTTCATATATTCCTCTGAGTGGAGCTAGTTTATTTATGCGTATTTGCTGCTTCAAAGCGGAAACATCGGTCGAGAAAACGTAATTTCTTCTCACTCGTAACAAAAAACAACACTCCAATCCATTGGCTTTAGAGTTCGTAGTAGTTAGTCTCGCGTTTAATAGATCATTCGAACGGTTCTTCCATCGAAATGATGCGAAACGAGTCAGTTTACAGGATATATATTAATATATATGATTTGTGTTAACATGAATAACACATTATTTTTTGTCCCACAACTCCTTGAAATTGTTTTTCGAACAACGCATCGTACGAATGACATAAAGGACCCCGACAAAAGGGTTTATATGTGTGGTGCCTGCCAATCTTGGATTTCTTTCTATGGTAAATCTTCAACGAACGTTTACATATACGCTTCAGTACAGGAAGTTCAGAACTTCTATTGGAGTCTAGACCGAACGAGCCCTACCTTTGCTTCCAGAGAGATGAAAAACTGTTGCAGTCGCTGGAAAATTTCGAGGACCTTTTGTGTCCAGTCTTGTTTCACGATCCTTTCCGTAATTAACTGAATGCATCCTAACGACTCAGTTCAGACGAGCTGGATCTATTTTCCTCATGACTCGGCTCTTTAAGCGTTGCGGTCACTTGCAGTCACGTGATCACTTTCATCAGAACACGACTCTGACTGGTCACCGTCCTCCTCAAGCCGTTGTAACATTCGTACCTCTTGTCGCTTCGACATTGTGCTCGTTCCTCGGTCTACACAGGTGCGCGGTTGGCGGCTGTCAGCCAGGCACGCTGCTGCTGGGTGAATTTCTGACAAATTGTAGACGGAAAAGGGAAATGTGCTGCTGAACATTGAGAGGTCACCTGTCACCTACACACGTAATCTAGCGGTAGACGATTCAGAAGACGCCAAGTCACTTCTCAGTAAACCGTATTACTACACTCCTGGAAATGGAAAAAAGAACACATTGACACCGGTGTGTCAGACCCACCATACTTGCTCCGGACACTGCGAGAGGGCTGTACAAGCAATGATCACACGCACGGCACAGCGGACACACCAGGAACCGCGGTGTTGGCCGTCGAATGGCGCTAGCTGCGCAGCATTTGTGCACCGCCGCCGTCAGTGTCAGCCAGTTTGCCGTGGCATACGGAGCTCCATCGCAGTCTTTAACACTGGTAGCATGCCGCGACAGCGTGGACGTGAACCGTATGTGCAGTTGACGGACTTTGAGCGAGGGCGTATAGTGGGCATGCGGGAGGCCGGGTGGACGTACCGCCGAATTGCTCAACACGTGGGGCGTGAGGTCTCCACAGTACATCGATGTTGTCGCCAGTGGTCGGCGGAAGGTGCACGTGCCCGTCGACCTGGGACCGGACCGCAGCGACGCACGGATGCACGCCAAGACCGTAGGATCCTACGCAGTGCCGTAGGGGACCGCACCGCCACTTCCCAGCAAATTAGGGACACTGTTGCTCCTGGGGTATCGGCGAGGACCATTCGCAACCGTCTCCATGAAGCTGGGCTACGGTCCCGCACACCGTTAGGCCGTCTTCCGCTCACGCCCCAACATCGTGCAGCCCGCCTCCAGTGCTGTCGCGACAGGCGTGAATGGAGGGACGAATGGAGACGTGTCGTCTTCAGCGATGAGAGTCGCTTCTGCCTTGGTGCCAATGATGGTCGTATGCGTGTTTGGCGCCGTGCAGGTGAGCGCCACAATCAGGACTGCATACGACCGAGGCACACAGGGCCAACACCCGGCATCATGGTGTGGGAAGCGATCTCCTACACTGGCCGTACACCACTGGTGATCGTCGAGGGGACACTGAATAGTGCACGGTACATCCAAACCGTCATCGAACCCATCGTTCTACCATTCCTAGACCGGCAAGGGAACTTGCTGTTCCAACAGGACAATGCACGTCCGCATGTATCCCGTGCCGCCCAACGTGCTCTAGAAGGTGTAAGTCAAGTACCCTGGCCAGTAAGATCTCCGGATCTGTCCCCCATTGAGCATGTTTGGGACTGGATGAAGCGTCGTCTCACGCGGCCTGCACGTCCAGCACGAATGCTGGTCCAACTGAGGCGCCAGGTGGAAATGGCATGTCAAGCCGTTCCACAGGACTACATCCAGCATCTCTACGATCGTCTCCATGGGAGAATAGCAGCCTGCATTGCTGCGAAAGGTGGATATACACTGTACTAGTGCCGACATTTTGCATGCTCTGTTGCCTGTGTCTATGTGCCTGTGGTTCTGTCAGTGTGATCATGTGATGTATCTGACCCCAGGAATGTGTCAATAAAGTTTCCCCTTCCTGGGACAATGAATTCACGGTGTTCTTATTTCAATTTCCAGGAGTGTATTCAGGTTACAATGAACAGTCATTCACAGCTCCAGACTCTAATATAATGCGACTTTACCCAACTGTCAAAAGGTCGGTTAACCTTCTCGTCCGATTCCAGCAGTGTTTCTTTATTTGTTGCAAGTTGTTCGTTTTGTAATAAAGCAGTTTGACTGATAGCGAGATTAGTTTTTCATCGGCCGTGACTTGAAGCAGGTGTAGGACATATGGAAGGAGATTGGTAAGAACTTGTATAAACTGAAAAGAGCTCTTATTTCCGTCGCCTCCGAATGACAGCAGCGCTTTTAGTCTGGTAGGGTGGCATCAGTGGCAGGCACACTCCAGCCCCACCCTAACGCTCTGCCTTATGCAAACCGAGGGACCGCCTTGCAACTTTTTAATTACGCATTTCGGCCTATGGTAGCCCAAGTGATGTCTTTCAGTTTTGACTGCTAGTGAGCCATCCTTAGATGGTCTGTTTAGATAGAAACAAAGAAAAAGAAACTTGAATTACAAACCGAGTTAGAATCTGTACGCAACCATACGTTGTCGCATACGTCGCCCTGCAGCTGGTCAACTGAAAAGGCGCCACAATGTGTCAACACACTTGCACCTCGACTATTGGAACTGAAAGCTGCAGTTGGGTACTTAGTCGTATCAAGTTGCCGATTCTTTAATCGCAGACGCAGAATGCCCAGAATGAAAAAAATGCTCGTATCACAGCACAGGAAAAGCGAATATGTCTTGGGCGTAGTTAGGGACGTAAAAGAAGGGAACTAGCTTTTCGACGAATTTGGCAGCTTCAAATATTAGAGTAACATAATATATGATGTCACGTCACATAACAAACATATGCCATCGTGTCATCCAGCATGGCATTTGCCATGTCGTGCATTATGACACAATCTCATTAAAGTTTACGATGCATGCATTCCCACTCTTGGAAACTTCCTATTACTGCACGCACGCACACCCACTGTCGTATACTTCCTATTGCAGGTGAGAAGCACATAAATTAGCGTCTATTTGTTCTCACACTCCTCGCCAGACATGTATCAGGAGGTGAGTAACGAGGACAATCCACACACAGAAATCAACAAAATTGTTTTAGCGTCCTCACAGCAGATTAACCACCCTCCATGTTTGCTCTTCAGAAAATGATATATATTGTCTACCATGGCTGGCGAATCTTCTGGGTTTTGGACACAAGTTGTGGTACTTCAGTCGCGAGGTGCAGGCAACGGTGCGCTAGGACAGGCTGGCTCTTCGACATCCAGTGATTTGACGACCAGCAGGACGAAGCATTCTAAGGCACAAAAAGAACCAACTAACAATTTAATTGCTTTGAGTAATTGAAAATTAATTTGACAATTAACTAGTTAAGGATTTAACCCGTCGACCAAATAACTGATGGACCAAAATATGCGCAGTTTATTGGGAACCATTCCGATCTTTAGTTAAATGTAACTTACCTATTAGCTGAGCGAACGTAACTTTTCCAAATATTTCAAATTTTCAGAATGTTGTGAATTAAACGCTGTATCTGAAACAAAAAAATAAAAAAGGTGGCCATGAAATGAATCATGCATTACATGAACGCTGAACGATTTGCGCAACAAACATTGAAAAGCATACGTCTTGTTATCATCTCTTATTTTAAAATTTTGTCACTGTTTATTTAAAGTACGCAGTAACAGAAGCTAAAATTAAGAAACGGCCGCTAGAAGAAATCCGTGAATAATTTCGGCGCGAAATGTTGAAACAATTGAAGTATTAATATAATTGAGTGAAATAAGCAGAAGACCTGCGAAACAATGTATACACGACAAAATACTATGAACTTAAGTTTGTTTTCTCCGAAAATAAATTTTCTAGAAAGCAGCGTAGTACATTTTGAAGGAAATACAATAAAACATTTTCACTTGGATAGAAGTAAAGTGACCTGACTTCTGATGTTTTTATACCAATTTTCGGGTTAGTTTAATTTTCTGCGTGGTCTTCCATAAAGCTATAAATGCGCGATCAGACATTATATCATTTTGTACGGGGCTGGACGTAATTCTGGTTTGGTACATGAATTGTTTTGCGTCTCCAAAGATTTTTCGATGATCTTGAGCCACTGGTGAATAAAAGCTTTAACTTATAAACAACTAAACGACAAACAACTGTGAAACCAGTTTCTTAAGTTATGTCCAGATGCAGCGCTTAAAATGCACCGCTTTTCTACGAAACACAGTTTCGGTGCAAACAGGCGATTTTTCACAGTTAAAACCCGAACGATGGAAGATTTTCGCAAACGCTTCTTGTAATTACCATAAGAACATCTGTATCACTTTAGAGCATCTCAGCATGTGCAATTTGTGGAAAATCCGATTTTATGTGTGCTTCAGATCGCTATATCGGATCAACAGGTAGAGCTTTCACAAAGCACAGGACGACCATTAACTGCATGTATTTGTCTACCATTTTAGAAAATTTGTACGGACTCACACAAGTTTGAAACGTAGAAGTGGCGCGCGTAAGAAAACTCAGCAATACATGTTTTTGCCCGTGAAATGCGAGTGAAGCTAAATTTTTCAAAGTGAGTTTTCAGTTATATCGTAAGAATGCATTCTTATTTATTTAGTTCATTTTGAACCGTTTCTGTGCATTCAACTCACGTAAGAACGAATTAATACGTGCTAAATTTAGCTCCACTTTAAACCATCGTATCTCGACAACAGATAAAGATTACTGGACAAAAAAATTCATTTTGACTTTATCCATTTATCTGCCTTCATGCCAAGTTTCAACCGATTCGTACAAGTTTAAGATAAAGAAGTGATACGCTTCAAAATCCTCCCAGAAAAACGTGTTTTTTTGCCCTTAAAATGCGAATGAAACAAGATTTTTTGAAACGGTTGAAACTAATGTTAGACCAACGTCAGGTACACCGATGGGGCAAACTTGAACCATCAGAGTCTCGCTCCAGCCCGGAGTTGTTGAAGGTTGACTGTTTCTGCACGTAAAATCCGAACAGTGCACATAGAAATAGCGCCATTCGCTGAGCATTAATTTCAGCCTAATTAAAATTTGTTAAAAAGGAATTAATCGATTCTCACAATATGCCTGGGCGCCAACTCTTGTTCGTCGTTAAAGCTTTGCTTAATACACTGTAAAATAGTTGAAAATGGTTGCAGGAAGACATGTTCGAATGACTATACAAATGGCTGCTGGTCATGTCCCACCCAAATACTTTTTAGCCCACTTTCCTAGCTCGAATAGGAATCAAGCACTAAACGTGCTGTAGAGAAGCGCTATCACACGCGCTTGTTCAGAGAAGCTGTAGAAATACAAAAACACGCGAACAGTTTGAACAAGAAAGAGGAAAGCCTTAAGGTAAACGGATCCTGGCTTCCCGTACTGCAGCGAACGACCGTCGCAGGTAGCAAGAGGAGAACCGCACCGGAAATGACCGCGGAGAAGCCCTCGGACGTTGGCGCGCCAGGTACATATAGTCTGCGGCCGCGAGCTCGGTTCCAGTTCACCACCGGCAATGGAGGGTGAAGCTTTGACAATGCCAGCCACTCGTGCTGGCGAAACGTCAGAAAAATCATTAGATGAACGTCGGCCGAAGAACCCGAGACAGAAGCCAATAGGCAGTTTGTCAACAAGTGGCCACGAAAGCCTTAACAATTTTGAACTTTCTATTTCTTCATCCACGGCTATGTGAGATCAGTGTAAACCGATGGTGGTAGTAGGTGTGTGTAACTTGTCATCTATGCATGGAGACGCCTCAAGATATAATATAGAAACACGTTGCAATGAAATGACATAACACGCAGCACTGAGAGTTGTGCCAACAAAAAAAAAAAAAAAAAAAAAAAAAGAAAAAGGTTGGCATTAGTTGGTTAGTGAGTGAGACAGGGTCCTAGCCTGAACCCGCTGTTGTTCAGTCTGTACGAAGAGCAAACCGTAAAGGAGACGAAGGAGAAAGTTGGAAAGGGAATTAAAAGTCCCGGAAAATGTAACGAAAACTTTGAGGTTTGTCGATGACGTTCCCATTCTGTCAGATACGGAAGAAGGACGTGGAAGTTGAACGTTATGGATAGTGTCTTGTAAAGGGGGTACGAGATGAACATCAAGAAAAAGTAAAACAAGGGTAACTGAATGTAGTCGAATTAAATTAGACCATGCTGAGGAAATTAGACACCAAAAGTAGTAGATGAATTTTGCTGCGTGGTCAGCAAAACAAACTGATAATGGCTGAAGTAGCGATTATAAAACGCAGACGCAACAGCAAGAAAAGCATTACTGAGAAAAAGAGAAATTTGTTAAGACGGAAAAAAATGTAAATGTTCGGACGCCTATTCTGAATGTCTTTGTTTGGAGTGTAGCCGTTGTTTATTTGGTTGTAAATGGTACCCACCAATACACCAGCTATATTTTGTTTAGACATTTATGTATGATGCACTTCTTGGATTTACAATTTCCATTAACATATATACATGGGTGCATACAAAGTTTCGAAACCAAAATAAAATTACATATTGATGAATGCTTCTTTCTACGATGTATATACGTATATACGTGGTTACCTATACAGATATAAACATTGAAAGTAAATTTAAGTCAAATAAGATGTATGAGACATTTAGGTAGAGTCGTATGAGCTGCATCCTTATAGCATTCGTATAAAAGAGGACAGTAATGGATGTATGTAACGGGACCATTAGCTGGTTGAATTTGCGGTATAATTTTGTTTTTTGTGTTCGGTTCTTGTGCATGCTAGTATGAAGTGATTGAAATCGGCTTCTTCTTGACTGTCATGTCTGCTCATTGAGAGTGTATAACTGTGGGGAGGCAGCCACGTCCTCAGTGCATTCGAACGAGCTGTGGTGGCGATTAGCCATTCTGACGCCGTTAGGCCACGTGTCTTCCTCCACAGTTTCCAGTCACAATGGAATTACACACTTCCTTTGTTTCCTTGGGTTATTGTCCATTGCCTGTTCCATTCTTCGTGTGTTTGTTCGTATGTTTTCCATATAGAGTCACTACATGAGAGTTTCATTTCTTGGAATATGCCTGGAGTAATACTTTCTTTAGCGCATGTGTCAATTATTTCGTTTCCAGTGATGTCTGAATGCCCTTTTATCCACATGATATTTACGTCAGTGTTAACTTTCCTTGCAGTACGAATCAAAGTCAGTGTATCCTGCATATAATCAACTGTAGTCGCATTCCGATACGATATTTGTATCCTCTGTAGATCTGTTTTGTAATCTGACGAGATAAACATTTTTTTGGAATTCGTGCCTTGTTCCATAGATAACTGCTTCTCGACCTGTAGGTATTTCAGCTGTATAAATAGACGCTTCATTAGGTATAGCACATCTCCCCATAGCGTTTGGCAATATGTTGCAGAAAGGATATCCAATTCCTTCTGGTGTCTTGGAGCCGTCCGTGTAGACTTGGATATAATTCGTTCAACCGTTATCTATGTGGTTATGTTCTATACTGTTTGTGAATGAGTGCTAGTAAAACAGCTTGTTTCCGAAGGAAGCTAGCTTTTACGGATAGCCGTTTCTGGTATACCCATGTCCTGTAGGACTAACGGCAACAATGCTCGGAGCTGACGCAGCTTGTTATAAGAAGAGAAGTTGTATGAATTTTTCCTATTTTGTTGCTGCTGAATCTAACTGCCGTCTTTTCCTGATCGTCGCTTTATTGGGATTCGTGGGTGATATAAATCAGGATTTATGTGCTAGTATCTGTTGTCGAATGTGGAGTAGCGTACGTTTTTCTTCTACAAGGACTGCATTGATGGGTCACGCTTAGCTTGCACCCACACGTGTTCTCACTGTTCTCTGTTGTAGCTCCTCCAATTTCTGTGATAGTGTGGCGCGATGCCGCAGCACAGATGTGAACGACCTGTAGAGGATCTCTGTGGCTCGGCTGTGCACCTTGCAAGTGTGCTGTGTCGGATCATGTGTAATGTTACGTGTCTGACGTGTCGCTGCCACAATAATCTGCTGTCTAGATATACAGGGTCTTACAAAAAGGTACGGTCAAACTTTCAGGAAACATTCCTCACACACAAAGAAAGAAAATATGTTATGTGGACATGTGTCCGGAAACGCTTACTTTCCGTGTTAGAGCTCATTTTATTACTTCTCTGCAAATCACATTAATCATGGAATGGAAACACACAGCAACAGAACGTACCAGCGTGACTTCAAAAACTTTGTTATAGGAAATTTTGAAAATGTCCTCCGTTAGCGAGGATACATGCATCCACCCCCCCGTCGCGTGGAATCCCTGACGCGCTGATGCAGCCCTGGGGAATGGCGTATTGTATCACAGCCGTCCACAATACGAGCACGAAGAGTCTCTACATTTGGTACCGGGGTTGCGTAGACAAGAGCTTTCAAATGCCCCCATAAATGAAAGTCAAGAGGGTTGAGGTCAGGAGAGCGTGGAGGGCATGGAATTGGTCCGCCTCTACCAATCCATCGGTCACCGAATCTGTTGTTGAGTAGCGTACGAACACTTGGACTGAAATGTGCAGGAGCTCCATCGTGCATGAACCACGTGTTGTGTGGTACTTGTAAAGGCACATGTTCTAGCAGCACAGGTAGAGTATACCGTATGAAATCATGATAACGTGCTCCATTGAGCGTAGGTGGAAGAACATGGGGCCCAATCAAGACATCACCAACAATGCCTGCCCAAACGTTCACAGAAAATCTGTGTTGATGACGTGATTGCACAATTGCGTGCGGATTCTCGTCAGCCCACACATGTTGATTGTGAAAATTTACAATTTGATCTCGTTGGAATGAAGCCTCATCCGTAAAGAGAACATTTGCACTGAAATGAGGATTGACACATTGTTGGATGAACCATTCGCAGAAGTGTATCCGTGGAGGCCAATCAGCTGCTGATAGTGCCTGCACACGCTGTACATGGTACGGAAACAACCGGTTTTCCCATAGCACTCTCCATACAGTGACGTGGTCAAGGTTGCGTTGTACAGCAGCAACTTCTCTGACGCTGACATTAGGGTTATCGTCAACTGCACGAAGAATTGCCTCGTCCATTGCAGGTGTCCTCGTCGTTCTAGGTCTTCCCCAGTCGCGAGTCATAGGCTGGAATGTTCCGTGCTCCCTAAGACGCCGATCAATTGCTTCGAACGTCTTCCTGTCGGGACGCCTTCGTTCTGGAAATCTGTCTCGGGTCAAACGTACCGTTTCACGGCTATTGCCCCGTGGTAATCCATACATCAAATGGGCATCTGCCAACTCCGCATTTGTAAACATTGCATTGACTGCAAAACCACGTTCGTGATGAACACTAACCTGGTGATGCTACGTACTGATGTGCTCGATGCTAGTACTGTAGAGCAATGAGTCGCATGTCAACACAAGCACCGAAGTCAACATTACCTTCGTTCAATTGGGCCAACTGGCTGTGAATCGAGGGAGTACAGTACATACTGACGAAACTAAAATGAGCTCTAACATGGAAATTAAGCGTTTCCGGACACATGTCCACATACAATCTTTTCTTTATTTGTGTGTGAGGAATGTTTCCTGAAAGTTTGGCCGTACCTTTCTGTAACACCCTGTAGGTCTAGGAATCTGATGTATTAGAGGCGGTATACTGGTCCAGTCGTATGTTGTCTGTTGTCGGCATCAGCTTTTTCTTGTAAGCTTTTCCTGTTGACGGTATGAGCCCCGTTTCTAGCGACCAGGCGTGTGGAGCTGACGTCGGATGGTTAAGCCGTAAATGATTTGCGCGTAAGAATGAAGGTGTAATGTGCCTGTTAGTTGGCTGTGTGCAGCCGCAGGACTTGCACAGCACTTCTCGTTCGCGCCACTGCCTCTGCACGTCGCGCTGTCTCGCCTGCTGCCCGCTCTCTTTGGCCGTCTGAATCCTGCCTGTGTTGCGTGTTGCGTGTGTTAATGGTTGACTTATTTTCCCTCGGCGAAGAAATCCTTTTCGTGGGGTTTCATCATCCGGAACCACGTACAACGCGAGTGTCGCTATGCGCGGAGTGACGTGTAATGATATGTTTTCCACTATGTTAGTGATTCTTCAGATGAAATACAGGGTAAGCATAAACTCTTCCTCCGATTGCAAAAATTTGTTTATAAGAAACTATGCGAGATACAGCTACGCGGTTTTCTTTCTTTCTTTTTTTTTTTTTTTTTTTTATAAAATACATTTCTTCGCCAACGTATCTTCCGTTGCCGCCTGTACAGCACGTGCTATTCTTGCCGTAAGAGCTTGCTTATCGGGAACAAGTGAAATGAGCACCTTCTCGTTAACGTAACCCCTTCAAGAATCGAGAGGGGATATGTCAGGTGAATGTGGTGTCCACGATGGTGGACCGCGACTGCTGATCCATCTGTCTCGGAAGATTTTATCCTAGAAGCAGTGAACAAAGAACGCCCAGACTGGAGGTGCACCATTTTGCTGAAATACTACCCTAGGTTGAAATTGCTGTAACGGAGGCGCAACTGAAAATTGCAACATGCCCAGGCAAAGTGTTGCCGTAATTAAGCTCCACTACACATTCGCTTCTGGGATGTCCCATATCTGCTGCACTTCCATATGTGAGTTCTCGGACCCCCAGATCCACACATTACGCCTGTTTCTCTCTCAGATATGTGGAAAGTCGCTCCATCGAAAAAAAAAGAAGTTAATTAAGCAGCCGTTGTCTAAATAGATTCCTTCGACCGTGTTCTAGAAAACTCAGTAGGTCTGGGCGTATGATGTGTCTGCAAAGAAGGAGGAGTTGCACTTTGTGCACACGGAAATGTAGCCATTTGTGTAAAATCTTAAAATGGTTTAAATGGCTGTAAGCACTATCGGACTCAACATCTGAGGTCATCACTCCCATAGACTTAGAACTACTTACACCTAAGGACATCACACGCATCCATGCCCGAGGCAGGATTCGAACCTGCGACCGTAGCAGCAGGGGGGTTCCGGATTGAAGCACCTAGAACCGCTCGGCCACAGCGGCCGGCTGTAAAATATTCACCACAGCGGTCTGAGGTACGCTTGTTTCTCTGTAAATACGACGCGGACTGAGTGGTAATAGTGCACCTAGGGTGTCAACAGTACGGCCATAGACCCCAGGTCTTGCCGTGTCACCTGCGCCGTCAGTCTGTTTCAAATTTTGATACCGTGCTCTGACGGTGTTCACATCTAGCGGATCTGGAAGGAAGGCACATCCGAACTGTCGCCGAACTGTAATAGGCGACCGTGTTTGACGAAACCACAAAACACGCTGCGGTCTTTCCTGCGTAGGCGCCATTGTGACAGCGGCCTGTAACGAGAGGTAGAGAAAAGAAATCAGGGGCTGTCAGAGGACCTGTAGAACTGTAGCGATTTAAAGTAAGATATGCAAAGTTCCCGAGAAATAAAGTTTTTGTAATGAGAGCGTGTTCCGAGCACTCGTCCGCTTGATGTTTCACTGCTCGGTGTCCCGTGGTAGTGGTACGTACTCGGAGCAGACTGAGCAGAGCCGCGGGTTGCTCGCTACAGCATCGCTTCGTCGCCTGTCCTCCGCTGTCGCGAGCTGTCGCTAATGCGGTTTACGGCGATTAATCGCATTCCGGTGGGCACTCGTAGAGTTTCTCGCCTAGCGCGCGACACTGCCGCTCACACTCGGGCTTCCACTGCGAGCCCTCCCACCCAGTCGGCCTCGGCGAATCTTCGAAACGTTCTGTGAACGGTGGCAGCTGTCAGATGGCAACTACGTTGCTTTCGGTGGGACGAGTCGGGAGCCGCTGTCAAGTTGCGTGGTGTTCGACCCCCAAATTCCCAGCAACTGGAAGGAGGATCAGTTCTGAAATGAAAGCAGGGCGGCGGGAGCATATTGCCTCAGTTTTCACCATGTTTGGTCTAAACTTACTAGCATCAAAAACATTGAAAAGAGAAGGCTACCAGAACGTTGCTTCGAAAAATCGCACAATTCGTCATCGAGTGGTCGAGAGTCGAGTTGGGGGCTGCTCATAGTCGTCAGTGAGGCGCTCTGATGTCGCACCGAACAACTCTTACGTAGGAAATAAGAAAATAATCACGTTCTTAAGAGCGAAATTCTGACTGTGTTGCTAATATTTGGAACAAAATATTGCGACGTAAACGTCCCATTTCAGTCGTATTTTCAGCGACAGGTTGAAGGACACTATCCGAGCAGAAGTACCCGGACACTAATATGATGGGTCTCCAGCGTTCGCCTTACTAGCTTACAGCTTTCAGTGAAGTGTCTCAATGTCTGTGGAACAATGGCAGCCAATCCGACACCAGACAACGTTGGATATTGACGTCCGGATCGAAGTATATTCCCACTCATCCCAAAGGTGTCCCACTGCGTCGAAGTCGGAATGCTGAGCAGGCCAATGCATTTCGTGTACGCTGTTGTGCACAGACTATTGACTCACACATCCTGCTCTAGGACAATGTGCACTGTCGTGCCGACACAGGCAGCCGTCGCCCCCACCTGTTCCTCTGCCGTACGCCGGTATACAGTGCCGTGAAATACGCTCACATTCTTCGGCGTTTAGTATTTCCCTAAGCGCAATAAGCGGGCCACTTTCTAGCCGTGGAAAAATAGGCGTGTACTCCCCTGTAGGTGCTGGAGGTAATGGCAGGTAACGTTTTCCGAGCATCTGCCAAACCCAAACCCTTCCTTGGCATTGCCACAGGATACGACGTGATTCGTCATTTCAAATTACTCGCGTCCAGCCATCCACATATCACGCCGAGCGTCCCCCAGCACTGGCTACGGAAGTGTGTGGCGTGTGAGCAGCCGGTCGACCACTGTACTAACTCTCTGCTAGCTGCACTGGTGCTAGTACTGGGGACTCACGACTCATCCTTCCGTTCCTATCAAGCGACTTCTGCAGCGGCGCTCGACGGTCAGCATGCGAGGTCTGCCTGGTCTCGGTTAGCTGCGGTCGTCGCTTTGCGTTTCCACTTCACAATCACACGTCAGTAACACTGGACCTGGAAAACCGTAGGCGCTGTAATACTCAACCCCCTTCCCCCCATTTTTTACATTGGCGGATCAGCCTGTCCTGAAATTTAATGGTCAGTCGTGCATGACATAGGGATGTTCCGATACTTTTGATCAGATAGTTTACTCTTATACCAGCCTCCGTACATCGAGCTGGCACAGCGTGTAATTCACGCTTGCCAAGAAGTTGCTCAGGATGTCGTTTGCAGACCGTTTGCTTCCACGCCACGACCAATACCGCACGCGTAGGGAGCTCACCTCATTCTGACGTTGTGGGTGGGTTGACATCAGTTCTGAACGGTATGGACGTTTAATCATTCCGTAACCGTTATCTGACGAACATATACGTAAAGTCTGACAAATATCGGGCTTTAACTCTTTGCGTTTGCTGCAACGTATACAGTTAGTTCCGTCGCGAGCTACCGGTAGTCTGCCCAGGATGCAGCACGTCCTGTTGTAGTGATCTTGCGGAGTTATGTACGTAGAGACAGCAACCGACTGTCGCACTACAGAACTGCGTAATCGACAACATCCTTAGGCACACTGCTGTATCTGCAAATCTTGCCGACTGCCTGTGTGAAGAGAAACGAAATGAATCCACGGTCCCATCCAGCGTACTGCAGTGCAGAGACGTAGGTATGCGAGGGAACAGTTTACAAGTCCGGCGTGGAGCATGTCAGAAAGGCAAGCATCCCAGCCGAGGTGGGTAGATCTCCCCGCTGTATCTCGCGTAAGCCCGGTCATTGCCTCTTTTATATACAAAAGAAATATCAGCGGCAGCATTGAGCAAACCTGCCCTTACACAGTCACTGGTTGCCGATTTTTCCCTGCGATAAGCTGCTGCCGTCCGCCTGTCATTAAGCATTTATTCCAGCGGC
Organism: Schistocerca americana; assembly: GCF_021461395.2. Lineage (NCBI taxonomy): Eukaryota > Metazoa > Arthropoda > Insecta > Orthoptera > Acrididae > Schistocerca > Schistocerca americana. Next base: position 26,111,176 of record NC_060119.1, on the reverse strand, counting down.
GGTGCATCCCACAGATACACACGTGTGTGCAGCTGGGGATGGCAGGAAATGTAGGCTGCTGCCTCCTTCACGCCAATCCTCTGACGCTTCACAGTGTTAAAACTTGCCGTTATGTGCACGGCCTGACTTTAAGTACAAAATCTCCTCTTAGTACTAAATTATGGTTGTCGCTGAAAATATTGAAAATATGCTGTCGTATATTGGCATCACATCCTATCGCTGGACTGGCAAACAAGGGTTGAAGCCTATGGTTTACGTTATCAGCCATCTTGATTGTCAACATGCGGATAATTTAGTAACGGAGCAAAATGTGTGTGTGTGTGTGTGTGTGTGTGTGTGTGTGTGTGTGTGTGTATGTGTATGTGTGTGTGTGTGGGTGGGTGGGTGCGTGGGTGTGTGTGTGTCACTTGTGGAGAGGAGGGGAGGATAAAATGATGGAGGGAAACCAAAGTAGTGTGGTAGTGGTGGTACCACCCCAATTTTGATATAAAAATGATATCAAACTAATTAATTGATCTATTAATTACCCCTACACCCAGATGACGCCACGGGTTTACCCAGCAGGCACGTGCGTCGCACTTCGCCCCCTCTCCTGTCTGCACCCCTCCTCACGCTGCCCTACTGGTACGAATTTCCGATATTGACAGCAAATTCAAATTCCGGCAGGAAATTCAAAAATGGTGAGAATTTCAAAACTGGCGACAATTTCTTAGTCCCAAGGCTTTGCTGATGTCGCACCCCCCCCCCCCCCCCCTGCCGGAAATTGGTGGCTATTTCAAACTGCCGACTGCCCTTTCCAGGGCTCAGACCCCGGTTATTTTGGGCAGAAAGCCCAAGTGCACCCAACTAAACAGAGAAACGGTCAGTCCCTGCCCAGCTGCAGGAGAGGGAGGTCAGCTAAGTGTACTTTATTTTGGGTGGAAAACTGAAGTAATGATCGGTTCTAGTTATGTAATTAGTAACAAATACTGGGCGTAAATATACCTCTCTGTGCAAGGCCTACAAAAGGAGCGCATAAAATCGCAATATAGTTCAAAAATTCAAATTGACACGGTTTGAAAACCGAGATTTTATTCAATCATGTGCTGCTAAAGACTATGAGGACACAGTTCAAAAATTGACGATGTCATGCAACTGCTGTTATGTTGCTTGGAAAAAAATTGACACTGTCTCTCGAAACTAGTGGCAGACATCCTCAAAATAAATAAAAACTCTACAAGCGACGATACCTTTATCTACATGTCAAAATATATCTCTCTCTTCCACTTGTGAACTGGTGTGAAAAGCGCTGGAGTGGAAGGTACTATCTTTATTTTTGGCAGAAATATGCTGAACTGTCGCTATATTGGTGTTGGACAGAGAGGAGTTTATTAAATGTATTACATCTAAGAATTCAGATGAGTACTGTGTTTATAGCCTCTTGCATGAGGGTTGGTACGAGGTGATATTCCACAAGTGTAGGGGAAATACTTTCCAGCAAATAATGGTGATGCAACGAGATGGACTGAAGATGCAGTTCACAACTCGTAGAGACTACTGCCTGTTCTGGAGCTGTTCGTGTTTCTGAGACGTGGCTGGTCAATCCACAGTGCAGGGGATGACACCACGCTCCCACAGACATCCCTTTTTACCAACCGGGTGCGTGTCTCGCCGTTTGACATCGGAGTTCACCACAGACGGCTCGCACTGCATTCCTCAACAAACACCCTCGTGCTTGAAACTTAAATACACAGTGCTCTCTTTATTTCTGCACAACTTTGTCCTATTCCACTGCTCCCAGATCACCTTCGTATACGTGCTGTGTAACTTGTACGCTGACATACATTAAGAAGGGATAGGGCAGCAAACAATCGCTGAAGTGTTGGGGAGCACAATACACGCTACCACAACTGATGGAAATCCTTCACTTTTCTGATTGCAGATCGAAATTGACATGAAAAAAATTAGCACTCGTAAGCAACTGTTCATAATGCACCACATGTACTACGAATTGGGAAAAACCATTGTAATAACACAACTACCGCAGAAACCGATCCAAAAAGATCGCACCAGAAGAGACGGGTGGCAGCTGCACGTGTGTTGTTCTCGACGTGTGGTCACAAACTAACCAGCATAGAGTCAGTCTTATCTCCTATCCTACATCCCTCTCTCTCCTCACCATAGGCGGGGATAGAGGCCTGTTCTATCCTGTTGTGACGGTCCACAGTGAAATCTATCTTGTGGCAGTGATATACTATCTCCAGTCTGTAGAAATCAGTCAGAGTCAGAGGTGGACAAAAGACTCAAGAACAGGGCGCATCAGGCGAGCCGTTAAACATATTTGCCCGCCCCCCCCCCCCCGCGGAACAACTGCGAAATTCCGGAGAACTCTCTAGAACGCTTTTTCTGACATCCGCTGCCGTCCACCTCTGCGCCACCCCGCACCCACCGTCAAACTGCCACAGTTGAGAGCACAGCCTTGGGCCATCTGTAGCCAGTAGCCAGAGGGTGGCGGCTGGCGGCAGTCGGCTGTCTCGGTGTCGACAAGAACTACACATACGAAATAGCCATGACTCTAGTGGCCCACAGAACAAAGTGACGTAAATGACTGTCTAAAACTGCACCTCCGGCTGCTGCCTATGAAACTCACCCCTTGCTGCCAGCAGCATCCCTCCGCAAGCGCACACCGTTCGGAGAGAGAGAAACATTTCAGCGTAACGGTTGTATTTGACGTCAGTGCACCTACTACTAGCGAGCCTCTAAAAAAAAAAAAAAAAATAAAAAAAACTATCGCCACTATAATATATGGTCTGTTGCCACAAAAATAGACGTAATTCATTTTCTTATAGTTTCATGAGTAAAATCTTTATAGTTCTTACGTTTGGCTGAAGTTCACATCTCTCTCTCTCTCTCTCTCTCTCTCTCTCTCTCTCTCTCTCTCTCTCTCTCTCTCTCTCTCCCTCCCCCGCCACGCAACGCATTATTGTGTGACATCCAACGACGTGAAAAAAAAAAGACTACAGCATTACTGCCCATTGCAAAACAATGTTCACCCTGCGTAAAATCGAAAAAACTTCCACTGTTTTGCGGTGAAAACTACAGATCACTGCAGAATGTCCACATTATTTCGAAACTTATATCGGAGTAAAGAAAAAGCGAGAAATCAAACGCGGAAGAAAATAAAACACAGACTAACGAAAAATCTACGTTACGCCATTGCATTCAGTTTGATTCGCAACATTACATGGTTTGAGATCGTCCCTGGCGTTCAAATCAGTGTCCGTAAATAAATTGTCATGCTCGTGTGCATAACGAACATTTCAGACACATGAAATAACATTACAGAATACAGTCTGTCAAGCTATCTGTTCACATGTCGCAAAAATACAATCATTTCACGCCGGCCGCTGTGGCCGAGCGGTTCTAGGCGCTTCAGTCCGGAACCGCGCTGCTGGTACGGTCGCAGGTTCGAATCCTGCCTCGGGCATGGATGTGTGTGATGTCCTTAGGTTAGTTAGGTTTAATTAGTTCTAAGTTCTAGGGGACTGATGACCTCAGATGCTAAGTCCCATAGTGCTTAGAGCCATTTGAACCATTTTTGAACAATCATTTTACGTTCGGTGACAAGAGGCTATTACTGAAGACGACATTGTTGTTTTGTACATTATGGCACGTAACGTTTTACCAATGATGTGATATTTCGTGCTGGCGTTTACGAAACGTAAAAATCATGAGAGCATGCCTTATAACTGAGCCTCCTAATATCACCTAGTGGAGAACCGTATAATATTCCACCGATACATCGAAAACAAGTACCGTTTGCATCCTGACATCTGACATTTTTGCTCCATAACTCGCCTCTACTGACATGTGCGTAAAGTTTGTCACTCATTCGTAAAGAAAAAGACCACACCTACCAGACCATTATTCGCAACAGCAGACGATTCTTGTGTTGTAGTTTCGTAAGCAATTTGGTCATCACAGAACAGTCTGTTTCACGCAATCCACTCACGTGTTGGGAAAGACACTATCATTTCTAGGATTCACAATGAGTTGTAATTTACTTATAATTATTTATAATTAGAGTTTATGAAGTATGAAATAGCACTTGACCTGCGGTAATACATATTTAAACACATAATCGTGACGATAATAATAAAAGCAGTCATGATTCACCAAAAATAGATACAGTCGATTTCTATTACTTTTGTGAGAAAAATCGGAGTAGCCTGGGAGAGTTCTGCATGTTCAGATTAACAGTTGTCATGCATGAGGGCATTACATTCATTTAAGGTGTATGAAATACTAATACAGATCAGCATATATATACAATCATTTATTATGTTCGAGAGCATTCCTCTTCATTATTTTCTAACATCTAGAGTAGGTAAAAAAAAAGAAAAGAAAAGAATTACAAACTATCTGCATCCAAACTTTAACCGGCCGTACCTCTTCTTGTAATCTCCTGTAACATTTTACCGCGTCTGTCTTGTGATGCACCGAAAGACAAATACCGTCAACGTGCTGACATTAAGCATAATTGCTCCATAACTCACTTTCATGGACCTACACGTGTGTGTAAAATTTTGTCACCTGTACAGGAAAGAAGACCGTATCCAGCAAGCTATCACTCCCAGTGGACGACTCTTGTTGCGGGGTCCTGCCCACTCGTCTCTATCAGGGTGTCTAAAAGTTGCTGCCTTCTCGGATAGCTATACAGCAGTTCAAGCAAATCACACTAATAGTTTTTATTACAATGAAGAAGATTGACAATACTTAACTTTGGATTTACAACGAGCTGGCGCAGCGATGGGCGACATGCAGACAGACAGTTGCCCTTACTATGTACAGTGTTCCACGTAAGCATTCACACTCGCTCATTAGTCACTGCTCACCTAGGCCTCTCTGCTAGTGTTCGTCTTCTACTCTCCGCTCGGGGCTGGCAGGAGCGGCGCCTACATTCTCTTCGCGTAGAGCCCGCTCCTGTCGTGGTGCGGTCCTCACCAGCGGGCTATTGGCTGACTGACGTCGTCTCGCAGCCTTCTCTGCTCTTGTGTTCCTCATTTTCCTGCCGCCGCTCGCTGTTACGCCGGAACATTTGTGTTGTGGTGTTCCAACTCGGAAAGGCCAAGTGCTTTACATCCTCACACCAGACATGTATGTGATCGCTATTCTGGTGTTGACCATCCCTTGTAGGTACTGTTCACAACACGCACTGGGCAGTAGACTTTACTTCAGTATCCTGCTCGAAATAAATAAAAGTGCACTAAGCTGACCTTCCACTCCTGCAACTGGACAGAGATTGACCTTCTACCCGTGTTGATGCATGCATTTGGGCATTCTGCCTGGAAGGACCGTAGTTTGATTCCCGGAAAGGGCACCTGCCATTTTGAATTTCCCACCAATTCCTGCGTGGGGGAGGGTGTTGTGTGTGGACATCTGCAGAGCCTTGGGACACAGAAATTCCCGACATTTTACAAATTTTCACCATTTTTGAGTTTTTCACCAAAATTCGAAATTCCCACCAAAATTTGAATTTCTTGCCAATAGCGCAGGTGGGAGAGGGGTATGGATGGGGAGGGGAAGGGGCCGGCAATGTCGACCCGTGCGCTGGCTGGGGAAAACTCATAACATCATCCAAGGTTGGGGATTAATTAATTGATCAATTAGCTCGAAAAAATGGTTCAAATGGCTCTAAGCACTATAGGACTTAACATCTGAGGCCATTAGTCCCCTAGACTTAGAACTTCTTAAACCTAATTCATCTAAGGACATCACACACATCCATACCCGAGGCAGGATTCTAACCTGCGACCGTAGCAGCAGCGCGATTCCGGACTGAAGCGCCTAGAACTCCTCGGCCACAGGGGCCGGCTGATCAATTAGTTAATTTGATGTTGTTGTTGTGGTCTTCAGTTCAGAGACTGGTTTGATGCAGTTCTCCATGCCACTCTATCCCTTGCAAGCTTCTTCATCTCCCAGTACCTACTGCAACCTACAGCCTTTTGAATGTGCTTAGTGTATTCATCTCTTGGTCTCCCTCTACGATTTTACCCTCCACGCTGCCCTCCAATACTAAATTGGTGATCGCTTGATGCCTCAGAACATGTCCCACCAACCGATCCCTTCTTGTAGTCAGGTTGTGCCACAAATTTCTCTTCTCCCCAATTCTATTCAATACCTCCTCATTATTTATGTGACCTACCCATCTAATCTTCAGCATTCTTCTGTAGCGCCACATTTCGAAAGCTTCTATTGTCTTCTTGTCCTTGTTTCACTTCCATACCTAGCTGTACTCCATACAAATACTTTCAGAAACGATTTCCTGACACTTAAATCTGTACTCGATGTTAACATTTTTCTTCTTCAGAAATGCTTTCCTTGCCATCGCCAGTCTACATTTTATATCCTCTCTACTTCGACCATCATCAGTTTTTTTGCTCCCCAAATAGCAAAACTCGTATACTACTTTAAGTGACTCATTACCTAATCTAGTTCCCTCAGCATCACCCCACTTAATTCGACTACATTCCATTATCCTCGTTTTGCTTTTGTTGATGTTCGTCTTATATCATCCTTTCAAGACACTGTCCGGAATGGACAGTGTGTTCAAAGGAGGCTATAAGATGAACTTTACCAACAGCCGTTCGCTACCAGTCTCCGTAATCATTTTACAAGCATCTCTGAAAATCTACGACGCTCTGGTTTTCCGCCAAAAGAAACGCAATGACAGCTGTCTGCTTGCAACGCATCCCTGTTACAGGAGCCATTTTGAAGGCTAGGTATAGGGCCGCCACCTGTCAGAACTTCATGAAACTATACGGATTGGAAGCGGGAATATTCGACGATGTCCCACAAGTTTCGCATTTTTTCAACCATAATTAGCCAAGAACAAAAGTGTTGCATTAGCTGTCGGACGTCGCTCGTATTAACTCCAAATTGTTGTTGAGTGATGGGACAAGGACAGTGAATGGGGAAAAATCAGTCTGTTTGCAGGGTTCCTCAAACAATTCCGAAGCCGCCACGCACCTTTGAATCCCGGGAGATGCAGTACTCGGGCAACCAATTTAGCCGCGCGGAATAATTGACAAGGACCAAGAGACAAGGCGACCACAGCCAGCTGATATTGTCTCAAGAATGAAGAAAGAATGTATGTTGGTCCTATAGAGTAAACCGGTTTTTTGTATCCATTCCGGAGTGCACTACATTTTCGGTGATATGACTAAGACAGTTAAAGTCAGTTACAAATTTAATGACGCAAGATGCACTGTGTGTAACATTGATCAGGAGTGTAGTTGGCTGCGTTTTTTGCAAGCATTCGTTCTGTTTTTTTTACCGAATGATTATATGAAAATTTGTGTCTGTATTATTTTCAATCAATTTGCGCTCTACATTCCAGTTAGTGAAGCTGTCAGGACTGATTACTGTTTGATTTAAGACGAAGTATTCGTTGGCGTTGAGTCACGCGCAGAACGTGACACACGCCTATTGTAGGACCCAGTCATGATTTTTGTGCTGTCTAATTAGTATTTTCTGGAGATTCTCGTTTTAGAACTGTAATAGCGTTCCCTAACCCTGGTCAAACTATACAAAACTTACAGTCGTGAAATTTTAGCTCTAGTTATAAACGTTTATCAGAAAAAGTCATCCACTAACAGAGATTCTATGCTAAGCAAGAGGTGGTATGAGGGCCCCTTACTAGGTGTTGCAGAAATGGACGCCATGTTACCGGGTGATGGTGTGATCTGTACGGCTGCCGGATGGCGACTGACCGTATTCTCTATCTCGTTCACGGGTAACTGCCCAGCCCACACCTCGCAGTTCGTAAGTTGCTGCCCCATTGTTGCATACCGTGAGTGAGTGAGTGAGTAGTGCAACCAGGCTCACGGCGAGCTCTGAGCAGCGACCACGAGAACTCAGCTGCAGTACTTCATTCTGTGAGCCAAAGCAAACGAAAATGAGTGCTGCTGGGTGAGCCAGTAAAGAAGCACGGTGCAGGGTTCCTCTGGCAAACCGCTGCGATCAGGGTGCTGTTCTCTCTCTTTCTGTTGTGCTTCTCCACCGTGCTAGAGACTGCATACGTTTGGGTTGGGCAGACGGCGGCTGGGCTCAGCGCACAACACGCGAGGAGCTGTCTCACACGCTACTTAGCGGCCCACCACCGTTTGCCACACGCCGCCTGGTGCCGGCAGGCTGTTACTACGCCCGGCAGCCACGGGGAACAGTTACGGAGCGAGTAGGGGTCCAGTGTCGAGGGTTGCGCACATTAGAAGTCGAGGTGTCACTTTTACGCCAGTGCTACGATTGTTTTCCTCCTGCCTGCTGCGATCCCGCGAGCGTGTGTCCGCAGTGGCGCTGTGGACGCTCGCCCACTCGTCCCTCTCACTGCAGCGTGCAGCTAGTCGTGACTTGGTGCACGAGTAGCACCGACAGGGCCGAAATGGCCGATTGTAGGGATCAGATGACCTCTAACGAGGTTGTCCATCCAACATTTTCTCTCCATCCTCCGCCATGTCCACATCTCAAAAGCCTCCAGCCTTTCTCTGTCTTTTTCCCTCATAGTCCGTGTTTCAGCGCCATATAGAAGAACACTCCATACATGACATTTTATGAGTCTGTTCATGAGTTCTCTGTCTAGACCGCTGCAGAAAATTCTCCTTTTCTTATAAAACGCCCCTTTTGCCATTGCTATCCTTGTTTTAATTTCTGTGGTGCACTTCCAGTCGGTGTCTATCCTGCTTCCAAGATACTTAAAATTTTGCACCTGTTCTAGTGTTTCTCCATTCAGCACAATTTTTATTTCCTTATTTCCTCCTATTGCCAATACTTTTGTTTTATTTGTGTTTTAATTTTCATTCCATATTTTTTCCCGTTAGTTGCAATGGTGTCCACCAAATCCTGTAATTCTTTTTCCCCCTGTGGCTAGGAGGACCATGTCATCAGCAAATCTCAAGCACCCTACTCTTCTTCCTCCAATTTCTACTCCTTCGTCATCTAATGAGCATTGGCCAATCATATTTTCCAAGTACAGGTTGAAAAGAGTAGGTGATAGATAGCATCCTCGTCTTACTCCTTTTCCTAGTCTGATCCAGTTTTTACTTTCTCCTCTCACTTTAATTGAAACTTTTTGATTAAGATATAATGAGTTTACAAGTCTTCTGGTTTTCCAGTCCACTCTCTTTTCCCTCATTACAGTCGCCAGCTTGTTCCAAACCACAGTGTCAAATGCCTTTTCTAGATCGATGAAGCACATATATAGGTCTCTTCCTTTTTCAGTAAACCTTTCTCCCAAGATTCGTAGGAGACCTGTTGCATCTCTGGTGCCCGTATTCCGTCTCAAGCCAAACTGCTCCTAGCCAAGATTCTCCTCCATTACTTTTTCAAGTCTTTTATTAATTATTCTTAACATCACTTTGGTTGCATGTGAAATGAGGCTGATTTTCCTGTGCTCGCTGCATTTCAGGTTCCTTGTTTTTTCGGTAATGGAATCATTACTGTTGTCAGAAAGTCCTCAGGCCATTCACCACTCTCATATATTTCATTACATAATGTCAATATTTCTCTTATTCCATCTTGGTTGAAACATTTTAATATTTCTCCCGGTATCGTGTCTGTACCTACCGCTTTGCCATTTTTCATTGCAGCTATGGCAGACTTTACTTCTTCCATTATGATGGTTGGTCCTTTCTCGTCATCACTTACGCTGTTGTGTGATTCAAGTTCCAGAGTTTCTCGTTTGCGATTTGTGTCATATAGCTCTTTTATATATTCTTCCCATGTCTGGAGGACATCGTCACGATCTTTGTACACTACCTCTTCGTCTTTACTCAAAATTTCCATAGTAGCAGTTCCTGCTCTGTTTTCTTCCCATGTCATAGTCTTTACTCTGATGTATAGTAAGACGTATCTTCCCTTCCTGTCCAGTTCATCAATTGCATCACATTCCTCTTTTAGCCATTTTTTCCTAGCCTGCTCTGTTATATATATAAAATGGCAATAAACGCTTTCAGTTCCGCAACATCAGTCTCTTTACAATCCCTCTTTCTTGAAAATCGAGCCTTGATTTTTCTAATATGAATATTCGTATACGTTACTATGTCAGTCAGAACTTCTTCACTTACAAATAGAATTAAACAGTCTATAAGACCTTTGATAACTTTTGCCACAGCTTTTATCTCTTGTCTATCAGTAACAATATTATGAGATACTATCCTCACATTGGAACATCCTAGACTGTAAGTCCACTTCGTTTGTTTCTCTTTGCCTAAGTAAAATAACTGAACTCGTGCTTGGATGGAAGACATTTCCACCTCTACCTTATCTTATGACTGTTTCGTATCGGTACGGTGGTAGCTGTGTTCACTGTCTCGGTCACTTCGGTATTATCGGCTCTCGCAGATGCTACTGCAATATCTTCTGAGTCGTCTTCTTCCAGCCACGCCAAAATTCTTTCTTCTAGTCTATCCTGTTATAAAAATACAAAATAATGTTGGTTTACTCATTACATAAAATAATAAAAAATAACATAATAAACCGAGAGCAATGCACAAAACTTACATTTTAAGAAATATGAATAACAAAGTATGTACTTATGTCGACACTCGCATTATGAGCAAAATGCCGCACGGCGATGATCGGCCCAACCAAATGATACCTACGAGCGACGCCCGCGTACTGGCGCAATGACAACAGTTTGCGCGGGTCGGAGACGTACAAAACCCCGCTACCTAGTGAACGAGAACGATTGTTTTCAAATTCGTGTGAGCAAAATGCTCATTGCGCGAGTGCTCGCGAGCAAATGGCGAGAATCAAGTTTGTATGTTTTTCACAAGATTACAGAGAGAAATCAGCTTTGCATGTGCTAAAAGTAAGAAAAGGCATATGAATTCTATGCATGGGGTAACGTAGATTCGTTAACGTGTATGCCGACAGGCAGCGGGTCGAAATTCTTTGTGGATTATAATTTTTTTGTTGAGGTTGAATACCTAAATCATTTAAATAAGAAATTCGTCAAAGATACGATGATTAACTCAAACGCAACGATCATTTTTCAAGAACAATGCACGTCTTCTAGTTTATAATTACATACCGCATGCAAAATCCTGGTTTTCATTGACAATATACATTCTTTGTAAAGGATTGTTGAAGTTAAGAGGACGCTACACAATTAAATTTTTGGGAGAGAGAGAAATGAAAAATCGAATACTCTTTATATGAATATGCCCATTGTTTTGTAGGACAGACGTCTTCTCACGCGAGCCAGAGTGACCAGCGTTGTAGAAACATGGAAGACACCAATTTTCACAGCGTCGAGTACACTGTACAAATGCTGCATTTTTTCAGTTGTTACCTTAACATTGGAATCTGAGCAGAATTGATCTGGAGCCAAGATAAGGGATTTGTCGTGAGAAATAACAAGACGTTTATGCTTCCAAACGTACTGGAGCTAGCGCACTAAAGGAGGAGGAGGAGGAGGCAATGTGGATTTTTTGGTGGCTTGGGATTCTGTTGCTGATCGCCTCGTTATCAACGTAGCAGGACTGAAATGTATGCCTCGGAGATCGATATGGAAGGAGTTCAGAGATCAGCAGACGACTGAGTGTAATACCTTCAGTGGCTTCAGTATTTAACTAGATGGTAAAATCCCAGCAGTGCGCTTTTACGCCACACATAGCCCATGCAGAAAAATTACCCTGGTTAAACTCAGGAATTTTCATCACTCTTGTTTGCAATTACAGTACTATGTTAGCTAAGTTCGAGAGCATGTTATCTTTCTGTCCGGTCACCTAAGAATCGTATCGCCAAAGTTTTACTATACATTATTTCCTTCTGTTTAAAAATTAAATGAAGTTCAAAGCTATATTGTTCTCTGCCTCTCTTTTTTCACGTCATTACTGCAACTGTTCACTTAACTGCAGGTTAGTTGGATCACTTGTCTGGCCACAGCTGTTCGAGTTAAATTCGCCGATAGAGGTCTTGTCCGGATTGTCGCTGAGTCGATACGCACGTCACGCACAGCATAAAACGTATCCTCATTACAGATGGGCAAACTGAAACACGTAACTGTTTCGAAACAAATGAAACAGTACAATGTAATGTTTCGATACGCTGTTTCGAAACAGTGAAACAGTTTGTGTTTTGTAGTATAATAAACCTAGACATTTTATCATCTTGAATGTCTACAGAATAGGTATGTCCATATAAACACAAATGAGGTGCGAGAGCGCTAATCATATAGCAGAAAGTATGAAACTATCACTTAGGCGTCTTGGCAGTTTCGTATTTCCTGCAGCAAATGCGCTGCTTTCGTGTCGTGTGACTTTCATGCTTTTCAATTCGCTGAGGACAGCCATAGCTGAAGACAGAAGAACCACCACGAACGGAACTGGAGGTGGGAGCAAACTGCAGAAACAACGGATATGCTACTGGGATTCCCACATTCCGCTAGTATGGGAATATACCCATCCTGCTAATTCCCATACACACAAAGGGAATCAATTTGGATAATAGGCACAGTGACTATAGACTCACAAATAACGCCAAATAATTCGAATAAATAACAAAATATAACAGAAAAAAATTTTGTCTTTCAAAGTGTTTGGAACCGTTACTATGAACTCACAATGCTTCCCAGCCCTTCCCGTTCACCATTACACTATCAGTGATATGTCAAACAGATCGCTTGCAATTATACCTACATCAAATTTATATGTATGTCTAATAACTGTCACTCATCGCCTTTTTTTATTCAAAATGTTGTAGGCTTACTTGCGTTTCTTAATATGATTACTGCACATGAACAGAGAAGCGGATGTTACAAAAAAATGCGTAATTTAACTGAATGATTTTCACAAATTTATTATTTTGAATGTGAAAAGTATGCTTTGTTTTATTGTTTGGTTAGTGTTTATAAAGCAGATGTTACGACATTTCGGAATAGGACAGTCAGCTAGAAACGAAGCTTTATTTTCGGATATATTAAGCTTCATGCTATTACTTGTCAAAAAAATTTCGACACTCTTGAAAGTGTTTCATGAAGTGGTATGTTGTGTTTCAGTACCTGTGCCGAGTCCGAATCTCGTCCGACACAGAGCGGAATGAAACATCACTGTTTCGATACAACTAGTCCGTTCCAAGCACAGGTGGACTGAAACAGCCTTCTTTTGAAACTACGATACAGTTTCTGTGTCTGGCTCGAGATCGAATCTGGTCCGGTTATCCGAAACAGTGAACCACAGCCGTTCCGAAACACTGAAACAGTTCCACGTATCGATACACTGTATCGAAACATAGAAACAGTGGCCAAGTCTAATCCTCATTATCGTACTGGATTGTACGCGAGGCAGCTCGGCTTCCGTCCCACGCGAAACGAAATCCAGTGAGCTGCCACAAAACGCGGAAGAATACGTAGTGTAATGTCTACTTGATGTTTATTCGTATGACGAACGGAGTGTAGTCCAGATAGGAGACAAAAGCTTTCCATCGTGTGTAGCGCCGTAACGGACAGGAGATGAACTTCCTTTGATGGGTTGACAGTAATCAGAACTCTCACAGGCGAATGCGAACCGAACACAACCGAATGCTTTTCGTCACGCCTGAGACAATTCTTGTTCGCTGTTGCACGCTCGCTTGTGCTGGCTGCAGTGTAAAGGGGGCTATCGTTAAATAAGCAAATACTTGCTAGGATAGCTTAATACAAGAAGCGATCGAGATTCAAGACTCATATGGCGCTGAACTGGCCGCTTGTGACGTCACAAACGCCAGCACTGCTGCGTAATGGCGGCAGCGGGCAGCAGCAGAGCTCACGCCCCAGTTTCGCTGCAGAGAGAGAGAGAGAGAGAGAGAGAGAGAGAGAGAGAGAGAGATTAGGCACAACGGACGCACCTGTGGAGCGCGCGCCTGGGCCGAATCGCCGTGTTTGATGTTCCAGTGAAAACGAACTGTCGTTGATTGCGCGCCGTAGGGGAGAGTGCGCCTAGACTGCAGGACGTCTGCGGTGCTGACGGTGGACTGTGGGGTGGACGGGGCCCTACTCCGTATCGTTCATACCGATCGGTGCAGTAGGTTAGCATCGGTAGTTCCTATTCACTAAGCTTCTGAGACCTGTTACCGATCGGCCCTCGTGCCGATTTTTCGACAGCTGGACAGATAGGTTTTGGATTTCGGTATGGCCCTCTCGTTCGGTTTGGTGTGGTTTATTTACACCAAGGATTTGTTATTTTAAAGATATTGAACGCTTTTAGCTTCGGATTTAGTGATTGGGTTACTGAAGAATCACCATGATGCAACCGGGTGGAAAGTGAGTTCATAATAGACTATTTTCCTTTGTTAGAAATAGGGTTTGTGTTGTTGTTACCGTGAATTATTGTAACGTAAAAAAACAGTTTCGGTCAATATTCTTATAAAATACTTGTTACTTTTACGTAATTAACAATTAAAAAAATCATTAAATTTCAATAGGTCCGCTCTGCTTACATATATCACATGAATGTTCGCTGAAATTACTAGTGAGTTTGCGTACTTTTTTCCGCAAATGGTTTACTTATTAATTATCGAAATGCGTTTAAAACTTTTAAGTAACAGTGCAAAGGAATTTTGTAAAGCCTGATAGAGGAAACCTTCGAAACTTTCATGCGTTTATGGCCCGTATCATTCGGCAACGATGTCAGCCTGTCTCTTTTCGGACAGGAATTATGTAGAATAAAGCGCTACAGACAAGCGCGCCGTAGTAGCATAGTAGGTAAGCCAACGCACTGCTATGTCGAAGGTCGTAGGTTTATATACTGCTGGATGCAAAAATATTTTTTCTGCTCTTCGTGTTTGTGACATATTCTGAGACGTAGTTAATCGTCGAAGTTAAGCATTTTTCTGATATATTCGTTGTTATTTACGAGTAAGAGCGCGCTTTCTCAGTAATGAGTATCTTTGATATATGTTTAAGAAATGAAAGATGAAATTTCTGTGCTTGAAACAACTGGCAGTGTCATTTATACTTTTTCTTGTCACAAATAATTCACCATTTTTTCCTGAATACGTAGCGATTTACGAGTATGACAGGAATCTAAGAGCACAACTTAATTTACTGCGAATGAAACTAGCTGCAGTCGTCTTTATACTTCAACTCGTCGTTCAGTGCCGCGTCCGGCCATCCTGATTTAGGTTTTCCGCGATTTCCCTAAATCGCTCCAGGCAAATGTCGGGATGGTTCCTTTCAAAGGGCACGGCCGACTTCCTTCCCCATCCTTCCGTAATCCAATGAGACCGATGACCTCGCTGTCTGGTCTCATTCCCCAAACCAACCAACCAACCTTTAACTCGTCACAAGTTTTAACTGCGATCGAATTCTTCACAACAGTAGGCAGAGGTGAAATATTCCCGCCACAATATTTTTAGACTGTACCACCATAATTATATGAAACATTTTGTTTCATCAAATGCATGTTATAAACTACAACGAACTACTTTGAGCTGCACTCGCCACTCGCCACACGCTCTCGAAAAGGCGTTTTTTTAAATTTGTTTTTTATGAACCAAGTCATTGATGTATCATATTGGGAAGTAGGCTACTTCATCATTTGGATCTCTAGGGCCGAGGTACAACCACATTCTCTGCTTGTTATTATTATTTGACACTCTTTTAAACAATTTTTCGCGTTCGTGGAGATGCGTTCCATCTATGCAAGATACATAAGGCAGTTTGTGTATTGCCATACGTGTTTCGCATCATTTACTTGTGAAGCATCTTCACGATTAAAAGAAGCGAAACACGTATGGCAATACACAAACTGCCTTGTGTAACTTGCATAGACGGAACGTACCACCATGAATTTTGCAGCAACTAAGGAACAGCGGAAAACAGAAAAAATGACGAATTTTTCGGGTGTTTATATACATGTATCTGCACAATATGGTACTACAGTCCATTTCTAACTCATATTCCGAAACGTCAAGTCCAAAACAAGACGTCGATGTGGATGAGAATAAAATGGCATGATGTGACATTTATTTCCAGAACACGGTCAATTTTCTATCGTTATCGTGTACTCATGGAAGGATGTGGTCAGCGAAATTTGAACAGTATTACGTACACTAACCACACTTTTCGGTACTGTGAAGAAAAGTGTGCCTGTGTCGGCTGCTAGCCGCTTCGGGTTCGTGGCGCTGCAGTGCGCATGCCCGGATCTGAGGCACATTGCTTTTGAGTGGTTGGAGCGAGGGGAACTAACAACAGCGTCTCGATTCGCTAGGACCGTTCGTCATCGCTTCCGAAATGATTACAGAATAATGTTGGGGCACTCCTTCGAAAACAAGACCGTTCGGTGCGTTCGCGTGCTGAACCGATAGACAAAATGGCGGAAAGATACAGAATAGGGGCCTGGTGCGCCGCTTCAGGGGGGCCGGTGCTCGACTGACGTATTGGAGGACTCGCCCTGCGAGCAGCCTTCGAGGTGGATGTCGAGCGCGTCGACAGCGCCGCGCTGTAGGAGGCGCGGGTTCAGTGCCCGGCCGCCGAGCCTGTCCGTCTCCTACTCCGAGCACCGTAGAAGACGGAGCAGAAGCAGCAACAGACGCCAACAGTCGAGGCACTGCTGCCCGCTCGAAACGCTTTTAGAGAGGGATCCGTGGTCCGACTACCGTATTGGAAAGCTGCTACGAAAGCGAGCAGAGTTTCACTGCGAATTTAAACGTAGCCGAAGCATCACAGGCAAACAAAAACCGAACGAAGCTAAAACTGTCGCATGGAGGGCTGTGCGCGAACCGTTCGACGAATTCGAAACTAAAATGCTGTCTACCGATTTACCAGAAAATAATAACAAGTTTTGGTCATATATTAAATCAGTTATTGGATCAAAGCCATCTTTCCAGACGCCATGTGACTGTTCTTGTTGTTGTGGTCTTCAGTCCTGAGACTGGTTTGATGCAGCTCTCCATGCTGTTCTATCCTGTGCAAGCTTCTTCATCTCCCAGTACCTACTGCAACCTACATCCTTCTGAATCTGCTTAGTGTAGTCATCTTTTGGTCTCCCTCTACGATTTTTACCCTCCACGCTGC
This sequence comes from Schistocerca americana, assembly GCF_021461395.2. Taxonomy (NCBI): domain Eukaryota; kingdom Metazoa; phylum Arthropoda; class Insecta; order Orthoptera; family Acrididae; genus Schistocerca; species Schistocerca americana. The sequence goes on along the minus strand of NC_060119.1, from coordinate 26,094,144 downwards.
CCTCCAATACTAAATAGGTGATCCCTTGATGCCTCAGAACATGTCCTACTAACCGATCCCTTCTTCTGGTCAAGTTGTGCCACAAACTTCTCTTCTCCCCAATCCTATTCAATACTTCATCATTAGTTATGTGATCTACCCATCTAATCTTCAGCATTCTTCTGTAGCACCACATTTCGAAAGCTTCTATTCTCTTCTTGTCCAAACTATTTATCGTCCATGTTTCACTTCCATACATGGCTACACTCCATACAAATACTTTCAGAAATGACTTCCTGACACTTAAATATATACTCGATGTTAACAAATTTCTCTTCTTCAGAAACGCTTTCCTTGCCATTGCCAGTCTACATTTTATATCCTCTCTACTTCGACCATCATCAGTTATTTTGCTCCCCAAATAGCAAAACTCCTTTACTACTTTAAGTGTCTCATTTCCTAATCTAATTCCCTCGACATCACTCGACTTAATTCGACTGCATTCCATTATCCTCGTTTTCTTTTGTTGATGTTCATCTTGTATCCTCCTTTCAAGACACTATCCATTCCGTTCAACTGCTCTTCCAAGTCCTTTGCTGTCTCTGACAGAATTACAATGTCATCGGAGAACCTCAAAGTTTTTATTTCTTCTCCATGGATTTTAATACCTACTCCGAATTTTTCTTTTGCTTCCTTCACTGCTTGCTCAATATGCAGATTGAATAACATCGGGGAGAGACTACAACCCTATCTCACTCCCTTCCCAACCACTGCTTCCCTTTCATGTCCCTCGACTCTTATAACTGCCATCTGGTTTCTGTACAAATTGTAAATAGCCTTTCGCTCCCTGTATTTTACCCCTGCTACCTTTAGAATTTGAAAGAGAGCATTCCAGTCAACATTATCAGAAGCTTTCTCCAACTCTACAAATGCTAGAAACGTAGGTTTGCCCTTCCTTAATCTAGCTTCTAAGATAAGTCGTTGGGTCAGTATTGCCTTACGGGTTCCAACTTTTCTGCGGAATCCAAACTGATCTTTCCCGAGGTCGGCTTGTACTAGTTTCTTCATTCGTCTGTAAAGAAATGGCGTTAGTATTTTGCAGCTGTGACTTATTAAACTGATAGTTCGGTAATTTTCACATCTGTCAACACCTGCTTTCTTTGGGATTGGGATTATTATATTCTTCTTGTAGTCTGAGGGTATTTCGCCTGTTTCATACATCTTGCTCAGCAGATGGTAGAGTTTGTTAGGACTGGCTCTCCCAAGGCCGTCAGTAGTTCTAATGGAATTTTGTCTACTCCCGGGGCCTTGTTTCGACTTACATCTTTCAGTGCTCTGTCAAACTCTTCACGTATCTCCCATTTCATCTTCATCTACATCCTCTTCCATTTGCATAATATTGTCCTCAAGTACATCGCCCTTGTACAGACCCTCTATATACTCCTTCCACCTTTCTGCTTTCCCTTGTTTGCTTAGAACTGGGTTTCCATCTGAGTTCTTGATATTCATACAAGTGGTTCTCTTTTCTCCATGGGTCTCTTTAATTTTCCTGTAGGTGGTATCTATCTTACCCCTCGTGAGATAAGCCTCTACATCCTTACATTTGTCCTCTAGCCATCCCTGCTTAGCCATTTTGCACTTCCTGTCGATCTCATTTTTGAGACGTCTGTATTCATTTTTGCCTGCTTCATTTACTGCATTTTTATATTTTCTCCTTTCATCAACTAAATTCTGTATTTCTTCTGTTATCCAAGGATTTCTACTAGCCCTCGTCTTTTTACCTACTCGATCCTCTGCTGCCTTCACTACTTCATCCCTCAAAGCTACCCATTCTTCTTCTACTGTATTTCTTTCCCCCATTCCTGTCAATTGCTCCCTTATGCTCTCCCTGAAACTCTGTACAACCTCTGGTTCTTTTAGTTTATACAGGTCCCATCTCCTTAAATTCCCACCTTTTTGCAGTTTCTTCAGTTTTAATCTACAGTTCATAACTAATAGATTGTGGTCAGAGTCCACATCTGCCCCTGGAAATGTCTTACAATTTAAAACCTGGTTCCTAAATCTCTGTCGTACCATTATATAATCTATCTGAAACCTGTCAGTATCTCCAGGCTTCTTCCATGTATACAGCCTTCTTTTATGATTCCTGAACATGTGACTGTAATGGCATGGAAAAGGAGGACGACACAAAAAATGCCGAAATACTAACGCGGCCATAATGGCATAGGAACGGAGAATGGCACAGAAATGGCCGAAATTCTAAACATCTTCTTCCAAAACTGTTTCACTGAGCAAGGTCGTACTTTAGCCCGTCCTTCAAATCGTCGGTATGAGTGACAAAATGACAGACATCGAAACAAATGAACAAGGAATAGACAAGCAACTGAATTCGTTCGACAGAGGAAAGGGCACTGGTCGTGACGGGACGCCAGTTCGATTCTACAGAGAGTATGCGAAACGACGAGCCCCTGCTCTAACAGCAGTGTACCGTGGTGGGTCTCTGGAGGAGCGGAGCGCTGCCAATATTTTCGAGAAAGCTCAGATCGTATCAATGATCGTGTAACAGACGCGGCTTTTCCCGGATGATACTGTTGTGTACAGGGATGTCACAGCCGTGGAAAATTGCACAGAAATGCGGGGGGATTGGCGCTTGCTGCAGGGAGGGGCAATATTGGCCCTCGACATAAACAATGTAACACATTATTTTTTTGCGAACACCTAGACAGAAAGACCGTGTACTGTATGGTTTCACAAGCCCTGCACAACAATCACTGGAAGCAGTTATTTCCACAAAATACCTAGGAGGCACCTGAAGTGGAACAACCGCATAAAATCACTTCCGGGTAAGGCAAATGCCAGACTGAGATTCATTATAGAGGAAACAGAGAACATCGAAAGAGCAGCACCTTTCGTTACATGTTCATTTAGTAACCGCGAAGACGACACGGAGATGATTAGTCAACTCCGCAAGGCGGCAAGAGAGGCGTTCTGCATCACGGTACGGTCAGCTGTTAAAAGTTCCCAGAGTGTGTGTTTGTAGCAGAGTCAACCGGTCTAATACTTCGTCCTACGTATCTCTCGCGAAAAAACCGTGAAGGAGCGCACATGGAGGCATACCAGCAGTCGTTGTTCCCGCGAGCCGTACTCGACTGCAACAGGGAGAGTGCGAAGCGACGCTGTTACACCAAGTATCCTCCGCCACACGCCGTAAGGTGGCTCCGGAGTAGCAGTAGAGGCAGGTGGGTTGCCTCGACTCTGCTGTGCGCCTGCATAAGCTAAAAAGCGAACCGACAACAACAGGGCGTCGCCATTCCTCCGGCCGAGAATGAAGGTCGAAAGAAGGCTGCGGAGAGCGTCTAGCAGCTGAGCCTGTTACCCTGCTTGCAGCTGAACCATCGCCTCGTATCTGTAGCCTTACGGCTTATGAGAGAACCAGCGGAAATTTGCTACATGTTATTGCTAAGTATCAGCGTTCCACTGGTGAAGGGAATGGTTCGGAGAATTTTGTTATTATTACTTTCTTTCGATTGGACCCGCAGCGTAGTGTATGTCACAATGTGACATTCTGAAAAGGAAAGGTCGACACTGGCTGCAATAAGTTTGATATTCTTTACGACAGCTGTTTCGGCTTTATTGCCATTCCCTATTATCGTGCGAATATAACATTGGTGAGACTGTCCACATGTATAGTGGTTGTTTGTGGCCGATAACGTCTAGTTTGATTTCAAGTCCATATTGCATCTATAGGAAACTTTCATTGTCTAATTCGTAGTGATTACGTGACACGTAGTAATTATAAACGTATGGAATACGTTTTGACACTTATTCGATTGCTCGTTTACTAGCTAAACAATGATAATATAATATTTCACTGGTTAAATTTTGTGTGGATTATAGCTAAACGAGCAGACTTGAAGCATAAATATTATCCGGAAAACTGTATTGACATAATGAAGGATAGCACTCAAACTATAGATATAATTTACAGCAAAATCCAGTCAGTGAAAATTTATTATTATATTATCGTGACTTACCTAATTACACTTTTAAACATATAGCGTCATAGTAAAAGAACTGCCAGATTGATGTCAAATCGTACCTTAAAGTAAACGAAGTATCAAACAAGTGCCAAAACGTATTCGATACGTTTATACTTACTACATGCCACTTAATCACTACGAATTAGACAGTGACAGTTTGCTATAGATGTAATGTCGACGTCAAGTAAAACTGGACGTTAAGTACGACTATAATTGCAAAGTATTAGTATTCGCATAGACGACCACAATATATGTAGGCAGTCCTACCAGTGCTACAGTATGTTCACAGGTACTTGAGAATGGCAATAAAGAGAAAAAGCTGTCATAAAGAATATTAAAATTATTACGGCTGGTCTGGGCCTTTCCTTCTCAAAAAGTTTGCAGAATACGAGCAGTTTGCACCTGTACGTTGTACCTTTTCCAAGTTTAGCTGTCGCACTGAAATAGTTCTTGCCTGCAGATAGGCAAACGAGTAAACAGATTTGGAAAGCGGGCTGCAATCCTGCATTCCCGCAAAATTCGTGTCAGTGAACTACACCGTCGCATCACGCGCAGTGTCATGCTGAGCATGCGTAGTGTGAGTTGAAAACTTGGAATGGTGCTCCATGCACTAGTGTGGCTCTGTTTCCTGCGTCCCTCGTAATTTCTGCGCAGTCCTCTTCCGGAACACCGGAAACACCTACGAATAACCCTGCATGTCCCAGTATTCACCGCTCTGCGAAACGAAACATCGAAAATACTTTTTTTCGTCTCTTCTGACTACGAGGGTAATTAAAAAGACCACGTTAATGTCCAAACAATGAAAACTCTAGGTTGGAATATCAACAGCGAAAGGAAATGATAGCTTCCCACTGACCGTAAAGGTGACACGTTTAGTTGCAAACAGTCACTATGAAAAGAAACTTACACACAATATTTCGGCCACAGCCATCGAAGACATCATTCGTTCACAGAAGCAAGCACACCTCACGCACACATCACACCAACTCCGGTAGTTCGGACTAGAATGCTTTTTTGTGTGTAAATGTCGTTTAATTGTCCTTGTCTGCAACTTAAAGTGCCACGTTTACTGTAACAATTCATCTTTTCGTTACGGTATTTGATTAAAGTGATACGGTGCGATACCAAGCCCCAGGTGCTGTTAAGTGTGGACAAGAGGATCACGTGGCAAAATTTCCCACAGTCCGACGTCATGTGTCAAACGCGCTGGTAACTGTGGCCGTCGCGACTGCACACTGAATCTCCGGAGGTAGAGAACCGGCGAGCGGCTGACTGCTGTGCGGTGGCCGCAAGTCGCGGGCGCTGAAGAGGCGGGACGGCGCGGCGCGGCGCGGCGCCTCGGTCTCTGCTCGCCCCCCCCCCCCCCCCCCCCCCGCCCTCCTCAACGGACCGACGCTATCGCGTTTGACGCGCGACTTCAGCTTGGTGGTGGGGGAACCTGGCCGCGTGGGACGCTGCTGCGACTGCAGTCAGCGCCGGACCGCCGAGCGGAGAGGAGCGTGGAGTTGCGGGTCGCCGCGCATTGCAGTGCTGGGAAGCGGCGCGGGGCGGGTGCTGTAGCGTCGAGCCGCGCTACGTGAGAAAGCTGCCAGAGTGAGCCGTGGCCACGCCGCACAGAGAACCGTGACACTATGCTCCGAATTATCTGATCGCACTGTTGTCAGTCACATTCACGTCTCTTTTAGTCTTACTATAATGCTACGCGTTTCGAGTTTGTTGTCATCTTCATGCGTATGTACTTACAGGCATACAGCGTGCCCCAGGAGGAAAGGTCAGTTACTGAGGAGTATGACAGGAACTATCATTTGGAGCAAAAATCTTGATATGGACATATGCCGTGTTCCAAATGGTTTCCGGCGTAGAACTCGTTTGATGTTGTTGATGTTTTCAACTCAGAGACTGGTTTGATACAGCGCTCTGTGCTACTCTATCCTGTGCACCCTTCCTTATCTCCTAACAATGCTTACGATATTCATGTATCGGTCTCCCTCCCCCCCCCCCCCCCCCGCCCCACACACACACACTTGCTTCCATTAGTTGGTGATCCCTTGATGCCTCAGTACGTGTCCTATCAACCGACCCCTTCTTTTAGTCAAATTGTGCCACAAATTTCTTAAATTCTATTCAGTATCTCCTCATCAGTTACGTGATCGACCCATCTAATCTTCAGCATTCTTCTGTAGAATTACGTTCCAGAAGCTTTTCTCTTCTTGTCTAAAATGTTTATCATTTATATTTCACTTCCATACATGGCTGCACTCCACACAAGTACCATCAGAAGAGACTTCGTAACAATAAAGACTATTTTCGATGTTAAATTTCTTTTCTTCAGAAACGCTTTTCTTGTCATTACCAGTCTACATTTTATAACCTCTCTACTCCGGTCATCATTAGTTATTTTGCTGCCCAAATATCAAAACTCATCAAGTACTTAGAGTGTCTCGTTTCCTTAACTAATTCCCTCGGCATCACCTGATTTAGTTCAACTACATTCCATTATCATTGGTTTGCTTTTCTCGACGTTCATCTTATGTCCTCCTTTCAAGACACTCTCTCTTCAATTGCTCTTCCGAGTCCTTTGCTGTCTCTGGAAGAATTACAGTCTCATCGGCAAATTCCTACTCCCAATTTTTCTTTTGTTTCCGTTACTGCTTGCTCAGTGTACAGATTGAATAATACTGCGTTTAGGCTACAATCCTGTCTCACTTCCTCCTTAACCACTGCTTCCCTTTCATGCCCCTCGACTCTTTTTCAAGTGCCATCTGGTTTCTATACAAGTCGTAAATAACCTTCTGCTCTCTGTGTTTCACCCCTCCTGCCTTCAGAATTTCAAAGCGAGTCAGTCAATATCGTCAAAAGCTTTCTGTAATCCTACAAACGTTTTGAACTTAGGTTTGCCTTTATATTGTTAGAGAAGTCGTAGGATCAGTATTGCCTCGCCTGTTCCTACATTTCTCCGCAATTTAAACTGATCTTCCTCGATGTCGGCTTTTACCAGTTTTTCTTCACTAATGTTTCACCTATATTGTTACTTATTTTCTGTGTTATTCAATACTTTGTCAGGTTTGCACCTGTACAACAGTTTTTCAAAGTAGCTAATGAAAAATACATATCTTTGACACATTTACCGCTAAGTATTAACGTACAGATCGCATGACAGATGTTGTACAGTTCACAATAAGTGTTCGAATATCCCACCGTCAACTTCAGAGCATTTGTGCTCTTCTGGGAGAAACTGTGTTGCTTGTCTGAGTGCCTCTGCACGTTCCCTGATGAGGGGAGCAATATCCGTGATGCGATCAAGCAGCTCATCTCGCGCGTTCACCTTCCGTGTGCACACCTGAGGCTCCGTGCAGGCCTGGCCGTCCGAACTACCACGACCAGTCCAGCGACTGGGGTGAGTGCGGTTCAGACGTTCCCTCACACCTCTGGTAAAGTGTGGACGGACTCCGTCATGCTATAAGTACGTTGCAGTCCACGAAGCCAAAGGAGCCTCCTCAAGTCGTTCGAAAAAGGAATTTTACCAGAAATGCAAGTAATTGATCCCCGTCATTCGCTCTTCTAAAAGAGACTGCAGCTACCGACATGATGTTGATCACGCCGCAGCAAACACTGATCTAAAAACGACCGTGGACATGGCTTCCTACTGTAGCGTGTAGATTATGTAAACGAGGTAGATAAAAATGACCATTTGGGCCAAAAACAGTCTCGCATATTTGCCGTGTGTTATAATTGCTGCAATGTTAGAAAGGTCTATTTTGTTTTATGTAGCAGACAGTGATAAATTAGACGCAATACCGTGAAACCACACCTGTCTTGGGTATTATTCGTATAAACAGCTTCTTCAGTATTAGATAACGACATTTTAATTTTTTTATGTGGCGAGAAGTTTGATGAACTTTGTTGAGGTAATAGACTCCTTTGCAGGAAGGAAAGCACGCCATGTAAAGCTGTTACCTAAGGATTGAAGAAAAGTGTACTGTCTTGCTTGTCTCTTGTCTTTAGTGCTTTTATGTTTCCTGTATTTAATTTTATGTCACACAAAAGTTATTAGTTAATAGCCGGCCGAAGTGGCCGTGCGGTTAAAGGCGCTGCAGTCTGGAACCGCAGGACCGCTACGGTCGCAGGTTCGAATCCTGCCTCGGGCATGGATGTTTGTGATGTCCTTAGGTTAGTTAGGTTTAACTAGTTCTAAGTTCTAGGGGACTGATGACCTCAGCAGTTGAGTCCCATAGTGCTCAGAGCCATTAGTTAATAGGCAATGAAGAGTGCATATTTTCTGCAGTTTTTATTCTCCTGTTCCCAAATAGTTCCATCCAGTATTCTGTGATTTTTTTTTTAATTCTTTAGTAGGTAGGATTTCAAACTGGCCGACTGGGAGGAGGAAAGGCACCACAGGACATTTCAATTTCTACTGTCCTGAATATAGTTTGATAGCATCCATTACAAAATATACACGTTTAAATTCCACAGAGCGAAATGCAGTGACGTGAGGTAGAAGAATGCTGCATGAAGAGGCGCGGCATTGGACTTTGGTACAGTTAAGACCTAATAACATGTCTGACATATCAAACTCTTCAGAAAGACGCGCGCTAAAAATGCACATTTTTTGAAAAATAGATTTTTTTTTTCAAGATTTTTGGCGTCCTATCTCAAACGCTCTAGGGGCACGGGGAGGGGGGGGGGGGGGGGGGAGCGCGGACACATCGTAGATCTGGGGCTGTGCATTTCCAGCGACATTTGTTGTACGTTTCTGCGTGAGTCTCGATGAGTGACATCTTTTCCAATGTTGTTTACAAATATTGTAGCTTCTTTGACGACGATGGTCAGTTAAAGGCAGATGGTGGCGTTGTTAGCAGAAAACCGGTTAGCCTGAATAAATTAATCCTGTAGAACACACAAATCTTGTGCTTTTCATTCTTATAATTTTGTTTTACCAAGAAGCGACGGAAGACCCAGTTAAGAAATTCACCTGCTCTACTTCTGGTGAGAGCTAGTAGCTCCCTAATTGCCACAGGCGCACTACAGTCCGTAAGTAGACGCGGATAAACTTGGACGGCATTTCCACTCGCTCTGCTCCTCACTGGCACTTGTGTGGATAATTGCAAGTCAATGACCATGACAAAAAGAAAAAAAAACCGTAGCATCCTATTACAAGGTTAGTGACAATCCTGCCGTATTGTTTGAATATCTAGAAGTAATACTACAGATGTCTTTTGAGTAGTACAAATGTGTGAAATTAGGAGCAGAGGAGACGAATGGGAACTCGGATTTGTTGGACGGTCCGCATCAAATGCCCGGGATATTTGAAGAAAAGCTATGCCACCCTGTCGGAACACCGCTGCTTGCATTTGGAGCACTCTGAATCTGTGTTGAGTTGGCGAACTTTCAGCTGCCACCACAACAGAGACAGTGAGAACAACTTAGGTGCACACTGCACTCTTTCGCTCCATGCGCGACCGCAGTAGCACGGAAACTCACAGCAGGACACCGAATTTGTGAGTAGACTCTCGTTAAACGCATAGAGCCAATGAGAGCTCGATCTGTAAGAGTGCACACACTGGGAGAACCAGAATGTAACGCATACTGACCGGCGAAGGTCACGTTCCTGAGAGACCACTGTCCTCAAAGGTGAGAGGTAATCCGAGTTGAGGGAACCGGCAGAAGAGTGAGCGAGTGGGGGGGGGGGGGGGGGGGGTGGCTCTTACGTGTGTCTGCCAGCAGCGCCGCGGGGGGCCTCGGAATACCGTGCCAGCCACCGCGGGAACACCGCTGCTGGGTTCTTTGTCTCGGAAATAAAACTTCCATATCCACATTCTATTTATATTCGATTTAGTTAACCAAACGTGCTTCACGAACAGTTTCGGAATCGCAGCCGAATTCTCGAGCAATTCCAACTTCGCTCGAACGTCTACACAGTGTTCTTACTGCTTGGGGACTGCTCCAGAATACGTCTGCGGTTCCGAAACTATTCGCGAAGCTCGGAAAGTTAATTAAATTATATATAAAAATGAAAATGTAGGTGTGGAAGGCATATTTCCAAGGCCGACGTGTTCGGAGTCCGACATTCACATTCCTTTGACTCTGCCTTTCCCGAAACTTCACAAACGGTACAACAGTGCGTCGAAACAGACTCAATACGTGACAATTCCCGAGTTTACTAGAAGGTATCAGGCAGAGGGTCTCAACTAAAGGAAACAAACGGGAGCTGCGGCTCCATTTCTAACCGAAGATTTATACAACGTGTGACAGTCTTTGACATAAGACCACTGTTCTTGTTCTTGCAGACTCTGCAGTCTGAATGCTGCTCTGATACAGCTCTCTACGTCAGTCTACCTACGCAAGACTCTTCGTCTGCATAAATGCTCCAACCTACATCTATTTGAAGCTGCGCGTTGCGTGCGTGCCCTGGTTTGGCTCTACAATTTTTACCTTCCACTCTTACTTCAATTAGCAAATTGACGATTCCTTCATGCCTCAGGATGAGACCTGTCAATCGTTCTCTTCTTTTAACCAAATTCCGCCATAAATTTCTTTTCTTTCCAGTTGAATTCAGTTCATCTTCATTAGTATCCGATCTAGACAGTTAATCTTTAGCATCCTGCAGTATATCGAGAGCTGACTGAATACTTGAGCTTTCCTTTACAGCCGGCCGTTGGTGGCCGAGCTGTTCTAGGCGCTCCAGTCTGGAACCGCACGACCGCTACGGTCGCAGGTTCGAATCCTGCCTCGGGCATGGATGTGTGTGATGTCCTTAGGTTAGTTAGGTTTAAGTAGTTCTGAGTTCTAAGGGACTGATGACCTCAACAGTTAAGTCACATAGTGCTCGGAGCCATTTGAATCATTTTTTCTTCATTATATTTTACTACATATTCTTCATTATAAATTACTGCATCATCCGCAAATACTGTGGTTACTGCTAATGTTGCCTACAATGTCATTAATATACAACGTGAACAGCAAGGGTCGTAACACACTTCCCTGTGGCACACACGAAGTTACTTCCACATCTCTCGCTGACCTCCCCATCCAAGACGCCGCCTCGCAGAGTGGCCCCTACCAACAAACAGTCACAAACTTGGCTCGATACTCTGTGCAATCCGACGTCATTTAATAATCGTCGATATGCTACTGAGTGCCAGTGATATTGAGAAACACCTGAACTCGCTAAACCTTCACAAAGTTCCAGGCTCCTGTAGAATCACAATCAAATTGTATACAGAAATTTCGGTTTAGTTTGCTCATCTTTTAACCGTGGTTTACCGTAAATCCCTCGCGGAAGAAACTGTGCTCAGTACCAGGAAAAAGAACAGGTCACACCCGTCTACAACAAGGGTAGCAGAAGAATCTGCAAAATTACAGTTCCATCTGTGTCGCTCATTTTCCAGCCGTTCCTTAGTGTAGGGACATTTTAAAACAGATTTCTGCTTTGATTCACTTTCCTCGATTTCAAGTTATTTTTCATCCAGTAGAGTTTGGACTCTACATTCCGTGCCACAAGAGCCACTGCGTATGACCAGCACTTTTTGGGTTTCATGAGACATCTATCGATAATATTCTGCTGCGGTGGTCATTGAAGGCTTCACCCATTGCCCTCGTAACGGCCATATGTGTTTCGTGTAGCGTTTCTCGGTGTAGAGCCCCATGCTGTGTTTCATATTATACAGATCTTCTCTATCTCCTCCGTCAACCCGACCTGGTACGGATCCCACACTGATGAGCAATACTCAAGTATAGGTCGAACGAGTGTTTTGTAAGCCACCTCCTTTGTTGATGGACTACATTTTCTAAGCACTCTCCCAATGAATCTCAACCTGGTACCCGCCTTACCAACAATTAGTTTTATATGATCATTCCACTTCAAATCGTTCCGTACGCATACTCCCAGATATTTTACAGAAGTAACTGCTACCAGTGTTTGTTCCGCTATCATATAATCATACAATAAAGGATCCTTCTTTCTATGTATTCGCAATACATTACATTTGTCTATGTTAAGGGTCAGTTGCCACTCCCTGCACCAAGTGCCTATCCGCTGCAGATCTTGCTGTATTTCGCTACAATTTTCTAATGCAGCAACTTCTCTGTATACTACAGCATCATCCGCGAAAAGCCGCATGGAACTTCCGACACTATCTACTAAGTCATTTATATATATTGTGAAAAGCAATGGTCCCATAACACTCCCCTGTGGCACGCCAGAGGTTACTTTAACGTCTGTAGACGTCTCTCCATTGATAACAACATGCTGTGTTCTGTTTGCTAAAAACTCTTCAATCCAGCCACACAGCTGGTCTGATATTCCGTAGGCTCTTACTTTGTTTATCAGGCGACAGTGCGGAACTGTATCGAACGCTATCCGGAAGTCAAGAAAAATAGCATCTACTTGGGAGCCTGTATCTAATATTTTCTGGGTCTCATGAACAAATAAGGCGAGTTGGGTCTCACACGATCGCTGTTTCCGGAATCCATGTTGATTCCTACATAGTAGATTCTGGGTTTCCAGAAATGACATGATACGCGAGCAAAAAACATGTTCTAAAATTCTACAAGAGATCGACGTAAGAGATATAGGGCTATAGTTTTGCGCATCTGCTCGACGACCCTTCTTGAAGACTGGGACTATCTGTGCTCTTTTCCAATCATTTGGAACCCTCCGTTCCTCTAGAGACTTGCGGTACACGGCTGTTAGAAGGGGGGCAAGTTCTTTCGCGTACTCTGTGTAGAATCGAATTGGTATCCCGTCAGGTCCAGTGGACTTTCCTCTATTGAGTGATTCCAGTTGCTTTTCTATTCCTTGGACACTTATTTCGATGTCAGCCATTTTTTCGTTTGTGCGAGGATTTAGAGAAGGAACTGCAGTGCGGTCTTCCTCTGTGAAACAGCTTTGGAAAAAGGTGTTTAGTATTTCAGCTTTACGCGTGTCATCCTCTGTTTCAATGCCATCATCATCCCGTAGTGTCTGGATATGCTGTTTCGAGCCACTTACTGATTTAACGTAAGACCAGAACTTCCTAGGATTTTCTGTCAAGTCGGTACATAGAATTTTACTTTCGAATTCAATGAACGCTTCACGCATAGCCCTCCTTACGCTAACTTTGACATCGTTTAGCTTCTGTTTGTCTGAGAGGTTTTGGCTGCGTTTAAACTTGGAGTGGAGCTCTCTTTGCTTTCGCAGTAGTTTCCTAACTTTGTTGTTGTACCACGGTGGGTTTTTCCCGTCCCTCACAGTTTTACTCGGCACGTACCTGTCTAAAACGCATTTTACGATTGCCTTGAACTTTTTCCATAAACACTCAACATTGTCAGTGTCGGAACAGAAATTTTCGTTTTGATCTGTTAGGTAGTCTGAAATCTGCCTTCTATTACTCTTGCTAAACAGATAAACCTTCCTCCCTTTTTTTATATTCCTATTAACTTCCATATTCAGGGATGCTGCAACGGCCTTATGATCACTGATTCCCTGTTCTGTACATACAGATTCGAAAAGTTCGGGTCTGTTTGTTGTCAGTAGGTCCAATATGTTATCTCCACGAGTCGGTTCTCTGTTTAATTGCTCGAGGTAATTTTCGGATAGTGCACTCAGTATAATGTCACTCGATGCTCTGTCCCTACCACCCGTCCTAAACATCTGAGTGTCCCAGTCTATATCTGGTAAATTGAAATCTCCACCTAAGACTATAACATGCTGAGAAAATTTATGTGAAATGTATTCCAAATTTTCTCTCAGTTGATCTGCCACTAATGCTGCTGAGTCGGGAGGTCGGTAAAAGGAGCCAATTATTAACCTAGTTCGGTTGTTTAGTGTAACCTCCACCCATAATAATTCACAGGAACTATCCACTTCTACTTCACTACAGGATAAACTACTACTAACAGCGACGAACACTCCACCACCGGTTGTATGCAATCTATCCTTTCTAAACACCGTCTGTACCTTTGTAAAAATTTCGGCAGAATTTATCTCTGGCTTAAGCCAGCTTTCTGTACCTATAACGATTTCAGCTTCGGTGCTTTCTATCAGCGCTTGAAGTTCCGGTACTTTACCAACGCAGCTTCGACAGTTGACAATTACAATACCGATTGCTGCTTGGTCCCCGCATGTCCTGACTTTGCCCCGCACCCGTTGAGGCTGTTGCCCTTTCTGTACTTGCCCAAGGCCATCTAACCTAAAAAACCGCCCAGCCCACGCCACACAACCCCTGCTACCCGTGTAGCCGCTTGTTGCGTGTAGTGGACTCCTGACCTATCCAGCGGAACCCGAAACCCCACCACCCTATGGCGCAAGTCGAGGAATCTGCAGCCCACACGGTCGCAGAACCGTCTCAGCCTCTGATTCAGACCCTCCACTCGGCTCTGTACCAAAGGTCCGCAGTCAGTCCTGTCGACGATGCTGCAGATGGTGAGCTCTGCTTTCATCCCGCTAGCGAGACTGGCAGTCTTCACCAAATCAGATAGCCGCCGGAAGCCAGAGAGGATTTCCTCCGATCCATAGCGACACACATCATTGGTGCCGACATGAGCGACCACCTGCAGATGGGTGCACCCTGTACCCTTCATGGCATCCGGAAGGACCCTTTCCACATCTGGAATGACTCCCCCCGGTATGCACACGGAGTGCACATTGGTTTTCTTCCCCTCTCTTGCTGCCATTTCCCTAAGGGGCTCCATTACGCGCCTGACGTTGGAGCTCCCAACTACCAGTAAGGCCACCCTCTGCGACTGCCCGGATCTTGCAGACTGAGGGGCAACCTCTGGAACAGGACAAGCAGCCATGTCAGGCCGAAGATCAGTATCAGCCTGAGACAGTGTTGAGGTCAGGGTTCCTCTCCACTTCCACGGAGATGTGACCCTGCAGTCTGGAAGACACTGGCTCTGGATACGGTGATAGGCCAGGATGGAGTGGATCTGAAAACGAAGTAGTGGCAGAAAGTCCCAGTTGAGGTCAGGGTTCCTCTCCACTTCCACGGAGATGTGACGCTGCAGTCTGGAAGACACTGGCTCTGGATACAGTGATAGGCGAGGAGGGAGTGGATCTGAAAACGAAGTAGTGGCAGAAAGTCCCAGTTGAGGTCAGGGTTCCTCTCCACTTCCACGGAGATGTGACGCTGCAGTCTGGAAGACACTGGCTCTGGATACGGTGATAGGCCAGGATGGAGTGGATCTGAAAACGAAGTAGTGGCAGAAAGTCCCAGTTGAGGTCAGGGTTCCTCTCCACTTCCACGGAGATGTGACGCTGCAGTCTGGAAGACACTGGCTCTGGATACGGTGATAGGCCAGGATGGAGTGGATCTGAAAACGAAGTAGTGGCAGAAAGTCCCAGTTGAGGTCAGGGTTCCTCTCCACTTCCACGGAGATGTGACGCTGCAGTCTGGAAGACACTGGCTCTGGATACAGTGATAGGCCAGGAGGGAGTGGATCTGAAAACGAAGTAGTGGCAGAAAGTCCCAGTTGAGGTCAGGGTTCCTCTCCACTTCCACGGAGATGTGACGCTGCAGTCTGGAAGACACTGGCTCTGGATACAGTGATAGGCCAGGAGGGAGTGGATCTGAAAACGAAGTAGTGGCAGAAAGTCCCAGTTGAGGTCAGGGTTCCTCTCCACTTCCACAGAGATGTGACGCTGCAGTCTGGAAGACACTGGCTCTGGATACAGTGATAGGCCAGGAGGGAGTGGATCTGAAAACGAAGTAGTGGCAGAAAGTCCCAGTTGAGGTCAGGGTTCCTCTCCACTTCCACAGAGATGTGACGCTGCAGTCTGGAAGACACTGGCTCTGGATACAGTGATAGGCCAGGAGGGAGTGGATCTGAAAACGAAGTAGTGGCAGAAAGTCCCAGTTGAGGTCAGGGTTCCTCTCCACTTCCACGGAGATGTGACCCTGCAGTCTGGAAGACACTGGCTCTGGATACGGTGATAGGCCAGGATGGAGTGGATCTGAAAACGAAGTAGTGGCAGAAAGCCCCAGTTGAGGTCAGGGTTCCTCTCCACTTCCACGGAGATGTGACGCTGCAGTCTGGAAGACACTGGCTCTGGATACAGTGATAGGCCAGGAGGGAGTGGATCTGAAAACGAAGTAGTGGCAGAAAGTCCCAGTTGAGGTCAGGGTTCCTCTCCACTTCCACGGAGATGTGACGCTGCAGTCTGGAAGACACTGGCTCTGGATACGGTCATAGGCCAGGAGGGAGTGGATCTGAAAACGAAGTAGTGGCAGAAAGTCCCAGTTGAGGTCAGGGTTCCTCTCCACTTCCACGGAGATGTGACGCTGCAGTCTGGAAGACACTGGCTCTGGATACGGTGATAGGCCAGGATGGAGTGGATCTGAAAACGAAGTAGTGGCAGAAAGTCCCAGTTGAGGTCAGGGTTCCTCTCCACTTCCACGGAGATGTGACGCTGCAGTCTGGAAGACACTGGCTCTGGATACAGTGATAGGCCAGGAGGGAGTGGATCTGAAAACGAAGTAGTGGCAGAAAGTCCCAGTTGAGGTCAGGGTTCCTCTCCACTTCCACGGAGATGTGACCCTGCAGTCTGGAAGACACTGGCTCTGGATACGGTGATAGGCCAGGATAGAGTGGATCTGAAAACGAAGTAGTGGCAGAAAGTCCCAGTTGAGGTCAGGGTTCCTCTCCACTTCCACGGAGATGTGACCCTGCAGTCTGGAAGACACTGGCTCTGGATACGGTGATAGGCCAGGATGGAGTGGATCTGAAAACGAAGTAGTGGCAGAAAGTCCCAGTTGAGGTCAGGGTTCCTCTCCACTTCCACGGAGATGTGACGCTGCAGTCTGGAAGACACTGGCTCTGGATACAGTGATAGGCCAGGAGGGAGTGGATCTGAAAACGAAGTAGTGGCAGAAAGTCCCAGTTGAGGTCAGGGTTCCTCTCCACTTCCACGGAGATGTGACGCTGCAGTCTGGAAGACACTGGCTCTGGATACGGTGATAGGCCAGGAGGGAGTGGATCTGAAAACGAAGTAGTGGCAGAAAGTCCCAGTTGAGGTCAGGGTTCCTCTCCACTTCCACGGAGATGTGACGCTGCAGTCTGGAAGACACTGGCTCTGGATACGGTGATAGGCCAGGATGGAGTGGATCTGAAAACGAAGTAGTGGCAGAAAGTCCCAGTTGAGGTCAGGGTTCCTCTCCACTTCCACAGAGATGTGACGCTGCAGTCTGGAAGACACTGGCTCTGGATACAGTGATAGGCCAGGAGGGAGTGGATCTGAAAACGAAGTAGTGGCAGAAAGTCCCAGTTGAGGTCAGGGTTCCTCTCCACTTCCACGGAGATGTGACGCTGCAGTCTGGAAGACACTGGCTCTGGATACAGTGATAGGCCAGGAGGGAGTGGATCTGAAAACGAAGTAGTGGCAGAAAGTCCCAGTTGAGGTCAGGGTTCCTCTCCACTTCCACGGAGATGTGACCCTGCAGTCTGGAAGACACTGGCTCTGGATACGGTGATAGGCCAGGATGGAGTGGATCTGAAAACGAAGTAGTGGCAGAAAGTCCCAGTTGAGGTCAGGGTTCCTCTCCACTTCCACGGAGATGTGACGCTGCAGTCTGGAAGACACTGGCTCTGGATACAGTGATAGGCCAGGAGGGAGTGGATCTGAAAACGAAGTAGTGGCAGAAAGTCCCAGTTGAGGTCAGGGTTCCTCTCCACTTCCACAGAGATGTGACGCTGCAGTCTGGAAGACACTGGCTCTGGATACAGTGATAGGCCAGGAGGGAGTGGATCTGAAAACGAAGTAGTGGCAGAAAGTCCCAGTTGAGGTCAGGGTTCCTCTCCACTTCCACGGAGATGTGACCCTGCAGTCTGGAAGACACTGGCTCTGGATACGGTGATAGGCCAGGATGGAGTGGATCTGAAAACGAAGTAGTGGCAGAAAGTCCCAGTTGAGGTCAGGGTTCCTCTCCACTTCCACGGAGATGTGACGCTGCAGTCTGGAAGACACTGGCTCTGGATACGGTGATAGGCCAGGATGGAGTGGATCTGAAAACGAAGTAGTGGCAGAAAGTCCCAGTTGAGGTCAGGGTTCCTCTCCACTTCCACGGAGATGTGACCCTGCAGTCTGGAAGACACTGGCTCTGGATACGGTGATAGGCCAGGATGGAGTGGATCTGAAAACGAAGTAGTGGCAGAAAGTCCCAGTTGAGGTCAGGGTTCCTCTCCACTTCCACGGAGATGTGACGCTGCAGTCTGGAAGACACTGGCTCTGGATACAGTGATAGGCCAGGAGGGAGTGGATCTGAAAACGAAGTAGTGGCAGAAAGTCCCAGTTGAGGTCAGGGTTCCTCTCCACTTCCACGGAGATGTGACGCTGCAGTCTGGAAGACACTGGCTCTGGATACGGTGATAGGCCAGGAGGGAGTGGATCTGAAAACGAAGTAGTGGCAGAAAGTCCCAGTTGAGGTCAGGGTTCCTCTCCACTTCCACGGAGATGTGACGCTGCAGTCTGGAAGACACTGGCTCTGGATACGGTGATAGGCCAGGATGGAGTGGATCTGAAAACGAAGTAGTGGCAGAAAGTCCCAGTTGAGGTCAGGGTTCCTCTCCACTTCCACAGAGATGTGACGCTGCAGTCTGGAAGACACTGGCTCTGGATACAGTGATAGGCCAGGAGGGAGTGGATCTGAAAACGAAGTAGTGGCAGAAAGTCCCAGTTGAGGTCAGGGTTCCTCTCCACTTCCACGGAGATGTGACGCTGCAGTCTGGAAGACACTGGCTCTGGATACAGTGATAGGCCAGGAGGGAGTGGATCTGAAAACGAAGTAGTGGCAGAAAGTCCCAGTTGAGGTCAGGGTTCCTCTCCACTTCCACGGAGATGTGACCCTGCAGTCTGGAAGACACTGGCTCTGGATACGGTGATAGGCCAGGATGGAGTGGATCTGAAAACGAAGTAGTGGCAGAAAGTCCCAGTTGAGGTCAGGGTTCCTCTCCACTTCCACGGAGATGTGACGCTGCAGTCTGGAAGACACTGGCTCTGGATACAGTGATAGGCCAGGAGGGAGTGGATCTGAAAACGAAGTAGTGGCAGAAAGTCCCAGTTGAGGTCAGGGTTCCTCTCCACTTCCACAGAGATGTGACGCTGCAGTCTGGAAGACACTGGCTCTGGATACAGTGATAGGCCAGGAGGGAGTGGATCTGAAAACGAAGTAGTGGCAGAAAGTCCCAGTTGAGGTCAGGGTTCCTCTCCACTTCCACGGAGATGTGACCCTGCAGTCTGGAAGACACTGGCTCTGGATACGGTGATAGGCCAGGATGGAGTGGATCTGAAAACGAAGTAGTGGCAGAAAGTCCCAGTTGAGGTCAGGGTTCCTCTCCACTTCCACGGAGATGTGACGCTGCAGTCTGGAAGACACTGGCTCTGGATACGGTGATAGGCCAGGATGGAGTGGATCTGAAAACGAAGTAGTGGCAGAAAGTCCCAGTTGAGGTCAGGGTTCCTCTCCACTTCCACGGAGATGTGACGCTGCAGTCTGGAAGACACTGGCTCTGGATACAGTGATAGGCCAGGAGGGAGTGGATCTGAAAACGAAGTAGTGGCAGAAAGTCCCAGTTGAGGTCAGGGTTCCTCTCCACTTCCACGGAGATGTGACGCTGCAGTCTGGAAGACACTGGCTCTGGATACAGTGATAGGCCAGGAGGGAGTGGATCTGAAAACGAAGTAGTGGCAGAAAGTCCCAGTTGAGGTCAGGGTTCCTCTCCACTTCCACGGAGATGTGACGCTGCAGTCTGGAAGACACTGGCTCTGGATACAGTGATAGGCCAGGAGGGAGTGGATCTGAAAACGAAGTAGTGGCAGAAAGTCCCAGTTGAGGTCAGGGTTCCTCTCCACTTCCACGGAGATGTGACGCTGCAGTCTGGAAGACACTGGCTCTGGATACAGTGATAGGCCAGGAGGGAGTGGATCTGAAAACGAAGTAGTGGCAGAAAGTCCCAGTTGAGGTCAGGGTTCCTCTCCACTTCCACGGAGATGTGACGCTGCAGTCTGGAAGACACTGGCTCTGGATACAGTGATAGGCCAGGAGGGAGTGGATCTGAAAACGAAGTAGTGGCAGAAAGTCCCAGTTGAGGTCAGGGTTCCTCTCCACTTCCACGGAGATGTGACGCTGCAGTCTGGAAGACACTGGCTCTGGATACAGTGATAGGCCAGGAGGGAGTGGATCTGAAAACGAAGTAGTGGCAGAAAGTCCCAGTTGAGGTCAGGGTTCCTCTCCACTTCCACGGAGATGTGACGCTGCAGTCTGGAAGACACTGGCTCTGGATACAGTGATAGGCCAGGAGGGAGTGGATCTGAAAACGAAGTAGTGGCAGAAAGTCCCAGTTGAGGTCAGGGTTCCTCTCCACTTCCACGGAGATGTGACGCTGCAGTCTGGAAGACACTGGCTCTGGATACGGTGATAGGCCAGGAGGGAGTGGATCTGAAAACGAAGTAGTGGCAGAAAGTCCCAGTTGAGGTCAGGGTTCCTCTCCACTTCCACGGAGATGTGACGCTGCAGTCTGGAAGACACTGGCTCTGGATACGGTGATAGGCCAGGATGGAGTGGATCTGAAAACGAAGTAGTGGCAGAAAGTCCCAGTTGAGGTCAGGGTTCCTCTCCACTTCCACGGAGATGTGACGCTGCAGTCTGGAAGACACTGGCTCTGGATACAGTGATAGGCAAGGAGGGAGTGGATCTGAAAACGAAGTAGTGGCAGAAAGTCCCAGTTGAGGTCAGGGTTCCTCTCCACTTCCACGGAGATGTGACGCTGCAGTCTGGAAGACACTGGCTCTGGATACAGTGATAGGCCAGGAGGGAGTGGATCTGAAAACGAAGTAGTGGCAGAAAGTCCCAGTTGAGGTCAGGGTTCCTCTCCACTTCCACGGAGATGTGACGCTGCAGTCTGGAAGACACTGGCTCTGGATACGGTGATAGGCCAGGATGGAGTGGATCTGAAAACGAAGTAGTGGCAGAAAGTCCCAGTTGAGGTCAGGGTTCCTCTCCACTTCCACGGAGATGTGACGCTGCAGTCTGGAAGACACTGGCTCTGGATACGGTGATAGGCCAGGATGGAGTGGATCTGAAAACGAAGTAGTGGCAGAAAGTCCCAGTTGAGGTCAGGGTTCCTCTCCACTTCCACGGAGATGTGACGCTGCAGTCTGGAAGACACTGGCTCTGGATACAGTGATAGGCCAGGAGGGAGTGGATCTGAAAACGAAGTAGTGGCAGAAAGTCCCAGTTGAGGTCAGGGTTCCTCTCCACTTCCACGGAGATGTGACGCTGCAGTCTGGAAGACACTGGCTCTGGATACAGTGATAGGCCAGGAGGGAGTGGATCTGAAAACGAAGTAGTGGCAGAAAGTCCCAGTTGAGGTCAGGGTTCCTCTCCACTTCCACGGAGATGTGACGCTGCAGTCTGGAAGACACTGGCTCTGGATACAGTGATAGGCCAGGAGGGAGTGGATCTGAAAACGAAGTAGTGGCAGAAAGTCCCAGTTGAGGTCAGGGTTCCTCTCCACTTCCACGGAGATGTGACGCTGCAGTCTGGAAGACACTGGCTCTGGATACAGTGATAGGCCAGGAGGGAGTGGATCTGAAAACGAAGTAGTGGCAGAAAGTCCCAGTTGAGGTCAGGGTTCCTCTCCACTTCCACGGAGATGTGACGCTGCAGTCTGGAAGACACTGGCTCTGGATACAGTGATAGGCCAGGAGGGAGTGGATCTGAAAACGAAGTAGTGGCAGAAAGTCCCAGTTGAGGTCAGGGTTCCTCTCCACTTCCACGGAGATGTGACGCTGCAGTCTGGAAGACACTGGCTCTGGATACAGTGATAGGCCAGGAGGGAGTGGATCTGAAAACGAAGTAGTGGCAGAAAGTCCCAGTTGAGGTCAGGGTTCCTCTCCACTTCCACGGAGATGTGACGCTGCAGTCTGGAAGACACTGGCTCTGGATACGGTGATAGGCCAGGAGGGAGTGGATCTGAAAACGAAGTAGTGGCAGAAAGTCCCAGTTGAGGTCAGGGTTCCTCTCCACTTCCACGGAGATGTGACGCTGCAGTCTGGAAGACACTGGCTCTGGATACAGTGATAGGCCAGGATGGAGTGGATCTGAAAACGAAGTAGTGGCAGAAAGTCCCAGTTGAGGTCAGGGTTCCTCTCCACTTCCACGGAGATGTGACGCTGCAGTCTGGAAGACACTGGCTCTGGATACGGTGATAGGCCAGGATGGAGTGGATCTGAAAACGAAGTAGTGGCAGAAAGTCCCAGTTGAGGTCAGGGTTCCTCTCCACTTCCACGGAGATGTGACGCTGCAGTCTGGAAGACACTGGCTCTGGATACGGTGATAGGCCAGGATGGAGTGGATCTGAAAACGAAGTAGTGGCAGAAAGTCCCAGTTGAGGTCAGGGTTCCTCTCCACTTCCACGGAGATGTGACGCTGCAGTCTGGAAGACACTGGCTCTGGATACGGTGATAGGCCAGGATGGAGTGGATCTGAAAACGAAGTAGTGGCAGAAAGTCCCAGTTGAGGTCAGGGTTCCTCTCCACTTCCACGGAGATGTGACGCTGCAGTCTGGAAGACACTGGCTCTGGATACGGTGATAGGCCAGGATGGAGTGGATCTGAAAACGAAGTAGTGGCAGAAAGTCCCAGTTGAGGTCAGGGTTCCTCTCCACTTCCACGGAGATGTGACGCTGCAGTCTGGAAGACACTGGCTCTGGATACGGTGATAGGCCAGGATGGAGTGGATCTGAAAACGAAGTAGTGGCAGAAAGTCCCAGTTGAGGTCAGGGTTCCTCTCCACTTCCACGGAGATGTGACGCTGCAGTCTGGAAGACACTGGCTCTGGATACGGTGATAGGCCAGGAGGGAGTGGATCTGAAAACGAAGTAGTGGCAGAAAGTCCCAGTTGAGGTCAGGGTTCCTCTCCACTTCCACGGAGATGTGACGCTGCAGTCTGGATGACACTGGCTCTGGATACAGTGATAGGCCAGGAGGGAGTGGATCTGAAAACGAAGTAGTGGCAGAAAGTCCCAGTTGAGGTCAGGGTTCCTCTCCACTTCCACGGAGATGTGACGCTGCAGTCTGGAAGACACTGGCTCTGGATACAGTGATAGGCCAGGAGGGAGTGGATCTGAAAACGAAGTAGTGGCAGAAAGTCCCAGTTGAGGTCAGGGTTCCTCTCCACTTCCACGGAGATGTGACGCTGCAGTCTGGAAGACACTGGCTCTGGATACGGTGATAGGCCAGGATGGAGTGGATCTGAAAACGAAGTAGTGGCAGAAAGTCCCAGTTGAGGTCAGGGTTCCTCTCCACTTCCACGGAGATGTGACGCTGCAGTCTGGAAGACACTGGCTCTGGATACGGTGATAGGCCAGGATGGAGTGGATCTGAAAACGAAGTAGTGGCAGAAAGTCCCAGTTGAGGTCAGGGTTCCTCTCCACTTCCACGGAGATGTGACGCTGCAGTCTGGAAGACACTGGCTCTGGATACGGTGATAGGCCAGGATGGAGTGGATCTGAAAACGAGGTAGTGGCAGAAAGTCCCAGTTGAGGTCAGGGTTCCTCTCCACTTCCACGGAGATGTGACGCTGCAGTCTGGAAGACACTGGCTCTGGATACGGTGATAGGCCAGGATGGAGTGGATCTGAAAACGAAGTAGTGGCAGAAAGTCCCAGTTGAGGTCAGGGTTCCTCTCCACTTCCACGGAGATGTGACGCTGCAGTCTGGAAGACACTGGCTCTGGATACGGTGATAGGCCAGGATGGAGTGGATCTGAAAACGAAGTAGTGGCAGAAAGTCCCAGTTGAGGTCAGGGTTCCTCTCCACTTCCACGGAGATGTGACGCTGCAGTCTGGAAGACACTGGCTCTGGATACGGTGATAGGCCAGGATGGAGTGGATCTGAAAACGAAGTAGTGGCAGAAAGTCCCAGTTGAGGTCAGGGTTCCTCTCCACTTCCACGGAGATGTGACACTGCAGTCTGGAAGACACTGGCTCTGGATACGGTGATAGGCCAGGATGGAGTGGATCTGAAAACGAAGTAGTGGCAGAAAGTCCCAGTTGAGGTCAGGGTTCCTCTCCACTTCCACGGAGATGTGACGCTGCAGTCTGGAAGACACTGGCTCTGGATACGGTGATAGGCCAGGAGGGAGTGGATCTGAAAACGAAGTAGTGGCAGAAAGTCCCAGTTGAGGTCAGGGTTCCTCTCCACTTCCACGGAGATGTGACGCTGCAGTCTGGAAGACACTGGCTCTGGATACGGTGATAGGCCAGGATGGAGTGGATCTGAAAACGAAGTAGTGGCAGAAAGTCCCAGTTGAGGTCAGGGTTCCTCTCCACTTCCACGGAGATGTGACGCTGCAGTCTGGAAGACACTGGCTCTGGATACGGTGATAGGCCAGGATGGAGTGGATCTGAAAACGAAGTAGTGGCAGAAAGTCCCAGTTGAGGTCAGGGTTCCTCTCCACTTCCACGGAGATGTGACGCTGCAGTCTGGAAGACACTGGCTCTGGATACGGTGATAGGCCAGGATGGAGTGGATCTGAAAACGAAGTAGTGGCAGAAAGTCCCAGTTGAGGTCAGGGTTCCTCTCCACTTCCACGGAGATGTGACGCTGCAGTCTGGAAGACACTGGCTCTGGATACGGTGATAGGCCAGGATGGAGTGGATCTGAAAACGAAGTAGTGGCAGAAAGTCCCAGTTGAGGTCAGGGTTCCTCTCCACTTCCACGGAGATGTGACGCTGCAGTCTGGAAGACACTGGCTCTGGATACGGTGATAGGCCAGGATGGAGTGGATCTGAAAACGAAGTAGTGGCAGAAAGTCCCAGTTGAGGTCAGGGTTCCTCTCCACTTCCACGGAGATGTGACGCTGCAGTCTGGAAGACACTGGCTCTGGATACGGTGATAGGCCAGGATGGAGTGGATCTGAAAACGAAGTAGTGGCAGAAAGTCCCAGTTGAGGTCAGGGTTCCTCTCCACTTCCACGGAGATGTGACGCTGCAGTCTGGAAGACACTGGCTCTGGATACGGTGATAGGCCAGGATGGAGTGGATCTGAAAACGAAGTAGTGGCAGAAAGTCCCAGTTGAGGTCAGGGTTCCTCTCCACTTCCACGGAGATGTGACGCTGCAGTCTGGAAGACACTGGCTCTGGATACGGTGATAGGCCAGGATGGAGTGGATCTGAAAACGAAGTAGTGGCAGAAAGTCCCAGTTGAGGTCAGGGTTCCTCTCCACTTCCACGGAGATGTGACGCTGCAGTCTGGAAGACACTGGCTCTGGATACGGTGATAGGCCAGGATGGAGTGGATCTGAAAACGAAGTAGTGGCAGAAAGTCCCAGTTGAGGTCAGGGTTCCTCTCCACTTCCACGGAGATGTGACGCTGCAGTCTGGAAGACACTGGCTCTGGATACGGTGATAGGCCAGGATGGAGTGGATCTGAAAACGAAGTAGTGGCAGAAAGTCCCAGTTGAGGTCAGGGTTCCTCTCCACTTCCACGGAGATGTGACGCTGCAGTCTGGAAGACACTGGCTCTGGATATGGTGATAGGCCAGGATGGAGTGGATCTGAAAACGAAGTAGTGGCAGAGAGTCCCAGTTGAGGTCAGGGTTCCTCTCCACTTCCACGGAGATGTGACGCTGCAGTCTGGAAGACACTGGCTCTGGATACGGTGATAGGCCAGGAGGGAGTGGATCTGAAAACGAAGTAGTGGCAGAAAGTCCCAGTTGAGGTCAGGGTTCCTCTCCACTTCCACGGAGATGTGACGCTGCAGTCTGGAAGACACTGGCTCTGGATACGGTGATAGGCCAGGATGGAGTGGATCTGAAAACGAAGTAGTGGCAGAAAGTCCCAGTTGAGGTCAGGGTTCCTCTCCACTTCCACGGAGATGTGACACTGCAGTCTGGAAGACACTGGCTCTGGATACGGTGATAGGCCAGGATGGAGTGGATCTGAAAACGAAGTAGTGGCAGAAAGTCCCAGTTGAGGTCAGGGTTCCTCTCCACTTCCACGGAGATGTGACGCTGCAGTCTGGAAGACACTGGCTCTGGATACGGTGATAGGCCAGGATGGAGTGGATCTGAAAACGAAGTAGTGGCAGAAAGTCCCAGTTGAGGTCAGGGTTCCTCTCCACTTCCACGGAGATGTGACGCTGCAGTCTGGAAGACACTGGCTCTGGATACGGTGATAGGCCAGGATGGAGTGGATCTGAAAACGAAGTAGTGGCAGAAAGTCCCAGTTGAGGTCAGGGTTCCTCTCCACTTCCACGGAGATGTGACGCTGCAGTCTGGAAGACACTGGCTCTGGATACGGTGATAGGCCAGGATGGAGTGGATCTGAAAACGAAGTAGTGGCAGAAAGTCCCAGTTGAGGTCAGGGTTCCTCTCCACTTCCACGGAGATGTGACGCTGCAGTCTGGAAGACACTGGCTCTGGATACAGTGATAGGCCAGGAGGGAGTGGATCTGAAAACGAAGTAGTGGCAGAAAGTCCCAGTTGAGGTCAGGGTTCCTCTCCACTTCCACGGAGATGTGACGCTGCAGTCTGGAAGACACTGGCTCTGGATACGGTGATAGGCCAGGATGGAGTGGATCTGAAAACGAAGTAGTGGCAGAAAGTCCCAGTTGAGGTCAGGGTTCCTCTCCACTTCCACGGAGATGTGACGCTGCAGTCTGGAAGACACTGGCTCTGGATACGGTGATAGGCCAGGATGGAGTGGATCTGAAAACGAAGTAGTGGCAGAAAGTCCCAGTTGAGGTCAGGGTTCCTCTCCACTTCCACGGAGATGTGACGCTGCAGTCTGGAAGACACTGGCTCTGGATACGGTGATAGGCCAGGATGGAGTGGATCTGAAAACGAAGTAGTGGCAGAAAGTCCCAGTTGAGGTCAGGGTTCCTCTCCACTTCCACGGAGATGTGACGCTGCAGTCTGGAAGACACTGGCTCTGGATATGGTGATAGGCCAGGATGGAGTGGATCTGAAAACGAAGTAGTGGCAGAAAGTCCCAGTTGAGGTCAGGGTTCCTCTCCACTTCCACGGAGATGTGACGCTGCAGTCTGGAAGACACTGGCTCTGGATACGGTGATAGGCCAGGATGGAGTGGATCTGAAAACGAAGTAGTGGCAGAAAGTCCCAGTTGAGGTCAGGGTTCCTCTCCACTTCCACGGAGATGTGACGCTGCAGTCTGGAAGACACTGGCTCTGGATACGGTGATAGGCCAGGATGGAGTGGATCTGAAAACGAAGTAGTGGCAGAAAGTCCCAGTTGAGGTCAGGGTTCCTCTCCACTTCCACGGAGATGTGACGCTGCAGTCTGGAAGACACTGGCTCTGGATACGGTGATAGGCCAGGAGGGAGTGGATCTGAAAACGAAGTAGTGGCAGAAAGTCCCAGTTGAGGTCAGGGTTCCTCTCCACTTCCACGGAGATGTGACGCTGCAGTCTGGAAGACACTGGCTCTTGATACGGTGATAGGCCAGGATGGAGTGGATCTGAAAACGAAGTAGTGGCAGAAAGTCCCAGTTGAGGTCAGGGTTCCTCTCCACTTCCACGGAGATGTGACGCTGCAGTCTGGAAGACACTGGCTCTGGATACGGTGATAGGCCAGGAGGGAGTGGATCTGAAAACGAAGTAGTGGCAGAAAGTCCCAGTTGAGGTCAGGGTTCCTCTCCACTTCCACGGAGATGTGACGCTGCAGTCTGGAAGACACTGGCTCTGGATACGGTGATAGGCCAGGATGGAGTGGATCTGAAAACGAAGTAGTGGCAGAAAGTCCCAGTTGAGGTCAGGGTTCCTCTCCACTTCCACGGAGATGTGACGCTGCAGTCTGGAAGACACTGGCTCTGGATACGGTGATAGGCCAGGATGGAGTGGATCTGAAAACGAAGTAGTGGCAGAAAGTCCCAGTTGAGGTCAGGGTTCCTCTCCACTTCCACGGAGATGTGACACTGCAGTCTGGAAGACACTGGCTCTGGATACGGTGATAGGCCAGGATGGAGTGGATCTGAAAACGAAGTAGTGGCAGAAAGTCCCAGTTGAGGTCAGGGTTCCTCTCCACTTCCACGGAGATGTGACGCTGCAGTCTGGAAGACACTGGCTCTGGATACGGTGATAGGCCAGGATGGAGTGGATCTGAAAACGAAGTAGTGGCAGAAAGTCCCAGTTGAGGTCAGGGTTCCTCTCCACTTCCACGGAGATGTGACGCTGCAGTCTGGAAGACACTGGCTCTGGATACGGTGATAGGCCAGGATGGAGTGGATCTGAAAACGAAGTAGTGGCAGAAAGTCCCAGTTGAGGTCAGGGTTCCTCTCCACTTCCACGGAGATGTGCCGCTGCAGTCTGGAAGACACTGGCTCTGGATACAGTGATAGGCCAGGAGGGAGTGGATCTGAAAACGAAGTAGTGGCAGAAAGTCCCAGTTGAGGTCAGGGTTCCTCTCCACTTCCACGGAGATGTGACGCTGCAGTCTGGAAGACACTGGCTCTGGATACGGTGATAGGCCAGGATGGAGTGGATCTGAAAACGAAGTAGTGGCAGAAAGTCCCAGTTGAGGTCAGGGTTCCTCTCCACTTCCACGGAGATGTGACGCTGCAGTCTGGAAGACACTGGCTCTGGATACGGTGGTAGGCCAGGATGGAGTGGATCTGAAAACGAAGTAGTGGCAGAAAGTCCCAGTTGAGGTCAGGGTTCCTCTCCACTTCCACGGAGATGTGACGCTGCAGTCTGGAAGACACTGGCTCTGGATACGGTGATAGGCCAGGAGGGAGTGGATCTGAAAACGAAGTAGTGGCAGAAAGTCCCAGTTGAGGTCAGGGTTCCTCTCCACTTCCACGGAGATGTGACGCTGCAGTCTGGAAGACACTGGCTCTGGATACGGTGATAGGCCAGGATGGAGTGGATCTGAAAACGAAGTAGTGGCAGAAAGTCCCAGTTGAGGTCAGGGTTCCTCTCCACTTCCACGGAGATGTGACGCTGCAGTCTGGAAGACACTGGCTCTGGATACGGTGATAGGCCAGGATGGAGTGGATCTGAAAACGAAGTAGTGGCAGAAAGTCCCAGTTGAGGTCAGGGTTCCTCTCCACTTCCACGGAGATGTGACGCTGCAGTCTGGAAGACACTGGCTCTGGATACGGTGATAGGCCAGGATGGAGTGGATCTGAAAACGAAGTAGTGGCAGAAAGTCCCAGTTGAGGTCAGGGTTCCTCTCCACTTCCACGGAGATGTGACGCTGCAGTCTGGAAGACACTGGCTCTGGATACGGTGATAGGCCAGGATGGAGTGGATCTGAAAACGAAGTAGTGGCAGAAAGTCCCAGTTGAGGTCAGGGTTCCTCTCCACTTCCACGGAGATGTGACGCTGCAGTCTGGAAGACACTGGCTCTGGATACGGTGATAGGCCAGGAGGGAGTGGATCTGAAAACGAAGTAGTGGCAGAAAGTCCCAGTTGAGGTCAGGGTTCCTCTCCACTTCCACAGAGATGTGACGCTGCAGTCTGGAAGACACTGGCTCTGGATACGGTGATAGGCCAGGATGGAGTGGATCTGAAAACGAAGTAGTGGCAGAAAGTCCCAGTTGAGGTCAGGGTTCCTCTCCACTTCCACGGAGATGTGACGCTGCAGTCTGGAAGACACTGGCTCTGGATACGGTGATAGGCCAGGATGGAGTGGATCTGAAAACGAAGTAGTGGCAGAAAGTCCCAGTTGAGGTCAGGGTTCCTCTCCACTTCCACGGAGATGTGACGCTGCAGTCTGGAAGACACTGGCTCTGGATACGGTGATAGGCCAGGATGGAGTGGATCTGAAAACGAAGTAGTGGCAGAAAGTCCCAGTTGAGGTCAGGGTTCCTCTCCACTTCCACGGAGATGTGACGCTGCAGTCTGGAAGACACTGGCTCTGTATACGGTGATAGGCCAGGATGGAGTGGATCTGAAAACGAAGTAGTGGCAGAAAGTCCCAGTTGAGGTCAGGGTTCCTCTCCACTTCCACGGAGATGTGACGCTGCAGTCTGGAAGACACTGGCTCTGGATACGGTGATAGGCCAGGATGGAGTGGATCTGAAAACGAAGTAGTGGCAGAAAGTCCCAGTTGAGGTCAGGGTTCCTCTCCACTTCCACGGAGATGTGACGCTGCAGTCTGGAAGACACTGGCTCTGGATACGGTGATAGGCCAGGATGGAGTGGATCTGAAAACGAAGTAGTGGCAGAAAGTCCCAGTTGAGGTCAGGGTTCCTCTCCACTTCCACGGAGATGTGACGCTGCAGTCTGGAAGACACTGGCTCTGGATACGGTGATAGGCCAGGATGGAGTGGATCTGAAAACGAAGTAGTGGCAGAAAGTCCCAGTTGAGGTCAGGGTTCCTCTCCACTTCCACGGAGATGTGACGCTGCAGTCTGGAAGACACTGGCTCTGGATACGGTGATAGGCCAGGATGGAGTGGATCTGAAAACGAAGTAGTGGCAGAAAGTCCCATCGCAGATGTAGCTGGTCGAGGTGCTTCCTGGCTCGGGAGTGACTATCCATCTGAACTTAAAACGTGGAGCGACCCAGCAGCTCGGTATTTTCGACCTGGCGGCCACCTACGCTTATCGTGTTGAAATGCAGAGGCAAACACTTCATCGTGGAGTTTGCATTTGTGCGGCCGCCCGCCCTGGTCGAGCAGCGTGACAACAGACAGTCGTGTCCTCTGGCGTCGACCATGTTCCTCTTCCACAGGAATTTGACTGTACTGGTGCATGCTGCGGTGTATAGATAAAAACACTGCTAAGGCATATTCTCCGTTATAACTGTTCAATAATTTCGGCATTTGTGCCCTAAAAGTGAATGCAAACCACTCTGCGAGATGTTGGATTCGAGGTCGGAGGGCGTCAGTCGAATGTGCGTGTACTGTTCGCCTCACAACGTGACTGAAATGCAGGATCATTGAATGGGGCACCGTTATCCATAACCATTGTGGTTGGTAAACCGTCGATACGAAAAATTCGCGACAGCCCCTGAATCGTATTAGCTGAGGTAATGAACTGCATCTTGGAAATGTGTGTAAATTTACTTTACGTATCTACTAAAATGAGCAATTGAACCCCCAAAATTGGACCCACCAGAATCCAGATGATTTTTACAAGAATTACCTTCACCGAAACAATCGTCATATCGATATTACCAAAGTTCAACATCGACAGCTCATACGACGACAGCACGTGATCATTAACAGTATTGTGATTCACCCAGTCTGCGTGAAAATTCAATGTACAACGGTCTAGATTTAGACATACTTAGAGCGCAATATCTTTTCTAGCAACATGGGCAGCTACGATTCCATCACACTGGACGCTTATTCTTGTTCCATAAGAATTACTTTTGTTATTAAATTGTAGACATTCCACGCATTTTAGTGCTATATCTTCAGGAGCATAATTATCAGAAATAACAGGAATTACTTTCAATGTAGGGTTCGTGAGACATTTTCCAATGTGGATATTCGCTTCTTCTGACATGTGTGAATATCTCGGTGAGCTGTTCCTCGTGGTCTTACGTTGACATCACAGAATCCTGTTTACGCCTTTTTTAACAATTCAATTCCGTGCTGGCAGTTGAAGGACGCAATAAGAATATTACCGATCAGGAATATTGATAGAAAAAGTATTCTAAACAATAACTCTCTTAAGTGAACAGCACAACCTAATGCACTTTCCACCTGTTTGTTGCAGGTAAGCAGCGAGTGGTGTCGCGCGGGAACCACCAGCCATCGCTTGTGATGGCAGCGCGGGGGCGCCGCACCAAAGCAGTCATTGGTTTGCTATCCAGCCAGTAAGGACAGTCAGTGAATTAATGTTCAGTTGATAAGGGCAGCCGTTGATTTAGTATACAGCTTATAAGGCCGGTCAGTGAGTTAGTATACAGTCGGCAAGAGCAGTCGGTGAGTTAGTATACAGCTTGTAAGCGCAGTCAGTGAGTTACTATACAGGTAATAAGGCAGTCAGTGGGTTAGTACACTGCGAATAAGGGCAGTTGGTGAGTTAGTTCACCGCCAAAACGTGCAGTTAGTGAGTTAGTATACAGCTAATAAGGGCAGTCGGTGAGTTAGTATACAGCTCATAAGGGCGGTCAGTGACTTAGTATGAATCTCCTTAGGGTAGTCAGTGCTCAGCCGATTTCATGGCAGCAGTTACTCTTCTAGGATCGTAAGCTCTCGCAGTTTTAACACTAAAGCTCGCTGTGATTCACGAAGCCTGCCCTGTAGCTTGTGCCACTGGAGATGGATCATCTTTAAGATGATTTTGCACTTACTAAATGAACTTGTGACGAATAGCACAGTTTGTCTTGTAATCTTCTCTGTTTCTTGTCTGAATTTGATCCCAACTGACGAACAGTATTCGTGTAGTACTGGAACGAATGTATGTAAGTTACCTCTTTCGTAGAGGGCCAACACTTCGTGAAGGTTCTCCCAATGAATCTTAGGCTGGTATCTTACCTTACCTGCAATTGGTTTTATGTGATTACACTTTTAATCGCTTCGTACACATACTTCCAGAAATTTAGTGGATATGACTGTCTTCTAAAATATCGTAATCATTTAATAATGTGTGCTGTGAAATATGATACCAAGAAGGAGGCACACGTGTTAAGATGTTAGAGACTAGCCTCCAGGCTGTTAGAGCGAAACGCACGGGGCAAAAATTGTACGGGGACACGGAGAATGGAATATGTACGAGCAATAATTGAGGACGTTGGATGGAAGTTTTACTCTACCATGAAGAAGATGCTGTAGGAGGGTAAAAAGCATAAACAAAGAAATGGCTACAAGTTCTGGTTATTTGAGGAAACAGTCCACGGACTGATAAACTTTGGTTTGATGTAACCAATTTGTATTTCAGCTACAGTACAGTACAGTACAGAACTTGGAACCAGTTACTCGTTCGTCAAATTGTGCGTATTGTAAGTTCATCAGAAAAACACCTTCGGGTCGATACAGACAAATACATAGGCATATAAGAAGTTAAATAGGGTCCGTTTTGTTGCAAGAGCATAATTTTTTTTTACGTTTAATCCTCAGACATGTTTCACTACAGTTGTGGCATCTTCAGTGGACTTTTTATTGTAATATTTCTGAAATATAAACACACAAATGTTTTTAGGTTACGAAACCTTGACATCAGATTTTGTCGTTCTTTAGATTACTTATGATGTTTACTTTTTTGTATATGATGTATGCTCTGTGGTTGGCGACAGAAATCAGTCACAAGTCTCTATTATCATTGCATTTCATCTGTACACAGTTTTGTTGGAAGAGTGTCTGTATTTAATTTTAGTATAGAATACAGCTCTGTACTATGTTGTTGTTTTGAGATCTTCAGTCCAGAGACTGGTTTGCTGCAGCTCTCCGTGCTACTCTATCCTGTGCTAGCTTCTTCATCTCTGAGTAACTACTGCACCCTACATCCTTTTGAATCTGCTTAGTGTATTCATCACTTGGTCTCCCTCTACGATTTTTACCCTCCGCACTGCCCTCGAATACTAAACTGGAGATCCCTTCATGCCTCAGAACATGTCCTACCAACCGATCCCTTCTTCTAGTCAAGTTGTGCCACAAATTCCTCTTCTCCCCAATTCTATTCAGTACCTCCTCATTAGTTGCGTCATCTACCCATCTAATCTTCAGCATTCTTCCCCAAAGTCGGTTTCTACCAGTTTTTCCATTCGTCTGTAAAGAATTCGCGTTAGTATTTTGCAGCCGTGACTTATTAAGCTGATACGAGGGTTGGAACTTGGTGGCAACTAATTATTCACAGTCGATACAAAAGAGTGACATGCGCAGAACGTGTCGCCGCGTCTTTCGCAAAGCTGGACGCAGGTCATGCTCCAAAAACTAACAGTAATACTGTGCATTGACGGTCTGCCGTGGAGGGACGCAAACCACCCATCATTTTGCACGACAATGCGCGGGCGCATACAGCGCAAGCTGTGGCTGCTCTGTTGGTCGATGAGACTGGGAAGTACTGTACTATACACTATATTAGCCGGACTTAAGTGCTTGTGACTTTGATTTGATTCCGAAGATGAAGGAACCACTTCCTGACATTAGCTTCAGAACTGTTCCAGAGATTCGCACCATAAACAGAACGGGCTCTACTAACGGTATACTAAGCCTTCCACATCGCTGGCAACGGGTTCTACACAACGCTGGTGACTACTTCGAAGAACAGTAACATGAGTAGTAGGGCAACCAGGACGCCATCCCAAAGTAGGTTATCCCAAGGGCCGCCGTCACCCCTGACATCACGTGACGTCAGCTGATGAGGCTAGTACCGTTATCCAAGATTGGGGCTGTGACGCAAGTACGTAACATCACGTGACCTCAGCTGATGATGCGCGTACCGTTATCTAAAAATGGTGGGAAAGAAAGGGCAGTTGGGCTACCGCCACTAACGTAACTCACCTCTTTCTAGGAACTGGACATAAGTCTTTATTTAAACAATTACATACAGTACCACCATCAATTGTGTTAGCCATCCTCTTGGAAAATTTTGCTTAGGGGAGTTGGTATGGTGTCGCAATCCACTAGAGGCTGCTCATTTAATTCGAATATAATTACTATAAATTTATTTAAATTTGTTTAAATTTGTTATCTACCTACAGCATTAGTTTCGTGTTACCACCACAAGAGGCTGAGAAATCGATAACTGTATTACATGCACTGGCCATAGGTCTTTATTTAAACAATTAGACCCACTACCGCCATCAAATGGTTTTACCACCCTCTCAGAAAATCTGCACGAATTTTGCTGAGGAAGGTTAGTATTGTTTCACTCAGACTAGAGGCTGCTCATTCAGATAGGCAAGAAAAGGTGTGTCGCTGCACTTCCAAATACCTAGTTTCAACTACTTTTCAACGCCACCCAACCACATTTCCTACATACATCGGATCTCAACTAGTTTATTAAACTGATACAAAACACTCGCCATGCCAGCGGTCTGGAAGGGAGGAGAATTCGCGTGAAAAAAGGAATCAGCCTGTTCTGGGCTGCTGGAGAGAGGAGGGATAGTACTTTATTTATTTTTTTGAACAATTTATTTAGCTACGAATTTCACCTAATTACCTAATTTATTTATTATGCTGATGCAAAAGCACTCACCCTAATGTGCTTAGAGTCACTATATACAGTTTACGGACCTCGAAACTACTCCTAAATGATTATACATTACACTGATGTGCAGAGACGCAAATAACTCGTAAATTACGAAGTCGCGCAGTGGCTAGCACTCTGGACTCACATTCGGGAGGATTACTGTTCAGTCCTGCGTTCGGCCCCATCCTGATTTACGTTTTCCGTGATTTCCCTAAATCGCTCCAGGCAAATGCCGGGATGGCTCCTTTGAAAGGGCACGGCTGACTTCCTCCCCCGTCCTTCCCCCAAATATCCATCCTAATTACATAACTAATAAAAAAAATCGGTCCTAAGTACACAACTATATGCATAGAGCTGCATAAGGACGGCTTAAAATCGCAAAAACTAACTATATAACTCACCTTATCATGCTTTAATTACGCAACTATATGCATAGCACTGCACAAGAACGGCAGTACTACGCAAAAACTGACAACTGGTGTTATCTTGTTTGGGAAAAAATTATATCACTCGAAACGAGCGACTGAAACTCTCAAACTCTACCCTACTCCTGCAAGCTAGGGGAAAAACGTTCTACTCACTAAATCCTGCTGTCGATAGAGATGAGTTTAAAAAGAGTCTTTTAGCTCCAAGCATATACCATCTGTCCATGTTTGACGTCAGAGTTCACTACACACGACTACTAAAAAATCACCGTTAACTCAAGCCAGTGGGAGATCCTCGTCCTTTAGACTGCCTTCTCATCCATACACAAACACAAACTACGAGATAGAGCTACGACGCCAACAGTCTCACGGCACCTACCTCTCCGAAATGCCTCGCCGCGAAAGCCCCGCTTTCCCCATCAGATGCATCCTGTTCCTCTAACCTAATGGCTACAAATCATCGCTGGCACAGCCCCACAACGCCTCACGTCCACGGACTTTGTTTTTACGTTACGTAGTTCGCTCGAGCAGGGCCGGACGAGAGTCACCGTTCAGCGTCCGATTATTATTTATTTCACATCAATTCCGCTCCTGTAATAAGGCAAAACATTACCGATCACAATAAATATCCTATTTTTCACGAAAATAGACATAGTCGAGTCTTAGGAGCAAAAATCTATATAGTTTTTCACGTTCGACTTAGACATTTACGTCTAACCCGATATTGCCACTCACGAATACAGATTTCCGTGATTAAGCAGATTCCAAATCACGCCCTATAGTTTACAAAGTCAAATAACGTCTTTCTCATATCTAGACAACCGGCAAACGTGTCTTCCACCAGCTAGATGCACACAACACAATCGAACTCCTCTCAACTAAATAAAGAAGCCAAGTGGGAAGAAGGACTCGACCGAACAATTTACATGATAACAGAATAATGGCCCACCGGAAACACACATCCATATTCAATCTTTTCAAATTCCAACTTGATCGCGAAAGCTGCCCAACACATGCTAAGTATTAGTTCGCTATTCGGTAGTGTAGACGACTACACAGTCAAGTCAAATACATTCCCGTATTGCAACAGCCGTCCCCATTCGGATGGCGTCCCACTGTTTGCGGGAAACTTGACTCATTCTCACCACAGACCCTGCACAGACAGAATCATCCTACCATATCGAACACATATATCTTTGATCGCTATACTTACAATTAAATGACGTTCGACAATGAGCAAGGTATCCGAAATACACCCTGCTTACGGCTCCGGAAACAGAAATATCTATACCATTCTTATCACTTGAAATGGTCTCCCCATTGCTATCACAGTATTCCACTTCAAATCCAAGCCTTCCTTACCACTGGACATAGTCATCTCCTTTAAACACATCTCAGAACACAAGCACATACTTCATAAACCAAGTGCTCCCAGTTTAGAAAATTACGCTAACAAACGATGAATACGCCGACATCCACCTCACCTACAGGCTTTCAGATGGAAGAGCTGACGTTGCAAGGCAACTATGTCACGAGAGGTTTCCTAGCCGGCGCCTTCCATCCGCAAAACCGTGGACAGGTGCTTGAGGGAGTATGGTGCATGTGTAGCACCTCCAGGATTTAGTGGTCGTGGCTGACCGCCGCTTACAGTGCGGATGACGAAGAAAGAGTGTTACAAACTGTTGCGGTGGACCGAACAATAAGCACCAGGTGTCTCGCTACTGCGGTCGGAATGTCACATTCTACTGTTATGCGAGTACTCTATAGAAACGATTACCATCCCTTTCGCATGCAGAAGGTACAGGCGTTATTGCCGGAAGACTACCAGAGGAGGCTGAACTTCTGCAACTACGGCGTCAGACCCACGACCGGCATTTTTCACGAACAATACTGTTCACCGACGAAGCCTATTTCGCAAAGGAGGGTATAGTGAATTCGCATAATTGGCACGAGTGGGCGGAAGAAAACCCCTACAGCAAAGTGATACGATAGTACCAACAATTATGCGGTGTCAATATGTGTTGTGGTATTATTATTGATCACCATCTCGTAGGGTCACGTGTGCTGCCACAAAGGCTTACAAGGGAGCGGCATCTGCGTTTCCTGGGTGCTACATTACTGGAATTGTTGGAAGACGTTAGTCTGGCCTCTCGTATGAACCTGTGGTACATGCATGATGGTGACCCCGCTCACTTCAGCGGCACAGTGCGACGCCACCTGGACAATGCCTTCCCTTCGAAATGGATCGGTTGTGGAGGTTCTGTAACATCGCCAGCAAGATCGCCAGACCTGAATCCGCTGGATTTCTTTTTCTGGGGCCATCTGAAATCTGTGATTTATGAAGGAGAGGATTTCGATGTCAACACCCTTCAACGCAGAGTACAATATGCCTGTGATATTACGCAAAAAGGTACAGATGTGTTGGATCGTGTTCAGCAATCCTTCCTGCGGAGAGTTCAACTTTGCCACACACATCGTGGCCGTCATTTCGAACAGTACTTATAAACCGCCACTGCAGCTTCTGGTCATGTGTTTCTATGTTAGTTTCGATTTGTACAGCTGTATTGTATTCGTTTGTATTAACTGCCATGTACCTGTGTAGTTGTATTTTGTATTCTGCATCTATGTACTCGTTTCTTAAAACTAAGTCTGGGACACAAATACCAAATTATAAAAGATGCATGTATAGCAGTGCAGCCCCTCCTCACGTTCCTTTCCCTATGCCAACTAGCCACGATACACGATACCTGCCAGCGTCACCGGTACGAGCTAGATGTGGGCGCTGTCGTTGCTCGCAGACCGTCGCTGGACGCCGCATGCCTCGCCTTCTCGTGAGCGGCTAGACTACCTACAACACTCGCATGTTGTGCCGTGTTGCCGATCTGTCCCCTTGGCCAATGTCGGCGCACACTAACACCCAAAAGTCCACTTCATATTTCCACATTTTTACCATTCAATTGCATTGTCATTTATTGACATAGGAACATGTGGAAAACGAATTTATGTTTGTAGCTCAGTGTTTGGCAATTTGCACGACGTATTTTTCCTCATTTATGACTCACCCTGTATACATATTATGACGACCCCAACGAACTAATAGATCGACTACGACTGCTCGTGGCATCAGCTGCTGCAGGTAATACAGCTCATTGGAATGAGGTTGTTTCAATAATCTCGGAGCTTAGAGAGAGAGAGAGAGGTATCATCGAAGAATGGTGGAGACAGTAGTTCGAGAACTGCACAAACCAGCACGCAAAACATACCCTCGCAGGCATGTTATGATTAAAGGTTTGGATGACTTGTGGCAAGCTGATCTTGTAGATATGAGGGAATATTCACATGAGAATAATGGATTCAAATATATTTTAATGGTTATTGATATATACTCAGAATTTGCCTAGGCATTATTTGTCAAAACAAAAACGGGTCGAAATGGCGCCAATGTTTTTAAGCGTTTGCTACAGACTGGGACGAATCGATGCCCTGACAACCTCCAAACCGATCACGGTGGGGAGTTCTACAATAGTTATTTCAAGACAGTGATGCAGCAGTACGGAATACAGCACTACTCAACATTCACACACCTGAAGGCAATTATCGTGGAGCGTCTGAACAGAACAATAAAAGGTTGACTGTGGATGTGTTTTAACCTTCGCGGCTCATACAAATGGACAGATATCTTCCCAGAAATAATTGCTCAGTGTAATCGAACCAGACATATCACAATAAAAATGAGACCAATCGACGTTCGTGATAATGGACTCATGTACGATCACATTAAGATGCTGGATCCATGCAAACAGAAATTTAATGTAGGTGATTTGGTGCGTATCTCAAAACCTAAGACTGCATTTGAGAAATCATACCTACTGAACTGGTCAACTGAGATATTTACAGTTTCAAAGGTGCAACAACGAATCCTAGAACATATATATTGAAGGATAGTAAAGGTGAAGAAATTGCAGGCTACTTCTACACTGAGGAGTTGCAGAAAGGCTCGGAACCAAATGTTTTTCTCGTGGAGAGAGTCATAAGACGTCGAGGAAATAAAGCACTAGTCAAATGGCTTGGTTTTCTTGCTGGATTGATGCCGGCGATTTGCTATATAATGGGCATGCATAGTCCACAATCACCACAGTAGCATAACATGTGTGCTAGGAGACGCATTAGAGGAGGTGGTGGTATTCTAGACAAACTGCCAGTCGAATTACACGTCCGTGGGTATAACAAGTGTGGACCTGGGACAAAGCTTCCAAAAACTCTCGGCACGAGGTGATAAGGGGGTTAATCTGCTCGACGAAGCGTGTATGGATCACGACATTGCATACACTGCAAATAAAGTTCCATCAAGTCGTCACATTGCAAATAGGATTTTAGCTGATAAGGCTTGGGCGATACGGAGATGAGAGGATATTTGTGTAGGTCAACGCATCGCAGCATTTGCAGTTGATAAAACCATGCATGGAAAAATTAAGTTGGGTTTAGGAGCGATGAATTTCAAGTGAGTTATGAATGCTGCACATTGTGCACTAAACAAGAAGAAGGACAACAAGGGCTGTTTGAAGAACCGTATCCTGACAGCGATGTATGCAGCTAAAAACGCACTCAAGCAGAAAGATGCGGGAAGAAGAGGAGGATCGGTTAAAGCACCTAGAGTTCTACCAATACCCAAGACTTCTGGTGGTTTTATTCCATTTCTCATCCTGGCCCTCTCCGTGCTCTCGCTGGTGGTGCTGCAGCTATTGCTCGAACGGTCAAGAACACGAAAAACTCCCAAGCACAGTTAGAAGAGGTAAGAACACGTAACTGCATGATGGAAGCTGCAGCCATCGGAAAAGTTCTACACTTGCAACCGTACAGGAAAGGGCTTCATTTATTCATAAATAAAAAAAAAACCATTAGCGCTCTTACCTGATCGACCACTCACAAAAACAGATCTTCTTAAGTTTGTTAGAGACAAATTAAAGATACCAAGATTCCATGGTGTGTTTATGTGGGATACATTACCGAAGACTATGTGGAAAACTGGTGAATGTGGTATTGTGAATATGGATGTTGCTGGAGGCCCCAACACCCACTGGGTATCATATGTTATGAATAATGCGGATACTGTCTACTATTTCGACTAATTTGGTGACCTGCAGCCACCAGAAGAATTACAACGATACTTCACTCTCAAAAGACGTGTGCTCTACAATTATCGACGCTATCAGGACTTTAATACACACCCCTGTGGACATCTATGCATCGTGTTTCTCTTGACGTTCACAAAGAAGAAGAAGAAGAAGAAGAAGCATTCTATATAAGGAGGAGGTTTAAACATTCATTATTCAGTTGAGGTTCAGATGCAATGTCGTACACTTCTATATTAAAAGAACGATCAGCTGTATTGCGTGCAATTATTTCCCGCCAATTGATTTGAGTGTTGGTGAATGGAGTATTGCATTGATTGCAATGGAGATGTACAACAGCAACCCAAATATCACAGAGACTAACAATAAACTTCATCTGGATATTAATGGTGAAAAAGATTTTGTGGAAATAGAACCGGGTGCATACGATATCGACGATTTAAACAACGTCTTAAAACAGTCTGGAAAAGGTATTGAACTATGTGCAAACATCAATACATTTAAATCTGAAATAAGGACTTTAACCAGAAAGGTTCAATAGGACACCTGCGAGGTTTCACAAAAGGAGAGATTTTGAAGAAGGATCCAAGTGAATTTTACAAGTGAGATCGGACGGTGGATATACTCCCCATCAGCACAATCCGTGTCAAGTGTAACATTGAAATGAACTCCTGTCTCAACGATAGTCTGATTCACACTATTTACGGATT
Organism: Schistocerca americana; assembly: GCF_021461395.2. Lineage (NCBI taxonomy): Eukaryota > Metazoa > Arthropoda > Insecta > Orthoptera > Acrididae > Schistocerca > Schistocerca americana. The sequence goes on along the minus strand of NC_060119.1, from coordinate 26,052,777 downwards.
CTTCCCCTCACTTGCAACGGGGTATAAGATTGTTGAGAACCCTGCCAATGCAATACACCTTCCAGTGAAAGCTCAGACATTTTACTATTTGGAGCTGCGTATTGTGGACCAGAATAATCAACTTGACTTTTGTGGTGAGGCAATCATTGTACGATCACATCTAAGGCAGGATGGGCGTACGGTATAAAAGGAGTGCACGCAATCCACAGCATGCCATTTCGTTACCGAACAGCAAAGTGATAACACATGCGAACTACGAGTTTCTTAAATAAGCTGGTCTGAAACTGTGCAATGATGTCCTCACTCAGTATAACCTGTCCGGTAGAGTATGACGAGAGAATTATACGTCAGGAACACTTCTCTCATAAACCTTACGCTTCAACCACGTTTAACAAGAACGATGAAATCAGGATTGTCATCCAGCACGAAGACGCACTCACGCTTCCTTGCGAGAGTTTCATATGCCTAGAGGGGTCATTCAAGAAAACCGACGGCAGCGATACAGTGGGATCTAAGCTGACACATAACGCTTTAACATTCCTTTTCCAAGCGGTTTGCTATGAACTCAATGAGTGTCAGATCGACCACACATGCAATGTCGGCATAATATCAACCCTTAAAACATACACTCCTGGAAATTGAAATAAGAACACCGTGAATTCATTGTCCCAGGAAGGGGAAACTTTATTGACACATTCCTGGGGTCAGATACATCACATGATCACACTGACAGAACCACAGGCGCATAGACACAGGCAACAGAGCATGCACAATGTCGGCACTAGTACAGTGTATATCCACCTTTCGCAGCAATGCAGGGTGCTATTCTCCCATGGAGACGATCGTAGAGATGCTGGATGTAGTCCTGTGGAACGGCTTGCCATGCCATTTCCACCTGGCGCCTCAGTTGGACCAGCGTTCGTGCTGGACGTGCAGACCGCGTGAGACGACGCTTCATCCAGTCCCAAACATGCTCAATGGGGGACAGATCCGGAGATCTTGCTGGCCAGGGTAGTTGACTTACACCTTCTAGAGCACGTTGGGTGGCACGGGATACATGCGGACGTGCATTGTCCTGTTGGAACAGCAAGTTCCCTTGCCGGTCTAGGAATGGTAGAACGATGGGTTCGATGAAGGTTTGGATGTACCGTGCACTATTCAGTGTCCCCTCGACGATCACCAGTGGTGTACGGCCAGTGTAGGAGATCGCTCCCCACACCATGATGCCGGGTGTTGGCCCTGTGTGCCTCGGTCGTATGCAGTCCTGATTGTGGCGCTCATCTGCACGGCGCCAAACACGCATACGACCATCATTGGCACCAAGGCAGAAGCGACTCTCATCGCTGAAGACGACACGTCTCCATTCGTCCCTCCATTCACGCCTGTCGCGACACCACTGGAGGCGGGCTGCACGATGTTGGGGCGTGAGCGGAAGACGGCCTAACGGTGTGCGGGACCGTAGCCCAGCTTCATGGAGACGGTTGCGAATGGTCCTCGCCGATACCCCAGGAGCAACAGTGTCCCTAATTTGCTGGGAAGTGGCGGTGCGGTCCCCTACGGCACTGCGTAGGATCCTACGGTCTTGGCGTGCATCCGTGCGTCGCTGCGGTCCGGTCCCAGGTCGACGGGCACGTGCACCTTCCGCCGACCACTGGCGACAACATCGATGTACTGTGGAGACCTCACGCCCCACGTGTTGAGCAATTCGGCGGTTACGTCCACCCGGCCTCCCGCATGCCCACTATACGCCCTCGCACAAAGTCCGTCAACTGCACATACGGTTCACGTCCACGCTGTCGCGGCATGCTACCAGTGTTAAAGACTGCGATGGAGCTCCGTATGCCACGGCAAACTGGCTGACACTGACGGCGGCGGTGCACAAACGCTGCGCAGCTAGCGCCATTCGACGGCCAACACCGCGGTTCCTGGTGTGTCCGCTGTGCCGTGCGTGTGATCATTGCTTGTACAGCCCTCTCGCAAGTCGTGTGAAGTTAGCACCCCTTTTTCGGGAAATATACATTTTTTTCAGAGTTCTTGATAGATATGGCATAGTTCTAGAGTTCTTTGTACAAAATTTCAATAGTTCTGCAGAATTTAGCGAAGAAAACAACAATATTCGAAACAATTTTCGTATCGAAAACGTTCTTTGGCAATTTCCGCAAAATGTAAATAAGTACAAGCGTTCTGAGCACAGTTCTGAATAGAGCTCCAAGAGTTCTTTCGAAAATCCAAGTAACGTTTTTTTGTGCAGCTAATAGTTTACGAGATAATTGCATTTTAATGAGAAAATCTTTTCACTTACTGTGAAGTTGGCACCCTTTTTTTCAGAAAGATATATTTTTTTCAGAGTTCTTGATAGATATGGCATAGTTCTAGAGTTCTTTGTACAAAATTTCAATAGTTCTGCAGAATTTAGCGACGAAAACAACAATACTCGAAAAAATTTTCGTATCGAAAACGTTCTTTGGCAATTTCCGCAAAATGTAAATAAGTACAAGAGTTCAGAACACAGTTCTGAACAGAGCTCCAAGAGTTCTTTCGAAAATCCAAGTAACATTTTTTTGTGCAGCTAATAGTTTACGAGGTAATTGCATTTTAATGAGAAAATCTTTTCACTTACTGTGAAGTTGGCACCCCTTTTTTTCACAAATGTATACTTTTTTCAGATTTCTTGATAGATATGCCATAGTTCTAGAGTTCTTTGTACAAAATTTCAATAGTTCTGCAAAATTTAGCGACGAAAACAATATTCGAAAAAAATTTCGTATCGAAGACATTCTTCGTCAATTTTCGCAAATTGTAAATAAGTACAACAGTTCTGAGCACAGTTCTGAACAGAACTCCAAGAGTTCTATCGAAAACCCTATTAACATTTTTTTGTGCAGCTAATAGTTTACGAGATAATTGCAATTTAAGGAGAAAATCTTTTCACTTACTGTGAAGTTGGCACCCTTTTTTTTCAGAAATGTATACTTTTTTCAGATTTCTTGATAGATATGGCATAGTTCTAGAGCTCTTTGTACAAAATTTCACTAGTTCTGCAAAATTTAGCGACATAAACAATATCCGAAAAAATTTTCGTATCGAAAACATTCTTCGTCTATTTTCGCAAATTGTAAATAAGTACAACAGTTCTGAGCACAGTTCTGAACAGAACTCCAAGAGTTCTATCGAAAACCCAATTAACATTTTTTTGTGCAGCTAATAGTTTACGAAATAATTGCAATTTAAGGAGAAAATCTTTTCATTTACTGTGAAGTTGGCACCCTTTTCTTCAGAAATGTATATTTCTTTCACTGTTCTTGACAGTTATGCCATAGTTCTAGAGTTCTTTGTACAAAATTTCAATAGTTCTGCAGAATTTAGGGAAGAAAACAACAATACTCGAAAAAAATTTTCTATCGAAATCATTTTTTGTCAATTTTCGTAAAAATTAAACTGGTACAACAGTTCTGAGGACAGTTCCGAACAGAACCCCAAGAGCTCTATCGAAAATCCTAATAACATTTTTCTATGGCGATAATAGTTTGTGATAAATTGATTTAATGTGGGACACACTTTCTCTACAGAAAATATAAATATATTCGTACAACAGTTCTGATGACAGTTCTGGACACCACGTGAAGAGTTCTATCGAAATTCCTAGTAGAATTTTTTAGTGCAGGTAATAGTTTAAGAGGTAATCGCAACTTAATTAAGAACCCCATAAGAGCTCCTACTGTGAAGCTGGCACCCTTTTTTTCAGAAATATATATTTTTTTCAGATTTCTTGATAGATAAGTCATAGTTATAGAGTTCTCGGTACAAAATTTCAATAGTTATGCAGAATTTAGCGAAGAAAACAACATTGTATAACAAAGCTGATTCAAGAACCCTTTCCTTTTGATACAATTCTTCCTGTTGCCACCATAAATCACTTGTGCATAGATTCCAACTGTACTGATCATTACAAAAATACAACCATTGACCAGCGGCGCACTTTTCTTGCAGCGTTGTACAGAGCATTCGGCTTATCCGCTGTGAAAATACCACACTTAACGCTATTGTAAAAGTTACGGTGGATGGCTTCCGTTTATCTACAATGTCAGCATCTATCGAATTATCTTCATGCAAACGTGATGCCTGGATCACTCACTTCCCCTTTTAGGTACGGAGGAAACTAGAGTTCAGTCTTGTGGAAGGCAAAAAAGGAAATGTGGGCAGCCCTTCTTTTACTGATAGCAAACTCTAGAGAAATCTCCACACTTGTTTTTCTTCATCATGCCAACAAAAGAAAAACTCTCCCTTCATAGCTCTATTGTCATTCCAGTACTAGTAAACCAGTTGTCCGCTTTCACATTTCGACCTGACTGATATATAGGTTTACACAGTCACAGAACAACATCAAATTGTTTATTGCTCAGTTGGTAAATCCTTCTGGTTGCAACACAGCGTATATTTCCAAATTTTATAGGTAAAATACTTAAGAATCCACACTTAAGAATCCATACTCGTTTGTTTTGATTGATACATATTGGCGAAAACTGTACCTTCCACAGAATCCTTCCAGCTTCTTGCCTACTGTAACATTTTCTCCAAGGGTGTAAGATTTGTGGTAGTTGCGTACAAACACAGTAAATATTTCCCGAATAGCTGTTAGCTTGTCTAATTGTCTCCTTTCATCACGAATAGCGCGACTGTAAAATCTAAGTCTCTCCAGAATAAATTTGAAACGTTTTATGTTCGTTTGCGAGGTGAAATTTTTCAATGCCACCACCATCAGTTCCACACAGATCTTCCAGGCTTTATCTGTTACTTTTGTTAACAACAATTAAAAACAAGAGACTGATGAAGGCTTTCAATTCAATATCATCTATTGATTTTACCCCTCTCTCACGCTGAAATGAGGCTTTGATGCTCTCAAAATTCTGATTGGAATACAAAACTACAATAGACAAATATCGTTATCTATGAGGTAATTACAGCATCACAAATGCTGCTTTGGCTGCACCTATTGGTACAGGGAAATTTCGAATAATATTATGCTCTTCGAACAATATGCTTCGAATTTCTTCAACATTATCTAGTACTTCCCACTTAAAATAATAAAATTCCTATAAAATAACGCAACCAGGCGCAGTGTATTAATCTGATATTTGACGTTCAGACAGCGGACACTGACTATTAAACAGTTCAAACAGAATTTAAGTGCAGTTTACATTCTGGATTAGCTTTGTACTACTTACTACGTTGATAAACAAATAAACTAATCGCTGAAATGAAATACGAAAGGGCACAGTGGATAAAAACGAGCAATCGGCTCATATCTCATCAAGAGAGCATTAGCGTCGATACTGAATCATACATACAACAATGAAAGGCACACATGAAGTGTATATTTTTAGAATCAGGAAGAACCAGATGAATTTTATCACGTAAAACAGTAATTGTTTTGAACTCTCATGACATCCAGGACCCACTAACAGCTAAAAATATGCCCAGGACCCTCATGGATGAAAGTTATATTGCAACATCACCAGCCGCTAGGATACATAAAAACATGTGCTGTGTGTAACGAATAAATTTGAAATTGATGTCGTTAATATTGTTGCAAACATTTGTTCTAGTTAGAAAGGAAGTGTGGAAGTTTGATGAGTTACACTACAGCGAGAGTTAAAAGTCTTTACAATGTATAGAAATGTAAGTATATTTACTGAATATATCGTACAAACGAACTAAGTAGTATGTTTAAATCCTAATTCAATACATGACTGATAGAGGTGTTATAATGTTGAGGGGATACAGTATTAAAGTTAATAAGAAGTTCGAAATTTGTAAATAAGAACCTCGTTTATTTGGTCCTCAATAATCCGGATTTCCGGTTTATCCGGATTCATATTTTGTGTCCCTTGGTATTTTTCTCTTTTTTTTCTTATAACACGAAGATGTGTAGTCGGTGAGGTACATAGGCTGCTTATCACCAGGCCGGTAATTTAGTCTATTACTGAGTGATAAGGAACTCGGAGTGTGTGAATGACATTGTTTCTCAAGTATTGTACATTAATATAACGGTGTATTGATGCCCATCAAGTAAGTTGCATAGTAACCACGCCAACAGCACTCCACCACAGCTCATTGTACCTCTGGTGCGATTCTCGACAGGTGTGACACCATCTGGTTAGTGGCGCGTGTGAATGTATCTGCTCTCTCAGCCATCTGTTTGTTTTGCACTGACGAGCCTTCTCTCCTTGAATCATCTAAGCGTGCACATCCCACGCTTCCACCTACAGTTACTACAGTCAGTCTTAAGAAGGTGTACTGGCATTTGTATAGTGCTGAACATTTAGACTTTTTGTATTTAGTAGAATATACATCCGGTTTTCGATTTTCGGTTTTCCAAAATAAAAGTGAGAATTTACGATCGTACTCATGGCTGTACTTCCAGCAGTACTTCATCTCCTGCGTTCCCAATTTCGTAGAAGTTGTCCTACGAAAATTGCAGAAGAAGCACTCCTGGACGAAAGGATATTGTGACGATATTCTTTGGTCACAGCCTGGGGTTAGAGACCCGGTCCGGCACACAGTTTTTATCTGCCAGTAAGTTTCACATCGGCGCACACCCACTGCAGAGTGAACACACAATCTATTTCATAATCTACTGGCACCATAAAGATGTTATGAGGGTTTTTAAAAGAACTCTTTCGGTGCTATCCAGAACTGGCAGCAAAAGGGTTTTGCCAATTAATTATAATGTAGACCAAGTGGGTCTCTCGAAAATGCTATTATCTCATTAACTGTTATCCCCACAAAAAATGTTATTACAGTTGTCGGTAGAACTCGTAGGGTCGTATTAAGATATGCCGTCTGATCTTTTGTACGAATTTATTAGTTTTACATGACAAAAGTGAGTCCCACATTAATTATCTCACATAATGTCATCGTCACAAATAATGTTATTATAGTTTTTGGTAGAACTCTGTGGGTGATATTCAGAACTGTCATCAGAACTATTCTACGAATTTTGCTATATTAGAGAAAGTGAGTATCAGATTAAAACAATTATTGTATAAACTATTATCGCCACAAAAATGTTCTTACCATTTTCAATGCAACTCTTCCGGTGCTATCCAGAACTGCCAACAGAACTGTTATACAAATTTATTTTTTCCAAACTGACAAATAATTTTTTACCATACCAAAATTTTGCCGTGTTATTGTTTTCTTCCCGAAATTCTGTAGAACTATTCGTGTTTTGAGCAGGGAAATCTAGAACTATTGCATATATATCAAGAACTGTGAAAAAAATTTATATTTATCGTAAAAGGGGTTCAAACTTCACGGGAAATGCTCATAAGCATTCCTTAATAATGGCAGTTACTACGCAAACAATTACCTACACAGAATATGTTACTAGTTTTTTTCGATAGAACTCTTACAATGCTATCCAGAGCTGGCATCAGAGCATACGAACAGACATAATTTTTTTTTTGAGTAAGAGTGCCCCACAATTAATCAATTACCATACGAACTATTACAACCACAAAAAATGTTATTATGATTATAGATAGAAGTCTTGACGTGTTAACCAGAACCGTTCATCAAAACTGTTGAACGAATTTACTTTTTCTGTGGAGAAAGTGGGTCTAACATCAAAGCAGTTACCGTATAAACTATCATCGCCACAAAAAGATGTTATTAGGATTTTCGATAGAGCTCTTGGCGTTCTGTTCAGAACTGTTGTACGAATTTACTTTTTGCGAAAATTGACAAAGAATGTATTCGATACGAAAAATTTTTCGAGTATTGTTGTTTTTTTCGCTAAATTATGCAGGACTATTCAAATTTTGTACAAATAACTCTAGAACTATGACATTTCTATCAAGAACTCTGAAAAAATATATATATTTCTGAAGAAAAGGATTCCAACTTCACAGTAAGTGAAGAGGTTCCCTAATTAAATTGCAATTATACCGTAACGTGTTAGCTGCACAAAAAATTGTAATTATGATATTCTATAGAACTATTGGGGTTCTGTTCAGAACTGCCCTCAGAACTGTTGTCCGAATTTACTTTTTGCGAAAATTAATAACGAATGTTTGCTATACGAAATTTTTTTCGAGTATTGTTGTTTTCTTCGTTAAATTCTGCAGAACTATTGAAATTTTGTACAAAGAACTCTAGAACTATGCCATATCTATCAAGAACTCTGAAAATAATATACATTTCTGAAAAAAAGGGTGCCAACTTCACAGTAAGTGAAAAGATTTTCTCCTTAAATTGCAATTATCTCGTAAACTATTAGCTGCACAAAAAAATGTTACTTGGGTTTTCGATAGAACTCTTGGAGTTCTGTTCAGAACTGTGCTCAGAACTGTTGTACTTATTTACAATTTGCGAAAATTGACAAAGAATGTTTTCGATACGAAAATTTTTTCGAATTTTGTTGTTTTCTTCGCTAAATTCTGCAGAACTATTGAAATTTTGTACAAAGAACTCTAGAACTATGCCATATCTATCAAGAACTCTGAAAAAAATATATACTTATAAAAAAAAGGGTGCCAACTTCACAGGAAGTGAAAAGATATTCTCATTAAAATGCAATTATCTCGTAAACTATTAGCTGCACAAAAAAATGTTACTGGCTTTTCGATAGAACTCTTGGAGTTCTGTTCAGAACTGTGCTCAGAACTGTTGTACTTATTTACAATTTGCGAAAATTGACGAAGAATATTTTCGATACGAAAATTTTTTCGAATATTGTTTTCGTCGCTAAATTCTACAGAACTATTGAAATTTTGTACAAAGAACTCTAGAACTATGGCATATCTATCAAGAAATCTGAAAAAAGTATACTTTTGTGAAAAAAAGGGTGCCAGCTTCACAGTAGGAGCTCTTATGGAATTCTTAATTAAGTTGCAATTACCTCTTAAACTATTACCTGCACAAAAAAATTTCACTAGGATTTTCGATAGAACTCTTCACGTGGTGTCCAGAACTGTCATCAGAACTGTTGTACGAATATATTTATATTTTCCGTAAAGAAAGTGTGTCCCATATTAAATCAATTTATCTCAAACCATTATCGCCATAGAAAAATGTTGTTGGGATTTTCGATAGAGCTCTTCGGGTTCTGTTCAGAACTGTCCTCAGAACTATTGTACAAGTTTAATTTTTACGAAAATTGACAAAAAATGTTTTCGATACGAAAATTTTTTCTAATTTTGTTGTTTTCTTCGCTAAATTCTGCAGAACTATTGAAATTTTGTACAAAGAACTCTAGAACTATGCCATATCTATCAAGAACTCTGAAAAAAATATATATTTCTGAAAAAAAGGGTGCCAACTTCACAGTAAGTGAAAAGATTTTCTCATTAAAATGCAATTATCTTGTAAACTATTAGCTGCACAAAAAAATGTTACTTGGATTTTCAAAAGAACTCTTGGAGCTCTATTCAGAACTGTGCTCAGAACTCTTGTACTTATTTACATTTTGCGGAAATTGCCAAAGAACGTTTTCGATACGAAAATTTTTTCGAATATTGTTGTTTTCTTCGCTAAATTCTGCAGAACTATTGAAATTTTGTACAAAGAACTCTAGAACTATGCCATATCTATCAAGAACTCTGAAAAAAATGTATATTTCTCGAAAAAGGGGTGCTAACTTCACACGACTCCTCTCGCAGTGTCCGGAGCAAGTATGGTGGGTCTGACACACCGGTGTCAATGTGTTCTTTTTTCCATTTCCAGGAGTGTATGTTTCGGCATCACCAGCAGATTTGCATAGTGTAGAAGATGCAGGATGGTTCATAGATGATCCAGAGGATCGAACAGTTGCAGAATACAAGCGATTTACAGCCTGCATACCTTTAAAAATGCTTATGGGGGAGCTTTGAGGACATGATCCAGATTATTATGAACGCTAAACAGGAACTCATTCTGGTGCGGAGTGCGACACACAATAAGTCATATGTTCAAAGACCTCAAGAGGAGAATGTGATAACAATCAACAAGAGAATATGGAAAATGCCTCACATCAGTGTATCAGATGAGAAGCGTTTGAAGCTTCTAAAAGTCCTGAATTCAGGCACATTTCTGTCACTGAGATTTCGCTTGTGGGAGATTTTTGAATACCTAGTGTTGCCGACTGCAAGCAGACAAACATGGGCTATTAAAACCTCCAGCCATCTAGAGACATCCAGATTCATCATATTTGCATTTCAGACTGATGGAAGAAGTAATATAGCAAATCATTCCACTGTGTTCGATAACTGCAAGTTAACTAATGCCAAAGTCTACCTCAATTCAGAATTCTACCCATATGACAATCTACATCTGCAGTGGAATCAAAATGTATACAATGTAGTGTATGACATGTATGCAAGGTTTCGCCCTTCTTATTATGAAATTGCTGAAGGAGAGGATGGAGGGTGTCTACTCTGTCCACGTAAGTTCAAAGGCTTTCACCGATCATCATAATAGTCTGCTTGAAACAGAATGAGATAATTCAGTCTGGACCTGTAGATGTGTGAACTGAATTTAAATCATCGACAGATTTCCCAGAACACACTGCCGCGTATGCTCTAGTTCTAGATGAACGTGTGATTAACTACTGCCCACTCACAGGTGTTGTGCAGCGAGCTGTATAAATGAATAGATACTGCTCCGTACCTAGAGCACTTCACGATGATGTGTCACGGTGTGAACATCATTGCGGATGCTCGGAGTTTCTGTGACAGTGAGCGTAGACAGTTCATATTTAAAGACGTTGCGTTTGTAGCGTACACACAACATGCTGGAATAATAGAGACATTCCCCGCAAACATTGCATCACCAAGATCTTTCAAGCAAGAGAAGTGTGCTAAGGCAAGGAAGAGCACAAAGTTGTTATCAGATTTCTACCACGGAATTCACTGGGATGATCCTGGCATACCCTATAAAGATATGGTGACTGTGTTTAAATTATTTGATCACATGGACACCATCGTCTGCATGAAGGGGAAGGACAAGAGCTCATGGGTGCATCAAATCTTCTATTTAAGACCTGGAATTCTACGGCTGTCCATCTATCCATTGACCCAAGAACATCTATCAAAAAAGTGCTACTGTATCTGCTTATGAAAATGTAAAATTACTTTTAAGTTGGATGAGAAATAAATAATTTTTCTTCCCTAACAATCCTTGTATACTTTTTCTTTTTGACACCTGCGTCCTTAGAATCTACGTTTTAATGATGATACTATACCTGCATTCCACTAGAACTGTCTGACTCACTTACCACAGCCTTTGTGCGCTGTCACCGGAGGAGTAGCGCTACGTGTGCTATTAATAGAAATGCTTTCACCTCACCCGCAGTGAGTTTACTTTCTCTCTCTGAAATTGTGTCTTAAAGGCAGCACGTCTTCTGGATGCGTGCAATGCAGATCTGAATGCAATCAGTTCTCTTAAATTGTGTGTGTGTGTTAAATGTGCCAAGTCTTGTAGACTTGTGCGGTGCAGTGCAGATGTAACTGCAGAAAGTTCAAACATATACATTTTTAAACAAAAACATAATGATTAGGGTTTTTTTGAATAAGAACAGTGATTTAGGGTAACGAATTTTTTTCCTTTATTAACTTCAATTCAGTTCTTGAGTTTACAATTTAGTTCATGATGTACAATATATATATATAGTTATTGAGATACATTATCAGTTCAACGCAGTGATACTCTTAACTTCTTATTATTACTAGAATCCAACACATGTTGGAGATTCCTCGAGCAGAATATTTTTTCCTTATAGTACCATACTTAAAACTAAAGCAGAGGTATTGACTAACTTACTTACATGCTAAATACTACAGTTAAAGAAATTCCATCCAAACAGACTATATTGAATAGAGCTGCTCTGTGAATCAACGTTCTCCTACTTAACTAGATGGCTCTAAATATTTTCCATTAAATAATTAATTAATTGAGTGGGTCCAACTTAACGAGACAAGTTCTATATATATGTGAATGAAATATACATTTATCATTGAAATACTTTAATAACATCAGCTTTTAATTGGATGGTTCCAACTTAACTGAGCAGCTCTAAATATTTTTTGAACTGGGTGGCTCTAGACATTTTCCACCACAGACAGCTGAAATACTTTAATAATGACAATTAATTGGCTAGCTCTAAAGCATCCAACCTAAACAGCTGTACTAAAGAAAAAAATATTTGGATGGAAACAAAACTACTTTGACTGGATGGCTAGAGGTAGATGAAGCTTAAACACTACTCTATTTACACACACACACACACACACGGATAACGAAAGAGAGGCAGTAATATTTTTTCAGCGTATTTTGCCTATATATAAATAAAGTCGCAATAATTTTTTTCATTTTCCAACACATGGTGCTTATATATTTAGACACACACACATTCACACCATGCATCACACACACAATCAATAATTACACTATGATAAAAGAGCCATACTATTTGATGCATAAACCCCCTCACCCCATTCACACACTCTTTCTCTCTATATCTCTCAATCAGAGTAATCAAGTAAATAGTGTGAGTATGGGAGGGTTTCCTCCCCGTCCTCAAAAATGACTCTTGCAGTAGACTTTACACTTTGTGACCTTGTGATCGAATACTAGTTTGCTGAATGATGTGTGGAGGAGCACCTTGAATGCTGCAACCATACAGGCACTGCAAATAGTCTTCAACTGTGAGATCTTGAGATGCCGCACATTAACACCCTTTGCCCGCCTTTGTGTGCCCCCATCTATTGTATGATATGCATACATTTTGGATGTCAATCCCACAAACTCTACAATCAGTAAACCATTCGCCTCATCTTTCATGAGACCGACAACCTTCTTGTTCTTAGGAACAACATTGTAAGGATTATCGACCTCATAAGAAGACATGTCGAATTCTTTACCATGGCACCTAATTACTTCACATGGATTGCAGTTCTTGATCCAGTAGATAAAGCTGTCTTTATCGATATAAAGCAACTTTGGTTCTACGAAATAAGGTTTACTCGTAGTGGAAGCAGTACATGTTGAATTTGAAGATATCCAATATGCACATCCCCAAATAAATAGGCTTCGTAAACTCTACTGCAGTCTTCGACATCTCCACAGCGACAAAGTTTTCATTGAAGTTGGTGGAATGCTTAAAATTTGGCCTGGCGATACACTTTCTCACGCCACAATGCCCTTCCCATGCGGTTCTAATCAAAATATCGCGTTTATTTCTTACATTCTGCCTAGTTTTCCCCAAAATGGAATTATTCATTGATTTATAAAAATCTTTTTCAAAATCATTACTCACAACCACCGTCTTTTCGGTATTTAGTTCAATATACTCCTTCAACCAGGGGGATTGCTTGAAGGAGATAGCCTGGGTGATTCTAACAAGCTTCATACCTAATCTGAGGCACCGCTGGAGGTTACGATAATGAATAACATACCTGTGCTTCTCTCCAACAGTAGCCATCAGCTTAGGGGTGGTGCTTCCTCGCTGAATTTGTTGCCCTGGACATAATGGAAAGTCTCTTGTCTCCCCATGCAAATTATTAGGATATATGATGTCTGCCTCAAGCATATACCCTACATCAGAATCGGCCGCAAGACCCATTATTTTTCCACCTAATCCCTTCTATTCGTTTCCGGGCACCCATCAAAACCCACCAACCACTGTATCACGGCATGCCTGTATAAGTTGTTCACATCTAAGTACATAATGTAACTCGAATCAAGGGATGCGCTAAACCCAACACCCATCCGTGGGCTATTTGCCTTGGCATGTCTGTGAACGCATTGACGAAGTCCCCCACGGATCCCACGCTCAAAAAATAGACGCATTGCAGCATCAGTCAAAACTTTGATGTTGCGCCCCATTTTTTTGAGCATAGCATCCCAGGGCAACACAGGTGCCGGCTAATAAAAGGTGGGGTCTAAAGAGTACATGGCCATTGATACACTCCGGAACTTTTCGAAAACATCTGCAAGCAAACGCACATCTGTGTCCATGTATAGTGTTGCATATTCTCCCAAATTGGGGATCTTGAATTCCTGCCAGACATTTACGGCATGCTCATAATCTGCTGTAGTTATGGCATCGCCTGGGGGAGTATTGGTAAATGCAGATATGTCGGGAAGCCTGGTTTCATTGAGTTTTGCCATACTATCAACATACTCATATGGGAAAACTCCTTTCCTAGTCACAAGTTGGAACTTTTCCTCATCAGTAAATGCAGATCGAGTGATATGCAAATCATTCTGAGGTAAAGTTCAACTAGTTTCTGGAGTGAAGTCCGCATAAAGTGTAAAGAGTCAAGGAAGCATAGTGTAATTTTTGGCGTCATTCGTTTTGAGAAAGAATTGTGTTTCTCAACACTTTCAGGGAGGATACTGATCTGATGATTCTTCATACCAAAATTAGCCAAGTGCTCAACGAGAAAATTAGCATCATACCCACTCAAATTATGAAAAAGGACAGGTATGTGCCATAGTAACTTCAAATTGTATGCGTTATGAGCTGCACCGCACAACTTTCCCTGTAAGATGGCAATGATCTCTACGGGGAGTTTCCACTTTTCTATCTAACAGTAGCCACAAATATGACAGTTAACCGCCTTTTCATACAGTTCATCATCTTCATTTGGTTTTGCCCTGGGAATGTTGGTGCTGTAGGGCTTATCAACTTCCCATGAAAGTTTTTCAAGCTCTCTGAGGAGCCAAACCGCAGGATCATCCCCGACATAAGACTCATAGCGGTTAAGTTTAGAATCATATCCACATACAACTTGGAACACTGCCGCATAAGGTACATGTTTTTGTGTGAAGGTTGTATGTGAGGCTAATGGGTTCCCTTCACAACGAATAATAGGAGCCAGCAGGCATTCAAAGTCGGCGTACACTACGAAAGGACTACGAAAATTATTTTCCTCTGTGGGCATAATGACGTACCGGGTCCTTGGAAGCACAATCTAATAGATGCATCGCTAATAACTCTTCTGATGAAAAATAATTCAGACACCTTAAACAGATATGTTGTTTATGGTCATGTTTATTTAGTTGGGAGGAAAGGAGTCGGGAAGTGTCTTTGATACAAACATAGTGGTAATTATCACCTTCAGAGAAGAGCAGCACGTTTACCTGCATATTTTGAGAAATGTGTGCTTGTCTTGCTCATCTGACTTGCCTTTCTTCTCCAGGCCATAAATGTGAACCGATATGCCGGTATTCTGCACCTCAAATTTAGGTATGTCCTGAATCTATACAGGGAACTCTATACCATCAAAGTCATAATATGTCTTTATATCACGGACTTTGTAACTGTTCGGACGCTGCGAATGATCTGTGTGTTTGTACTTTCTCTCACAAGCCAGGATTGACCATGCAAAACAAGCTTGATCCTTTCTATTTTCAACATTAATGCATGCCTTCTTGTTAGCTATATCCTGAGGGAGCTTAATATAACTGAACCCTCCATTAACCGGTGGTGTGGTATATGGCCGAGCGCTTTAGTGGACCCACATACTTGTACCTCGGAAAATCGGGCCATAATAGCGCTCAAAGTGGATTCATGATACCACTCAGCAATGGATGTGTTCCGAGAAATATCGTCATTATCACTCCATATATAGTGCAGAGATGTAGCCTCTGAATCACCTGAATGTTTAGGTGGATGTTCAACTCTCAGCATATTACTGCACTGCGTTTAATGTCGTTAAATCTCGGATTGTCTAGGACTTTGAGGAGCTCAGTTTCCAAGCCAGAGAGGCACACTTCCAAAAACCCGACAGTGTCGCGATACCTCCCTGCCAGATTCTGAATCCTTGTGAATGCGATGCGCCCCTCAAGAGCCCTAGCAGCTGCTGAGTATTCTAGAGGGGTCATTATACCATTACTCTGACGTCCTTCACTATCAATAGGACGGGGGAGAGCACTACGCTAACCACAGGGTAATCAATATTACTAGTATTACTGCTACAGGGCTGGTGAGGATGCGTCAACTGTAGGGAGGTGTATGCACCTTGGTACACACACCTTTCGTTGACGGTGGGCACGACCTGTTTGAGGAGGTGGAGGCGATGATGGTCGGTTGAACAACCGGGCTGCGGCGATGGCTCCCGGGGTCTGGTGTCCCCATTACCGACTGGTGAGGTGGGAGGCAGATGCCCCTGTTCGTCGTCTTCTGCCGGCTGAGTTGCCCACGGGTACCAGAGGGCTTACGGCACCGCGGGAGCAGGTGCTGCTGTCGCCTCTCGCACAGCTGTGATCGACGCTATACACGGCGCTGTGTGTCTCTGTGGTGTGCGGCCAATTCCCACCCCCGCAACGACAGCTCTAGATACACGATGTACTTCGTGTGATATGCCTGTAACATAAATAAGAAGAAATAAGTTTAGTGATCTAGATTTAAAACAATAAATAATAACACTAAACAATGGTAATTATTTGCTGTAATGATAAAGTTCAAAAATATTCACCTTCTCCACTCTGGCTCCCTGGCTTGAGCAACTTGTCAGCACATTCATTGAGGTCTCCCACCGACTCAGATATATCTACCACCTCATCTAAAAGGGCCATGAGCTTGCGCCTTTCGGATTCTTCTTCTTCATCCGCAGCGGACGCCATCTCGTGAACCCAGTCAGGGATTTCACCACTGCCTTGCACGACACCCTCACCTGCTTCCTCTCTATGTATTAAATCATGTAGAAAGGAAAGAAAAGAATATGTCTCAGACAGCTCAATATAGGCACTTGGAAAACCAATATATATTACACGAAATTATTTTATGTAAGAACTACATTTTACAAATGTACTTACATTCGCGCTGTGTCTCAGCCCTCTCGACCTCTAGCTGATCGGTAGCTCAGCTAACATGCGAGGGATGAAATCTAGAAATACGGAAAAGACTGAGTATAATATCCAGTATAGAAAAAAAATCTCTGTAGTATACACACACACACACACACACACACACACACACACACACACACACACACTCACTGTGTTGAAAGGTGCAGCAGTCGGTAGACTGGCCCAATAGATATAACACATAACACAGACATAGAATCTGTCAAAGGACACAGCAGTTTGTGGTCTGTGGCTGAAACAGATATAACACATAACACAAACATAGAATCTGTTAAAGGGCGCAGCAGTCTCTGTAGACCGCGGTCCAAAACAGATATAACACACACAATCCATCAAAGGATGGAGCAGACTGTGGTCCAAAATAGATAAAGCACAAACAAACATTGAATACAGACACAGCATCTGTTAAAGGGCGAAGCAGTCTTTGGACTGCGGCTCAAACAGATATTTGAACACCGAAAAAGTACTTACTGGGTAATTGATCTTCATCTCCTCAGTTGCGCTTGTCGCTGCTGCTGCTGTCGGTAAGCTTCATGATGCTGATGGAAGTACAACAATTTACCTCTGACGAACTCGAACTACAGAAGCAGACCGAGGGCGAGTTCTGTTGTGGTTTGGCTTATATAGCTTCTTCTATGATGTCGAATCACGTCACTGATGCAGTAGCCAATAGGAGTGCAGCATTTTAGGGGTGGAGGGTGTTATGTCATGAATGAATGATGACTGCTCTCCTAGTGGGAAAACCTCGAACTTCTCATTTTATCATTGAATCTCCAAATGACTCATACAGTTATCGAATATCATTAAAATTGGGTTGGAATTAATTAATTAGGTAATTCATACCTTAGATGCGCTAAGTGCCACATGTTCCATTACAATCGTTAGCATATTTCTACAAGACGATTTGTGGCATCTGTACGGGCGTGCGGGCTAGAGGCCAATGACGTCAGCATTCGTGCACTCACGGGCTATACATGTGGTGCATGTCCGAAAGCACCCTCTGGGTACTAGACCACGTGGTGAACACATTGTATGCCACCATCTTGGGTAATGGTGCTCGAGTCATCAGCTGACGTTACGGTAGTGCCCTCTGGTGGTGGTGGTGGTGGTGGTGGTGCTGTGTACTAGGTCAGTTTGAGTCCAAACCTCATGGCAAACACAGTGTTTCCAGCTATTTCCCCCCACCATCTTGGATTATGTCACAGATGAGCGCACCCTCTGGTGGTGGTACTGTGTATTAGGTCAGTTGGAGTCCACACCTCATGGCGAATACACTGGATTTCTGTACTGCATGAAATTGTTTAAATAAAGACACTGGCCGAGTCCTTTCCCTGCTAATCCCTAGGAGGATGTGGTGGTCGGGTGACTTAGCTTAGTGGAGGTAACCTTTCTTTTGCGCCATTTTCTTAGCTTAGTAGAGATACGCGAATTGACCTTTCTTTACCGCCAAAATTCAAACTTGGTGTCAGATCCTAGGAGGAGGCGGCGCTTGGGTGACTTAGGTTAGTGGGGGTAGCCCAAGCGACCTATCATCTCGCAGTTTTCTTGGCTTAGTAAAGACAACCGTGGTGTAATGTATTATCTTGTTGGAATTTGAACTTCCCACCATTTTCTGTCAGAGGGGTGGGGAGGGGAGGGGAATTAGGTTAGTGGAGGTAGCCCAATTGACCTACCTTCCCACTAAAATCCGCCATTACAGATAACGTCATGGCCGCCATCTAGGATGACATCATGCACTGTTGCCATGTCTACATGCCGCCATCTTGGATGACGTCATCGCCGAGATCTTGGATACATGTGGCAACAATGCAGAGTGGCTCAGAACCGGCCTTGTCCCAGTACTAATGTGTTCGAGGAGGTGATTAAGTTTCTAAGTCGAATGTGAAAAAATATATAGATTTTTATTCATAAAACTGGACTTTGTCTATTTTACTGAAAAACAGGACATTTATTGTGATTGGAAATGTTTTGCTTTATCATAGGAATGAAGTTGATGTTAAATAAATAATAATCAAACGCTGAACAGGATGCATTTGGAGGGAAAGCGGGGCTTCGGCGGCGAGGCATTTTGGCGAAGTAGGTGCCTTGAAATTGTTAGCGCAGTAGCTCTATCTCGTAGTTTGTGTATGTATATGGATGAGAAGGCAGTCTTTAAGGACGAGGATCTCCCACTGGCTTCAGTTAGGGTGATTTTTTAGTAGTCGTGTGTAGTCAACTCTGACGTCAAACTTGGATAGATGGTATATGCTTGGAGCTAATAGACTTTTTTTAAACTCATCTCTGTCGACAGCAGGATCTAGTGAGTTGAACATTTTTCCCTTAGCTTGTAGGTGTAGGGTAGAGTTTGAGAGTTTCTGTCGCTGGTTTCGAGTGATATAATTTTTTCCCAAACAAGATAACACGAGTTGTCAGTTTTGTGAAGTACTGCCGTTCTTGTGCAGTGCTATGCATATAGTTGTGTAATTAAAGCATGATAAGGTGAGTTATATAGTTAGTTTTTGCGATTTTAAGCCGTCCCTATGCAGCACTATGCATATAGTTGTGTACTTAGGACCGATCTTTGTGATTAATTATGTAATTAGGATGGATATTTGGGGGAAGGACAGGGGAGGAAGTCGGCCGTGCCCTTTCAAAGGAACCACCCCGGCATTTGCCTGGAGCGATTTAGGGAAATCACGGAAAACGTAAATCAGGATGGGCCGAACGCAAGACTGAACAGTCATCCTCCCGAATGTGAGTCCAGAGTGCTAGCCACAGCGCGACTTTGTAATTTACGAGTTATTTGCGTCTCTGCACATCAGTGTAATGTATTATTATTTAGGAGTAGTTTAGAGGTCTGTAAACTGTATATAGTGACTCTAAGCACATTAGGGTGAGTGCTTTTGCATCAGCATAATAAATAAATTAGGTAATTAGGTGAAATTCGTAGCTAAATAAATTGTTCAAAAAAATAAATAAAGTACTATCCCTCCTCTCTCCAGCAGCCCAGAACAGGCTGATTCGTTTTTTCACACGAATTCTCCTCCCCTCCAGACCGCTGGCATGACGAGTGTTTTGTATCAGTTTAATAAACTAGTTGAGATCCGATGTATGTAGGAAATGTGGTTGGGTGACGTTGAAAAGTAGTTGAAACTAGGTATTTGGAAGTGCAGCGAACACCTTTTGTTGCCTATCTGAATGAGCAGTGGGGGCAACACCATACTAACCTCCCTCAGCAAAATTCATGCAAATTTTCCGGGAGGATAGTAAACACATTTGATGGCGGTAGTGGGTCTAATTGTTAATATCCAGCGCATGTAATACAGCTATCGATTTCTCAGCCTCTTGTGGTGGTAACACGATCTAATGCTGTAGGTGGATAACAAATTTAAAGAACTTTAAACAAATTTAAAGAAACTGAGAGTAATTTAAACAAATTAAAAGAAATTTATAGTAATTATATTCGAATTAAATGAGCAGCCTCTAGTGGGTTGCGACACCATACCAACTCCCCTAAGCAAAATTTTCCAAGAGGATGGCTAACACAATTGATGGTGGTACTGTATGTAATTGTTTAAATAAAGACTTATGTCCAGTTCCTAGAAAGAGGTGAGTTACGTTAGTGGCGGTAGCCCAACTGCCCTTTCTTTCCCACCATTTTTAGATAACGGTACGCGCATCATCAGCTGAGGTCACGTGATGTTACGTTCTTGCGTCACAGCCCCCATCTTGGATAACGGTACTAGCATCATCAGCTGACGTCACGTGATGTCAGGGGTGACGGCGGCCTTTGGGATGACCTACTTTGGGGTGGCGTCCTGGTTGCCCTACTACTAACATGTAACTCTTTTGTATCGGTTGTGAATAAATAGTTGCCACTAATTAAGTTCCAATCCTCATAGTTGTAATTTTCACACCTGCCAACAGCTGCTTTCTTTGGGATTGGAATAATTATATTTTTCTTTAAGTGTGAGGGTATTTCTCCTGTCTCATACATCTTGCTCACCAGATGGTAGAGTTTTGTCAGGTCTGGCTCTGCCAAGGCTATCAGTAGTTCTAATGGAATGTTGTCTACTCCTGGGGCCTTGTTTCGACTTACATCTTTCAGTGCTCTGTTAAATTTTTCACACAGTGTCATATCTCCCATTTCATGTTCACTTAAGTCCTCTTCCATTTCAATAATTTTGCCCTCAAGTACATCGCCCTAGTATAGACCCTCTATATATGCCTTCCATCTTTCTGCTTCCCCTTCTTTGCATAGAACTGGGTTTCCATCTGAGCTCTCGATATTCATACAAGTGGTTCTCTTTTCTCCAAAGGTCTCTTTAATTTTCCTGTAGGCAGTATCTATCTTACCCCTCGTGAGATAATCCTCTACATCCTTACATTTGTCCTCTAGCCATGCCTGCTTAGCCATTTTGCACTTCCTGTCGATCTCATTTTTGAGACGTTTGTATTCCTTTTTGCCTGCTTCATTTACTGCATTTTTATATTTTCTGCTTTCATCAATTAAATTCAATATCTCTTCTGTTAACCAAGGATTTCTACTAGCCCTCGTCTTTTTTATGTATTTGATCTTCTGCTGCCTTCACGATTTCATCTCTCAAAGCTATGCATTCTTCTTCTATCGTATTTCTTTCCCCTGTTCCTGTCAATCGTCCCGTAATGCTCTCTCTGCAACCTCTGGTTCTTTCAGTTTATCGAGGTCCCATCTCCTTAAATTCGCACCTTTTTGCAGTTTCTTCAGTTTTACTCTACATTTCATAACCATTAAATTGTGCTCAGAGTGCACATCTGCCCCTGGATATGTTTACAATTTAAAACCTGTTTCCTAAATCTCTGTCTAACCATTATATGATCTATCTGAAATCTTCCAGTGTCTCCAGTCCGCTTCCACGTATACGTCTACATCTTCATCTACATTGATACTCTGCAAATCACATTTAAGTGGCTGGCAGAGTGTTCATCGAACCACCTTCACAATTGTCTATTATTCCAATCTCGTATAGCGCGTGGAAAGAATGAACACCTATATCTTTCCGTACGAGCTCTGATCCCCTTATGTTATCGTCGTGATCGTTCCTCCCTATGTAGGTCGGTGTCAACAAAATGTTTTCGCATTCGAACGAGAAAGTTGGTGATTGGAATTTCGTGAGAAGATTCCGTCGCAATGGAAAACGCCTTTATTTATTGATTTCCACCCCAAATCCTGTATCATTTCTGTGACATTCTCTCCCATATTTCAGGATAATACAAAACGTGCTGCCTTTCTTTGAACTTTTTCGATGTACTCCGTCAGTCCTATCTGGTAAGGATCCCACACCGCGCAGCAGTATTCTAAAAGAGGACGGACAAGTGTAGTGTAGATAGTCTCCTTAGTAGGTCTGTTAAATTTTCTGCCAACAATCTTCTGTCATAATTGTTAAACTAAGTTTTATCTATGATTAAGTTATACTCTGTGCAAAAGTCTACTCCGATTCCGTATTCACCTACTACTTTTCCTTCTCTTCCTTTTCCTACTGTCGAATTCCAGTCCCCCTTGAGTATTACATTTTCGTCTACCTTCACTAGCTGAATAATTTCTTTTATCTCATCATACATTTCTTCAATCTCTTCGCCATCTACGGTACTAGTTGGCATATAAACTTGTAGCACTGTGGTAGGCCTGGGCTTCGTGTCTACCTTGGTTACAAAATGCGTTCACTATGCTGTTCGTAGTAGCTGACCCGCGCTCCTATTTTTTTATTCATTATTAAACCTACTTCTGCATTGTCCCTAACTGATTTTGTATTATGTATTTGTACTATGTATTGAGATAAATTAGAGCAAATGCCATTTTTTGACGTTTATCATTGCTGTAGTTGATCTGTCCCGAGCAATACTCAGTTATTGATTACTTGCTAATTTTTTTTTAAGTGTTTAAAATGGCCTGTGGACATCACTAAAATTTCTTGAGGTTTTCGTTTGAAAAGTGGTTTGGTGTGCTGTTCTATTTATTGATTGTATTGTGGGCTTACAAGATTGTTTGTTTAGTTTTTTTGTGCTCTCTGATAAATTCTGGATGTTAATGTGTCGGTGTGAGTTACACACGCTTTTCAGTGCCCATTTACTTTTGCCGTGTGCTGTTGACAGTCGTTTTGTTTCACTATTTTGCAGTGTGAAGTGGTTCAGCTGTTTTTAAACACGCCGAATTATTTTCTGATCTTTATGGGCGGACTGACTGCTGTTTCACGGTCGTGGCCACGAGATCCACTTCCTGGGAAGGACCAGGCTCGGCTGCTGGCGAAATTTTAAATCTTCTGAGTTTTCAATCCGGGCTGTAGAGGAATTTGCACGCTCCTAAATTGCGCGAGTTGGACTGCCGTAAAAGGCTAGCAGCCGCCCAGAAAGCGATTTCGACTTGAGGCAGAAATTAAACAACTCGTGGTGCGGCCCGCGAATTAATGTGTGTTATGAGTTTTTCTCTCACGATTTAAATGTGCGAGTCCGCGTCCGACTAGTCTCTCTGCGCTCTTTATTTCCGCCTCGCCCTCTCTCCCTCGGCCTCTCTGATTCCCGGACTTTCTCTTTTGCCTGCATGTTATTTTCGTCCATTCGTTGCTGTGCAGTACAGCATACCAGAATGGAGAAAGAGAGAGATACATCCCGTACGGAATGTGCTAACCGTTAACGGAATTCACTGACTTGGAATAATGAAGCACACACAGATGTTGCTCATTCCGCATTTCTTTTTCCGCTTTGCTGACCCGTCCCTCGGCGATATCACGGTGTGAACTGACGCAGTAGAGTGTTTGTTTGAGTTTTAGTTTCTTAGAATCATCTTTCAGTTTCGAGAAACTGTTGTGGGATTTGAAGGGGATGAAGATTCATGGGTGGCGTAAGTTGCATAAAGATATTCGCATGTTGATAAATTTTATAATGTAATTATCAGTGATAAGTCGTATAAGATATTAGTCCAGAGTGCTTGATACCTTCGGATTAATCCACTCAAACTACGTCAGTCACTTTAATTTCCATCGATGACGCGTTTCCAGAGCTTACAACCTAATCTTCAGGTGGGTCGCTGGATTACATTAGAATCCTCTGTTCTGAACTTCATTTTCTACAAATAACGTATAATTCGTCGCCTTTTATCGTAATGAGGCTTCTTCGCTGGTCGTCGGAGCTCATTTCAAAGCGGGACACGTCACTGAAGACAATTCTACTCCAGTCAATGGGATTTAAGGCCGGAGATGTGTCTGGACGAATGCCAGACGTTTGCCACGCCGGACATTTGCCACACTTGCCCCTTCGCCAGGTAGCTTGAGTAGCGATCCCTCAGGTAAGGGACGCCCTTCCTCGTACTTCTTCTGTCCGCTTTCAAACCGCCGTCTCCACATCTTACTCGATACAACCAGTACGTAAGGGATCTTCTTCTTCGACATCTTGGGCAAATACAGAGCTTCTTTTCCGAAATCGAAATATTTATGACTTTTGGGGAACGAAAGCAATACCGACGACTATGTCAGTATGTAATTAGTTTTGCCAAGTATAAATATAGATCCCTCTGTCTGTACAGTAGCTTACTTTCACGCTTACCGATTGCGATAGATGCAGTCCATCGGCATGGGAGCAACAAGAAAGGAACGATGTAAAGAGAATGCGAATGTACGCTTGTCATTTCTTTCTGATCACTGCATTTGTGCCCACTTTAATTAGTACAAATCCATGCCCAAAAGACAATAAGGAAAGAAGAAATGGGAATATGAATGTTTGAAAAGAAAAACGACACACACTATATTAATTTACTCTCTAAAATCCGATATCCCTTGCGGTGAAACATTAGTTCATAAAGTGTAACGGGACAGTGTTCAAAACATGACTGAAAATACGTTCACTAAATAGCGATAAGAACATCTATGATTGACATGTCATCTAAAGCCGATGTACAATTTTAAAATGTTAGAAATATGGACATGAAGTAATACAGAATGCTATGCTTGCAACGTACGTTGTTGTTCTACATTGTTTAGCTCTGGTATTTACAGGGTCACAGAGAAAGCATCCTAGGTTTTGGAGGGAAAAGCCGTAATTGCAATGATCTGCTCTACAACAGAAACGATAAGCACAACTTAAGGAAAAATAATGTAACGTGTGTTCCAGCTCACAAGCGACATTGAAGCAGATACTTCCTGTGACTTATTATGGGCAGGCGTTATATTCGACAGCCGGAATAAATTAATAACTGGCTCCTTTTACCGACCCCCGGTCTCAGATGAAACAGTTGCTGAACAGTTCAAAGAAAACTTGAGTCTCACCACAAATAGGTACGCTGCTCATACAATTATAGTTGGTAGTTACTTCAATCTACCTTCTGTATGTTGACAAAAATACATCTTCTGACCCTACTGTAGATAGAAAACAACTTCCGTAATTGTTCTAAATGTTTTTCTTAAAATTATTTTGAACAATTAGTTCACGAAGCCATTCAAATTGTAAATGGTTGGAAACACACTTGATCTCTTAGCCTCAAATAATCCTGTGCGTCACGACGGATATACAAAGTCGTAGCGAGGCTCAATTCCGTAACAAAGAAATTCACCAAAACTAAACGCGAAATATATCTATTTATAAAAGCAGCTGAGATAGTCTCCAATCCTTCCAAACTATGTAAATGAAGACCACATGTGGCTTAAGTTCAAAGAAATAGTATCAACAGCACTCGAGAAATTCATACCAAATAAATTAATAACAGACGGAACTGATCCCCCACGGCACACAAAACACGACAGAAAGCTGCTGCAGGAGCACCGAAAAGGGCACGTATAATTTAGACGAACGCAAAATCTCAAGATTGGCGTAGTTTTACTGAGGCTCGAAATTTGGTGCAGATTTCAATGCGAGATGCATTTAATAGTTTCCGCAACGAAAGTGTCTCTAGAAATGTGGCCAAAGAGATTCTGGTCCTATGTTAAGTAAACCAGCGGAAAGGCTTAGTAAGTCCCTTTACTGCGCGACAGCGCTGAGCAGGAGGAGGGGGAGACAAGGGAGCCAACCCTTCGGAGCAGGTAAAGTCGTGGCAGGTGTCCGGCGTAGCAAATGTCCGCACACCGTCTGGACGCCTCGGGCAGCGTTGGGATGCCTGGCTGACAGGCGGCCGCAGCCGGCAGTACCGGTCTGCGGTGGGGCGCCGTTTCTTTTCACAGCTGGACACTGTTGGTTGTCACCCTAACGACACAGCGGTACGTCAACGATATTCTGCGCCCTGTTTTGTGGCCCTTCTTGGAAAGTCATCCTGGTCTTACATTTCAGAAAGATAATGCCCTCCGGCATACGGCGAAGGATTCTACTACTCGTATTCGTGCTTGCCAAACCCTACCTTGACCAGCAAGCTCGCTGGATCTCTCGCCAACTGAGAACGTTTGGAGCTTTATGCGCAGGACCGTCCAACCAGTTCGGGATTTTTACTATTTAAAGTGCCAAATGGACAAAATTTGGCACTATATCCTCCATGGGGACATCCAACTACACTGTCAATCCGTCTCGAGGAGAATAATTGCTTACTCAAGGGCCAGTGGTAGACCAACACGTTACTGACTTGCTCAGCTTCTGAAGCTCTTTGTCTTGAATATAACATCAAATTCTTATAAAATTGTAATCATTTGTTTGCTTGTACACGTACATCACATCTACCGATTTCCGTCCCACTCTGTCAATTGCTGCGTGGTGCTTCGTGTGTTGTTTATCGAAAAACAGCGAGCCTGACGCAGACGCTTGCGGCGTTGTGCGCTACAAAGTAGACGCAGTCTGATGTCAGATTTCTTGTGTTTGCTGAAACTGGGCACTGGGGACGTTGTTGTGCCCCCTTGGAACGTGAGAGAAAGTTTTGAGTAAATACGCAAAAGCAGTACTTGTCACAAGTAGCGAGTTATAGAAAGACAATTCCACAAAAAAAAAAAAAAGCCCTGGTATTCTGACATCCTGTGTTGCACTGCTTTTCAGTCTCCCCCCCCCCTCCTGCCCCCACACAGACACACACACGCACACACACACACACACACACACACACACACACACACACACGCCTCTGTTTATGTCACTTATTGGATCACTCAACACTGAAAATTGGCGCCACATTGCACAGCACGATGAACGTATGTGTGGTGACATAAGTTATAAAAATTCTTTATTTTGCATCAGAGATGAGAATCAACTGGGATGTGTGTGAAAAACAAACACTGCAAGGCTGGAGAATACGAAAGTACAGAACGTCAGTTGTAAAGCTGTGCTGTGGTACGACGGTCACTTCAAAATGAACAGATGAATTCTTTTGAGAAGTCATACTTTTGTGAAACCATACTTTTGTTCTACATATTAGGTATTCATGAAGGTCATACAAACATTCATCCTCTTATAAACTTAGAATAATATCGTTAACGACTTTCAAGGTGTCAAAGATATTTGTTGTACATGTGATTTGTTTTCACAAGAAATATGAGCTCTCTGGCACTGCGAGCATATTTGTATGCACGCATGATGCATTGTGGAGGATTTCGTGTATTGAGTTTCAGTAGAATAACTAGAACAGTTAAAATTTAAAACCATTTCCTTTTAGAATGGGAGAAAGTGTGAAATTAGTATAAATTGTCATTTTGGAGGGGCCTACTTTATGTGGTGGGACCGTGGTGCAAGCAGCGCAGGTTGTAAATGGTCCAAGCACATCTTGGTCGGCCTCCTCTCGTTGGAAATGCAAGCGTGTAGTCACGATCGTAATTAAGCACATCTTCTAACACTGCATATTTATAATAAATCACCATTTAACGCAGGAACTGGCACTGCAATGTGGCAGCGAACTGAACGATTTCAATGTCCCCGAGAGAGCCAAAAGTAAACAGTTTTCCGAGAATATTTGCGGTCTGTTAGCGTTATGCTGTTCCCGCAAGTGGCGCTGTCATAGCACTCCGTCGAGATGCCAGCTGTTCTTTGTGTTCGTCTGCAGCGACGTGTTGCTGTACAAGTCCCGTGCACTGAGGACGAGGCAGTGACAGACATTCACACGAGACTGAAGAAGATGCGTGTGGATGACGCCACAGATCGAGGTCTATTCGTAATCTCATTTTGGCTGACAAGCGCATAACAGTGAACGAACCCCCAGAAGTATGGAAAACGGAAGTGCAGAACGTGATCTCCTGTGAATCAGTAGCGAGGAGCTGTGCAGTGGAATGCTTCGAGGAGTGAGCAGTGTGGCCTTTCCGTTGGCACGGCTGCACCGCGGCTGGCTGGCTGGCTGGCTGGCTAGACGCGCCAGCTCAGCTGGGGTGCGCGTATTTGTGGCGGAGGCAGCGGCGGCGGCGGCGGCTCTGCGCATGCGCGAGCGCGCGGCCGCGCCGCCCCAGGCCGGGGGCCGCAGCCGGCGGCGGCAGTCGGGGGCGGCCGGCCGCCCGGGGCGTTGCCCTGCTCCACCGGCGCCGCCGACCACATTACGACTCGACCACTCGAACGTTTTCGCTTCCGACCCGACCCAGCGACGAAACGCGCGACACGACGCAACACCTGCCGCTGCGGCGCCATGAAGTTCTACACGAACCTGAACAAGGTAGGCGCCGCCCCCAGCTGGCGGGCACGTGCGTGCCACGCGGCGGCCGGCCCACGTGTCAGGCTGGGACGGCGGGCCGCGCCGACGCCGACGCCGCCACCGACGCATTCCGTGTGGGACCCAGCCGGACTCTCTTGTCATCTGCCCACTGTAATATGTTGACGATGCGATGTCGGCAGTTTCCCGCCTCGATTAACGCTTTTTGTCGCGGTGATCCATTTCAGCGATGACACGTGATCGAAAAACATTTTTTTAAAAAAATTGTATTATTGTGGCACTGGGTTATTCCTAAGTAATATATGACATATACCGTCTTTTGCGACCGTGATAAAAATCTTAGACAACTCCCTTTCGTTTTATTTTAAAGAATCTTCAGTTACCACTCGAACGATATGGTTTTTTCTGACTCCTCTTAAACGGTATTAAATTACTATCATTACTCACGTTTGTTTTGCTGCTTACTACATTCCTAACGTTGTTCTACATACAGGGGTGACCGAGCGTAGTGGCGCAGTGGTTAGCACACTGGACTCGCATTCGGGAGGACGATAGTTCAATCCCGCGTTCTGCCATCCTAATTTAGATTTTCCGTGATTTCTCTAAATCGCTCCAGGCAAATGCCGGGATGGTTCCCTTTAAAGGGCACGGCCGACTTCCTTCCCCGTCCTTCCCTAATCCACTGAGACCTATGACCTCGCCGTTTGGTCTCTTCCTCCAAACAACCCAATCCAACATACAGGTGTTCCGTTTTGGTACGCTGCATTTCACTGACATGGAATGTATTTTTGTTTTCACATTGTGTAGATCCACTTAACACACACATCCATGTCCGAGGGAGGACTTGAACCTCCGCCGGGACCAGCCGCACAGTCCATGACTGCAGCGCCTGAGACCGCTCGGCTAATCCCCCGCGGCTACTTTTTTATGGTAGTGTGGTGACTGACCATGGATGGATATGTCCTGGTTAATGTTATAATGTTTTTGTGGCTGCAGAGCAGTTTTTATTTTTTTACTATATTATATTAGTTTAAATATCCTTTGGTTGCTAACATTTGGTCATTTTCTACGTGTTTCTTTTCTGTTGTTATATTTCTGAATTTGGAAATTTTCTTCTAGTGTTAAGAGATGTTTGTTGCTGAATATAATTATTTTCTTGTTTTCTTCTATTGTGGTATAGTGAGGAATTTCTTGATGTAATGCGCAATGCGTAGGTCACACGTCGACCGACAGATTCTTTCATGGTGTTTACACTTTGCTCGCTGTCGCCTGTCTGGCCGGCGTTCCCCACGCCCCGTGTATTTCTTCCAGTCAGTGCGAAACGAAGCATTCACACGACATGCGTCACTTGCGATCGATATAGCACTTCAGACGTGTGTACCACATAAAGGAAATCAACTGACCCACTGAAAGGGAAGGCGTCTAATTATCCACAATGAAGTCTCTAAAAAAGAAGAGAAGGGAAGGCGTCTAATTATCCACAATGAAGTCTGTAAAAAAGAAAAGAAGAAGAAGTAGATTATGATGGACAACAAAGATACCCTCAGTGTACGTGAGCACTGTTTCGAGGAACTTCAACTGAAGCGGGAAAACGCGAACATCTTGTCATCAGCAAATAGTAGGAGGTATAAAGCAGATGTGGACAGAGCACTCGTGGTGAGCGCGTCGGCGGGGAAACCTGTAGCGGCGGCGTTCTGGACAAGCCGTCTTTCTTCACGACAACTGCTGCTTCTTCTCTTTTTTTCTGTCACCAGCGGTTTGGAAATATGTAA
Source organism: Schistocerca americana (assembly GCF_021461395.2). Lineage (NCBI taxonomy): Eukaryota > Metazoa > Arthropoda > Insecta > Orthoptera > Acrididae > Schistocerca > Schistocerca americana. Next base: position 26,022,603 of record NC_060119.1, on the reverse strand, counting down.
TTCCATTTTCATGTAAACGCTATCGTGTGTTTAACGTGACCAAAAGAATATGTCGAACATACGTTCATAAATTGTCTGTGCTGGAAATGTGCAGAAATAATGTTCGTCCACCGCAACTCGCAGGTTCACAGTGATTGATATCCAGGCTGCCAGTGCAGGGCCTGCTATATGAGAGGACGTTAAGAGAATAACACGCAGCACGTGGCGTTAAAGAAAAATGGTTCAAATGGCTCTGAGCACTATGGGACTCAACTGCTGAGGTCATTAGTCCCCTAGAACTTAGAACTAGTTAAACCTAACTAACCTAAGGACATCACAAACATCCATGCCCGAGGCAGGATTCGAACCTGCGACCGTAGCGGTCTCGCGGTTCCAGACTGTAGCGCCTTTAACCGCACGGCCACTTCGGCCGGCGGCGTTAAAGAACTGAGTGTGTTTACGAAATAAAACATAGATGGTGAGTGTCGTTAATTAAAAGATAAAAGGCTGATTTGTTTATTGTTTAAAATGTTTGCACAGAAATGTTTAAATGTAGATTGTCGAAGGTAAGGGTATTACGAAATTTATCGGTTTTTTGTTGTTGTGTAGTATAGGTTTCATTTGGGTGGATGTTTGGTTCAGGGATTTTTTTTTGGGGGGGGGGGGGGGGTTACGAGGGATAAGGTACCGAAGTAACCCTTAGGATGTGATGAAAGGGGAGTGGTGAGAATGTGAGCCCTGACAAGGTAGGAGTGGGGTGTTGAACCAGGCCCGATAGGCGGCTAAGGAGAGAAGACTGAAGATTGTTGGGAGAGAAAATGGAGAGCGTGCAGGTGTGGTGCCGGGTGAGTGTGTTGGCGGAGCATCAGGTAGGATCGCAGAGCAGGGTGGTTAGTGGCAGTAGGGCGAGGGGTACCTGCCGGGGACGCTGAGTTCATCCGACAAGTTAGGCGGGAGGGGGGATATGTAGGGCGTGGTAGAAAGGGGAAGGAAGCATAGCACACGGTGGCTCAGATCAAGGACTTATAGGCGTGCAGGATTGTGGAGACGTGCAACCCCCATGTTCGACCAGTTAGTAGTGGACTTTTCTGTGAATGGTTAGTAGATGGGGTTCTCACGTTAGACGGCAGTCAAGCGTTATTCCAACGTGTTAGTTAATTGGACAGGACGGTCGTAAATGTTAAGGTGAAAGTTGTGGGGCGGAAGCTGGTGGTAGTTCCTGCTGAAATTATTACCCGGTTTTCTGGACGGTTTATTTTGAGGAGCTGCTGGTTGTACCAGGAGGTGATTTGGCTTAGATGTATCTGGAGAACCCCTGGTATTTCCGGAAGGCAGGTTAGAGGACTAAGGAAGTGGCGTCATTGGCGTATGGCTTAGGACATAACAGTACTGGAGAGAGGACAGATCCTCGAGGTCACCTTTGCGTTAGGTTGGAAGGTACGGGAGCTGGTTTTGTTGATGATTGACGGCGACATTAGACGGGCGGTTTGATTAAAAGGATGTGCAAGAACGAACATAATTAATTAGAAGTGCATAGGTCTGGAGTTTGATGAGGAGACTGAAATGTCACGCCTCATCGTACACATTTCAGGTCACGGTGCAACGTTAAAACCATCATCACAATTAATTAAATAATTCGGCAACAGTATTTCAATAGCTTCTCTCAAATCTGAATCCCGGCGAATTCCTGAGGATGTTGTAATTACATCAGACAGAACCGCCTTAGTATTGACTCCAAGCTCACATTCAGAGACTCCATTGATCACGTCTGCAACATAACCAATCATCTCAGCTATCAAATGTACCCACTCATCAAAGGCTGTTAGTTACTCATAGCCAGGAAAAAGTCAAGAATCTACCAAGTGTTTCTTCTTCACATAATAACTTGTGTCTCCGAAAAGTGTTCGTTAGCAACAAATACCAATTTCTAGAAAGTGCAAATCATTTAAAACACATTCCTCCGCATAGCTCTCCGTTATTTGCCGAACTTTGTCACCCATACAGACCACTAAATAACGAAAAGTCTTGTCACCATTCAGTACACACCCAAAAAGTCCAGGCAAAAGCACGATCTTCTCACTATAACCTCATCCGTAATGTTGGACGACTCACATCCGATCTTAGAAACAAATTCTCCAGAATGATACTGGACCGTCAATTCGACTTTTAAATTTCCATCAGTCCCTTACCGTCATAATGAAAATCAGCAAAATCACAACAACAAACCACGGCACTCCTGAATTCTTTTATATTTTCGTTCTCGTACCTTTACGCACAGATAAAAGGAATGACGCCTTTCTGTCAGGTCCTTTAGCGAAATAAGTCACAAACGGCTGACATTGTGCGTCGGATCTTTACGACAGTCTAACATACGACGTACTCACTACGTAGAAAGTGGTTGCTGTCTGATGGTGGGAGACCCAGTGGCGCACCTAGCGGCAACAAAGCCACACTTGGAATGCATGTCAGGCGCAGAGATTTTTGCAGACAGGTTAACATATGCAGTTGCTAAACCTTATCATAAGAAAGGCAACAAGAAAGACTTAAACAATTATCGTCCAATTTCCTTACTGACATATTTTTCGAAAATATTTTCGATAATATTACTCGCCTACGTTGTCCCTGAGTCACGCTAGATTCTCTTGGCACTTCGGTAGTAACTTGCTTCCCTGCATTGTCTTTTGTGGTTGCGACACACAATTCTTCGTGTGTGACACTAAGCTCTCCTTCCTGGACTGGCCCAGGCATCCCTACGCACTTACAAAGAGTCCTGCTTGGCGACCTGCAGTGCTTATGATCTTAGCTAGCATGCAGCGTTCTTTTGTGGGCACGAATAGTTTTTTAGGATAACACTTTGCCGGCCGCTGTGACCGAACGGTCCTGCGCGCTTCAGTCTGCAGCTGTGCTGCTGCTACGGTCGCAGGTTCGAATCCTGCCTCGGGCATGGATGTGTGTGATGTCCTTAGGTTAGTTAGGTTTAAGTAGTTCTAAGTCTAGGGGACTGATGACCTCAGATGTTAAGTCCCATAGTGCTTAGTGCCATTTGAACCATAACAGTTTAACTGGGCATCTAGATTGACGACTGGAACTCGTTTGGTCGGATTAAAAAGTCTTCATCGGCAAATAACTGCACAGAGAAGTTTTACTATGTGTGCTTGTTGGAGTAGCTTCATCAATCTGGACCCTTAAGCTTCCACACTCGGTGACTGTTTGTGTTCTCTGCAAGAACTCCCACCCGAAAATAAGTTTATGACCACATTCTGCAAAAACGACAAATTCGAAAGGCCGCGTTCTACTATTGATAGTTTTTCTTGCAGTTCATGTCCCTTTCGGGTGGACAAATTTGCCATTTGCGACCTTCAACACAGTTGCTTTCGTATCACGGAACATAGTCCTTAACAGGCGATGATAAGCATTCGACTTTACAGATAAATAACTTCCTGAATCTACTAGTATCCAGGCAGGTTGTCCGTCGATGATGAAGTCAGCGAGATTTCCTGATATCTTGGGGACTATCTTCCATGGAACATTTTAATCTCTGTAGGCCTCGCCTCCGTAGATAGTCACTTATTTTTTGTAAATTCGGCGGGTAGGCTGGTAGGTGGTAACTCTGTACGGCGACAGAGGTTGACTACGGCGTGTTGGGGAGCGACCTCCTCCAGGCTACGACGACGAGCTTCGTCCAGCAGGTCGGTAGGAATCGTCTGCAATTGACCGGCGTGGATAGGACTGTTGTGGCGGTTGACGTCTTGCGACGTAATAGCCGTCTAACAGCCGCCTTCTTTCTTCGCAAGGTTTCTAGGGCGTCTACAGGGAAAACAAACTGGCAGTTTTTCCTGCGAGTGTGGAGGGGTTGGTTGTACCGGCGTTGGTCAGGCGCTGGCTTGTTTGATGGCGGCGGCGTAAGACCGAGTCGGCGGAGTCCTCCACTCATCTGGCTCGTACGACTGGCGCTGGAGATCGGTTCCAAAGGTCGATACACCTCTTACTTCAAATTCTCTATTGCCTCCTTAAGTATGGGGGCGAAGTTCGTCGCTCCTGTCTCTTGTATACGCGGTCAGATGTTAATGGATGGCATAAATTGTTGTACCTCTTCTCTTACTATCTGGCGTGTGAGAGAAGCGAGGTTACGATGGCTTTTCGTAACTGCTGTAGGAAGCACATTCGGCAGTCGACGATACGTCTTTTGTTCAACTCTTTTCTGTTCTGACGCAATAGTGACCAAAGTGGACCAACATTCGAGAGGACGACGGTTCAAAACCCGCGTCGGGTCATCCTAATTTAGGTTTTCCTTGATTCTCCCAAATCGCTTCAGGTATACGCCGGGATTGTTCCTTTGAAAAGGCACGGCCGATTTTCTTCCTCATCCTTCCCTAGTCCGACTTGTGCTCCGTCCCTAATAACGTCGTTGTCGACGGGACGTTAAACGTTAATCTCCTCCTCCTATTTTACGCGTTCATAAAATGGTTTCTCTTGAAGCTCAGTGAAAAAAAAATACGTTGTTGCGTAGATATTCGACGTGTTTTTGCAATTCTTCATGTCTTCCGCTGATTACTGTCTACTTCCTGCTCTTAAAAGGAGAAGTTACTTTTCAGTAACCATTTCTATGTTACAAGGATCTCGTAACTGAACGGTCTGTGACGAGCTGTTTAATACCTCTTGTGGTCGTTAGGGAACCTTTACAATAACAATTTGGTGTCGTCTTTCGTTAGCGCTACATGCTATAGTGCTACGTATGCTTACGCTCGTTCAAATCGCGTTACAAATCACTATAAGCGATTTAGTAATTCGAATCAGTTTAAGGTTCAATTTGATATTTTTGCAACTCCTTTTGCACTGGACTTTGGAAAGTCGCATCCTAAAGTACGACTGTAACTCACTGAATTCCAATATCATCGTATGGGAGGAGAGAGGTTCCGCACTAGAGAAAAAAAATAGAAAACATCTACAAGAATTTTTCTCGTGAACTGCTCATGGAATCGTTTAAAATAACTGCTCGATTCTGCAGTATGTTCGTAACTAGACACGTATGTGAAAGACTGTTTACAATAATCGCAGTTGGGAAATCGAAATTTAGAGATAATGCCACGTACGTTCATCTGACTGAAGCAACCGTTTGGTGACCAGACGTTTCACTCTAAATATTAAAATGTTAAGTAAAAGAGAAATCGTGGAGTCATGTAAACATAAAATTTCTTCTTTTTCGCAAACAGTAGTCCTGCCGTAATCTTCACGTTAAATACAATAATTAATAGGTGTTTAATGAGTAGTACGTGTTCTTGGCTTGACACTTTACAATTTGTGTTCTAAACTGTGTGAAAAAAAAGGTAAAGCCCCCAGAAGCGGAAGAGGAAACAGACTTATATTTGACGAGTTGAGAGGACACGTGTTGTTATCGTCGTGATTATAGAGTAGAGTCAAATCAAGAGTGAAGGTGGCAGTGTGAGATCACTTATCACTGTGACGTTGCGTCCACTCCGGTCTGGACGCGTGCGCCGATTCGGCTGGGAAGGGTGCCGTGGAGCCGTTGCAGCTTCTCGTGAGCCGAGGTGGCCGGATACGTTTGAATTAGTCGCTGTCCCACTAAATTCTGACGCTGGGACGGGGTGCTCCCACGCGGCTGACCAGCGGAGTACCTGGATGTGGCGCGGACGCGTGTCGCTGGTGGGCGACCGTAGTCGTGTTGAGAAACTGCGCCACGGTACTGTGTGTGGCACGAGGGGCGACACGCGATCACGTAGGCTGACCGTGACGTTTCTGCCACTGTGCCGCCACCTCTCCAGACGCAGCCGCTCGCGTTGTGGTTTTAAAGACACGCTACGTACGGGACAGTAATTCCGCAATTCTGCTACGATTAATCTCTGTCCAGTGGTGTACGGTGACGCAGAATGTTGCCGCCAGTCCGTAGCTTGTTCTCGGACGACTGACGCAGACGTTAAGGGGTGACGATGTGCTGGATGCACAAAATGGCAGTCCTTCCGTGTGGTGGACAGACGCGGTGGATCGGAACCTCGGCTACCCCTCTCGCTAGCGTGCAGTCCACCATCGAATCATTGTCACACTTGAAAGGACGACAAAATTTGAATATTGCGGTATTCGACAAGCAGGCGAAAGAATGAGGCCGTTGTCAAACTCTGTCAGAAGCGGATAACGAGTACGCGGCATCCGTGTGTCCTTCACAGTGGATCACTTGACATCTGACGCTGTCGATGGCCGTTCTATAACCGACCAGACCTGGTAACAAAAGCAAACACGAACAATGCCGTCTCGTGGCCGTTCTACCTATGATACAGAATTGCAACTCCTATCATTTAGATACCCACCGATGGGTATGTACAAAGTTACACTGACATCTGGCTGCTCAGTTTTTTATGTCAGGCCATATTTGTGAGAACTGATGTGCTGGTAGCGGAGGTTGTCAATAAACGCAATCAGATGTGTACAAAGGGCTAATGCACTATGTACACTTAGGAACTGAGATAAACATAACTTTGAACTGAAGTGCTGTAGGAGTATTGGTACAAATATGGGAACAAAGTACCGTTATCCCAGATGGCGGCGATGACGTCATCCAAGATGGCGTATTTTTGCCGGGAATTTTGAATTCTGGCGGGAAAGTGTCACGCCGCCCTCCCCCACATCGCGCATCTAACCTATCAATTACCTAAGTACTTACTTCCATTTCAATTTTAATCACAATAAATAATTCAATTTACAATTTCAATATTCAATGATCAAATGAGAATTTCCACATTTTCCCACTATTAGCGCGGTGTTCATTACTGACCTAGCACCCCTCCCCCCCGCCCCTCAGCCCTTAGAATGTTGCACTCCTATCGGCCACGTGATTTGACTTCATATAGGTGTGAAAAGGTGTTCAACTACCTAGTTTCAACTACTTTTCAAGGACGGGACCGCCACCTCTTCCTAGGAACTCGCGCAGAGTTTGAATTTTGGCTGTATAGAAAGGTCACTTGCACTTTCGCTACCAACCTAAGAAAAGTGGGGGAAGAAAGGACACTTGTACTAACCTCATCCACCCGACCGACCGCCACTTCCTCCTGGGAACTGGCGCCAAGTTTGAATTCTGCCAGTATACAAAGCTCACTTGTTTTTCGCTACCAATATAAGAAAATTGCTGCAAACGAAGCTCCTCACCACCACTAGCCTAAGTCGGCAGACCGCCACCTCTCCTTAGGGGCGGGTGGTAAAAGGACTCAGCGCATTTATGGAGGCGGTAAGGAGCGTACTTCATTTATTTGGTAGCAATTTATTTAGGGATGGAGTATATGTATCACAGAACACGCGCTCTGACATGCCCCACAGCACACATACCTGCAAACTACTCCAACAAATCTCATGTACAAAGCTCTACACACACTCTTGTTAATCGTAAACTGTCAAAAATAACACATTGCACAACCTACAGACATGCGAACCATTCAGAAACAGTGCAGAGCGTTTGCGTCCAGATAGCCAAACAACTTCTAAAATTGTCAAAATAATAATCCATCTAAAAGACTGCTTGCTAATCGTCAACTGTACAAATCATACACCAGCCTTTATTTAAACAATTAGAGGCAGCACCCTCACCAAATGCATTCGTCGCGGAGTCCATAGCCTAACTGACTTAGTTCATATCGATGCCACTAGAGGATGCTACAGTGACGTCAAGTGATGGCGCAAGTACCGTAATCTAAGATGACGCCACCTAGTGGATTCACCACGAGCTCCAGACTCCAACTGGCTTAGTACATTTCCTCTCCATCAGAGGACGCCACAGTGACACCAACTGATGACGCAAGTACAGTTATCCATGGCGGCAAACAGTGTGTTCTCCCCGAGGTCTAGTACTCAGTACCACCAGCAGAGGACGCCTTCTCCGTTTCCTGACGTAAACCAAGATGGTTTGGAAAAATGGTGGGAAAACGACTCAGCCGGAGAGTAAGGAATGACTGCACTCTATTTATTTTCGAACATTTTATTTAGGCATGGAGTATATTTATCACAGTATCACAAAACACCCACCCAGATGTGCCTGGGGTCATGTTGCACAGCCCACAGACGCGCAAACAACTCCTAATTTGACTGCACGAATGCAAACTGCTCCTAAATAATGCAGTACACATATCTGCAAACACGCTCAGTACTCGTAAACTGTCCAAGGACCTTGAAAAGTAGTTGAAACTAAGTAGTTGAAACTATAGGTTAGGTGGTTTGTGTTTAACGTCCCGTCGACAACGAGGTCATTAGAGACGGAGCGCAAGCTCGGGTTAGGGAAGGATTGGGAAGGAAATCGGCCGTGCCCTTTCAAAGGAACCATCCCGGCAATTGCCTGAAACGATTTAGGGAAATCACGGAAAACCTAAATCAGGATGGTTGGAGACGGGATTGAACCGTCGTCCTCCCGAATGCGAGTCCAGTTGAAACTATAGTGAACACCTTTTCATACCTATATGAAGTCGAATTAAGTGACCAATAGGAGTGCAGCATTCTAGGGGTGGTGGGGTGGGGGTACTAGGTCATCAATGAACACCGCGCTGATGGTGGGAAAATGTGGAACTTCTCATTTGATTAGTGAATATTGAAATTGTAAATTGAATTATTTATTCTGATTAAAATTCAAATGAAATTAAGTACTTAGGTAATTGATAGGCTAGATGCGCGATGTGGGTGTTTGCATATTTACAGAAGACTGTGTCCAGCACGTGTATAAAGGTGGTGGCCGTGTGTGTGTGACGTAAGCGGTCGAACGCCGGTGGCGCGGCGCGTGTCCGGTTATAACAGACGCGAGCGAGAGAGAGCAGACGATCTTGTGTCATCACGCGACATGACGGTAGCGTCCTCTGGTGGCCACGATGTGAACTAAGCTTCAGCTCTAGAGTTCGTGGTGGAACATCGGGTGCAGCCATCTTGAATGGCGGTACTTGTGTATCATCACCTGACGTCAGAAGACCGCTCTCTGCCAGCACGGATATGAACTAAGCCAGTTGCAGTCCAGGCTCAGTTGCGAACACATCTGCTTGAAATTGGTTAAATAATAAAGGCAAGTCCATTTTCCCGCCATTTTCCTAGGTGCGACGCATTATCAGGTTGGAATTTGAACTTCCTGCCATTTTTCTGGGGGAGGGGAGCATCGCACTTTGCCACCAAAATTCAAACTTCGCGCCAAAATCCGCCATCTTGGATGACGTCATCGCCGCCATCTTGGATGACATCATCGACGACATCTTGGATGACATCATCGCCGCCATTTTTGATGACGTCATCGCCGCTGTCTTGGATAATGGTATTTTATTCTTGTACCCCCTTTTGCCCAATACTTGTAGGTACTTCTGTGGTGCTGAGTTGTATATAATGAGAGTAATGTTCTTGCTAAGGAGAATATAAAAAAAACAATCTGAACGTCCTGCCAGATCGAGAAAGTGTCCTCGCTCCAGTCTTCCTTACTAATCTTGATACGTCTTGAGAGGCGCCGAATTTGTGTGTGTGTGTGGGGGGGGGGGGGGGTCACTAAATAGCGGCTGCTTAGAAAGATGAGCCGGCCAATGAGAGGAGTCGTACGCATTGAGGTCACGTGATTTCAGTGTCGTCTGGCGGCGTGTACGTGTGGCGCCTCCCAGCGGAGAAGAGCCAGCTCGCCCGCAGGTTTAAACGTGGCGTCTCCCGCGAAGATGTGGGCGGCGCGTCGGTTGCGGTTGACGAAGCTGTCGTCGGTACAAATGGTTCAAATGGCTCTGAGGACTATGGGACTCAACTGCTGAGGTCATTAGTCCCCTAGAACTTAGAACTAGTTAAACCTAACTAACCTAAGGACATCACAAACATCCATGCCCGAGGCAGGATTCGAACCTGCGACCGTAGCGGTCTTGCGGTTCCAGACTGCAGCGCCTTTAACCGCACGGCCACTTCGGGCGGCTGTCGTCGGTACAGCGACCGTGAGCTTAAATACGCATCGCGACGTTTCGAAAGTGCTTGGACTTTCGAAATGTCCCCCAGCTGCCGTGAACAGAGCAGCCACTGGCAACCGGCGTTCCCACGGGCGTCTAGGCGCTGCAGCCTCACAACACGTTCTGAAGAATCTGCTCCCGCCAGTTGCTCACGTTTGGCTGGTCTGGACCCTCGAATTTTTCGTGCCGCAAGTAATTTATTTGTTAGCAACGTCAATTGCTCTCGAGTGACGCCCTCTTTTTCCACTCTTGCCAAAAGATGTTCGCAGGGACCCGCTCGTCTTTCACAAAACTTAGAGACTCGGTGGCGTGGCGCCTGCTGTGTATTACCCCTTTGACACAGAGACCAATCGAGCAGGCGGTGAGTTGCTCGCGTGGGCCTCGTTGCGTGCCGTGCGTGAGATGGGGGGCTGATGGCCCGCTCTACGCTTCTTTGCTTACTGCAATATCGCCGTCTGCCGCGTCAGCTCCGTACGACGGCGACGGCTGTTTTAATCCAGTCCACGCCGACCGGTGCTGTTACGCTGTCAGTTCCTTCGTACGTCAAAGCATCCTTCCTCTAGTAGTAATGGAGCAATTTTTAACGTGACATAACGCTTTTCTCCAGTCTTCTAAACTCGCAGCGGCGTTATTTATTTGTTCTTTTTCATTTTTCATCAGCCCCGAGAGTGGCAAAAATTTGATAGTGGCGCCGCCACCCCCCCCCCCCCCCCCCCTCCACCCCCACCCCCATTCCCAATCGAGTGTTTGAGATAGGAACATCATAAATTTGAAAAAAAGTCGATTTTTCAAAAACATGTTCATTTTGTACCGCACGTCTTTCTCAAGCGTCTGATATGCAAAACATGTGTGTTTGAGGAAATGTCAGACATGTTATTTGGTCTTAACTGTGCCAAAGTCCAATGCCACACCTCTTCACACAGCATTCGTCGCACGGCACTGTATTTCGCTGTGTGGATTTCGAACGTATATGTTTTGTAATGGAAGCCTTGATGATCTACAGGACAGTAGAAATTGAAATGTCTTGCTGTGCCTCACCTGCTCCCAGTCGGCTGGTTTGTCATCTTACCCCCCTCCAGAAAAAACTCACAGTTAATATTGGGTGGGGCTATTTGGGACCAGGAGAATAAAAACGCTTCAGAAAATATGCACTCTTTATTGGTAACAAGTTTCTCTTTTGCGTGACATAAATTTAAATACAGGACACATACAAGCAGTAAAGATAACACACACTTGGCAGTACACATTTCTTCAGTCCTTAAGTCACAGCATTTTTTTCTCTCTATTCTTGTTACAGATTTACATGGCGTGCTTTCCTTCCTGCGATAGAATCTGTTACCTCATCAAAGTTCATCAAACGTTTTGCCACACAAAAAATCAAAATGTCGTTATCTGATACTGAAAAATGGTTCAAATGGCTCTAAGGACTATGGGACATAACTTCTGAGGTCATCAGTCCCCTAGAACCTAGAACTACTTAAACCTAACTAACCTAAGGACATCACACACATCCATGCCCGAGGCAGGATTCGAACCTGCGACCGTAGCGGTCGCGCGGTTCCAGACTGTAGCGCCTAGAACCTCTGATACTGAAAAAGCTGTTTATACAGATAGTACCCAAGACAGGTGTGGTTTCACGATATTACGTCTAATTTATCACTGTCTGCTACATAAAACAAAATAGACCTTTCTAACATTGCAGCAATTGTAACACACGCCAAATATGCGAGACTGTTTTGGCCCAAATTGTCATTTTTATCTACCTTGTTTACATAAATAACACGACAGAACATAATTCACGAAGTACCAATATGAAATGCCTACTAGGCCTACTACAAGGAAAAAGTTTTACGTTAGAAAATAGTTTCACATTAATTCATATGCGCCAGTTCCCCAAACATGAGACCGGAAAGCGGTAGTACGACGAAACGTTTATATAAATTTGGAATCGTCAATTCTTCCGCATAGTTTGTGTGATGTCCCCGTTTCCCCTCCTTCCTCGTTCTAAGAAATAATCCTGTGCTTACTAATTCTGCAAGTATTCCTGCCATTGTCAAAACTTATTCTCCGGTTAACTTCACGAACCCTAAGAGAATCACCGGTTTAGTTATCCCGCGTTTATTCTCCGGCTAGGCGTTATTACGTCTTTGTACAACGGGTTTTCCGCGCTATTCCGAGACTAGAACTTAAGCGGCTGCTACCGGGGACTGAACACCTGGCACTTATTAACGTAATTTGGCAAAAATTTTCTGTGAAAATTTCATTTTCTTGGATACGCCGAGAGATAATATGTAATATTTCTTACCTGTTATTCCTTTAAGTTACTTATTTCCACTCTGGTAGTCTGAATCTACGGATTTCGCTAATAGTTATAACAACGCTTATCATTCGCTTACCGAATCAACCACATAAACAAACAGCAATTAGCTTTTATCCGTTCTGGTCTGTTCAGCTCAGCTCGTAAAGCTCCGTCCCCTTTTGCTGCGGGAAAATTTTTTTGTTCCCTGGATGCGGCGGGGATTCCCCTGGCGGAGACATCACGTACACTATGCACGCATTCAAAAATCAACGTATGATTCGTTCAGAAATCAACTTAGAATGTGTTCAAAAATGTTCATAAACCAACAGGGATACGTTTCAAAATCATATGAATAATCGACAGACCAAAGTGCGCTGGATGGTAGGCGCTTTGTGAAACAAAGTTTTTTTCTTGAATACACAGCCCCCTGAAATAGTCGCACGGGGCAGATACCCCGGTCGCCCCAACCCCTCCTTCCACCTTACTGACCTAGTTAAATCCGTTTGATTCACTGCAAGGCACCAGATCGCTGCTAAAGTCTGTAGGGCACGGCGGCGGCAGAGGTGAATAATCAGGGTGTGGGTTCCCTCCTCACGTAGCCACAAGAGCACTGTTCTCCTCAGATCGTATATGTCGTCGTGTATGTGACTGCGGGCCAGCCAGGGCTGTACCTGATTCCTTAGGGAACTACAGGAGACACTATTGCGAGTGTTGTGACTGATGACTACACCTCAGACTTCGAGGTTCTAAAAATCTTAAATTAGATACCTAAAATAGGTTCTGTCATTACAAAAATCAGAAAATAGGTGTCCAAAACCTGACATTTTGCTGTCTAGATAGATAGATTGACAAAAACCCACATTATATTATTGTCCATGTCCATAATTGCAGTCACATTAAATAACTAACACTTTCTCCACATTTTCCTTTGAGAAAGTGCATCTCTTGTGTGTTAATAGCATCTTATATGCCGACAATGACCGTTCCGCGTCAACAGGTGTAACCGCAGCGTATTTAAATGACGGCATTAGGCCAGTTACGCCAATGAGACCGCACACTCATGTTCTGTTGATATGCCCGATAAGGTGTCAGCCCAGCCACTGTGCAGAGGGTGATCAGTCCCTTTTTTTTACTTTTCTTTTTTTTTAGCACTGTCTTTAGTTTTTCACTAACTTTCATACCGACAGAACCTGGAACCATGCTGATTTTTTTCTGTCATCTTTTCTATCAATCGCAGTTGCGTGGAGGCCCGTTTCCTTGAACACTCCAGAGCTTTCGTAATAAGGACCAAAAATGGATAATGAGATTTTATGTATCTTACTATTCTCGTCGTCATTTGTTATGATGACAGGTGGCCAATGCTAAACAGAACCATATATTGCGGATTTGGCTGTGAAGTCGGTGAGGAGCTGGCTGGATAGTCTGTGTCTGCAACGACTGAAATAATTAGTAGTCGTTGGTAAAAAAAAAAAAATGTATATTGTACTTAATTTGTGTTACAGGCTTCTTCATATGCTGCATACAGATATCTAGAGAGGCATTACTTCTGCCATATTTGACTAAGCGCCTTGTTATAGTTTTCTTCCTATCAGCTGAAGGCTCCCGAGCAGGAGTGGACGAGAGCTCTAGACACTTGTCACAAGCCGCGGAGCGGCGCTGGTCGCGACTCGCGGGTCCAGCGATATCTGTTACGGACCGCGGTCGATATCTGCAACACCTAACAAGTGTGGTATCGAACGTGGATGTGTACAATGTCGTTGAAAATTGTTGGGTTCTTTAGAAGATCTGTAGCTGAAGTAATGCTCACTGGCTCCTACCGCAGTTTAAGAAGAATGTTGTTAACGTCTTTCAAATGCACGGTCTCTACCCCCCTTCTCCGGTGAGTGAGTATGGGTTCTGGTGGAAGTGGTACGTTGGGAAGTTCCTTTCGGAATAACTGGATTCTTGGAGGTGCTTTAATAAAAACCTTTTTGATGGTTGAAACTAGCTTATTTACCTGTGGAAATTCGAGACGTATCGTCTCAGCTACACAATTCATGGCATGGGCAAGACAGGTGACATGGAGAAAGGCTAGCTGAAGTACTTTCAGCAGTTTAACAGCGGCAGTCATGTATGCGACTGCATCAGCGTACATTACAAGTCCTTTTTTTTTTTTCGTCTAGACTGTTGGGGAATGTAATTTGAGGGCTTTATTAACAAAGTGAGGAATTGTTTCCTGGTTAGTCTTTCTGAGCTCTTTGCTGCACATCGCAAGAGGTACAGAGCGAGTGGCAGAATCTGACATCCCAACAATCAAACTAGCGTCATATCGACCTTATCTGTCAGTTCTCTCACCGACAGAGATCGACATGTATGCATCGCCTATATCTTCCCTTATCCTGCTCAATGTATTTTCATATAAAGAATCTAAATAGTCCTTTCTCAGTGTGGATTCTTATGGGATGCTGCGGTGACAGTATTTCTCTAGAAAACTTTTGAACTGGCTATTTTCAATTGCATTGAATGGTATGTTTGCTGCAACAATCGCTCGACACAGGTCAAGATGAAATTCGTTTTTGTTTGTTGCATTTGGTTTAGTTACAAACGTTTATTTCAAGTTTGATGTATTTTATTATATTTGCCTGGTGTTTAATCCCTGCAGCATGCTGACTTATATGCGACCTCTGTTCAGAACGTACATAAAAACAAATAGAAATGAGAAATCCCTTAGTGGAAGAATTTACGTCGAGATCTAGTTAGCAAAAATAACCTACATTATGGGTTCAGAAACAAGATTTTTGCATTCGCATGTGTCTGTTCCAAGTTAACTCGGGAAAAGCAATGGCATCACTGTTCTCTGAGTGCGTGCAGCAGATAAAAGGTTAACATTTGGTCTTTGCTGCACACATTGCAGTGAATAATTCTTCTGTTTAGTTGAGAAATCAGGAAATTCTTGTAAGCACTACGAATAAGAGATGATAGTTTCGGCATGCTTGACTTTGCAGCTGCAGGATCGGTTTTCAGTCTCTCATTCCTAGTTCCGGATTCATCGAACCGAAGGCAGATTAGCAGAACTAACATTCGTTTTAGTCACATTATGCAGTGAAATATATCGCGGCATGTACCATCGGTAGCAAAGAGGGATTCAAGATTCTCTTTATTGGATGTGAAAATTGCAGTATAGTACAGTAATCCAATAAAGACCTTCATTTCTGTCAGTGAAACATCTCTCAATTCTGTTCATGTTTCATCAGCATATCGACTTCTATATTGTCTGGTTTTCTCATTTGTGTGTATTACGACTTCAGTTAGCATGTCCTCTGAAGAAAAGCATTCCCATACCTGCAGTGGTGTACAAGAATGGCTTAGTCGTTGTGCGTTCCCTTTGAGTCCAGGAAGATGTACCATAATATTGGGAGCAGGAGTTCGAACATTTCTCTTAGGTCCCACTGTTGACCACTTACAGCGGTTGCGTCCATAGAAAGTGTTATGTTTTGTTCCTTCGCTAACTCGTTCATACTCATCACTATCTGATACATCCAGTTCTGATTCAGTATCGTGTTTACTGTTGCGTTCAGGATCACTTTCGTTGGCAGTTTCAGCATCACTGTATTCAATATCTTCCACTTCATGTAACCACTGAGTGAGTCTGAAAATCTGGATCAGAAACACCCACTCTGGCCTTGTTAGCCATGCTGAGTGATATTTCTGTAAGAAATGAAAATATAAAGTGTTTAAAATTACTGAGTTCGTAACGTAAACTGTGTGATGGGGTCGCGTCATACCCCAAGCAGGTTATTCTACTTACCAAGTCAAAACAACAGCGGCTCGCAACAATGACTGCTCACTACAATTGCTCACAACAATCTGAACGAAAGCTACTGAGAAGCGGAAGTGCGCAGTACTTAAAATTCTGACATTATGTGCACTGGAATTTTGGAGGGGGTATCCTCATACCTCACAACACCGATTGAGGGTTAATTTGATTTTTCACCTGAAATTAGGTATTTTTAGGTGCTACAAAACTAGCGTTTTCAATCATAAATTGGCGTAATTTGTGAACGTACAAGTTCTATTGTCTTTATTTAATGAGGAACGTAAAAGGTTTTTACCAAAGTCGGAGATATGTTAATGACTACCGAGTGTTAGCACACTTGGCTCGCATTTGGGACGGCGACGATTTAAACCTGCGTCCGGCCATCCTGATTTTTGTTTTCCCTGATTTCCCTAAACAGCTTCAGGCGAATGCCAGAGTCAACCAACCAATAAGAGGTAATCTTGACTCAGGTATCTACGTATTTTTTTTTTTTTCAATTTACGCTGGCCATTTTTCTATTGCAGTTCCAAGTTTTGCTTTTAAATTAGCACGGGCAAGAGTTGACGTTTAGGGCCACCTTTGTGACGACATGTAACAAACTGTTATTTTATCGTAATGTATTCACAGTGTAATATGTATGAATGCACGTTTCGTCGAAATAATGACCGCTTTAGTTTTGATCCTTTGTTTTCGTAAAAATTGTTATGTGTTATGCAACTATTCCCTCTCGTTCGCTCCGTTTAAAACAAAATCATATAATGTTTCCTTGCTGGCCTTAAATGAGCTAACAGTTATCGAGTCTTTACGACGATGGTATGTCCTTGAATTGTTCATAATATCAGAGAAATGTATTGTAACACATTTGTGAACGTTGTAAACGAAATGTTGCATTTGCGTAATTTCCTCGCCGTCGTCTAGTTGAACTTTTCGCTTGTCAACATTTGCTTTGCACGTTCCGTCTTCTGGTCGTCGGTAGATTCAATCACGTTAAAAGGGAACCGTCGCGAATCGCCTTACCTTCGCTCTGCACGCCGGCCGGCGCTGCTTTGAAGTGGACGGCCGGAGTGCACAGCTTGTGACGTCACCAAGTTGGCTGCCACGGCGCCTCGGGCAGCCTGCGGTTCGCTTTGTCGGGTAAGTGCTTGACCTCCAGTGCGCAACATTGTATCTGACGTCGTGTGCGGTATTAGGTTGGAAGTACTAGGGAAGTTCGATTTCTCTGCTAGATACCGGTTGACAACAGACCAATTTTTAATGATTACAAATCCACTCCAGTTTTACGTAAGGAAATCCTTTGTTTGGATAAAATCGCTCACATGACCTTGGTTTCGGGATGTAAATCCCATCGTCAGACGCAACAAAAAACAAAGAAAACTAAGAGGGATTCTTCATAACATTAATTAACATGAAAAGGGCGCAAACAAATGTTAATATCGTGTTATACCTTGATTGCGCACGAGAAAGTCGTGCCAGTGATATAAAGAATCGAGCAAATTTATCAAGTAGCATGTGAGGTACCGTGGAGGTGAGGCATGAAAGGTTCTCTGAGCCAATCAGTACCACACCGGGTAAACGGGGCCTAACGGAAAAAAATAAGCACCCATTGCAAATCTAACCAAATGCGAACAACTGAAGATGGAATTTACATTCTGAAACGCGGGTCGTGTTATGAATCTATCCAAATAAAAGATTTATCAGGTACAAGTAAAGCGGATTTATTCATCGTGAAAAATTTTAGCAACAGTTGTGGATGTTCCCCGAAGAGAGTATTATGCCAAGTGACCAGTTGTTTGCATTAGCAGCGTATATTTGGGTTCTTTCATTAAATCACATATTCGTTTGGATGTTTACATCGTGCTTTGCCACGGAGACGAGGTCAGCTCTGCCGAAGAACGTGTCCGGCCCACTGGCGAGTTGCAGTTGGCTCCTGCGTGTTAGTACGTGGCGTGCGCCGCCTGCTGGACCCACCTCAGCCGCGAGGAGCCCACACGCCCCCGTAGCTGAGGCGGCTTCCGCCGGGTCCCGAGCCACGCAGGAACCCATGGTGTTGCTGTGGCAGCTGCTGCGGCACTCGTTCGCCAATCGCTGTGAACTTCAAGTCTCTTCTGACACGAGGCCAGCTTCTTTGTCACAATCGAGAACTCGTGGCAAGTGAGGCTACTGCAGCGCCCCCGGCGTTGTATTCCTGAAATGACGTGAGTCTCGTTCGTCACGAGTGGTCGTTTTAGATCACACAGCAGCGCCAAAACTGCGTGCGTTGTCACACGTATCTGGTGTGCCGAACGGAGAAAGTGAGGTGCGAGGGACGTCACTTTTTACGAAAAAACTGGAAGAAGCAAAGTACGTAGTGGATTTCGTTCTTAAATGTATGCTAGATCCTACACACTCCTGAGAACGTTATTGTTTTATTTGCTGTATGACGTCTGCAGAGGTAACAAATTTCAAACATTCAAACATAGAACATTTATGTACTAAGAATTATACAGCATTGGCAAAAAAACATGCATTATAAATAAAATTAAAAAGATACTGAATGTGTAATGGTAACTGCGGTATTTATCACTGACTAAAATGTAGAGTTCCATATAGCACTGCATTCTTCGTTGTGTGTCTGCTGCTGCAGTATGGCGAGTCAGTTCGGCCCTTCAGTTGTTGCTGCTAGCGGATCCTGCCAAGTCCCCCAGAGTTTCCTGTGTGCTGTACGCTTTATTCTGGAGCGCCACCGTCGCGTTGAGGATTTTCAGCCGTTTTCCGCTCATAAAGCGTTGCTACGGTGTTGGCGTGCGCTGTTCGGACACTGTTTACGCGGCTCCACAATTTCCGAGGCAAAGGCATCCGTGGAAGTGGCTCGGTTGGATCTGTCCAAGTCCTGTAGCCGTGTTTCTGAAAGGATGCCCATTCTGGTCTCCCAAAGTCACAAGTGGGCGGAATATCGTTCCAGGTGAGTTTCCTAGACTTAAGCCGGTTATGGGGTAAGAAACTCAGCGTGGATCTTCGTAGTTTTCGCCTTAGGTGTGGTGAGGCAGTGTTCCAGAGAACAGGTAGGGCTGGAGGAGGCGTGGGTTTGAGTGTTCCAGATGTGTACATCCATCGTTTTAACGTGACAACATGTACGCCACACACGCGAATGCTCGTGCAACTACGCGTGGCGTGTTTGCGTGTGCTCCCCAGATTGTTCTATCAGCTGTTCCTGACGTTCAGTTCTTGTCGTGTGGATTCGAGGTGCTTTATGAAGGAAAGAGGACGATGTAGGTATACCAGGAGATATTTTAGAAACCGATCGTGTTGTACTTTTCCACCACAAAAGAATACGTTTAGTTCTCACTTTGTCATGTGGGAGCAGCACACTTGTTTCCTGAGGGTCGGGCATTACCTCCACTCCTTGTGATATTTACCTACGGCATTTAGATCTTTGTCGATTATTCGCTCACCTTGCTCATAGGACTCAGATTCTGTGGCTATTGCCAAGTCATAGGCATAAAACAATTTTTTACAGTTTGTATCTGTGGCGTGACTGGTGTATACTGTAGATTAAAGAGAAGTGGAGCCATTACTGATCCCTTCGGTTAATCCGTTCTGGACGGTGAAGGATTTGCTTGTGGCATCTTTGACTGTGACTTTAAAGTACCGATTTTTCAGCATATTCTTCAGCAAATTTGGGATTTTGAGACTTGGAACAGTTTTCTTCATTTTGAGATCACCATATCGTGTCCTAGGCTGTTGTTAAGTCCGTAAATACCACAGAACATGTCAGTCCTTTCTGAAACCCAACTTCAACATTTGAGATTAGGGCCAAAACTTGCTCACAACAGCTACGCCCTGTACGTAAATCTGCCTGGTAGGAAGAGACAGCTTCATCAATTCGTTGGTAAATTCTGTTTAGATTATCCTTTCTAAAAGCTTATGGCAGGCACTTAGCAGAGCCATAGGGCTATAGCTTGCTGGGCCATCTTGCGGTTTTTCGGATTTAGAATAGCATGTGTTTTGGATGTATTCAGCTGGCTAAGAACACGGCAGGTCTTCAGACCATTTGTACAGAATTGTTGTAACCAATTTCTAGCATGGTGGTCCCAGGTGTTCAGTAAATTCCGGGAATATCACAACAAGTCTAGCAACCTTTCCCACTTCAAACGTCTTTATGGCCTTTTCTTAGTTCGTTTTCTGTGAATTGAATAGGGGGACTGATATCGCCTATGATTTGTTTAGTTCACGTATTCGTCGCTTTGCCTTATCTTTGAACTTTTGTTCAAGGGAACACTTACTCCTCTGTCTCTTATATGCCTCCGTATCCATATCCGCGTCTCTTGACGCATAAGGACTGATGATGACACGGCGGCCGGTCGGCACTGTTGTGCCTTCAAGGGCTGTTCGGACGGTCTTTTGTTCTTTTGTATATAGAGCTATCTGAGATTGAGACATTTTTGTTTTCTGTACGTAAACTGGGTTTGCAGCTTCCAGCTGCTGTGGGTGAAGTCTACATTTTCTGTCAGTTTTCTGTGAGGGTGATTCATCGGATGTGACGTTCGACATCTTCGATCCAGAATTTGGGAATCGGCTGCCGTACGGCAAATTTCATCCGGTGCGCTCTCTCTTTCCCTCACTTTGTGGAGCATTTGGGACGTGAGCGTCGGCTTTTGACTAAGTGAAGCTCTACGCCCGCGAGTGTACGCGGACACTGGAGCGTACGTCGCGCTGCACTCTGGCTGGCAGCGGCCGCTGCTACTTTCGAAAATGCCGAACGCGCTCCCGGAATCGATGTGAGCAGGTCGGAAAACGTCGAAACAGTGACGCAGCTGTGACGGGCAGGAGCACGGGGGTAATAAGCGGAGTGGTACCCAGCGATCAGTTAATTCCCGAAAGAGAGAAAATGACAAGCGCTGTAGATGAGATCTTAGCGGAGTTCCAGAATGAACTAAAACAAAAGTGGGCGTCAACCACAATTACGTCGCAGGTTAGAGACACAATTTGGGCACTCGCACTAGGTCAAGCAAGGCTTTATGGACAAAATGAAGAGCTCAGAACTGCAAACGCCAGACTCAGAAAAGAACTAGTGGTTGCAAACGCACCAGATGCCCAGGAAAGCATTCAGCGCCTGGAACAAGAAATAGCGGAACTCACATCCGAAAATCAGAGGTTGAAGTCAGAAAATAAACCACTCTCACTCTCATTTGCAGCAGTTACGGCTGTCGGTCCGATTGCAAAACCTAAAAGCAAAGTACCGGAACGCATTCAACAAACAAAAGCTGAACAGTCCAGCACCATTAGAGAAACCATCACTAAAACAATTAATACCAAGCAAGACAAATTAAAAATAAAACCAATCAGGTCAACAGCATTCTCCGTAATAATTGAAACAGAATCACAAATAGACAAGAAAAAGACAATAGAAAAAGCAGCACAGCTTAAGAACATTAAGTGTGAGGAACCCAAGAAGTTCAGACCCCTGCTGGCAGTTCACCATGTCTCAACATATTTAACTGCCAGGAATTCTTAGAAGAGCTCTATGAAATAAACCTGAGTCAACACATTACTAAAAACGAGTTCGATAATGAGGTTAAAATAAAATTTAATACAGGACCAATGGACAAAAGGACAGTAAACAATATTTTAGAGGTATCGCCAGGAGTACGATCACTGCTGCTTCAAAAAGAAAGGGATTTTATTCAGTTTGAATCTTTGTATGTCAGCGACTTTGATGCTGTACAAAAATGTTTTAACTGTTGGGGCTTCGGTCGACCATCGAAGCGTACGACAAGACCAGGTTTGCGGGAGATGTGCAAAACAGGGACACAAAAAGTCGGAATGCATGGAGGAGAAACCTGTACGCTGTATACCGTGCAAACACAAAAACGGAACTTGCGATGAGGCAGGGGGGGGGGGGGGGGCACACTGTTTTACATACAAGCAACCCTACGAAAGACAAATAAAGCTCTAGCCTGTGTGGCCGAGCGGTTCTAGGCGCTTCACTCTGGAACCGCGCGACCGCTACGGTCGCAGGTTCGAATCCTGCCTCAGGCGTGGATGTGTGTGATGCCCTAAGGTTAGTTAGGCTCCAGTAGATCTAAGTTCCAGGGGACTGATGACCTCACAGCCATTTGAACCATTTGACAAATAGAGCACACCGACTACGATGTTTTGGACGGCATCCATTAATAAGGATTGCTATCATAACTGTCAGAAACCCACCCTCCTAGCCGGCCGGGGTGGCCGTGCGGTTCTAGGCGCTTCAGTCCGGAGCCGATCGACTGCTACGGTCGCAGGTTCGAATCCTGCCTCGGGCATGGATGTGTGTGATGTCCTTAGGTTAGTTAGGTTTAATTAGTTCTAAGTTCTAGGCGACTGATGACCTCAGAAGTTAAGTCGCATAGTGCTCAGAGCCATTTGAACTATTTTGAACCACCCTCCTAACACACGCAGTAACAGACGTAACTAAAAAAGGAGACAGGCAAAGGTACAAATCGCCGTCGACTTAAGATGGAAGGCTATCGCCGAACCGTTGCCTGGTGGCAACACACGGGGTTACTACAACCCCCAAAAGCAGATATGTAATGCCTCAGTTCTGGTAGACAATACACTTTAGGTACTTCAGCATTACCGGCTACATAAACGATATGTAATTGCGTCATCTTTCAGCCTAGTCTCCTTTTACGACTTTGCGAAGTGGAAGACGTAATACTACGAGATAGCACGGAGAAATATAAAGACATCCTTGAGCATCCTGAGAGTGAAGATGTCACAAAATTGCCGGCCGGAGTGGCCGAGCGGTTAAAGGCGCTACAGTCTGGAACCGCACGACCGCTACGGTCGCAGGTTCAAATCCTGCCTCGGGCATGGATGTGTGTGATGTCCTTAGGTTAGTTAGGTTTAAGTAGTTCTAAGTTCTAGGGGACTTATGACCACAGCAGTTGAGTCCCATAGTGCTCAGAGCCTTTTGAACCATTTTTTTGTCACAGAATTCACAAGAAATACAACACCAGAACCAAACATAAACAAAGACAATTGCACGCTTCGCGCACAACAAGTAGAATATGATACAACCAAATGTAGACACTATACTACACCAGTTCGCTTTGTCTACGGGGATAGCACACACAGTCAGCATGAAAAACAAAACAGTAATGCAGCTGAAGAGAGAGACACCTTTTGCACCGACACAACACCAGACACAACCACCCCAGAAACGGACACACGACAGTCACCTTTCACGAACAAGTCCCCACTAGAGATCTAAAACAACAATTCTCTCTCAGGAGAAATTCTCAGCGAAAATACTTCAAATTCCACATTACCAGAAACCATAAAGCAGGGAAAAAATCATATACTACAAAATTACTCGAAATCGAAGCAACAAACGAACAGTCAAGAACACCAACCAGTCACTACCAAGAACCCCAAGCTGAATGCCGGTAATCATGTAAACTACGAGAACTTAGAAGCTAACCTGCGGCTCAGCAGACCAGAAAACAAGGATGTATTTCAAACAGCTCTTCACTGTGTAATACGAGCCAAGCATGAAAACAGGGATAAAATCTGCTTCCTAACTACAGAACGAACTGACGGGATGGTCCTAAGAGTTGAAAATCCCCCAATAAACCACAAATAACTATGTAAGCTTTTAGGGGAGGCATGTACGCGAAGGGGAGAGAGTCTAAACGTAGGGAAAGTATACAAGGACTTCGTGAAAGAACATGAACGTATGTTCCTGGATTTTAAAGAAACCACACCCAAGTGTTTTTCCTTCACTATATACCCCTTCCGAACGTAATAGAACTAAACTACCAGGGCAGTACCCTAGTAAACGTGGAACTAGGTAGGTTCGTAGATGAGACTAAAGCAGACGTCACTTGCGTTCAGGAACCGCGTCTGCGAGGCAGGAAGATTTCAGGGCTCCCCTTACGTCAACAATAGCAGGAACATCACACGCGAAAGCCGCGATAACAGTAATTAATAAGAACCTCATAGATCACCATGTTTTGATCTGAACACATCGCCACAGCAGAAATAACAGACGGACGGGATGTAAGGCTCATGTCGCCTGTACACGCGCATTACTCGTATGATACAGAATCTTCCTTAGACAAAAGACATTGCATGACACTCAGAAAGAAAAAGGCTGCTCATTCTAATCGATATCAACGCAAAATCTTGTGGAACTGACGACAGAGGACAACTGGTGCTTGACATGGTAAATGAATGCAGTCTCATGCTGAACAGGAAGGGACAACCACCTACCTAACGCAGAGACGCCTGTGGCATAAGTGACATAGATCTTTCTCTAGGGAACACAAAATCTCTTCCACTGGTCAACACATGGAGGTGATTACACTCATGCTCATAAATTAAGGATAATGCTGGTACATGGTGAAACAGCGCTCTGGTGGGCGGTTTGCGGGTTTAAATCACCAGGGGGTATGACCATGCGGTGCATTTAACTGTGGTCGTCGCACGGTGGCGCTGGCAGCAGTCCACATAGAGGTGTGTTGGTGCATGTCAGAGTACGGTGCAGCGAGTAAGTCTGCAGATGTTTTCAGACGTGCTAATGGTGACAGTGTGTTGAAAATGGCTCAAAGAATACATATTGATGACGTTATGAGGGGTAGAATGCTAGGGCGACTGGAGGCTGGTCAAACACAGCAGGTCGTAGCACGGGCCCTCCGTGTGCCACAAAGTGTGATCTCAAGATTATGGCAACGATTCCAGCAGACTGGAAACGTGTCCAGGCGCTACAGCACGGGACGTCCACAGTGTACACCACAAGATGAACGATATCCCACCATGAGTGCCCACAGACGGTCACGGAGTACTGCAGGTAGCCTTGTTCGGGACCTTACCGTAGCCGCTGGAACAGTTGTCTCCAGACACACAGTCTACAGATGACAGAACAGACATGGTTTATTCGCTCGGAGACCTCCAATGTGCATTGCACTTAACCCTGATCGCAGGAGTGCCCGTAAAGCCTGGTGCCAGGAACACACTACATGGTCATTGGAACAGTGGTCCCGGATTCTCGCCGGGTTTTCACGCGGCGTGAACCAGGAACCAGATACCAACCCCTTAATGTCCTTGAAAGGGACCTGTATGGAGGTCGTGGTTTGATGGTGTGAGGTGGGATTATGATTGGTGCACGTACACCTCTGCATGTCTATGACAGAGGAACTGTAACAGGTCAGGTGTATCGGGCCGTCATTTTGCACCAGTATGTCCGCGTTTTCAGAGATGGTTGATAACGTACAGCCCCACCGAGCTGCCATCGTAGAGGAGTACCTTGAAACAGAAGATATCAGGCGAATGGAGTGGCCTGCCTGTTCTCCAGACCTAAACCCCATCGAGCACGTCTGGGATGCTCTCGGTCGACGTATCGCTGCACGTCTTCAAATCCCTAGGACACTTCAGGAGCTCCGACAGGCACTGCTGCAAGAAAGGAAGGCTATACCCCAGCAGCTGCTCGACCATCTGATCCAGAGTATGCCAACCCGTTGTGCGGCCTGTGTGCGTGTCCATGGTGATCATATCCCATACTGATGTCGGGGTACATGCGCAGGAAACAGTGGCGTTTTGTAGCCCATGTGTTTCGGGACGGTTTTCTCAACTTATCACCAATAGCGTGGACTGACAGATCTGTGTCGTGTGTGTTCCCTACGTGGCTATGCTATTAGCGCCAGCTTCGTGTAGTGCCACGTTGTGTGGCACCACATTCTGCAATTATCCTTAAGTTATGAGCATGAGTGTAGATAGAGTCACAACGCTATCCTCATAACCACGGACAGATATGTGAATACGTATAACATGGATCGTGGACAGCAGCATCTACTCATAGGAAGAGCCGACAGGCATAAAGATCGAGGTATTGCTGAGGCGTCGTCACTACACACTGTTCAAGGCAGTATAGATTACAAAACGCACGTAATGTCAGAGGCCCTACAAAGAGCACAGGGCCGCTCTGGGTAGCCGCAGGGTCTGGGGCGTCCTGTCACGGTTCGTGCGGCTCCTCCCGTCGGAGGTTCGAGTCCTCCCTCGGGCATGGGTGTGTGTGGTGTCACCGCCAGACACCACACTTGCTAGGTGGTAGCCTTTAAATCGGCCGCGGTCCGGTAGTATACGTCGGACCCGCGTGTCGCCACTGTCAGTGATTGCAGACCGAGCGCCACCACACGGCAGGTCTAGAGAGACTTCCTAGCACTCGCCCCAGTTGTACAGCCGACTTAGCTAGGAAAGGTTCACTGACAAATACGCTCTCTTTTGCCGAGACGATAGTTAGCATAGCCTTCAGCTACGTCATTTGCTACGACCTAGCAAGGCGCCATTACCAGTTTATATTTAACTTGTGATGCCTGTACCGTCAGACCGATGTACACCACTTATGGATTAAAGTTAAGTATCACATCAACTACGTACTTTATTTGCTACTATTAATTCCCTTAACTGTTCCAGACCTCGCGCCAGCCTGCGTGAGCTTAAGCGCGTGCCTTTCGGCTTCCTCTCATAGTGACTTGGCTGTCTTGCCAAGTCACAACAGGTGTGTGTGTGTGTGTGTGTGTGTGTGTGTGTGTGTGTGTGTGTGTGTGTGTGTCTGTAGTCTCTCGCGGTTATCACGATTATGGTGTTATCCTCGCCTTCCGCGGGTGGCGATATTCGCACCTTGGACTATCTTCGACCTGGCGCTTATAGTTTCCGGCTGGGGAGTGTCCGAAGAGTCGGTCGGTTAGCGTGGAGCAGTGAGGAATTCTCGGTGGTCCGTAGTTTGGCCGGGGCCCGCTGGTGATCTCTACGCGGCGCCGCAGAGTGTGGCGCTGTTCCCATTGCTACGAGGTCCGTGGCTCACCGACCCTCGACACGAAAGTTGAGTTTTCACTTAACCTACCAGCAAGTCAAGGCTGTTCACATTGTGCCGTTTTGGAGTTCTTTGTCGGCTGCTGGAATATTCCAGCGAGCAACAACGTTGTTTACGAGTTGGAAAATTCTAGCCACCCTCTGGTGGAGTTTCACTGTATTTGGTTATTTGAATTGAAGTGCACCAGCGGAATCTTCTGCCTTGTAACCGTTAATGTTCCGGTTACCTGCCCTGGGCGTCGTCGTAAATTTCAGGCAGTGTAGTTTCCTCATCGTGTTGTTGCTGTCCAGCACGGTGTGTAGTTTGACAGCTCCGTGTATGATTGGTTGTGGGCGCCAATACCTTCTACGTTGTTCCGTTCAACTCCCTGCTGTGCCCTGGTCGGCTGAAGCGGAAGTTATCTTGTCGGTGGGTCCGTTGACTGTCGGTCTGTTGGGTTGTCGTCGGATCGTGAATGGTTGGCCCGACTGCGTGTCCCACATAAGTGAGCGTTAGTGTTTGAATTGCAGGCCGACCCTCGAACATCTAGGCGCCCTTGTGTGTAATGCCTTGTTTTGAAATTTGTTCTTGTTGTTGGTACTCGAATGACTTCTAGATGGTTTTGTGTTTTAAATTAGTTTTATTCTTAAGGCCTTGAGCCTAGTTTACTGTTTCTCGTAAGGCCTTTGGCTTTTTAAAAAAATTAGTGTTTTGGAGTTTTAAGTGTTCGGCCTTCAGACGATTTGAATTTAACTTGTTTACTTCAGCCTAACTAGAGAACTGTTTTAAAATAAGGCTTGGCTTTTAAATTTATGATTATGCTTGCGTTTTAAGTTATTGGCTGGTCTTCAGCTGTTTTTAAATTAAAGCGCCTTTCAGCCGGGAATTAAGTCCCAAAGATTAAAGCTGTGTGTTTAAAAAAGTTTTTGGGCTCTTGTTATGTTTGGTAAAATAATAAAGTTATATGTCCGATTGTAACTGACAGCCCCTTATTTTGGTCCCTTTCCACAATTTACTCTATCTGTCCTGTCTTGCGGGTTAAGTAGGGCATTTCACGTATTGCTCCGTAGCGTGTGAATATTTGTTAAAGGATCTCTTCAAAACAGAATGAGCTGCATTTCAAATGTTTAATTTTCAAACTTGTATTCGGATGCTTGACCTATGGTAAGCGGCATATCACGTATCTCTATGTGAATGACTTGCATGTCAGTTATACGTTCTGTGTGATGTGTAAGTTGGTGCTCATCTGGAAAGCAAACAACCATTCAGATACATGGAAACCAATTACAACTATGTCTATGTTAGTATGTTATGATGCGAAAGCTATCGTATCTTGACGGTACACGTCGTGTTTGCGTTACTGCTGTCAGTTATTGGCCGATGACTTTCTACGTCACGTTTGTTATAACTGTCATATAAAGTAAGCGTGAGGTCTGTGTTGGGGTACGTGATTCTCTCGTTGCACTGTTTTATAAGGTTTTGCATTGTGGTTCTCGGTTCACTCTTACACCGGACTTGAAACAACTGAGACTCGGTGTCGTGTGAAAAGCGCCGCAAGACTGACGGAGCTTCAGAACGAGACTCGTCGCAGAAATGAGCTCGTGTGCGCCAAGCTGTGCGAGGGGGAAGCTCGAAGGGAGGCGCAGCCTTCGAATCGGGCAGAATCAGTCGGGGGAAATAGCTGGCGGTGGCCCGTCCCTAAGAGGAGCTCGCCTGTGGCCACCTGCTGCCCGGAAACCCGGCCCCGATCTCCACTGACGCCGCCTGTTACCGTCGTCTGGATATCGGTAGCTAGCTACGCGCTATCGGAAAGTGTGTTCGTAGGTAGGAGTCGGTTCCGTTTGCACGAGAGTCGTCACCCTGAACGCAGTAATTTCGCAGTTCTGACAGTGACGTCAGCGAATTGTGTGCGTGTGTGTGTGAGAACCGCGCCCTCCTCGCCCCGCTCCCCTCTGTCTCAGCTGCCCGCTCCGCCCCCCCCCCCCCCCCTCCCCGCGCTACGCAATCGATAGGCGCGCGCAGCGGCCGGCGGAGGCGCAAAGCTGGCAGGCGTGGCGCAGGCTCCAGCCCGGAGCGGCCAGCGCCCTGCCTCTCGTCGCGCCGCCGCCAGTCAGTCGTGGGGCCTGTAGGCGTGATGCTCACACATCACGGCCACCTATCTAATAGCCGGTTTGTCCACCTCTGGCCCAGATAACAGCGGCGACGCGTCGTGCGATGCAAGCAGTAAGACCTAGGTAGGTCGCTGGACAGAGTCTCAACATACAAGTCAGCTAATACCCGTGAATTACGGTGAGGGGAAGGGAGGGGGAGGCGATGAGCTCTGACGCCACGTCCAATCACATCGCAGATGTGTTCGATCGAGTTCAGATCTGGCGAGCAAGTGGGCCAGCACATCAACTGGAACTCGGCACAGTGTTCCTCGGACCACCCCATCACACTGCTGGCCTCGTGACACGGCGCATTATCTTGTTGAAAAATGCCGCTGCCGTCGAGAAACGTGGTCGTTGCAAAGGGGTTTACGTGGTCCGTGGCCGTTGAGGTCTCTGGCACGAGCTCTACCGGACCCGTGGATGCTCCCCAGAGCGTAGTGCAGCCGTCGCCAACTTGTCTCCGTCCCGCAGAACAGGTGTCAACGAGCTGTTCCCACGGAAGACGACGGATTCGCGCCCTCCTATCGGTATGGTGACGATGGCATTGGGATTCATCAGACCAGAAGAACTACCTGTCTCTGCTGGCGGCAGCCACCGCTAGTCCTTCTAGCGACAGTGGATCACCAGAAACAGTAATCACGGTTACTTCAGAAGGAAAACAGAATGACAGCACATCGAGCGGCAGAAAAACAGGTGCTACGAAACGAATTACCCCTGCTGAAATGGCACTGCGCCAGTAACACCTTCAGGTGCGTCGACTGCGGAAAAGATCGCCGTGCTCGACGATGTTTATACGGAGCTTCAAAACGAACTCAGGCATAAAAGAACTTTAACAGTTATACCAGAAACAGTGAAAAATAAAATCTAGGCATTCGTCATAACTTCATCAAAATTAGAATGGTAAAATGAGGAGTTAAGTAAAGAAAGTCAGCGATTACATAAGGAATTATCTAACGCCGGTGTACCAGATGCGCTGGAACGACTTCACCGTCTGGAATCAGAAATAACCGATCTCAAATCATAAAATCAAAGATTAAGAAGAGAAAGTAAGTCAACTCCACTATCGTTTGCGGCAGTTGCGGCCGCAAGCTGAGCTTGAAAGCGAAGAGGAAACTAGAAGAACACATACAGCATGCCAAATTAAAACAGTCGAGTGTTCTATCATTCAGATCTGAAAACAATCGAGACACCGAAGCCATACCTGAAACAACCACTAAAACAATCAATCCGAGAGAAAACAAAGTAAAAATAAAAGAAATCAGACCCATAGCAAAGACAGTCACCTTAGAAACTGAAACACAACCAGATAAAACGAAAATCATTGAAAAGCCAGCCTAACTAAAATATATTAGATATGAAGAGCCGAGGAAATTACGAATTATCCTTGCAGTATATCGTGTTGCAACTATTCTAACTGATGAGGACTTTCTGGAGGAACTATATGAGATCAACTTAAGTGAATACATCTCTAAGGCAGAGGTCCACGAGGAAGTCAAAATAAAGTTCAAAATAGGCTCGAAAGGTAAACGAAAAGTTAATAACGTCCTCGAAATCACTTCAAGGATTCTTTTTCTGCTGCTGCAAAGGGGAAGAGTTTATATTCATCAAAGATTTTGTGTCTGATCAGAAATGCTTCGCTTGCTGGGGCCTATGTCAGCCGCCAAAACGTTACGGTAAGGAACCAGTCCGTGGACAATGTGCGAAGCCAGGTCACAAGAACCCATAATGCCCAGAGCAAGCCACCGTTGGATGTATACCGTGCAAATGTAGAAACAGGACAACTGATAATGTAGGGGGGGGGGGGGGGCTGAGTGCCGCATCCACAAGCAGTTGTACGAGAGGCGCCGAATGCGACACTGCCGACAGCGCCCACCGACGCGGAGCACAACTACGTCGGTCAGACACTGAAGCCCTCCTTAAATAGAGGTATAGATGTGCAAAGAAACAATACATGTAAGCGCAAACATGTCTCCATGAATTAAAGCGACAGAATGACGGCGTGCAGTTGCTTGGCGGCAACTTGTGGGTATAGCACAATTAACAGGTCTAGAATCGAACAATTTTACATTACTGGAAATGTGTGACATAATACAGCAAAGATATTTTAACATCAGTGTTACGTTGGTGACATGCGTGTGCAGGGAGCCATTGACTGCCACGAAGGAAAGCAGACAAAATACGTAATGTTCCAGTGGGCAATCTTCCAGACCGGAGTGGAAGTGTTGGAAGAGGACGTTTTCTACCAGTGTAGCGGGGAACGTAACAAAACATTGAGAAAACAAACACAAAAGGATCCCTCGGAGCACGTCAGTGAATTCATCTCATAACCCCGAAAAACCGGGAACAGATACACATATTGACAGATTAGTACTAGAAACACAAAAGCATACAGCACTTGTTAACTGTTCACTAGGTCAAAACAAACTCAGAATATGACTCTAGCAGATGCAGACCGTACATATAGCCCGAATGTATTACATATAGTGGCAGCACACACAACACGGACACACGGGGAAATAGCCACAAAAGAAACACTCAATATGGACAAACAATTTTCCAAAAAGTCCAATGCTAAATACAATCTATCTAATAATACGGTTAGGAATACTTCATCCACACACAATTCCCTATGTACACAAACAACAGGGGAAGACAGATTATGTTTCCCAGGACACACATAGAAACCCCAAACAACACAATAATAACGTAACTGATAATGGTAATCTTGAGAATAACTTACGCAAAAGTAGGTTAGAAAATACGGAAATTTTACTTACTGCTTTGCGTCTGGTGATACGCCTCAATCACCCAAAAGGAGGAAAAAGTATGTTTCCCTACAACAGAGCAGACCGACAGAATGATACTTAGGGCAGAGAACATTGCCAACCGATCATCGAGAACTCTGCTGAGTCTTAGGACAAGCATGCGCATGAAGAGGTGAAGGTTTAAACATAGATAAAGTTTGTAAGGACTTCGTCAGGGCGCATGGACCCGTTTGTTACGGTCCTAAAGAGACAATACCTAAGTGCTGTGCCTTTACCATCCCCCCCCCCTCCCCCGCCCGCTGTCAAGACCTTACAAGTAAACTGCAATAGGAGGAGCACTTCGGTTGGAGTGGAACTGAGTAGCCTTCTGAACGAAGTACAGGCAAATATAATCTGTCTGCAAGAGCCATATATGCGTGGCGCTAGATTTCCAGGCTTTCCCAAATATCTCCTAACAATTACCGGGACCCAAAATGCCAAGGCTGCAATTGTAACAGCGAACATAAATTACACAGTCACAAAAATAACACAACTTTTTTTCTGAAAATTTAGCCACAGCCGTAATTGTGCTTGGACTGGAATCTTGGACTCCATATCCATGTATGCACAGTATTCATATGACACATAGCCTTTAACTGATCAAATAAGACATATAGCACAATTTTCTAGGGGCAAAAGATTACTCATACTATTAATGCACCGTGGACTCTATGACACGCAGGCAGAACACACAACAGGGGACAAATCGTAATTGACGCAATAAATGAATGCAGCTTCTTCGTTCTAAACAAAGCAGGACAGACACATACTGCAACAGTACAGGAGGACCCAGCAGTATTGACATCTCACTAGCAACTGCGAAGTCCATAATATACGTCAACAAATGGGAACTATAGGAAAATGACACACACAGTGACCACAGCGCCTTTCTCATCCAAACAAACACGAACACACCAACTTCTCACCAACAAAAACAACGATTTCTTCGAAACAAGACTGACTGGCAAAAATTAAGGGACGTCAATGGTAGCATAGACTATAAAGCTTACATTCTGATGGGCCTGCTTCAAAAAGCACAACATTTAGCTATCCCAAAAACTGGCAGTGCACCGAAACAGAAACTCCACTGGTCCATTGATTTAACAGAACTATTGAAAGACGCTAGAGACAAAAGGAAACAGTACCAAAAAACAAAAACGGCAGGAGCTAAGATTGAAACTGTACTGTGATGCAAATCAGGAATATAAAAACAAACTATACAAGACCAGACGGGGTCACTGGAACAATTTTGTCAAAATTCAGCTACAAAACAATACATGTGGGAGAACCATTTGAACTTCTAACGGATGAGGTGAAGACGCCGACAGTACTGTCAAGTCTTTTAAGGCGTACAGGTGGCCTACTACAGGGGGCTGGAGGTGTTCAGCAGAGTGGCTGCTGAAGAATCTTCTCCCTGATGACGAGAAGGCGAATGACCAGTAACAGCACACAGACTTACGAAGGCTGATGGAGGACACCTACACAGATGGCCCTGCTAGAGTCTCGTTTGCCCAGGAGGAGGTGTACCGAGCGAGGCGGCTCAGTGGTTAGCACACTGGACTCGCATTCGGGAGGACGACGGTTCAATCCCGCGTCCGGCCGTGTTGATTTTGGTTTTCCGTGATTTCCCTAAATCGCTTCAGGAAAATACCGGGACGGTTCCTTCGAAAGGGTACGGCCGACTTCCTTCCCCATCCTTTCCTAATCCGATGAGACCGATGGCCTCGCAGTTTGGTCTCCTCCGCCAAACCAACCCAACCCAACCCAACCAAGAGGAGGTAGCATTAGAAGTAAAACAAAGAATAAAAAGACTCCCGGTCCAGATGGCATACACCCAGAAACACTAAAAAATACTGTTGCACAGCCCCCCCCTTTCTAACAGAGTTACTGAACGAAGCACTGCTGCAGAGTAGGGTCTCTGCCATGTGGAAAACAGCGAACATAGTAATCATCAAGAAATAAGAAGATGGGACCCAAAAGACCCAAAGACTTGCAGGCCCATCTGCCTCTTGAAAGCCTAAGGTGCAAGAGAGGCTCCTGTGTAATCGACTACAGTCACGCAAGACGCTCTTCGGGCTTATTCCACATCAGTGTGGCTATAGACCAAAAAGCTCAATACACGATGCAGACAACTGTACGTTGGAAATAATACAGGGCACACAAGAAGAACAGGCAGTAGCTGTAGCAGTAGATATAGCAGGTAGCTCTGGTAGCCTGCCCTGTTTGCAAGTCTCTGAGAGATGCAGACACCAGTACTCTTATACAATAGCTTATTCGATTACAGCAGAGATAGGGTGGCGCAATGGGAAGCAGGAACACATAAGGTTTAAAAAAAAAGACGATGCCCACAAGGCTCAATCTGTGGGCCAATTTTCTGAGATATTTAGATAGAACCGCTCTTGCCCAATCTGCATTAAGGTGATAAGGTGAGGGGTATAGTAGCCTAAGCTGACGACTTGCTAGTTGTAATAACTGCAAACTCGAGAATGCAATTCGAAAGCAAGGCTACACAAATCCTTATAAAAGTAAGTGATTGGTGCAGCCATAACAGGTTCACAATTGCGGCACACAAGACAGTGTATTTACTGATGCAAGGTGCCTTGCAGAGAAGCCGCATTATATTACGCTGCGCCGGCCGGAGTGGCCGAGCGGTTCTAGGCGCTACAGTGTGGAACCGCGCGACCGCTACGGTCGCAGGTTCGAATCCTGCCTCGGGCATGGGTGTTTGTGATGTCCTTAGGTTAGTTAGGTTTAAGTAGTTCTAAGTTCTAGGGGACTGATGACCACAGCAGTTAAGTCCCATAGTGCTCAGAGCCATTTGAACCATTTTGAACCATGTTAGGCTGAACAACACTAGCATGCAGAAGAAAATAACGACAAGATACCTCGACGAACGACTGATATTCAATGAACCCATAAGACAACTCAAAAAGCGACAAGACTAATGCACAAACTCGTCGCATTTAACTCAACTCACTGCAGACTACCATTGCAAGCACTGCGGATGTGTGATAAAGCCCTCTTTGAATATATACTGTGTTTGGCAGCAAGTGCCTGGGCACATTGCTGTTGCTCACGACCTAAAAATCCGTGTGGGACGTGGACAAAGAGGTGTCAGGGGCATTTGACACCACGTCCGTCGAAGCCTTATGCGTTGTACTTGTAACATAACTGTTAAACACAGAGCAGCGTCATACTGGCTAGAAAGGTGTAGACTGGATAAGGGGAGCATGGATGAGATAACAGGCCAGCATATTGCAGATAAAACGCCAGTTAAATCTTTGGAAGTTTGAACGTGGCAAAAAGAATGGGAAACATCTGACAAGGGCCGTCGGGTTTTCTCCTTCTTTCCGAACATGCGGGAATGGCTGAGGCTGAGTCAAGTATGCTGCACTTCCTGACGGGCCATGGCCTGCACCGCGTTGGCCTTAGCGAAGGCGGCTAACGTGGATACCCGAAGCGCGCGCGCACACACACACACACACACACACACAGAGACAAAAGCGCGCCCGCGTGCATGAGCCTAGCCGCAAATTGAGACGCGTATAGCGCATATGGCGCAGCGCGTTTTTGTAACTTGACAGGTTCAAGTGGGGCGGCGCAAATTGGGACGCGACGCGACTGGGACGCGACACGCGCCTGCGCCACTTCACGCGGCGTTCAACGGTTGCGGCACAGTTTCTCGCGCCGCGCGGGCACTGCCGGGGGGAGGGGTGAGGCGGGGAGCGGGAAGGCAGTCCTGCAGTATGTTCACTTCGGCGTGGCGCATATGGGCAGTGAAAGTATTACCCGTCCGAAAAATACGGCCTTACTGTATACTGAATTTTATTAGCACTGAGTAATGTTTCGTTTCTTGCCGTTTAAGCGCTCCATCTGTTTTCGTTAGCGCGTAATAGTTTTCAGTTACAAATATCTGTACAGTTCTTTTGTTTCTTCTATTGCAAAGAACAATGCACAGTTCAGTAACTGGTGAGCCATTAGCCACTAGGATTATATCTTCTCCCTCCACAATGTTTTCAGATCGCAAGAAAGAACAGACGATACATATTGAGGGTAGTGAATAAGGAAAAGAAATATAAAAATTACGTGATTTAGAAGCAAGGCAGGAAAGTAAAACAAGGTTACCTACTTGCTGCCTGTTATGCTGACGTATCTCTACGATCTGTTGCAAAAAGTCGAAAAGGTGTAATTTCCACAATTTGACTCCTTTTTGCTTCTGGTACAAAGTGTCCAAGATATGAAGTACGTAAGTTTCACTATGCTTACTTGGATATGGATGTAATAAGAGACATTATACTATGTGGATGTGGACCGGCTGGTCCCGGCGGAGTCCTCCCTCGGGCATGGGTGTGTGTACCAACCATTCCACACATTGTGCCAACTGCTGGAGGGTGTCCAGTCAATAACTAACATGTGAACATCTGATAAAAAAAACAGCTGTATGTGTGTGTGAACACGATGCCGCAAACCGTACCTTTCTACCTATTGCCGTTTCTAAAATACACTTGATCAGAGTTGTGGAGACAATTTTGGAACGTATTGTATGCGCATAGGAGAGCGGGCAAGCATGCTTACCGTTGCGTCTTTAATAGACTAGAAACAAGAAGTATCTATAGTTAGGTCCTCCTTTAATGAAATTTAACTAAGGTTTAGTTACAATGTATTTCGATTCAAGATCCAGGTTTACCCCGGATATTTGTATAATAATCCCTCCAGCACGCGTGTGTACTCCCTCAACACTAGGACCAATCAGGGGAAATCCGGACGTACTGCAGCCCTAGTTGGAGGTGGACAGGTGAGTCGATCTTTCTCCGAGGGCACCTCGGCGGCTTTGCCTCTCCGAACGCGCCGTCGTCGGAGAGCGCCTGCCGTGTCCAGCAGGCGGACATTAAACTCTTCTGCTTGGAGTGGTGGGCGTGTCGGTTGGCAACGGACATCTCGTAGCTCTGCCCTAACTGCACTCGAAGAAGCCTATTCATATCCGACGAACGACGTAAAAGCTCTCTCTCAGTACAGCCTCGGGCATTCGACAGCGCCGACGCGAATGAAACGCAGTGTGGCGACACGCGTCGCGCGATGCTGTCTCGTGGACCTGGGTTCAGTTCCCAGTGCTGCTGGCGACTTTGCCTCGGCAGGAGTTCTGGAACGACGTACAAGCCAGATCGAGAAGTCAGCCGAGGAGCGGAGCGGAAACAGACGGCGGTTGCAGAGCCGACACCGCCCCCTTTCTTACCGCATCTGAATAGCGCCATCTGTATAGGATGACACGGCGGTCGGGTGGTACTGAATTGCTCGTCAACGCGGTATGCAGACCTGGTATACAAAATATTACTTCAAAGATTACGTCAAAGTGATCTTGCCAGTATTCTAGACGAATGCTAAAACGATACAATGACACTTCTCCCGAGCGAACGCGCCGTTACTAACAATACGACGCAAGTTCTTGTGGTTTTTTTTTCCTCAAGGTCCGGTCGCACTTTTATGTTGCGACCGCACAGTTTTTCTTTTTTTCCATAAAGGTCCGGTCGCACTTTTATGTTGCGACCGCACAGTGAGCACGTGAAGGGGCCTGGAGGAATAGAGTGTCTTGCCAAGCGTGAAGTGCGTAGCCTATTGTCATTCGATTTCCTCACGCGAAGAGGGCTGTCCGGTTTCACCCAGCCCACGCCTGTTCAAGGAATGGCTCAGGCGATTCGAGAAAATCGTCTACAGAGGGCACTTCAGTACAAGAGAAGTGGATTGTTGTCATCGGACATTGTCCCTCTTCATGACAATGCTCGGCTATGCATTGCGAGATAGTTAGTGTAACTGTTCCGTGGAACATTTCGCACGATAGATCGTAATGACGTGGAACGAGTTTTTTTACATTCACATCGCAAAGTAATTTGTTCGTACGCTTACATTCTGAACATTTCTAAGTCGTCTTTTATTTAATTTTTTTTCAAAGAGAAAAGATATACAGGTGTAAGTCACTAATTCCTATCCACTGCCTGTTACACATTACAGCATTACAGCAATGGAAACTCATCTACGGAACAGAAGGACTTGTCAAACAGAAACTTTATCTGTTTGTTACCAAATTTTACTTTGCTGTCTCTCAGACATTTTACATCAATGGATAAGTGATCAAAAACTTTTTTGCAGCGTTGTGTATCCCTTTTTCTGATAAAGACAATCATAACATGGAGTAATTAATGTCATTTTTCCTTCTGGTACTGTAATTATGTACTTCACTGTTCCTTTTGAACAAAAAACTTCGCGAGGGAATAAATAAACTGTGAAGTAGTAGTCAGAATAGCCAACTCCTTTAAGAGATACACGACATGTATTCGCAGCTGCGAATATGGACGACCGTCAGCTGTATAATGGAATGACGGCAATGAAAATGTGTGCCGGACCGGGACTCGAACCAGGATTTCCCGCTAATCGTGAGCGGTCGGTCGCCTCACCACTTTGTTTTTAAAGGAACCTTCCTGGCGCCCAAAGGGACGGGTGGGGACGAAGTGGGCAGGGGTCGCAATGCAAGGCTTATCCACCATGTCCCGTTCCCACCCTCCAGCAAGCAAGGAAAGCGTAGGGAACGTGCAGTAAACGCACAGTGGACATCGTTTATGTGTTTATTCTCCTTTTCTTTCCTTTTTTATTTTTATTTGTTTATTTTTGTCATTAATACCACCGAGAATATTAGGAAACCGGCGTCACGCTAGGAGGAGGGCGCAGCAAGACGTCAGAATAATTGAGACTATCAACATATAGTTTTTCCGAGAAGAACATTCCGATGACTAGTGAATATATCGGTGCGGAAGAGGCGGGGATCAGCTCTTCATGACAGGAACACCCCAGCTCTGGGGTGAGATAAGGAAGACACCCCAAAGGAAATTGGAGAAAAATTGTATTTTTAATTGCAGACAACTGCACAACGGAGTTCATTAAGGAGCTGACAAAAGTCAAGGATACTTTTCTCGCCATCAGCAAACAAGTAGTGTGCTGCGTGTTCGCAAAACTGCTTCACAGAGTTCGTCTTCGCTTGCGGGAAGTAACACGCGTCCGGAAAGAGTAGCAGTTGAGTAGCTATGTGATGAGGAGTCGTACGGGTAATTAGGGACAACATCTGTCGCAGCAAGATGCATGGTACACAGATGAACGCTCTGGCACTAACCCATAGAGTGTGCGGGCCGTGACCATAGCTCCTTCCAGATGGCGGCCAGAGAGGGATGTGCCTTGGCACTATTCGCCATCGCCTGTCGCTCTGACGAAAACGGCATCATATACATTCCCGGAGAATGGTGAAATACACTCCTGGAAATTGAAATAAGAACACCGTGAATTCATTGTCCCAGGAAGGGGAAACTTTATTGACACATTCCTGGGGCCAGATACATCACATGATCACACTGACAGAACCACAGGCACATAGACACAGGCAACAGAGCATGCACAATGTCGCCACTAGTACAGTGTATATCCACCTTTCGCAGCAATGCAGGCTGCTATTCTCCCATGGAGACGATCGTAGAGATGCTGGATATAGTCCTGTGGAACGGCATGCCATGCCATTTCCACCTGGCGCCTCAGTTGGACCAGCGTTCGTGCTGGACGTGCAGACCGCGTGAGACGACGCTTCATCCAGTCCCAAACATGCTCAATGGGGGACAGATCCGGAGATCTTGCTGGCCAGGGTAGTTGACTTACACCTTCTAGAGCACGTTGGGTGGCACGGGATACATGCGGACGTGCATTGTCCTGTTGGAACAGCAAGTTCCCTTGCCGGTCTAGGAATGGTAGAACGATGGGTTCGATGACGGTTTGGATGTACCGTGCACTATTCAGTGTCCCCTCGACGATCACCAGTGGTGTACGGCCAGTGTAGGAGATCGCTTCCCACACCATGATACGGTTCCGCACTTACGTTTAGTGAAAAAAATACGAGCTTACGGAATATCGGACCAGGTTTGTGATTGGATTCAGGATTTCCTAGAAGAAAGAACACAACATGTCATTCTTAACGGTTAAAAATCTGCAGATGTAGAGGTAATTTCGGGAGTACCGCAGGGAAGCGTGATAGGACCTTTATTGTTTACAATATACATAAATGACTTAGGTGACAACATCGGTAGCTCCGTGAGGCTATTTGCAGATGACACGGTTGTCTACAAGAAAGTAGCAACATCAGAAGACTCGTACGTACTCCAGGAGGACCTGCAGAGGATTAATGCATGGTGCGACAGCTGGCAGCTTTCCCTAAACGTAGATAAATGTAATATAATGCGCATACATAGGGGCAGAAATCCATTCCAGTACGATTATGCCATAGGTGGTAAATCATTGGAAGCGGTAACGACCGTAAAATACTTAGGAGTTACTATCCGGAGCGATCTGAAGTGGAATGATCACATAAAACAAATAGTGGGAAAAGCAGGCGCCAGGTTGAGATTCATAGGAAGAATTCTAAGAAAATGTGACTCATCGACGAAAGAAGTAGCTTACAAAACGCTTGTTCGTCCGATTCTTGAGTATTGCTCATCAGTATGGGACCCTTACCAGGTTGGATTAATAGAAGAGATAGACATGATCTAGCGAAAAGCAGCGCGATTCGTCATGGGGACATTTAGTCAGCGCGAGAGCGTTACGGAGATGCTGAACAAGCTCCAGTGGCGGACACTTCAAGAAAGGCGTTACGCAATACGGAGAGGTTTATTATCGAAATTACGAGAGAGCACATTCCGGGAAGAGATGGGCAACATATTACTACCGCCCACATGTATCTCGCGTAATGATCACAACGAAAAGATCCGAGAAATTAGAGCAAATACGGAGACTTACAAGCAGTCGTTCTTCCCACGCACGATTCGTGAATGGAACAGGGAAGGGGGGATCAGATAGTGGTACAATAAGTACCCTCCGCCACACACCGTAAGGTGGCTCGCGGAGTATAGATGTAGATGTAGATGTAGATGTAGATGATGCCGGGTGTTGGCCCTGTGTGCCTCGGTCGTATGCAGTCCTGATTGTGGCGCTCACCTGCACGGCGCCAAACACGCATACGACCATCATTGGCACCAAGGCAGAAGCGACTCTCATCGCTGAAGAAGACACGTCTCCATTCGTCCCTCCATTCACGCCTGTCGCGACACCACTGGAGGCGGGCTGCACGATGTTGGGGCGTGAGCGGAAGACGGCCTAACGGTGTGCGGGACCGTAGCCCAGCTTCATGGAGACGGTTGCGAATGGTCCTCGCCGATACCCCAGGAGCAACAGTGTCCCTAATTTGCTGGGAAGTGGCGGTGCGGTCCCCTACGGCACTGCGTAGGATCCTACGGTCTTGGCGTGCATCCGTGCGTCGCTGCGGTCCGGTCCCAGGTCGACGGGCACGTGCACCTTCCGCCGACCACTGGCGACAACATCGATGTACTGTGGAGACCTCACGCCCCACGTGTTTGAGCAATTCGGCGGTACGTCCACCCGGCCTCCCGCATGCCCACTATACGCCCTCGCTCAAAGTCCGTCAACTGCACATACGGTTCACGTCCACGCTGTCGCGGCATGCTACCAGTGTTAAAGACTGCGATGGAGCTCCGTATGCCACGGCAAACTGGCTGACACTGACGGCGGCGGTGCACAAATGCTGCGCAGCTAGCGCCATTCGACGGCCAACACTGCGGTTCCTGGTGTGTCCGCTGTGCCGTGCGTGTGATCATTGCTTGTATAGCCCTCTCGCAGTGTCCGGAGCAAGGATGGTGGGTCTGACACACCGGTGTCAATGTGTTCTTTTTTCCATTTCCAGGAGTGTAGAATGCCTGAGGCGGTCGCCGCCACGCCGCAACCTCCCTTGCACAACCAATTAAGGCCTTGCGGAGGGCAGGCTTTGCACAGTGCACCCACCATGTCAGGGCAGACTGATAGGGATACCGGCTGTCCACGTGGTATCGACGAGCTGCCGGCAGTCGGCTGAAGTAAGGTGGATCGTGTTCAGTTTCCGTGGTCCACGGTCGCGCCACTCGCTCTGGCGGCAGAGATTAATGGTGCAGGTGTATGCATAATGGTTAGTGGACGCAATGGACCAAACTTCTGCTGCCTGGAGGGAGGTGTAAACACGATCGGCTGGAAAAGTGGCTAGTGAAATGCGTAAACCCCGCAAAATCGACATGAACATGTTCCCAAGATCCACTAGACTGAGGTGCTGGAGAGCAGTCGCTAGCGCCGCGCACGGAGAGTGGCGTGGTAGTTGGTCTTTGGGTGCATCGTGCTGACCCAGGGAGAGAGGCGCGACTGTCCCTGAGAAGAAGGTGGAACGTCCACGGCGGCAACCCGAACCAGGTGGCGCATAGACATTGTCGATCCTAACGTCACTAATCGCGAGAGCCATACCTCTGGCACCAGGGCGACAGTCAACTGCATCAGCGAGAATACCGTTACGTGGGAGGATCGTCAACCCACTAGCAGTAGGGGAGACGTGTGCTGTAAAACCATGGGGGAGCACAGAAAGTGGCAGCGTGCACCTCCTGAAGGAGAGCTACGTCAACGTCACGGAGTAAAGCCAGTTTCTGGCGTACGCGAATGGTGTTGGCAATGACCGTGGCTGTGCCATAAACTGGGAAAGCTGCCATCGCCAGGATGACAGGCGATTCAGACACGGGGGAAGCGCAGGGAACTCACTGTTAGGTCCCCGTGGAAGGGCACATCACTGTGTCGGGGAGGGAACCGACCCCACCAAGGGGGTCCGTCGCTCTGAACACCTCCAGAATTTCCATGCTCAGCATCGACGTCATCCGCCCAGGAGACAGACGTGTCACCGGGTCGACTCAGTGGAACATATCAGAGGTACGGCCACAGGCAGCGTCAGTCACAGGAAGGGAGGCGAGAGCTTCAGACGGAGCTGGGGGGAAGGTCGGTGGCCGCAGGTGGATGCCGATCGGTGATGGTGGCGGGGAAGGACGTCTCTTTGTCAGGTATCAGGGCTTCAGACGACAGCGCACCATCAGTAGCGGGGTCGTCATCCTGTGCACACATCCGAAGGAGGCACTCATCACAAGGGGTACGGTGTGGTCTCTTCCGTTTCCTCGGCGGCCGTTGGTTCCTGACATGCTGCTCCTTGTCAGATGGCGGGCGGCTATCGTCTGACATGTGGACAGATGGTAGAAAGGCGGAGGTAGGTACAGCTCTATGGTCAACAACCGCGGGGTCGGGACAGACAGCTTGTGGCTGCTGACGGTCGTCTTTCATTTATACTGCCTCCGGGAGGAGTGTAGGAGACAGACACATCAGACAGACGTAACGCAGTGGCCTTCCTGGCCACAAGCTGAACAGGTGCGCAGCTTACTATCGTACACGACGACAGCCCCACAGCGGGCAATAACCTAGTAGCGAGCGACATGTTTCCCTAGTCCAGTTTTTATCTGACGGACACCACTGAGAACACAGTATGTTTCGAACGTCTTCCACGTTTCATCCGTGTGACTGACGACGTTGCCGTGAGGTTTAAAGGCGGCCACCACAGCGTCCGACGGTACTTCAAACGGGAGTTGGAAAACCCGCAACGTTCCGAGGTCGAAACAATCACGGTCAAGCACAACAGTCGCTGTATGTCCGCCAGGGTGTGGGAGCGTCAGCGTGGTGCCGCACAACGTCGGCCGACAGCTCGTCATTCGCCAGCTTTCTGCACCACACTCTAGTACTGAGGATCGAAAAGTGAACTCCGAAAACATCCTTTGGCGGGAGACGCATTTCATCCCGTATAAGACGTTCGACTTCATATGCCTTCGCTCGGTCGTGATCTGATGGAAAAGGTAAGAAAACGCCGTGACGGTCGATGAAGTCGGACCCTGGGACAAGCTGTTGCGCGGAAGTAAACAAACCCGCGCTCGGTCGCGAGCAGTACGACAGGCGAGACGCAAACGAGGCGTGCGCGGCGCGCCTCACCA
The DNA here is from genome assembly GCF_021461395.2 of Schistocerca americana. Lineage (NCBI taxonomy): Eukaryota > Metazoa > Arthropoda > Insecta > Orthoptera > Acrididae > Schistocerca > Schistocerca americana. Next base: position 25,978,894 of record NC_060119.1, on the reverse strand, counting down.
CAGCCGAAGGCCGGCGTACCTTTGGCCATCCGAGCACGACTCACGTCCAGACGCAAACTTGCAATGTCTCCAACCACGTGCACTCGTAAATCCCCGTACAGGGAAGACATTTCACTTGAAAGTCGCTTGCTCGGTGTCGGCGGATAAATACGATATTGTAGTGCCTGTGTTATTCCGAATTGCGATGCAAAGGCACTGCGGTATCGTATTTGTCTGCCGACACTGGGAAAGTGACTTTCAAATAAAATATCCCCTCTGTACTGTAATCTGCATAACGGATGTGCGAGTACGAGCTGTGAGCGACACGGCTGGCGACGTGTGTGAAAGTCTGGCTCTGGCCGTGTCTCGTGCTCGGCTGGCCAAACAGTAAGGCGACTGCTCGCGATAAGCGGGTAACCGGGGTTCCCAGTCCCCGTCCGGCACAGATTTTTGCTGCCCCCCTTCCACTACACAGCCGATCGTTGTCCGTATTCGCCACTGCGAGTACATACCGTCTATTTCACAGCGGCTGCAGTCGCCGCACTCCCTGTCTTCCGCATGTATGTCCGAAGGAACATTCCATCGTAATTTGGGGATAACAGGCACTGCAATATCGCGGCGTTAAACAGCCATATGCAGATGATCGTGGGTGAGCACCACATATTATTCTTACAGCATGTTTCTGCGCAAAGAAGACTTTGTTTCTTAAATGTGACTTATCTCACAACATTATTCCATATAACATTACTTACTTGCTTATACTGGCCACACAGACCGCAGCCGGTCCTCGTCCTCGCACAGTCAAACCTGCCACACTTCCCTGTAACCTTCATCTCACAGACCCAGTATCTGCATGTCTCCCGCGGTGTTATTGCTCAATCTCATTCTCGGCCGTCCCAGTGGTGTCTTTCCCTCAGCTTCTCCATCCATTACAGCCTTTATTACCGTGTTCTCCCTCTCCTCCTCACATGTCCGCACCATCTTAATCTCTTGACTTTCTCACTCGCTACGGCGTCAGGCAGTCTGCATAATTGTCTGAGTTCTCTGCTTTCCTTATTCACCACTCTTCACTGGTCCATTTACTTTTCTCAGTACCTTATTTTCAAAAGTGATGAGTGTTTTCTCTGGTTTCTTTCTCAGGGTCCATCCCACTTGCATAGCACGCTATTCGTTTGATGATCGTCTGATATATTCTCATTTTATTTAGATAGTAACTTCGATCTCATTATGTTGTGCATTGCTCCTAGACATCTTCCCCCAGCTTGAATTCTTGTTATTATTTCTTGTTCTAAAAGGGTTTGTTGATTGATGTTGACACCGACGTACGTGAGTGTGTCTGTCCTCTGTATTGTAATATTTCCGATTTTTTGATGGTTTGGTCCTAAATGAGCTCTTCTTCCGACTACAATGAACTTTGTTTTACTTTCATTTATACTTACACCTACTTTCTTAGCTTCTTCTATTAGCAGAGTCCCCATTTTCTCCACGTCTTCCATGTTCTTTCCTATCAGCACGGTATCATCCGCAAAAGCCAGGACATTTATCTTTTTTCCTATGGCGACTCTTGCACTTTCACATGTTACTCTCCTCAGGGTGTTGCTGAGGGCTAAATTGAACAGGGCTGGTGATGTAATATCTTCCTGTCTCACTCCTTTTTCTACTTCGAATGCTTCGGAGAACTCCCCTGTACTTTCAGTGTACGCTTTGATTCCATCACACACATTTTAGCTTTATCAGCTTTTCAGGTATCCCATACTCTGTCATTATCCTCCACATTTCCTCTCTTACTATGCTGTCAGATGCTTTGTTGAAATATGTAAACAGGCAAAAGGTATCATGATTGTGATCCCAGTTCATATCTAATATTTGTCTTAGTGTGAATATTTGGTCCATTGTTGATTTACCTTTTCTGAACCCTGCTTATGCTGTGTCTAATATTTCCTCAATGTTAGGGTTTGAGCCGGATCAGTATAATTCTTGATATTACTTTATAGCGTGTGCGTAGGAGAGATATCCCTCTGTGGTTCTCTGTCACCATTTTGTCTCCTTTCTTGTCTGTGGGACATACAGCAGCAGTTTTCAATTCCTTCGGCATTACTTCTTTTCTCCATACCTCTTTTATCAGTTCGGCTAACTATTCATGTATCTTCTCTCCCCCTTCTTTGATGAGCTCTGCTGATATCATGTCTATGCCAGGAACCTTTCCATTTTTTAGTCTTTTTATTGCCTCCTTCAACTCCATCAGAGTTGGTTCTTTGATTAATGTTTGTACGTTCTGATTGTTTTGTGCCTTCTTTTCATTGTTGTTGGTATCTACCGGGTTGTTCAGCAGTTTTTTAAAGTATTTCCTGCAGTTCTCTAAATTTCCTTCGTTCGTAGTGATCAGTTTTCCATTCTCGTCCTTCAATATCACAGCTCTGTACGCTTTTCTATAGCTGTTCATTGTCCTGTAAAACTGTTTGCAGTTGTTTTGGTTTATAGTCCTCCTCAGCCTTCTCTGTCTGTTTATATATGAATGATCTTTTTTCTCGCCTTATTATACTCTTCATTTGTCTCGTGGCATTCCTATATGTTGTTTGGTTTCTATGGTTGTTATTGTTCATCATTGCGTGTCTGGCTCTCTTCCTGTCCTGTACCGCTTTTCTGTATGTTTCATTGAACCATGATTTGCGCTTTATATTGCTATTGTTATCATCTCATAGTAGTTCTCTAACGTGCCACCACTTCTTCTACTGGCTATTGATTGCGGAGACTTGCCATGAGAACGTACAAGTGATAATTTGCGCGTAGACTATTATATGTCCCCCAGTAGGAGTACGTTATTCTCATTAATTATCTAAATTGTCATGTGATAACGTACCCGTTTCCTAATCTTATCCTGTGGATAGGATAGAATGTCACGATAAGCCGACAAAATCCAGTCCCCCTTTTAACGAATAAGTTATAAAATGTACACAAGAGACAAGATTAATTGGTACAGGAAAATACTATCTACTAAAGGGTAAATGCCGTGATTTTAACACATTTATTCATCATAAAAACAATTTAAAGAAACTAAATAATGATTAAAAAACTGAGGTTCTCCGTGTATTAATACTGGTCCGTAAACCGTCTGGCTCTGCCCTATAATGTGCTCGCGATCTGTGATTAGGCGCGGAGTAACTGACATCCCCTGTTGTACTAAATAGCAAGTAGGAACTATTATCTCAATGAGCAGTGTGAAACCTCAGTGCAGAACGGAGTGCAACACGTAATTCACCAATGTAAATTCACTTTCCTACACGCCGGTGCATAAGCAAGATCACCGTAATGATCAGAAGCTACAACCGCAGAACTTCTCGCCTCAGCGAGATAATAGCAAAACTGTACGTCACCAGAATTACACCCGAAGACGTCCGCCGACTGCTGTGGACTTCCAAGGCGACTCTCCTGCCCCACGACCCCGCAACGACTCCCTGTTTTTTACTTCTCTCATCTTTTCGCTGCCCAAAGTCCTCCCCCCCCCTCTTCCCCCCTCCTTAAATTTGGGTGGCGAATCATCTCTCCGGAAGGCGCTCGTCTCTGAACGCTGACCAATCGCAGTTTAGAATCCAGATCGAAGTTTCTGGAAGTTCTTTCTATGTCCGTAGGAAAGTACGCGAATACCTGCTGCCATGTGTTTTTGCCTGACGGACACTTGTTCCCGCCTTGCTCACGGGCGGGGCCCGGGATTAGCGCCGGAAGCGGCTGTGCCGTCCTATTGGCAGAATGAATGTGTGAGCTTCCCGTGTCCTTCCGTTCTACCGCGAGTTTCACACCGCTGCTTGGTTCCCAGTCACCCAACGTGCAGACATTATACAATAAATTAAGTTTACTAGACGACGTCAGTCACATGCATGTTTTTAATGAATGAGCACAAGTCTGTCTTTTCTATTATTGAATGGACTTATTTATGTCTCACTGGATTTAAACGCGGTTTGTAAGTTGTAAAATAACGCCACCTTCCAGTTCATGTGCTGTCTCCCTCATAACTGTTGTCATCTTCCATTTTGTGTTGATATCTTCATCTTCTATTCTATTCTATTGTTGTCATTCTCTAATTCAGCGAACCTATTTTTAAGCTTAATCTTGAGCTGTTTATTCATGTCCTCCTCTTTTAGCCTACTCACATTAACTCTTTGGGTTCTTTTACCACTTACTTGGTGGTTTTGGTATTGAATGTTTCATCTTTATTAGCACAGGACCATGGTCTCATCCTATCTCAGCCCCTCTCATTGTCCAAAAATCTGTTATTCCCCTTTTATGTTTTTTCTCTATCAAAAAAAGATCTATTTTGTTCCTAGTTAATCCATCCGGTGACGTCCGTGTTGCTTTATGTAGGTCTTTATGGGGGAATGATGTACTTGCTATTTTCATGTTTATAGCTATGGCGATGTTGATAAGCCGTATACCATTGTCATTTGATTCAGTGTGAATGCTGAACATGCATATATATGGTTGCCATTGCTGTTCTTGTCCTATTTTGGCATTTAAGTCTCCCAGCACAATTTTAAGGTCATACGGTGGTAATCTGGAGTTCATCTGGTCTAAGGTGTCATAGAATTCGTCTTTAATGTCTTCCTCCTTGTCTTCAGTTGGGGAATAGACACTTATTAATGAGATGTTTCTATATTTGCCTTTGATTCTGATGAAGCCTATTCTTTCATTGACATTTTCTAGTGTCATCACATTGGCCATTATTTTATTATGAACCGCAAATCCTGTCCCAAATACATGGTGACCATACAACATTACTGAACGAAAATATGCAAAATATGTCAGCGTACCGTTTTGTCTCTCCCCAAGATTTGCAATGATTCTAAACGCAAGTGTGGCTGGATTAAGTAGTTTTAGGAGTTCCAAAAGGTGTTTTCTCCAATTTAAATTCTCATCAATATGGACACCTTTTATTTTTGAAGCTTCCACCTTTTTTATTATTTCCTCAGCATGTTTTACACTTCATTGGTATAGTACTTCTAGATTTACAGAAATAAACATGTTGTGTCTTTATAAAATTGAGGGCGAGACAATTCGCAGAAACGTTGTTTACGGTTTCTTTTGTTTCTCTATGTATGATTGGATTGATTACAACACTAGTGTCATCTGCAAAAAGAACTAATTCTGCTTATAATATACTAGACGGAAGATCGATTTATGTATATGAGGAACAGTAGTTGACCTAATATTGAAAACAATAGTGACCCTACGGTTGAATCCTGAAGAACCCCACACATGATTTCTCCGCTGTCCCTGGACTATATTGCTGGAATTAATAAGTACAACTTTCTGCTTTTTTTTGGTTAGATATGACATTGGCTATTGGTTGGCTCTACCATCAATCCTATAAAATGCCAATTTATCTGGGCGAATACTCTGATTCACACAGTCAAATGCCGTACAGAGGAAGCAGAAAGCAACAACTGGCGCTATTTTATTGTTTAATGGCTCTGAGCACTATGGGACTCAACTGCTGTGGTCATCAGTCCCCTAGAACTTAGAACTACTTAAACCTAACTAACCTAAGGACATCACAGACATCCATGCCCGAGGCAAGATTTGAACCTGCGACCGTAGCAGCAGCGCGGCTCTGGACTGGAGCGCCTAGAACCGCACGCCCACCGCGGCCGGCTATTGTTTAATACTTGTAAAATCTGGTGAGGGAACGTGTGAATAGCATTCTCAGTAGAGTAACCCTTCTGAAACCCAAACTGTGATTTGCTAAAGTGAGGTACTATTCTAGAATATATCATCTTCTCAAAATTTTTGCAGAATGATGTCAGCAGTGAAACAGGTCGGTAGTTACTGACACCTCTCTTATCAGCTTTCTTGAAAGGGTGTTTAACAACGGCATATTCCTGTCTCCTGGAAAAATGCCTCGAGCTAGTGACGCGTTACACATTTCAGATAAGACTGGGCTTATTACATGCCAACTAATTTTTAGAACTCAATTGGAAATACCATCAAAACCAGACGAGTTTTTATTTTTGAGAGAATGTGCAATTTTCGGAATTTCAGAAGGGGAAGTTGGTGATAAATTCATATGATTGAATTTTATGGAAGTTACATTTTCAACATACCGCTGCATTTTGCTCTTGAATTGTTTGTCCCTATACTTTCTACTATATTTACGAAAGAATCATGAAATATGTTTGCTATTTGTGACTTATCCGTGCCATTCAGTTCAGTAGTGATGTCTTGCTTTGTGGCTGGTTGTCCTGTCTCTCGTTTCACTGCATTTCATATATCCTTAAGTCTCTTGAGTACCGATTTCTGGAATTATCTACATGTCTCCAGATTTTTTAATAACCTTTCTTAGTAATTTTGAGTATTCTTTGTAGTCTGCAACTACTGCTTGTTCTTACCAAAAGATAAATTCCCTTTTCCTTTCGCAAAGTACTTTAATCCCTCTCGTGATACATGGTTTTGTACAGGGCTGTTTAGTGTCTTTTCTGATTAGTTTGCGCGGAAAACTTTTGTGAAATAATGATATGAATTTATCGTGGAACAGATTAAATTTTATTTTAGCATTTAGGTCATCATAAATTACATCCCATGTCATCTTCTGTAAACTATTCTTAAAACATTTGTCCTGGAGTCATTAATTATTCTAACTGATTTCCAGTGTGGAGTGTCCATACTGTAAGGCGCTATGTTATTTATCCTAACGTCCGCCCCCGGTAGCTGAGAGGTGCCGGCACGGTAGCTCAGCGTGTTCGGTCAGAGAGTTAGCTGCTCTCTGTAATAAAAAAGCTGAGTTAATCGATCAATGACGAACTTCAACGGGCGTCTTACGACGTCCGCCCCGAGCAGATGCAACGAACAAAAGCGAACAAAATGAGAGCCGGCACGGTAGCTCAGCGTGTTCGGTCAGAGGGTTAGCTGCCTTCTGTAATAAAAAAAACTGAGTTCACCGATCAACAACGAACTAAAACAGGTGTCTTACGACGTCCGCCCCGAGCAGAAACAACGAACGAAAGCGAACAAAACGAGATTTTTTTTAAAAAAAGTGGTCAGCGTGACAGACTGTCAATCCTAAGGTCCCGGGTTCGATTCCCGGCTGGGTCGGAGATTTTCTGCGCTCAGGGGCTGGGTGTTGTGTTGTCCTAACCATCATCATTTCATCCCCATCGAGGCGCAAGTCGGCGAAGTGGCGTCAAATCGAAAGACTTGCACCAGGCGAGCGGTCTGCCCGACGGGAGGCCCTCGTCACACGGCATTATTATTATTATTATTATTATTATTATTTATCCTAACTACCTGTGCCTCACGATCAGAGAGAGAGAGGCTTTGTTACTGGGTAAACGGTTATATTCTGTCTTTGGATTCCGCCAAAGAAAATGGTATCAGCTACCGTGTTGGAAAGTTAATTACTGAGACCAAATTGTAGGATACAAACAAGGTACCCAGATCATTTTTCTTATCAGCACTCTTTGGAAGATCTACTTTGAAGTCACCATAGACTGTTAACTGGTTGCTGCTGTGTGACAGACAGCACAGTCAGGAATAGAAATTCCTCATAGATAGTTCAAAATTTCCCAGTCTGGATCTATATACATTTACAATTAAAAATGAGTTATTTTTCAGCATTAATTCACAAGCACGCACTTCTGTTTGCTGATCACTACAAAATCTACTTGCCTCAATGTTTTTGAAAGTGTGTCCTGTCTTAATGTATGTTAAGACTCCCCTTTTTTCCCTGTTATTTCTGCACGAGTAAGCTACAATAGTGTAATATTTTATATGTAACTTGCCTAATCCTGTGGTTAAGTGGTGCTCAGAGAGGCATAGGGTATCTTTTAAGAGCTCTCTAAATTTTCCAGACAGACAAGATGCTCTTCTACCTTATCATGTAATCAAATATTTTGATCAAATAAGCTAACCTTACTTTTCTGTGCATTATTAAGCATTTTGTGGGACTCTTCTGTTGTTTTCACTTTTTGCAAGACAGGATGCCGGAAACCTGATTCCAGCGTAAAACAGCTGCCCCTCTGACACTGGTAAGCACAGGGGTCTTGCTGTGTGTGACGGTCACACCCCGTACATTACCTGCAAGAAACCCAGCCAACACATCCTTCCACCTGCTATTCAGGTGCAGGCCACGTCCAGTATACTCCCACCTCTCAGCTGTAGCAGTGGCACCGCAGTGATACGAGATTTCGTTTCAGTCTGCAGCAGCACGGCTCACAGCAGTGTTTACCCGTGGCTGGCCATGGCGCTGCAGGAGCTCCACAAAACTCACATTTGTCTGTGAAGTTGCTACCCCTATCTCATCCAGGTCGCCCTCAATGCTGTAATTACTGTTCTTGGGCAGGCTGTTCCCTGCTCCACCAACTGTAATGACTTCACCCTCTTTGCCAAAATATTTGCACTAATTCCGTGTCTTCTGATACTTGGTTTCACAGTACTTGTGACCTGGTACTCTGTCCCTAATTTGTCCTCCGCCACCTGGGCTGCACCATTCCTACGGCTACTACCCAGCAGCAAGACGCTTTCCTTCCTCCTCCCTTTTGGTACCGACCTACGTAGAGTATTGTTGCAACCCTTGTTCACAGTACGAGCAGTCCTTAGCGGCTCGCCATCTCTCAACTATTCATGACGTCGCCTTTCCGGCTTAGATCTTTTTTAATATGTGACTTGTAAGTACTGCATCTTTTTCCAGTCAGTACAAACTTTAATTTTATTAATGTATTATATATCTAATATGTTTTAGAACACTTAGTCTAATTCTGAAGACGACGCTCATAGTAGCGTCGAAACCTGGTCAATTTTGACTTAATATTTATGACCGAGGGCTTATTTGTTCTAATATACGTAGAGTTTCGTTGCTGGAAGTCTGCTATAGTGGTACAACCTACTGTGACCTATAGCTGGATGAGATAAGTGTAATGTGCTGCGAATACATATAAAGAAAGATCCTTTTATCATTTAGCTACAATATAGCAGGTCAGCAACTGGAAGTAGTTGATTCCATAAATTATCTGGGAGTATGCATTAGGAGTGATTTAAAATGGAACGACCATATAAAATTAATCGTCAGTAAAGCAGATGCCAGACTGAGATTCATTGGAATAATCCTAAGGAAATGCAGTCCGAAAACAAAGGAAGTAGTTTACAGTACACTTGTTCGCCCACTGCTTGAATACTGCTCAGCAGTGTGGGATCCATACCAGATAGGGTTGATAGAAGAGATAGGGAAGATCCAAAGGAGATCAGCGCGCTTCGTTACAGGATCATTTAGTAATCGCGAAAGCGTTACGGAGATGATAGATAAACTCCAGTGGAAGACTCTTCAAGAGAGACGTTCAGTAGCTCGGTACGGGCTTTTGTTGAAGTTTCAGGAGTCAAGCAGTATATTGCTCCCTCCTATGTATATCTCGCGAAGAGACCATGAGGATAAAATCAGAGAGACTAGAGCCTACACAGAGGCATACCGACAATCTTTCTTTCCACGAACAATAGGAGACTGGAATAGAAGGGAGAGGTTCTATAGAGGTACTCAAAGTACTCTCCGATACACACCGTCAGGTGGCTTGCGGAGTATGGATGCAGATGTAGATGTAGATGTAGATGAGGCTCTTCCCCTCCTACATGAGTTAACAAGTCAAATTTATCCGATAGTGTTAACTTAGAGGTAGATGAATTTGCTGCTCTCCTTTCGACCATTGCTTGTTGCCTTTACCCAGTTTCCAAGATCTTTTTCCCCTTTCAACCTATCTAGTTCAAATTTCGCGTTATCTTATTGAGCATGAAGGGCACAAATCTTTGCCTTGTTGAATCCTGCCCATTCGTCAAACATTTGGTGCCTAGGAGACATCCTTCCTCGGATCGCTAGACAACAATTCAAGCAAATCGTATTAGTGAATTTTATTACAAAATGAAGTGATTACAATTGTATTAAACAGATGTGTCGCTAGCAAAAGGGCGACAGACAAAATAAACAATGTTCTTTAGTGTATACAATTCTTAAGTCGCTGGTCTTGAAGTGGCTAATCTCGATGCTGCCGTAGAAGTGGGTGCGGCGCTTATCTTCTCTCCACACAGAGGCCGCCGCTGTCGCGTTGTCGTCCTGGAGAGGGGGCGGTCAGCGGGCGATCGGCTGACGTCTTCCTCCACGGCCCTGTCTGCTCTTTCGTGTCACTCCACATGCCTCCTGTTCGGCCATTCTTTCGTCTCTTTTGCAAAGCGTCTTCGAGTTGCCCACTACCGTCACCTAGCTGAAGCTCCAGCCCGCAGTCGACAGGTACCACCCCCTCTTTGATCATCCTACGCCAACACCCCCACTTATCACGCATTGCAACACAGATTACACGCTTAAAAGTTGAAGCTTAAAAATAGAAAACGTGGCTGCGATAAAGACGTTCCTGCTGGAAAACGTTTGGTCACCCACTGTACAGCCCTGACTTGGCGCCCTCTGATTTTCATCTCTGTGATAAGATGAACCACTGGCCACGAAGACAACATTCTGGTTCAAATGGTTCAAATGGCTCTGAGCACTATGCGACTTAACTTCTGAGGTCATCAGTCGCCTAGAACTTAGAACTAATTAAACCTAACTAACCTAAGGACATCACACACAGCCATGCCCGAGGCAGGATTCGAACCTGCGACCGCAGCGGTCACGCGGTTCCAGACTGAAGCGCCTTTAACCGCACGGCCACACCGGCCGGCCCAACATTCTGGCACAGACAACGAGCTGCAGAGCAGCGCAGAGAGCACGGCCGGCTGCCTTGTATGACGAGGGCACTGGAAAGTTAGTACTTCACTACGACAGATGTCTTAGGTGGGAGCGGCGACTGGGTAAAGAAATAACTGGGAAGTGTACGTGACTGTTGAAAATAAATATTTTTAATTCTCATTGTGTTTTCCATTTCGCGACCCATCAGACCTTGACAGAAAAGCAGCCCTCATAGTTACAATGTACGGTAACTAAACAAATAATGATGTTCCGTCGGTGGTTTTTCTAGCAGAATGGTTAACTTCCATTCTTTGCATGGAGCTCTAGATTAGTTGATTTTGCGTAATAGACACCTCCCTCTGGCTTCACAGTTGGCTGTTGATGACGCACTCCGCTACGATAGGAGAAACACGTACCTCCTTAACGATGATACGCAGTTAATTCCTCGCGGTGGATACGAATGTGTTTTAGCTGTACATCGCTTGCTCGTGGCAGATAATATAAAACTGTTGGCAACTTCTGCTGGTAGCCGACCAGTACACAGTGTCTCACGAATGGAAACGTGGGGGAAACAGTGATAGGAAGAAGGGACAATGACAGGACATGTGATAAGTTGTTCGTGGTACTCGAGGGCGCTGTGGCGGATAAAGACTCAAACTGGAATAACGCGCGATTCAAAACGTTGTGAAGAAATTGTAGGGGCTGATAGAGAAATCGAAATAACAACAACTTTGAAACAGGAACTTATGATGTTGTAACCCTGAGCCAGTGAAAGCTTGGGAATGTGAGAAACAACTAGGACCGTCAATGCACGCACACACCGTCAGTATAGCAAAGATAATGGACTGTTCCGTGTGGCCGGCCGGAATGGCCGAACGGTTCTAGGCGCTACAGTCTGGAACCGCGAGACTGCTACGGTCGCAGGTTCGAATCCTGCCTCGGGCATGGATGTGTGTGATGTCCTTAGGTTAGTTAGGTTTAACTAGTTCTAAGTTCTAGGGGCTAATGACCTCAGAAGTTAAGTCCCATAGTGCTCAGAGCCATTTGAACCATAAACCGTAATATAACGAGGGAGAAAATTTAACTTAAATAACTCAACGCCACAGATGTACTTTCAATATAACTCAGTAACATTGCTGGTATAATTTTCAACAAGCATATATAATCACACAGTATCGCTGATCATCTGACGCAATTGCTCTCCCGGAATTTGAGTTGGAAATTAAGTTTCTTTCTGGACGTTATTAATGAAATGTGACAACAGTTTAGTACCAGAATAACAACGAAAGAACATAATCAGTAAACAAATAGACAGCAAAAGAAATAATGAAATCGCTGTTCATGTGTCGCAGCTGCTGTCACTAAATGTCAACGACAGACGATGATATATTTCTGACCACAACTAAAAGAAAAGTCACGACACACTACAGAGGTGATTATTGCTACTACGTTAATGTAAGATATAATCAGTAACAAATACACGGCGACAGAAACAGCGATATTGTATGAAAAGGCCGGCATGTAAAATCACATTATTCATAAGCAACTTACATGTAGTACGACAAACCAAAATTCGTACGATTTCCTATTGCAGACAACCTTGTGATGACTGTGTAGACGAACTAGAGATACAGTTTGAATAAAAAAATATTCGTAGTAGCGTAATTGGCTGTATCAACATATTGTGCCCTCGAAAGGTATTTATTACGCATCAGGCCCAGAAGGTTGCAAAACTGTGGCAGAGTTGGCAGTCGGCCTCTTCCAAACTGCGTAACCGCCCGGATCACCAGGTTTGTACGCTCTGATGTGCAAATTAAAATGTGTTTTTTTGAACGGTTTGTTCGTTAATTTCTCTTCCAGATGTGCTTACAAATGTTTTCACAAAGTTTCATTGTCTTACGATGTATCGTTTTTCGTGGGTGCCTACTCGAGTAACAAAACTTTTATTGTAACCAGCACGTAGATACGACCTTATCGCTCCCGGCATTACGAACCTGTCACTGGCTCAAGATTAGTTGCAACACCGCAAGCTCGAATTCGAAAGTTGTCGTATTTCGACTAACTTGTCGCCTCCTTCATTTCGTGCGCGTCCTTTCGAATTGCGCTGCCCACTTTGAGGGGAAGAGGTGCTCCACAGGAGAGGAGTCGGTGGGTTCGCGTCGGGCAAGTGAGAGGAGGAGTCCCGACAGAGGTGGTGCGGGCCGCGCCCCTGTCACCCGTGGCCACTCCACACAGCTGCGTTCGGCGAGAGAGCCGCCAAGGTGGAGGCGCTTAAGCGGGTCAGCTCGCCTCATTTGCACAGCAAGTGTCGAGCCGGCTGCTCGGCGTCTGCCGTCTCGTCAGCTGCTGGCGGGGTGGGGGTGGGGGTGAGCGCGAGAGCGTGCCGCCGCCGCCGCCGCCGCCAGCCCTTCGCGCCTGCACAGGCCACCCCTCCTTGCAGTGGTTAATTCAGATCAGGCGGCAGTGGAGAGTGTTGGGTGCTGCAGACCGAGGCGCCGGTATCAGGTAGCACTACAGCACCCCTTGCTTCCTTCCTTCCCACCGCAGTTCCGCGAGTGTGAGGGTGGCGGCGTTGCTTTCTACTCGTCGACTCGCTCTCTCTTACTCAAGTAGGGATGGGCTAAACTGCGATTTTCCGATATCAGTGATTTCTGTTAATGCTACTTTTCGGTATCTGCGATTTGTCGCAGTTAAGAATCGCAGATAACGAATTCACAACTTGTATCGCTCCGCTATTTCTGCGACTTCTACGATTTTGCTGCTCCTGCGATTTACGCGATTTCTCCGACTTGTGCGATTTCTGTGACACGCGATTTACACAGGCATTAGGCGTAAGTAAGAAATGAACTGTGTCAATGCAACCGAGGAATGTGTTCTCCCTGTATAGACGATTATTTATGAGGGCCAAATGTAACATTTCAGTAACCCACCTGACAAAAAGTTACCTGGCGTGGTATTATTAATATTTCCAACGATTCTTCCCCAGTTGTTACACGATATACGAAAGATACGCTTGCCCACAGACAAAATTTCGTCTCAACAAAACAGTTAGTATTAAGTATGTTTTCTTATGTTCTTCTTTTGGCTTAAGCTGTATACACTACTAGCCATTAAAATTGCTACACCACGAAGTTGACGTGCTACAGACGCGAAATTTAACCGACAGAAAGAAGATGCTGTGATATGCAAATGATCAGCTTTTCAGAGAATTCACGCAAGATTGGCGCCGGTGCGACACCTACAACATGCTGACATGAGGAAAGCTTCCAGCCGATTTCTCATACACAAATAGCAGTTAACCGGCGTTGCCTGCTGAAACGTTGTTATGATGCCGCGTGTAGGGAGAAGAAATGCGTACCATCACGTTTCCCACTTTCATAAAGGTCGGATTGTAGCCTATCGCGATTGCGGTTTATCGTATCGCGAGATTGCTGCTCGCGTTGGTCGAGATCCAATGACTGTTTGCAGAATATGGAATCGGTGGGTTCAGGAGAGTAATACGGAACGTCGTACTGGATCCCACCGGCCTCGTATCACTAGCAGTCGAGATGACATGCATATTATCCGCATGGCTGTAACGGATCGTGCAGCTACGTCTCGATCCCTGAGTCAACAGATGGGGACGTTTGCAAGACAACAACCATCTACACGAACAGTTCGACGACGTTTGCAGCAGCATGGACTCTCAGCTCAGAGACCATTGCTGCTGTTACCTTTGACGCTGCATCACAGACAGGAGCGCCTGCGATGGTGTACTCAACGACGAACCTGGGTGCACGAATGGCCAAACGTCATTTTTTCGGATGAATCTAGGTTCTGTTTACAGCACCATGATGGTCGCATCCGTGTTTGGCGACATTGCAGCGAACGCACATTGGAAACGTGTATTCGTCATCGCCATACTGGCGTATCACGCGGCGTGATGGTATGGGGTGCCATTGGCTACACGTCTCGGTCACCTCTTGTTCGCATTGACGGCACTTTGAACAGTGGACGCTGCATTTCAGATATGTTACGACCCGTGGCTCTACCCTTCATTCGATCCCTGCGAAACCCTACATTTCAGCAGGATAATGCACGACCACATGTTGCAGGTCCTGTACGGGCCTTTCTGGATACAGAAAATGTTCGACTGCTGCCCTGGCCAGCACATTCTCCAGATCTCTCACCAGTTGAAAAAGTCTGGTCAATGGCGCCCGAGCAACTGGCTTGTCACAATACGCCAGTCACTACTCTTGATGAACTGTGGTATCGTGTTGAAACTGCATGGACAGCTGTACCTGTGCACACCATCCGAGCTCTGTTTGACTCAATGCCCAGGCGTATCAAGGCCGTTATTACGGCCAGAGGTGGTTGTTCTGGGTACTGATTTCTCAGGATGTATGCACCCAAATTGCGTGAAAATGTAATCACATGTCAGTTCTAGTATAATATATATGTCCAATGAATACCTATTTATCATCTGCATTTCTTCTTGTTGTAGCAATTTTAATGGCCAGTAGTGTATTACTGGACGAAGTGTGAAAATATTAATAGTGTGATGTTGAGAATCATAACACAAATACCACACAGTCTCATAGGAGTTCACGTTTAGAATACAGATTCTAACCGCGTTGTTACGTTCACAACTCTCTGAACCACATTTCAGTCACTCGATGTAGCAGTAATTCAAAATATGAGTGACAGCAGAACTGGAAAATCTTCCACAGCGGCTTTGTACCCACCCACAGCTAGAAATAATAATCGTGAAGATTCAAAACGACCCTTGAAGAATTCGCAGCGTAAAAGAGCCATAATCGGTACCATAAGTGTGCAAAATGAATACTGATACTGTGTGTCATCGAAGTCATTGTGTGATTTGAAAGGAATGATAAATTAATGCGAACTACACTGTGAGTGAATTATGAAAATTCCATTTTGTCCCTACATCCCATATCCCAAAATTTTCTGCCGTGTATTTGGTGATAAATACTTGCTAGAATGTGATACTGATCCGTCCACCCCTCCCGCCTTGAATGTTGGTTGTGATGACAGACTGAGCTGTAGCGTAGGCCGAGGCCTAGGTTAGGTTCGGAGGTTACGTGTTTTAAAGTTGATGAGGTACAAGTGAAAACACTCATGTTACACTTATAAGTTGACATGGGGACTAGTACTAATGCAATATTTGAAAATACGGGCAAAAGCTTAACTGCGTATTGTACTGTCGGAAAAATATTAAGTCTCGTGAATACAGTTGCTACAAATTTGGTAAAAGTTACATACTAGACAGCAGATTGCATTTTTAGTAGCTTATGTACGATATATGTGCGTAATACGCATCAAAATACTCATCGGAGCCTTATCCATTATCTGTTTTTGAAATTACCCTACAGTTTCAGCTTTTATGCTGAAGAGTGTTTCAATATGTCACGGAAATTCCAGGCTACGCGATAGGTCTATCCATTAGCACATTTCTTTTCCTTTCCAGTGCTAACTTCTTCATTTCAGAGTAGCACTTGCAACCTACGTCCTCAATTATTTGCTTGACGTATTCCAATCACTGTCTTCCTCTACAGCTTTTGCCCTCTACGGCTCCCTCTAGTACCATGGAAGTCATTCCCTCATGTCTTAGCAGATGTCGTATCATCCTGTCCCTTCTCCTTATCAGTGTTTTCCACATATTCCTTTCCTCTCCGATTCTGCGTAGAACCTCCTCATTCCTTACCTGATCAGTCCACCTAATTTTCAACATTCGTCTATAGCACCACATCTCAAATGCTTCGATTCTCTTCTGTTCCGGTTTTCCCACAGTCCATGTTTCACTACCATACAATGCTGTACTCCAGACGTACATCCTCAGAAATTTCTTCCTCAAATTAAGGCCGGTATTTGATATTAGTAGACTTCTCTTGGCCAGAAATGCCTTTTTTGTCATAGCGAGTCTGCTTTTGATGTCCTCCTTGCTCCGTCCGTCATTGGTTATTTTACTGCCTAGGTAGCAGAATTCCTTAACTTCATTGACTTCGTGACCATCAATCCTGATGTTAAGTTTCTCGCTGTTCTCATTTCTACTACTTCTCATTACTTTCGTCTTTCTCCGATTTACTCTCAAACCATACTGTGTACTCATTAGACTGTTCATTTCGTTCAGCAGATCGTTTAATTCTTCTTCACTTTCACTCAGGATAGCAATGTCATCAGCGAATCGTATCATTGATATCCTTTCACCTTGTATATTAATTCCACTCCTGAACCTTTCTTTTATTTCCATCATTGCTTCCTCGATGTACAGATTGAAGAGTAGGGGCGAAAGGCTACAGCCTTGTCTTGCACCCTTCTTAATACGAGCAATTCGTTCTTGATCGTCCACTCTTATTATTCCCTCTTGGTTGTTGTACATATTGTATATCATCCGTCTCTCCCCATAGCTTACCCCTACTTTTTTCAGAATCTCGAACAGCTTGCACCATTTTATATTGTCGAACGCTTTTTCCAGGTCGACAAATCCTATGAAAGTGTCTTGATTTTTCTTTAGCCTTGCTTCCATTATTAGCCGTAACGTCAGAATTGTCTCTCTCGTCCCTTTACTTTTCCTAAAGCCGAACTGATCGTCACCTAGCGCATTCTCAATTTTCTTTTCCATTCTTCTGTATATTATTCTTGTAAGCAGTTTCGATGCATGAGCTGGTAAGCTGATTGTGCGATAATTCTCGCACTTGTCAGCTCTTGCCGTCTTCGGAATTGTGTGGATGATGCTTTTCCGAAAGTCAGATGGTATATCGCCAGACTCATATATTCTACACACCAACGTGAATAGTCGTTTTGTTGCCACTTCCCCCAATGATTTTAGAAATTCTGATGGAATGTTACCTATCCCTTCTGCCTTATTTGACCGTTAAGTCCTCCAAAGCTCTTTTAAATTCCGATTCTAATACTGGATCCCCTGTCTCTTCTAAATCGACTCCTGTTTCTTCTTCTATCACATCAGACAAATCTTCACCCTCATAGAGGCTTTCAATGTATTCTTTCCACCTATCTGCTCTCTCCTCTGCATTTAACAGTGGAATTCCCGTTGCACTCTTAATGTTACCACCGTTGCTTTTAATGTCACCAAAGGTTGTTTTGACTTTCCTGTATGCTGAGTCTGTTCTTCCGACAATCATATCTTTTTCGATGTCTTCACATTTTTGCTGCAGCCATTTCGTCTTAGCTTCCCTGCACTTCCTATTTATTTCATTCCTCAGCGACTTGTATTTCTGTATTCCTGATTTTCCCGGAACATGTTTGTACTTCCTCCTTTCATCAATCAACTGAAGTATTTCTTCTATTACCCATGGTTTCTTCGCAGCTACTTTCTTTGTACCTATGTTTTCCTTCCCAACTTCTGTGATGGCCCTTTTTAGAGATGTCCATTTCTCTTCAACTGTACTGCCTACTGCGCTATTCCTTATTGCTGTATCTATAGCGTTAGAGAACTTCAAACGTATCTCGTCATTCCTTAGTAGTACTCTTTTCCTTTATTGAATTTCTCTACAGCCTGCAGAATTTTTTAAACATAAGAAGATAAGAAACGATAAAAACAGGCGATAAAACAGTGACGTGAAATGTAAAACGGTGGAAAATTGTGGAAAGTTAAAACATAAAACTAATGGTGGGCGATGATAATAAAATACCCAGGAAGCAGACAGGGAAAAAGTAGACAGACAATTAAAAAAACACGGCGACAGTCTGGATTCTGTTCGCAAGAGATATAAAAAAAAATCACACCCTTTGGCAGCATGATGTCCGTTCGCAACACTTCGGAAAAGACGCACAACACTTAACAATCACCAGGAACACTGCACTAAAAGGTCGGCACGAAGATGGCACTCCACAGGCAAGGGCAGATGGGAGGGGGGATCTGGACAGAGGAGGGGGATTAGCACAATCTTTATTCGGCCTTCTCATTCCTCATCGGCACCAATTGTCAACCAATTATAAAATTTTTCTCAGAGCAAATTAGCTTCTTGTTTCAATTCTTCGAACAAAAGACTATAATACATTCATATCGTGAGACACAAGGTTCTTAGACCGAAGTACGGACGTAGGGGAACAGATGGCAAGTTGTTGTTGTTGTTGTTGTTGTTGTTGTCGTCTTCAGTCCTGACACTGGTTCGATGCAGCCTAAATCCTTCTGAATCTGCTTAGTGTACTCATCTCTTGGTCTCCCTGTACGATTTTTACCCTCCACGCTGCCCTCCAGTACTAAATTGGTAATCCCTTGATGCCTCAGAACATGTCCTACCAACCGATCCCTTCTTCTTGTCAAGTTGTGCCACAAACTCCTCTTCTCCCCAATTCTATTCAATACCTCCCCATTAGTTATGTGATCTACCCATCTAATCTTCAGCATTCTTCTGTAGCACCACATTTCGAAAGCATCTATTCTCTTCTTGTCTAAACTATTTATCGTCCACGTTTCACTTCCATACATGGGTACACTGCATACAAATACTTTCAGAAACGACTTCCTAACGCTTAAATCAATACTTGATGTTAATAATTTTCTCTTCTTCAGAAACGCTTTCCTTGCCATTGCCAGTCTACATTTTATATCCTCTCTACTTCGACCATCATCAGTTATTTTGCTCCCCAAATAGCGAATCTCCTTTACTACTTTTAGTGTGTCATTTCCTAATATAATTCCCTCAGCATCACCCGACTTAATTCGAATACATTCCATTATCCTTGTTTTGCTTTTGTTGATGTTCATCTTATACCCTCCTTTCACGACACTATCCATTCCGTTCAACTGCTCTTCCAAGTCCTTTGCTGTTTCTGACAGAATTACAATGTCGTCGGCGAACCTCAAAGTTTTTATTTCTTTACCATGGATGTTAATACCTACTCCGAACTTTTCTTTTGTTTCCTTTACTGCTTGCTCAATATACAGATTGAATAGCATCGGGGAGAGGCTACAACCCCGTCTCACTCCCTTCCCAACCACTGCTTCCCTTTCATGTCCCTCCACTCTAATAACTGCCATCTGGTTTCTGTACAAATTGTAAATAGCCTTCGCTCCCTGTATTTGACACCTGCCACCTTCAGAATTTGAAAGAGAGTATTCCATTCAACATTGTGAAAAGCTTTCTTTAAGTCTACAAATGCTAGATACGTAGGTTTGCCTTTCCTTAATCTTTCTTCTAAGATAAGTCGTAGGGTCAGTATTGCCTCACATGTTCCAACATTTCTACGGAATCCAAACTGATCTTCCCCGAGGTCGGCTTCTACCAGTTTTTCCATTCGTCTGTAAAGAATTCGCGTTAGTATTTTGCAGCTGTGACTTATTAAACTGATAGTTCGGTAATTTTCACATCTGTCAACACTGCTTTCTTTGGGATTGGAATTATTATATTCTTCTTGAAGTCTGAGGGAATTTCGCCTGTCTCATACGTATTGCTCACCAGACGGTAGAGTTTTGTCAGGACTGGCTCTCCCAAGGCTGTCAGTAGTTCTAATGGAATGTTGTCCACTCCCGGGGCCTTGTTTCGAATTAGGTCTTTCAGTGCTCTGTCAAACTTTTCGCGCAGTATCATATCTACCATTTCGTCTTCATCTACATCCTCGTCCATTTCCATAATATTGTCCTCAAGAACATTGCCCTTGTATAGACCCTTTATATACTCCTTCCACCTTTCTGCTTTCCCTTGCTTTGCTTAGAACTGGGTTCCCATCTGAGCTCTTGATATTCATGCAAGTGGTTCTTTTTTCTCCAAAGGTCTCTTTAATTTTCCTGTAGGCAGTATCTATCTTACCCCTAGTGAGATAAGCCTCTACATCTTTACATTTGTCCTCTAGCCATCCCTGCTTATCCATTTTGCACTTCCTGTCGATCTAAGTTTTGAGACGTTTGCATTCCTTTTTGCCTGCTTCATTTACTGCATTTTTATATTTTCTCCTTTCATCAATTAAATTCAATATTTCCTCTGTTACCCAAGGGTTTCTACTAGCCCTCGTCTTTTTACCTATTTGATCCTCTGCTGCCTCCACTATTTCATCCCTCAAAGCTACCCATTCTTCTTCTACTGTATTTCTTTCCCCAATTCTTGTCAATTGTTTTTTTATGCTCTCCCTGAACTCTGTACAATCTGTGGTTCTTTAGTTTAACCGGGTCCCATTCCCTTAAATTCCTATCTTTTTGCAGTTTCTTCAGTTTTAATCTACAGTTCATAACCAATAGATTGTGGTCAGAGTCCACATCTGCCCCTGGAAATGTCTTACATTTTAAACCCTGGTTCGTAAACCTCTGTCTTACCATTATATAATCTATCTGATACCTTTTAGTATCTCCAGGGTTCTTCCATGTATACAGCCTTCTTTCATGATTCTTGAACCAAATGTTAGCTATGAATAAGTTATGCTCTGTGCAAAATTCTACCAGGCGGCTTCCTCTTTTATTTCTTAGCGCCAATCCATAGACACCTACTACGTTTCCTTCTCTTCCTTTTCCTACTGTCGAATTCCTTGCACTCATGACTGTTAAACTTTCGTCTCCCTTCACTACCTGAATAATTTCTTTTATGTCATCATACATTTCATCAATATCTTCATCATCTGCAGAGCTAGTTGGCATATAAACTTTTACTACTGTAGTAGTGGTGGTGGTGGTGGTGGGTAGTGTTTAACGTCCCGTCGACAACGAGGTCATTAGAGACGGAGCGGAAGCTCGGGTTAGGGAAGGATTGGGAAGGAAATCGGCCGTGCCCTTTCAAAGGAACCACCCCGGCATTTGCCTGAAACGATTTAGGGAAACCACGGAAAACCTAAATCAGGATGGCCGGAGACGGAATTGAACCGTCGTCCTCCCGAATGCGAGTCCAGTGTGCTAACCACTGCGCCACCTCGCTCGGTACTACTGTAGTAGGCGTGGGCTTCGTGTCTATCTCGGCCAAAATAATGCGCTCACTATGCTGTTGGTAGTAGCTTACCCGCACTGCTATTTTTTTTATTCATTATTAAACATACTCCTGCATTACCCCTATTTGATTTTGTATTTATAACCCTGTATACACCTGACCAAAATTCTTGTTCCTCCTGCCACAAACTTCACTTATTCCCACTATATCTAACTTTAACCTATCCAATTCCCTTTTTAAATTTTCTTACCTACCTGCCCGATTAAGGGATCTGACATTTCACGCTCCGATCCGTAGAACGCCAGTTTTCTTTCTCCTGAAAACGACGTCCTCTTGAGTAGTCCCCGCCCGGAGATCCGAATGGGGGACTATTTTACCTCCGGAATATTTCACCCAAGATGTCGCCATCATCATTTAACCATACAGTAAAGCTGCATGCCCTCGGGAAAAATTACGGCCGTAGTTTCCCCTTACTTTCAGCCGTTCGCAGTACCAGCACAGCAAGGCTGCTTTGGTTAGTGTTACAAGGCCAGATCAGTCAATCATCCAGAGTGTTGCCCCTGCAACTACTGAAAAGGCTGCTGCCCCTCTTCAGGAACCACACGTTTGTCTGGCGTTGTCTGGCGTCTCAAGTTGTGGTTGCTCTTACGGTACGGCTATCTGTGTCATTGAGGCACGCAAGCCTCTCCACCAACGGCAAGGTCCATGGTTCGGGGGGGGGGGGGGGGGGGGGGGGGGGTGACAGACGGCATACGGCACCTAATATTAACTGCACTTGTTAGTTGCTACTTGTGACCTCTAGCTTGGACTTGTCACGGAAAAACAGTAGTACGAACTTAGGCCGTCAGATGGCGCACGGCGTTGAATGTCAACTGCGCTATTTAGTTGCTACTTGTGACTTGTCACTGAATCCGCTGGTAGACAACGGGTTCACAGGAAGAAGTACTAAATTTGGCCAACAGATGGCACACAGCGTTCAACGTTAAAGGCTACTTGCGACTGAAATCGCAGCTAGTTTCTGTAAAGTTGTTATTGTGATATCTGTGACTTGTCAAAGTGATTTATAACAGATACGCGATTTCTTGCTCAACCCCATACTGAAGTGTGCGTGAGTGTAAAGCCGTGTCGTGGCGGGCAAGTCGAGCGCACCAGTTCGCTGTTGCGGTGTAGTATTGGCAGGGCGACGTAGAAATGAGCGTCTCTCACGATCATATGACCGCAACAAAGCTATGTGAAGGCTGTAAGGCTAAAAATAAGTAGTGCAGTTTATGTATGCAACTTCAAATTTTCTCCATTTCAATGGAGAGTGACATCTGCAAAACGTTTGACAGTACAGTCCACGCTTGGAGGCGGGAAACACAAAGTTTGTCCATTACACTCAAAATGATCGTACTGTTGCGTGATAAATGTACAGCAGTCTTCAGAATTCACGAATTCGTGTATATACAGAGTGTCCTGTGAGGGATGGTCAGTATCCATGCATATGACCGGAACGATCATTCGACGCAAAAACGACCAGTAACCGTTGGGTCTGAAATGCGTACCTTAACAGCTATGAGCACTTCTACGACGGAGGAGATGTGGTGTTCCACGTAGCGAAGATGAAAAGGCCCTCACAGGTGTCAAGGTATGCATTTCAGACCCGACGGTCACTATTCTTTCTTGCTTAGAATGATGGTTGTATCGTATCCTCGAATATTGACCGTTTCTCCAGTATGTATATACATGTACATACATACATATTTACACACATAAATATGGTGTACCCATTCATCCACGTATTTTATAAAATATATTAGGCTATTTATGTAACACATCTCCAGCTAGACTATTGGGTCCATTGGACTGAAACTCTGAGCAAACATCATTTACTGTCTGGAAAATAGCGCCACGGGGTGAGAACCACCCCAAACAGCCAGACTGTTCGTCCAGTATTTGAGACTGAGAGCACCCAATCACTTGCAACAAACGTTACACTGAATTTTAATTCCTTACTAAACTTTTGCTCGCTGACGCCCTGCACAGAATGATGAAGCGGAAAAAGTTTACCGCCCACTGCATTTTTTGCTGTTCGAGGAGGAAAACTGCTGCATCAGCAATGATGTTTTAATTTATTATTTCTTTTCTACTAAATCTGTTCGCACCGCGTTTTGCAGACGGTGTCGACGTACACCACTGAACGTAGCTGCAGAATTACACCGCCGTACGACACGTAGTTAGGAAATAATACGTCACGAACACGGAGCCGCGTGGAAAACTGCCCTATCGTACGTGGCGTGTCGATTTACTACTTTTGTTCTGCTGACTTCATTCGCAACACATTTCGCACACAATCATCGTATGACACATGGTTCAGAAAAGAAGCGGCAGGGCGAAATTCACTATAGATACAAATGAAATATGTATACAAATATCTGCGAAAAATTCTAAACGTATGTGAAATATGTGTGACGTGTGTGTAAGGGTGAATCAGTGGGAAGGCAGCTCGCCTTAAACCCCTGGGTCTATTTCAACCAAACTTAGTACTGGTGTTACTTACTGTCTGGAAAGAAATACTGTTCGGGTAGACAGAAGGGGAGGAGAATACGGATACAGAGAGCGGGGAGGAGAAGTAGGACGGAGAGCGTTGGGGGGGGGGGGGTAGAGAGGGGGAGGAGGAGATGGAAAGAGGGAATGGGCTAGTAGAAGACTCAAGTAAATAGATATCCGTGCAACGCCGCGTACTCGTATGCAATTCTAAGGCAGTGTCATCCACTCCGAGGCCCCCGTTTCCGTGCAGGTGTTCCAGTACTCTGCCGTACTCTCCTCGCAGTATCATTTCTCCCATCTCAAGTTGATCTTCTTCCTCTCTTCTTTCCCTAATGATGTCTTCAAGTTTTTTTTCCGTTGTATAGCTCTACTGCACATTCCTGTTTTCGTATTGAGAGCTGCAAGTACTCCGTATCTCGCCAGAGGACGGGCACAGCGTGTATCGATTCTTATTACGGGCAACGAAGTATTTTTTTGTGGAAATTGCGGCAGTGAGAGAGCTGGGGTGTTGGCGGCAGCCACAGGGCGCCCCCTGGCGGCGGACATTAGCGGCGCCCAGCCCAGCTCGTTAGCACCTCTGCCGCGCCTGCGGATGACTGCCTAATGAACTTGTAGCAAACTTCGGCCTAACGGCGCTCCAGTGTTTACTTAACTGTCTGCCGCCGCGCCGGCTCGAGCACGCAGGCCAAGGACCGTCGCGGTGCCAGTGGAGTAGACTCTCTACAGCGGACGGCCGTCTTCAGGGACCTCTGATCACCGGGGGCCACTTCTTAATACGTGTCCCTGTGGTAACTTAGCTGCGTGTGTGAACATGACTTAACAGGGCTGGGGAGCTAGTCGATTTTCCTGCCGTTACATTATGTCGGCAAACCTCAGTCTGCTAGTTTCTGTGGGCTTTGAGCAGGTAAGAAACAGGGAGCCGCTCTTCAGTACCCTACATATTTGTCACCTAGGACCCTTCCGTAGACTTTCAGCCTGCAAAGCTGGCCTCACACGAAACGTGTTTCTCACCGTTCAGCACTACAGTCGGTGGGATCTGAGAAGCGAGCCGATATGTCACACGGAGCGTGACGCGCTCCTCGTCGTGGTTTTCGAACGCAGCGCTCTCCAGCGGCAATTGTCAGCTTTATGTGGCTCTCAAAACAAACAGCTTGTTTACGAAAACAGGTGCGCCGAAAACAGCTCCGTTAGCTCTGTAAAAATGCACATTTGCTTCTTTGTCCGTATGCTAGTCACGTTATTCTGTTTGTACTACACATAGATAAAAGCTTCGTTACCCTAAATTAAAAAGGAGACTTCCATGTCCACTCAGTAAGGACATCGAATATTAAATCTTACATTGCAAATAGTACGATACAAATTTACAACAGCCTTCCACATAACATAAAAATTATTTCGTCATTCTCACATTTTAGTAAGATCATCCTCACTAGTTTACTGGTTCTCTTCAGCATCTGAATTTTTGAACATATTGCGGTGTCTAGGAAGTCTGTTTACTCGGTTCCCTAGACAAAAACTCAAACTAGTCGTATTGATGAGTTATATTGCAACAAGAAAATTACAATATTTAACTTTTGACAATGACACAGATGTGTCGCAAGCAAAGGGCGACGTACAAAATAGTGAATTTCTTCACTATAGACAATCCCAAGTCCGTGCTACATAGAGAGTACAAGCGAAGTAACTAGAGGTGACGTTGCTATCCAGATCGGCAATCTTGAAGCTGCGTTTGAACTGGGCCGTCGGCATTCGGTCGCGGCGTTTATGTCCTCTTCACATAGCGGCCGCTGCTGTTCCGTTGTCGTCCTGGAGGGAGGCCCGGACAGCGTGCGATTAGCTTTCTTCTCACAGCCATCTCTGCTTTGTCGTTCCCGACTGACGTGCCGGCACTTGAGTTAAACGTAAATGTCGTGTGACTAGGGCCTCCCGTCGGGTAGACCGTTCGCCGGGTGCAAGTTTCTCGATTTGACGTCGCTTCGGAGACTTGCGCGTCGATGGGGATGAAATGATGGTGATTAGGACAACACAACACCCAGTCACTGAGTGGAGAAAATCTCCGACCCAGCCGTGAATCGAGTTCGGGCCCTTAGGACTGACATTCTGTCGCGCTGACTACTCAGCTACCGGGGGCGGACGGCGCTTGAGTTTACGCCGTAACACATACGAAATACAAGACTTTAAACGAGAGAGTCAAAAATAACCTGCTGAAAGTAATTTAGACTGTCTTGTAGATAAGGCAAAATTTATTTATTGCAATGGCACGGTTATATTTCGTGCACTTCATGAACGCGTATGTATGTGTGTGTGTGTGTGTGTGTGTGTGTGTGTGTGTGTTTGTGCACGCGCACACGTGTGTTTACGTGCCTAAAAGAGAGAGAGAGAGAGAGAGAGAGAGAGAGAGAGAGAGAGAAAACACATGTATACATACATACATGCATGCGCATGCATGTTTGTGCACACGGTTATACACAATATTTATGAAACAGTGTGAAGGGCACCCAGTATATTCGAATTTCCAACTCGATGCATCGATGCACTAGGCAGAGGTGAACTTCGGTAAAAACGGCTGTTGTTGTTGTGGTCTTCAGTCCTGAGACTGGTTTGATGCAGCTCTCCATGCTACACTATCCTGTGCAAGCTTCTTCATCTCCCAGTACCTACTGCAACCTACATCCTTCTGAATCTGTTTAGTGTATTCATCTCTCGGTCTCCCTCTACGATTTTTACCCTCCACACTGCCCTCCAATACTAAATTGGTGATCCCTTGATGCCTCAGAACATGTCCTACCAACCGATCCCTTCTTCTAGTCAAGTTGTCCCACAAACTTCTCTTCTCCCCAATCCTATTCAATACCTCCTCATTAGTTGCGTGATCTACCCACCTTATCTTCAGCATTCTTCTGTAGCACCACATTTCGAAAGCTTCTATTCTCTTCTTGTCCAACCTGTTTATCGTCCATGTTTCACTTCCATACATGGCTACACTCCATACAAATACTTTCAGAAACGACTTCCTGACACTTAAATCTATACTCGATGTTAACAAATTTCTCTTCTTCAGAAACTATTTCCTTGCCATTGCCAGTCTACATTTTATATCCTCTCTACTTCGACCATCATCAGTTATTTTACTCCCTAAATAGCAGAACTCCATTACTACTTTAAGTGTCTCATTTCCTAATTTAATTCCCTCAGCATCACCCGATTTAATTTGACTACATTCCATTATCCTCGTTTTGCTTTTGTTGATGTTCATCTTATATCCTCCTTTCAAGACACTGTCCATTCCGTTCAACTGCTCTTCCAAGTCCTTTGCTGTATCTGACAGCCGGCCGAAGTGGCCGTGCGGTTAAAGGCGCTGCAGTCTGGAACCGCAAGACCGCTCCGGTCGCAGGTTCGAATCCTGCCTCGGGCATGGATGTTTGTGATGTCCTTAGGTTAGTTAGGTTTAACTAGTTCTAAGTTCTAGGGGACTAATGACCTCAGCAGTTGAGTCCCATAGTGCTCAGAGGCATTTGAACCATTTTTTTGTATCTGACAGAATTACAATGTCATCGGCGAACCTCAAAGTTTTTACTTCTTCTCCATGAATTTTAATACCTACTCCGAATTTTTCTTTTGTTTCCTTTACTGCTTGCTCAATATACAGATTGAATAACATCGGGGAGAGGCTACAACCCTGTCTCACTCCTTTCCAACCACTGCTTCCCTTTCATGCCCCTCGACTCTTATAACTGCCATCTGATTTCTGTACAAATTGTAAATAGCCTTTCGCTCCCTGTATTTTATACCTGCCACCTTCAGAATTTGAAAGAGAGTATTCCAGTTAACGTTGTCAAAAGCTTTCTCTAAGTCTACAAATGCTAGAAACGTAGGTTTGCCTTTTCTTAATCTTTCTTCTAAGATAAGTCGTAAGGTTAGTATTGCCTCACGTGTTCCAACATTTCTACGGAATCCAAATTGATCTTCCCCGAGGTCCGCTTCTACCTGTTTTTCCATTCGTCTGTAAAGAATTCGCGTTAGTATTTTGCAGCTGTGACCTATTAAACTGATAGTTTGGATTGGAATTATTATATTCTTCTTGAAGTCTGAGGGTATGTCACCTGTCTCATACATCTTGCTCACCAGATGGTAGAGTTCTGTCATGACTGGCTCTCCCAAGGCCATCAGTAGTTCTAATGGAATGTTGTCTTCTCCCGGGCCCTTGTTTCGACTCAGGTCTTTCAGTGCTGTGTCAAACTCTTCACGCAGTATCATATCTCACATTTCATCTTCATCTACATCCTCTTCCCTTTACATAATATTGCCCTCAAGTACATCACTCTTGTACAGACCCTCTATGTACTCCTTCCACCTTTCTGCTTTCCCTACTTTGTTTAGAACTTGGTTTCCATCTGAGCTCTTGATTTTCATACAAGTGGTTCTCTTTTCTCCAAAGGTCTCTTTAATTTTCCTGTAGGCATTATCTATCTTACCCCTAGTGATATGCGACTCTACATCATTACATTTGTCCTCTAGCCATCCCTGCTTAGCCATTTTGCACTTCCTGTCGATCTCATTTTTGAGACTTTTGTATTCCTTTTTGCCTGCTTCATTTACTGCATTTTTATATTTTCTCCTTTCATCAATTAAATTCAATAATTCTTCTGTTACCCAAGGATTTCTACTAGCCCTCGCCTTTTCACCTACTTGATCGTCTGCTGCCTTCACTACTTCATCTCTCAGAGCTACCCATTCTTCTTCTACTGTATTTCTTTCCCCCATTCCTGTCAATTGTTCCCTTATGCTCTCCCTGAGACTCTGTACAACCTCTGGTTCTTTCAGTTTATCCAGGTCCCATCTCCTTAAATTCCCACCTTTTTTGCAGTTTCTTCAGTTTTAATCTGCAGGTCATAACCAAGAGATTGTGGTCAGAATCCATATCTGCCCCTGGAAATGTCTTACAATTTAAAACCTGGTTCCTAAATCTCTGTCTTACCATTATATAATCTATCTGATACCTTTTAGTATCTCCAGGATTCTTCCAGGTATACAACCTTCTTTTATGATTCTTGAACCAAGTGTTAGCTATGATTAAGTTATGCTCTGTGCAAAATTCTACCAGATTGCTTCCTCTTTCATTTCTTCCCCCAAACCCATATTCACCTACTACGTTTCCTTCTCTCCCTTTTCCTACTGACGAATTCCAGTCACCCATGACTATTAAATTTTCGTCTCCCTTCACTACTTGAATAATTTCTTGTATCTCGTCATACATTTCATCTATTTCTTCATCATCTGCAGAGCTAGTTGGCATATAAACTTGTACTACTGTAGTAGGCATGGGCTTTGTGTCTATCTTGGCCACAATAATGCGTTCACTATGCTGTTTGTAGTAGCTTACCCGCACTCCTATTTTTTTATTCATTATTAAACCTACTCCTGCATTACCCCTATTTGATTTTGTATTTATAACCCTGTAATCACCTGACCAAAAGTCTTGTTCCTCCTGCCACCGAACTTAACTAATTCCCACTATATCTAACTTTAACCTATCCATTTCACTTTTTATATTTTCTGACCTACCTGTTCGATTAAGGGATCTGACATTCCACGCTCCGATCCGTAGAATGCCAGTTTTCTTTCTCCTGATAACGACGTCCTCTTGAGTAGTCCCCGCCCGGAGATCCGAATGGGGGACTATTTTACCTCCGGAATATTTTACGCAAGAGGACGCCATCATGATTTAATCATACAGTAAAGCTGCATGTCCTCGGGAAAAATTACAGCTGTAGTTTCCCCTTGCTTTCAGCCGTTAGCAGTACCAGCACAGCAAGGCCGTTTTGGTTAATGTTACAAGGCCAGATCAGTCAATCATCCAGAGTGTTGCCCCTGCAACTACTGAAAAGGCTGCTGCCCCTCTTCAGGAACCACATGTTTCTCTGGCCTTGTAGAACGAAAGCAAAGTGGTGCTTTTTATTTATTATTATAATGTTGTTCTACCAAGAACCGTCGGAAGACTCTGTTAATATGAACGGCTATATATTTTACTTTATGGTGTTCTGAATCCTTTAACAGCCGACGTCATTAACTGATACATAATTATAACAAGTCGTACCAGGAGGAATGCATTTTCGGTAAATCTTCAATGCACTGTTGTCTTGAAACGGCATACTTTCTTAACACGCAAGTTATGATACAGTATTCAAACGACAACACTGGGAGACTTTAACACGAATGTGCGTTTGCTGCCAATTTGTTACAATAGAGTGCAGGAGCAGCAACGCCTCGCACACTCGAGAGATCCTCAGTGTGCTGGTGTTTTGATACAGAATACGTTCATGGGACGAAAGTCATAATAGAAAAACTCGACAAACATGGGTGTCGACTGAGAAAGACGACATCCAATATGGCGTCGCCCAGGTTTTGCTTATGACGTAGAACGCGATGTGGCAACTCAGTGGACACGTTCCTCTCCACGGAACGAAATACCACTAGCGTTATTCAGTCTTTCACACTACGGATTGCTGTGGAATGTGAAATTCCACATTCTGACGTCACAAAACTCGATCGAGCTCTCGCCCACGAACGCTTCGTCGCGCCCTATGAGGCTGACTGGCTTCAGAGAGCGGACACGTCCGAGACTCCGTAGCTACTAGGACGGCGGAGACTTCCTTCTAGCGCGTGCACACCCAGTCAGGGCGTGTGCTGCACGTGTGTCGTGTTCGCCTCCGGCTCGTCTCACGCTGCGTAACGGAGCAATAGCGGCAGCAGCAGTGGCCTGGTGCAGCGGCTCAGCCACTTTTACTCGGTTTCGAATGCCTCCTCCATCCGGCCAGATTCAGGTTTTCCGAGGTTTCACAAAGCCGCGGATGGCGAATGCGGGGTTGCTTCCTGCGGAGCGGACACGGCCCGCCTCTGTCCAGTGCAAGCCTGTCCTCGCGGCCTGATTGCCTCGCCCTGTGTTCCTTCTGCCCTTCCTTCCTTCTCGTGCCTGATCCGCGTCCTCTGTCCAGCTTTTGTTGTTCGCGAATACTTTGAGGCGTCTTTTGGGACCAAAAGCGATGTCGTCCACACGCTTGACGCATCGGAGTTGTCAGCTCGAGAGCTGTTGGTGTACCTGTTCCGGTAGTGCTTTCTTCTTGGCCGGCTCGTTTTTGTGAGGGAGGAGGGAGTAGTCGGCGCCAGCTCCGACACCTTACCCTCCTGCAATGACCGCAGTACGGTCCCAACAGGCGACAAAAGGCACAATTGAGGTAGACTAAGTAAGCCTCAGAAAAGGTGTTGGTAGACGGTGTTCCACATGGAAATCACAATCAGCTATTTTGGTTCAATTTCCAAAGCGAGCCGTGCAATAAAACTGCCAGAGCATTAGGTGTCAGGTGAATGCGTGCAGAGAGAGCGCGCTATATGTCAGATTCTGGCGTGCGGGGCGACCGAGTGCGGCCTGCCGGTGGCTGCAGAAGACACGGCCGATACTGTATCTGCACTGTACAGCGGGTGGGCACCTCAGAAGAGGGATTGTGCTCAAAATTGTTTCCCATTTTTTGTGCTGGGCGTTGTCTCACAAGTTCCTTGTGCTTTTTACGGCTATGCGCTTCAGCAGGTAAATCTCAGTCTCGCGTGTGAAATATCTCTGCTACACTCCAGTACCTCAAACCACTAGGTACGTAGCTTTAATATATACATTGCTTGCGGAACGCCCAAAGTACATATAAAATGAATTATTATACGTGGCTCAGGTGAGGAACAAGCGATAAGGTGCTTAAAATAAAAATCTAATGGGGACTTTAATTTACCAATATAAAAATCACTAGCGAACCCGGTAATGCTTTGCAGTTCCTAAAAGGATTGGATTCCTATGCTAAACTCCCTGCCCTTTCTCTCTGCCCATCTCCTTTCCTGTTTCTCTTTCTCATCCTCCTCCTTGTCTCTGCGTATCAGCTACTTCCCCCCTTTCTATTTCTATCTCGTCGCCTCCCCTCCCCCCCCCTTCTCTGTCCATTACCTCCCACACTCCCCCTTCCCCCCCCCCCCACCTCTGTCTCTTAAACGCTCTCTGATCTTAAATCTTGGTCATCGTTGTTGCAGACGAAACCTTCATGGGAACTGAAGTCGCTTAAAATGAATAGGTAAATCGTTTAGGATCGTTGGTATGCCGGGTATGAGAGACAGCTCTCCAGCAGGTTTATCTGTGAGGATAGTGACTTTAGCGACAGTATTTCGCGTATTTTTAATCTGTGAGAAGGTAGAATTGCTAGTTTTGTGCAATTCAAGTTCTGTAACGGTGCTCCAATCATAAGCCATAAATCAGCTTTCCTGTTTTCCGTAAAAACGACGGTGAGGAAGAAGACAAAACAGCACATTGTTGTGTGTACAAAATTATATATATATAAAAGGCCTCTAACCAGGGTATGATCTCTCCCACCTTCCGCACCCCGCGCTGTCTTAACGCCTACACGCGTCTCTTTGCTCTGATATCAGTGGCAACATGGTCTGTTTGATTTCTAGTTCTCCCATCTGGTGATACCCAGGTTCCCTTATGTATTATTTTTCCGCTGGAAGTTTGTGCTGGAGATGAACAGTCCTGATGATATAGCGAAGCTGATGAACCTCATTCCATTATCATTGCTTAGGTCGTGTAGACTGTGCCTTTCTGTTGTCTCTCGGAATATTTGTTCTTTCCCAACCTTGGCATTCATATCACCAAGGAGGATCGTCAGTTGTCCATTTGGTATAGCGTCCATCACTGCCTGTAGTGTCAATAGAACTCGCCTTTCACTTCACTTTTACTCTGGGAGTGATCATTTCCTAGTCAGAGGCCTTTTAAACGTACAGTGTAAAGGAAGAACGGGGCCTAAGTTAAAAACAGTGGAAAGGTATCATGTGGAGAAACTAAAAGATGAAGCAACGAAGACCTAATATCAGGTGCAACTTAGTAACCGCTTTGAAGCACTCAGTGAAATGGACGCGAATCAGGACCTTGATCTAATGTGGGGAAACATCCAGAGCTCAGTTAGGGATACGGCAAAAGAAACACTTATATGAAACAATGGGCAAGAAGATCTGGTTTGAAAAGGAATGTGCAAAGTCCTGGAAAGGAGAAAGGAAGCCAGAAACAAATGGCTGAAGGGGACAAATCTGGCACAGGCGAAAGCACAATTTGAGGAGGTCCGAAAGACTACACAAGCAATTCTGAGAAGAGCAAAGAGGAAATACATAAGGAATATCATCACTGAAGCAGAAACAGACTTCAGAGGACAAAAGACTAGGGAAATGCCGGCCGGAGTGGCCATGCGGTTCGAGGCGCTACAGTCTGGAACCGAGCGACCGCTACGGTCGCAGGTTCGAATCCTGCCTCGGGCATGGATGTGTGTGATGTCCTTAGGTTAGTTAGGTTTAAGTAGTTCTAAGTTCTAGGCGACGACCTCAGAAGTTAAGTCGCATAGTGCTCAGAGCCATTTGAACCATTTTGAACAGATGGCCTCGGAAGCTCCTGGATTTCCCATCTACAGGAAAGAGACTCCCAGGAAGACCCGAGAAGCGTTAGGGGGATGGCCTCCATGAAGATTTAAACCGAGTGTCAGTAGATGTGGACGGATGGCAGATAGCAGCAATGGACAGAATACAGTGGAGGAGGAAAGTTGTAGCAGCGTGCGGTCCACTGGGCCTGATCGCGTAAAAGAAGAACATACATGTAGGGAAGGAAGATTTACAGGGAATCGTTGCGACAGACTTACAGGGATTGCAGAGAGTGTCTCGAGAAACAAATCTAGGATAGGAACCCGTGTTCGCAAATGTCATCCAACGACTCTACAGAGCGTCGAAGTCACAGGGGCCGGCGCCTGCAACTAGACCACCCCTTCGGCAGCAAACGTGACTTTCTTTGCCGTAGGTGAAACGTCCCGCCATGTTGTTTGTTATTCACTGATCGCCGCTGATTGCAAGGGTCGCCAGAAGAAGCTGGAGCTAACTGCTTCGTAGACAGACCTCGTCTCCTATGAATGCGTTTATTTTTCTCCTGGAACCCTCTAAAATCTCCTGCTTAATAAAACAGAGTACAGGAGAAAAATAAACTGCATATGGAGGGCCGTGTCCGAAATCGTCATCCACAGAGCATCGCATTCGTAAGAGATATCGCCTATGTACGCAGCAGCTAGCTCCATCTCCTCCATTAGCGTTCGTGGTAATGAGTCGCGATCAGTGAATAACAGACAATATTCCGCCTGCAGTTCGTCAGTGTCCAAAGTCACGTTTGCTGCCTGAGGGGTGGTCTACTGGCAGGTGCGGGCTCCCCCGTAACGCCGACGCTCTGTACAGTCGTTGGATATAGTTTCCTATCCTCGAGATACCCTCTGCAGTCCCTCGAAGTATGTTGCAACAACTCTGGAACACTCTGTACGTGGGAGGAAGCACTTTGTCAAATGGTTTACATGCCTTTCTATAGTAGCCGATACTGTCTGTGGAAAGGCCATCGAAACTGCATATTTTCACAGCACAGCACAACTTTTTCTGTCTTCTAGTCAGTTTGAACAGAGAATCTATACATTGTCGTTTTTTAAAAAAATATCTAGCCTACATACGTCTGAACGTTTATTAGAGTATAGTGTGAAATTTTGAAGAAATTCCCTGAAGAACTATTCGAGATTTTTGCTAACATTTGTATGTTACATATTTATTCATATATTATATCTATTAAAAATATATAGCCTATCTCTTGATTAGAGTAGAGTGTAAAAATTTGAAGTAAATTGGTCAACAACTTTTCGAGATATTTGGTAACAACGTTTATCCTTGTTGTATTACATATATATTTATATACTGTATTTATTTAAAATACATAGCATATGTCCATGGGAATGTTCATTAGAGTATAAAGTTTGAAATAAATCTATCCAGTACTTTTCGAGATTTGTAATAGCAACGTTAAATAACGACTTGCATTATATGTACGGGAGGGTAGATAACTGTGGCCCTAGAATACGTATCTGACTGCCAGTGGTGATGTTGTTACGCTCCAGTCTCCGCTAAGCTCGAAAGAACATTAAATGATAAAACAAGGAATAAAAAAGTGTATCAGTTTTAAAAGAAATTGTAGACTCCGCAAAAGAATTATCAGAAGGAATGTTGCTACTCACCATATAGCGGAGATGCTGACTCGCAGATAGGCACAACAAAAAGGCTCTCACGATTGAAGTTTCGGCTGTTAAGGGGAGATTTACTATCTTTGGCCCGAAAAAAGCATGTTCTTTGATAATTTTTTTCTGTGGTTGTGTTATAGGTATCAATGTCAAATTTGGTCATAATGTTTGTTAATATTTCCTCTACAAACTGGAATTTTTTCGACCGGAAATGTCCAAGAGCAAAGGTGCAAGTGCCGTCGGAACGAAACAAAATGTCGATGTAGATCTCCACGCGCGGTATGTCACAGGTCAGCCGGCTCGTCTGAAATCAAAACTGAGCTGACGCTAGCCAAGTATACAAGGTTCTTTAGGAGTTGTACCTCGCTTAAGTGATTCGGACCATTGGAAACAAAATGGGGGCTATTTGAAAAAAAATAGGGTTTTTTCATCGATTTTTCGACTTCGTCGGCCAAGTATAAATATTTATAGTTGATGGATCGGAAAAAAGTGGTTCAACAATTTAGTTAGCTTCGTCGGAAACAAAGAATCATGCCAATCGGTCCCGTAGATTTGAAGTTACCATACCGCGCGAGGTGAAGTTTTGACTACATGTAAATGAAATATTATGCAACTTACGTTCAATCTGCTATTCCAGGTCCATAAACTAGTCCTTCCTCTTCCTCATAGAGGGCCTTCTGCTCGATCTGGGCCATCCTGCGCTGCTCCAGAGCCGCTCGTACGGCCGGTGACAAGCGGTTTTCGGCCGCTTGGATCCGGTGGTCGTCCGAATGCTTGGCGAACTGCATCGAATAGAGTCCCAGGCTGACGTCCATCGTTGTCATGGTCTTCAGAATTTCTGCATACTCTTTGTTGAAGCTGCTCCACAATCTCCACAGTCTTCGCACCAGAATGCAAATGCTTGGGGGCTAACTTCCAAACACACGCGTTCAAACTTTCATTTGGATTATTGTGTGTTTCCTCCCAAGCACCGGTACAATAACTTGTCCTCCGAAAGAAAAAAAAACTGGTGCGTGAAAAAGGCCGATTTCAGACCGGTGCATTTTTTAGTTCAACCGCGAATAACAAACATTTCCGTTCCGTATTCGGAAAAACCGTTTCATGGGTGGCTTCTAAACACTTTTATGGATACAAAAATGCAATTTAAAAAAAAAACAATTTTTTGAACCGAAAGGTAGTAAACCTCCCCTTAAGGCCTTCGTCAACAATAGGCACACAGTTACAGTAACGCAAACGCAACTCAGACGCACAACTCTTTGACTTTAGTTTATTTTGTAAAGGAAGCGACTGATTACTGCATCAGCGAGAAGTTATGTACTCTTTCAATAACATAAAGAGCACCGCGATTCATCGTAATTTTCTAACAGTCTGTGAACGAACGTTAGTAACAACTGCAATAGGCTTATCTTGACACAAACATAAAATCATTAGTCTGCAGTGAATGCAGACGAAGGACCGACTAAGTGACTTGATTGTCCTCTCGTGTCTGCGCGGCGTATACGGCCACTGCACCCGCCGCGACTCGGAGCTGCCTGTCGATTAGATTCAGCAAATTTTCCCAAAAACCATTAGTAAAACAATTTTCACCCACATGGCACCCTCCTCCAATCAGTCAATAACAGTTTAAAATCATCATTTTTCCAGCTCAAATTAGGTCCATCATACTAGTACGCTTGTTGACGTTACTTGTCGCTTGCAGTTCACTGCTGGCAGGTCGGACGCCGGCTGACCCTCGGTTGCAGGCGACACACAAAGCCGGCGGGTCACGTCACAGGTGTTGTTACTTGCGTACGTGGAATACGGGGCGTCGTTGGCAGCCGCTACCGTGACGTGTGACGGGAGCGCGAAGTGCCTTGTCGACGGCTGGTTTCAACTGACCAGACGGTATGTTTCCTGGTCCTAAATTTAAACTCGTGTGCTATCCTAACGACAATACCGTGATGTGGTGCGCAATGTATCCGATAAAACGACGGGCATCAACCTGCGGGAGAAGTAGTTATCACGTCCACTTTGTTCACGGCGATTAAAGTTAACCTCTACGGCCAAACTCAAGACAGAAAATTTTCAGTTTGAGCGCTAAAACCGAACTGTAAATTATCGCTTTCGGCTAGGGCTGCGTATGAAACCTGCGTATTTCCTTACCAGCGTTGTGTGTGTGTGTGCGTGCGTCTGTGTGTGCGTGTGCTTCATCTGCATCTACATCCATACTCCGCAAGCCACCTGACGGTGTGTGGCGGAGGGTACCTTGAGTACCTCTATCGGTTCTCCCTTCTGTTCCAGTCTCGTATTGTTCGTGGAAAGAAGGACTGTCGGTATGCCTAAGTGTAGGCTCTCTCTCATTTCATCCTCATGGTCTCTTCGCGAGATATACTTAGGAGGGACCAATACACTGCTTGACTCCTCGGTGAAGGTATGTTCTCGAAACCTCAACAAAAGCCCGTACCGAGCTACTGAGCGTCTCTCCTGCAGAGTCTTCCACTGGAGTTTATCTGTCATCTCCGTAACGCTTTCGCGATTACTAAATGATCCTGTAACGAAGCGCGCTGCTCTCCGTTGGATCTTCTCTATCTCTTCTATCGACCGTATCTGGTACGGATCCCACACTGGTGAGCAATATTCAAGCAGTGGGCGAACAAGTGTAGTGTAACCTACTTCCTTTGTTTTCGGATTGTATTTCCTTACGATTCTTTCAATGAATCTGTCTGGCATCTGCTTTACCGACGATTAATTTTATATGATCATTTCATTTTAAATCACTCCTAATGCGTACTCCCAGATAATTTATGGAATTGACTGTTTCCAGTTGCTGACCTGCTATATTGTAGCTAAATGATACGGGCTCTTTCTTTCTATGTATTCGCAGCACATTACACTTGTCTACATTGAGATTCAATTGCCATTCCCTGCATCATGCGTCAATTCGCTGCAGATCCTCCTGCATTTCAGTACAATTTTCCATTGTTAACAACCTCTCGATGTACCACAGCATCATCCGCAAAAAGCCTCAGTGAACTTGTTGTTGTTCATGGTAGTGTGATTACCGTGTCTGATGAAACTCGGAATACACTGAGGTGACACAAGTGAGGGCATACCTCTACATATCGTGTCGGACCTCCTTTACCCCGGCTTTGTACAGCAGCTCGACGGGGTACGGATCCAACAAGTGTTTGGGAGACCCCTGCAGAAATACTGAACCGTGCTACGTGTATAGCCGTCCATAATTGTGGAAGTGTCGCCAGTGCAGGATTTTTGTGTTCCAGCTGACATCTCGGTTATGTTCCATAAATTCACATCGGGGTCAAATCAGTTGTTGGAATTGTCCAAAATGTGCTTGAAACCAATCGCGAACAATAGCGCCCGGTGACACGACATCTTTCTATTAGAACGTCAAGTCCAGGAATGGCTGCAAATGATCTGCAAGTAGATGAGAGTAACCATTTGCAGTCAACGATCGCTTCATGTGAACCACAGGACCCAGTCCGCGGAAACAAAGCACGCACCATTATGGAGCCAGCACCAGCTTCCACTTTGCCTTGTTGACGACTTGGGTTCACGGCATCGTTGCGTCTGCGCCACGTTCGAACCCTACCGTCAGCTCTTACCAATTGAAGTCGGGACTCGTCTGACGCCACAGCCGGCCGGAGTGGCCGAGCGGTTCTAGGCGCTACAGTCTGGAACTGGGCGATCGCTTCGGTCGCAGGTTCGAATGCTGCCTCGGGCATGGATGTCTGTGATGTCCTTAGGTTAGTTAGGTTTAAGTAGTTCTACGTTCTAGGGGACTGATGACCTCAGAAGTTAAGTCACATTGTGCTCAGAGGCATTTGAACCATTTTTTGACCGCCACAGTTTTCCAGTCGTCTAGGGCCCAACCGATATGGTCACCATACCAGGAGAGGCGCTACGGTCGCAGGTTCGAATCCTGCCTCGGGCATGGATGTGTGTGATGTCCTTAGTTAGGTTTAAGTAGTTCTAAGTTCTAGGGGACTGATGACCACAGCAGTTAAGTCCCATAGTGCTCAGAGCCATTTTTTTGAAGGCGATGTCGTGTGTTAGCAAAGGCACTCGCATCTGTCGTCCGCTGCCATCGGCCATTAATGCCAAATTCTGCCACTGTTGTAACGGATACGAGCGTCGAACGTCGAACACTGATTGCTATGGTTTATGTCACGCAGTGTCGCTTGTCTGCTGTCACTGACAGCTCTACGTAAACATCGCTGTTCTCGATCGTTAAATGATGGCAGTCCGTTGTCTGCGGCCAGAGCTAATGTCTAAAATCTGGTAATCCGGGCACACTCTTGACTCTGTGGATCGCGGAATATTGAATTCGCTAACGATATCCGAAATAGATTGTCCCGCGCGTCGATCTCCAACTATCATTCCGCGTTCGAAGTCTGTTTCTTTCCGTCGCGTGGCCGTAATCATTTCGGATACCTTTTCACACGAACGACCTGAGTACAGGCAGCTCCGAAACTACGTAGCCCTTTTATATACTGTGCACGCGATACTGCCGCCATCTGTGTGCGTGCATATCGCTCTCCCGTGACCTCTGTCACTTTAGTCTAGAAAGAAGATCCACAGTATTCGCCATCCGAACACATCGAGGAAGCCGCACGAGGAAGTGGAAGCGAAGTGAGCATTTGTTTGTGGCAGTTTGGCAACGATGAGTAGTTCGGCCTTGACGTTGAGCGCTGTGTTTGAGGAAAGCAGCTTCAATCCGTGTAGAGTCAACCGACAAGTAATTTTAACCAGGCGGTGTACGGCCGCGAAGCCGAGGTGGTGGGGGCGAGGCTAGGCGAGCGCTGCGCTGCTGCGGCCCCCTGTCTGGTCCCCTTCCTCTGTAAAACTTCCGGACAGACTTCTGCTGCTCGACTGTTCTACTTGTCTCGAAGGCTGTTATTTCACACCCTCGGAGAGACGTCAGGATTTATACAGCCCCTTTGTGGACTGCGACCCATAAAGAAGCAGAGCGAGGGTTCGTTTCCTCTCCGGCTCCATCCCCGTTGCCCAGTTATACGTGCTGCGACGGCCGTTGTGCGGTGGCACGTAAACCAGTGCATTACGAAAGTCAGTTGTGGGCAGTGTCCGTCAGTGGAAATATCGCCTCGTTCTGCGGTAGGCCGAGGCAGCAATCGCCGTTGCCTAATACCCGCCCGCTCTCTGCACGCGTAGTGCGGTTGGCGAGCTGGAGCAGCGACGGCCGCCCAAGTGTGCGCCTTCCCTGTACCCGATTCTGCGGGACAGCCGGCAGCTGGGGGCAAGTGGTCGAGTTGTCCGGCTGCTGAGGCAGACAATTCTGAACAAGTGCAGACTTAATTCTCACGAGAAATATTTACAAACTGGGGCTAAAATTTCTGCCGCGTACAATTAATAGCGAAGTGTGTGAGAAACATCACAGCCGTCTGCTTCGTCTGGAACGAGTAGAGATAGGACGTTCATATTCACAGGAAGTGTTCTGCAGAAATGATTAGCATTTGAATCGTGTCGGCCTACAGGTTCGAGGTGAACATCAATATCGCGGCTCAACACCACTTACCGGTAAAATGTGCCTGCGACTCTCACTGTTCCTATAAACCGAAGGTATTGGATCAGAGTGACTTGAGCAGACGTGCAGGGGTGCCTCAAAGACGTATACGCAAAAAGTACTCTCAAATGAGCCGGCCGAAGTGGCCGTGCGGTTAAAGGCGCTGCAGTCTGGAACCGCAAGACCGCTACGGTCGCAGGTTCGAATCCTGCCTCGGGCATGGATGTTTGTGATGTCCTTAGGTTAGTTAGGTTTAACTAGTTCTAAGTTCTAGGGGACTAATGACCTCAGCAGTTGAGTCCCATAGTGCTCAGAGCCATTTGAACCATTTTTGACTCTCAAATGAGGCGCATTATTGGCATGACAGAACGTGATGAATCCACCCGGGAAATGTGGGACGGAGTGCAACGGGTGTCTGTAGAATGGTTCACGGAAGGCCGTAGAACAGGACGGGCTGGGTCACTCTGCGCCACCCAAAAAATGGTTCAAATGGCTCTGAGCACTATGGGACTTAACATCTGAGGTTATCAGTCGCCTACACTTAGAACTACTTAAACCTAACTAACCTAAGGACAGCACACACAGCCATGCCCGAGGCAGGATTCGAACCAGCGACCGTAGCAGCAGCGCGGTTCCAGACTGAAGCGCCTAGAATCGCTCGGCCGCAGAGGCCGGCTGCACCCCCAGAGAAGAGCGACACGTCATCCGAATGGCGATGCAGGACAGATCTGCGTTCTCCTCGTCTCTGGCGCAGCAGTGGGACAGCGTAACTCACCGTACGCTACCAGGGGTGACAGTCCGTCGCTGTTTATTGCGGCACGGGTTACGTGCGCGGCGTCCACCTCTCCATCTACCTTTGAC
Organism: Schistocerca americana; assembly: GCF_021461395.2. Taxonomy (NCBI): domain Eukaryota; kingdom Metazoa; phylum Arthropoda; class Insecta; order Orthoptera; family Acrididae; genus Schistocerca; species Schistocerca americana. The sequence continues at coordinate 25,937,317 of NC_060119.1, read as the reverse complement.
GAATGTGTAGAAACATGTTAGACGGCAATGGTGTATGGAACGACGTCACTCGCGACAGGAATGGCATCAAACAGTGTTTTCGGACGCATACAGGTTCTGTTTGATTGAAAATGACGGCCGATTTTGATTCGCTTCAGACAGGGGGAGCGGCATCACAGTGACTGGATTCGCATCAGACATACAGTACCAACTCGAGGCCTTATGGTGTGGCTGTTATTGGGCAGAACCACACGTCACAGTTGGTGCATATCCAGGGCACTGTGACTAGTGTGACCTACGCGACTGAGGTCCTGTGACCCGCACCTGTACCCTTTCCGCACAACATCCCAGACATTATTTTTCAGCAAGTCAGTGCACGACCACGTGTTTCTGCACGAACACGTGCACTCTTGGTGTCACAGGATGTCACCCTTTTGCTCTGGCCCACCAGATCGCCACCAATTGCCAATCGAAAATGTGTGGCGTCTCCTGAAACGACGGGTCAAGTGCTGTGGTCCAGTGCCAGTCACCACAGATGAACTTCGGAATAGATGAGTGCAGCACGGATGGTTAAAACACAGGACACCATGCGCTCCTGACACGGGTCGATGCCGTCACTCGTGGAACAAGTTTTCAGGGCCCATGGCGGACCCTGTGCCTACTAGACACCGGGACACATGCTGAACCGAGGTGACTGAAAAGCAGGACATACTAATGCACGTGTCCTGTGAATATGAACGTCCTATCTCTAGTCGTTCAAAGTGTTCTGGTTTTTTTCTGATCAGGAGTTACATTCAACTCCACTGCCAAACGTTAAAAGATACACGCCCGGCGTCACGGACAGGTTTCATTCTTTCAATTCCGAAAGTAGCCCCTCTGAGAGGAGTGAGGAACATTCATTTCTCCCACACAAAGTGCCCAACTGGCTCTCGTCTTACATACATATTTACCTGTCTTTTAATTTTTTTTATTTAAATTTTTTTGTTTTACCGGAAAGCTTTTTCTCAGTGTTCTTTTCACCAAGGGAAATCGCTCCATGCAGCCACCTGTGTAGTACGGATCTCAGTGTAGTTAGGAAGGGCGAGCTGCGACTGTAGTTCTGAGCGGGACAACAAACACGCTCTTCAGTACGTCAGCGTAGCGGCGTAGGCCACATCGAGGGCTCATTTCAAGCAAGAAGGTTTGTCAGGACGGGATGTTACTGACCGAATTTACGGACACCACAGGAGTGTCATTCTGAAGTGCGGCTGTTACCCCGCGACACGAAACGTGCAAAGCATTCGCGAATGCTGACTTGGCCGCGCCCCGAACAACTGGGGTCCCTTCTCGAGGCACCTCGGATGCCCGTGTCAGCCTGGACAGCTTGCAGCCGTCTCCACACATTCAGTTTGCCGTCTCGGCGTCCGTTGCAACAGTCACTTCATGTCCCAAGTCCGCACCACCGTAATCCACGCTGGAATATATCTAGTAAAAGCTAGGTCAATGACATTACTGATTACCTTTTAAACTGTGCTCTCTTTCGACATTACGTCGTACCTGTTTTTATTCATCCTTGCTCTTTTTTTTTATATTGGTGCAGTATACAAGGTGATTCAGCTGCCCCTGCCGTGTCTTTTTAAGCAACCCACAATATTACAATGTTGTGACTGCCCTTCATAAACCACGATCAAGATTTTCATTTACTCTGGCTCGCTAAGGAAGAACTTTTAGCCATATTTAAAAAGTGAGCAGGGCCTTTATCAAGGATATTTAATATAGCTACATTGTGCACTAGGATACGTTTTGCGCCGGAGGCCACGTTTTTCGAGCTATTCGAGAAAAATTTGCAAAACTGATCTTCAAAAGCACCTCCACACCACACCCGTCCCCGACCAGTCAGGTTTGCTAGTACTTTGCTCCTGGCACTCCCTGCTACCACTGTACAGAGATTACCAACTGCCCGAAATATTCCCGATGTTCGGACTTTATCGGTGTCCATTGATTCGGCTATTACGTCACCAGCATAGTCGGCTACTTCGTTAACATTAGTAATGCAAACGTGCTCAAGAGGACAAAGGACGATAAGCTACTTTGGTAAACTAATTACATTGACAATTTCATCCAAATTTAACGCTTACGAACACAGTAGTTTCCTAGTCAGAAAGTCTGACGAATACAACGATGTAAATGTTTATTTTATGGTGTTAAAATTCACAAACGTCGATTTCACAATTTGTACGTGCTCGAGAAAGCCGGTGACGTAATAATGCCAGTCAGTGAAGACCAAAACAGATCGAACGTGGGAAATAATTCGTTAAGTCGCAAATACTTGTAGTATGGTAGAGGGGAGCGCCATGAACATCACAATAGAAATCCTGACCGATAGTGATTGTGCGTGGAAGCGGCGATGCGTTTGAAGGTCATCTCTGTAAGTTTTTCTCGAATAACTCGGAAACTACGACCCCTAGCGACAACGTATCACAGTACAAAATTTAACTGCATTAAATTTAGTCCAAAAGGTCCTGTTCATTTTTCCGTAGCACGTAGCGCGTAGCGACCGACAGAATATGAAAATCTCGCGCGTGGTTTATGAAAGGCAACTGTAACATTGCGGGCTGCATAAAACGTCAGCCGTAGGGGCAACTGAATCACTGTGTATATTAAGTTCTTCTGTTGTATTGGCTCTCTGTTGTAATACTTCCCACAAAAATTTCGCTTCAAACGACTGAGTTCTTGTTTTATGTGATCTACGTATTGTGCCGCAAAACATTTGTCGTTTATTAATGACGTCGTTATAGCAAAGCCTAGGAGCTGAAAGTGTGACAATTGTTCCATTGCTTGTTCGCCTATTACTATGTCCGAAAGTACCGGAAATTTCCGTTTGAGGGCCATTATTTTGCTTTTTGTGACATTTATAGATATCAGTTCCTACATTATTTCTGTAGACACTACATTTGCAAACAGAAAAAAAGGAATACCCAAACAGAAAAAAGGAATACTTTAACGTGCTACACAAATATAAATGTCACGGAGTCTTTCTGAAAGTATTTCTCGCGAATGCAGCCTTGTTTGCAAGTTAATCGTGGACGATCAGCAGTTCAGACACGAACAGAATATAGGCTTTTGAAATGTGGCGGCATATAAGAATGCTAAAGATTTGTTGGGTGTGTGAGTTAAGTACTGAATCGAATCGGTGAGAAAAGAAGTGATCAGTTGACAGGACACATCCTGAGGCATCAACGAATAGTCGGTTTGGTGGTGGAGTGGGGTAGACGTTGTAAGCGGAAACTAAGGTTGGCCAAAAGTGAGCAGGTTCAAGTGCTCGGAAAAGTTATACAGCAATGTACAGACTCGGTCAGAACAGGCTAGCATGGAGAGCTACGTCAGATGAGAAGACGATAACAACAACAATAAAATAAATGTTAATAATAATGATAATATTTGTGACAATAATAACTCAATTATGGCGAAGAATTCTTCGCTGAAAAAAGTATAAAAGTATAAAAACGAGTATATATATATATATATATATATATATATATGCTTTGCCGCAGTGGATACACAGGTTCCCGTGAGATCACCAAAGTTAAGCGCTGTCGGGCGTGCTCGGCACTTGGATGGGTGACCATCCAGGCCGCCATGCGCTGTTGCCATTTTTCGGGGTGCACTCACCCTGAAGATGCCAATTGAGGAGCTCCTCGACCGAATAGTAGCGGCTTCGGTCAAGAATACCATCTTACGACTGGGAGAGCGGTGTGCCGACCCCACGCCCCTCTTATCCGCATCCTCCACCGATGATGACACGGCGGTCGGATGGTCCCGGTAGGCCACTCGTGGCCTGAAGTGCTTTATATATATATATATATATATATATATATATATATATATATATATATTCGTGAACTTATTATGTATATATACCTACACTAGTGCTTTTATATATAAATATGTATAAGATCTGGAAAGGCATCGAATTACGTTACCATTAGTTTTTATAATTTTTTTTTTTGTCTTTGGGAAGAGCCTTGGGAAAACTTACGGACTACGATCGTTGCTGTACTCGTGCATTCTGTGACGCAACATCCGCGTTGACATCTGCCATAACACCAGATGCACTCGCTCACAGCCGGCCGGTGTGGCCGTGCGGTTTAGACCCTTCAGTCTGGAACCGCGTGGCCGCTACGGTCGCAGGTTCGAATCCTGCCTCGGGCATGGATGTGTGTGATGTCCTTAGGTTAGTTAGGTTTAATTAGTTCTAAGTTCTAGGCGACTGATGGCCCTCCAATGTGTGGTGCTTGCGGCGTCCAGGTCACTGTGCGCCACGTTTTAATGGATTGCGTTTTATTTTCTGACCAGCGGGCCGCGGCTGACTTGCCAGCGAACCAGCCATCTCTTTTACGCAACACTCGGACGAATGTGGTTAAAGTTTTAAAGTTCTGTGCCATGTCAAATGTTTTTACAAAGATTTTAGGGAGAGGGTCTTAATTTGCTCACTGTGTGACAAGCTCGCCCATATTTTATGTAAGTGGCCAGCCAATGACAATTTACTGTGGCACTCTTGTTGCTACGTTTTCCCTTTCCTTACATTCTACTTTCTTATGTAGCATTTTCCTTCTTTTCCTGCTTTCTTTGCGTGTATGCTTCAGTTTTATTAGGTCTGTCCACATTCGTTCACTTTAATGTGTGTCAGGGCGCTGATGACCTCGACGTTGAGCGCCCATAAGCCCCAACACACACACACACACACACACACACACACACACACACAAACACACACACACACTCGACTCGGTCATCTTTTTCCAGTTGGCACGACGTAGACTCGATTGCGAAATCCCAAAATACTGGCCCACAAATCGACTGCTGTGGGTACCGTTCGGTAAGTCTTTTATTACTTTTTTGTGTACCATCTGACCATTCCTGAAGTCTGCCGCTAGAGTAATCTGAAGCTGTAGTATGGACACTGGGGGAAGCTATCCGTAGCTCCCGTGATGTCACTTAACATTGGTGTTGCGTATTTTTTGTTGCACGTATGTAATGCTTCGACCGTCTCGTTAAATGCCTCTTTACAATACAAATGCCTTTTCTGAAACCGAACTGGCACCGACCGAGTGTAACCGGCGACGTGTGTGTGTGTGTTGCAGGGCGGCGAGCGCATCGCCTGGGAGTTCCACCAGGTGACGCTGACGCGCGTGCCCGGCTACGGGTTCGGCATCGCCGTGTCCGGCGGCCGCGACAACCCGCACTTCGCCAACGGAGACCCCGCCATCGCCATCTCGGACGTGCTCAAGGCGGGGCCCGCCGAGGGCAAGCTGCAGTGAGTAGCGCGCACTCTGCGTCTGCCCCTCCACTCTGAGCTCTGCTCCTCCTCCTCCTCCTCCTCCTCGCACTTCCCTGCCCACAGCCTTCACCGGCGCTCTAGAATACACCGAGGACGGACACAGAAATGTGGGAACGCGGCCAGAAACGCGTGCTTCCACATAAATACAGATGCTAGCCGGGCGTGCAGGTTGCGCCGCCGTTTCCGACCGCGGACGCCGACTGTACTGTGTCCTCTTTTTACGCCATGTCCTAAAGTGATACGGCCATAATGGCATCGTCAAAACATATGAATATACCATTATAGCTGCTTCACTTTAGGACATGGCGTAAAAAAGATCTGAGGATGGTCATTACAGACTGAAACCGGTCATCGTCTAAAGAATTCATTTGTGATCAGAAACTAGAATAAAAAAGCATTTTACAGTATTGGATCACTGTTTGTATACGCGATTATGTCGCAGTTGGTGAAACTTTTTAATAGGTTCGTGTATAGCATGCGCCAATATTTTCGCAGAAAATCAAACAGAACATCGATATGTCAGCAATATGACCATATACATATGGAAAATTGTGAAAGAAATATGGGAAATGACATAAAATCGGTGAAACTCGGGGAAGACATGGTATAATCACGAAAAATTGTTGTTAGGTACGTAAATATTGAGGGAAACAGCATGAAATATGTAAAATCGCGAAAACCTAGTAAAATTAAGGAAACTTATTGAGAATACGAAAAATTACAGACAGATACTGCGATGTTACAAAATAAAAGTGATGTTGCTATTCAATGGAAAGTTGGAAATTGAGATTTAACTAACTGTTTTATCAATCACAATTGGCGTAAGAATCATGGATTGACCATTGTCATAAAATATTGCATTATGAGATGTGAATAGTTTTTACTTGCGGTTTCGCGTGGCTTGAGGCAGTCACAACTAGCGTGCTATTGATTAAGAAGTTGCGTTATCGTCTTTCTAATTACTTCATGATCGTAGATACGGTCATACCCGGTTGTGAAGTTATTGTTATGACAAAAAAAAAAAATTCCTAAGGGACCAGAAAGTTCTTAAGGGCGCAAAAACAACTGTAACATCACACAAAAGAGAAATTCAATATTAAAGCTGATGCAAGAAGACGATAAAACAGTTTTCTTTTTATCAATGTAACACGCACATTGGACTGCTGATCTTGGAGTCTGTAATATTAGCAAAATGCATAATTAAAATGAAAATAATACTGAGGAGATAATAGAAATGAGCACTGCTAAATGATTCAGTATTCCCAGAACAAATATTTATTATAACTAAAACATATATCGTACCTTAAGCTTAATACTACAATGACGGTAGATTTTTATGTCCATACCATGTCCATTGAGCGCTCTTTTATATAGCCATTGTCCTCTTGAGTCGCTCGTGCTTCGTCACGGTAAGTTACAACAGTTCTTCTTCCTACACTTCACTCAAAACTTAGACGGAACACGTTTTTATTTATTTAGTAAAAATAATTAGATCAGACCGCCACAAATCTGCGTCCGTCTTACTCGAGAAAAACAGTAAAAGTCTTTTTAGCGCTCAAGGCTTCATTTGTTCTCCAGCGAACAAAATAGTGAAGGATCGCATATCCATCCGTACTTTTCTGTTTATATTGCCGCCCAAAGACGACGAATTACATTATCTAGAAAATTCCACCGTCGCCATGCGACGCCTTATTATATATTAATCATTCTTTATAAACAAGTATTTGCCTTCTGGCTGAATTTGCTGTTTTAATTAAGCCAAAAATAGCGAATATCACATTGCCTCCCATGAGGAGAGAGGGAATGCCGAAGGATTACCTCGATCCTCATGTCCTCATGAGATATTCGTGATTTTTGGTGTGACATTTACATAACGTTACTGGCGTACAAAGTACATAAATTGAAATCACATTTATAAACATATATCAGATATTTATCATTTTTCAAAATAAAGTTTTTCATTCTTTGTTCATCAGTCACTTCATTCCATAATACCAAGATTAACATTTATGTGCATATTTAAGTTTGGTCCATATTTGCTTATAACAATAAGTGAACGTTCATTTCGCACTTCAGGGGATAGAATTCAGGAATTACTTTCTCTTGAGCTTAACAACTAATACATAAGTACAGTGAGTGCTTATTTTCACTAAACTAGAGTGGACAATGTTCGAGCATCTGTTGACTCCTTGTGGTTCAATTACAGTTTAATAACGTAGCACTACACTTCGTGATGCTTTCACTTTCTGTGTTAGCTGTCTACGGCGTTCATCATGCAGTACATCTGTCCTTTCCACTGTGGTGCCAGGAATTCAAGTGGCTTCCCGGGTTTTTATTTACAATATGAAACAGAAGAAGTGGAAAATTATTAGTATGACTTACAAGCTACTGGATACATTTGTTAAGGATCGGGACTGGTCTGGAGTTTAGGGTCTTCCTATAGTGCACATTCATTTTCTTTGTCCATCAAGAGACAGGATTATAATTCATTTTAGCAGCGTTCAGGAGTGCCGGTATTAATGGCTTTAAGGCCTGAGTAATCTAACAATCTACTTCTCACTCATCTTAACTTCAACTCAAGAAAATTGCTTAATTTACATATGAAAATGTAGTCACACAAGTGTACAAATGTCTTTCCTCCAGTATGTACGATTGAAGTCATGGCGGTTAGCAGTTTAAAGTTTGGATTGTTTCGTCACCCACACGTCAACACGTCAGCCACTCACAGCGGCTGCACAGTGTTGCGTGAGCTCCAATACTTAGTATCCGTTCGCGCTCAGGCTGTAACAGAGCTGCTGGTCGTCGATTGCTCCCTTTTTTTTTGTGAACTTCGTATCACACGAGTGCATCGATACAAACACCTCGCGCGCGTTTCCCATCGGAGGAGCCGGACACTGAAGTTGCCTCCATACTTCTCTGTCAACTGCCTCCCATGAGGCTCACAGGTAAGTGACGACGAATGTTTTAGCTGTCGCTGCACTTAGAACAACACTGAACTTTGCGTTGCACCTGTTGTCGTAGCCTTGACTTCTTTTTTTTTACACTTGCAGTACAACACTACCACTAGTATACAGTGAACCCTCATTATGAAAATTACAGGTTTCGCAACACTCGTTGCATTTATTCTTTAGTGCACCCAAGATCATTTTCTACTGCCACGCAGCATATCTACTACTTAACGAGTACACATTTAACGCTGAATCTTTTTTTTTTCTTTTTGTGCTTTCCTTTGTGCTTGCCAAATTTTTTTTTTATATTTGAGGGCAGACTGGATAACAATAGTTCTCCCTCTTCGCTTCATGTACTCAGCAATCGTTCTCTGTTAAAAAAAAAAATAGGGTAACGCGTGTCTACTATTTTTTTTTTTTGCATGAATGGAATTACCGACAGTTCACTGGGTTTACGCAACCGGTCCATAACAAACATTACCAAAGCTAGCGACGTCCATCACGCTACGTGTCTCATTTCTCATAAGCACTGCTTTGCTTCGAAGCACACGTGCCTTTTACAAGTCGACCCTTGGTCTGGGTTAATGAACCAGGATCAAAAGGAACGGGCACAAGGAAAATGGATTTCATAAGAGGAGTGTCTTAGGAGACATTTTTGCAATAAAATCTGCATGTAAATAAAATTATCTTAATAAACATAGGCACATATATAAACTTCAACCTCCTTCCTTACAGCATGCTTTGCTACTTCTACGTCTTACTCAGGTTATAGTCAATATTAAGTTTAAATATCACTGCATTGCTTGTTCTTTAGATTAGCCTTCAATTAGGGTATTGAATGGTCGCTAGATTACACTACAGATCTTCTGAAGATCTTTACTTGGACTTATTTATGATACAGGGGGCTTGCTGTGTGGTTATTTAGTACCTCGATTCTACTGAAATCAATTCGTCAGCTAACATTCCTCATATACTCTTTACATTGGGCTCAGATCACAGGGAAATAGTTTACTTTCATAGCAATTAGTGGCCTCGTGGAGTACTTACGCTACATTATTGATGCTTCATGGTTTGCCTCTATTTGTACTGTATTTCACCTAACTTAGTTTACTACAGCTTATTGTCTCCTTGCGTGAACACATGTGGGTTACCACTTGTTTTTCCATTTAACAGCACGCTTTAACTGAACTTTAAGCTATTTCTTCTACTCCTGTCCACTGTCTGGACTGTTTGAACATGTACCCTTTTTTTTAAGCAGGTAATTTGGGCTTTTACTACAGAACTTCAAGTACTTACATTACTAAAAATAAATCTATAAATATTCTTGTACATTGAGAGAAGTGCTTATTTACGCATCCTCCTCCATTTCTCACCTTTACATATTTTATTTAGCTCCGGGCAATCACCTCGCAAGCACTTTTTTTCTTATTACTAACTTAAAATTAAATTGAAATTCTTGGTGCAACCTCAATTTCCTGCTTCAGCTTGTTGAAGAAATATCAGTTCATGTCCATCACTATAAACAATTTTTCCATACATAGCATTTAATACTTAAAGATGACATGTAGTAGCCGTTACCATGTAGTCAGTGCGCTGTTCAACACAATACTTATCATTAACAGTTCACACAAGGGAATTTCCAGTAAGCAAGAATTCATTTCCACGACAGTATTTAACCACTACCATTATAAAATTTCTTTAAGTCTTGGTGGTGAAATAAGCCTTTTACTCTCCCCGTAGTCGGGTCAGTTAATAAATAACTCCCTATGTGCGGTTTCCTTAAAATAAGGTAAGGACCTTGGTACATGTGTTGCCACTTGCGATTTTTTTTACATATTAAGGATGGCTTGAAATGAGTCTTAAGTAATACCTTTTCACCTACATGGTAATTTACAACTTTGTTTACTTTTGTATCATAGACTTTCTTCCTTAATTGAGCATTGGTGGTAATGGAACTTAAAGCTTCTCGAATTTTGACATCTAGATCTACCTCAGGGCTAGGTATCTTGGGAAGAGGATCAACCCACTCATTCTGTTCCTTCTTTCGAGATATCAACTCGTGTGGAGTAAAACCTGTGGAAGTGTGTGGCAAATTATTAACTATCTCCTCAAAAGGTGTCACAAAATCAACCCAACGAGTTTGCTTGTCTGGAATGTACGTCCGAACAAATCTGTTAAACTCCTTGAAGATCCGCTCAGTCAAATTCGACTGAGGCCTAAAACGTGATATTAAGATCTGCTTGACATTGTGATGGGCCAAAAACTCACGCCATTTGCGGCAAGTAAAGTTGGATGCATTATCTGAAAGTATAGATTCGGGGACTCCGAATCGAGGGAAATAGTCATTTTCAAGACAGCGTATAATAGGCGGAGCACAAGATGTCTTCATAACATACATTCGAACGTATTTTGTGAAGTTGTCGAGAACAGCAACGAGGTATTTGACACCTTCCCTACCCATCGGTAGAGGGCCAGCCAGGTCAATGCTAATGAGCTGATTAGGTCTTTCTGCGATGATCGGATTCAATGGAATTAAAGTAGGAATATTCAGAGCTTTCGCCTTTTGGCAGATGACACAGAATTTTAGTAATTTGTGTATCCGACGATGTAGGTTGGGCACTTAACAGTAAGTACCAATCTTCTTTTTACACTTCTCTGGACCATAGTGGCCCCAAGAAATGTGGGTATACCACAAAAGATGTTCGACAAAACTGCTAGGTATACAAACAAGCCAGTTGTCTGATGACACAGAGGTACGATGAAATAATACCTGATTATGAATCTTGAAGAATTTGGACAACTTATGGTTTGGATTTTCTTGAAGAAGTCTGATTATTTTTCCCCACTTAGGATCTGTGGTCTGTAGTGTCTGGATTTGCTTGCACAGTTCCAAGAAATATTTTCTATGAATGGGATCCTGCATAAGAAGAACTTTGTAATTCGACATCTGTTCTACCAACTCACTTGTCTCAGGCAGACCTTCTGGTGAACGAGAAAGTGCGTCTGCAATGTTATCCTTGCCCTTTATATACACAATATCAAAATCGTATTCTTGCAAAAATAAACACCACCTGGTCAGGCGCGGATGTTGTAATTTACAGGTCAAAAGATACGAAAGTGCTTGATGGTCCGTAAACACTTTTATCTTTCTGCCAAAAATGTAATAATTAAACCTCTTGAGGGACCAAATAACTGCAAGTGCCTCCAGCTCAGTAACTGAATAGGACTTTTCACATTCTGTTAAGACCCTACTCGCAAAACTAATCACTCTGATCTGCTCTGTTTCGTCTACTAATTCAATCTGAAACAAACAAGTTCCAATTCCAACAAACGAAGCGTCTGAGGTGATACAAAATTCTTTGTCCATTTGTGGATGACAGAGAATGTTATTGTTTAAAAGACCATCTTTAATTGCCTGAAAAGCTTTCTGACACTCTGGTGTCCAAATCCAATGCGTACTTTTCTTGAGAAGATTGTGCAAAGCGGGATTGTTCATTACTTGACCAGACAGAAATCGTCGAAACAAAGACGAAAGACCGAGAAATCCTCTTAGTTGCCTCTTAGTTACCGGTGTAGGGAAATTCTTAATCGCAGACAACTTTTCCGGGTCGGGTTTAATCCCTTCAGGTGTAATTACATGACCCAAAAACTTTACCTCACCTTTTCCAAATTTTGACTTTTTCAGATTTGCTGTAACACCATGTTCTTGAAATCTGTGAAACACCCTTCGTAGAATAGCTAAATGATCTTCCCAGTTCTTAGTGGCTATCAACACGTCATCTACGTAAACAGTTACCTCATCCAGAAGTTCAGGTCCTAACACAAAATCAAGAGCAGAAATAAATATTCCTGAGCTCACATTTAAACCAAAAGGCATGACCTTAAACTGATATGAGCGGCCGGCAAATATAAAAGCAGTATATTTTCTGGATTCCTTGGCTAATTTCACCTGCCAATAGCTACTTCTTAAATCAAGTGTACTCAAAAATCTAACGCCATGAAATTTTTGCAAGTGCTCCTCAAGTGCTCCAGGTCGAGTCCTTATCGGTACAATTATTTTGTTTATTGATCTGGCGTCCAGTACTAGTCTGACACTACCGTCCTGTTTAAGTACGGACAACAAGGGACTTGAGTACGGCGAATTCGATAACTCGATAACATCCCAACACAGCATTTTCCTAATCTCATGCTTTACAGCTTCTCGTCGGGCGTAGGGTACTGAATAGCTTGCTTTGCAGAACGTTGAGTGGGGAAGCACTTCCATTTTATACTCGAACCCTTTTATTACTCCTGGTTTCTTTGAAAAGATTTTCTTGTAACTTACTAATAAATGGAACAACTCATATTTCTGCTCCCCCCTGAGTTCAGTCGATTCCTTGGCTTTAGCATCGATCTCGTCTTTGTCAGGAAGTAAGTCTTCATACTCATTGTCATTTATGTCATCCCATTTAGTCAGGTCATTTGTCTGATCAAAGCACGGTTTGCCTGTCCTCTGTCGTCTCCAAACCTGATGCAATGTCAACACTGCCTTCACCTTACTCCTTAACAAGTTAACAACAACTTGTTGTTGATTTACGATAAAGGTACACACTCCAGATTCAATATCTATCACTGCTTTTGTTTGTCGAAGAAACTCCATCCCCAAGAGACATGGAACTGACAAGTTCTTTACTATTAGAAAGTGGCAAAAAACCAAAACAGATTCTATCTGCAGTTGAAGCTGCGTCTGTAAACAAACTCTCTGTTTCAATGGACCAATCGCTCCCGATATGGAGCAACCCTGAATCGGCAATGATAAAACTTTTGAAACAGAAGACACCTGTCTGAAAAGACATGATGACATCACATTGATGTTTGCTCCTGTATCAACAATGGCTGTGACAGGAATGTTAGTAATAGAAATCTTAATCTAAGCCTGGACCTGTTCATCATAAATGTCATTAATGTCTTGAGCTTCTAGGTCAGGTGCAAGGTCATCTCGTAAGTCGGTCTCATGGTCGTACCGTATCGCATTAACATACTCAGAATCAGAGTATTCGTTAGTACCCCCACTGGAACCGGCAGCGACCTCTAGGAGGCTGAAAGGCGCTGCCTCTAATTTTCCGCAGGATGTTTAACCTGTTTGTCATTCATGGCCTTAAGTGTTTGTTCCGTTTCATATTGGTGCTGGTTATGTGGTACAAATGCCGGTGTAAAGGGGTCAAATCCACTGGGTGCATTCACTTGTGAATAGAATACTTGAGAAGGCTGATGTCGCCCGATCTTTTGGTTGCCGGCAAAACCATTTCCTTGTGAAGGAAAGTTCGCATTTGGTGCCATTTGAAAATTGTTCCGCGGTCCTCTATCCTGTGAATAGTTGTTCTTATGTTGTGCTGGGTGGCCTCCGCCTTGCCCATGCCACTTGCTATATTTCGACCTATAACTTTGATTGTACACTGGCCCATTTGAAAAATTACCACTAGTTTGTGGAGAATTTCCATACTGCTCAGGCGCAGAATTAAAGGGTGGGTTTCCGTACTGATGTTGTACCTGGTGGTTGTAAATTGGGTGGTATCTCTGCTGATTACTGTAATTGGTTTTCTGCTTCCGTTTAAAGTTATTGCCGTTTGCGTTTTGATAACCGCTGGCAGGTTGGTAACAGCGGTCGCAGTAGCTCGCTCTCTCCTTGGGCGCATTGTTGTCCGCGTGCGATGCATTCTGCTGGCTGCCAGGGAAGAATTTGCCGCTGCCAACCTTGGAGCGCACATCCTCGCTAATTAAATCTAAGGAATCCAGCACAGAAAGGAATACATCCGTGTCTTCTTCGGACACATTTACTAATTTCTCTCTAATAGACACAGGGAGTTTGCTTTTGAGAATCATAATTACGTCCTTGGAAGAAATCGGAGAATCCCAGAATTTAATTTTTGCTAGGTACTTCTCATTGAAAATTTCCGCACCATACACCTCCTTCCTTAATCTTTGCTGTACCCCATTACTCCAAAATTTTGCCAAGAACATTTTCTCAAACTCTTCATAATTCCTACACGTGTCTACCATTTCCGTTCCCCATAATGCTGCATCACCAGAAATAAAGCCAGTGACGAACTGAATACGCTGTCTGTCTGTCCAGCTCCTGGGAAATATGCCGGAAAAATTCTTTAGGAACACGATGGGGTGTATTTCTCGCTTCTGCGGATGAAAAACAGGAAAAGTGCGATGCTTAATCACACTTTCCTCTTGCATTAAACTCACAATTGTGGGCGGATCATTTAGTTTCCCTACTCGGGACTCAACAGGACTGTTGTTTTGCATGTAATCAGGCGGTGAACGATAAGGAGTTGACTGACATTCGTCACCGTCTAAAGAGTTGTTCCCTATAGTTTGCGTATGTGTGTGCGGATTTTCTACCCAGTTTCTCAGCATTCTGACTTCGTCCACTACTTGCTGCTTCCACTCGGGAAGATCCCGTGTAAGTGTCCTCCGAATCTGTCCCAATTCAGAAACTGCTGTGTCTCCCGACTTACCAGGAGCAGCTAAGATTTCATAAGTTACATCCTTGACAGTCTCCCTAAGCTCCTCCCTGACCTTCTTTTCGATAAAAATATCTTTACCCTTTATCCATTCACTGTAGTGTTCCGACAATGCCTCCGCGTGTGCTTTCACGGTGCTCTTAACCTGTTCTTCGATATTGATTGAGTCTATCTGCCTCGACAGATCCTCTACTACACCTTCAATGTCAGATACTGCATTTCTAACTGAGTTTATTTCTTTGGTAGCTGCCTGAATTTTTGTGTTTAATGTTCCAGATACTTCAGCTATTTCACTTCTCACCTGTTTCTGCATTTTCTGAATTTGATCACTGATCTTAGTTTGCACCTCACCCAAATGGGTATTTAATTCAGCCGTAATTTCTTTATGCAGATCTGTTTTGATTGTGCCTAGCTCTGTTTTTAATGATTCGCTTACAGCATCTAGTCGGGCGTTAACAGTCTCATTTTGTATTTTTATAGTCTCATTTTGTGTTTTTATATTCACATTTACTGCGTCAAACTGTTGTTTCAGCATTTCCATTAACGCACCGAGGTCATTTGTAGCTGCAGCGGGACGAGTTTGGACTTCAGGGTCACTTTCCCCTGTTACAGACATGGTTAGTTCAGTTTCCACACGGGAACCTACCGTTCGCGATCGTAAAGGGTATGGAATACTATGAACGTCTTCACTCCCGTCTCCTGTTGCCATTTTCGTCAGTAAATCAGGTGCTACGCAAGGCTTTCGTCGTTTGTCAGTGACGTGGTGAGTCCGCTAAGAGCACCGCCCTCGCGTGAGCAACAAATGAAATTCTATCTGGCAAGAAGACAAGATGGAACCTAACCGTTTCAGACAAATGAATGAAGATGCTCTTCACTGCAAATTGCGCACACTATCCACCATGTTGAAAATGCAATACAGGTATACTAACAATGGGGAGAAATAATTTCTATTATCAGACTACGAAGAATTTTACTTTGAAAGATAAAATAAAGCAGATTTTCTATAGCGGGAAGGAGATAGAAAGGATGTGGATCGACTTGGAAAAGCAACGTTGCTACTGAAGCACTACACTGCGTATGCAAAATTCTGACTTACTTTTTGATGGCTTGAATACCGCTATGTTGTCTCAGCAAATTCACGTCTCTTTTCTTTTCTTTTCTCTCGGTAATTAAACTGCATTATTGACCGTTATTCTCACAGAGAGACGATGTGTACATGAAACGACAGAACATTTATTAACACAAGCACATAGAAAATTTTCCAAGAATTTGAACTAATTTTTGGTCAAGTCCCTGTTCGGGCGCCAAGTGTGATGTTACAAAATAAAAGTGATGTTGCTATTCAATGGAAAGTTGGAAATTGAGATTTAACTAACTGTTTTATCAATCACAATTGGCGTAAGAATCATGGATTGACCATTGTCATAAAATATTGCATTATGAGATGTGAATAGTTTTTACTTGCGGTTTCGCGTGGCTTGAGGCAGTCACAACTAGCGTGCTATTGATTAAGAAGTTGCGTTATCGTCTTTCTAATTACTTCATGATCGTAGATACGGTCATACCCGGTTGTGAAGTTATTGTTATGACAAAAAAAAATTTCCTAAGGGACCAGAAAGTTCTTAAGGGCGCAAAAACAACTGTAACATCACACAAAAGAGAAATTCAATATTAAAGCTGATGCAAGGAGACGATAAAACAGTTTTCTTTTTATCAATGTAACACGCACATTGGACTGCTGATCTTGGAGTCTGTAATATTAGCAAAATGCATAATTAAAATGAAAATAATACTGAGGAGATAATAGAAATGAGCACTGCTAAATGATTCAGTATTCCCAGAACAAATATTTATTATAACTAAAACATATATCGTACCTTAAGCTTAATACTACAATGACGGTAGATTTTTATGTCCATACCATGTCCATTGAGCGCTCTTTTATATAGCCATTGTCCTCTTGAGTCGCTCGTGCTTCGTCACGGTAAGTTACAACAGTTCTTCTTCCTCCCTGCCGCCGTTGGATAAGCAGCTGAGCAGCAAGTCGTATACTCCTAGCTCACTCATTTGTTACATAGTTTAATTCTTAATTTCTTTGCGTGTTTTTGGTTCTTGCATTGTTTAATTCATAAATTTCGGGCGTATTATAGTATTTGAGAGTGTAGCATCGTGTTTTAGTACCTGAATAGTGTAATTTCGCTTAGTCTCCTTCCGCCGCCGAGCAGTGTCAGCAGTGCGCAAGTAGCAGCATTACTGCATTTACTAGGCAATCTTGTATTTTAATAACCGTTTAAATTTTGTCGATTTTTTTGCGCTCTCTGTAGATTAGTTCAGACGTTCTTAGCAAAACAGTTTTTAGCATGGATAGGGACTGCAACTGCTGTGTTCGGATGCAGGCTGAGTTGGCATCCCTTCGCTCCCAGCTTCAGGCAGTGTTGGCTTCGGTCACACAGCTTGAGGCTGTTGCCAATGGGCATCACTGTGGGGGTCGGGATGGGGGTTTGTCGGGGACGGCCAGCTCGTCCCACGCATCCCCTGATCGGACTACGACTGTGGTTGCCCGGGATACTGCCCGCATTGAGGCTGATCCCTCACCTGTGGTAGAGTGGGAGGTCGTTTCAAGGTGTGGCAGGGGGCGAAAGACATTCCGGAGGGCTGAACGGAAAGCCTCTCCAGTTTGTCTGACGAACCGGTTTCAGGCTCTGTCTCAGGCTGATACTGATCTTCGGCCTGACATGGCTGCTTGTCCTGTTCCAGAGGTTGCCCCTCAGTCTGCAAGATACGGGCAGTCGCAGAGGGTGGGCTTACTGGTAGTTGGGAGCTCCAACGTCAGGCGCGTAATGGGGCCCCTTAGGGAAATGGCAGCAAGAGAGGGGAAGAAAACCAATGTGCACTCCGTGTGCATACCGGGGGGAGTCATTCCAGATGTGGAAAGGGTCCTTCCGGATGCCGTGAAGGGTACAGGGTGCACCCATCTGCAGGTGGTCGCTCATGTCGGCACCAATGATGTGTGTCGCTATGGATCGGAGGAAATCCTCTCTGGCTTCCGGCGGCTATCTGATTTGGTGAAGACTGCCAGTCTCGCTAGCGGGATGAAAGTAGAGCTCACCATCTGCAGCATCGTCGACAGGACTGACTGCGGACCTTTGGTACAGAGCCGAGTGGAGGGTCTGAATCAGAGGCTGAGACGGTTCTGCGACCGTGTGGGCTGCAGATTCCTCGACTTGCGCCATAGGGTGGTGGGGTTTCGGGTTCCGCTGGATAGGTCAGGAGTCCACTACACGCAACAAGCGGCTACACGGGTAGCAGGGGTTGTGTGGCGTGGGCTGGGCGGTTTTTTAGGTTAGATGGCCTTGGGCAAGTACAGAAAGGGCAACAGCCTCAACGGGTGCGGGGCAAAGTCAGGACATGCGGGGACCAAGCAGCAATCGGTATTGTAATTGTCAACTGTCGAAGCTGCGTTGGTAAAGTACCGGAACTTCAAGCGCTGATAGAAAGCACCGAAGCTGAAATCGTTATAGGTACAGAAAGCTGGCTTAAGCCAGAGATAAATTCTGCCGAAATTTTTACAAAGGCACAGACGGTGTTTAGAAAGGATAGATTGCATACAACCGGTGGTGGAGTGTTCGTCGCTGTTAGTAGTAGTTTATCCTGTAGTGAAGTAGAAGTGGATAGTTCCTGTGAATTATTATGGGTGGAGGTTACACTAAACAACCGAACTAGGTTAATAATTGGCTCCTTTTACCGACCTCCCGACTCAGCAGCATTAGTGGCAGATCAACTGAGAGAAAATTTGGAATACATTTCACATAAATTTTATAGTCTTAGGTGGAGATTTCAATTTACCAGATATAGACTGGGACACTCAGATGTTTAGGACGGGTGGTAGGGACAGAGCATCGTGTGACATTATATTGAGTGCACTATCCGAAAATTACCTCGAGCAATTAAACAGAGAACCGACTCGTGGAGATAACATATTGGACCTACTGATAACAAACAGACCCGAACTTTTCGAATCTGTATGTACAGAACAGGGAATCAGTGATCATAAGGCCGTTGCAGCATCCCTGAATATGGAAGTTAATAGGAATATAAAAAAAGGGAGGAAGGTTTACCTGTTTAGCAAGAGTAATAGAAGGCAGATTTCAGACTACCTAACAGATCAAAACGAAAATTTCTATTCCGACACTGACAATGTTGAGTGTTTATGGAAAAAGTTCAAGGCAATCGTAAAATGCGTTTTAGACAGGTACGTGCCGAGTAAAACTGTGAGGGACGGGAAAAACCCACCGTGGTACAACAACAATGTTAGGAAACTACTGCGAAAGCAAAGAGAGCTCCACTCCAAGTTTAAACGCAGCCAAAACCTCTCAGACAAACAGAAGCTAAACGATGTCAAAGTTAGCGTAAAGAGGGCTATGCGTGAAGCGTTCATTGAATTCGAAAGTAAAATTCTATGTACCGACTTGACAGAAAATCCTAGGAAGTTCTGGTCTTACGTTAAATCAGTAAGTGGCTCGAAACAGCATATCCAGACACTACGGGATGATGATGGCATTGAAACAGAGGATGACACGCGTAAAGCTGAAATACTAAACACCTTTTTCCAAAGCTGTTTCACAGAGGAAGACCGCACTGCAGTTCCTTCTCTAAATCCTCGCACAAACGAAAAAATGGCTGACATCGAAATAAGTGTCCAAGGAATAGAAAAGCAACTGGAATCACTCAATAGAGGAAAGTCCACTGGACCTGACGGGATACCAATTCGATTCTACACAGAGTACGCGAAAGAACTTGCCCCCCTTCTAACAGCCGTGTACCGCAAGTCTCTAGAGGAACGGAGGGTTCCAAATGATTGGAAAAGAGCACAGATAGTCCCAGTCTTCAAGAAGGGTCGGCGAGCAGATGCGCAAAACTATAGACCTATATCTCTTACGTCGATCTCTTGTAGAATTTTAGAACATGTTTTTTGCTCGCGTATCATGTCATTTCTGGAAACCCAGAATCTACTATGTAGGAATCAACATGGATTCCGGAAACAGCGATCGTGTGAGACCCAACTCGCCTTATTTGTTCATGAGACCCAGAAAATATTAGATACAGGCTCCCAGGTAGATGCTATTTTTCTTGACTTCCGGAAGGCGTTCGATACAGTTCCGCACTGTCGCCTGATAAACAAAGTAAGAGCCTACGGAATATCAGACCAGCTGTGTGGCTGGATTGAAGAGTTTTTAGCAAACAGAACACAGCATGTTGTTATCAATGGAGAGACGTCTACAGACGTTAAAGTAACCTCTGGCGTGCCACAGGGGAGTGTTATGGGACCATTGCTTTTCACAATATATATAAATGACTTAGTAGATAGTGTCGGAAGTTCCATGCTGCTTTTCGCGGATGATGCTGTAGTATACAGAGAAGTTGCTGCATTAGAAAATTGTAGCGAAACACAGGAAGATCTGCAGCGCATAGGCACTTGGTGCAGGGAGTGGCAACTGACCCTTAACATAGACAAATGTAATGTATTGCGAATACATAGAAAGGAGGATCCTTTATTGTATGATTATATGATAGCGGAACAAACACTGGTAGCAGTTACTTCTGTAAAATATCTGGGAGTATGCGTACGGAACGATTTGAAGTGGAATGATCATATAAAACTAATTGTTGGTAAGGCGGGTACCAGGTTGAGATTCATTGGGAGAGTGCTTAGAAAATGTAGTCCATCAACAAAGGAGGTGGCTTACAAAACACTCGTTCGACCTATACTTGAGTATTGCTCATCAGTGTGGGATCCGTACCAGGTCGGGTTGACGGAGGAGATAGAGAAGATCCAAAGAAGAGCGGCGCGTTTCATCACTGGGTTATTTGGTAACCGTGATAGCGTTACGGAGATGTTTAATAAACTCAAGTGGCAGACTCTGCAAGAGAGGCGCTCTGCATCGCGGTGTAGCTTGCTCGCCAGGTTTCGAGAGGGTGCGTTTCTGGATAAGGTATCGAATATATTGCTTCCCCCTACTTATACTTCCCGAGGAGATCACGAATGTAAAATTAGAGAGATTAGAGCGCGCACGGAGGCTTTCAGACAGTCGTTCTTCCCGCGAACCATACGCGACTGGAACAGGAAAGGGAGGTAATGACAGTGGCACGTAAAGTGCCCTCCGCCACACACCGTTGGGTGGCTTGCGGAGTATCAATGTAGATGTAGATGTAGATGTACACTTCACTCAAAACTTAGACGGAACACGTTTTTATTTATTTAGTAAAAATAATTAGATCAGACCGCCACAAATCTGCGTCCGTCTTACTCGAGAAAAACAGTAAAAGTCTTTTTAGCGCTCAAGGCTTCATTTGTTCTCCAGCGAACAAAATAGTGAAGGATCGCATATCCATCCGTACTTTTCTGTTTATATTGCCGCCCAAAGACGACGAATTACATTATCTAGAAAATTCCACCGTCGCCATGCGACGCCTTATTATATATTAATCATTCTTTATAAACAAGTATTTGCCTTCTGGCTGAATTTGCTGTTTTAATTAAGCCAAAAATAGCGAATATCACAATACCATGAAAAGAGTACTGAGCAAAATCAATAAAATTGCGTGTTATGGAAGAGGGGAGTAGACTGATGTTACATATACACACCTTAATAGTGGAGAGAGGAGACTTTCTAAAGACGGGGCGTCAAGGCGAAACGGCTATATTATCGTGCACATGAGCAATTTAACCTAACATCGTGGCATAGCTTCTGTGTGTAAGAGGAAGGTTACCAGGGGCGGTAAGACTGTTACTTCTCATCTGGCCACTGATCGTGATGTTTGTTTCTTTGTGTGCATTTTCGGCTGTCGACGATCATTTTATTCGGCTGTTGTGAGCGTACCACGATTTCAGAACCGTAATCGGGCTTGAATTTGGTAAACTACAGGCGTCAGACACCCCTGGAAACACATTAAGTATTTTTGTTATAAAGAATCAATCTTTTCTTTGTTGTGCAAGGTAGTAGCTTTATACTTTACAGTCTGTGACCATAGTTTATCGTAGAGAAACTTGCAGGGAGAAAGTATGCCATGCGCTGGAAGAATATTTTTCACACTGTTAATATTAACAGCGTTGTATTACACACGACCTATAAGGCGGAAGCCGCGCGGCTCTAGCAAAACAGAGTGTTTTAAGTGCAGCACTGTTTGTTCCACGATCATTTCTCTCTTACTGATACGTTCTTGGTACTGACCCCAGACACTAGAACAATACTTCTGAAATGATAACGCAGTTGATTTACGTAAAATGCTTCAAACCACGTCCGTCTGGAGCTGCATCATGCATAAACCACACGTTTATTCTTTATAACTGTCTGTTATATCATAATAACGCTCCCGTATGTGCTTTGCACCGATAAGGAGTGTTAAGCTCCTCGACATGCGCGCATCTGGTGAGATCGTGTACACCTGGATGGGCGCTGTGAGTAAGACTGGTGCGGAAGAGTCTACGCTCAACAACAGTTACGGACCCGGCTCGCTCTGCTGCTTAGTGTGCGTGTAGTGGCCTCCTACTCATGGTCGGCTGCAAATTAAGTCGGTGACAGAGTTTCAGGGAGGGTTGGTCAAAGACAGTGCGCGGAGATCTCTCAGTCTACAACTTTATCCTAAGAATGCGAGAATGCTCCATGACTCCCAGCTGCATAGGGAAAGAAGGAAAGATGGGCAATCGTAATCGTAAATAACGCACTACGATCGAGGTACTAGAAATATACACATCAGTATAGGGCGTTGTCTGGTATACTTTGCTACATATATGTTCGAGACATCTGCTGCCACGTCACTGTGAAAGACGGCTTTAAATGTAGAGGTCATCAGTCACCCTGAAGCAGCTGTCTGGAAACCGCCCAGACCGCCGTAAAACTGTACCTGTTTCCCTATGTCGCGATGTCTTCCGCATTCTTTTTCTCAATAGGAAATACCGCCTCTGTCTTTTATTTCAGTCATCCTGTGTGTATTGTGGAAGCAGCAGCAGCAGCAGCATAATTTACACAAAACGATGTACAGTTTTCTGTGGGAGGCAATGGATAGAAAACGTGTTAATGTCGGTTTACCCGGCGGAGGTTCGAGTCCTCCCTCGGGCGTGGGTGTGTGTTTGTCCTTGGGATAATTTAGGTTGAGTAGTGTGTAAGCTTAGGGACTGATGACCTTAGCAGTTAAGTCCCATAAGATTTCACACACATTTGAACATTTTTGAATGTCGGTTTAACACCTGACACAGACCTCTAAGTAGTGGGGAAAAAAATCATGGCGGTATATGTAACTGTATTCATGCGCTGCCTGGATGTGTTAGAGCAGAAAAAGACAGTGTATCAAACAACAACACAGGGACCCTGCCTTGCAGTTGATAGTCTGTGGGATATAGTCCTCCTACAGTACAGGTGACGAAACTTTACACTGGTCTGTGGAAGCGACTTCGATCACAAGCCACCTGCTCAAATGAACCAATCAATACCTGTATATTTAACAGGATCGCCACATATGGTCAACGCCGGCACACAGACTGTATTTGTTTTCGATATATCAGAAGGCAGAAACCTTCCGCTCTAGTTGTCTAACGGATGACGTTAGCGGAATGTGTGTAGATCATAGGTTTTCTCTGTTGGATGGTACAAAATACCGAAGTGGGAGACAATGTTTGGGTGACAGACACGAATGCACTCTGAGAGATGCAGATCTCCTTCGGACGGCAATACCTGTACGCAGTTTGGAGATGTACCGCAATGCACTAGGAATATCCTCGTCCTTCTTCCACGACGACTTCTTAATTTTCCCAACAAGAAAAACCACTGTAACTGCTCGTACTGTCTTTCCTACTACCTCGTGTTGCAGAGGAAACTTCTTTTGCCACTGGCCCTACACACTGTACACGGTTGGCGGAGCTACGACCACGTGTTCTAATTTCCACTGAATGGTCGAAACCTGGTAGTGTCGCATTAACTCAGCTCGTCTTGTTTAACCACAGGGTGCAAAAGGTCTTAGATACAACACTCGCCGACTTCCTTTCAGGTCAGCCTTAAATTGGGAAGGCGGGGCGGAGTCTGAGGAACAGTTACAAGATGCAGAGGGACTGTCTAAAAAACAGCGCTGGAGTTTTTGCTTTATGGGGTCCTTAGCAGATAGCTTCGAAAAAGGTGACTCGTTTTGAGGTATTAGAGTGGCACGAATATGATTCACCAGTGGCTGTAATCATTAAAAGACGTCTCTGCAGGATCCAACGCAAGTATGTGATTGAATGGATACACCTGATTCCAAATCACAGACAGCATTTCTACCATAAAGCATAACGCTATCAGTGACCCGTGTGCCTGTAGACTCAAGATCGCTTTTCACGCAGGGTGACGGTAACATAGTCGCGACGATCGTGTTTTTAACAGCGCGGTCCTTAAGTGAAATGTATGTTGTGGGCTGTAGAACCCCTCTGCGGTCAGCTTCAAACGTCTGTTCTCAGCGGTGTTCCTCGCAAAGAACGTCGTCTTCCCTCCACGGATTCCCATTTGACCTACCTGGTGCATGTAGTGCGGCTGATGAAAAAAAAAAAAAATTACTCGCCACGCAAAGTGACACATGGTCAATTAAATTAACTAGCCTATCAATTTGGTAACAATGATGTACCGGCTGGTGGGTGGAAGAGACGGCTAGGGCAGCACAGAATGATTCTTGGCAGGCGTATCTTTTTTCCCGTTGCGGCAATATCTTTTAACGAAATTTCTTCCCCAACCTACACAGGCTCTCACGATTTGTTTCGTAAATGCTAGTATCATATGGCATCACATTGGTGAAACGGGACCTGCCATAGCGTACAAAACAGCTACGTTTTCTTGAATTATAGTTTCTTGCTGTCGAACGTAATATGATTGTGATTTTTTCCGACATGTGAGCGATGGCGTGAAAGACTGTATTTTCTGATCTTATTTCACGTGTCTGATATGTTTGTAATACACACATGCATGACAGTTTATTTACAGACACTTGTTTGAACGCGAGAGACGCTCTCAGATCGTGTAATTTGTCCATCAAGCTGTAAGAAATTGCTTAACATAGCTGTTTTTTTCCTTCGGATTTTGATCCTCGCTTTTTCTTTCGTCCTATGACGGTTTTGAAATAACGGGGACATTCTGCAGTGATCAGTAGTTTTCGCACAAAATACCGCAAGTTTTTCCCGATTTTACGCAGAATGGACATGTGTCTGCTGATCATCTGTAACCGTCGGCGGTGCACTTCGTTGGATGTCGCAAAATAATGAGATGCGAATTATATTCTGCAGTTGAAAGTAAAAAACCATACCGATTTTTCTCATGAATTAAATGAGAATCGACTGCGCTTATTTTCGTGGAAAGAGGACATTTATTATCGTCGAAATAGTGCTTTCCTTTTTTAATAGATGCTTGATTATAGGAGGCGCGTTGATATGAAATACAATTGTTACAGACCAGTGCTAGGAACAGCGTGGTGGCCGAGTTCCACAGTAGGTCACGGCTGTCCTTTTAGACCAACAACCTGCGGTCAGGATAGGCCTCATTTATCACGGTTTTGTTCTAAGGGATGCCGGCTTCATGTCTGTGTAGCTTTTGTTGGTGTCGATAACGCTTAGTCCCCAGCAGCTTGCTCGCGGCAATACATTGTACTGAAGACACCGTGGAGCGATTTGACCGTTCTCCGGAATTCCGTTGTTGTTCCAGAGGGGTTCAAACTTTCTGAGCAGTCCATCTAACAGATTGGAAGTAAGAGTTGTGTTGACATTAAATGAAGAACGACATTTATAAAGGATGGGGTCCCTCCACGCCCACATCAACGTGGTGACCGAGCCAAAAGTTCTACTGTCACCTCCGTAAACATTTTAGTTTTTGAATCAGGCGTCACAGGATGCGGGCTGTGATGTTATCCATGCATCTGGGTAACATTACTCATTAACGTGGTCCATCAGATGATAGAAGTGGTCGAAAACGATTGAAGGGTAGCGGTTGTAAGGGCAGAGGAAAAAAAGTGCCAAGGCAAGCGCCAAGGGAAAAAAACCTCTGCGGCAGTAGGACGGGTAGTAAGGGCAGTAGCGGCTTGCTAGCTGCGACAGAGCATGCAAGGTGAGGTAAGGTTAGTGTGAGGTATCGTGCATCGTTACCTATGTGCTGCGTGTTCGTTAACTGGGTCAGTACGCGTGGTGCGGCTGGGCTCGTGTGGATTCTCCTGGGCCTGCTGCAGTGGCTTCCTCCCTGTAACAAAGGAATTTGCTGTTAGGCCCTCTGCTGCGCCGTGTCGTCAGCGACTTGGTACAGCTTCATCAGGCCGGTGCAGAACGGCGTCCTACTATACTGCACGGCGCAGGCCTTCTGCAGTTGAGCTTCGAGCAGCTCCGTTTGTTCAGAGAGCTTCGCCGCTTCAGCGTCGGAGAAATGCAGGCCGTTCACTTTCGCTCGTCGACGAAGGCTGCCTTTTTGTCTTCTCGGTCCCTTGCGGGGCCGCTCTCGCAGCGATCGGCGTCGCCACCGGTTCCGCTGGGGCGGGGGTTGTCTTGTTTGCACGTTTGACCTGCGGTGCTGCTGGGGCAACCGCTGGGACAGGCGCGCGAACGTCGCAGGAGTGTTCGCAGGTACTGCTGCGCTGAGGCCTCGGGCGAAGACTGGTCGCAGTTGCCTCGAGGCCTCTTCCTTCTCTGCAGCCACGGCGGCTGCGGAGGCAGCCCTCTCTGCCGCCGTGACGGCTTTGAGGGCTGCAGTGGCCTCGCTCACGGCGGTGCCGAGTTCGAGGTCACGTTTCTTCACGGGAGAGCGAGCTGCGTCCTGGCTGCCCGTTTCCGAGCGGTCGTCCCTGCCCCTGGCAGGTGGAGCTGCTACTGCGCCGTCCCTCAGCTGCGCCGGGCTGTTCTGCTCCCCGCGTCGTTTCAGACGTCGTCTTCTCTTCTTCCGCTGCGTCGGTGCGGCCGCGACTCCTCGCCGCCTCCGCGTCGGCTGCGGCTCGAGAAAGCCGGGCAGCCACGCCAGCTGGCGACGTGCGGGCCGCCACACCGGACACAAGTCGGCAGAACGTTGCTGCCGCGGTCGCAGGCGCGGCTGTCGTGCTCGCCGGAGCACTTGACGCACCGCGCCGCGTTGCGGCAGTACTTCGCAACATGGCTCTCGCCCTGCCACCTGCAGCACTGGGGCTGGGGGTCCGTGGCGGTCTATTGGAGCTGTTGGGGGCGTGCGTAGTCTGTGTAAGGTCGCCGGCGCAGGTGTGCCCCCTGACCATTAGGGGCAGTGTATGGCGGTGGGGCTGTGTCACTATGCTTTAAACAAACAAGTGGCACTTGAAGTGGCCGTCCTTTCATCTCCTGTTGTTTAGTTGATTATACGTGCTTTCGTGTTCGCAAAGGACCATTGCCTCAAGGCAGACAGCGACCGCAGCCTGCACGTGCACGCCACAAGGGCTGTGGGCCGCAAAAAGGCTTTGTCCCCACTTGTAGGTGGATCTATCGGGGGACGAGGGATGGGTGGGGTGAGGGGAGGCGAGAGGGCCGTCTGTGAGCGCCTCTCGAGAAGAACGCATGTTCAACTACCGCCCCCTCTGCACTCTTTCGAGACGACGAGTTTCCCAGTACATTATGTACCGTTTATTACGAGTGCTCGTTTTTTCACGACAGTTTCGAAGTGTAATTATAACAGTGATACAGTTATTCCTGTGGTGTCACCGCCAGACACCACACTTGCTAGGTGGTAGCCTTTAAATCGGCCGCGGTCCGTTAGTATACGTCGGACCCGCGTGTCGCCACTATCAGTGATTGCAGACCGAGCGCCGCCACACGGCAGGTCTAGAGAGACTTCCTAGCACTCGCCCCAGCTGTACAACCGATTTTGCTAGCGATGGTTCACTCACAAAATACGTTCTCATTTGCCGAGACGATAGTTAGCATAGCCTTCAGCTACGTCATTTGCTACGACCTAGCAGAGCGCCATTACCAGTTACTATTGATGCTGTAAAACATGTACCGTCAAGAGCGATGTTCACCAATTATGGATTAAAGTTAAGTATTCCAGCAGCTACATCCGTTTTTTTCTGAAGTCTAAATTCCTTGTCCTGTTCCAGACCTCACGCCAGCCTGCGTGAGCTAAAACGCGTGCCTTTCGGCTTCCTCGAGATTCCTGGGTTGGCTCTCCTGCCAAACCACAACAATTCCATCAGTTGTGCTAGCGTGTATCGGTTTTGGTTACCTGGGCTGCAGGGTGATTTTTGAGCATGCATCTTTAGCAAACTCTGACATTAAATGACTATAGATATGATACTCAGCTGTATGCTTACAGGTAGTACACTTATTAAACTCCTCTCTGTCTAACACTAGCATGTCGTGCATGGGAACGAATATGCTACAGCAAGAGGAATACGAAAAAAATTGACTAGTAAGCACCTCGAAGCAGGAAATCAATAATTTCTTTCATTGTGTAATTAGGGCCAATTTTATGATTAATTACGTAATTAGGTCTGAACTTTACGTCAGTTTCCCAACGAAAATAAATATAGTACACTAACCTAAAAAATGGTTCAAATGGCTCTAAGCACTATGGAACTTAACATCTGAGGTCATCAGTCCCCTAGACTTAGAAACTACTTAAACCTAACAAACCTAAGGACAGCACACACATCCGTGCCCGAGGCAGGATTCGAACCTGCGACCATAGCAGCAGCACGGTTCCGGACTGAAGCGGCTAGAACCGCTCGGCCACAAGGGCCGGCACACTAACCTAACCTTCCTCTCCTGCATGAGGGCGGTTTCCGTGTGTTGGTGGCAGCACTTGGGCTTTCTGTTTCAGTGCCGGGAAGGACACCGCCATTTTTAATTTCCTGCCAGTTCGATGCGCATCTGGTGGTATAATTGTTTTAGGAGCCCGGTCTTGGGCTTTCCATCCAGGAGGGCACAGCCATTTTTAATTTCCCGCCAATCCACAGGTGTGGGTTGGGTGGGATGTCATCACAGCCTTGGGACAAAGAAATTCCTACCAAAATTCGAAATTCCCACGAAACTTCTAAATTCCCGCGAAAAATCGAAATTCCCGCCAGTAGGGTAGGTTGTGGGGAGGGGGGAATGGGGAAGGTGAAAAGGGGGGAGGGGCTTGAGGCCCACGTGCAGGCTGAGGAAAACACATGACGTCATCCGGGGATGGGGGTGAGGTTGGTTGGGGATGAGGGTGGGAGTGGTCGGGCGGATTAATTGATCAATTTAATTAATTTGCATATCAGTTTTACATCGATTTGATATAAAAATTGCGCTGTAACACCACATCCCTAGTACTCTGCTGTGAACATAATACGCCTTTGTGCTAATGGCTCTGAGCTCTATGGGACTTAACATCTATGGTCATCAGTCCCCTAAGAACTACTTAAACCTAACTAACCTAAGGACATCACACAACACCCGGTCATAACGAGGCACTTTGTGGTAATAATTGTCGCCCTATCTCTTGTATCAAATTCGTGACGCTATTCGGTGCCAATACAAATGAGCTGTCCGTCTTTGAACTTATACAATGGCCTTTCGATCGTGTCTGGAGAGGATCGCATACGACACAGCAGTACTGGAGATGAGAACATACGCCTGTAGTGTAGGCAGTCTCTTTAGTAGATCCGTTACATTTTGTTGTACTCTACCAATAAAATGCAGTGTTTGGTTCGCATTTCGCAAATTTCCGGTCTGATGACGCCAGTTTAAATTGTTCGTAATTGTAACCGAACGTATTTAGATCAGCCCTTTAAATTTGTATTATATATCGCGTAACTGAAATTTAACGGATTCTTTTTAGTAATTATGCAGACCTCACACTTTTTATTGTTCAGGGTCAATTGCTGCTTTTCACACAGTAGAAATATTGTGTCTCAGTCTTTTCGCAATTGGTTGCGATATTCCAATGACTTTAGTAGACGGAAAACGACAGCAGCATATGCAAACACTCTGAGAGGGCTCTGCACATTGTCTCCCAAGTCGCTTGTATGGACGAGAAACAGCAGAGAGCTTGTAAAGACTTGCTTGGGGAACGCCAGCCCGTATTCCGATAATGAGAAGGCAGCGGCAACCGTGGCCCGGCGGCTGTCGAAACTTTAAAGGGCTGAAGGGCGGCGAGCTGTGCGGAAGATGGCAGACGTCCCACGTCAAGTGGCTCACGAGCTGGCTGCGTCTTCTGTCTGCTGAGTGGGGATTTCTCACTGGGGGGATGGATGGTGTCGTAATGTGTTGAAGGCAGGACGCACTTGCAGTATACTGGCATGCTTCCTGCAACAGCCTCTGTTTCTGGCATAACTTGATACTGCATTTGCCAACGCGAACGAGTTTTAATAAAAATTTCTGATTTCCTACCCCTTAATATTCTGTGCCGCAACGGATCTGTATTTCTCGTACCAACTCGTCGATGGTTAAACTTCGTCGTAATCTGAACTTTTCGTTTGCTCGACCATTTCTTCTTTTCTCGTGGCTCATCGTCTTCCATTGCGGTGCTAGTTTTCCAGTGATTCGCAGAAACGACTCTGAAAATGTACTTGTTGGTATCTGTGGTGCTTGTTAGACAAGAAAGCCCACAGCAACAAATGGAGTGTTGTTATGTTTCACAACTGTAGAAAAACAATTCACCGAGGGAGGTGGCGCAGTGGTCTCCCATTCTGGAAGACGACGGTTGAAATCTGCATCCGGCCATCCAGAGTTAGGTTTTCCGTTATTTTCGTAAATCGCTCCAGTCAAATGACGGGATGGTTTCTTTGAAACGTAATGACCGATTTCCTTCCCCAATCTTCACAAGCTCCGAGGTTGTGATCCGTCTCGACCTCGGTGTCGATGGAGCGTTGAAACCGATCTTCTTTCCTCCAGAAACAATCCTTCCACGAAAACAATATCGGGCTGGCCTGAAATATTGTATTTCTTTCACGCATATCTCATGATGAAGATACTTTTGACACAATTCTATGTTTTGGCATTAGCACCGTGAGTTATGCTCTTTCTCCATAATTGGAAAATCCAATTGTAGCTTTGAAATGTGAGTTTCACAGTAATTTCTCATATGCATGTATTCTTAAGACGCAACAACTATCATGTAGCCAGCAGGTTTGGAAAGGTCGCGTAATCGTAAGCGAGTCGCCGTCGTTTCGGGGAGCAGTTTAAGTGCCGGTTCTTCGTGTAGCTGGTGCAGACTGTGTAGGCGCCGGACTACTGCCACTAGCAACAGCGCCTGCACTAATTCTTTTGTTCGTTCTGCAGACCATTTCTGCGGTTTTCCCGCAATATGAGTCGTCCATTGTTCAATTTTGATGTCTGTAAGGCCTGGGATTTATTTATTTATTTGCTATTTTCTTTTAGTCTTGTTACTGGATACAAGAACAGACCAAATGTTGCATATGAATTGGCACGAATATAACACATAATATTTTAACATAATTTAAAATGTGTTAGGGTAACCAAGCATTATGGTGTTTCAGAGGGGAAAATATATATATATATCGAAAAAAATTTAAGGACAAAAAGAGTACTTACTCCATTTGGCCATCTGGAATTCAGTAGGGATACGCTTAACTGGCGTGCTAGGCTGTGCCGCATTAGTGGATCACAAATTTTCTGATTTATAATTCTCAACTACACTACTGTGCAACACTACACTACACTGTTGAACTCAGTATCAGGGCCACGCTAGATTTGTCATTTGTCTGCGCGCTGAGGTACAGAATTCACAGGGGCTGTGTTGCTGCGCCACCCAAGGATAGTTACTTGCGAGTACTTCTTGTAAGAGTGAGAGTGTTTGGAGAGCAGATGTCTGGCACACACACACACACACACACACACACACACACACACACACAGAGAGAGAGAGAGAGAGAGAGAGAGAGAGAGAGAGAGAGAGAGAGCTGGGCGAGAGTGCCTGTCGGAGGCGAGAGGTCGCCGCGACGCGGTCATAGCCCTGTGCGTCAAGCAAGAGCGTCGGCCTGCAGCTACGCTTTTAGTACTTTTAGAGGCAGAGAGAAACGCAATCGATCGTGTCCGTGTTGGATAAGAAAGTGGCTTAGGCGGCGGGATGATTTTGGAGCATACAAGAATCTAGTTGTAGAGATTGTGATGGAAGATCCACAACAATATCGAAAATGATAGTGATGGAGATGGAGGAAATTCAATGAATTGATCAAAAATTGCGAAGCAAGACACTGTTGTCCGTAAATCCGATAGTGTTAAAGACAGACTGCTTGTGGCCCAAAGATTTGTAGCATCAGGTACGTTTACTCTGTTCAATACTTGGTACAGCAACAATTACGATGAAATAATATTGGACCAGATTTCATATTCATACCCATAAGAGGGTTGATATCTGATAAATGAAGCGTTTCGGGACACACATTTATCTGGACGGTTTCACTTGTATTTACTTAAGGAGCCACTCGTAGATCCCAACGGAGTGTCCTTAACACCGAACATAATGACGTGATCAGTAAGTACCACGTCATAAAAATTACATTTTCATTACGTGAACCTAACGACAGTTTTTCGAGCTCCAGAACGATAACATTCAACCGTAAATTGGCGTGTTTCTCTATGTTAATTAATCTGTGATACTCAACTACTTTGCCTGATGCCTTAAATTGTGGAGATTCTGATTAATTTCTTCCGTAGGAGTGTTGAAAACAGTAGTCAGTCGAACCGACAAACTTTGGTATGTGTGCGGTTCGTGTCCACTTCGCCGTGCGCATCCGTCATGACATAATTGTTCCGACAGCGCCGGTACACACTTACAAAGCAGTTAGTTGCAATGTCTGGACAACGCCGGCCGGTGTGGCCGTGCGGTACTAGGCGCTTCAGTTTGGAACTGCGTGACCGCTACTGTCGCAGGTTCGAATCCTGCCTCGGGCATGGATGTGTGTCATGTCCTTAGGTTAGTTAGGTTTAAGTAGTTCTAAGTTCTAGGGGACTGATGACCTCAGATGTTAAGTTCGATAGTGTTCAGAGCCATTTGAACCATTTGTTCAGCTTTGTGAATGGTTCAGGGAACACGGACCGGCCGGCCGCGGTGGTCTCGCGGTTCTAGGCGCGCAGTCTGGAACCGCGTGACCGCTACGGTCGCAGGTTCGAATCCTGCCTCGGGCATGGATGTGTGTGCTGTCCTTAGGTTAGTTAGGTTTAAGTAGTTCTAAGTTCTAGGGGACTGATGACCTCAGATGTTAAGTTCGATAGTGTTCAGAGCCATTTGAACCATTTGTTCAGCTTTGTGAATGGTTCAGGGAACACGGACCGGCCGGCCGCGGTGGTCTCGCGGTTCTAGGCGCGCAGTCTGGAACCGCGTGACCGCTACGGTCGCAGGTTCGAATCCTGCCTCGGGCATGGATGTGTGTGATGTCCTTAGGTTAGTTAGGTTTAAGTAGTTCTAAGTTCTAGGGGACTAATGACCACAGCAGTTGAGTCCCATAGTGCTCAGAGCCATTTGAACCATTTTTTGAACACGGACCAATGAATTGCAAGACGGCTGTCTACGTCACTGGCTGGTTGCCTCCTGTTCGCTAACGGATCTGACACAGTTATTTCGCATGCGTCCTTTCCCATACAGAAACTGTGCGAATTGCGCGCCAGGTGCAGCTCACGACTGCGACGAGGAGCACGTTCCGGAAGACGTAGCAGGCGGACTGAGAGACTGCAGCGACCGCGCATCGTAGCGGTCACAACAGCTTTCCGTGTGCCGTGTGGGGGCGGCCTGTAGGGAAAGGTCGCAGTTGTGCCGCCCCAGCCGACTTGTACAGGGGCGGCGCCAGTCTGCGCTTCCTCGCACTGTCGTTGGGAAATGCTCTCCAAATAACCGTTTCACCGCCAAAACTAATCACAACACTGTCACCGTGGACGCCAAAGTGCTCGAATTTACTTGAAAAGTAGTATCGCCGAAAGGCAGTTCCCAGACTTGAAAAAGCCGGAAACCACGTGCGTGCATACAAACAGACAATATTCAAAGGAAAGAAAAACTAAAAATCACGCCGGTGGTTAGGTTTTAAAAACAGAAACAACTAAAGTGTTTCTTCTAGTTATTCACATCTTCACAGCAACAAAGTGAGCTTTATGCAAATGGAAATGTTTTATACAAACTGCAGTACCCCGGATTCTAGATCGGTTACTGCACATTGGTGAAACAAACTGGTGCACTACGGGATGCAGTGGTCCCTGCGCTGCAGCAGTTCTGGCGCCTTCTCACGGCTTTTGTTGTGCGCGCGTCACTGCTGAGATGGCTAGCTGAATCGGCTAGAGCGCTCTCCTTTTTAGGATTCCGCGGCTCAACCGGCAGAAACGAAACCCCTTATAGGGTCGCTTTCCCTTCCATCTATCTAGGCGACTGTTAAAAACCTTTCTTTCCCTGGTACGCACAGGCGTATCAAGTTGAAATTTATCCCAGGTACTGAAGTCTGTGATCTTTGGCGGTGTCACCAATTGAAGCTTCTAACTCAGTGCAGTAAAAAGATATCAACATTTGTGTCACATATTTTAACTCAGACTCACTCTTGAAAACCTGTTGATATTATCGTCTTCAGTCCAGAGACTAGTTTGATACAGGTCTCCGTCCTACTCTATCCTGTGCAGGCCTCTTCATCTCCGAGTAACTGCTCCAACCTACATCCTTCTCAATCTGCGTACTTTATTACCTCCTGGTCTGCCTCTACTATATTTTTACCCCCTACGCTTTCCTCCAGCACTAAATTGGCGATCCGTCGATGTCTTAGAATCTGTTCTACCAACGGATCGTATCTTCTCGTCAAGTTCTGCCACAAAGTCCTCTTCTCCCCTATCCTATTCAGTACCTTCTTATTAATTATGTGATTTACCCATCTAATCTTCAGCATTCTTCTGTATCACCACATTTCGAAAGCTTCTATTCTCTTTTTATCCAAACTAGTTATCGTCCGCCGGCCGGGGTAGCCGAGCGGTTCTAGGCGCTATAGTCTGGAACCGCGCGACCGCTACGGTCGCAGGTTCGAGTCCTGCCTCGGGCACGGCTGTGTGTGATGTCCTTAGGTTAGTTAGGTTTAAGTAGTTCTAAGGTCTAGGGGACTGATGACCTCAGAAGTCAAGTCCCATAGTGCTCAGAGCCATTTCAAACATTTTTTTGTTTATTGTCCACCATGTATCTCATTCGTACATGGCTACACTCCACCCAAATACTTTCACAAAAGACTTTCTGACACTTAAATCTATAATCGATGTTAACAAATTTCCCTTCTTCAGAAATGCTTTCCTTGCCATCGCCAGTCTACATTTCATATCCTCTCTACTTCGACCATCATCAGTTATGAAAACCTATTGGTCTATAATCACGAAATATGGCAAAAAGGAAGGATTCACATTACAATGAAAAGAAAAAAACCGGAAACTGTAAATTTGTAGTTATATCGGAAGAAAAGTAAATGTTTTATCATTATTTTGCCGCCAGACTGTTTGTCTGTCCGTCCGTTTGCTAAGGCCCTTTTTCTCATTAACCGGTGGACGTATCACGTGGAAATTTGTGTCGCATATTACTGTCTGCGGTACCTTGGCGGCGTAATAAACGTTAGCTTCTAAGTCAGTCCATTCGAACGCTACGGCGAGACTCTTCGGCGAATGTTTGTTTCACATACAACTCGAAACGCTGTATCGACGTGCACTAATGGCTCCTGGATCTATAATGATGGATGATATGAGCAAAAAGGCATTCCTTGCCTGATGTTAGACTTTTTCCACTGGGACCCAGTCAGCGTTAATGCAGAACTGTGTATTGTTATAATAAGATCGTATACCTGGATTTTTTTAATCACATTTACATTATCGAAATTAAAACGTGCTGGAGAATCTTGACATGCCTGCGACTGATATCGTGTCACTACCGGCCTCGACAACAAGCAAAAATGCTCGAATATCCGAGGTCCTCGAACTTGCCAACGGAACTCAAACACCTGGAGACCGTGTTCTACAAGAATGGGTATGGCAACCGCCGAATCCAAAGGGCCTTCCGACAGCAAAAGTGCAACGAAAACCGAGATGAAGAACAACCCCAAGAAGAGAAGCAAGCTCTGGCCTTTCTGCCGTTTGCTGGCAACGTGTCGTCAAAAATAGGGAGGCTGTTATGGCGACAAATGATTGACAGTGTCTTCCGACCACCAGCAAAGATTCGTGACCTATTAGGAACGGCAAAAGATGACGTAGCCTTAAGAACAAAATCCCGTGCGGCTGTGGAAAATCCTATATCGGCCAAACAGTTCGCACGGTCGAGGACCGATGCAAGGAACACGAACGTCACACCCGCTTACGGCAACCTAGCCATTCGGCCCTAGCAGAACACTGCATTGAAACCGTACACACAGCGAAATTCCAAAAGACAAAAATCCTGACGGCCACAAGCGCCTATTGGGACAGTATCTATAAGGAGGCCATAGAAATTGGCGTCGCAGATAACCTCATCAACAGGGACACCAGGTTTCAACTTAACAGGGCCTGGAAACCATTATTAAACACCCTAAAAGAGCGGACGCGAGATCCTTCCGCCTCGGCGGACGGATATGAACTGCGCCTACCACCGGACGTGGCTGCAGCTACCCCCACCCATCCGACCACGCGGCGCCCCGCCGGCCGGCCGCGCCGGGGTACGACTCGGGACCCCGCGGACATAAATACCACAAACACAGCGCAGACAGATCATTCCATCAGCACCACCTGATGATGGCGGAACGGTTATCCGCCGAAATATCGTGGAACTTGGACGATCGGATCCGGGTGGACGCCAGAGAACCTCACAATCGCCGGGAAAGCCTCAGATCACATAAAAATGGTCGAGGGTGCCGGTTCCCAGAATGGAGCTACTATCTGTGTGCGTAGTCATTGGTGTTTATACGGAGCCCCCCAGTGCGCTGGTTGGGTTGGGCAGAGAGCCATAAAGCCATTGTACCCTTTTCTAAGGCAACCTGGTAGCTGGACCTCGTTATCACACACGCTGGCACTGCGTGCGCGCCTGTCCCGCGGACACTTCTGTCTGCGGGTCTCGCTGGACACGAGGGTGCCTCAGCACGACGCAGACCGTTCGTACTGGCATACGTCGCGCGTGCACAATCGTTTTCCTGTCCTTCAATTACATCGCCATAGTTCGTCACAGACGTCACAGTTCCCGCAGTCACACCGGACGGCCTCCTACACTGCGACACCGGCAGTAACAAAATGGTTCAAATGGCTCTGAGCACTATGGGACTTAACAGCTATGGTCATCAGTCCCCTAGAACTTAGAACTACTTAAACCCAACTAACCTAAGGACATCACACAACACCCAGCCATCACGAGGCAGAGAAAATCCCTGACCCCGCCGGGAATCGAACCCGGGCCGGCAGTAACACCACACATCGGAAGACCGGGACCTCTCGCCAGGGCACCACCATATTCGTCGACGATTGTCATCGATGGCAGCGCTGAACCGCGCAACTCGTCAGCAATCCGTGCTCTCCTGTCAGGCACCACTCAAAGTCTGGCCGTCTGCGCCGTGTCACTGGCAGCCTACCCTTCCCTACTGCGGCTGCTGACGGTCACTCACCGATGCCGCGAGCTGCCGCAGAACGTTGCGGGAACTCCGTCACTCGTTCTCGGCTGGCAGGCGCAGATTGTGTTACGCTGTGCTCGGTGCACAATAAGGCGCTCCTCGCTTGTGGTCAGACGACGTCAGCCGGAACATCGGAGACGAGTGTGGCTGCCCTCACGTTGCGTACACACGAACGTCAGGCCACCGTCGTATCCGAGTGCGCCACAAATCTAGACATCGTACGATTCGACCATCCGGCCAAATGGAGGCCCCTTTCAGACTGTGTTAGGTGCTGATAACGATATCTCAGACGAGTACGCGGCGTTTCGTGTTCTTCACGATGACAACTCAACATCGGTCGCCGTTCGCACCATTTATATACCGCAGCCGGCCTGGTAACAACACCAAAGGCGCTCCACACAAATGCAGTCTGCTGGCAGTTCCACCTTTCACAGAGAATTACAGCTGCACTGAAATGAGAGGGATCGAGTGTGTTACTGCGGGTCTTGCTGCCAAAATTTGGAGGAAATGCAAATGCAGTTTGCACCTGTTGCTACAGTATGAGTTACTGTGCTGTGTGTAGCGTCTAACTGTCTGGTAGTCTAGTATGCAGTGTTATTCAGACATGCGTTCACATTTGAAGGAACAGACGCCGCTGACCGCTGTGATCTACTGATAAAGTGCACGAAATGTACGAGGGATTGAAAAAAGAAAAAAAAACCATCACCGTGGGCGGAGCTTGTCTAGAGCGCCCCTCTTGGGCCGTCAGGCGTGCAGAGCGCAACTCGCTGCCGGTTCAGGGCCGCCTGTGTTGACCACCTGGCTTGTTCTGTTCATCTCCAGTGGTTGCTTTTGCTAGCGCTGTTTTTTCCTTGTCTAGTTTTTTTTACGATGACTGGTTTAGGTGAACAACGTGCAGCTGTGAAATTTTGTTTTCTGCTCGGTGAAAATGCTACTGAAACAGTTTTAACGTGAAAACTGCTTATCGGGATGTTTCTTCCTTAGGTTCTGACTGACAGTCAGAATGGACGTCGAGTTGAAACATACAGTGCGTTGAAAGAACGGCTTGAAACCGATCCAAATTCTCTGTCAAAGGTCCTTCATTACTGGAGATGAGTCATGGTGCTGTGGTTACGACCGAGAAACAAAGCATCGTTCAAACCAACGTATCGTCGCCCCACCCAAAAAAATATTGTCAAGTCAAATCAAACATCAAAAAAATTCTGATTTGCTTTTTCGATGCCAAGAGCGTAGTTCATTGAGAGTTTCTTGCCCCACGTCAGACCGTAAATCAGACCTTTTATTTGGAAGTTTAAAGAAGATTGTGCAACACTGTTCGTCAAAGAAGATCCGATTTGTGACAGACAGGAGACTGGCTCTTCCACTACGACAATGCAGCTGCACACACAGCCATGTCTGTTAGTTTTTGGCTAAAAAGTGCAAGGTTCCGCTGCCCCACGCTCCTTACCTACCTGACCTGGCTCCGGCCGCATTTTTCGTGTTTCCACGCATGAGAAGGAGCATGAAATGACAACTATTTGACAACATTCAAGAAGTCAAGAAAAAAACGAGGGAGGAGCTGTCAGCCATTTCTGTTTATTTTATTTTTATTTACACGTCAAGTTCCGTAGGACGAAATTCAGGAGCAAATCTCCAAGATCATGGAACGATCAGTACATGAGATTACACCATAAAAGTAATAACAGATCAAAATAAAATGTTTATCAACCCGAAAAAAAGTGAATCTATAAGTTTAAGTAAACGCAATCAACAATACAACAAGAATCACCTTAAGTTTTCAAAGAACTCCTCGACAGAGTACAAGGAGTCACCCACGAGGAAACTCTTCAGTTTCGATTTGAAAGCGCGTGGATTACTGCTAAAATTTTTGAACTCTAGTGGTAACTTATTGAAAATGGATGCAGCAGTATACTGCAAACCTTTCTGCACAAGAGTTAATAAAGTCCGATCCAAATGCAGGTTTGATTTCTGCCGAGTATTAACCGAATGAAAGCTGCTTATTCTTGGGAATAAACTAATATTGGTAACACGAAACGACAATAAGGAATATACATTTGAGATGCCAATGTCAAAATACCCAGACACATGAACAGAGGTCGACAAGAAGTTCGTGAACTCACACCACTTATTGCCCAAACCGCCCGTTTTTGAGCCAAAAATATCCTTTTAGAATGGGAAGAGTTACCCCAAAATATATTACCATACGACATAAGCGAATGAAAATAATTTTCGTGTCGAACGATCACTCGCTTCTGATACCTTTCGAATAGTTAGATTGACAGCATCAAATCTTTGAACAAGATCCTGAACGTGGGCTTTCCACGACAGCTTACTATCTATCTGAACACCTAGAAATTTGAACTGTTCAGTTTCACTAATCATATGCCCATTCTGTGAAATTAAAACGTCATTTTTTGTTGAATTGTGTGTTAGGAACTGTAAAAACTGAGTCTTACTGTGATTTAGCGTTAGTTTATTTCTACAAGCCATGAAGTTAGGTCATGAACTGCACTATTTGAAACCGAGCCAACGTCCTTTACTACCAAGCTAGTGTCATCAGCAAACAGAAATATGCAGAAATATTTTAGAGTTACCCGTAATACTAGACGGAATATCATTTATATAAATAAGGAAAAGGAGTGGCCCCAACACTGATCCCTGGGGCACCCCGCACTTGACTGTACCCCACTCAGACCCCACATCACAGCCATTCTCAGCACTGTGAGTAATGACCTTTTGCTGCCTGTTGCTAAAGTAAGAGGTGAACCAATTGTGAGCTACTCCCCGTATTCCATAGTGGTCCAACTTCTGGAGCAATATATTGTGATCAACACAATCAAAAGCCACAGTTAGAGAAAAAAATATGCCAAGCGTTCGAAACTTTTTGTTCAACCCATCCAGTACCTCACAGAGAAAAGAGAATATACAATTTTCAGTTGTTAAACGACTCCTAAAGCCGAACTGTACATTTGATAGCAAATCGCGTGATATAAAATGATCAATTATTCTTACATACACAGCCTTTTCAATAACTTTTGCAAACACTGATGGCATATAAATAGGTCTAAAATTATCTGCATTATCCCTTTGTCCCTTTTTATAAGTCGGCTTTACTACTCTGTACTTTAATCGTTCAGGAAACTGACCATTCCTAAAGGAAAAATTACAAATATGGTTAAATACAGGGCTAAATGTGCTGCACAGTACTTCAGTATTCTGCTAGGCACTCCATCACATCTGTGAGAGTCCGTAGTCTCCAGTGATTTAACTTTTGACTCAATCTGCCCCTCCTCTGTGTCACAGAGTTTTTCAGACATCAATCCTGGAAAGGCATTTTCCAAGAGAGTTACATGATCCCCTGTAGAGACTAAATTTTTATTTAATTCACCAGCAATGCTCAGAAAATGATTGTTAAATACTGTACATATATCTGATTTATCAGTACCGTAACAGAAACATTTTTACTACGAACTGCCTTTATATCGTCGATCATGTGCTGCTGACCATACACTTCCCCTCGTGATGACTGGGTGTTGTGTGATGTCCTTAGGTTAGTTAGGTTTAAGTACTAAGTTCTAGAGGACTGATGACCATAGATGTTAAGTCCCATAGTGCTCAGAGCCATCTGAGCCATTTTTGAACCATACACTTCCATCGCAACTGACCATATGTTTTTAAGTTTATCCTGTGAATTAGCTATTTGCGCACCACATACTCTTTGCCTTCCTAATAACATGTTTCAGCACTTTACAATAGTGTTTTTAATGGGCTACTGTAGCTTGATTGTGACTACTTCTGACATTTTGATAAAATTCCCGCCTTGTTCTACGTGATATCCTTATCCGACTAGTCAGCCACCCAGGGTGCCTATTACTGCTAGATGACTACAAAAAAACGTTTCAAACAGTGGAAGCACAGGTGGGACAAAAGTACTAGTTGTAATGGAGAGTATTTTGAAGGGAAGAAGGTTAATTTGTAAATAATTTGAAAATATATAGCTCTTAAAGCATTACGGTTTGTGTGGATACCGCCTCGTATTCGCATTGCGATGAGACTCAAGCTGTGCAATGTATTGGTGACATACGAAAATTTGAGCTCGACCAGGGGTTTGACCCAGGTTTTACGCTTTTCGCTAGGGGTACCTTAACAGCTTTGACTATACGAACGCGAGTCCAGAACCGATTCAGACCTACGTACGCCGCTGTGTGTGCACATCCTGCACTCCCACAGTCGCTGTGGTTCCCGCACAGGAAGAGACTCACTTGATACTGTCGTAGCCTTTGCCTAGTCATGTAAATACTGTTTGCAGTGTCTGAGTTTAACGCTCTACTAGGTACGGTCCTTCAGACGTACGTGACGTTCATATGTCGCCAATAAATTGTATAGCTAGAGTGTCGCCGTGTTCGCAATTTCGAATACGAGGGGCGTTCATGCAGTACCTGTTTTTTTTCTGATAGGAGGTTGGTTTTATTCAGGATTCCCAATGATTCAAATGGCTCTGAGCGCTATGGGACGTAACATCTGAGGTCATCAGTCCCCTAGAACTTAGAACTACTTAAACCTAACTAACCTAAGGCCATCACACACATCCATGCCCGAGGCAGGATTCGAACCTGCGACCGTAGCGGTCGCGCGGTTCCAGACTGCAGCGCCTAGAACCGCTCGACCTCAGCGGCCGGCAGGATGCCAATACACCGTTTTATTCCCCATATTTTTCAACGTATTCTCCTTTCAGTACGACGGCATTACGGCAACGTACTGGAAGCGGCTGTGTGCGCTCACTGGTCGAGGTCTGATCCAGCGTCTTGCTACGTCAGTGTCCTCCCCATCAACCACGTGCACTGCATCCTTCACGGAAGCCGAGAGGTTCGATATCGGGCTGTGGTGTGGATGGGGAAGAACAGTCCAATAAAGTTTTATGAACTGCTCTCGAGTGTGCAGATTCGGGTGAGGCCTCGCGTTGTCGTGGGGAAGGATAGGTTCGTTTGCGTTTATGTGGCGACGAAGACGCTGACGTAGTTACTTCGATGCCCTGAGTACAGCGGACTACACTGCTGCACCACGAGGGAGGACATCGAACAGAATAACCCCTTCAGAGTCCCAGAAGACCGCCCACATAACTTTATCGGCAGGAGGTGCGGCTTCGAGGTTTTTCTTCGGAAGAAAAATGGTACTGCGCCACTCGATAGATTACCGTTTTGTTTCGAGTTCAAAGTGATGAACCCACGTTCAGTAGTCTCGTAACGCACACATAATTACGCTCAGGCGGTGCTTCGTTGCTTTTTGTGGTCTTCTGTTAGGCGGCGAGGAGTACAGCGGGCGCACACACACACGCCTTTATGAGTACCCCAGCTGTGGGCGAGTGTGTCAGCACCACCAGCAGAGGCGTCCGTTTGAGCAGCGATTTGTTTGATTGTTATCTGTGGATCACGACGAATGAGAGTGTCCGTACGTTTCAAGATACGCTACTGGCCATTAAAATTGCTACAGCAAGAAGAAATGAGGATCATAAACGGGTATTCATTGGACAAATATATCATACTAGAACTGACATGTGATTACATTGTCACGCAGTTTGGGTGCATAGATCCTGAGAAATCAGTACCCAGAACTACCACCTCTGGCCCTAATAACGGGCTTGATACGCCTGGGCAATGAGTCAAACAGAGCTCGGATGGCGTGTACAGGTACAGCTGCCCATGCAGCTTCAACACGATACCACAGTTCATCAAGAGTAGTGACTGGCGAATTGTGACGAGCCAGTTGCTCGGCCACCATTCACCAGACGGTTTCAATTGATGAGAGACCTGGCCAGGGCAGCAGTCGAACATTTTCTGTATCCAGAAAGGCCCGTACAGGACCTGCAACATGCGGTCGTGCATTATCCTGCTCAAATGTCGGGTTTCGCAGGGATCGAATGAGGGGTAGAGCCACGGGTCGTAACACATCTGAAATGTAACGTCCACTGGTCAAAGTGCCGTCAATGCGAACAAGAGGTGACCGAGACGTGTAACCAGTGGCACCCCATACCATCACGCCGGGTGATACGCCAGTATGGCGATGACGAATACACGCTTCCAATGTGCGTTCACCGCGATTTCGCCAAACACGGATGCAACCATCATGATGCTGTAAACAGAACCTGGATTCATCCGAAAAATTGACGTTTTGCCATTCGTGCACCCAGGTTCGTCGTTGAGTACACCATCGCAGGCGCTCCTGTCTGTGATGCAGCGTCAAGGTTAACCGCAGCCATGCTCTCCTCGCTGGCAGTCCGTGCTGCTGCAAACGTCGTCGAACTGTTCGTGCAGATGGTGGTTGTCTTGCAAACGTCCCCATCTGTTGACTCAGGGATCGAGACGTGGCTGCACGATCCGTTACAGCCATGCGGATAAGATGCCTGTCATCTCGCCTGCTAGTGGTACGAGGCCGTTGGGATCCAGCAAGGCGTTCTCTATTACCCCCCTAAACCCACCGATTCCATATTCTGCTAACAGTCATAGGATCTCTCGACCAACGCGAGCAGCAATGTCGCGATACGATAAACCGCAATCGCGACAGGCTACAATCCGACCTTTATCAAAGTG
This sequence comes from Schistocerca americana, assembly GCF_021461395.2. Taxonomy (NCBI): domain Eukaryota; kingdom Metazoa; phylum Arthropoda; class Insecta; order Orthoptera; family Acrididae; genus Schistocerca; species Schistocerca americana. The sequence continues at coordinate 25,893,408 of NC_060119.1, read as the reverse complement.
GGAAACGTGATGGCACGCATTTCTCCTGCTTACACGAGGCATCACAACTACGTATCACCAGGCAACGCCAGTCAACTGCTGTTTGTGTATGAGAAATCGGTTGGAAACTTTCCTTATGTCAGCACGTTGTAGGTGTCGCCACCGGCGCCAACCTTGTGTGAATGCTCTGAAAAGCTAATCATTTGCATATCACAGCATCTTCTTCCTGTCGCTTAAATTTCGCGTCTGTAGCACGTCATCTTCGTGGTGTAGCAATTTTAATGGCCAGTCGTGTAGATTGTGTTGCTCCTACCAACGTTGTGCTGCTGTCCTGGAATCCTAATCATCTTCTGTTATCCGTGCATGTGGGTATACTTTGTGACAGTTTGACCTTTGTTGCATGCCATCATCGTCATGTTGCAATTTTAAGTGACAGCTCTGTAGCTTACACGCCGATCCTCTCCATGCCATACTTGCTCAAGTTTAACTTGTCTGTATCTAGAGAAGCATGTTTTGAGCATTGTCCACCGCGAGACTGCATGCCGCTTGTTGGCGTAGCGGCCACGTAACGCGGGAAGGATAGTACTGTTTTTAAATGGTTCTGAACATCTGAGGTCATCAGTCCCCTAGAACTTAGAACTACTTAAACCTAACTAACCTAAGGACATCACACGCATCCATGCCCGAGGCTAGATTCGAACCTGCGACCGTAGCCGTCGCGCGGTTCCGGACTGAAGCGCCTAGAACCGCTCGGCCACAGCGGCCGGCGAAAGTACTGTGCGTAAGCGGAGCAGGAACGGGTGGGAACTCATTCTAGCGGCGGCACGGGTCCCAATATACAAAATCACCCGTACGATCGAGTTTTGACAAAGGGCTGATTCTACAATTTTGATCACAGCTGCAGAATGAATCGACAGAGGTAAAAAGTCAGTCGCCAGCTCTGGAAGAAAACTTTTATTTCGTTTACTTCACCGCTTTCAACAGTTTCAACAGTCATCTTCGGAAGTGAAATTGTCATTGGTAAGCCGACGTCAAAATAAGGATCTGCCGGTAGCCTCCTTTGCTAGAGAACAAGTAAAATGGAGTTTGCTACTCGGCGGACATATCATATATTTGCAGCGATGTCACTCTGTTTTATTTATTCTCTAGCAGCGGACACTACCGTCCGATTCTTACTTTTGATCTTATTTGACTCCTGAAGATCACAGTTTACACTGTTGAAACAGTTTGAGTGAGTTTCTTTTTTTTCTATATCATGGAACGGATCAGTACATGAAATTACACCATAAAAGTAATAACAGATCAAAATAAAATGTTTATTAACCTGAAAAAAGTCAGTCCGTAAGTTTACGTAAACGCAATCAACAATACAACAGCAATCAGTTTAATTTTTCAAAGAACTCCTCGACAGAATAGGAGTCACTCACGAGGAAACTCTTCAGTTACGATTTGAAAGCGCGTGGTTAACCGCTAAAATTTTTGAATTCTAGTGGTAGCTTATTGAAAATGGATGCAGCAGTATACTGCAAACCTTTCTGCACAAGAGTTACAGAAGTCGGATCCAAACGCAGGTTTGATTTCTGCCGAATATTACTTAAGTGAAAGCTGCTTTTTCTTGGGAATAAGCTAATATTGGTAACAAGAAACAACAATAAGGAATATACATATTGAGATGCCAATGTCAAAATACCCAGCATGTGAACAGAGGTCGACAAGAGGTTCGTGAACTCACACCACTTATTGCCCGAACCGTCGTTTCTGAGCCAAAAATATCCTTTTAGAATGGGAAAAGTTACCCCAAAATATAACACTATACGACATAGGCGAATGAAAATAAGCAGCCGGCCGGGGTGGCCGAGCGGTTCTAGGCGCTACAGTCTGGAACCGAGCGACCGCTACGGAGTTGGCATCTGGGGTGTGATTACGTATGTCAGCAAGATCACTCTAGTGGCTATCTCACGGACCCTCACTGCAAATTTATACGTCAGTCTAGTGGTTCGACCTGTTTTGCTGCCATTCACGAACAGCATTCGAGAGGGTGTTTTCCAACATGATAACGCTTATCCCACCGCCATGTACTCCAGTCACAACTCGACATGCTCTACCGCGTGTCGACATGTTGTCTTGGCATGCTCGATCACAAGATGTGCCTCCAGTCGAGCACATATGGGACATTATCGGATGAGAACTCCAGCCTCATCCACAAACAGCGTTAACCGTGTCTCTATTGACCGACCGACGGCAACAGGCATGGAACTCCATCCCACAAACTGACGTCTGGCACCTACTGTATAACACAATGCATTCACGTTTGCATGCTTTCATTCAACGTTCTGCCGGTTGCGCCGGTTATTAATGCACCAGCACTTCACATTTGCAGTGGCTTATCTCACACTTACATTAACCTTTGATCTTGCAATATTAACCACTTAAATATGTTACCTAGACAAATGTATTTCCGAAATTTCATTATTCTACATTAATTATTTTTGTGGCTACGATTTTTTCCGTCAGTGTATTGTAAGAAACGAACTTAATAAGAGAATCATTATTTGTGGAGGCTTCAGTCTGGATTTTCTGTCACATTTTACCGTCGAGAGCATGTCCAAGTTTGTAAAATCTATCATTCTGTTATTAAAAGCGAATCACGCACAATGTCGTGAAGAATAAAACGTAACAAGACTGAGGCAAAACTGTATATGATAGTTTCAAACAAGAAACAATCCAAAAATGACAATCCAAATGAATCTGAGTCCCTAGGAAACAGCAGTGCGACAAACGGTGAAACATTGAAGCCATTGTCCGTCACTCGCGGGTCTCACAGCCACACAGTGGCAGCAATAGTTGCACCCAGCAATTAAAAAGCCACATACGGACGCATTGGTACACTATATCAATTTGCGGAGACATTGTTTGCACCTCCAATAGACATTTCGTTGAAATACTCAACTCGTAAGGAGATTATAAAATTCGTCGCATCACTAAGAAGTAGTATATCTTTTCGCTATAAAGTTGTTTTTAGCAGAATAGTAGTATCTTGTGCTGGATTGATAGGATTACCATTAAAACTGTCTTTGACTGAGAGCTCATTTCCTGGCAGACGTAAATATTCTGCACTAACACCACGTATAAAACTGGACACAAGCAAACCACCTATAATTACAGACCTATGTGACTCTTTCCAGTGTTTTGAAAAGTTTTTTGAGAAAGTGACCTCCGGGTGTATAATGACTCACTGAAGTGAACAAAACTTGGTATCCGCCTGTGTTTTTCGCCTTCTTAAAGATTTCTCCCGGGGGAAAGCGATACAAGACCTTGCAAGCCAAGTTATGACAGAGCTAATAAAGCATTAATTGCGTCCTTCTAACACGGCGGGGTCTTACCTTCATATAGAATTTTGTGACAGGTGATAAATGAACGTCAGAGTGCAGGAACGTAATACTGAGTGGATCAGTACTGCTGCCAAGATCATTCTCAATGTACATAAAAGTGATCTGTCGATGAGTAAACTAAACTAAACTCCGTCCGAACAGGTCTTGGAACGCCCAACGGTACCGACCAGCCGCCGTGTCATCCTCAGCCCACAGGCGTCACTGGATGGGAATATGGAGGGGCATGTGGTCAGCACCGCTCTCCCGGCCGTATGTCAGTTTCCGAGACCGGAGCAGCTACTTATCAGTCAAGTAGCTCCACAGTTTGCCTCACAAGGGCTGAGTGCACCCCGCTTGCCAACAGCGCTCGGTAGATCTGATGGTCACCCATCCAAGTGCTAGCCCAGCTCGACAGCGCTTAACTTTGGTGATCTGACGGGAACCGGTGTTACCACTGCGGCAAGCCGTTGGCGTCGATGACTGAAGGGAGATTAAAGAACTTTAATGTTCTGCAACAGAAGTGGGAAATAAAAATATTGTGTAAAGTAGATGCTGTACATTTTTGCCGAAGCCTCTCTCAGAATATTGGAATTCTTGTACTCACTTTCCAACACGCTTACGCCATGATGACAGTAGAAAGCTGAACATATGACACCACTACACAGCTTCAGTGGAGTGGAAGAACGTCATCGTGGAACCGGCGCAAGTTTTGTAATGAATATTTATTTCGAGATAACTAGTACTCCTCGAGTTTGGTGATCCCGTAACGTCCTTCTTTTTAAAAAAATGATTTTCAGCCAAACTGTGACCTACGTAGTCGCAGTGTTGGGTAGAAAAATAATTTTCGTGTAGTTTTTGCGGCCGTGTGTGCTCTGGTGCCAAGGTGTTGAACAAGCTTCCTTCCAACGTAAAACAGGAAATTTTGAATTCTAACCAGTTCAGGAACGTACCGTATGAGCCACTATTTCCGCAAATTATCTTAATACCTGTGATGAAGGATAAAAAATGTTCTTTTAACAGCAGAGCTCAGCACTGCCAGCTGTAGTCAACTATTTTCTGGTGACAAGTATATATACTGCTAGTAATGGAAAACTACGAATATAACTGTAGAGCAGGCTTCTTTCTGATTTTGTGGTTAAGTTTAGGCTCGATTGCTAACTCTATGTCCGTATTTCTCACAAATTCTGATGTACGAATCTTCTGTGCTTCAGATGCAGGTGTGTCCCTTTCCTCTTTTGCACCTACTATAAACAGATTTTAGAAATTCGAGGAAGTCAGAAAGGGAATACGCGAATGATTCTTTCAGACTGCAGTGGAGTGTGCGCCGAAACTTGTAGCCTACCGCGTGTCCGGCTTGGAGTCAGACGCGGAAAGCTGACTTTGGCGGGCGGTGCCTAAGCACTCGAGTCATTCAGCAGTCTGGAGAGTAGAAGATACGGAATACTGGCGAAACTGACGCAGGGTCTGTGACGGAGTAGATCAGCCGGTGAGAGCGGTGGCTGCAAGAGGCGACCCCTGCTTTCGGTTTGCGCTGCGGCACCCAGTTTTAATCTGGCGGGAAGCTGCAGATGGCTGCGTGCCGCGCCTGCCATCCGGACGTGAAGCGCCTCCAGGCCGAGGCGGGTGTCAGTCGTTTCCCCTGTCTTAGGTGGCCGCCGCTTTGTGTACTGAATTTTGCATCTTACGTAAGGTGTAAGAAAGAGGTATGGTCAAACTTTCAGGAATCATCACTCACACTTTACTTCCATGTTAGAGCTCAGATTCTCCAATTATACAGAATCACGTTAGTCATAGGAAACACAGCTCTTTTGAATCACACTTAAGAAACAGAACGCAAAAAGCTGTTCTTGAATCATTCGAATAATGTTGAAGGAGAAAAAAAAAAAAATGTAGTGACAATGGAGCAATAACGAAAGGAGTCCCGTAAGGTTCAATTTTGTGGCCACTCCTATTCCTTATTACTGGCTGTCTGTCAAGAATCCTCACTAAATTGTCCAATCGAGTCACTAATAAAGATCTTCTGTCAACGTTCGGGTCGACTTTATTGGTGACTTCGTTAGGGCGACATGTTCTACCACTGAGGCTCAACGGGACACCTTACCGAGCTTTCTTAGGGAACACTCCACCTGTTCTGCTGCCTAGAACAAGCGCCTTTACGAGTGCGGCAAAACATGTACATCCTGCACAATACAACTGCTCCTTTAATAACGGTAGGCTTCTGAATGAAGATTCCGTGACTGACGGACAGGTAGAGGTGGACCAGTTAGTTGGGCTCCGAATTGTCCAGATCTATGCCCACTAGACTTTTATTTGTGCGGGCATTTGAAAACTTGAATAGTGGCGGGGGGAATAAAATGTAATGTATAATGGAAACTGATTAATAATTGCTGATTAAATAACTAGAAAAAGAGATTTTGCAAGAATAATTGGAAAAATTGGAAGGTACACATATCCTGAGTGAACTTTGACTGGCATTAATATCAACACACCCTCAATATTCAATACATATATTCAGAATTTAAATGTACGTACTTCTTTTTCTTGTTACCGTCATTGTGCATTGAGCTTGGTAAGACAATACCGGTTCCGGATAGCCCCTGTTCTGCTCACGCAAATTATTTATTGCTGTGAGCTTCGATCCTCTTGATGCAGGATTCTTGCCGCGTCTCGGAATGATGAACAGACGGGTGTGGTCGCCGTGAATGTACGAATAAACTTTGCTATCTCGATAACCTTCTGTAACACCTTTTAATGCAGAATTTGAATACACGTTTTTTAACTATATTAACTCGGCGGAACCCGTCATACGTCCACCCGCTACCAATTATAGAGGCAAACAGATAAATATAAAGAAATTGAAACATTGAAGAGCATATATCTCTACGTGTTTTGTTTGTGACCCAATAGTATCGCTGGTACAAAATGACTTATTATTTAGAAAGAAAAGAATGAGGGAGAAAAGAAAATAATAATAATAATAATAATAATAATAATAATAATAATAATATGATACATTACAAACTGTTGTGTAAAGTGTTTCATGTTGTGCTGATATACCATTTTCCAGTGTGTTTCGGACCATTAATGCGTTGAAGAGTTGTAGAAGCTGAGCTCTAACATGGAAGTAAAGCGTTTCTGTTTGGTATCGCGTATTGATACCAGCCTAGCGGCGTGTTTAAGTTGACAATGGAAGTGCAAGTTTCTGTCGGACACGGGCAGGGGTCGTGGACGGAGTGGGGCACAAAGGGCGGTGTGTCACCGGTGTTGAAAGCACTGCTGCTTCATTGTCAAACGGCGCTCTCGCGCTACAACAACCACAAGAACGTTACTCAATGATTTCCTTAAAATTGTAGGCGAAAGACAGCACAGTGACGACAGAAAAACAAAAATTGTGTTTTCTTCTTTTTCAAGATGTTATACTTTACACCTATTCGCCATGTGCTTTCCATCAGCTGGTGGTCCCCTTATTTTCATTCATTTTTAATCGCAAGATGCAGTATTCAAATATACGTAGTTTGTAACCAATAACTGCCAGTAACATTATTTTTTCAGGGTCTGAAACATTTTCTGTTTGCGATACGTGTAGCATTACCCACGACTAAGCTGAATCATTGCTCAGTGTTGCCCCAGCAGCCGACAGTGCTCCTAAAATCGTAACTTGTTTCGCCACACGAGCAAACTGTTCAGACAGCAGTGCTATTGAGGCGGCCGTCCCGCGCGGCTCCCGAGTCGGCAGTGCGGCGCGTAGCCGTCAGCGCTGGGCCGTCGTTGTACGTAGCACGCAGGCAGAACCGCAGCTGCGAAGAGGCCCTACACCCTTACGTGGCCCGCATTTCTAAATCGTATTTTATAATACCAGTATAGCAACAGCCGAATCGAATAACGCCGACGGTGGTACTCGTAACTTCAGACGACACAGTAAAACTACTTGGGGCGTCTTTGCATTTGCTTTGGAGCCCAGCTCTCGTGCCCATTTGGGCAGTAATTACAGATCATTACTCATAAGCATGATATCTTCAGGCGTCACGCACCAGATGAAGCCGGAAACTGTGTGTACAGAAATTCTATTTACGGGAAGACAGAATTGGCCCGTTGCATCTTGTGATGTAACAAAATAAAAGTAATGTTATTCAATGGAAGAGTTGGAATTTGAGATTTCGCTTATTGTTTTATCAAACACAATTGACGTAAGTTATGAGCCTGTTTAGATTGTACTTTTCCTGCTCAGCGACAAACAAAAATACTTGCAGAGACAGTGATATTTTAGGACGTGCTTAATTTTAAGTGACGTCGATGAAATTGCCCGCAGCTACACAAAGCTCGGCGGGGATGGGGGGGGGGGGGGGGGCGGTCAAATTACCGCGCCCTTGCTGCAGCTAGTATACTGGGAGCCACTAACGTCCTGGTTTATGTAGGTTCTAAACTGATAAGAGGATCGGTCCGAGATGCATCCCCACAGTGTCTGTATTCGTTCTTCAGTAACAAAATCTAACAACTGCCTTACAGAGTCGATCAGTGTGTCCGGATACGCCGCCATCCAGGCGAACAGCAGCTGGAAACGTAGGCCGCGCAACGGACGCCGGCCTGTGGGGACAGTGTTATACCGTGCACGAAATGTATTCGCAGTTACGAATGTGCAGAATCGTCGGCAGTGTAATGAAACGAGGGCCGGGACTCGAACCCCGCTTGCCCGCTTATCGCGACTGCTCGCCTTACCATCTGCCTATCTGAGGCCGTCTCACGGCCACACTCAGACCTCAGACTTCCACGCGTCGTCAGCCGCACACCCGTGTCCGGAACAACACTCCGTCGTAGTTCGGAATAACGTGGGCAGCGAGACATCGTATTGTACTGTGTCGGACATTCCCCTGGGCTCCGGTGGACTTACGGTAGCAGTCGAGAGCAACACGAAAGCTGTCGACCGTGCACCGTTACTTGGCACGGCCCGCATCGCTTCGCGCTCGACGTCGCCCCAGATGTGGACGACTGTGTCAGGGGGCCAGAACCCTGCTACAGTGGTTTCAGGGGCACTCAACTCCAGTCACGTTGATGCGTTGGCCAGTTAATTCGACTCATCATAACACGGAGGAACATATATTTTTGTTGCTATGGGGCGACATTTGCACACCAAAAGCACCGTCCCCAAATTTACGAGCATTACGTGACCTCGCGTAGACACCTGGTACTACATACTTCCGCAAACCTACCGGGGCTTTTCGGAATCCGTGCCGTCCATAACCGTTGCTGTATTACATTCGAGAAGTGTGCAGATAAGCTACTAATCAGATGGCCACAACGTTTTCATTCATTAGTCTATGTTCCGTGCGGCAGAACACGCCACGTTCCTCCACTGCCGCCGTTCACCCGTTGGTGCTACTCCAACGCACCACACGAGAAAACCTCTGCTAGCGGTTTTCAGAGATCTCAGGAGGAAACCTGGTTAACAATAGGAACGTGTGTCGAACCTGAAAGCACGCTCCTGTAGTTCGACCGTTACGGTCGGAATCCTCGCGAGGAACAGCGAGTTGACTTCGAGTGCCAATCTGGCACTGACCGAGGCAGTCACGTTGGCGTAGTACCTGTTCGCTTCCGACAAACATTTCACCTAGCACCGGACAAATGCTCATTAACAAAATTTCGGCAATACGTTGTTTCAAGCAACATTTGTGAGTTGATTGTGGGTTGCTCGGTAGGGACGATGCATCACTCTATCTGGTAGAGTGTCCTTGATAGATGTTGAGACGACTTCGAGTGTGCCCCAGGGCAATGTGTTGGGTCCGTTGCTGTTCGTCGTGTACATGAATGACTTTCGAGGTAATATTAACAGTAACTTGAGTTGTTCCGGAGACAAAGTACTATCTGAAAAAGCTGCAAAAAGTCGAGACAGATTCGAAAGGTGTGCAGAAATTGTCAACTTGCTTTAAACGTTCAAAATTTTTACTTCACAAAACACCGAAACGCAGCTTTCTATTGATGTAGCACAGGACGATCACACTGTCTCAGCTGTGGGTAAAGCTGGCGGCAGACATCGGTTCTCCGTTAGGATGCCAGAAAGATGCAGTCAGCGAGCGTAAGAGACTGGTTACGTAACACTTGGGCAACCCGTCTTAGAATATCGTTCGAGTGTGTGGGACTCCTGCCAAATAGGGTTGACGAGCCGTTTCGAACGTATACGGACAAGGGCAACGGGAACGGTAACGGCTTTGTCTGACACGCGGGAGAGATAGAGAGAGCTGCTGCTGGGCAAACTGAACCTGCCGACTGTCGATGTAGACGCGGACGCCTGCATACCAGCTTCCAGTTCTTAAGGCGAGTATTCGTGGGGGTCGGCTTCTTATATTGTCGCGCGGAGTGGCTGCGCGGTTTGAGGTGCCATGCCAGGGATTGCGCGGTCCCTCCTGCCGGAGGTTCGAGTCCTCCCTCGGGAATCCCCCCTGCGGGTCCGGGAGTTAGAATAGGCCCGAGGTATTCCTGCCTGTCGTAAGAGGCGACTAAAAGGAGTCCATCCCCCTCAAGGGGGTAGTTAGCGCCTGCGTCCGGAGACGGACGGTTCCACGACCTGTATTTGTGGTCTTTTTCGTTTTTCACTTCTCGTTTCTTCCTTCCTTTGGTTGGTTCCTTTCTTTGTTCTTCTCCAGCTCACTGTCTTCCTTACTCTTTCCCTTGCCTTCTTCTCCTTGCCTTCTTCTCCTTGCCTTCTCTGGTCTCCGCCTCGGCGTTTGAGACAGTCTGTCCTCTCTCTTCTTTTTCCTCTTCTTCCTTCCTCCCTGTGCGCGCCTGAAGGCCGACCCACGCGTTCGCACGCGTAGCCGGTGACGGGGTAACGCGTAATTCCCCGCCCTGGGTAGACAAGTAAGGCACGCACCTACCCCCTGGACAAGGCCAGGTCCAGGGAGGGGTGATTGCCTGAGCTGATAACTTCTAACCATGCCGATTGGTCCCTCCGTCTGTTTCTCGGGAGGTGTGACCTGAGGTGTAAACATTCACCTAAGGCGGGAGTGCCCTCTGAGAGGGTCCCCACAAGGAAGGAGCGCGCCATCGGAGACGCTGGCAATCATGGGGGATTCATCCGTAATGGATTTCTCTCCTTCTCTCTCGACTTCTGCCCACAAACGGAAACTTGACCAGCCACCAGTGACAAAAGTACTACCGCCTGCCCCACAGTTCCTCGTCGTTTCTCGATCTGAGGACGGAAAGGATTTTTCCTCTGTCAACCCTTTCGTTATCCAGAAGGGCGTAGATGCCATAGCCGGTACTGTTAAGTCTTGTACCAGGTTGCGTAATGGTACCTTGTTACTAGAAACTGAGACCGCCTTTCAGGCACAGAAACTGCTTCGAGCCACACTCCTGTACATGTTCCCTGTCCGGGTGGAGGCTCACCGAACTTTGAATTCGTCTCGTGGTGTGGTCTATACTAGATCCCTCGACGGATTGACTGACGAGGAGATTCAGTCTTTCCTCGCTGAGCAGGGCGTGACGGCTGTCCATAGGGTCATGAAAAAGGTCAACAATGACCTTGTACCGACCCGGACACTTTTCTTGACCTTTGATAGTGTTAAGCTGCCATCGCGCATCAAAGCGGGCTACGACGTTATTTCTGTTCGCCCCTATGTCCCGACACCTACGCGCTGCTACCAGTGTCAGCGTTTTAATCACACTCGCCAGTCTTGTTCCAATGCGGCTAAATGTGTCACTTGTGGCAGGGATGCCCATGAGGGTGACTGTCCACCTCCGTCTCCTCGTTGTGTGAACTGTCAGGGTGACCATGCAGCATCCTCCCGCGACTGTCCCATCTACAGGGAAGAACGCTGTATCCAAGAAATTCGGGTCAAAGAGAAAGTGTCCACCTCGGCTGCTCGCAAGCTATTTGCTAGTAGGAAGCCCACGCTGCTCCCAGCGGGGAAATACAGTACTGTCCTCGCCTCTCCTCGGACTACCAGGAAGGTGGCAATCCAGACATGCGATCTGACCTTCAGCACCACGGTCGTCCGTTCGGCCAGTGCTAAGATCGCGCGGTCGACGTCTCCTCTTCCTCCCGTCACCCCACAGACACAAGCCCCTTCATACAGCTTCTGCTAAGACGAAGACCCAGAAGTCAGATGCACGGGCCTTCAAGAAGGAACCGTCCCGTGCAGACTTCCTACGTACCTCGACCTCTCAGCCATCGACCAGTACTTCCACAAAACGACCTTCCAAGAAGGCTCATAGGAAGCACAGTTCCACAGTTCTCCTTCTTCGCCACGGCGCATTTCTTCTCCTGCGCCACCCAGCGGTTGTCGCCCCAGGCCGTCATCCGTTTCGCCTGGCCGCACCGCTGGTAGCCGAACATCTGGCCGTTCACCGGCGGAGGAAGCTCCCCCTCCCGGCCATCTTACCAAGATGGCCGATGAACCTATAGAACCAATGGACGATGACTGTCCGCCTACTGATAGCGGCGGCAGTGCTCGCTCGAAGCCAGGCCCTCAACGGCCTTCGAGGTGACCCCTTCTTTCATCTTCCTTTTCTTCTTACGATGGCACTTATTCACTGGAATATTCGCAGCATTCGCTCCAACCGAGAGGACTTGAAGTTGATGCTCCGCTTGCACCGTCCGCTCGTCGTAGCCCTCCAGGAAACGAAGCTACGCCCATGCGATCAAATTGCCTTGGCACACTACACCTCTGTGCATTTTGACCTACCCCCTGTGGTAGGTATTCCGGCTCATGGAGGGGTTATGTTGCTGGTCCGGGATGATATTTACTATGATCCCATCACATTGCACACCGGCCTGCAGGCAGTTGCCATCCGAATTACTCTCCCCACTTTTACATTTTCCATTTGTACCGTTTACACTCCATCGTCGTCTGCCGTTACCAGGGCAGACATGATGCAAATTATTGCTCAGCTACCTGCACCATTTTTGTTAACTGGAGACTTCAATGCCCACCATCCCCTTTGGGGCTCTCCAGCATCCTGCCCGAGGGGCTCCCTGTTAGCAGACCTTTTCAACCAGCTCAATCTTGTCTGCCTTAATACTTTTCTTTCGGACACATCTCACACCTATTCCCATTTAGACCTTTCTATATGTACTACCCAACTTGCACGCCGGTTTGAGTGGTATGCACTTTCTGATACATATTCGAGCGACCACTTCCCGTGTGTTATCCATCTCCTGCAGCATACCCCCTCTCCGTGCTCATCTAGTTGGAACATCTCAAAGCAGACTGGGGGCTCTTCTCTTCCAGGGCGACCTTTCAGGATCAAACCTTCACAAGCTGCGATCGTCAGGTCGCACACCTCACGGAAGTCATTCTCACTGCTGCTGAATATTCCATCCCTCACACTACTTCTTCTCCACGTCGCGTACCGGTCCCCTGGTGGACCGCAGCATGTAGAGACGCTTTACGTGCTCGTCGACGTGCTTTACGCACCTTTAAACGCCACCCTACAGTGGCGAATTGTATCACTTATAAACGATTACGTGCACAGTGTCGTCGTATTATTAAAGAAAGCAAGAAAGCCAGCTGGGCTGCTTTCACAAGCACCTTCAACAGTTTTACTCCTTCTTCTGTTGTCTGGGGTAGCTTGCGCCGGCTATCTGGCACTGAGGTCCACTCACCAGTTTCTGGCTTGACGGTCGCGAATGACGTAGCCCCTGAGGATGTCTCCAATGCCTTCGGCCGCTTTTTCGCAGAGGTTTCGAGCTCCGCTCATTACCACCCTGCCTTCCTCCCCCGAAAACAGGCAGAGGAGGCTAGGCCACCTAACTTCCGCTCCTCGAATCGTGAAAGTTATAATGCCCCATTCACCATGCGGGAACTCGAAAACGCACTAGCCCGGTCACGGTCCTCCGCTCCAGGGCCTGATTCTATTCATATTCAGATGCTGAAGAACCTTTCTCCTACGGGTAAAGGTTTCCTTCTTCGTACTTACAATCGCATCTGGATTGAGGGACATGTTCCCGCATGCTGGCGCGAGTCTATTGTTGTCCCGATTCCTAAGCCGGGGAAGGACAAGCACTTGCCTTCCAGTTATCGACCCATCTCGCTTACCAGCTGTGTCTGTAAGATGATGGAGCGAATGGTTAACTGTCGTTTGGTTTGGCTGCTCGAGTCTCGACGCCTACTTACCAATGTACAATGTGGATTTCGTAGGCGCCGCTCTGCTGTTGACCATCTGGTTACCTTGTCGACCTTCATTATGAATAACTTCTTGCGGAAGCGCCCGACCGCAGCTGTGTTCTTTGATTTGGAGAAGGCTTACGACACCTGTTGGAGGGCGGGCATTCTCCGCACCATGCATACATGGGGCCTTCGCGGTCGCCTCCCTCTTTTTATTCGTTCCTTTTTAATGGATCGACAGTTCAGGGTACGTGTGGGTTCTGTCCTGTCGAACACCTTTCGGCAGGAGAATGGGGTGCCACAGGGCTCAGTTTTGAGCGTCGCTCTCTTCGCCATAGCGATCAATCCCATAATGGATTGCCTCCCAACTGATGTATTAGGCTCCCTTTTTGTGGACGATTTTACCATCTATTGCAGCGCGCAGCGTACATGTTTCCTGGAGCGCTGTCTTCAGCGTTCTCTTGACCGTCTTTACTCCTGGAGTGTCGCCAATGGCTTCCGTTTTTCTGCCGAGAAGACGGTCTGTATTAACTTCTGGCGCTACAAAGAGTTTCTCCCACCGTCCGTACGACTCGGTCCCGTTGCTCTCCCATTCGTGGAGACAACAAAATTTTTAGGTCTTACATTTGACAGGAAACTTAGCTGGTCTCCACATATGTCATATTTGGCTGCCTGTTGTACCCGTTCTCTAAATGTCCTCCGTGTTCTCAGTGGTATGTCGTGGGGAGCGGATCGAACCGTCCTACTTCGCCTATATCGGTCGATCGTCCGCTCCAAGCTGGATTATGGGAGCTTCGCATACTCCTCTGCACGGCCATCCATCTTACGCCGCCTCAACTCCATACAACATCGGGGTTTACGTCTTGCGATCGGAGCGTTTTATACTAGTCCCGTCGAGAGTCTTCATGCTGAAGCTGGTGAATTGCCACTCACCTACCGGCGCGATATACTGCTTTGTCGGTATGCCTGTCGGCTACTGTCAATGCCCGACCACCCGTCTTATCGTTCCTTTTTTGATGACTCTCTCGACCGTCAATACGGGTTGTATGTCTCTGCCCTGCTACCCCCTGGAGTTCGCTTTCGTCGCCTCCTTCAACACCTTAATTTTTCACTCCCTGCAACCTTTCGAGTGGGCGAGAGCCACACGCCACCTTGGCTCCAGGCTCAGGTTCGCGTTCACCTTGACCTCAGCTCGCTCCCAGAGGAGGTTACCCCCGGTTCGGTCTACCACTCCCGTTTTGTCGAACTTCGTTCGAAGTTCATTAATATGACCTTAATTTATTCAGATGGCTCTAAGACCAATGACGAGGTTGGGTGTTCTTTTATTGTCGGGGCACAAAGTTTCAAATACCGGCTCCATGGCCATTGTTCGGTCTTCACAGCTGAGCTATTTGCCCTCTACCAGACTGTTCTTTACATCCGCCGCCACCGACATTCTGCTTATGTCATCTGCTCTGATTCCCTGAGCGCCATCCAGAGCCTCAGTGATCCGTATCCGGTTCACCCTTTCGTGCACCGGATCCAACGCTCTCTTCAGCAGCTGGTGGACGACGGTTCTCCGGTTACCTTTATGTGGGTTCCTGGCCATGTCGGTATCCCTGGGAACGAAGCTGCAGATGCCGCGGACAAGGCTGCGGTCCTCCAGCCTCGGACAGCTTCTTGTTGTGTCCCTTCATCAGATTGTAGCAGGGTCATTTGTCGGCGCATTTTATCGCTGTGGCATGCCGATTGGGCTGCACTTACGGACAACAAGCTTCGGGCCTTGAAACCTCTTCCCACGGCTTGGACGTCCTCCTCACGCCCTTCTCGGCGGGAGGAGGTCGTTTTGGCCCGGTTACGTATTGGACACTGCCGGTTCAGCCATCGCCATCTGCTGACGGCTGCGCCGGCGCCGTTCTGCCCATGTGGGCAATTGCTGATGGTCCGCCACATTTTAATGTCCTGTCCGGATTTTCGCACACTGCGTCTTGATCTTGGCCTGCCATGTACTCTAGATGCCATTTTAGCGGATGACCCACGAGCAGCTGCTCGCGTTCTTCGTTTTATCAACTTGACAACCCTCTGTAAGGACATTTGATTATGCTGTTTTTTTAATCCTCTGCCTGTCAGTCTGTCTTTTATCGTGTTTTTCCATTTAGTTGCTGTTTTAACCTTGTGCCTCGCGGTGCATTCCTAACGTAGTCTGGGCGCTAATGACCACTGACGTTGTGCGCCCTAAAACCACAAAAAAAAAAAAAAAAAAAAAAATCCCTCGGGAATTGGTGTGTGTGTGGTTCTTAGTATAAGTTAGTTTAAGTAGTGTGTAAGTCTAGGGACCGATGACCTCAGCAGTATGGTCTCTTAGGACGCACATTTGAACATTCTCAGGCTTTTATTATTAGTATCAACCGTTGTCTGCTGCCCTTCTTCTCAACAGAAACTGCAGTATACATCCAGCATTCACTGAGGTCTGAATTCGTGGATAGCCCCCCTCGCTCTTATCAATTTGATTTGCTACTTAATTAAGTTGATCAATTAATTAACCCCCCCCCCCCCCCCCCCAGCCTCTGGTACATCCCTTCGCCTCCCACCCAGAAATTGGCGGATAAAAGACTCAGTTGATCGATCATTTGGAGGGAATTCGATTGTAGTGTATGGAATATTGTTTAAACAATTTAGATATTGTGTGGAATATTGTTTATTTAAACAATTTAGGGGATTCAAGGTAGTGTATGAAATATACGGAAACTGGTGGAGAGGAAGGATCTCATAACAGTAAATTCATGGGTGTATTGTTTATTTATAAAGAATTCAGTTTGTGGGGTTGGATTTCGCTTGCTAAAAAAAAAAAAAAATGGCTCTGAGCACTATGCGACTTAACTTCTGAGGTCATCAGTCGCCTAGAACTTAGAACTAATTAAACCTAACTAACCGAAGAACATCACACACATCCATGCCCGAGGCACGATTCGAACCTGCGGCCGGAGCGGTCGCTCAGTTCCAGACTATAGCGCCTAGAACCGCACGGCCACTCCGGCCGGCTTGCTCATCATTATCTGCTATTTAGTAAGAAGCAATTACATGTGGCAAACATGTTGCATAACCAAATGTTCGGCACTGTACTCTGGTTGTCTTAAGCTTATGTTTGGACATTTGTCAGCACTTAACCTAATGTTTTTCCATGTCACCGCCATTTCCTTAAACTATTGTACCGCCTTTGATACCAAATTAATTAATTAGTTATGTCCTCCCACCATTTTGTGGTACACCTTTCAAATTTCACACGCTTTTGAACGCCATTTCTGGTGCATTATGCAAATTAATTAAATCCCTATTCTTCACATCTATGGGGTAGTTTTTTTTAGTTCTCAGCATCCCATTGGTCGGTGAAATCGATGGTATATAATTTAAACAAAAGATCAGTAATAAAAAATACATCCCGCCACTTGACGCCCGACACCAACACTGCCAACTTCGCACACGTCCCCAGGAGCTGGGATGCATCGGCGGCCCCCGCAAAGTGGAGTCGCGGTCTTCAGCTGCCAAGCGACGCGTTGCTGTCAGTTCGAGTCCTGCAAGGATGAGGCAGCAGCATCTCTTTCGTACTTGACACCTGAGAAATTCCTGTCGAAATACGTGTTCACCTAGACACCGTTGCTGGCACGACGATGCATACCCGCCGTGCGGATTCAGCGCCGAGAGAGATGTTCCAATGATCCCCAGAATAGCACAGCGTGCATTGCTCCTAGCGATCCTAAGGGGACAGCTCGTTCGTCACTGAATTTACCCATCAAACTGCTGCTGCTGCTGCTGCGGGCGTGGGAGCACCGTCAGCCATTATTTTCTGCAGACGAGCCTTTCAGCAGCAGAATTATTTTACACAGACAGTTAAACCTCGCAAAAGTTGTCTACAGATCATCAAATACATACAAGACTCACAAGAATATTGGGAGGCAGGAACATATTTACCAGTGTAACTACAATTAAATACTCCAATTGCTGCAACAGTATGACACCGACTGATGTACAGGTAATGTCTCCTCTTGACGGCTGTGGTTCTGGAATGAATCTCAGTATCTATAGCACACATAATTTTCCACGTAAAAATTTCTCTCATACTTTCGCGGTTTTCGATGTGCTGAATCTGTACATCCCTCACGATAGGACACGCACTCATCTGTCTAATCATGCCACAACATAAGCCACAGTAACTTTACACTGCAACATATACGAATTTCAGACGAACAGTGCAGTTATCTTTTATATTTGTCAGCGCCCGAAAAATTATGGTACATCTCTACTCACACTGGCTATATGTCTCGATTCTCCTCATTCCTAGGAAGTTGTGTGACAAATTCTTTGAATCAGCTCTTCTGGAAGGTGCTTCATCCTGCCAAGATTCTCTCAAACAAGTGTTATGAAAGACAGGCGTCCGACACTATGTATAATAATGAATACCGCACTCACGGATGTAATGCTTGGAAAGACATCACTGATCCATGTTGGTGTAACATAATCAACATCGCTATCGATAGAACAACAAGGAAAATGCTGGGGTGCGCTTAGGGGTGCCGATGAGGGGACATATTGTTACAGCCGTATTGCCCGTCCTGTTGAACACTTGCATTGCAATATTCTGCAGCCATTTACGAAATGAATTTATTACCACTTACGTTCGGATATACTCCTCAGTGCGTTGAAATCACAATTCATATAGGTACGAAAAGGGGGTCACTACACTTTCAACTACCTAGTTTCAACTACTTTTCAAGATGATTCGACTACCCACTTTCCACAACCGAAATACATGCCCATGGATCACTGTATATAGGAAATGTCTTAGAAATGTTCGTAGATTAGCGAATAAACAATCAAATATTGCTTATTTTTACTGACATGATAAATAATGAAAACATCATTGCAAAAGATAGATAGGGAGAGTACAGCTCAGTGAAAAAGCAGACAACAATGCAGTCAACACCGACAATTAGCTCGCTGCCCTGTTGCACGAACATCTGCTGTCAGTATGGACGAAATACCCCGACTGCTGCCGGCTGTACCGATCAAAACTCGGGAGTTCATACTTTGCTGTAGTTCCCAGTACCTGTACTGTACAGTGTTGTGTGTCGTTTTGTTTGTTGAGTGTGTGTTCCGTTGTACACCTTATAAAGACGAGTGCTGTAACAAAAAAGAGGAAATTTGTGCGTTTGCATCTAAAATTAGAAGCGCTAAGACGACTCGACAAGGGAGAAACTATAAAAAAATTTGCTCTCGAACATGGCATCGGTGAAGTTACTGTTGGTGACTGGCGAAGAAACCGACTTAAATTGGAACAGTTTTCCTCACAGAAATGCTCACACGAATCTCTCAGTCGAATAAGTATCAAGAAGTTAGACTTCGAAAAAACAAGTGAGGCATTGTTCATGTGGTCTACCAAACGGAGACAGAAGGGTGCTCCGACTTCTGGCCCAATCTTGCAAGAAAAAGCTTTGTTTCTCAGAAACCAGCTGCGGGAAGGAGAGGACAATTTCGCCGCTAGTGTGGGCTGGCTCGAAAAGTGGAAGAAGAGTTATGGAGTGCGCCAACTAGACGTATGTCGAGAAAAACTCTCTGGTAACGCTCAGGCCGTTTCAGAATTTAACGCCGAGTTTAAAAAAATCATAACTGACGAAAATTTGTCTAATGAACAAATATATAACTGTGACGAAACTGGGCTAAATTTTAAAATGTTATCAGCGAGAACACTTGCTCCTTGTGAAGAAAAAAGAGCTCCTGGGCACAAAAAAAAAGCAAAGAGCGGCTCACAGTTATGGCAGCTTCAAATGCAACTGGAAACCACAAACTAAAACTAGTTGTGATTGGGAAGTCTGCCAGGCCAAGAGCGTTCAAGAATGTATCCATCTCAGCTCTTCCGGTTGTCTATACACGTCAGAATAATGCCTGGATGAATCAGGAAATCTTCAAGAACTGATTTTTTATCTTATTTGTACCTCACTGCAAGAATTTTTTAAAAGAAAGGGGACTTATATTCAAAGCAATTTTGCTCATGGATAATGCGTCGTCACATCAAAGTGCAGGAGAACTGCAGTGCGACGGTATCCGCGCCTTGTTTTTCCCACGAAACGTCACCTGTCTCATTCAGCCCACGGATCAGGGCGTTCTGGAATGTCTAAAAAAAAAAGGTATCGACGGCGATTGCTACAGTCAATCCTGCATTCCGAAGACAACGAAAGCATTGTAGGCGCTTTGAAGAAAGTGACTTTGAAGGACGTCGTGTGGATTAGCGAATATTCGAGCGAAATAAAGTCAGACACAATTTCTAAGTCACGGAGGAAAATTCTACAGGAAAGTATGCCAGACACAGAAACTGAAGATTTAGCAGATGAGGACGCTCAACCATTGTGTAATTTAATCAGAGGATTGCCAGGGTGTGAAGAGGCAGAAGAGGTGGAAGTAGGCGAGTGGTTAAATTCGGACCAACAGTTGGAAGTGACAGACTCTTCTGTAATTGACGTGGTTAACATTCCATCGCAGTGTGAGAGTGACGAGGCAGAGGCTTCACCGGTGATGAGTCACACCGATGGCTACGCTGCTCTGGAGGCCGCCGTATGCTACGTGGAACAACAGCCTGAGGCGACACAAGCTGACCTACTGCTACTGAGACGGTGGTGGCGTGACATTGCCGCGAGGAAACGTTGCAGCTTCACCAGACAAAAGACACTTCACTATAACTTGTCTAAATAAATAATTATTGTTATTCTGCCAATGCAAATGCATGTGTAAATACTTTCATTTTAATAAAGTTCATATTTTGACCTGTATTACTTACAGTATCATAATTTTTTTTTCCCCATTTCAATTTCGATAGTCCGAGTTTTCGATAGTTCGAGGTGGTTCCGGTCCCGTTCACCTCGAACTATCGAGACTCTACTGTATTTCTTTCTCCAGCCAGTAATTTGACGAACACAGAGAAAGTATGTCTTCGAACTCCAGTATATCTATTTTTTTCCTGTAAACTACCTCTTTTGTGGCACTGACAGTTAGTTCTGTTCTTTCTGGCAGTTCTTCTAGACGAGAGCATTCGGGGACTTTAATTTTTCCTCTTATTTCCTGTATGACACTGTTGTTATAACACTACACATCCTTCTGGGTGTAAGCTGCAAGTTCTTCTGCTGCACATTCTTGCGGTATTTCAGTATGGAACTTTGTTTACAACTCTTGCAAACGAATTGCTATTAAAGGTTGTTATTCCGATGGTTTTAAGCTCTGCAAACGGTTGTTCTGTTGCTAAGTGTTTGACATCGAGCCCACCGCATTTCGATATAATGTATCCATCCTTTTTAAGCGGCTCTAAGGAGGAATGGAGTTTGATAAACAGATTTTTCGTGTGTCGTTTAACATAGTAAACGTGCTCCAGTCCGTCGTTTTCGGCCAGTACTCCAACATATGGCCACCTAGCACTGCTCTGTACTGTAAAACCCTATTATCTTGTATTCCCTAATCGTAGCTAGATTTCTCCATATTCTGTGTTTAAAGTCATACGTAAACGTAGCCTGCACATCCGCTGTAGCCTCTTCCTTTTCAATTTACAGCTTATATTCTTCCTTTATAGCAGTTATCTCATCTGTATACTCTAATTTTCTTTTCTTTACTTTTCCAGTTTTCTTTTCCGTGCACATAACACTTTAACTGTAGTTAAAGGTGTAATTTCTTTAATGGGAAATGGTTTAAGTCTGTGTGATACATTTATTCTTTTTCTTAGGACTTGTGTAATAACGTTGCTCGTGTCAACCAGTCCCAATTCTGCAATACCTATATCGGACGATATTGTGGATCGCCAAGACCGATGAAATCTCGACAAGAGCGCTCAAATATGAACGTTACGTTCTCTGCGTTTGTCAGTTATTTACTGCGAAGTGCACCATTAGTTCTTGCCTGATATCGAACGATCAATAATGACTACTGCCGCTTGACTGAAGGAGTCCGGAAAGAAACACCGGCTTTGTGGCGAAACAAATGATGGCATTTTGCAGCACACAAATGCACGAGTTCACTCTTCGTTGGCCGTTCGTGAAATTTTGACCCAAAGCGGTAGTACAGGGTGTCGAGAAATTAAGTATCTCTTTTCTACAAATACGTTGTATTTGTTAAATCATTACTGGTGCAGGTAACATATTTTGTGTCTACTGTGCTACCCGATAATGTGCAGTAATCGCATGCCATCAATGAAACACGTATTTCATTGTTTGCAGTGTGAGTGTGCAAAATGTTTACCGAAGAAAAGAAGATCACGATTGTGACGTGGAGGCTACGGAGGTCGTCGTACGATGACATTAGGATGAGGTTTCAGCGCAAATTCTATCGCGATGTTCCTACCGATAAAAAAAAAAAGACCGCACATTGATGAAGAAGTTGAAGCGCACTCGACCGCTAGCAAGAGAGCCCGGACGAGGTCGTCCGTCAACCTACAACGGAAGGATGGACATCCACCGAAAGGTGCGGCGTCTGTCAGTGGAACTGACCATTCCGCGCTCGGCGGTGCACGAGCTGTTGTGGTGTACTTGGAGGAAGAAGCCGTTCGACCTGCTTGTTCTCCACCATTTTGCAGAGCGTGTAGCCACGTGCATCGACCTGCCCCTCGTTGGAGATCCTGAATCACACCTTATTCAGGGATGGAGTGACCTTCCACATTTGTGGAAAGGTTAGCAGGCATAACTGCGTTACCTGCGCTAAGGCACCACCGGTGGAACATGTTGAAGTCATGCGAGACCCTCCCGAGGTTAATGTTTGGATGGGCATCACGTGTGACAAGTTTTACGGACAGTTCTTGTGGTGTCACCGCCAGACACCACACTTGCTAGGTGGTAGCTTAAATCGGCCGCGGTCCATTTAGTACATGTCGGACCCGCGTGTCGCCACTGTGTGATCGCAGACCGGGCGCCACCACAAGGCAGGTCTCGAGATACGGAATAGCACTCGCCCCAGTTGTACGACGACTTTGCTAGCGACTACACTGACGAAGCCTTTCTCTCATTTGCCGAGAGACAGTTAGAATAGCCTTCTGCTAAGTCCATAGCTACGACCTAGCAAGGCGCCATTAGCCTTACATAGTTTGATAGTTATCGTATGAAATGTCTCATCAAGAACGTTGTAAACCAACAACGAATAAAAGTTAAGTATTCGAGGAGCTGCATACTTTTCTTGCTACCATTCACTACTTATCCTTTTCCAGAATTCACGCCCGTCTGCGTTAGATAGCGTGCATTTCGGCCTCCTCTATCTACAAGGTGTTGGCACATTCACCAACACATCATTTTTCCTTAAACCACGACTGGGGTAGCGTACCTAGGCATGTGATATGTGTTACAAACCGGACACAATGGGAAAGACCGGGCCCCTTTGCTTTTTTTCTTTTATCACTCGTTTATTACGTCAGAGAAATACACATTTTAAGACAACTACATGAAATATTGCTCCCAGTAAAGGTTAACATAAGCAGTGACAAAACTTAGATAGCTTAAGGGTTTTTGCTGGCAATAAATTTTAAGGAGGCAATGTAAGGTTTATTTCAGTTGAGCTCAAACACGTAGCAAGTGATTGAATCACGACACAGACACCTTAACAATTTCGGCAACAAATAAATAGTATGAATTGGTACTCACAGTAACCAACTAATCAACAGCCTTGCCATTGAATGAGTAGTAGGCCATTTGGAACGAATTAGCAACACCCAGAAACTAGGGGAGTTAATACCAACAGTCTTTAAATGTCTCGCTCCCCATTAAATAAACAAACTTACAGCAATTAAATGAATAACAAATCAAACACACTACGCTCCACTCAGACTCTTCAGTGGAAGCCAAGCTAAAATGAAGATTCCATTAACTGACTAGCACTGAAGTGACACTAAAGCTCATCTCTGTGTTCCCTGACACACATGGGGCAAACTTATACAAGACAAGATTTTGAAGGAATCACATCAGTAAAACCGGTAGTGGAGCTAACTCGTGCCACTGAAAATTAAGGTACTAGACCGGGGCACAAGGTGGTATTCAATGAGGTTGCCTTAGTGCTATACTGCGCTCCCAAATATTAATTCAAATGGCCAATTCAAAATTAAGTACACATAAACCAGCATTAATTAACTAGGAGTGACACCAGATCGCCCGGAGAGATGACAACACTTAATTGAACAGACCAATGCCGGAGACGACAGTAACATCACATACCTTGTCCGAGTTTTAGCCAGGAACCACTTCCCGCAATAGAAGTAAACATTTGACCAAGCACAAGGAAAGAACCGCAAAGAGAAAATTCAAACAAAACCCCCAAAAGATTATAAAGGACAGGGAACCCCAACTATTTAAATTTAGAAGAATTAGCTCTCCCCAAAGGCAGTGTAAACGCTAAGGCCACACTTAAGAGGCCACCAAAATTGGTTACAAAAGGTCTTATGCATTTGCTCTTTTTCTTTAAAAGAAACACAAGGCTGCTTAACTTCTACATCTACATCTACATTGATACTCCGCAAGCCACCCAACGGTGTGTGGCGGAGGGCACTTTACGTGCCACTGTCATTACCTCCCTTTCCTGTTCCAGTCGCGTATGGTTCGCGGGAAGAACGACTGTCTGAAAGCCTCCGTGCGCGCTCTAATCTCTCTAATTTTACATTCGTGGTCTCTTCGAGAGGTATAAGTAGGAGCAAGCAATATATTCGATACCTCATCCAGAAACGCACCCTCTCGAAACCTGGCGAGCAAGCTACACCGCGATGCAGAGCGCCTCTCTTGCAGAGTCTGCCACTTGAGTTTATTAAACATCTCCGTAACGCTATCACGGTTACCAAATAACCCAGTGACGAAACGCGCCGCTCTTCTTTGGATCTTCTCTATCTCCTCCGTCAACCCGACCTGGTACGGATCCCACACTGACGAGCAATACTCAAGTATAGGTCGAACGAGTGTTTTGTAAGCCACCTCCTTTGTTGATGGACTACATTTTCTAAGCACTCTCCCAATGAATCTCAACCTGGTACCCGCCTTACCAACAACTATTTTTATATGATTATTCCACTTCAAATCGATCCGTATGCATACTCCCAGATATTTTACAGAAGTAACTGCTACCAGTGTTTGTTCCGCTATCATATAATCATACAATAAAGGATCCTTCTTTCTATGTATTCGCAATACATTACATTTGTCTATGTTAAGGGTCAGTTGCCACTCCCTGCACCAAGTGCCTATCCGCTGCAGATCTTCCTGTATTTCGCTACAATTTTCTAATGCAGCAACTTCTCTGTATACTACAGCATCATCCGCGAAAAGCCGCATGGAACTTCCGACACTATCTACTAAGTCATTTATATATATTGTGAAAAGCAATGGTCCCATAACACTCCCCTGTGGCACGACAGAGGTTACTTTAACGTCTGTAGACGTCTCTCCATTGATAACAACATGCTGTGTTCTGTTTGCTAAAAACTCTTCAATCCAGCCACACAGCTGGTCTGATATTCCGTAGGCTCTTACTTTGTTTATCAGGCGACAGTGCGGAACTGTATCGAACTCCTTCCGGAAGTCAAGAAAAATAGCATCTACCTGGGAGCCTGTATCTAATATTTTCTGGGTCTCATGAACAAATAAGGCGAGTTGGGTCTCACACGATCGCTGTTTCCGGAATCCATGTTGATTCCTACATAGTAGATTCTGGGTTTCCAGAAATGACATGATACGCGAGCAAAAAACATGTTCTAAAATTCTACAAGAGATCGACGTAAGAGATATAGGTCTATAGTTTTGCGCATCTGCTCGACGACCCTTCTTGAAGACTGGGACTATCTGTGCTCTTTTCCAATCATTTGGAACCCTCCGTTCCTCTAGAGACTTGCGGTACACGGCTGTTAGAAGGGGGGCAAGTTCTTTCGCGTACTCTGTGTAGAATCGAATTGGTATCCCGTCAGGTCCAGTGGACTTTCCTCTATTGAGTGATTCCAGTTGCTTTTCTATTCCTTGGACACTTATTTCGATGTCAGCCATTTTTTCGTTTGTGCGAGGATTTAGAGAAGGAAGTGCAGTGCGGTCTTCCTCTGTGAAACAGCTTTGGAAAAAGGTGTTTAGTATTTCAGCTTTACGCGTGTCATCCTCTGTTTCAATGCCATCATCATCCCGTAGTGTCTGGATATGCTGTTTCGAGCCACTTACTGATTTAACGTAAGACCAGAACTTCCTAGGATTTTCTGTCAAGTCGGTACATAGAATTTTACTTTCGAATTCAATGAACGCTTCACGCATAGCCCTCCTTACGCTAACTTTGACATCGTTTAGCTTCAGTTTGTCTGAGAGGTTTTGGCTGCGTTTAAACTTGGAGTGGAGCTCTCTTTGCTTTCGCAGTAGTTTCCTAACTTTGTTGTTGTACCACGGTGGGTTTTTCCCGTCCCTCACAGTTTTACTCGGCACGTACCTGTCTAAAACGCATTTTACGATTGCCTTGAACTTTTTCCATAAACACTCAACATTGTCAGTGTCGGAACAGAAATTTTCGTTTTGATCTGTTAGGTAGTCTGAAATCTGCCTTCTATTACTCTTGCTAAACAGATAAACCTTCCTCCCTTTTTTATATTCCTATTAACTTCCATATTCAGGGATGCTGCAACGGCCTTATGATCACTGATTCCCTGTTCTGTACATACAGATTCGAAAAGTTCGGGTCTGTTTGTTATCAGTAGGTCCAATATGTTATCTCCACGAGTCGGTTCTCTGTTTAATTGCTCGAGGTAATTTTCGGATAGTGCACTCAGTATAATGTCACTCGATGCTCTGTCCCTACCACCCGTCCTAAACATCTGAGTGTCCCAGTCTATATCTGGTAAATTGAAATCTCCACCTAAGACTATAACATGCTGAGAAAATTTATGTGAAATGTATTCCAAATTTTCTCTCAGTTGATCTGCCACTAATGCTGCTGAGTCGGGAGGTCGGTAAAAGGAGCCAATTATTAACCTAGTTCGGTTGTTTAGTGTAACCTCCACCCATAATAATTCACAGGAACTATCCACTTCTACTTCACTACAGGATAAACTACTACTAACAGCGATGAACACTCCACCACCGGTTGCATGCAATCTATCCTTTCTAAACACCGTGTGTACCTTTGTAAAAATTTCGGCAGAATTTATCTCTGGCTTAAGCCAGCTTTCTGTACCTATAACGATTTCAGCTTCGGTGCTTTCTATCAGCGCTTGAAGTTCCGGTACTTTACCAACGCAGCTTCGACAGTTGACAATTACAATACCGATTGCTGCTTGGTCCCCGCATGTCCTGACTTTGCCCCGCACCCGTTGAGGCTGTTGCCCTTTCTGTACTTGCCCAAGGCCATCTAACCTAAAAAACCGCCCAGCCCACGCCACACAACCCCTGCTACCCGTGTAGCCGCTTGTTGCGTGTAGTGGACTCCTGACCTATCCAGCGGAACCCGAAACCCCACCACCCTATGGCGCAAGTCGAGGAATCTGCAGCCCACACGGTCGCAGAACCGTCTCAGCCTCTGATTCAGACGTTCTGCTGGACGTCCGGTATGGCTCGTGTAGGATACCCCAGGCAGCAACCCAAGCTAGGTGGTCGCAAGGCACGGCGAGCAAAATCAGGAGAGCAGACAGGCAGGCAGCCAGCAAATATCCTCCATCCTGAACCGGCAGCCCTCGTACAACCAACTCCACATATACGTGGTTGCTTCCCAACTCGTACCTAGCGGCGTCTCAGCAGGTAGCCCGAGCAAACGTCAACTGCCACTCGCCCCGCGAATGTGAAAAACAACAAGGCAAGCAAAGATAAGAAACATCGAAGGATCGATAATGGACATCCAAGGGAATGGCGGGCCAGTAACGAGCGCCACGGATCAACATGCTCAGAAATTTTTTGTTGCCACAGCTTACCCGGGATCGATTTCGGGATACAGTTTACTTTCAGCGAGACGGGGCACCGCCTCTTTATGCATCAGATGTTGGCACGTCCCCGAATTCCGAGTTCCCTGGGCGACGGGTTGCACGTGGAGGTCCCTCGCCGTGGGCAGCACGTTCCCCTGACCTCACGCCGACGGACAATTCTGTTTGGGGATTTATCGAAGGACGTGTGTTCGGCCGACGCAACACCACACTGCGGCAGGTCAGGAACCAGATAACACGAGCTACTGCTGCCGCCTAATGCTTCAGAACGTGTTCCGCGCCACTGCTCAAAAATGGGAAGCGTGTCGTGATATTGGTGGTGAACGTGTTGAAAGTAATCACTAATAAACCGGTGCCGTAGCAAATATTGCAAGTTCCATCAGTATTTGTAGGAAATAGATTCTTTATTTCTGGATACGGCGTATAGTGACGCCCCAGCTTCCGTATCCTTTCGCCCTAAAATGGAGACAGCTTTCAAGGGTCCGTCGTTTTACGGGCATAAATGTGATTGAAAAGGCAGCGCTGAGCGAACTAAATGCTATCCCGAAGACTGACTTGCACAAATATTTCAGCGGTTAGAAAAATCCCCGGTATAAGTGTACCGGAGACTGTTTTGGAGGGGTTAACGTGGGTATAGAGTAATAAGTAAAACAAAAAAAAATTGTGGACACTGTGTGTAGACGGGTGCGGCGTTTGTAATCCCTGATACAGTACTCGTTAAAGCCTGTGCTATGGTAAGTGAGCGGGATTCACCTTAAGAGAAAGGATTTTCGTATAGATATCGACCACGTGTACCTGAATGGTGGCAAATCAGACTTACACCCACTCTGTAATAACAATGATCCGTCAAGCAAGTTCGAAATGTAATTACAGGTCAGGATGTACCAGAAGCAACCCTGAAGATGCTACCAATTTGATAATAATACGGTCGCCAGCCTAATTAGGCATTAACTGAGTTTCTTCCCTGTACAAGTTGGTAGATATTCATCCAAAACAACAAGTAGTAACACTGCATAATATAGTAGAATTTTAGAACCAGAAAATCTATTGAACTGATAGTTTCACGATCTGTACTGATATAGAAAAACCATGAATACATAACACTACACTATAATGTATACTACAAAACTTTATACTGTCTATTAATCTGATTAAAATCGGGCATAGGTTACCCTAGAAATAGCACTTTCGTGCCACACACGAAATGTCAATTTTGATAAAGATAAAACACTGATAAATTTTGACTTTTAACTCTTGCTGGTCAAACCAATTTAGAACAGAATTCAAATGAATTAAGGGGGGGGGGGGGGGGGGGAGAGACCCTGAAACTGTTATGATCGGTGTATT
Source organism: Schistocerca americana (assembly GCF_021461395.2). Classification (NCBI taxonomy): domain Eukaryota; kingdom Metazoa; phylum Arthropoda; class Insecta; order Orthoptera; family Acrididae; genus Schistocerca; species Schistocerca americana. The sequence continues at coordinate 25,864,690 of NC_060119.1, read as the reverse complement.
TAAAAAAAAAAAGATTACTGAATTTATTATGCGTTCAAGACTTCCAGTATATAAGTTACTACTCTTTTCATCTTATTTACTGGTCAATTAAATACCTTTATATCTGTCTCGAAATAATAAACTTCATTACTATATCAATATTAAAGTTATCTTTCAACTTCTTAGACCTTCGTTATTCATTTACTGGTTCATTAACAAAACATTTCTTTAAACACCATTCTAACATAGCTAGTTCTGCAAATAATTATTATTAACACAAATTTTAATTTTCATTTTGGGACACTCGGATTGCACAACATTTGGAAAGGACCCTGTCTAGGTTAGTTGTGAGGATAATTAAATGATGGGAAAGTTCTGGTAAAATTTAGGTTATTATTGCACAGTTCACTCTGATACATACGAATACAGTACTAAAAGTTTCAACCTGCTAATATCGATGCGGCGGTTGGCGGGCGGCGAGATGGCGAGGCGCAGAGCACACATACAACCACAGCTATGGCTCTTGACGTATCGGTACTTTATTTCTTCTTAGCGTCGCAATACTTTTCCATTTAGTGCCTACGGAATTTTGGTATGATGTGTGGGCGTTGGAACGGCATACGCGAGGCTCAGTGAAGCTATGTCTTCCAGGAGAGCCTCCTCGCTCCAGAAGGTGTTGCTGAAACCAGTGCCAAACTCCAACTACTACTGAGCCCGTTGTGCCGTTCAGTGCCCGCGTGCATTTTCCCACGCTCGCGTGCCATCCACATTTTACCGCTCCCTGACAGACCGGGTATTCACCCGAGGTTTTGCATTCTACATATCCTGACACATTGCCTACGTATGGACCAGACGCACAGTTACAAGTAAACATCTTAGAACAGTTTCAACATTTGTTACATTTCAATTCTGTTACAATATTGCTTGACATTTGACATCAACATTAATATTCACATTGAAACTTATTTACAGTTTTCTTAACACAATGGCGTGAAACAAAAAAAAATTGAATTCAGAACATCAATTACACAAGGTAATTGAAAAACCAGATGAGAAGAATTACTTACATGTACAATATTACAGAGTCGTCGTTGTTACACGCTGTTGCAGGGTGAACGACCGCATCATCTCGGCGAACGGCGTGTCGCTGGAGAACGTGGAGTACGCGACGGCGGTGCAGGTGCTGCGCGACTCCGGCTCGACGGTGTCGCTGGCGGTGCGCCGGCGCGTCGTGCTGCCCGGCTGCCCGCCGCCCCCGCCGCCCCCGCACGGCGCCGCGCACGCGCAGACGCTCAAGCTCTGCCTCACCAAGGCCAGCAAGAAGGACGGCAAGTAGCCATCTGACTGTCATGTGCTCCTCGTCTATGTGAGGATAAGAATGTGGGGCAAGGGTTATCTGTACATTTCTACGAAGTGGATGAGGGTGTAAATGGCGGGAGAACTATCTTCAGCGCTCGATACTATCGTAAAAGCTTTATTTTTGAAAGTTTGAGGGAGAGTTTGAGGGAGGCATCTGCCGCCATAGGCCGTGCTCCCGAATAGTACAGGACGACTGGAAGTATAAGGTGGCGCCGGAAGAGGAGTTTGCAACCCACTTCCTACACCCTTCGGGAGAGAAAGTACAGCCTTTGTTTGCAGCTTTTTTAACGTGTTTATTCCAGGTAAGATGTCGCTCAGTTAACAGGACTAAATACGATAACGACTCACGCTGAGGCAACGGAGAGTTGCCGGTCTGCGAGTTTCACCTCAGTCGTAAAAAAATCTCAAGCACCAAAGTAACTTTCGCGCGATGTATCGTTCCCAAGTGACACAGATCGATGGAACTTGGGCGATGTATAGAAAGTACTGCTACAGTGTAGTATAGAAGGTAACTAGAACAAATACCTAATGAGACGACACTCTTAGTGAAGTACAGTAATTACACTGAAGTCACCACGATCTACGGTGACCCCCCGCGTATTACGGACCGCAGTAGGGCATCCTGTGCAACGCCTCCCGTGCACCACGCTGGCGAGGAGCTCTCGCGGAGGGCGCCCTGTGGCTGCAGCGGCGCCGTCGACAGCTGCCGGGCGGCCGTCGGTGTACTCGGCTGCGCCACAGCCCGCCTCCCGAGCGCTCCCCACACGCGTTCCACGGGGAACGGACAGGCCGCTCCGTCCGCCGGATATCATCATTACGACTCCTCCACCTGCGATCGTGCATTGTCATCCGTAAACGACACGTCACGGCCGAAAACGCGTGTGCTGAAGGAGTGCGGCATCTCGGTAACGGTGCATCGTGTTGAAAGATGTGCGGTGTTCCCGAGAGCACAGTGACTTGGAAGACGAGGAGAGGGCTCGCGTGGTAAGCAGACTCAGTCTCCGTACTAACTCTGGACGCATTCTCGTGTGCCGAGAGGCGGGAAAACGCGATACACCCAGAAACACTGTCCAGCGTGATCGTTTTAGTAGTCCAGGTCCTGTGGTGACGGAAGACACGACGTCGCACGGGCCCGCCCACTTCCAAATCTCTGAACACTGTACACTCTCCGATCGCAGTACACTCCTTCCCCCGTGGCTGTATTCGTCCGTGACGTCTTTGTTTCTATGACAGTGCGCAACCGCATCGGACGGCACATGTGGAGCAACACTTGGAGCGAGAGGAGATTCAGCGAATGGACTGGCCTTGCCCCCCCCCCCCCGCCCCCCAGCCGCACACACACACACACACACACACACACACACACACACACACACTGAGGTGTCAGGTCAGAGCGATGTTCTGAACACAATTTCGACACAAAGCAGCTCAATAGGCTGTGGAGTGGAAAGGGTAGGCTAGCAATAGAACAGTGCATCACCATTGACTACACACTCATTTATTGAACACATAAGTCAGGTATCACCCAAAAGGAACAATCAATACAAATTACAAAATAATATTCTTTTCCTTTAAGTCACTCAAACATTTAAATAGGCAAATAGCAATCATTTAACTGAAAGCCTTTAAAGAAAGCGAGACTAGAAAATTTGAATGATGAGTTAAAATCGTATTTAAATAGGCTCTGACCGAGCACATATTTTAAAACGAAATACTTCCTTTAAGGAACCAGCGATCAAAATTAATTACATAATCCTCAACACCCATATTACATCCAAGACATTTAAGATTAAACAGTAATACATAACACAAGAGAGCTGCAGTCCCAAGTTCTAAGCAGCACGTTTCAGATGGACTGCACTGCAACAGTACAATACAAGTCCCTCAGAGGATCTCCCCACACAGGAGTTATTGCTCCAATCGACAAAATATCAACATCATTCCATGTACAGACCTAAAACAAACTAAAAGCTCTCTTAAGTTTGGTACAATTAATTCCCTTTCAACATAACATACACCACAAGTGTAGCCCTAGGACGGCACCGACACCCCGCAATTTAGCACGCGAAAAACTACAGCGATGCACTCATCACGTATCCTTAAAAAATCCAAGAACAGAGAGCCGGCTCCCCAATATCGGAACATTTAACCACGCGCAGCGTGCGGGTTTGCGGGATGCTGATCTCGCCCTCAACCTCAACACCAGTTCAAATACTAGTCAGCCTACAATCTTGAACCACCATACACATTCTTTCAGTTACTGCATAGAAAGCCAATGTGATAGGCAAACACAACAGCATATGATAAAGCTTAAGCAATTTCCTTACTAGACAACCCCCATGAATAGTAGCCATAATTTTTTTTAAACGTGAGCACACCCACAGTCAAATGACAAACAACGCCAATCATAAGGATAGTAGCACATAAGCAAGTAGCAATGGTAACTTCTGCTTAGATTGGCTACAAATCAGCGCGTGATTTAACACACCAGAGAACAGTATTTACAACATAACCATCAATACAATAGCAAATTACTCCCCCACGATTTCGATTCGCAAAGCCATAGACAAAACGTGGAGAATGTATCACTTAGACCAACATAATGGTGCTCCCTCAGTTACCCCAAATAACTGACTCCCTTAGAACCAGACCTGATGAAACCACCACAGTTTTCGCCTCTAAATTGTCACAGTACAAAATGGTTCAAATGACTCTCCGCACTATGGGACTCAACATCTGAGGTCATGAGCCCCCAAGAACTTAGAACTACTAAAACCTAACTAACCTAAGGACAACACACACATCCATGCCCGAGGCAGGATTCGAACCTGCGACCGTAGCAGTCACGCAGTTCCGGACTAAAGTGCCTAGAACCGCACGGCCACCGCGGCCGGCGTGTCACAGTACAAGTGAGACTCAATCACAAATGTAATTTTACATCACCAGTTCCCGTATAGTCAATACAAGCGTCTGATTTTCACCCGTTTATAAGGCAGGCAGCAACATCGTACAGAAAAGAGCGTAGACACAAGCTCTTACCAATTCTCTTCTCCGAAAGCAGCCACCGCAACTCTCGGGAACCACTGGAACATCCAATGCAAAAATCGTTACTCCTTCACACAAATTAGAGGACGCCCGCTTCCCGCTGCTTGCTACGGCGCCTTCCGTTCGGAGCCAACTTGTATATCTCGATGCGATAGGTCCGGTCCCACACTCGCTGCGTGAACCCGACCACCGTCTTCCGCCACGTCCCGGAGCACACCCCCCACACGACCTCGCCTCGTTACTCCTCGCGTAGGCCCCAGAGGGCGCTGCTTACCGCCCTGACCGTGGCAGGAAAGATAAACCACCAGAGTGGCACTATCGATATGGGTCGCCACGGCTCACACACACACTTAAATAAATCCCACGTTTGGGTGTTGCGTTCCAAATACGTATTGCAGCACCTCCTCATGCCTCGAGGACCGTCCAGCTGCTGTAAACCGCGCTGCTGGAGTAATGGTACCCCCTGGCACAAGAATTCCTTACTAACCATATGGGCAGCACTGACATGTGATTACATTTTCACGCAATTTGGTTGCATATATACTGAGAAATCAGTACCCAGAACAACCACCTCTGGCCGTAATAACGGCCTTGATACGCCTGGGCATTGAGTCAAACAGAGCTTGGATGGCGTGTACAGGTACAGCTGCCCATGCAGCTTCAACACGATATTACAGTTCATCAAGAGAAGTGACTGGTATATTGTGACGAGCCAGTTGCTCGGCCAGCATTGACCACACGTTTTCAATTGGTGAGAGATTTGGAGAATGTGGTGGCCAGGGCAGCAGTCGAACATTTTCTGTATCCAGAAAGGCCCGTACAGGACCTGCAACATGCTATCGTGCATTATCCTGCTGAAATGTAGGGTTTCGCAAGGACCGAATGAAGGGTAGAGCCACGGGTCGTAACACATCTGAAATGTAACGTCCACTGTTCAAAGTGCCGTCAATGCGAACAAGAGGTGACCGTGATGTGTAACCAGTGCCACCCCATACCATCACTCCGGGTCATACGCCAGTACGGCGATGACGAATACACGCTTCGAATGTGCGTTCACCGCGATGTCGCGAAACACGGACGCGACCATCATGATGCTGTAAACAGAACCTGGATTCATCCGAAAAATTGACTTTTTGCTATTCGTGCACCCAGGTTCGTCGTTGAATACACCATCGCAGGCGCTTCTGTCTGTGACGCAGCGTCAAGGGTAACCGCAGCCATGGTCTCCGAGCTGATAGTCCATGCTGCTGCAAACGTTGTCGAACTGTTCGTGCAGATGGTTGTTGTCTTGCAAACGTCCCCATCTATTGACTCAGGGATCGAGACGTGGCTGCACGATCCGTTACAGCCACGCGCATAAGATGCCTGTCATCTCGACTGCTAGTGATACGAGGCCGTTGGAATCCAGCACGGCGTTCCGTATTACCCTCCTCATCCCACCGATTCCATATTCTTCTAAGTCATTGGATCTCGACCAACGTGAGCAGCAATGTCGCGATACGATAAACCGGAATCGTGATAGGCTACAATCCGACCTTTATCAAAGTCTGAACCGTGATGGTACGCATTTCTCCTGCTTACACGAGGCATCACAACAACGGTTCACCAAGCAACGCCGGTCAACTGCTGTTTGTGTATGAGAAATCGGTTGGAAACTGTGGTGCAGCGATTTTAATGGCCAGTAGTATAATATATTGTCCAAGTCACAGTTTGGTATGGTGAAGGCTATTTACAAGTACAATGCGATTGTACTTACTTCCTTAGCTAACAAGTTAGAGGCTACTGACCTATGAAAAGACTTTGACTGTGTGAATCACAGCAGTCTCTTAAGTAAATTAGAATATTACGGTGTTACCTAACTATAGCAGGAAACAAAGGGTGACATTGCGAAATACATGTGGAGTGAGCGATCAGTCTTCATCTGATTGGGAATAGATTGCACGTGGTGTTCCTCAAGGTTCCATCTTGGGTCCGCTGTTTTTTCTTGCACGCGTTAATGAGCTCTCGTGTTACATTTCCAGGTACTAACTTCGTTTTGTTTGCAGATGATACAAACATTGCAATAATTAAATAGCGAGTCAACTACAGATTTAGAAATGGCTGCTAATCAAAATTTCTGTGATATTAATAAATGGTTTGAACCTAATTCGCTGTCACTTAACTTTGAAAAGACCTTCTGTATGCAGTTCAGGACCTGTAAGAGATTTCCTTCTAGCATCTGTATACCATATGAAGACATGCAGATCGAAGAGGTCGATAGTGTTAAATTTTTGGGATTACAACTCGATAATAAATTGGGTTGGGAAGGGCATACCACAGAATTGCTGAAGTACCTAAACAAATATCTGTATTTGCAGTGCGAAAGATGTCAGATGTAGGAGATATAAATATGAATATACTTGCGTACTTTGCCTATTTTCATTGTATTACGTCATACGGAATCATATTCTGGGATAACTCGCCAAAGCAAACAAAAATCTTTAGAGTGCAAAAGCGTGAAATAAGACTCATTTTTGGTGTAAATTCAAGAACATCAAATAGAAAATAGAAAATTAGTTATCCTAACGACATATTCTCAGTATATTTATTCCTTAATGAAATTTGTTACAAGTAATGTGTCTATTTCCAACCTATAGCTCAGTACATAGAAGAAGAACAAACTAAATAAAGACCTAAAAACCACATACCTTGGTCCAAAAAGGGGTCAAATATTCAGGAACACACATTTTCAGTAATTTTCCAACAACCTTTAAAAATTTAGTTTCAGGTACCGCACAGTTTAAACAGAGTTTGACTTTTTGATAGGCAACGCCTACTCTATTGATGAACATCTTAACAGGGACTGTTAGACCAGCTTAAGTAAAAATGTCTGTTAGATTTCAGTTTTAACAGCACTTGGTCACAACAGTCAAGATTAGGTATTTTGGGTATGATAATTAAAAGTGTACAACTCTATTTCATTCTGACTGTGTATTAATTCTGTAAATATTAGTAGTTTCAGTTTAGCGTAATGTATTCACATATTTTGACGCTCTCCTGACAAATAATCAGGGAAGTAAATATTGTATTAAAATACTCTTATGTTTTTATGTTGTACTTTCTGACATGTTCCACACCCACGAGAATCGTCTAATTTTTGACTTTGTGGAACGAAAACTGAATCTAATCTAATCTTATCTAATTGTAGCGTACAACTGCATTTAACTAATTATATCTCCACTGATTCTCATCATTTTAATTGTAATTGACTCGAATTAAATTCGATGAAAACTGTTACAGAGCAACTTCAACGCTGCATTTCGTTATAAACGTAAAGGTAATGCTCTCGAAGTTCGTAATGATTTACAATGGGAACCGAGGACGTGCTACGTCGTTTTCATCTACATCTCCTCCTTCCTCGGGTTACAAAGTAGCTTCTTATTCGACAGCCACTGTGTTTCGGCGTAGCGGCTAACGTTACACAGAATAGGGTCCCTCAGACTGGCAATGGAAAAGTAGCACAAATAGGAAAATGTTCGACGCCTTCTTCTGTAGAAATGTGCGCGCGGAAGCACACGCCGGGTGGCTGTATGGGGTGGCGCGTCGGGCACGGCCGGCGAGGCGGGGGCGCCGCCATCGGCGCGCTGCGCCCTGCTGTGGCGGCAGGTCCCGTCCCGCAGCCACACGTCTCCGAATGGTGGGATGATGCACGTCAGAGGCTTCTAGTTCGTTAATACAAGAAATCTTTGCTCCTCCACGTAGTCGCGAAAATTTTTGAGAGCGAGAACAATGGCCAACACCGACTTGTCTGCATTTTCTTACAAGGGAACCTCCCCATCGCACCCCCCTCAGATTTAGTTATAAGTTGGCACAGTGGATAGGCCTTGAAAAACTGAACACAGATCAATCGAGAAAACAGGAAGAAGTTGTGTGGAACTATGAAAAAAATAAGCCAAATATACAAAAAGAGTAGTCCATACGCAAGATAGGCAACATCAAGGAGAGTGTTAGCTCAGGAGTGCCATGGTCCCGTGGTTAGCGTGAGAAGCTGCGAAACGAGAGGTCCTTGGTTCAAGACTTCCCTCGAGTGAAAAGTTTACTTTCTCTATTTTCGCAAAGTTATGATCTGTCCGTTCCTTCATTGACGTCTCTGTTCACTGTAATAAGTTTAGTGTCTGTGTTTTGCGACCGCACCGCAAAACCGTGCGATTAGTAGACGAAAGGACGTGCCTCTCCAATTGGAACCGAAAACATTTGATCGCAAGTTCGTACGTCAACCGATTCCTCCGCAGGAAAACACGTGTGATATATTCTATACGACACTGGTGACGGCATGTGCGTCACATGACAGGAATATGTTGTCAACCCACCTAACTTGGCGAATGGGTAAAAAGATTCTTCTACCTTGCCCGATTTAGGTTTTCTTGTGGATGTGATAATCACTCCCAAAAAAGTGTTGAAAACATAAGAGTTTGTCACATAAACTGCAACAAATGAATGCAACAGTTTCACAGTCGCACAGTTTTCCCTGTGCTCTGTCAAAAAATATGTTTTTAACGTTTTCAAATTTTTCCGTGTGTAGACCATCAAATCCTGCATATGTCCAAGCAAATCTGAACATGTCCTGGAATTTTGGAGAGCGAGGTTGATTATGTGTGAGTGCCTGAACTTTGATAATTGACACACGATCACGTAAACAATACTGCTCTGTGTACCTGTGCAGCTTCGCAATATCATAGAATCTTTTCGCAATGTATTTCACTTGCCGAAAACCAAACACATCTAACGGTTGCACAAGAGATGTACAACCTGGATGAATGGTAATCACGTCTACTCCCACACTAAAATTGTACAATGCCTGATCCTTCTGTCCTGTATAGCTGTCAAGGAGATAATAATTGTCTGAAAATAAAAAAAATTTAAACTTTTCACTCGAGAGAAGACTTGAACCAAGGACCTCTCGTTTCGCAGCTGCTCACGCTAACCACGGGACCACGGCGCTCCTGAGCTCATTCTATCCTTGATGTTGCCTATCTTGCGCATGGACTACTCAGTTTGTATATTTTGCTTATTTTTTCATAGTTCCACACAACTTCTTCCTGTTTTCTCGATTGATCTGTGTTCAATTTTTCAAGGCCTATCTACTGTGGCTGTGCCAACTCATAACTAAATCTGAGGGGGCTGCGGTGGGGAGGTTCCCTTGTTAGCATCGCAGTGAGGGTTTAGAGGCACTCGGCAGCCGTCGGTCGTTCCACGCCGTTGACCGTGTGTGAAATGATGACTGCGAGCCTAAGTTCGAAGCATCAGAGGCCTCCTTAATAGACTTTTTTGGATCGTAGTTAATTGAGGAAGAAGGAGTATTGAGAGCCAGGTTAAGGTTGTCTAATGTGTGTTGACATTTGGTAGACCACTGCGACCGCACTTTTTTTATTTAAAAAAAAAACAACGGACGTAAAGGCTTTAAATAGACGGAGTGTGCAGAATACATATTCTGTAATGGGTTCGCTGACCGGAACGAACTTCAGCTACTTCACATCAATTGGAGGTGTTAACTTTCGAATAGCCTCGGTACATTTAGGTGTGGGTGTTATACAATAATCATATGGGAACGTGAAATCTTTGCGCCTGACCTGTGATTTCTGGGGCAAACGAGTGCTGTCCCAGCATTGCTGGGTACTTCAGACATGTCTCCGATTTCTTGTTGAAACTCATGAATGAGGGCGGTGAAAAGCTCCTCTAACCGGTGCATCTTTTGCAACAAGATAACGAATTGTGTCGAGATATCCAGCAATGCAGTTCCATACGTAGGAGCGTCACTATTAGAAGAGTTTCAAAGTTGTTTCACTGTGAGCCGTTGGCAAGTCTCAATGCAGCAAGCATCCACGCCTTAAACGTATCATTTATTTCGAAAATCCCATACTCGTCGACATTTTTGCTGTGACCATCGTCACAATGTGCTGTATTGTACGCTAAGGATTTGTTTCACTTTATCAGTGTCACTATTCAAGTATGGAGTGACAGAATTGAATCAGAGTCACAACATTCATTTCGAGTACAGTAAACACTTTTGTAACTCTTACGAAGAGTGTGAGTGTGAAACGCGGAAGTGTCACACGAAGCCGGTAACTTCACTCGCTCGCTGTCTCGTAAACAAAATAGTTTGTTCGTCCCAAATTCTCAGTCCATTCAGGAATGCTGGCTCGATAGCAGGGCGCTGTCAAGGCAGTTGACACTCGTAGGCCATTATAGAGCTGTCGCTGACACTCGTACACAACTCACCATCGTTGGGCCTTGCGGCCCCGTAAATACTCGATGAGCGGAGGGATACTGTCAGCTCTAGTTCAGTTCACGTGGTTGGCGTTGTAAAGTAGTGCGGCCACGTTGGTGGGACTATACCAGGCACGGCCTACATCTCAACAGGAAAGTGAAGGGGAAACTGGCTGGGATAATAGCAGGAAACTGAAGGGGGGGAAGCACTGCCATGAATGGTAAAATACCAGTGGTTACAGGTGTTGGAGCAGCAACTTTTTTAGGATAGGTAAGACAGAAAGATGTCAAGTTCTACGAGAGGTCAGGATTGAACCAAATCTTCAGTTTAGGAAAGAAATTAAACAGCACAATTCTAGCACATTGGATCACCAATCACATCTGTCAATTATAAATTTTCACCAATCACCAGAAATTTTATCTCCACCAACTTGTATCTCAGTCCTAGGTAATTGCATTGATGAATTAAAGTCACCCAACCCAGTTGACATAATCTGCCTCTCTGAACACCATGTGACGACTGGCATAGGAACTAGGCCTAAGCACAATGAGAAACTCAGACAGGTGAGTACTGCAAATGTTAGAATAAGGAAAGGTTCTCATAAAAGTATAATTAAAAATAATGTAAGTATATTTCATCAAAATATTGGGAGTTTAAAGAATATAATAGATGAGCTTCTAGTCTGTTTAGAAGATTTAGAAGCTGAGGATGAAATAGATATACTATGCCTGTCTGAGCATCACATTGTTACTGATGTGGATAAGGTAAATGTAAGTGTATATAAGCTCTCTGCACATGTAATGAGAGAAAATATGGAGAAAGGAGGAGTTGCCATATATGTCAAAAGTTATCATTGTGCAAAAAGTATAGAAACAAAAACGTTTTGTGTAGAGAAACATACAGAAGCATGTGCCTGTGAGCTTAAATTAAATAAAGGCACATTTATAATTGTAACTGTATATAGGTCCCCATCGGGAAATTTTCATCTATTTCTGAAAAATTTGGACTCCTTGTTGTGCTATCTGTCAGACAGGGGGAAGCAAATTATTATATGTGGGGACTTCAATGTAGATTCTCTGAAAGAGGATAATAGGAAAAATGACCTTGAAGTATTACTCGGTTCTTTCAATTTGACACCCGTTATTAATTTTCCTACTCGGGTGGTAAAGGATAGCAGCTCACTGATAGATAACTTCTTTATAGACCAAGATAAGTTTAACCAGATAAATGCTTAGCCTGTTGAGAATGGTCTTTCTGATCATGGTGCACAGCTAGTTACAATATTTGACATAGCTCCATTCAGCAATACTAAACAGTCCTCCAAAGTAGTACGTTCAGTCAACGATTTAACAACTGCAAATTTCAGGGAAAGCCTACAGCAGTTAGACTGGGATGAGGTGTACCGTGAACCTGATGCCGATTTAAAATATAATTTATTTCATGACATTTTTGTAAATGCATTTGAAAAACTGCTTCCCCAAGAAAATAGTTAAATATACTCGTAAGAAACCTTGTAACAAACCATGGCTTACTAAGAGTATAAAAATATCTTGTAACCGGAAAAGGGAAATGTATCTGACAGCAAGAAAGAGTTGTGACCCAGAAACTATCAAACATTATAAAAACTTAAGAAAAGTTATTAAAAAATTCAGAAGTATGTGTATCATGTCTGAAATCAGCAACTCTGATAATAAAATTAAAACAATTTGGAATATTATTAAAAGAGAAACAGGTCAACCAAGAGCACAGGAAGACAGTATTACCATCAAATTGAATGAAAACTTTACGAACAAAAAGTCATAAGTTGAAAATATTTTTAATAATCATTTTCTAAATGTTGTGGATATAGTAGGATCCACGTGTTCATTAGAAGATGCTACACTGTTAATGGAAGAGGCCATACCTATGCAGTTTGATACAATTGAAATCTCACCCACTTCTCCCTCTGAAATTAGGAAAATAATAGACTTGCTTAAAAGCAAAAACTCACATGGAATTGATGGCATTTCCAGCGAAATACTAAAAGCTTGTTCTCAACAGATAAGCAAGATTCTCAGCCACCTGTGTAATAGCTCTCTGGAACAGGGCATTTTCCCTGATAGACTGAAATATGCTATTGTTATACCTTTACATAAAAAAGGGGATAGATCTGATGTCAACATTTGCCGTCCAATCTCCCTTTTAACAGCTTTATCCAAAATTTTTGAGAAAGTTATGTATTCAAGAGTAGCTTCACATATCTGTAAAAATGCAGTACTAACAAAATGTCAGTTTGGTTTCCAGAAAGGTTTTTCAACAGAAAATGACATATATGCTTTCACCAATCAAATTTTGAATGATTTGAATAGCCGAACACCACCCATTGGGATTTTTTGTGATCTCTCAAAGACTTTTGATTGTGTAAATCATGAAATTCTGCTAGACAAGCTCAAGTATTGTGGCATGAGTGGGACAGTGCACAAATGGTTTAATTCATACCTAACTGGAAGAGTGCAGAAAGTTGAAATAAGCAGTTCTCATAATATGCTAAGACCAGCACATTCCTTAAACTGAGGAACTATCAAGAATGGGGCTCCACAAGGGTTGGTCTTGGGTCCTTTGTTGTTCGTAATATATATTAATGACTTGCCATTCTATATTCATGAAGAGGCAAAGTTAGTTCTCTTTGCTGATGATACAAGTATAGTAATCACACCTGACAAACAAGAATTAACTGATGAAATTGTCAATACTGTCTTTCAGAAAATTACTAAGTGGTTCCTTGTAAATGGACTCTCACTGAATTTTGATAAGACACAGTACATACAGTTCCGTACAGTGAATGGTATGACGCCATTAATAAATATAGACCTTAATCAGAAGCATATAGCTAAGGTAGAATATTCCAAATTTTTAGGTGTGTCCATTGATGAGCGATTAAATTGGAAGAAATACATTGATGATCTGCTGAAACGTTTGAGTTCAGCTACTTATGCAATAAGGGTCATTGCAAATTTTGGTGATAAACATCTTAGTAAATTAGCTTACTACGCCTATTTTCACTCATTGCTTTCATATGGCATCATATTTTGGGGGAATTCATCACTGAGGAATAAAGTATTTATTGCACAAAAGCGTGTAATCAGAATAATAGCTGGAGTCCACCCAAGATCATCCTGCAGACATTTATTTAAGGATCTAGGGATATTCACAGTAGCTTCTCAGTATATATACTCTCTTATGAAATTTGTCATTAACAACCAAACCCAATTCAAAAGTAATAGCGTGTGCATAACTACAATACTAGGAGAAAGGATGATCTTCACTATTCAAGATTAAATCTAACTTTGGCACAGAAAGGGGTGAATTATACTGGCACTTAAGTCTTTGGTCACTTACCAAATAGTATCAAAAGTCTGACAGATAACCAACAAGTATTTAAGAAGAAATTAAAAGAATTTATGAATGACAACTCCTTCTACTCCATAGATGAATTTTTAGATATAAATTAAGAAAAAAAAAGAAAAAAAATAATACTAAAAAATTAAAAAAATAAAATAAAAACACAACAAAATAAAAAAGTTGTTATATTAACTTAAGTATGTTGTTAAATTAACTTAATTATGGTCATGTATTGGAAAATTTAACTCGTTCCACATCATTACGAAATATCGTATTCATGATCCATGGAACTAGTATTAATCTAATCTAATCTAATCTAATCTAATCGACCGGAACTACGGGTATGTCGCGGTTCCGCTGCTAACGCCTACGGTGCAGCTAACCCGGCAGACGCGGTTGTACGGCGGGAGGCCGCAGTGCCCCTTTGATGTCTGTACCTTACGCCCTTACTTGTTTAAAACCGAAGCACCGTACGTTCTCTGCATTAGTAGCCAGTGAAGAACTAAACAGACACACAGGGCACATCACAATATCTTGTAGCAAAAATATAAGTTAGTTCACAAAAAAAAAAAATAATCATCGACCATTATGCCGTACAGGTCCCTGCTCGTGTGTTTATGGAAATAACAGCCTGTTGTTGTGCTTGTGAGTGTATGTGTCGTGAAATTGGAAACACTAGCTAGCGCCGTTATTACAGGAGTATATCAGAGTTTTAAAAATAACATATATTTCAGGTTCCGCCGCACTTCACCACATACGTTACGGGCGCCGCACAGTGCTTAAAGTGGCCACGCGACAGTTGAGCAACTGCTACAGAGATGTTGTGCTGAAGTTCACACACACAACTGCAGTGTCCATGTACTCTACGTACATAACTGGTGTGGAGGTAATGGCAGGAAGATACAGTAAAATAAAACCCCAGACGTATAACTTACCACTCGAATACCAGAAACGCTTAAAAAAAAAAAAAAAAAAAAAAAAAAAAAAAAAAAAAAAAAAAAGGTTCAAATGGCTCTGAGCACTATGCGACTTAACTTCTGAGGTCATCAGTCGCCTAGAACTTAGAACTAATTAAACCTAACTAACCTAAGGACATCACACACATCCATGCCTGAGGCAGGATTCGAACCTGCGACCGTAGCGGTCGCACGGTTCGAAACTGTAGCGCCTAGAACCGCACGGCCACTTCGGCCGGCAGAAACGCTAAAAAGTGTGATCTTAGTGCCGTGTAGTGTTACGGAAATGAAGTAAATGAAAAGAGAATGAAAGTGCGACGTCTTATTACGTGGATGCACGGTGCCCCCGCATTGTGTCCAAAATCGAGAAGATTTTATTTAAATGTTGTTATCAGTATAGCGGCAACGTCGTTTATTGTGCCCCTGTAACATTTCCTCGCAAAATTATGGAGAAGTTTTCCATTTGACAAGTCTTCTTGTTCATTCAAAACTCTGTCAGGGTGGTCCTTTAGGTGGTTATAAATCTGTATCTCCTCCATTCTATTTTCATATTTTAAATTTGCAATTATTGCGTAGCTCTAAGAGCACAACTTTTAGCATTTAATATGTTAGGCTGCTAAATGATACACCTCGAGTTTTGATTTAATCTGTTGTTTGATTTTCCGTGAGGGGACCAGAAAGCGAGGTCATGGATCCCATCGGATTAGGGAACGATGGAGCAGGAAGTCGGCCGTGCCGTTTCAAAGTAACCATCCCGGCTTGGGGCTGAAGCGATTTAGGGAAATCACGGAAAACCTGAACCAGGATGGCCTGACGCGGGCTTGAACCGCCGACCTCCCGAATGCTGGTCCAGTGTGCTAACCACTCCGCCACATCGCTCGGTAATTTAATCTGTGTCCCTTCTATTACGTCCATATGAAACCCACAAGCCCTCCTCATCCCTGCCGCACCTCGAAATTGACGGGAAGAAGACTCAGTCGATTGGATATTTGGCGGCGAATCGATTGCAGTGTATGGAATACTGTTTCGAGAATTTCAGATGGACAAGGCAATGTGTGGAATATTTTTTACTCAAAGAATTTACTGGATAGAAGCCAGTGTAAGGAATATAGTTATTTGTTCCAAGAGTTTGGCGGGAAGTGGATTCCAGTCTATAGAATATTTTTAAGCCATTTGTGACCGACAAGGCAATGATTGGAATATTGTTCATCTAAGCAGTATATGGGACACAAGTCAGCGTTTGAAGTATAGTATATTTATTTATTTAAAGAATTGGTTCGCAAATTGACTGCAGTGTAGGGAATATTGTTTATTTAAACATTTTGAGGTTGAGAATAAAGTCTGTAATGTTTAAACAATTGTGGCGCTTTTTTTTTATTGGAATCGGAGAAGGAATGCCGTCAACATAGCTCACCGCCCGTAATGACACTGTTAAAAAGCTTTCGGTCGCGAAGCACGCGCCGCCAGCCGGGCCGGCTCCTCCGCAGGCCGCGCCACGCCCACCCGCACCCGCCGTGCGCCGCGCACGCTGGACGTCGCAATAACCATCGAACGACTGTGGCAACCTTTGGATATTTCGTGCCTGAGAAATTCCTGCCGAAACACATGCTCTCCCTCTCTCTCTTTGAAGTGGTTGCTCCCTGTTTGTGTTGTGTGACCCAACTGATACACACACACACAAAGATGTCCGCCCCCTCCCCCCATCCATCCTCCAGTCCATCCCCCTGAACTGGTACCTACATAACCCTCTGCGAAGTGGTTACCGTAAAGTAAAGCCCTCAGCTATGGTGCCTGTTTTTTTAGGCTCTTTGTTGAACGATTCTTGAATAGATCGTGTAATAGAAAACAGTCTGGTGTGCAGGATATAGTTTGGTCTCATTCTTGATTATAAAAGTGGGGATGAAATGAAGCACTTTGCATGCCACGCTTTGAGCGACACGGTGTACGCTGGATGAGCCGTCCTGTGGAAGATCTCTGGGAAGAGGGGCGTTCACGCCTGGCTGTGGTTCGCACTTGGCCCCGCACTCGGACCAGTCATAGACGGCACCATTTGCACCTGAATGGTTCTCGTAAAAGAATGCTTACGCGGTTTGTTGCGAGAAGCAACCAGTGTGACCGGTGCGGTATTCATCGTATCCCAGTGATTCCAGTGTGTTCCTTAATCGTATTTCACGACAAATTCGTCCGAAAGATCTGACGAAAGAATAAAATATAATTACACGTTAAAGCAGTACTAGAAAATCAAAGGCGCTGATACGAAACTGATTCCATTTAGCGACTTCCAACAAAACATCTAAACGGTCGTTAAGAAAAGAATGAACTTGTCATATCAATACAGGAAAACCACAGTGCCGATAGAATACCGGGAGATGTTTTGTACGTATGAGAATTAAGTCACGGGCCCTTCAGGTTAACGAATGTTGCCTTCAACAGTCCTTTGAACTTCGTTTATGTGGGGGTCCACGGCCTGAATATGTTTTAAGAACGAGAGCATGCTCTGTAATGTATTTATTGTTCCTAGTATCGACTGTTACGTATTTTTAAGCTCCTAGGGATCACTGCTGCCCATAAACTTTTTTTTAATGAGTGTGCCACAGTATTGTATCAGGAAATACACCACCTTGTAGTAGTGAACAGTTCACAGATCACCTGCAGGAAATGAAAATTGGAAAAAAAAAATCACAGCACCAAGAAGCAGTTGTGCGAAACATGATGTGTATTCAAATTTCGCGCGAATCGCATTAGAGTGCCGTTAGTAACCAGGAGGATGCAGATTTTCGTGTTGCCTCGTTGTCACTGCAGGCATGTACCATGGGAAACAAGGAGGGGGCGTTGTCGGTGGCCCGTATCCTCGTCTATAACACGAACTGCACGCATGTAATAGCACTGTCCTTTATTGACAAGAAGAAGAAGTTACTTAAGGTAGTCCAGGTGTTGTGGTACGACCTCGTCTGTAATACTCCACGTTAACCTCACTGCTGGTGAAGTGCAAGTCCCGCTACGTACGCTACTCTGGTCGCTAGGTACTGACTGTGAGCTGGAGGCTGAGCTAACTGCGAGTGCGACTGCCATTGGGCTGGGACTGATGATTCGGCTCGTTGACTCACTGGATGACTGGCTGACTGGGTGTAAACTGACTGGGTTCTCCGTCCGCGGCGGCGATCTAAATACTGGCGGTCGAGAGGGCGTTGCCGGCGCGTTCCTTGCGCTTTCTGCTAGGCTATCTTGCTCCGGCGTGTATTGTCAATGTTCTCACAACGTCTTTGCCGCTCAGAGTGCTGGCTCCAGCTTATGCTGGCACATTCCTCCATTCCTCTTGCGCCGCCCCCCCCCCCCCCCCCATCCGTAAATGCCGGACCGGTATCGTGAAGTGAGGCTGCGAACGAGAACTCGGGGAAGGCAGTGCGGTGGACGTAGACACGAGCAGGGAGCCGTGACTGTTGAGCACGGCTTACTCCCGACCGTACCCGCCACCTAGCTTGCGAGGCGACAGGGACGTCCTACGGAGAACGGCTGCCAGGGCACACGTGCAGGTCTGCGGGCGTGTGCTGGGGCAATGGCGGCGACGTCGGGGCAGGTCGCAGGAGTCGGCGAGCAGGGGCGTTGCGGCCAGGGCGCATCGTCCATCCGCTCCTGGTCGCCTGCTCGGGTGCCCTGGTGGCACCGCCGGGGGGCTGTGAATCTGGAGGAAGAAGAGCAGCGGAATCACGGGACAAATTACTTACCCGAATTTCGTTCTGGTGGCGGCGCTGCAGACCATCGGGACCTGCAATAAAATACACAGAAGAACCAATGCGTCCCTGGATTACGTCTCATTCCCAGCGCCCAAGGTTAGCATAAACCCAGAAAAGAACAAGATCGCGCGGCGCAGAGCGATACTTGCGCTCACGGTACGTTGTTTCCTATTGGCGACCTGTAGGATTAGAATATTTGGCGGGATTCAATTCTGCAACAACCCGCTTTCCAGACCATTGGATTTTTTTTTCTTTGCCTCTTGTGAATGGATACTAGCTGTTAAGTCATCTGGTAGGAAGTCCATTATGTTGGAGGTCACCGAAAATATGAAATTTCAGTTCCGTTGCATGCTACGTCCTTAAACTGTCTGGCCAGGTGTTGGACTTCTGTGTGTGCTCGCGGTACCGCTATCGCAAACAATAAATTGATCAGTCGGTATTTTGATTTTCCAGTTGGGTTTTTGAAGGAGTATATAGCCCCCCTAAGTTTGTTCCCTCAGGTACACCAGGACGAGGACTGAGTGGGAGGAGGAGGAAGGCATTACTACGTGATGGGATAGTAACAACAACGAATACCAGTGCTAACATTCCCATGCAAGACAAGAGTCCAATGTGATGTATTGAGAATCACTAAACACGAAACCATCCAGTCCGTAATATTAGTAGTTGGCTAGATGTCAGAGGTCGCGTCCCGATGTCCACACGCAGATGTCCGGGCGGCCAGAGTGGCGCAGTGCGTCTCAGCGACAGACAGCGCCAGGTCACCAGTCAGCAGCCGGACTCGGCCGGCTGGAGAGAACCACCCGGCCGTGGACGGTGTCCGGGGATGAACAGAGTCCTTGGAATTCCGATGTTATCAATACGTCCAGCGTCAAAGTCACTGACCAGTATTGAATTCTCAAATATCTAAGTAAAAATCTCAGAATACTCACAACACATGGTATCACGGAGACAGCCCAACACGTACTGAGTATTAGTTCGCTGTTCAGCTATCCAGAGGACGCCGCCGCCGGGAACTGGCCCTGCAGCTGCAGCTGCGGCCGAGTGTCGAGTAGCCGCTAGGCTGGAACTTCTCTTTCTACCCACCGCTCGCGAGACCCTTACGCCGGAAATGCCCTTTCGTTCCAGCCACACTACAGCCGCCGCCCGCCCCACGTGCCGAACAGTGTTATATTTATCACTGGACTTACAATTAAGTATTACGATTGCAGATGCAATCTGATGATATTCGACAATCAGCGAAGTACTGGAAAAACATCCTCTCAATGGCTGTGGCTCTGGAAATATCAGTATCTGTATCCTTCTTATGACTGGACATTATTTTCCACGTAAAAGCCTCCATCCCCTTCAAGGCTATCGGTGCCTTGAAATCGCAATCTCCCACGTCAAATCCATATCCTCCCGTATGACCGGACATAGTTTTTTTCTTTGCACATGTTGGAACAATGCCCACAGTAACTTTACACATCAACACAATTTTTTAAGCCTGCCGATCACAGCGAATCTATCAGATACCGGTACTAAGTATAATATTTCGTTAACTGAATGCTGGTGGCACCAAACAATACTCAGCGAAAATCCTCGATGGATGGGCATGCCGCATTTGTTTGTACTTCGAGTGGTACCAGTGTGTCTTAGGAAGAGAAATGTAACCGACTTATAAGCGACCAGCTGTTCAAAATAACGATCGCAACGACCTTATTACTGTCACTCCGCATAAAAAGCGGTCTTGACTTTACAGGCATACAAAAGTATCGCTAACAATACTTATTTTAAAAACTATATATGCCAAGATATGGTACTGCTCCTGAGTGAAATGGTCTTCCCACAAATACCGTGACACTGAATATAGAGGGTGATCGCGGGGTGTGCATTAACTGACTAAAAGTGCGGGTGGACCTTACCTGCTGTGTAAGCTCGTAACAAAATCACACTTGTCACGGAATTTAGAGAGTGATTCGGCTAAGGAACGTGGTATTAAGCCGATATTTGCAACTCTCTCGGAGCGCTGCTAGGTATTTCTCATACAAACAAACAGTATTTGTAACACATTCAATCTCAATGCCATGGTGACAGTGTAACAGAGGTTCTGCGATATATCCTTGGGATTATAGGCGAGGGAGGACGAGGGTTGATTGGGTATGATCACGTCACAGGGTTATTTCGTAAGCGTGATAGCGTTACGGAGATGTTTAACAAACTCAAGTGGCAGACCCTGCAAGAGAGGCGCTCTGCATCGCGGTGTAGCTTGCTCGCCAGGTTTCGAGAGGGTGCGTTTCTGGATGAGGTATCGAATATATTGCTTCCCCCTACTTATACCTCCCGAGGAGATCACGAATGTAAAATTAGAGAGATTAGAGCGCGCACGGAGGCTTTCAGACAGTCGTTTTTCCCGCGAACCATACGCGACTGGAACAGGAAAGGGAGGTAATGACAGTGGCACGTAAAGTGCCCTCCGCCACACACCGTTGGGTGGCTTGCGGAGTATAAATGTAGATGTAGATGTAGATGTACAGTACGTGGTGTGCTCTGTGAGGAATCACTTAGAAAATGCAATGCTATATTGAAGTCATAACAAATGTATAAAATCCTACGATCAATAAACCGGTTTTTCAGATCTATAATTTTATGCTTTCTTATGGATGTGCTGTCTTTAATTTGAAATCAAGTTTCTCCAATCTACCAAACACTTATGTTGGATACTATGGGGATGTCTTTTAATGATACAGCAACCGGTCAATCATATTCTTGGCACTCTCATATTGTGCCCTCCCCTACCTACAGCTTCGTCCATGTGATAGTTGGAATGTAAGTCGGAACTGAGTGGAAGACAGGGAGCACTATATCCACCACATTCTGCATCCCATGGAGAAACAGGTTGAGCCAAGTTAATGCGGTAGGAGTGTGTTTTGACCACCCAGTGGAAAGAGGAACATCCTGTCGTAGCTGCGCCAACCGTGTACAAGGTGTAAGGCCAGCGCCAAACGAAGCCTTCTCCTGCAACCCGAAGTAGTAGAAAACACTGTACGAGCAATTATGGTGGTGTTTCTTATCAGGAAAATTAGGAAGACTTCGCATCATAAGGGAACTGGAAGGGGGACGACGATTTTGCTACTGCTTTGCGGTGCATTTCAAAACTACATACAGGTACCGCAGTCCGAAGGAGTTCTGCGTCTCTTAGGGTGCATCCGTGTCTGTCAACTGAACATCCTCTCGCTGCTCGTTATTCTGTACCATCTAGCAGAGAAAGTCCCAGACATGGCGTATTGTGGATCCGCATCCCAACATCGCTCCGGATATAATGCGCAGTGGATACACACTCCAACACTTAACTCAGGTCCAGTCTGGGTAATGGGAGCCATCCGCAACATATGCACAGACACAGACATACAGAAAACAGAGCAAATGAACATAGAAGCACCTGGAACTAGAGAAACAGTCATTTTCAATCAACAGCAATAAGACGGCTGGAATAGAACATTTAACATGGATGACCACCAAATGTAGAGTAATAAACACATATACATCCGATCACGGGCGCAGGTGTGAACCCAAAGTCATTGGCAACCTCATTGCTGATATTTATAAAGTCCTCTTAGCTAAAGTGTGTTCAATTACCAGGAACTGCAGTATACAACTACATAATGGAATGTGCGTTTGACCCTGTGCACGGTTGTTTGTGTGTTTCAGACCCTAACAGACAGTATTTACAATGTGCTTATCTGTACTCTCCACCAATCGCAACCATGCAGTGTCAACTATCAGATTCCGTACTGAACAGTTGCTGCATGGTTTTTTAACAACATTACGCTGTATATCTACTGACGTAATAGTGATACAAGCAAGTAGAATGCTGTCTTTGATACTTTACTGAAAAAGAGAACCATCTCCCTCTAAACTGACGTGGGTCTGCATTTAAGGATGACACACATAAAAAAAGTTTTGTATCACCATGTTTCAGAGAGTTCCGGAACCTGTACAGAAAATTGCAATACGGATCAACATAAACGTCGTTTCCGCCCTTTTTATTGCTCAGGAAAACCACACATTGCATGTTGTACCACCATACAGCGAGACCTTCAGAGGTGGTGGTCCAGTTTGTTGTACACAACGGTATCTCTAATACGCAGTGCCACGTCCTCTTGCACTGATGCATGCTTGTATTCGTCGTGGCATACCATCCACAAGTTCATCAAGGCACTATTGGTCGAATCCTCAGGGGCCATTCGGTGCAGGCATGTGCGACTGGGTTCATGTCTGGAGAACATGCTGGCCACCCTGTTCGAGAGATGTCGTTATCCTGAAGGATATCATTCACAAGATGTGCTCGATGAGGGCGCGAGTTGTCGTCCATGAAGACGAATGCCTCGCCAATATGCTGCCGAAATGGTTGCACTATCGGTCGGAGCATGGCATTCCCGTGTCGTACAGCCATTACGGCGCCTTCTGTGACCACCAGCGCCGTGCGTCGGCCCCGCATAATGTCGTCCCAAAACAGCAGGGAACCTCCACCTTGCTGCACTCGCTGGCCAGTGTGTCTTAAGGCGTTAAGCCTGACCGAGTTGCCTTCAAACATGTCACCGACGATTGTTAGGTTGAAGGCATAGGCGACACTCATCGGTGAAGAGAACGTGATGGCAATACTGAGCGGTCCATTCGGCATGTTGTTGGGTTTGTACCGCGCTGCATGGTGTCGTGGTTGCAAAGATGGATCTCGCCATGTACGTCGGGAGTGAAGTTGTGCATCACGCACCCTATTGCGCACAGTTTGAGTCGTAACACGACGACCCGTGGCTGCACGAATACCATTATTCAACAAGGTGGCGTCGCTGTCGGGGTTCCTCCGAGCCTTAATGCGTAGGTAGCGGCCATCCACTGCAGTAGTAGCCCTTGTGCGCCCTGAGCGAGGCATGACATCAACAATTCCTGTCTGTCTTTATCTCCTCCATGTCCGAACAACATCGCTTTGATTCACTCGGAGACGCCTGGACACTTCCCTTGTTGAGAGCCCTTCCTGGCATCCTGGCACAAAGTAACAATGCGGACGCGACGAACCGCGGTATTGACCGTCTAGGCATGGTTGAACTACAGGCAACACGAGCCGTGTACCTCCTTCGTGGTGGAATTACTGCAGCTGATCGGCTGGCGGACCCCCTCCGTGTAATAGGCGCTGCTCATGCATGGTTGTTTACATCTTTGGGAGGGGGGGGGGGGTTAGTGACATCTCTGAACAGTCAAAGGGACTGAGTCTGTGATACAATATCCACAGTCAACGTATATATTCAGTAGTTCTGGGAACATGGTGATGAAAACTTTTTTTGATGAGTGTAGAAAGTAGATGGATTGATGGGTTGAGAGGGGTTGTAACGAGGTATGATTTAATGATAGAGTGATGATGTGTTCTGGAGAGAGGGAGATGTTGCTGCTGGTCATTTATCACGCATTTAACCATTTTCGTCCTTTATCCCTTGGGGTGCATCAGTTGTGTGGTATAGCTTGCGATCAACTCGTATACAATTGCGTGTTCTTTGTGTGACTTCCACGGGCAATCGTTAACAGGAAACGTCACCATATGAGTCGCCAGAGGACTTCGAATGCATGTGTGATGAATCATGTCCATCGATGGAAAACCTATTTCAACATCTTCCTTCAGATGAACTACGCGAAGTACTCCATCCCTCTGCCGCATTTGGGCATAAATCGAGTCTTCAGTTTCGTAACTACGATGATTCTAACTTAGTGGCAGGAGTTTGTGAGGTACTGTGAGCCCTGTGTATACATTTGCTTGACCGTTGTGCTGTATACAGGATTAGTGCAGCATGGTGTGTAATTTCACATGTCAAAGACTGGTGCTGTGCATTTGTCTGTTTCCTTGTAAGACCCATTTGCAGTTGCTGACGATCATTTAAAGGACTGATATGAGCATAGCATGATTTCTGAACTGTAATCGGATGTGAACAGTGGACGCTATACACCTCCAGACAGCTATATTGTGCGAGTATCACAAAGAGTCTATGGTCTTCTTTGGAGTAGAGGGACGTAATTTTATCATCTTAAAGTCTGTCACTGTAGTGAGTGGGATAGAAAAGTTCCAGAGTGGTCTATTGCACAGTTGATGGAAGTGAAATGCTTCCAACTCAGTCCATCTGGCATTCCATCATTTATAAACCAGACGTTTCTTCTTAACAATCTGTTACATGATCAGAACATTCTGATATCTACTATAGTCCAATAAGCAATGCTGACCTCCTCGGCATGCGTGTATCCGGAGACATCTTGTGCAGCTGGATGGGTACTGTGAATATGATTGGTGCAGAACAGTCTTTGCTGAATAAGATTTATGGAGTCAGCTTGCTCTGTTCTTTCATGAGACGTGGAATGTAGCACATGTAGTATGCTTCTACTTCTGGTCAGCTGCAAACTAAATCAGCGACAGAGGTGCAGGGAGGGCTGGTCGAAGAGGATGTGGAGATATCTTTCAATCTCTAACATTATTCTAAGAATGCAAAATGCTATGTGACTCAAATACACAAAGGGAAAGATGGACAGTCGTAATCGTAAATTACGGACTATGATCAAAGTGCTAGAAATTTGTAGGTAACCAAACTGCAGTTGCAGGGTTGAATCCCGCCAAATATTCCAATCCTAGTAGCCGCCAATAGGAAGCAAGGAAATACTATTCCACTGTTCCACACAAAAAGTATCGATTTAATTAATTAGTCTGATAAAGTGAGCGAATATATCCAAGTGATTCGCTGCTGGTACTTTGGTTCAAAAATGGCTCTGAGCACTATGGGACTCAACTGCTGTGGTCATAAGTCCCCTAGAACTTAGAACTACTGAAACCTAACTAACCTAAGGACAGCACACAACACCCAGCCATCACGAGGCAGAGAAAATCCCTGACCCCGCCGGGAATCGAACCCGGGAACCCGGGCGTGGGAAGCGAGAACGCTACCGCACGACCACGAGATGCGGGCTATACCCTACTTTGTTCAGGACGGAGGTGGGGCTAGTGTGACACATGACAGATGCTACCTACTTCTTCCCAAATGCCTTTGTTCCATTCACTACAAGTTCACACAGCAGTGGAAATATGAGAGGAGGGATGTACCGACTACCAACGCCAGGTCTGCATAAACGGTTAGGAGACCGGTGAGGGGGATGGAATGGAGGATGGATGGATGGATGGGGGTGGGGGGGACATCTTTGTGTGTTGTATACGTTGGGTCACACAACACAAACAGGGAGCAACCACTTGAGAGAGAGATGGAGAGAGAGGGAGAACATGTGTTTCAACAGGAATTTGTCAGGCATCGAATATCCAAAGGTTGCCACGGTCGTTCGATAATTATTGCGACGTCCAGTGTGCGCGGGGCACGGGTTGGCCGGCACGCGGCTTTTAACAGTGTCATTATGGGCTGTGGGCTATGTTGACGGCGTTCCTTCTCCAATCGCAATAAAAAAAGCGCCACAATTGTTTATTTATTACAGACTACCGTCTCAACCTCAAAATGTTTAAATAAACTATTCCCTACACTGCAGTCAATTTCCGCACCAATTCTTTAAATAAATAAATACATAAACTATAATTCAAACTGTGAATTGTATCCCGTAAATTGTTTAGATGAACAATATTCCATGCATTGCCTTGTCTATCAGAAATTGTTCAAACCATATTCTATACACAACAATCGATTTCCCGTCGAAGTCTTTAAGTAAATAAATAAACTAAATTCCACACATCGCCTTGTATCCAATAAATTGTTTGAATAAACAGTATTTCACAGACTGCCTTGTGCACCATAAATTCTCGAAACAGTATTCCATACACTGCAATCGATTGCCCGCCAAATATCCGGTCGAGTGCATCTTCTTCCCGCCAATTTCCAGGAGGGGGAGGGGAGGGGGGGTGCTGTTGGGTTGCGAAGAGGGGGAGGCGTTAATTACTTTAACGGTTTAATTAATTAGCCTACCAAATTGTTAGAGTTTGGTTGGGGGGGGGGGCTATTGGAGTAGGTGGGGCCCTCAGATTTGCTGGTATTGGCGAGGGTATCTCACAGAGAGGTGGGACAGGAGGATGCGTCGGCAGACGGATAGGCTTTCCCGGATGGACAGATTATCCCCAGGGGGTCGCAGACCATTTAGCAGAATAATAGGTTAAGAGGAAGGGAAGGGGTTACATAAATCAATCAGCAGTCAATTTAATTAATTTGCATATCGGTCTGACATCAAAAGTGGCGCGGAACAATAGGTTAAGGATCTGTGAATCAAAAGAGAACACAATGTTAATGGCTGACACGGAGCAGAAGAATAGGTGTGTCCTTAAAAAAAAAATGCTTACCCCTGATGTAGGCAACCCGCACTAAGGTATTGTGTGCACCCCTTTCTGACGCATACGTGGCAAGGTGAGCTGGACACCCCGCAGCAGCTCTGGCCTGGCGTCAGATGGCCGGTGTAGTCGTCACGTGGACACGAGCTGCCAACTTTAGCTCAGGTGTAGCACTGGCGACCGCGACAGGAACTGAGCCCCGCACATATGGTGCTTCTCGTCTGCTTCGAGGGGACATTTTGTGGGGGTGAGGAACAGGAAAAGGTAAAACACGTCGGTACTGCTGTATGAATTTAAATCCCCTGTACTCGAGCAATAAGAATACATAACGTGAAATCAGGTGCGAAGCTGAAGCGAGGTGTCCTGGCTGGCTGCACCTGATGAGATGAGGAGAATCTGCAGCGATGCTCGTAGAGCTGTCGTCGGTGTCTGTCGTGGTGCCAACTTAAGCAGTGGCACCGTAGCTGTCGATAGCGCAGGACATGTTGCCAGGGTTGTTTCGGGAAGCCATTACACATCCTCTGTACAATCGCAATTTCCTCGGAAACGATTTCCATACGTTTGAAGCCCTGAAGAACGACATTCGTGGCCGTCGATTTATTGCAGACGAAGAGGTACACGCCTGGATGCAATAGTCATTTTGCAGTCAAACGCAAACATTTTCGCACGAAGGCATTGACAGTCTTGTCGCACAGTGAGACAACTGTATTAGCAGTTACGGGGAGTACTTTTGAAATAATAGTTACTTTTTCCCCATCTGCCTCGTTTGTCATTTCTCTGCCCCCTATATTATCCCTGGTCCAGTTATGTTTCTTCTCCTAGTCTGTTGTTGTGGATCGTATTAATGTGACTTGTGCTTACTTCTTTCAGTTTAGTATCGAGGGAGGGGACTGTCAGCGTAACCCTTGCAGTTCTTTCCTAGAATGCAGGAAAATAAAATTATTTTTTTCAGGTTTGCCTGAAGCATGTAGCTACATTTACTGTATTTCCTATATGACTGGTGCTGCATACGATAAAATATTGTACGGAGAGAAGAAATTCCAAACAAACTGGAGATAGTAATGGAAATGTATCTTGACAGACGATGTCCTCGTATGAGGAGACAGGTCATTATTATAGAATCCGGCATGCATAAGATTCAGGGATATTTTCAAATGCTATCAAATAATCTGTAATAAGTAGCAAGAGAACAACACGTTTCACTGCTATAGCAAGAATGCAGTGGAAAAACTAAGCTGCCCAAGCACTAACAACGTACAGTGCTATTTTGCTAATATTCGTGAACTGTTACTTGCCCTCATTTAAGAAATCGCATTAAAATATGAGGGAAGTGAAGGTTAAGAGAGTGTGGTGCACCATTCGTTGCTTCGAGTCGTCTTCTGTTACACTGAGGTGACAAAAGTAGTGGGACAGCTCGTGACACAGTGTCGGGTCTTCTTTTGCCCGGCGTAGTGCGGCAGTTGGATGTGGCCTGGACTCTACAAGTGGCTGGGGTGTGCCGAAATGTTCAGGCCTGCTTGTGGAAGTGTTACCAGTGCCCGACTTTGTGACCCGGCCGAAGTGGCCGTGCGGTTAAAGGCGCTGCAGTCTGGAACCGCAGGACCGCTACGGTCGCAGGTTCGAATCCTGCCTCGGGCATGGATGTTTGTGATGTCCTTAGGTTAGTTAGGTTTAACTAGTTCTAAGTTCTAGGGGACTAATGACCTCAGCAGTTGAGTCCCATAGTGCTCAGAGCCATTTGAACCGACTTTGTGCGCGAACTGACCTCTAGATTATGTCCTATAAATGTACGACGGGATTCATTTTGCGTGATGTGGGTGGCTAACTCATTCACTGGAGTTCTCCAGAATATTCTTCAAACCAATCGCGAACACTTCTAGCCCTGTGAGGTAGCGCGTTGTGATGCGTAAGAACTGCATCGTTGTTCGGGAACGTCAAGTCGACCAATGGCTGCAGACTGTCTCAGTTCGTTCAGCTGGACCAGAGCACTCAGTCCATTCCGTGTGGACACAGCCCACACCAGTCTGGAGCTGCCACCAGCTTGTGCAGCGCCTTGTTGACAACTTGGGTCCGTCACTTTGCGGGCTCTGGCCCATACTCGAACCCCGCCGTCACGTCTTACTACCAGTTGAAATCGGCACTCACCTGACTAGTCGGCTAGTGTCCAGCCCATACGGCCACGAGCCCAGGGGACGCGCTGCAGGCGACGTCGCGCCCTTAGCAAAGGCATTCGCGTCGGTCGTCTGCTGCCATAGGCCATTAGCGCCAGATTTTGCCGCACTATCCTAACGGTTGCGCTTCGTCCACGAGACTCAGAGGGCCACAGACACGGGTTCCCAGGTAGATGCCGTGTTCCTTGACTTCCGCAAGGCGTTCCATACAGTTCCCACAGTCGTTTAAGGAACAAAGTAAGAGCTTATGGACTATCAGACTAATTGTGTGATTGGATTGAAGAGTTCCTAGATAACAGAACGCAGCATGTCATTCTCAATGGAGAGAAGTCTTCCGAAGTAAGAGTGATTTCAGGTGTGCCGCAGGGGAGTGTCTTAGGACCGTTGCTATTCACAATATACATAAATGACCTTGTGGATGACATCGAAAGTTCACTGAGGCTTTTTGCGGATGATGCTGTGGTGTATCGAGAGGTTGTAACAATGAAAAATTGTACTGAAATGCAGGAGGATCTGGAGCGAATTGACGCATGGTGCAGGGAATGGCAATTGAATCTCAATGTAGACAATTGTAATGTGCTGCGAATACATAGAAAGAAAGAGCCCTTATCGTTTAGCTACAAAAGAGCAGGTCAGCAACTGGAAGCAGTTAATTCCATAAATTATCTGGGACTAGCCATTTAGGAGTGATTTAAAATGGAATGATCATATAAAGATGATCGTCGGTAAAGCAGATGCCAGACTGAGATTCATTGGAAGAATCCTAAGGAAATGCAATCCGAAAACAAAGGAAGTAGGTTACAGTACGCTTGTTCGCCCACTGCTTGAATGCTGCTCAGCAGTGTGTGATCCGTAACAGATAGGGTTGATAGAGGAGATAGAGAAGATCCAACGGAGAGCAGCGCGCTTCGTTACAGGATCATATAGTAATCTCGAAAGCGTTACGGAGATGATAAATAATCTCCAGTGGAAGACTCTGCAGGAGAGACGCTCAGTAGCTCGGTACGGGCTTTTGTTGAAGTTTCGAGAACATACCTTCATCGAGGAGTCAAGCAGTATATTGCTCCCTCCTACGTATATATCGCGAAGAGACCATGATGATAAAATCAGAGAGATTAGAGCCCACACAGAGGCATCCTTCTTTCCACGAACAATACGAGACTGGAAAAGAAGGCAGAACCGATAGAGGTACTCAAGGTACCCTCCGCCACACACTGTCAGGTGGCTTGCGGAGTATGGATGTAGATGTAGATATCCCACGTTGATTTCTGCGATTATTTCGCGCATTGTTGCTTGTCTGCTAGCATTGACGCCGGCCGCAGTGGCCATGCGGCTCTAGGCGCTACAGTCTGGAACCGCGCGGCCGCTACGGTCGCAGGTTCGAATCCTGCCTCGGGCATGGATGTGTGTGATGTCGTTAGGTTTAGGTAGTTCTAAGTTCTAGGGGACTGATGACCAAAGAAGCTAAGTGCCATAGTGCTCAGAGCCATTTGAACCATTTGTTAGCATTGACAACTCTACGCAAACGCCTCTGCTGGCGGTCGTTAAATGGAGGCCGTCGGCCACTGCGTCGTCCATGGTGAGAAGTGTGTCTGAAATGTGCTATTCTCGGCACACTCTTGAAAATGGCTCTGAGCACTATGGGACGTAGAACTACTTAAACCTAACTAACCTAAGGACATCACACACATCCATGCCCGAGGCACGATTCGAACCTCCGACTGTAGCAGCAGTGTGGTTCCGGACTGAAGCGCTTAGAACCGCTCGGCCACAGCGGCCGGCGGCACACTCTTGACTCTGTGGATGTCGGAATGTTGAATTCCGTGGCGATTTCCGAAATGGAATGTCCCGTGCTTCGAAATCCGACTACTATTTCGCGTACAGAGTCTGTTAATTGCCGTAGTGCGACCATAACGAAATCGGAAACTTTTTCGCACGGATCTCCTTATTACAAATTACAGCTGCGCCAATGCACTGCCCTTTTATACCTGGTGCACGTGATACTAGCGCTGTCGGTATATGTGCACATCGCTGTAGCACGAGTTTTGTCACCTCAGGCTAGGCGCAAATTGAGACGCGTGTAGCACGTGTGACGTTGACACGGCACTACAGGGCGACACGCACGTGCCGCACGGGTCGCGCGGGTGCAGCGCATATTGCGACGCGTACACCAAACTTCGCACGCGCCGACTGGCGACGCTCTGCGCTGACAGAACCGAAGCGCGCGCGCGCAACCTGTAATCTTCCTCAAACCATTTTACAGAAACTATTCACTGAAAATATTTGATTTTTGCCTTACTTCTAGCGTTATATGACAGCTTCGTGGCGAAGTGCCCATGATCTCGCTAATGACCATTCTTATTGTGACGTACACAATTTACTAAGACACTATGCAAAACTCAAAAAGTTTTTAACGAAAATTAGGGGTCGCTGTGATTTTGCGTTTGGTGCGTATTACACCATATGTCGCTCCGTATGAAATTTAGCTAACATGTTGAGTTTCTGTTTACACTTGGGAGGAGGTCTCTATTTGCCTCCGATCTAGAGAAAATGGATCCCATGTAGCGCGCTCACTTCCGATCTCACGCCCGCGAGAATGAAATACTCGCAACCTCTCTCATATCTCCTAAACCGCTCGAGACATCGAAACGAAAGTTTGGCAAATGATAGCACACAAGCAGGAGAGTGTTTTCCCAATTCTTAAACACACGGAACTTTCTTATCTATGGCGATATATCAGTACATATACTTCCCTTTTTATTTACTTCACTCCAGTGAGTGTAACTTTTTGAGAGTTATCGACAGCTACCGAAACAAGAGCTTCCTAGTATGAAAATAAACATGAAATTTCTTCTTTCATGTTACTGCAAACTGACTCTATGAGGTTTTTCGTAAGCTATTGAGCTCTGTGATTGCCAATTACTTGTTTAATGAAGCACTCCGTTTCGGAATTCTGGCTCAATAGCTGCTGTGAGATGAGTTTGGCAAATTACACTGTGACAAAGGAAGTACAATTAAACCAGTCACCAAGAGTAATGTGGCCGTTCCTCACAAACGGTGATGCTTCTGCGAATGAGAAAAGGTTAACAACTCACACAAAAATAGATTGTCAATTCTGTTGGTGGAATCCCCGTAACCCATCGTATTTTTATCACTGAGCGACTGTAATGAAAACTTACCAAAGGATTTTATTCGTTCTCTTGATATGAGCAGTATTAAAATAATGACGAGCGTTCCTTCAGGCGGAATTGTAGGCACATGCCAGATACTGGTTACTCACCTACGGCTTGCCAAACTGACAATGTGTGATCGCGAATGAAATAATTGTTATTGAGAAAAATAAACAATTGATCTGGTGAGTGTATTGTCAGCAGCGGAGGATAATGCGCGCGACAGGAATACACAAGCTAGCCATGTTTGCTTTGTGAGTTGGAGTTCGAAAACATTGTCATGAAAGTAGATCTGCCTTTGTCAGCAGTACATTTCATGAAATTAAATATATCTAATCATAACACTCTTTTAGGATATTCCTACTTTCGTAATAATACCGACCATTTTCTTCATTTGTGTAGCCAGTTTTATAATTAGATTATTAATGCCGATAGTTGTTGCATGCAACAATTGAAATGTTTTTTCTCATCACGGCGAACCAATTAAAACATTGTTTTTTGTGACTGCTTTTCGACTATTTCTAGCTTGCAGTGGAAGTGTGATGAAGTACAGTGTGTCGTATTACATTATTACATCTATATCCAAGAAATCACAGTGCGACTTCTATACTTCAGATCTTGGACGGTTTTTACGAGGAGCACAAAGGGATCACACCTGAGGAGATTATCCCTTTCTAAATTTTTGTATCAGATCGTACAGATACACCAGCATACTAGCCAGCGAGAAGATAACCTTGTTTTACTTTCCTGCCTTGCTTCTTAATCACATGATTTTATAATATTCCTTGCTTCCTTATTCACTACCCTCTGTCCCCTTTTTGCGATCTGAAAACATCGCTGAGGTATATGATAAAATTCTAGCTGAAGATTGCATTTTTCTTGACAGAAGAAAAACAAGACAAAACAAAACTATACAGATATAAATAACAGAAAAGTATAATTTACTAACGAAGAAAGTTGGAGCTTTTAAATGGCGAAAAACGAAACAGTACCCAGATGCAATAAAATTTAGTACACAGTAAGGCAAAATTTATTATATGGGGGCAATACTACCACTGCTCATATGCACCGTTCTGATTTGGGCAATATGGCCGTGCTACTTTTCCGCTGCCCGCCTCAAATTTCCCACGGTGCTAGTGAAGCACGCACGACGCGCAGCGCGCGGCGCGAGAAAACTGTGCCTCAACCACAACGCCGCGCGACCTGGCGCAGGCGCGCGTCGCGTCCCAGTCGCGTCGCGTCGCTATTTGCGCGGTCCCGTTTGAACCTGCGAAGTCACAAAAATGCGCGCCTAGCAGTGTATTCTGTCGCGACAGCCGCGCTCACCGCCTCTTAGGTGCTGGGCAACAGACTGCTGTAATACAACGGGCGCTGCCTCCGCCTTTGCAGACCTGGGCCTGGTGCTGGGCTGCAAGATCTACGTGCGCGAGCTGGCGCGCGCCAACCGGGCGGGGGCCGGCGGCGCGGAGGCGCAGCTGCAGGAGGGCGACGTGCTGCTCAAGATCAACAACCACAGCACGGACGGCATGACGCTCAAGGAGGCGCGCAAGCTCATCGACGCCAGCAAGGACAAGCTGAGCCTGGTGGTGCGCCGCGAGCCGCGCGCCGCCGCCGCCGCCTCCGCCGGACCCGGCGCCGCCCCCGCCGCCTGCTTCGACCACGCCGCCCTCACCAAAGGTCAGCTTTTTTTCTGTTTTTATGCTATCGAAGACTTTTACAAATAGCTGGTCAATGGCATATCGATTCTGCACAAATTCCATTTCTTTCATCTATAACCTCTCTTAAATACGCTGTGTGATCAAAAGTATATGGGCACCTGGCTGTAAATGACTTACAATTTCGTAGCCCCCTGTATCATTAATGCTGGAATTCAGTATGGTGATGGCCCACCCTTAGCCTTGATGACAGCTTCCACTCTCGCAGGCATACGTTCAATCAGGTGCTGGAAGGTTTCGTGAGGAATGGGATTCTTCACGCAGTGCTGCGCTGAGGACAAGTATCGACGTCGGTGAGCCCTGGCACGAAGTCGGCGCTCCAAAACATCCCAGACGTGCTCTATAGGAATCGGGTCAGGACTCTGTGCAGGCCAGTCATTACACGGATGTTGTTGTTGTGTTACCACTCCGCTGTAGACCCGCACACCGTGCATTATGAACAGGTGCTCGATCGTGTTGAAAGATGCAGTCTCCATCCCCGACTTAAAACGAGCGAAGCAAGAAGGTGCTTAAAACATCAGTATAGGTCTGTGCAGCGATAGCGCCACGCAAAACAACAAGTGGTGGAAGCCTCCTACACGACCACACCGTAACACCACGAATTGTACTGATCGCACTACACATGCTGCAACGGCCTTGCCGCAGTGGATACACCGGTTCCCGTCAGATCACCGAAGTTAAGCGCTGTTGCGCGTGGCCGGCATTTGGACGGGTGACCATCGGGGCCTCCATCCGCTCTTGCCACTTTTCGGGGTGCACCCAGCCTCGTGATGCCAATTGAGGAGCTACTCGACCGAATAGTAGCGACTCCGATCAAAGAAGACTATCACAACGACCGGGAGACCGGTGTGCTGACCACACGCCCCTCCTATCCACATCCTCACCTAAGGATGACACGGCGGTCGGATGGTCCCGATGGGCCACTTACGGCCTGAAGACGGAGTGCTTTACTACATATGCTGGCAGATGACATTCATCGGGCATTCGCCATACCCACACCCTGTCACCGGATCGCCACATTGTGTACCGTGATTCGTCACTCCACGCAGCATTTTTCCAATGTTCAGTCGTCCAATGTTTACGCTCCTAACACCAAGCGAGGCTTCCTTTGGCATTTACCGGCGTGATGTGTGGCTTATGAGCAGCCGCTCGACCATGAAATCCAAGTTTTCTCACCTCCCGCCTAACTGTCATAGTACTTGCAGTGGATCCTGATGCACTTCGGAATTCCTGTGTGATGGTCTGGATAGATGTCTGCCTATTACACATTACGACCCTCTTCAACTGTCAGCAGTCTTTGTCAGTCAACAGACGAGGTCGGCCTGTACGCTTTTGTGCTGTACGTGTCCCTTCACGTTTCCACTTCACAATCACATCGGAAACAGTGGAGCTAGGGATGTTTAGAAGTGTGGAAATCTCGCGTACAGACGTATGACACAAGTGACACCCAATCACGTGATCACGTTCGAAGTCCGTGAGTTCCGCGGAGCGCCCCATTCTGCTCTCTCATGATGTCTAATGACTACTGAGGTTGCTGATGTGGAGTACCTGGCAGTAGGTGGCAGCACAATGGACCTAATGTGAAAAACTTATGTTTTTGGGGATGTCCGGATACTTTTGACCACATAGTGTGTGGTTAGAACCTTATCCAGAAAAGTGTTGCAGAAGATTTATAGGCTGTGCTAATTATTGAGATACGTCTGTAATTCCTGCATTCTTGTTCATTGCCTTGTTATTAACTGGTACTATTACCGCTTCTTTCCACTCAGCCGGCACTTGCTCCTCGTTCCAACTGCTGGCCACGAGTTTGTCTATTTGTCTCGCACGTGCATCTCCTCCGTTTAGTAGGTCAGTTGCTACTCCAACTCTCCCAGGAACTTGGTAGCTTTTTAATATTTTGATTGCGTCGACTGTCTCTTTCATTGTCGGCTCTGGAACTACAATCTGATGTTTATAGCTTGCTCGATTTCTAAACTTCCATCTTCAACATTTATAGTCCTCCAAATATTCCTTCCAAATTTCCACATGTTCTCTTCAAAACCATATTTCCATTTTTATCTTTAATGTCGTACATTCATCGTATATATCCTTTTATGAGAAACCCTATCTGACCTGTAAAAATCACTTGTCCCTGCAGTTTTATCCGCTTCTGATCTTTTAATTACACTCTTCGTATGTTCTCCCTTTTCCGTCCGAGAAGACTTTTGAATTCACTAGTAGCACATTCATATGCTTCCTTGTATCCAGTGGCCCTAAACGTGGAAGTTGTCTTGCATCGTTCCAAACTCAAATCTCATTTGTAGCTTAGTGGCAAATACCCGTGCCATGTCGCTATCTTTCAATTTGTTTACCTGCATATTCCATTCTTTTTACGCACTTTACTACCGTTGGCCTTTGCAGTCCACGCCTGACGGGCCACTTGCGCGTTTGCAGCTGATATAAGGCTACAGATAACCCGTCTGCATTGCTCAAGGTGGATGAGAGGAGGCGAGCACGTCCCTGGTTATTTAACATCGAGCCTCTGGAATATTCTGCCAGGGTTCATCTCAATCTCCCGTTATTGCGATTTGAGAATTGTGACTGCAAGATGAACAGTATTATAAATATTGAGGAGATGTCATCTGATGGTCTGTTAAAAAGAACTAGGTACTCACTGCAAAGACGAGCCCAATATTCACTCCAGACATGACGACGACTGTGGACACACACCTACTTCAACAGGTACGGCGTACAACAAACTGTAACATGTACACTACTGGCCATTAAAATTGCTACACCAGGAAGATGACGTGCTACAGACGCGAGATTTAACCGACAGGAAGAAGATGCTGTGATATGCAAATGATTAGCTTTTCAGAGCATTCACACAAGGTTGGCGCCGGTGGCAACACCTACAACGTGCTGACATGAGGAAAGTTTCCAACCGATTTCTCATACACAAACAGCAGTTGACCGGCGTTGCCTGGTGAAGTGTTGTTGTGATGCCTCGTGTAAGCAAGAGAAATGCGTACCGTCACGTTTCCGACTTTGATAAAGGTCGGATTGTAGCCTATCGCGATTGCGGTTTATCGTATCGCGAGATTGCTGCTCGCGTTGGCCAAGATCCAATGACTGTTAGCAGAATATGGAATCTGTGGGCTCAGGAGGGTAATACGGAACGCCGTGCTGGATCCCAACGGCCTCGTATCACTAGCAGTCGAGGTGACAGGCATCTTATCTGCATGGCTGTAACGGATAGTGCAGCCACGTCTCGATCCCTGAGTCAACAGATGGGGACATTTGCAAGACAACAACCATCTGCACGAACACTTCGACGACGTTTGCAGCAGCACGGACTATCAGCTCTGAGACCATGGCTGCGGTTACCATTGACGCTGCATCACAGACAGGAGCGCCTGCGATGGTGTACTCAACGACGAACCTGGGTGCACGAATGGCAAAACGTCATTTTTTCGGATGAATCCAGATTCTGTTTACAGCATCATGATGGTCGCGTCCGTGTTTGGCGACATCGTGGTGAACGTACGGTGGAAGC
The DNA here is from genome assembly GCF_021461395.2 of Schistocerca americana. NCBI lineage: Eukaryota > Metazoa > Arthropoda > Insecta > Orthoptera > Acrididae > Schistocerca > Schistocerca americana. The sequence continues at coordinate 25,827,066 of NC_060119.1, read as the reverse complement.
GTGTATGCGTCAGGGCCATACTGGCGTATCACCCGGCGTGATGGTATGGGGTGCCACTGGTTACACGTCTCGGTCACCTCTTGTTCGCATTGACTGCCCTCTGAACAGTGGACGTTACATTTCAGATGTGTTACGACCCGTGGCTCTACCCTTCATTCGATCCCTGCGAAACCCTACATTTCAGCAGGATAATGCACGACCACATGTTGCAGGCCCTGCACGGGCCTTTCTGGATACAGAAAATGTTCGACTGCTGACCTGGCCAGCACATCCTCCAGATCTCTCACCAATTGAAAACGTCTGGTGAATGGTGGCCGAGCATCTGGCTCGTCACAATACGCCACTCACTACTCTTGATGAACTGTGGTATCGTGTTGAAGCTGCATGGGCATCTGTACCTGTACACGCCATCCAAGCTCTGTTTGACTCAGTGCCCAGGCGTATCAAGGCCGTTATTACGGCCAGAGGTGGTTGTTCTGGGTACTGATTTCTCAGGATCTATGCACCCAAATTTCGTGAATATGTAATCACATGTCAGTTCTAGTATAATATATTTGTCCAATCAATACCCGTTTATCATCTACATTTCTTCTTGGGGTAGCAATTTTAATGCCAGAAGTGTAATATGCCGATACAGTGTTGTACTTCTCGTTAAGGTAGGGCTCGGGTCACATTTGAGCTCAATTAGAGAGCTGGCCCTGGGAGCTCTGCCTCTCAGGACGTGCGCTCCACCCTGCCGAGTGGGCGACACGCCGTAACAGCTGTCCTGCAAAGTACGCCAGAGAGCGGAACATAGCAGCGGAGGTACTGGCCGAAGTAAACATGTGAGGGTGGGTCTCGGGTCTGAGCCGATGCTGCACGCGACCACGACAGGGAGAGGTCCCAGGTTCGAATCGCAGGCCACGCGCCGTGTTAGTTTGCCAGGAAGTTTCATATTTCCGCTGCACAGGACAGCGCCGACTCGTATCCACACATTCGCGGTAATCTCGCAGACAGTTTGCCTGCGGGCCCGAGGCTCCCGCTCTTCCTTTGCTTCTGTTACCGCACCCTCTCAGGCGTCCCTGTCTTGGCTCCTGACTGGGTTACGCGCTGTACACTATGTATGGACAAAACTGTTCTTTTCAGAGACTGGATCAGGACTGGTCACTCACTGGAATGAACTAGTTCTTTTTCTCGAGTCACCACTCAGCATTCACTCACAAAAATAAGTAAAAGAAATTTAATTCAAGTCACTAAACCTGAATTTTATCTGTTTTGGTCCTATTTTGAAAGAACATATGAAGAGGAGCAATAATTTTGTGTTAGGTCCACAGTAATTTTCAGATACAAAAGTTTTAAATTTGGTCTGCTGCTAAAGTTATAAATGTTACAACAAAATCCTAAATATTTTCTATCAAGTGAAAAAATTTTTTGAATGAAGACTGATTCTTGTTATATTTTGATATTTTTATAGGAAAAAACACAATATAAGAATTATAATTACTGTAGTTGAAGTGTACCTGTAGTTATCACTTACAGTCAGTTCCTTTATGGGAACATTTCCATAAAGTAAAAATTAATCAGTATTGTTATTTATAAATAAAATTGGACCCATTTTAGATGATGCGAGTCTCTTTCTCTATTTGTCCCGCTTTTGAAAATATTCTTTCACAGGCCACTCATGTTGTTGTGATACATAATGCAGTTGATGCAGCGCCGGCCACAGCAATTTTCATGTTTCCCATCAGTGTAAGGCATTGCTGTTTCTAGGCAAATTTCCTTCTACTAAATATTTCTCCAGTTCGACAACTGCCGCACTTTCTGTCGTGAATTGCTTTTACTTGACTAATAGTTCCATTGAACTCATTGAACAATACCACAGTGCTTGCCTGTGTGTCATCTTCAGGCAGGGCTCTTCCACCACTTACCATTTTTGAGGGAGTGCACCTATGGAGCTCCTGGAAGGCAGCATGTGATTTATCTGGCACATTTTATTCAACTGCTGTTAATGGTTTCATGACGTCATCAATCTTTTCGAGCTACTTCAGTCATTTCTGTGACACTGTGAAAGAGAGACGTTTACTTCTACTGTTGGATGGTCACCTTAGTCATTTAGATCCCACAGTAATTGAAAAAGCAAGGAATGAGAGAATTGCAATCGTGAAGCTGCCGGCACGTACAACTGACCAGCTGTGTGGATCTTGTGTGTAAAGTATGGCCAGATGCTTTGAAACCTAAATACATAATATCAGGCTTCAAGAACACAGGAATCTGCCCCTATGACAGGTCACGGTATCCTGTTCATCGACTGGATCCTGAAAAATTACACAAAACTTGAAAAAATCCACAAATATCAGTGAGCCAAACGTCAGCATTTGGGAAGAGAACACCCAGTTGTCTTGCTCTGATGGCGGCGACTTTAAGGCTAGTGGTTCTGAAAAAATTATTGTAGCCCCTGTTTTCAGCAGTGAATCATCAGCAAGTTTTGAAAATTTACTCTTTCAGAGAATAAAAAAAAAAAACAACAACTGAGAAACCTGTGACCAAGCGTAGTCGCATCAACCCAATGCCACAAGTACCGTATTTATTCGAACCTAAGCCGCACCTGAAAAGTGAGACTCGAAATCAAGGAAAAACAAATTTGAGACTCGAAATTCAAGAGGGAGAGAAAAGTTTTAGGCCGCACCTCCAAAGCGAAACAAAGTTGGTCCATTGTAATGTGACTCACAATTTAGGTCGAATGAATGACGATACAGCTTAGCAGTTAAGCTTTACCAGGTAGCCATTGCTATGCGTCAGGCGCTCCGTTCGTATTTATATGGGTACCCTTCCTTTTTCACGTGCTTCGTCCGGTTTGAATCGATTGCTTATGTTTCTTTGATCTGGTAAGTGCCGTTCTCTTCGCTATAGGTGTCTACGTCACTCTAAGCTGAAAATGCATTACTGTACTGTGTCATGCATTGTTTGTCGCATTCTGATAATGTGTGTTTACGACCTGTCGCCGCTCGCGGCATGTCTTGATTGTTGTGTGCGCGCTACCGCCGCTTACAATAAAGAGAGAGAGAGGAATTGTCTCATTAGCGAAACAATGGCAAGAGACTGCTATTTGTTGTTACTTACACTGCTGCTTTCTTTGATAATGATCAACGAGAACCAAATAATAGACTGCGTATGATAGAAGATGTTCTGAACGAGAGTTTAGCTAAAATTTTTCTCCGATTGAAAGTCTTTGCAGACGCCTCTTTTGTACATTACATTCTCCACAGAAATTAGTCATCTTAGATTTAAAAATCTAGTCAATTGCCGTGCTTCATTTCTGGCTGTATCACTATTAGGCCTAAGAATAATACGAATATAAACATGACATGATATGTGTATTCTTCCGCGTTTGCTGTTGTCTCACACTAGTTTCGTAGTTTATTAGGCAGACAGGGTTTAAATGAAATAGCAGCAAACACGAAAGAATACATGGCAAAATGTTTATATTCGTATTATTCTTATGGCGAAGAGAATACTGCATGTGATTCACAATTCATAAAAAGTTCCTATTAGCAGCCATCCCTTCTCACAGGTAGGAAAAAATTCAGAACGTAGAGTTGGCCATATTGTCAAACATCACAAACAGTCTTGCCAGTCGGATTTTCTCAATACATTGAAATGCTGCTACATTTGAAGATTAACAATACGAAATTTGTATTTACTTCGTTGGATAATGTATGAAAATACAGTGGTCGAAACTCGGGGCGAAGAAAAAAGCTCGTCTTCCACCTTATTTTTAAAAATTATTTACTGACGCAGAGGTTTTGACGCCAGTATTTATCTTTGTGCCAGCAAAGCATGCCTGTGTAGCTCTACATATATTCGAAGACAGAAGTTAGTTGTGGCGGCACCAACCAACATTTTTCAGAACTACCGCTTACTTTGCACTCGATTCTAAGCCGTAGGCTGTTTTTTGGATTGCAAAAACCGGAAAAAAAGTGCAGCTTAGATTCGAGTAAATACGGTAATAACTTCAGAAGAATACAGGAAACTCATTGCTGAATAAGATAAGCCTCCAAACAACAAAGGATTAGGAAACTTCCTGGCAGATTAAAACTGTGTGCAGGAGAGATTCTGTAAAGTTTGGAAGGTAAGAGATGAGATACTGGCAGAAGTGAAGCTGTGAGGACGGGGCGTGAGTCGTGCTTGGGTAGCTCAGTTAGTAGAGCACTTGCCCAAAAAAGGCAAAGGTCCCGAGTTCGAGTCTCGGTCCGGTACACAGTTTTAATCCGCCAGGAAGTTTCATATCAGCGCACAGTCTGCTGCAGAGTGAAAATCTCATTCTGGAAACAAAGGATTAGGCCTAAGCCAAAAGCAGAAGACTAGAAAAGTTATGCCTACAGCCAAAACTACTGCAAATGCACAAAAGAGTAGGCCTAAGGAGACTGGTTCATATTCCGACATCTCTTTGAAGAGTGATGACAACCTTGGTTATGTCGATCTGTTAAAAGAATCCACACCAGATCCTGTTGTAATGACTAATCCAGCACATGTAGCTGAAGGAGATTATATTTTGGATAAATTTCAAGGAGGGAGGAGAAATTCTTACAGCTATAGGTACGTGTGCACCATTCAAAAAATATTAGAAAATGATCTTGAAGTAATGGCTCTAGAGTCTGTAGACAAGGACAAAAAAAAGTTTTTTTTCTCTGATTAATAAGAGTGATGTGATAGGGAAATTGCCAATTCCTCATGTTGCTGCTGGTTTTGGAAATGTCAGATGAGGAATCTGTTTTGTGTTTAATGGTCCTGTTGGTGTTCATGAAAAAAAAATAAGACAGTGGTTCTCTTTTGTGCATTTGTTATTTTTGCATCAGTGACAATATATGAAGTATAATTGTAAACAGTTTCTACTCATTGTAGCTTAACTTAATAATGTTGAAAATAGAAGAAACAAATAAAGAAGTTTTTGTAGTTGAACCAGCGTTTATTTCATGCCATAAATATTCTTAAAAAATCTGTGAAAGAAAACTCCCAGTTACACATAAGTATCATTTTTTGTGTGCTCTATCTCATTTTTAAGACCTCAGTCTCCTATCTTCATTGTACTTAGGAATATCTCATGTGCATCATATTTTGAACCAGTCGTTTCATATTTAAGATTTTCAGTCCAAAAAAATGATACAGTGTTTTATTTATTTTTTGTTTAGATTTGTAGCTCTAAAGAATCAAACACAGTGCCATTTTAAAGCAGCTAACATTGTCTTTCATATACATTTTTTTCCTTTCGGGTATTCTTTTTCTTTAAAAAATGAAAACACATTTTGTATCATATTTAGGACACCGTACCCGACTATAAATGTAAGAATTTCTGGTATATAAAACATTAGGCTGCACAGAACGGGGGTGGGGGAAGACTAAATGCTGGCAGAGAAGAACTACACATCAGCAAGCAGTGGAAGTGAAGCGTTCTGTGGTGTGTCGATGTGTATCGAGTGTCTCAGCCGCAACACTGCCTCTAATCGAGTGCAGTGGCAGCGGGCGTGTGAACCTGTAAACTGTGCAGTCAGCCCATCTCTCTACCCAGTGTCATGTTGAGCAGATATGACCTACTTTAGCAGAATGTGATCATGATGTGTTTCTTGATTGAGTAGCGAAAATAAAAGAAGGGCTGTGAAGAAGGTAAAAAAAACAGAAACAATAGATGTTGAAAGAAGTTTGAGATCTAAACAGGCTGCTAATAGAGTAACTCTTGAGGGTTTCCATTATGTTGATTTAATTTTTGTTTCTCCTATTTTTATCTGCTGGATTTAAAGGGATGGGATGAAAAATTGTCAATGTAAAAAATATCTGTCTATATAAAATTAAATGCATGTGTACTTGTGTGTGTGTGTGTGTGTGTGTGTGTGTGTGAGTGAGTGAGTGAGAGAGAGAGAGAGAGAGAGAGAGAGAGAGAGAGAGAGAGAGTGATCTGCCTCTCTGTGCCAAGAATTTTGTGCCACTGGAGCAGCATTATTGCTACATCATACTGAAATATGTGAATGCCAGGACAGAAGCTGTGCTGGTGCACACGTGTTTCATTACATATGATGAAGCATGCATCTTAGCTAGAACCTCTGAAAGAGTAGCGTTAATTTGGTTGTTTGAGTTGTGAAATGTAAAATAAAAAGGGAAGTAACAGTGTGAAGAAGCCCAGTGTCATAATTTTGTCACAGGAACATATATCCATGGGAAATATACAAAATAATAACCATTGTCAGTCTCCCAGTGATTTCACTAACATAAAATCTGCTTAAACTGTCACTTGTTCTGAGTGTTGGCAACTGAGACCTGTTTCTCATTTCCAGAGTCTCACAGCAGTGGAAACTACCTCGACGGCCTGAGCGGTCCCAACTACTCGTCGCAGAACCTGTACGTGCAGCCCCCCACACGCCACCATCACCACCACCAGCAGCAGCCACCTCCAGCACCGCCCCATCAGCCCGGCTCAGTGGAGGACAAGAGCAACCTGCTGCCACGCGGTCGGTCACGGGGACCACTGCTCGATGTCTCGCTCAGCCAGCTGGACAGGCCGGCCACCCCTGTGGGGGCGTCGACAGGGGCGGGGGTGACCGGAGTCGAAGGCGGTGGCAGCCACGGCCGGAGCCGCAGCGGGCTAGACGAGCCTCCGCCCCCGCAGCCGCCACTGCCGCACGACCTCCTCGGACCTCCCCGTCCGCCACCTCCACGTCCTGAAGGTGGGTTCTCCCCATTTCTAGATTTGCAATAAATTTGTGATGTGTTAAACATTGTTTCTGCATACATAGTATGTCTCAGAATATTTTCAGTGAAAATATTACTTTTCCAGTCTCTTTTGTGCACACTTTGGAGTTTCGAATAGTATGAACTTTCTTCTGTCCACACACAATATTTTAGTTTTGCCCTGTAGTCTCCTTCTCTCTAGTAACCTTGCAATATTTATAATTTTTTACTGTTTCTTTGTTTCATTTCTGTTCATCATGGTCCGTCCGTCTGTTTATTTCCATGCGATTTCTTTCCTACTTTTTGCAATGCATGCTTTGTATCTCTCTGTCACCACTGTCCCCATGATACAGAAATTTTGAGATGTCGTGCCTTCTGAACAAGCTCTAGGTACTTTAATGCCCTAGGAGATTAACGGATATACCTCCCACCTACCCCTATCCTCTTGTGTTGCCCAGTCATAACCTTTCCTCTAAATCAGAAACTGTAAATTTTAATATTATGTTGTTTAAATCAATATAACACAACAGTAATAATGTGTTTGAAGATGGTGTAGTGAGTAAACTACAAAAAGTATGAACAGAACAACTACAGGAAATTTACACAAAGTATCAGAATTGTGATGAGCCAAGAAACAAGAATTATAATCTGACAAATATAGAATAGTTTCCCTTTCCCTAGCCAAAACCCAGCCTCACATATGGTTCCTGCCTTCTTGCATAGCTCTTGAAATACTCCTGCCTCCCAATCCCAATGGCCTGACCATCAAATTACCCATCTCCAGCTGCAGTCCCTCCTTCCACAATCTCTGTCTGTCCAGATTTTGTCAATCCATAGCACTCACCATCCACATCCCACAAAATCATGCCAAACAGGCCCAAATCTACTTGCAATACCTTCTTTCCATCCATAAAATTCTCCTGCTCTGCAATGCCAAATTCCTACATCCGATCTCTCAGATTGAACCTCTAGCCCTTCAGGAACTAGACAGCATGCACAACGCCATGTAAAAAAACTTTCCAACGTATTGACCTCCTATGACTGCCTTGGACTACCGCTATCCACCACTGTACAAGAACCTCCTTCAGCCCTCCCTACATTCTCTGGTATCCACAAAACCCTACCTTGCAGACCCACTACACTTCCCACAGCTGCAGAAACTCCCTCCTATCACCTTATAGAGTCAAGGACTTAACCAGACCTGAAACAGAGTCATGAACTTGTCTCCCAACAGCCTCAGTCCCACAAACAGGTAAGTTCTTTCCAGAGGCCTTACTCTTTGCCCCACTCCCAAATTCAATAATGTTAGGCTTGTTAAGGACCTCCTCCTCTCTTGCTCCTTGCAGTAGAAACACTTTTTTGCCACGAACTCTACGAATTGTCCCAAAACTAATATTGAACCCTGCCTGACTCAGTTCACTCCTCATCCAACCGTAATCAACCCCACTGCCCCCAAATCATCCCCTGTTAACTTTACCAGGATTTCCTAACCTAGAACCGAGCCTCACCACAATTCCTCAAACTTTCCATGATTTCCTGGCCTCACCATCATTTCCCAAATCCCTCTACATGGAAAGCAGCCTTACATATGCGGGAAGAACCACAATCCAGCACCTAACAACTGATCCCAACCTTATTTTCCTACCTACTGATAACTTCTCCACCACTATGATTGTGAACCACAGGGGTTACCTTTTTAAGGGACTCTGCCAACTGTCAGATACATGCATGAACAAACCCTGCCACAGTGACCCCATTCCAGAAATCTGGGCAGAGCAAACCACATACTTGCCTAACACTGCATGCAGTATATTACATCTTCTCTCTATGAGTCTGAAGAAGTACTATTAAATATTAATCAATCTTTTTCATACGTAGTACAACATATTGGTAAAATTTCAAATCAATGACTTCAGTACTTTTGAAGACAAGTTTTTACCTAAAGCACATAATAACCGTGCTGGCATTGTGAAACTGAGTTAGGGACTGTGACATATTTACCAATAGTATCAACTGAAACTACAACCAGAGGACCGGTTTATATAATCTAATTTTCTCGAATTTTCTTTTTTTTCATTACCACAGTTTTCTGACGTAATTAGAAGTACTTTGGAAAATTATTATTTCCTTGTGTTTTGGTTGTGTGAGTGTATTGAAGAGACGGAGAGAGTGAATGGAGGACAAAAATAAAGTGTCAGTGCGATATTTTATAAAACTGTGTATATGTATGTTTGAGAAAGTTGTGCAATAGAGGAATTTGTGACATATGTCCGAGTGAGCTCGATTTTGTGAAAGGCGAGTTTCGGAACTGCGAAATTTCTAGTCTAAATTACTTGTGGTAATCATAATGGCTGACATTAAAAATACCGCAAGTATAGAAGTGACTGAGATGACCCCCTCCTCCTCCACTGCCTCCTGACACTCCAGCCAGCAGCACTGTTCAGTCATCACCACATCCCCGCATGCTCCCACTGGCAGCAAAGCATTTTCCCCCATTCCTACCTTGCTATTTTTCCCCCTCCTCAACCCATGCCTCCTCTTTCCCGCATCACCTGCCCCACCATATTACTGTTCATGCAGACGTGGTTACAGTCAGGCTACTACAGCACCTGGAGATAGTGCCCATGTGTGTGTGAGTTGTTCTTGTATGAATGTTTGTGAGTTACCTATTTTGGAAGAAGGACCTTGTCTGAAAGCTTAATATTTTAGCAGTCTTTTTCATTGTACCTGTTTGTGGCCAAGTGCCTCCTCAGTGTAGTGAGTAGCTGCTATTCTTTCCATATTGGTGTTACTGCCTCCAGGACTTTCCGTTGTTTGAATTCACAAGTATATGGGCATAGTACAGGTTGTTGGCCATGGCCTTTGATGAAAGGACCATCCCAGCATTACCCTGAAATGATTTAGGGAAACCTAAAGCGAGATGATCGGGCAGAACAATCTCATCCTCCTGAGTATGAGGTTAACTTCTTAATAACTGCACTGCCCCATTTGATAAGTCCCTCTTGTTCAGTGTTCTTTGATGTGAACACAGTTTTTGTCTTCATTGCTACACACATTGGCTGCACACTCTGGTGGCTCTGCTGCTGTGCCGCTTGCATTATGTCAAGTCCCTAAGGGAACCTAACTGCAGGCCTGTAAACATGCCTCTAACCCCATGCATGTCTTCATGTCCTCCCCTTAGTCCACCTAAAAAACTGAGTAAGCATCCTCCATGATGAGTGAGATTTTGAACCCAGGAGAATCACAAGACATTACTATAATTCACTGCATATTCCGACATGTAATTTTTGTGCAAAAGCATTGCAGAATGTCATAACGTGACAAGGTGTTGTAGTTATCCTCTTTCACTGTTAACCACTGCTCTGAATCCTCTAAGTAATCTTTGATTGTGAAGTATGCATTATTTATGAAGAACTATTTAGCTACCTTTTTAAACAGATGTATTTTAATAGTAATTTTCATTTCATTAGGCAGTTTATGATACACTTTTATAGCTGATAGAAAATGCTGTTTTCAGTTTTTTGTTTGGTTTTGCATAGCAAACTAAGGTCCAAACTGGGTCTTGTTCCACAGCTATGTACAAAACTATTAGTGAAATACTTAGTTATGTTTTCTGTGGTATGCACAACAGACTGACAGGTATATTCACTTGGTATAGTATGGGTCTCCAGGCCCAACTGCTACTTCTAGTTATATTCTATATATGTTAAAAACTGCATCCATGTTTTGTGCCTTTGATCACCAGAAAAGAATACCATAGCTAAGAACTGAGTGTACATGGCAATATTGTGTCACCACCTTACACTGGCTATTACAGACTGATGACAGAAATCTAAAAGCGAAACATATTGATGCTTTTTGCCAGCATCTTAGTGTGGTCATTCCACATTAATTGACAATCAATATTCATCCTTAAATACTTTGTGTGTGATACACAGTACAGAAATTTGTCGACTATGCATAATGTAACAGAATTGTGCTCCCTCTTTATATTAAATGTTGATTTGTCACATACTGCACAGTCATAAACATCCTAGAGAGTTTCATTTGCTTTTTCTAACAAGAGTTCTAATTATTTATCAGTGACAGTGGTTTTGGTGACATTAACAAAGAAAACATTTTCTCTTTGCCTCTGGAAAGTTATTGATATACAGGGCTATTACAAATGATTGAAGCGATTTCATAAATTCACTGTAGCTCCATTCATTGACATATGGTCACGACACGCTACAGATATGTAGAAAAACTCATAAAGTTTTGTTCGGCTGAAGCCGCACTTCAGGTTTCTGCCGCCAGAGCGCTCGAGAGCGCAGTGAGACAAAATGGCGACAGGAGCCGAGAAAGCGTATGTCGTGCTTGAAATGCACTCACATCAGTCAGTCATAACAGTGCAATGACACTTCAGGACAAAGTTCAACAAAGATCCACCAACTGCTAACTCCATTCAGCGATGGTATGCACAGTTTAAAGCTTCTGGATGCCTCTGTAAGGGGAAATCAACGGGTCGGCCTGCAGTGAGTGAAGAAACGGTTGAATGCGTGTGGGCAAGTTTCACACGTAGCCCGCGGAAGTCGACGAATAAAGCAAGCAGGGAGCTAAACGTACCACAGCCGACGGTTTGGAAAATCTTACGGAAAAGGCTAAAGCAGAAGCCTTACCGTTTACAATTGCTACAAGCCCTGACACCCGATGACAAAGTCAAATGCTTTGAATTTTCGGCGCAGTTGCAAGAGCTCGTGGAAGAGGATGCATTCAGTGTGAAACTTGTTTTCAGTGATGAAGCAACATTTTTTCTTAATGGTGAAGTGAACAGACACAATGTGCGAATCTGGGTGGTAGAGAATCCTCACGCATTCGTGCAGCAAATTTGCAATTCACCAAAAGTTAACGTGTTTTGTGCAATCTCACGGTTTAAAGTTTACGGCCCGTTTTTCCTCTGCGAAAAAAACGTTACAGGACACGTGTATCTGGACAGGCTGGAAATTTGGCTCATGCCACAACTGGAGACTGACAGCGCCGACTTCATCTTTCAACAGGATGGTGCTCCACTGCACTTCCATCATGATGTTCGGCATTTCTTAAACAGGGAATTGGAAAACCGATGGATCGGTCGTGGTGGAGATCAAGATCAGCAATTCATGTCATGGCCTCCACGTTCTCCTGACTTAACCCCATGCGATTTCTTTCTGTGGGGTTATGTGAAAGATTCAGTGTTTAAACTTCCTCTACCAAGAAACATGCCAGAACTGCGAGCTCGCATCAACGATGCTTTCGAACTCATTGATGGGGACATGCTGCTCCGAGTGTGGGAGGAACTTGATTATTGGCTTGATGTCTGCCGAATCACTAAAGGGGCACATATCGAACATTTGTGAATGCCTAAAAAAACTTTTTGAGTTTTTGTATGTGTGTGCAAAGCATTGTGAAAATATCTCAAATAGTAAAGTTATTGTAGAGCTGTGAAATCGCTTTAATCATTTTTAATAACCCTGTATATTCAGAATAGAATTGGACCCAATACACTTTCCTGAGGAACACATATGTTTGTATGTTACTTGTCTGACAATTGAATCGTTCATACATCTAGTGTTGTTTGTAACAAAAAACAAATTTTGCAGGAAACCAAAAACACTGTTTTACTCTTATTTGTTGTGATGCAGACAAACGTCATTCTGAATATTGTTGTAACAGTTATTGCACAATTGATTATTTATCTTTGAAAAAGTAGCACTATTTTAATTTCCCTGTAGGACCAGTGTGATCTCTGTGCATTTGCAATGTTGTAGTGCTGAAAGGGTGTGGTTTTTGTGTTAGTTATTTCAGAAGCAGAAAGCTTATTGTGATAAAATATAGCAACTCAGGCTGGAACACATAATGTTAATTGCAATATAAATCTGTACAAGCAACAGCAAAAGATGCTGAAAAATTTAACACTGTTACTATTGCAATTACACAGAACATGTACATTCAGCATTACATTTTGAGTTCTCAGTCAACAGCCAGCCAGATATGCAAATTCACTATTCACTTTGTAATTTTCAGCTGGGGTACTCTGACACATGTCAAATAAGTCTTCCTTCTTGGCAAAAAGCTCATACGAGATAGAGAAAACTGAAATGTTAGCTGGCATCAGATTTCTTTTCTCAGTGCCTCACAGCTTCTGTACAATGTTTTGACAAAGCCCATGGTTGCAGGATGGTATGACTTTTTCATTCCTGTAGTGTAGTACGGTCATCAGATGAAATTTGTAGCAAGACATACTGAGCTATTTTGAATGAGCTGCTATGCAACCTTTGGTCTAGTGTGCTAATATCCCTGAAATGCTATGGATCTATCTTGGAGACAAGGAAACCATTGTTTCTGGCATTGTCAGTGACTTGAATACAGTTGCTGGGTGATTGATCCACATGAAACTATTGTTTATTTCTGTCTATAGTGGCCAAGTCCATATCACGTTGTAGGGAACTATAGCTTGTAATGAGGAATTTCTGGACTACAGAGAGTGAAATATTTACAGATGATCAGATTTTAGAAAGGAGAAATTATCTGTCAGTTGTTGTTCACCCCAATGCAATGGTCATACCAGACTATCAGATTCCACCTCCCACCGTCCTGGATCGAATTGAAGTGTGTAAAGAAGGTACTTCAGAATGCATGAAGAGATCTCTACCAAGCCTCTCCTGGCAATGCTTTTATGCCAAAAACACGTGAAAGCAGGAGGTAGTTCATAATACTTTTCCTGTGAAAGGATATACACTTCACAGATGCTCACATCTGAACTTAAATAACAACTAACTTCTACACTTGGAGTTGTAGCATTTTTGCTTTGGTCTGTCATGGTCCAGGATTCTGAGAGGCCTTTTGGAATGCTTTATTTTTTTGTCTTTGAGGGGGAAATTGCTTTTTAATTTGTTGATCAAAATTTGCACTTACATAGGATCTGTCAACAAAAACGTGCATTACGAATTCCTAAAGACAGGTGATATATAAGTGAACAATGGCAAAGAGACAAACTCTCTTCTGTTGTTTGTCTCTTTGCATCAGCCATCTCATTACATTAGAAAGCCAAAAATTTTATCTGCTTGTCATAGTCAAGTGCATAAAATCTCCAAAATAGTTGCACCTTATCATTTGCTGGCAAATCTCCACATGAAAGTTGACAGTCACAAATTCTCTCCTAGAAAAGAATGAAATTCCATTCCTAATGTTTTGGACATCTCTCAGAATCTGCAGTATTTAGGCCTACATTTGAATGAAAATGGTATAAAAAATAGGAATTATGTTAAAAAAATTCCAGTTTTGACTAAGTGTTACACTACTATATTAGGACTCTGTAAATATTTACTATATATAGATTATGGCTACTTGAATTGTGTTGCATTTTTTCTTTATGCATTGCATTTACAACCTTGTACTTCTCACTCTGTCACCTGAGAATTTCTTGGGAAAGGTCCATTTCTCCTAGATATCCCTCAGTACCTTGTGTTATTGTACTTCCATTTGCAAAAGTGAATTTTAGTTTTCCTTCCTTTATTCAAGCACATTTAAGCTTTACTTGTGAATACAACATTTGGTGCATCATCCACAGCGCCTTCACTTACAACATTGTTCACTGCGAGAAAGAATTCTGTGGATCAACAATGTTACTAAAAATAATGTGAGGTGGAATCAATTTTACCAGCAGATGCACGGTCACAGTGTTGATCAGGCAAGTGATTCAGTTGTTTTACCAAAAATTTATCAGACATGTGAACTCTCTCTGCCTTTTGCTCCCTATTGTTCAGGAGGGACTGGGACCACTTGGTTGGGGGAAAAAAACATCACTGTGCTTGTGTTGCTTTAGTTTCTCTCTGCGTAATTTGTGATGAAATAGTTGATGGGCGAATGGCTGAATGTCAATGCCTATTGGGCACAATATTTTGGCAAGCGTTCACATTGCCATCATCAGTTTTGCTGGTTAACTGTCTGCATAGGGACTTGTGCTGCCCTTTTCTTTCTATCCTCTCCTTCCGATCTATGGCTCTCTCCACATTCTGCGCCTTGCATCTCCTCCTCCCGCCGCAATGTTGCTCCAGCGTCCTTTCACACCTGCCCAAGGTACACATTAGTGGCATCACTGCTGTTGCTCCATTGTCCCTGGTGTGTTGTGGTATATCGCCTTTTTCTTAATCGGACTATGTGCGGGATTCAAGGCCAAGCCACTATCGTGACTGATTAGCAATTTCCGTACTTGACTCTTGATAGATTCTAGACATCTGTGTCAGAACCATATTATGTTCATAAACCAATCAGTGTTTTGGCTGCTGCAAGCTGGTGTGCTGTTGGTGTTTTTAGGAATGATCTGACAATATGCTTTATGTTACCTAAGTCTGCCTTGACGCATTGGCAGGATGTCCGACAGATCTGGGATTTGCATAGTCTTAGGTCACTTTGACACTACCGAGCAGTGCCCATGTATTAGCTGCTGAGTGGAGACTGTCTTCACTGAGCATTTCTGGAGCATTCATCCTACTATTCTGGATTATGAACAACAAATGGGATAAACATAATGCCTGCACCTTCTCTGTTTCTGCTCATTGTATAATAGGCCTAAGTGTAAGACATAGGGCTCTCTGAATTTACTGCTCTTCAAATTCCATTACAGACTTCAAAGTACTCTCCCTCAGACACAGTACAATGATTCCGGCATTGAGACTGATGTTCAAAACAGTCTGCCCAAACTCTTTGCCTTTACATATGTCTGCTTGTGCAGATGGATATTAGGTGTGTGTGTGTGTGTGTGTGTGTGTGTGTGTGTGTGTGTGTGTGTGTGTGTGTGTGCGCGCGCGCGAGTGTATACCTGTCCCTGTTTCCCCCTAAGGTAAGTCTTTCCGCTCCCAGGACTGGAATGACTCCTTACCCTCTCCCTTAATAAACCACATCCTTCCTATATATAATCATGTAGATGCACTGTGCTAAATAATGTGTGGTATAGTTTGACTTTAGCTCATACTAAAAATTGAGTCTATCATAGTTCTTAAATACCAGACAACGTGCTGAAAATTTTTGTTTGAGATGTTGTTTCCATTAGATGTATTCTGAGACATTTGTGTAATAAATGTAGCAATTAGAAAGCACTTTGTCAGTTAAGATTGATCCCATCATTTCAAGTAAACTCTACATATGGCTGACATTGACCGTATGTTGAAAATTAAAACTTAAAATTGATAACTTAAAATTGATGTTCGTAAGTTACCTTTATGTTAAAGTATCAGTGGCATTTAAATGCCATTCCATATCTATGGTCTGTTACCAGCTAGAAGTTGACAGTGTACAGCGATGTCTTTCTGTTACAGACTATTACAGCAGTAGACGACAGTTGTACGATGATGATCCACTGCTGCAGAGATCGAAACAGCCGATGTGAGTAACCAGAAAATAGCATATATTGTAAATTATGACTTGTATATTGCACACAACAGCATTTCAGATGCTGATATATTTTTATTTAATCATTTATTACTGTAAAAGCTCCATTAATTCTTATTTTAAATCTCTGGAATAATACAGACCTGATCCTCGGTTCATCACATTCCAAAAGGAAGGTTCTGTTGGCATTCGATTGACTGGAGGCAATGAGGTGGGAATCTTCGTGACAGCAGTCCAGCCTGGGAGCCCCGCCTCTCTCCAAGGCCTGCAGCCTGGTGACAAGATCCTAAAGGTAACATTTGTGTGTACACATGTAGTTTAACTTTCATATATAGGTGTCCCAAAAAGAAGGTATCAGGTAAATCACTTTTTATGTATAGTCCGTCTTCTGTAATGCACCCAGTCAGATTGTATAATGCTGATGAGAAAAGATCTTAAGGTTGGTTGTGCAATTGTTTATCTACTGTTTCTCATACAGTACCACACATATAAAATGAACATTTTACTACTACATCTCGGAGCAGTTAATAAAGTCGACAGCAGTAAGTCATGAGAACTTGTGCACAGCCATGGTTTTGCAACCCTTTCAGTCCTATTGTACTAATAGTTTGACATTGTGGACAGTAGTGTGTGGGACTACAGTGTTGTGAAACAATAACACTTGTTATGGATAATATGAATCAATATTTGGGGTGAATTGCTGGCATCAGTTTGTTGAGCGGTGTAACAGTGCATTTTGCTTTATCAATTGTATTTCTCTTCTACAGGCATCCTTTCAGGGTAGACCATTTTATGCCATAAAAATGATTAGCATTGTTTTTTCCATAGTTGCACAAATCTCAAATTTCTTCTCTGTCAAAAATCTCGGGTGATATTTTATCATTGCAAATATTATACTTAAAAATACATTCTAGTCGGGTAAGAATCAGTAGCTACTGACACTTGTGAACTACTGTGAACTCTCTTGGTAATTGTATTGCAGAAATTTAGCATGTGGCGCATAATCTTATGCGCAGAAGTATGACTAAACTGCAGAAAACTTGCTGTCTCATTAACTCTGACCTGTCGCGTCACCAAAATCATATTTCTCTTGTCAGTGGTTGAGATTTTAACCAGTTATAAACATTTACCTGGTAGGCCATTCTTCTCATTTTGTGTTGAAAGCCAGCCATGAATTTTAGTCAGAGGCTCACCTAATGACCAGAGAAAGTGGTTAACTACTCTCTGTTCTTTCCCTGTGCACGCAAGCAGATTGCATGTGTTTATAATCACAGCAGTGAGCAAACTACAAACTAATATGACTGAGATAGAGCTTCAATAGCATCATCACTGTAATACCAACCCTAAGTATAAGTCAGTAATGCTGCCATGTGTTGTGTGTGAGTGCATCCCCCCCCCCAAAGTCCAGAAGTCCAGATAATTTTGTAATTTTCTTGTATTTGTTATAATGAAAATTATTATGTCCAATGGATGTTGACATTGTTGTTTTAATTTGTTTTATAGAATTAAAAACGAAAGAAATCATTTTCAAATAACATCATATAACATCCAGAATTTCTAAGTTTTTGAGAAACAAAAATGTACTCAAATTTTCATTTTTCTGTTTATGTTTCTTCTAATACCTTCAATATTCCATTGTATAGGTGAACGACATGGACATGAAGGGCATTACACGGGAAGAGGCCGTTCTGTTCTTGCTAAGCTTGCAGGATCAGATAGACCTAATTGTACAGTACCGCAAAGATGAGTACGAGCAAATCGTTGCAAGCCAGCGAGGAGACTCGTTCCATATCAAGTGAGTTCCATGTGTGATTTGTTTTTTATGCTGACTTAACAACAGCATTGAAATGCTAATATAAACATAATATATTGATCATTATTGTAGTTGTTGAACTCCAATACAGTTTTTTCCCATATGGAGAATACCCTACACAAAAATGTAAAATTACCCACAAACAGAATGGCCCACCACTATTTATTTTCATGAGGCAATATTCCAGTACTGCTGATATATAAATTTAAGTGTGGAAAAAAAACTAAGCTTTTAAAAATCTTAGTCCATTTGTCTTATCAAGGGGAAGAGAGAGAGAGGTCTGAGAAGGCTGATATAGAGGGATAGGTGACTGATCCCAGTATGAGAGGCAAAGAAGGAACTGAAAGTGGAAGAAACATTTCAAAATCATTGTACATATGTTTGTATACAGAAAAGTAACCAAGCAATGAATTTTACATTTGTTGTCTTCAATTCTTCTTGTTTTACCTTCATCACTGATCTGTTGTACTATGGATCATAAGAAACTATAAATTTGCTAATCTCTCTCTTCTTGTTCTCCTTGTAGAATATCTTCATTTTTCACTGAGGTTGTTTCTTCTGACGAAGTGTCCTCATGACTTTTTGTGGGTGTCTTAATTTGAAACACTTCATTCTCACTGTCAGTTCATTTTGTGGTCACTTTTATCTTTGTGACATTGGTAAAAATTTAATTAAAACAATGGAAACAATAAATTGGAATACAACAATATTATGAAAAGAGTAGATTGTTACTCGCTGTAAAGGTGACATGTAGAGTTGCAGACAGGTGCAACGAAAAAGACTGTTACACATCAAGCTTTCAA
This sequence comes from Schistocerca americana, assembly GCF_021461395.2. Taxonomy (NCBI): domain Eukaryota; kingdom Metazoa; phylum Arthropoda; class Insecta; order Orthoptera; family Acrididae; genus Schistocerca; species Schistocerca americana. The sequence continues at coordinate 25,808,343 of NC_060119.1, read as the reverse complement.
CTCTGCTCCAGAGAAGCCGGAGATAGCAGTCATGTTTTTGTGTGAGGTGTGCTTTTCCTTTTTTTTCTTTTCTGAAGATAGCTTTGGCCGAAACCTCAATGTCTAACAGTCTTTTTCGTTGTGCCTGTCTGCTTGAATTTTGTGTGTATGCTTGTGTTTGTTTGTGTGTCTATCGACGTGCCAGCGCTTTCATTTGGTAAGTCACATCACCTTTGTATTTAGGTATATTGTAATACTCCCATAGAATTTCAGTCTTCTCTTGCATATAATGTCTGTTATCTTCTCTGATTGTCTGTACAGGTCTTCATTCTTCCTTTTCCTCTGCAAACCATTTTTTACTTTTTCTTGTCCTAAAATCTTTCCTAATTTTTATTTCTTTTTTCTATCTTTCCTTCCTTGTTCAGTAGCTTCACTGTTGTGATGTAATGTTTTATTGTCTCTTTGTAGGATGTCTTCTTTTCATCGTACCCATTACATGTTAATTTGTATGCTAATTCCATTGTCCAAGCTCTTTCTATATTTACTTCTGTATTAAGTCTGTCTGGCTGATGTAGATATTCATTCATTCATTGTGTGCCTTTAATCCCATCATGAATGGGAGCTATTGGGGATGTGGAATGATTCAAGTTATCCATTAACAGGCAGAATCAGCTACTTCTGTAGAAATATACTAACAACAACGTATGGCTAGTGCTTATCTAATCACAATCGTAATTATGGGAATTACTTGTAGATTACTTTATGTATGTGTATTAGGAGAGGAGCAGCTACTGTGAAAAAAATGGACAACTCCTCCTCTTACACTGCCCAGTTTGCTCTCCCTATCCAGTACCTGTACCTTAAACAACACATATGCAGGATGTTTCAGCTGCTGATACACGAGCAGAATCAAAACATGGAACTAACAGTTAAGCAGAATTCATTCACTCCCTAAGATATTTAAATATGTCTCCTTTCTTGGTTTCTTCCAAATCCCTATTCCAGATGCTTCTCTCTGTCACATCAGGATTCTTTCTACTATGTCATCTTTGAGCCATTACATGAAATTAATGTCAGAAAAGCAATAATAGATAAAATAAAATATATGTGATTCCTGTGCGGATGATAAGCTATGAGTATATATTAGCGTAATCAACAATATAACATAGGAATTAGCTTAATTTTTCTAAGTAACACCCTGACAGAGTAGAAGGAGTGAGTCACAAGGAAATTTTTCAGTTTGGACTGGAAAGTCTCAGGATTACTTCTAAGACTGTGTAATTTTTGTGGTAGCTTATTGAAAAGGGGTGCAGCAGAATATTGTACATCTTCCTGCACAAGAGTCAAGGAAGTGTGATCAGAATGCAGTTTGACTATCTGCCTAGTATTAACTGAATGAAAACTGCTAATTATTGGGAACAAGCTGATATTGTTAACAACAAATGACATCAAAGAAACTATATACTGCGAACCCACTGTCAGAATTCACGAAGTCCTGGAATCCTGAGTGAGAAGTTGGTAAACTTACACCACATTTTGCTTAAACTGCCCTTTGTGAATGGGAAGAGTTAACCCAGCATATCCCATATGTCAAAAGTGAACGAAAATAAACTTTTTGTGTTGAACTATCATTTATTGCAGATACTATTCTAATGAGAAATAAATATAGCAGCATTCAGTTTTTGAACAAGTTCGTGGATGTGGGCTTTTCATGACAGTTTACTAAGCTTACTATCTATCTGAACACCTAATAATTTCAGTTGTTCAGACTCATTAATCATATTCTCGTTCTGTGTAATCAAAATGTCAGTTTCGGTAAAATTATGTGTTAGAAGCTGTAAAAACTGAGTCTCAATGTGATTTAGCATCAATTTATTTTCTACAAGCCATGAACGCAGGTCCCGAAATGCATGTGTGATACATTGCCTGTGTTGCACTCAACATCCTTCACTACCATGTAAGTGTTATCGGCAGAGAGATATATTTTAGAATAACTGTTTGCTGTCTGTTCTTAAAGTATGAGAGGAATCAGTTGTGAGATACCTCTTATATTCTATAATGATCTGACTTCTGCAATAATATTGTGTGATCAACACAATCAGACACCTTACTTAAATCAAAGGAGACACCCAGTGTTCGCAACTTTTTGCTTAATCCTACCAGTGTCTCACTGAGAAAAGAGAAAAGAAGTTGTTAAACCTCTTCAGAAACCAAACTGTACATTTTACAGCAAATTATCTGAACTGAAATGATCAGTTATTCTTATACAGCCATTTCAATAACTTTTGCAAACACTGTTGGCATAGAAATAAATCTAAAATTGGCTATGTTATTCCTTTCTCCTTTTTTATAAAGTGGTATCAATATTGGGTTCTTTGCTGAAGGAAAAATTACAAATGTGGCTAACAGTAGGGCTAACACATGCACCACTGTGCTGTAGTATCCTACTAGATACCCCGCCAAACTGATGAGGGTCCTTCGTCTTCGGCGGTTTGATTATTGACTCATTCTCATCCTTATCAGTATCATGGAGCTATGTTTCAGGCAGCAGTCTAGGAATCCATTTTCTAAGAGAGTTGTACAATTCCCTGTAAATACCAAGTTTTTAGTTAATTCAGCTGCTATATTCAGAAAGTGAGTCTTAAATACTTTACATATGTCTGACTCATCAGTAACAAAAACATTTTTATGACATATTGACTTTATATCTTCCACCTTGTGCCATTGGCCACACACTTTCTTCACCATTTTTCTATTTGCATACCACATGACTTTTTTAAACATTGATTGTAATGTGCTACTGCAGCTTGATTGTTACTACCCCTAATATTTTTATATAAATTCTGTTTTGCTCTACATGATATCCTTATACCATGAGCCAACCACCCAAGTTGCCTGTAAGTGCCAGTGCCCTGTTTTTAATCTGCTCACGAAAAGCAGCTTTCGGAGGGAATAAGAAATTTGTTGAAGAAAGCATTGTATTTATCATCTATGTTATCTGCACTATAATCTTCCTGCCACTCTTGTTCTTTAAAAAGTCATGTTGCCACTGGATTAACATTTCTAAATAAAATGTAATTAACATCTGTGCATACACAAATTCCTTTGAGTCTTAAAATGTATGCATCATGGTCTGAAAGGCAAGTTATTCTTTTGGTAACAGAAAGCCTCTCTAGCAACAAAAATGTTGTGTTTTCCTGCACTCTGGTTGGAAAGAATGTGATTCACATCAAATTATATGAATTTAGGAGACCTTCCATCATTTTTTCTGTGGACGATCACTTATGAAATTAATCTTAGTCACCACACAGCACTAATTTTTGGTAATTCTGTGTCTGTTGTGGTCTTTGGTATACTCTTATTTCTCTAAGATGTACAATGATCTGCTGCCTTGTCTGACTTCTCTCTCTCACTCTTGAATGGCTCCAAATTTTTTCCATGAAATTTTAATTTTAGTGGTAGATTTCTTTAATCACTGATGTATAGTGGACTTTGGACTTCTGTTTGCTCCAATTACAAAATTTGATGAGTGTCTGTCTATTAGTTCACCTACATGCTTTTTGAAATCAATAAACACTATTTTACCACATTTCTTTCTCCAAGTCTTTTTACTCTCAGAATGCTTGCGGGATGAAAGAATTTTTCCTCATGAAATACTTTCTTGAAACTCCATGTTATTCACCACTTGTTCTCCCATTTGGTTTCTATTGCTCTACTGTGTTGCACAAGTGAAGTGTCAGGCTGATTCATGTGAAAAAGTGACAGATTACTTTCTTCCACAACTTGAGCTTCATCTCTATCTTTGATTATCTTATCACTGACAGGATGTTAAACTCTAAACAACCTTTCTTCCCACATGCTGAGTCAGAGTTGTGAATATTTATCACATAACTTATAGTATTTAAAATGAAGCATATTGTGTCAGACGGCACATTCAACAACTGGGTGGTCCAGCTGTGTCTTGACTATAGTTTGGCAGTGGCTATTCGTGATCACAGGCAGCTTGCTGGTTGGAATACCCATGTAGAATGTGGCACAGCTGTTGCAGATAAGTTTGTAGATCAGATGGCTGGTTTCACAGGTAGCCCTGCCTTTGATGGGATAGGAGATGCCAATGACAGGATTGGAGCAGGTTGTTCTGGGAGGCTGTAATGGAACAGGTCATGCACCTTGGTCTGTAGTACAAATGTGAACCAAGAGGCAAGGGCTTGGTAGCAGGGGTGGAGTGGGTATGAACAGTGAAATTACATAGGTTGAGTAGGCAGCAGACTTCTACTGTATGACACGTGGGGAGGATAGTGGGAAGGATATTTGTCATTTCAAGGCAGGATGAGAGTAGTTGAAACTCTGGCTGAGAATGTGGTTCATTTGTTCTCTTACAGGTGGTATTGAGTCACAAAAGGAGTGTTTCTTTGTAGCTAGGCAGAGGGTGTCTGGAGGATGGTAATTGACTAGTGAGACAAGGCATGGGAGATCTGTTTCCTGTTTCTGGACAATGTTGTTATTCCATCCCAGACCTTCCATTATATGTGGCACTGACACTGTCTCAGAGTAAGTACTTATGCACCAGAAGATGAACAACCAATATCTGTGAAGTGTTTTCAATTTAATGCTGCATTTCTGGCATCTGTAGACAAATCAATGTGACTGTTCCCTTCACTTGTGTAAGAGCTATTACTTTGTTTTGTCAGAAAAAATGATAAGTGTAGTAATAGAGCAACTTGTCATAAAGCTTCATGTGAAACTTGGAAAAACTGCCAATGTAACTTGAGTTTTACTAAAACAAGTGTACAGTGAAGACTGTTTATTATGTACCCAAGTTTTTGAGCAGTTCAAATGTTTTTTGATAGTTGTGTAATTGTGGTTTCTCACTGGGTTCCTGAAGGTCAAACTATTAATTGTCTGTACTACACTTTGAGGTGCTTGCTAAACTCCATGAGGAAGTAAAAAACACCCTGAGTTGTGAAGGAGAAAGTTACCTTTCCTGCATCAAGATGACACACTGGCTCGTACCACACTGTCTATTAAGAGGCTGCTAGCCTCCCAGTGTCAGACCACCCACCTTATTTGCCTGACCTTGCATTGTGACATTTATCTAGTTGCGTAAGTCAAATCTGTATTAAAAGGAATAAGATTATAGTCCATTGGAGGAGTGAAAGAAAAAGTGGTCCACGTCATCAAGGAGCTCACAGAGGAAGACTTCCAGCACTGTTTCTATCAATGGAAAATTTGCATGGAGCATTTTAGAGAGAAAGGATGGACGTATATAGGGTGACAATAAATAAATATGTAGATTTTTAAAATAAAATGTTTTTCACCTGTAGCCTCATTATTTTACAGCCACCCCTCGTATATAGTTTTCATTAATTCTTTCTCAAAAAAAGAAAAAAAAGGAAAAAAAAAAGAAAAAAACGATCTTCTTCCCTTATACACTAGTCATACATGGAATAATCTCCATCCCTTAGAACGTCCACTGGCACATATACAGCTTAGTCAATTCCTCATCTAAATTGGGTGCACTTGACTTTTCTGTACTTCACAAATTATCCCTGTCACCATAAATAAATTCAAACATTTGTTCAGTAATATTACATAAGCTCCCACTGTCATCAGTGAAATTACTTCTTGTATCCCTATTACTGCCATACTGTAGTTCTTGTTACATTAATTCTTCTTTATTCTCTTCAGTAGCCCACAGTATAAGACACTGCAGTTCTTCTTACACTTACATTTGAATTTTCTCAAAGCACCATAAAATCTTTGGCATAGTTGAGCGCAAAATCCTGTATCCTATTTATATCTCAGACAAGTGATTGAACAACACTCAAATCTTCCCACACCATTTATAAATCCACTGAAGTTAGTTTCGGGTGCTGCAAGCAACAACTGCTTTGTATGTTGGGGTTATTTTCTTTTTTAAACTCAAGATGATTGATTCACTGATCAATTATTTCCTTTATTAATCCAATATTGTCCCAGTCCTTTAATTCACCTGGTTGTCCATACATAAAACACTTGTCACTCATTGTTTGACCAATGTTGTTGTTGTTGTTGTGGTCTTCAGTCCTGAGACTGGTTTGATGCAGCTCTCCATGCTACTCTATCCTGTGCAAGCTTCTTCATCTCCCAGTACTTACTGCAACCTACATCCTTCTGAATCTGCTTAGTGTATTCATCTCTTGGTCTCCCTCTATGATTTTTACCCTCCACACTGCCCTCCAGTACTAAATTGGTGATCCCTTGATGCCTCAAAACATGTCCTACCAACCAATCCCTTTTTTTTTTTTTGTCAAATTGTGCCAAAAACTCCTCCCCAATTCTCTTCAATACCTCCTCATTAGTAATGTGATCTACCCATCTAATCTTCAGCATTCTTCTGTAGCACCACATTTCGAAAGCTTCTATTCTTTTCTTGTCCAAACTAGCTATCATCCATGTTTCACTTCCATACATGGCTACACTCCATACAAATACTTTCAGAAACGACTTCCTGACACTTAAATCTATACTCGATGTTAACAAATTTCTCTTCTTCAGAAACGCTTTCCTTGCCACTGCCAGTCTACATTTTATATCCTCTCTACTTCGAGCATCATCACTTATTTTACTCCCTAAATAGCAAAACTCCTTTACTACTTTAAGTCTCTCATTTCCTAATCTAATTCCCTCAGCATCACCTGACTTAATTCGACTACATTCCATTATTCTCATTTTGCTTTTGTTGATGTTCATCTTATATCCTCCTTTCAAGACACTGTCCATTCCGTTCAACTGCTCTTCCAAGTCCTTTGCTGTCTCTGACAGAATTACAATGTCATCGGCGAACCTCAAAGTTTTTATTTCTTCTCCATGAATTTTAATACCTACTCCGAATTTTTCTTTTGTTTCCTTTATTACTTGCTCAATATACAGGTTGAATAACATCGGGGAGAGGCTACAACCCTGTCTCACTCCCTTCCCAACCACTGCTTCCCTTTCATGCCCCTCGACTCTTATAACTGCCACCTGGTTTCTGTACGAATTGTAAATAGTCTTTCGCTCCCTGTATTTTACCCCTGCCACCTTCAGAATTTGAAAGAGAGTATTCCAGTTAACATTGTCAAAAGCTTTCTCTAAGTCTACAAATGCTAGAAATGTAGGTTTGCCTTTTCTTAATCTTTCTTCTAAGATAAGTCGTAAGGTTAGTATTGCCTCACGTGTTCCAACATTTCTACAGAATCCAAACTGATCTTCCCCGAGGTCGGCGTCTACCAGTTTTTCCATTCGTCTGTAAAGAATTCGCGTTAGTATTTTGCAGCTGTGACTTATTAAACTGATAGTTCGGTAATTGTCACATCTGTCAACACCTGCTTTCTTTGGGATTGAAATTATTATATTCTTCTTGAAGTCTGAGGGTATTTTACCTGTCTCGTACATCTTGCTCACCAGATGGTAGAGTTTTTTCAGGACTGGGTCTCCCAAGGCCGTCAGTAGTTCTAATGGAATGTTGTCGACGCCCGGGGCCTTGTTTCGACTCAGGTCTTTCAGTGCTCTGTCAAACTCTTCATGCAGTATCGTATCTCCCATTTCATCTTCATCTACATCCTCCTCCATTTTCATAATATTGTCCTCAAGTACATCGCCCTTATATAGACCATCTATATACTCCTTCCACCTTTCTGCCTTCCTTTCTTTGCTTAGAACTGGGTTGCCATCTGAGCTCTTGATATTCATACAAGTCGTTCTCCTTTCTCCAAAGGTCTCTTTAATTTTCCTGTAGGCAGTATCTATCTTACCCCTAGTCCTAGTGAGATAAGCCTCTACATCCTTACATTTGTCCTCTAGCCAGCCCTGCTTAGCCATTTTGCACTTCCTGTCGATCTCATTTTTGAGACGTTTGTATACCTTTTTGCCTGCTTCATTTACTGCTTTTTTATATTTTCTCCTTTCATCAATTAAATTCAGTATTTCTTCTGTCACCCAAGGATTTCTAGTATCCCTTGTCTTTTTACCTACTTGATCGTCTGCTGCCTTCACTACTTCATCCTTCAGAGCTTCCCATTCTTCTTCTACTGTATTTCTTTCCCCCATTCCTGTCAATTGTTCCCTTATGGTCTCCCTGAAACTCTCTACAACCTCTGGTTTATTGAGTTTATCCAGGTCCCATCTCCTTAAATTAGCACCTTTTTGTAGTTTCTTCAGTTTTAATCTACAGCTCATAACCAATAGATTGTGGTTGAGTCCACATCTGCCCCTGGAAATGTCTTACAATTTAAAACCTGGTTCCTAAATCTCTGTCTTACCATTATATAATCTATCTGATACCTTTTGGTATCTCCAGGATTCTTCCATGTATACAACCTTCTTTTATGATTCTTGAACCAAGTGTTAGCTATGATTAAGTTATGCTCTGTGCAAAATTCTACCAGACTGCTTCCTCTTTCATTTCTTCCCCCCAATCCATATTGACCTACTATGTTTCCTTCTCTCCCTTTTCCTACTCTCGAATTCCAGTCACCCATGACTATTAAATTTTCATCTCCCTTCACTACCTGAATAATTTCTTTTATCTCATCATACACTTCATCAATTTCTTCATCATCTGCAGAGCTAGTGGGCATATAAACTTGTACTACTGTAGTAGGCATGGGCTTTGTGTCTATCTTGGTCACAATAATGCATTCACTATGGTGTTTGTAGTAGCTTAACCGCACTCCTATTTTTTTTATTCATTATAAAATCTACTCCTGCATTACCCCTATTTGGTTTTGTATTTATAACCCTGTATTCACCTGACCAAAAGTCTTGTTCCTCCTGCCACCGAACTTCACTAATTCCCACTATATCTAACTTTAACCTATCCATTTCCCTTTTTAAATTTGCTAACCTACCTGCCCGATTAAGGGATCTGACATTCCACGTTCCGATCCGTAGAACGCCAGTTGTCTTTCTCCTGATAACGACGTCCTCTTGAGTAGTCCCCGCCCGGAGATCCGAATGGGGGACTATTTTACCTCCGGAATATTTTACCCAAGAGGACGCCATAATCATTTAATCATGCAGTAAAGCTACATGCCCTCGGGAAAAATTACGGCTGTAGTTTCCCCTTGCTTTCAGCCATTCTCAGTACCAGCACAGCAAGCCCATTTTGGTTAATGTTACAAGGCCAGATCAGTCAATCATCCAGACTGTTGCCCCTGCAACTACCGAAAAGGCTGCTGCCCCTCTTCAGGAACCACACGTTTGTCTGGCCTCTCAACAGATACCCCTCCGTTGTGGTTGCACCTACGGTACGGCCATCTGTATCGCTGAGGCACGCAAGCCTCCCCACCAACGGCAAGGTACATGGTTCATTGGGGGGCGGGGGTTGACCAATAGACTTCTGAAAATTATGCCTCAGATATTTAATTCTATGGAATTCAGGGATTTCAGACCCTTCTGATCGGTAGACACACAGGAAGCTCGCTTAATAGTCCCTGAAACATTAGTGACAGTTAGTTATTTGACAGCACGATGCAGCTGTGTACCCAAACAAGTTTTTTGCTAAAATGACAAAAGTTTCATTAAAATATGAGTGATGCTCGGCGAGAGTGCATTTGACTAGGCAATATAATTGTATGTGTCTGTTTTTGTTAATCTGGTAGCAGTGAGGAACAACTTGATTTCAATCTTTTTTATGTGGAGCTGACTGTTCAGTGTCTTGTATATATGAGGGTTGGAACTTAAATAGTGGCAACTATTTATTCACAGCCAATACAAAGAGTTACATGTTTGCACCTGTTACTGTCCTTCAAAATAGTCACCAACACTGTGTAGAACCTGTTTCCAGCGATGTGGAAGGCGTAGTATACCGTTAGCAGAGCCTGTTCTGTTTATGGTGCAAATGAAGCGGTCTACTGCCTGTCGAATCTCTGGAACAGTTCTGAAGCGAGTGACATGAAGTGTTTCCTTCATCTTCAGAATCAAATCAAAGTCACAAGGACTTAAGTTTGGGGAGTATGATGAATGTTACAGCACTAGTCAGTCCCATTGACCGAACGGAGCAGCCACAGCTTGCGCTGTTTCCACCCGTGTGCATTGTCGTTCAATGTAATGGGTGGATTGCCCAGAAAGTGTCACCGCTTCTTTCGCGAAGCTGGTCCCAGGTGATGCTCCAAAAACAACCAGTAATACTGTGCACTGACAGTCTGCCGTGGAGGAACGTAATGCATTAGGATAACACCATCACAGCTGTACACAAGAACCACCATAACTTTAACCATACTGGGGCTCTGACACACTTTTAACTTTCATGGCTACCCATAATGGCACCATTCATTGGATTGGCATTTCAGTTTTGGCTCATACAATGTGGCCCATGTCTCATCCAGTGTTATGATGTGGCATAAGAAAGCCTCTCATTCGTGGTCATAGCGCTCCAAGTGCGTCTGAGCAATGCCGTAATGCATCCATTTCTGCATTTCCGTCAAGTCATGTAGAACCCATCATGATGCAATTTTTTTGCATGCCCAGGCTTCAGGATGCAAAGCAGAGTCATGTGCGCTAATCCAGTTTCATGGGCGAGCTCACGAATTGTATGGCGTCGAGCACTGTCCCTAATGTGGCAACAGCATGCACTTCTTCAGAGACGCTAGGATGACCTGCCCGATGCATGTCTGCCACAGTTTGCTGATCTTCATTGAAGGCTTTTACCCAGCGTGCCACTGTTCTGTACAGCAATGCATATTCCCCGCACGCCTCTTGAAGACCTTGATGACACTGTCATGCTGTACAACCTCTGGCACATTGAATCTTAATCCAGTTCCGTTGTTCCTGTTTCAAAAACATAGTGACACCATTACTTTAGACTGCTCATTCACAAGTGACTGTGTTTCCCTCAATTGTGCACATGCCGGTGACCTCGGACGGGCGAGTCCATTTGCTCGGAGGTGAGGTAGGTATGTCAACAACATGTGCTATCAGCGACAATAGTAGATTCCATTGCATAGTGTCTCCACAGCTTTGTTGCCACTATTTAAGTTCCAACCTATGTAGTTGCTTGTTCCATGATTTTCATTAAAAATATGGCAAAGGAAGTTTTTGTAGATTGTAAATATTTTAGGAGTAAAGATAACAACTAACAAATAGCACAGTTGTCAAGTAACTGACAGACTGGGATGAATCCTTTAGCAACTTTGCAGGTAGACTGGGGTGAGAAGTTGTGTGGGGTGGAAGGGCAGAGGAGGGAGAGAGAAAGTGGCGAGTAGGGGGGGGGGGGTCGATTGGGGAAAGGTCGCTGACAGTCTCAACCGTTGGCAGGTGTACTGGCTGGATAGGAATGTGGGACTGGCACCAGTGAGCTCATGCAGTGCACAATGACGGTGACGTAGAGGAGTGTGTCGATTGGGGATGATAGAACAGAGGAGGGGGGAGGCTGCAGGGAAAAGGGAGTTGATGTAGGATGAGGGAAGTTAAGGCCAGTGCAGTAGGTTGGAGCTAGGTGTGGGACACAGGTCTAGTGGGGATTGAGGCCGTAGGTTACAAGAATGAAGGATTTGTTGAGAGATCACTCCCATCTGTGTAGTCCTGGAAAGCTAGTGTTCCGGTAAAGGATCTTGATGGCCCACTTCATGAAGCAGCCATCGAAGTATTGTGCTTGACAGTGTGATACGTCACTAGGTGGTCAACTCTGCTCTCAGCCAATTTGGTGGTCACCATTCATTCAGGGGGACAGTCAGTTGGCGAACGTGTCCACATAAACTGCTGTGGAGAAAAGGAACACAACTGGCTTCACTCACAGGTAGCTCTTCTTCTGATGGAAGACAATAGGCCTCTGACAAGACAGGAGTAGGAATTGCTGAATGGGTGAATCGGACAAGTCTCACATTGGGGTCTTTCTAAAGGATACGAGCCAAATGGCAAGAGGTAGCAAGTGAGTGTGGCATAATGATAGACCTTTATAGGTAGTGTGGAAAGGCTTGTGGTTGTGAGGTTCCTCTTTTCTAGACACGATGGCAGATAGTCGAAGACCTGGCAAAGTGTTTGGTTCAGTTGCTCCGGTATAGAATGACATTGGGTGACAAATGTGGTGCTTCTTTGAGCTGGTTCTGGGACTGGTAAGGGGATTAAGTGTGTGTGAGGATTTGGTGTGGGATTCTGTCTACGGATTGGGGGATAGTGCCTGTCAGTGAAGGCCTTTGCGAGATCTTAAGCATACTCGGCAAGAGAGTTCTTTTTTCTGGAGATGCAGCATCTGTGGTTGACCAAACTATGTGGGAGTGTGTATATGTGTGTGTGTGGTTTAAAAAAAAAAGAAAAGAGGGGGAAGACTGCTCTCAATGCAGGAACTGTTGACGATTCGTGGGCTCGATATGGAGAGAAGTGTGGATAGATCCATCAGATAGTCAGAGATCATTGTCTAAGAAGGGGGTGCATTGGGCTGAGGAAAACCAGGTTTAAAAATGGCAGAGAAGGTGTTCAGGCTGCAGAAGAATGAGGATATCGTGTTTGCGCCCTGGGTTTAGGTAGTGCATCCATCATCAACGGACATGAACCTGACATGTGGTTTCAGGTTTGGGAGGCTGGGCAGATATCCTATAGATACTCCATAAACAGATTGGCATAGGAGGATGCCATATTGGTGCCCATGGCTGTGTCTCAGATTTGTTTATATATCTTTGTGTGAGGGGAGTGTGTAATTAGATGTATAAAGAATGAGGCGTTGGTTTGAAATTGGGAGGACAATGGATGAGGTAGTATTTGATAGCAGCTGGCTCGTGGGCATGGGGATGGCCTCAACAATGATGAGTAGGGGTCAAGTTGGTAATGGGCTGGAGGTGGTTGAGAGTGGGTGAAAAAATAGTTCATGTCTTTGATGTGGGAGGCTAGGTTACAGGCAATTATTTTGAAGAGTTGCTCATGAGGAGCAGAGATTCTGTCAGTGTGAACACAATTACCAGCTACAATGGGACACCCACTTCTGTTGATTCTGTGGATTTTAGGAATCATGTAGAAGATTGATTTTACCTTCACAAGCAAATTATTTCATTAACATTTGTTTCATATGAAAATGTGTATTATTGTTCATTCAGATTTCGAAGCATAATTTAATTTGTTCTGTATATCTTATTTCTTTTTAGTATTATTTGATTGAGGAACTTCACAACTTTGCCTTTCAGTCTTCTTTCCATTATTTATGACTTCTGATAATTAGCTAGTGGATTCTTTCTGATTATATCTGTAAAAATAGTGAGCCTAAATTTGAATGTAAGCTTTCTTGGCATATGTCACTTATGAATTCTGAGGATAACAGCCAATTAAACTGGATGGCATTCAGGTGCTCAGCTGAGTTTCAGTTTCCATTTTATGCAAAAATATTTTGACGGTCGACCTGGTTGTCTTCTTCAGATGCAGCAAACTGTGCTGTTATGCGTACTTACTTCCTGGTTGGAGTCAAGGCAGTGATTACTCACAATAATACAGTCCATGGCATCTGAAGAAGGCGACTGGGTCGACTGTCGAAATATTGTCACATAAAAATCAATTCTGCAACCCTGCTAAACATTTGATTAATCAGTCACACTTAGTAGACCTGAGAGTTGGGATGTTTTTTTACTTCCCTCTTCTTGTGATGTGTTGAAGTCCTGTATGTGTGAGGCTTTATTGTAATATTTTGGTGATTCCGCAATTACTATCGATCACACTTTCTGACAAAGAAATTTACCTCTTCTCGTAAGAACATTTTAGAGTTCACATTTGTTTGGAGCTTCATACATTCTTGTATGTTGTCCACAGCAGCTGTAAACGCAGCTAATGAGCATGTTCCCATAATGTGTAGCATTTGGAAGGTGGGTTGCAGGAGTATATTTCTTGAGCATATCAAACAACATCATTTAACTGCTAATTGGTACTTAATACAACAAGTACGTGCACTCTTGAATTTTTTCCTCTGCTAACATATGAATTAAGTCATTTGCTTTTACTTCCATATTGAATCAGGATGTGATCACTACATTCCAGATTTAGATGTTGTAAAGTAGACACTGCATCCACTGTCATTTTCTTCTTCATGACTCATCTTGGTACTCCTTTACTAACACTAATACCAATGTTTCCCAATTGAATTTTTTAACAATTCCTCATTCAGTGGTAAAAGTTTATTTGTTGTGACTACCTTATTGTTCATACAAACTAATACTTCTCTCCTATTTCTAAGTATGCTTGTGATAGCAACTTGTGGCGTAGCTACCATTCTTCATAAGCAATATCTCCTTCTGATTGTGACTGATCCCCATATTTTCTCAGTTCATGACACTTCAGACTTGTGCCTTTGCCAAAGATTATTCTTCTTAACCCACATCCCATCATTGTGACCAGTCCCCATACTTCCTCAGTTCATCAATGTGTGGGTCTTCATCCAAAGTTATTCTAACCAAATTGCATATACCTTCTTCTAGTATAGAATAATGGAAGCATGATTTTGAAGCATCGTGCTCTTCACAAATGAAGCATCCATTCTTCCATAATGTACTGTACTCTTTATGATCACCAGGCTTCATTTCACATTCCTTCATTCCTTTCTTCTTCTTCTGTTCTTGTGAACAGGAAAATTACGTGCAAAAGTTTCTAAAGGGTGAAAATTGTTAGGAGCGTGGAATCAGTAATATGATATGGAAAGTTATAGGAGGATAATACTTCTCCATTTAACAATGATAAGCACATAAAAGAAACAAGAATAAAGTAGGTAGCACTGCAATCTGCATAGTGTAGCTGTATGTGTGTATGTCTGTGCCACTGTGTTAGAACAATGTTTTACGACTTCAGCTACTGCATCTCAATTGTAGTTGATATGTCCATCTGCAGCTCAGACCTCTATTACGTACTGCGGCATTGCCTTTACATAATCTGTTGTTCACAGTTCAGCAAACTGGAATATTGCCAGTAGAAGTAAACTGGCTGCTGAATCTTGAGATTTTGTATTCATTGGTGCCTTGTCCTGTAATAGAAGAGCAAAAGAAACAAAAGTTCTTGAAGCTAATTCTGTTTCTCTCCCCATCTTCAGAGGATGGGGTTCGCTGCTTCTTTACACTCATCAAAATTAAAAGAGCTGTACAGGATTGAAAACAGAATAAACTAGGCAGGCAGTCACAAACTTTTGAATAATGTGCTCATTTATTGGGACAGTAGAACTGTTCATGTAGAAATACCTTAATGTGCAGTGTGCTAACTCTGTGAAGCAGGGAGGCAAGACAGCTACAGGTAAACACTGTGTTCCGAATAAATAACCATGAGTCTGGTATACCAATCAGCTGAGTGTGGATTATAATAGTTTCCCACACACGTGTAAGATAATGCTATGCTTGTTCACCATGCCTGCTATAAAAAAAAAGATACAAAAACAGCTGAAATTCAAATTCGCAGAAAAAAGTTTACCAGACTCAAAGGCAGGTTGCATACATAATTATCCTGTTTCACAATAACTGACAACTCTAGTGGGAATGAACACCTACTTCAAAATTAAAGATAAAATAACTGTCCAGCTGTTGACAAAAAGGTGCTGACTATTCTGAGATCCTTCTATGAGTAGAGAAATGCTACAGAAGTAGAAGACAACAAGATTAAGGAATGGTGATAATACATAATAAGGAATCAAACCCCAAGTGAAACAGGCAAGGTGCTGGTCTAGAATCAAAGTAAATATATTATACCAGAGTAACAGCCCAGGGTAATAAGAGATACGTTCTTTTGTACATGATAAAGATAATTAAAAATACAGTAATGGAAAATCCTGACGGAATGCAAAGAATTTGGCAGTAAAGGTAACACTCACGAAATAGTAGAGACATTGAACTGTAGAAAGACTTATAAATGATACTGACAATTTTGCTACATTTTGGATGAATCCTTTTTTGAACTAGAAAACACACACACACACACACACACACACACACACACACACACACACCTGTACAGCTACGTTGTGCTGGCCGAGTACACTGTGCTAGGATTGGAGCTCCACCAATAAATCGGGGTGCGGGTTTCTGTCAGAGGGAATGGACGAGGGGAAAGAGGAGGTGGGGAGTAGGAGAGAGCACTAGGGAAGAGAGGCAGGTAGTTCAGAGGGAAGCGGCCATGTGAAGCATATGAATATGGGAGGGAGGGACAGCATGTGTTCCACCATTCGTGCCGGTGCCCATGTGTTGCGTTCCTATCCCATGAATCTGCTGCCTCTCCCTCTCACATTCATATATTGCCCACCAGCTGCCTCCCTCTGAAATGTCTGCCTGTCTTTTGTAGCCCTCTCTTCCACTCCCCACCTCCTTCCTCTCCTCATCCAGTCCCTCTGACACAGCCCCTCAGCCCTGCCAACCAGCAGAACTGTGGTCCCAGCATTGCAGCATTGTGTATTGAGCTGGCACAGTGTAGCTGTACAGGTGTGTGTGTGTGTGTGTGTGTGTGTGTGTGTGTGTGTGTGTGTGTGGGCGTGCGTGCACGCACATGAGTGTGCATGCGTGTGTATTTGTGCACGGGTGCGCACGAGCACATGCGCGTTTCAGTGACTCAACAATTCTTCTATTCAAGGAGTTGTTGCTTTTCTCATAAAACATAATTAAAAGATGTATATGTTTCGATAGTTATTAAGAAGGACTTTTTTATTTACTTTAATTTAATTTGTTTCCTTCACTTTCAAAAATGTTTTTGATTTTTATGCTGGAAATTTTGTATGTACCAGACTTCCCTTTACAATTTAAGTTTGACATTTTACTGCTTCAGACTTCACTGTAGTGTCTGATTTGCTTAATGATGTTAAACTTCATGTTTACAGAGCTCACTTTAATTATGACCAACCAAATAAAGGAGAAATGAGTTTCCGGAAAGGAGATGTCTTTCACGTGGTTGATACTCTGCACAATGGTGTTGTCGGTTCATGGCAAGTCTTCAGAATAGGTAAGATTGCAGCAATTTTCTGTTTATAATTTGAGACAGAAGAGGAATGTCCAGTTATGCCGGTGACTGGGGTAGGACTGAAATACTTCATAATTTTTATATTTGTATTTTTACATACAGAATTCAGGCAGCAACACAGTGTATACAAAATAAAAGTGTAACAGGTGAAAAATAACAGTTTTCTTTGGATGGACAGGAGTGGGTGGGTGGGGGGGGTGGGGGGGGGGGGGCAGGGTTGCAACTGTAGTTGGGAAGTACCTGCTTTCAGGTTTTTAGGGTCTCTTGAGTTGTTCTTTCAGGAGGTGTGGATGTTCAGTGATACACTTTTTAGTTGCTTAGAAACATTACCTCATACAACTGTGTAGCATCTCTAGCTTTAGTTAATTTATCAGCTCTTCTTCTGTTGTTATTCCTTAATAAAGGTACATTCTCAGGGATATGGAGCAACATTTTCACAAAGAGAAGCAGCTGTTACGTACCAATTCCGTATACTGTAATAACAGTTAACACTAAACTGCTATATACTATTTGTGCTATTTCCATAGACAAGGAGAACTCTGCATGAAACTTATTTTTATGTTATATATGACAGGTGTGTAAATCACAGTTCCCTTTGGACTCATTATTGCAAAGAAAAAATTTAGAAGTAATGTTCTTGAAACTGTGTAATCATTGGGGAAAAGGGGGGGGGGGGGGGGGGGGGGGCTAATTTTATACACTGTGCTCCCCTTTGCTGAAGAAGCATTACATTGACATTAGCTGTGTGAGGCAATTTTCACAATAGTCTTAATAGTGAAAGTATCACAAAATAAGTTCTCATAGTCATTATCAAGTTCCACAGTAGCGTATCCCAATTATTGTCTGTTGCAACTGACTTCCCGCAACTGAGAAAATAATTGTGACAGTTTGCATCTGTGTTCTCAACTTAGTACTAGAATCATTCACATCTGGGCTAGTGAACGATCTTGATGACAAATTGTGTCTCTATGATCATAGAAGTGGATCAGTCATTGCTGTGCTTCTGCCCTAAAAGAGCCCCAGTAGATTCCCCAATTAAAGCAACTAACTCCATAGTGAAATCAATATCCAAGTCCTGATTATATATTGCTGTAAAAGTTTGTGAGTGATCCTGCTTCACTGTCCACTAAAGTTCATCACAAAGTAAACTAACACTTACAACACACATTTAAGTTCTCCATTTGCGAAAGCAAACATTACTTAAAAGCAGGATGAAATCATGAATGGTGGGGGTGGCATATAGTGAAGTGCTGCAGTTTAGATGGAGGGCAGGAGGGAAGGTAGGGGGGGGGGGTGTAACTAGCGGAAAAGAGATAAATAAAAAGAAATTAAAAGACTGTGTGTGGCGTCAAATGACAGCTATGTAGTGCTGGAATGGGAACAGGGAGGGAGCTGAATGGGTGAGGACAGCGACTAACGAAGGTTGAGGCCAGGAGGGTTACAGGAACGTAGGATTATTGCAGGGAAAGTTCCCACCTGCGCAATTCAGAAAAGCTGGTGTTGGTGGGAAGGATCCATATGGTACAGGCTGTGACGCAGTCATTGAGATAAGGGATATCATGTTTGACAGCGTGTTCAGCAACAGGGTGGTCCACTCGTTTTTTGGCCACAGTTTATTGGTGACCATTCATGTGGACAGACAGCTTGTTGGTTGTCATGCCTACATAGAATGCAGCACAGTGGTTGCAGCTTAGCTAGTAAATCACATAACTGGTTTCACAGGTAGCCCTGCCTTTGGTGGGATATGTGATGTTAGTGACTGGACTGCAGTAAGTGAAGGTAGGAGAATGCATGGGACAGGTTTGCATCTAGGTCTATTACAGGGGTATGAGCTGTGAGGTAAGGGACTGCCAGCAGGGGTTGTGTAAGGATGGACGAGTATATTGTGTAGGTTTGGTGGACGACAGAATACCACTATAGTGGGGGTGGGGAGGATAGTGGGCAGGATATATTTCATTTCAGAGCAAGACGAGAGGTAATCAAAACCCTGGCGGAGATTGTAATTCAGGGACTGCTTGTCACTGCAGATGCTACGACCATGGGTGGCTAGGCTGTACAGTAGGGCCTTCTTAATATGGAATGGGTGGCAGCTGTCGAAGTGGAGGTATTGCTGGTAGTTAGTAGGTTTCATGTGGATGGAGGTACTGACGTAGCCATCTCTGAGGTGGAGATCAACATCTAGGAAGGTGGCTAGTGGGGTTGAGTAGGACCAGGCAAAGCAAATGGGGGAGAAGTTGTTGTGGTTATGGAGGAATGTGAATAGGGTGTCCTCCCCTTCAATCCAGATAGCAAAGCTGTCATCAATGAATCTGAACCAGGTGTGTGGTCTGGGATTCTGGGTTTTTAGGAAGGATTCCTTTAGATGGCCCATGAATAGTTTGGCATAGGATGGTGGCATGCGGGTGCCCATAGCTGACCCCAGATTTGTTTGTAGGTAACGCCTTCAAACAAGAAGTAATTGTGGGTGAGTATATAGTTGGTCATGGCGACTAGGTTGTTGGTTTGGAATCCATAGGGCGTCTGGAAAGGTAGTGTTCGATAGCAATAAGGCCATGGGTATCAGGAATATTAGTGTACAGGGAGGTCGCATCAATAGTGATGAGCAGGGCACCGTGTCGTAAAGGTACAGGAACTGTGGAGAGTTGGTGGAGAAAATTGTTGGTATCTTTTATATAGGAGGATAGGTTCCGGGTAATAGGTTGTAGGTGTCGGTCTATTACAGTAGAGATTCTCTCAGTGGGGGAACAGTAACCGGCCACAATGGGGCATCCTGGGTGATTGAGTTTATGGACTTTAGGAAGCATGTAAAAGGTGGGAGTGCGGGGAGTGGTAGGGGTAAGTACAGAGATGGACTCTGGGGAGAGGTTCTGGGATGGGCCTAAGGATTTGAGTAGTTACTGGAGATGCTGCTGGATTTACTGGAATGGGGTCACTGTGGCAAGGTTTGTACATGGAAGTACCTGCAGCTGATGGAGTCCTTCCGCCACGTAATCCTTGGAGTTGAAGACAATGGTGGTGGAGCCTTTGTCTGCAGGTAGGATTATAAGGCTGGGATCAGTTTTTAGATGGAGGAGTGCGGTACCTAAACCCCTCACCTGGTTCAGATTCAATGATGACATCTTTGCTATCTGGATTGAAGGTGGGGACACCCTATTCACATTCCTCCAGAACCTCAACAACTTCTCCCCCATTTGCTTCACCTGGTCCTACTCAACCCAACAAGCCACCTTCCTAGATGTTGGCCTCTACCTCAGAGATGGCTACGTCAGTACCTCCATTCATATCAAACCTACTAGCCACCAGCAATACCTCCACTTCGACAGCTGCCACCCATTCCATACCAAGAAGTCCCTACTGTACAGCCTAGCCTCCCATGGCCGTAGCATCTGCAGTGACAAGCAGTTCCTCTCAAAATATACCGAGGGTCTCACTGAAGCCTTCACTGACTGTAATTATCCTCCCAACGATGAACAAAAACAAATCTCCCGTGCCTTATCTTTCCAGTCTCCCACCACCTCCCAAAGTCCCACAGTCTGGCCACAGAGAAGCATTCTTCTTGTAACTCAGTACGATCTGGGACTGGAGCAACTGAATTACAATCTCCGCCAGGGTTTCGATTACCTCTCGTCTTGCTCTGAAATGAAAAATATCCTGCCCACTATCCTTCCCACCCCTCCTACAGTGGTATTCTGTTGTCCACCAAACCTACACAATATACTCATCCATCCTTACACAACCCCTGCTCCCAATCCCTTACCTCATGGCTCATACCCCTGTAATAGACCTGGATGTTCCATACATCCCCCTACCACCACCTACTCCAGTCTGGTCACTAATATCACCTGTCCCATCAAAGGCAGGGCTATTTGTGAAACCAGTCATGTTAATTACAATCTCAGTTGCAACAAGTGTGCTGCATTCTATGTAGGCATGAATGGCCACCGACAAACTGTGACCAGAAAACGAGTGGACCACCCTGTTGCTGAACACGCCGACAAACATGATATCCCTCTCAAAAAAGCAGTCAGTGACTGCTTCACAGCCTGTACCATATGGATCTTTCCCACCAACACCAGCTTTTCTGAACTGCACAGGTGGGAACTTTCCCTGCAATACATTCTATGTTCCCGTAACCCTCCTGTCCTCAACCTTCGTTAGTCACTGCCTTCACCCATCCAGCCCCCTCCTTGTACCCATTCCAGCACTACACATCCGTCATTTCACCACCACACTCTGTCTTTATATTTCTCTCCTTTCTGTTACTTAACCCCCCCCCCCCCTTCCCCTCGCCGCCTTCTCTCCTTCCCTCCGTCTAAACAGCAGCACGTCACTGTCCACTACCCCCACCTGCTATCCATCCCCCTCTCCACCCCAGCCTCCTCCTCAACCCCACCCAGTCATCACTCCCATCATGCACTGGTGCTGCTGCTCACAGTATGGTTTCAGTCGTCTGTGACTGCAAATGTGTGTGCAAGTTGTGTTTGCATGAGTATGTGTGTGCGTGTGTGTATGTGTGTCCATTGGTGACAAAGGTCTTAATGGCCGAAAGGCATAAATGTGAATCTTTTTGTTGCGCCTATCGCAACTCAGCATGTCCATTATATGGTGAGTAGCAACTTTCCTATCCCATTACTGTTAAAAATATATTTGAGATTATTTTTAAATTTCATTCATTTTGTCTTCAGATGTTTAATCTGTCATTAATTTGTGAATGTCAGGGCTGATGAAAATCCCCTTCTTTCATCTTCACTTCTCATAGCCATGGTAATTTAGGTGCCACAGGCATTTGAAAGTAGGGCTTTATTACTCATAAATTTTTACATAATGCCATGTTTTTGTGAAGTGGTTGCAGAAGTTTTTTTGGATCCACCTTTGAATCAAATGTACAATTTTACTCCAACTTTTATCATCCTGGCCGGCCGAAGTGGCCGTGCGGTTAAAGGCGCTGCAGTCTGGAACCGCAAGACCGCTACGGTCGCAGGTTCGAATCCTGCCTCGGGCATGGATGTTTGTGTTGTCCTTAGGTTTAACTAGTTCTAAGTTCTAGGGGACTAATGACCTCAGCAGTTGAGTCCCATAGTGCTCAGAGCCATTTGAACCATTTTATCATCCTGATTTTCCAAATTTTTTGAGGCCAATGCTTGTCTTTTGTATGACTGTCCCATTTGCACAGAAAGCATGGGTCATTCCTCAGAACTTGAACACATTTGATGCCGGGCCCATGATTTGTCCTGATACCCAACCATTGTTGCAAAGTACACAAAATAGTTAGTTAGTCACATGTCCCATAGATCACATGAAAGATTCTTTTATCAAAATGATGTGGAACAAGTCAGTTAACAGAATCTGTGCACATAGTTAGCATTAACATTCATTAACACTTTTTTTTTTTTTTGGCATACTCATACAGTTTCACTTTTATTTTATTTTATTTTATTCATAATTTTTTTTATTTTTTTATTTTTTATTTTTTTACTGGCTACAAGTTTGTAAGTAGAGTTGCGAGTTGCAGATAGGCACAACGCATGCACACACACACACACACACACACACACACACACACACACACACACACACACACACACACACACAAGACTGCAGTCTCAGGAAATTGAGACACTTTTTGTTGTGCTTATCTGCAACTCAGCATCTCCGCTATATGGTGGGTAGCAACTTTCCTTCTCATAATATTGTCACGTTCCCTCTTGGATTTTCCATAGTATGTAAGTAGAAATTCATCAATGGAATAGAAGGAGTTATTGAGGAAAAATAATTTTAAATTAGATTTAAAAATTGCTTCGCTACCTGTCAGATATTTTATGTCATTTGTCAAATGGTCCTTTCTGAGCAATTCAAGCTTTAACACTTGGTAATAAAGGTCATTTTTCCCTATACAATTGTATGTATCAACATCACTTTTCTTCTCAAATTGTGATGAATTATTTATGACAGATTTCAATTCATACTTAAGAATTGTGACAGTACAGTTAAAATGCCTGGCTCCTTGATGCCCGTGGGTGAACACCAAATATTATTCTTACTGCTCTCTTTTGTGCATTCTTTATAAATTCTTTATAAATTATGAGTTACCCCAGAAAATTATTCTGTAAGACATTATTCAGTAGAAATGTCTAGAATATGTCAGGAAGTTGATATATTTATATACAAGATTAGCAGTTATATGAAGAGCAAAAATAGTCAAACATAATTGTTTGAGAAGCTTACTAATATGCTTCATTCAGTTTGTTTTCATCGCTATGTACACATGGTAATTTGGAGCAATCGACTCTGTACTGACTCCTGCTCGTTGTGTGACATCGGTTGTTGGTATGTTTGTATTTCTTGTACAAAACTAGTATCGATTTTGCTTATTGTATGTTAACTGGAAGGTCATTCACATACATAAGGAACTGAAGTGGACCCAAAACTGAACCTTGTGGGATGTCATTTGTGGCTCCCCCCCCCCCCCCCCCCCCCCCCCCCATTCTACCCCACCCAGTTCAATAAAATTTTTTACCTTTTCAACGTTGTCTGAAGTATTTGGCACAACCTTTTGCGTTCTGTTTCCTAAGTATGATGCAAACCAGCTGGGCATAAAGCCATTAATTCCATAAAATTTTAATTTTCTTTGACAAAATCAGAGATCGTCCACTGCTCCTTTTCCACTACTAGCTTGCCACAGATAAATCAGAAGTGGCCAGGAGTTAATATGAAGCCATGAAATTGTCAAATGCAGATACCAATCTATTTATCACCCATTAAGTGTTAACAATGTAGCTATTAGGTACCAAAAAACTTGTCCAGTAGTCCTACTTCCAGGAAACTATGAATAATTATAGAAACTGATTATTAAATTTTCTGTTTATTACTGGAAAAATAACAGAATTGATGGGCATTGAATTACAATGAGCCAAGGAGTAATCTGGTTTAACTGTGGGTCAGATTACAGGAAAATATACCATATTGTCAATACAATATTGTAAATACTATGAGGGTGAGTCAAATGAAAATTTGAAATAACAAATCGAAATTTCATGCCATTATCCTGCAAGTTGGTAAGTGTGCTACAAACAGCGTGCAGAATGGCCTGTAGGTGGCAGCATAGTGTAGATGCACACGTACCGTTGCAGTATCAGTATAAAGATGGCTGCCCCACTTGCAACTTGCACCAGGGAAGAACAGTGTTCTGTTATTCGGGTTTTGCATAGTAAAGGTGTGAAACCTATTTAAATTCTTTGACAAATGCATGTTTGTCATAGCAACAAGTCTGCGCATGGAGTAGGAAGTTCGCAAATGGTGTGACTTTAGTGAAAGATGCTCCTCGTCCATGTCAGGCAAGAGTTGTGGCTCCACAGAACACTGCAGCAGTTGAAGCCATAGTGAAGGAAAACTGCTGAGTGACACTGAATGACATTGCAGCATGTTTACAGATTCGTCAAGGGTCAGCACACCACATTGTGCACGCCCGGGTTCCCGGGTTCGATTCCTGGCGGGGTTAGGGAGTTTCTCTGCCTCGTGATGACTGGGTGTTGTGTGATGTCCTTAGGTTAGTTAGGTTTAAGTAGTTCTAAGTTCTAGGGGACTGATGACCACAGATGTTAAGTCCCATAGCGCTCAGAGCCATTTGAACCATTTGAAACACATTGTGTATGATGTGCTCCAGTTTCACAAAGTGTCTGCAAGATGGGTGCCATGGCAGCTGACTCCTGAAATGAGGGAAGAACGTGTTGATGCTTGTGAAGAACTTCTTCAGTGCTTTGGACGAGAAGGCTTCCTTGCAAGAATCGTTACTGGGGACGAAACCTGGGTTCACTTCCACCAACCGGAAATGAAGAGGGCGAGCAAGGAATGGCGCCATCCCTCATCACCAAAACCAAAGAAGTTTCGAACAGAACCATCAGCAGGGAAGGTTATGCTGACTCTCTTTTGGGATGAAAAAGGTGTGATTTTGGAGCATTATATGCCTAGAGGGACCACTGTCACCAGTGCATCATACACAGATCTCCTAAAAAATCATCTGCGGCCTGCAATCAAATCAAAATGAAATGGATTGCTCTCAGCAGGTATCCTTTTGCAACATGAGAATGCAAGGCCCCACACTGCCCGTACAACAGTTGCACAATCACAGAGCTGCATTTTGAGTGTCTTCCTCATCCGCCATACTCACCAGACCTTGCCCCAAGTGATTTTCATACGTTGGACCACTCAGAGACGCAATGGGAGGAAAGAAGTTCTGTTCTGATGAAGAGGTACACCATGCGGTGCATGAGTGGTTGTGCAGACTACCAAAAGAATTTTTTTCTAAAGGATTTTATGCACTTTGTAATTGCTGGAGGACTTGCATTGAGCATTGGGGAGATTATGTTGAAAAGTGATACAGCTTTGTACCACTTCTGCACAATAAATAATATTTAAAAATAATATTTAAGTTTTCAATTGACTCGCCCTTGTATGTATACTCCCATAGGGATTCCCATTTCCCACCAAAATTGGCTGAAATACATAATTTTTCAGATAATTAACAAGCCATGTTTCCCTAGTACAAAATGGTGTTAGTGTAATCAGAATAAACTAGCGCTACAAATCTAGATAACTGAATTTTGGAAGTAAGTAATATTAGGGGCAATCCAGAATCGGTATGCCAGTCTGGCAAAATGACCATAATCATTGAGGCAATCATCCCACTGATGCATCAGGTTGAATATATCTGTTTGGTAAAACACTGTGTCCTGCTACATGAAGATGTCTGTCTCTGCTACACATCCTCATCCGACAGGAATTGTTGGCTCCTAAAAGCCTTCTTTAAGGGACCTAATGTATGATAAATGCATGAGGAGATATCAGGACTATGGGGTGGGTGAAACTTCCTGGCAGAATTAAAACTGTTTGCCAGACCGAGACTTGAATTCAGGACCTTTGCCTTTCACAGGCAAGTGCTCTACCATCTGAGCTACCCAAGCAAGACTCACGACCTGTCCCCACAGCCTCAATTCTGCCAGTACCTCGACTCCTACCGTCCAAACTGCAAGGTTCGCAGAAGAGCTTCTGTGAAGTTTGGAAGGTAGGAGATGAGGTACGGGCAGAACTGAGGCTATGGGGATGGGTCGTGAGTCATGCTTGGGTAGCTCAGATGGTAGAGCATTTGCCCGCAAAAGGCAAAGGTCCCGAGTTCGAGTCTCAGTCCAATACACAGTTTTAATTCTGCCAGCAAGTTCCAAATCAGTGCAGACTCCACTGCAGAGTGAAAATCTCATATAGGGTGGGTGCTTGTGTCCCCCCCCCCCCCCCCCCCCCCCCTACTCCTCCTCTCCATCCTCCCCGTTGAGGTGGTGTAATGGATGAGGCTGGCCTCCCAAATCAACTGCTGTCTTGTGTCGAATTGCAACCAGTATGGAACTTGGCACACAGATGTGGGTTCTCAGCAGACATACTGCACTATACACATTCTACAATCTCCAGTGGATGCCTACAGTGTTTTTCCTTTGGCAACCAAGAAAAGAATAACAGCATGTTGGTCCTGTTTGGCTGCATTGAAACTTGCTGCTGTTGAATTTATGAAGGAAAAAGGAATGCGTGAACAAAAATTAGAATATCTCTGGAGTACAGACTCGCATTTTAAGTGGACTTGACTGCATGCTGTCCACAGTAAGACATTGCAAGTTAACTTCTTTCTGATTTGATGGGGATGCATTTAAAAAGAAAATAGCTTTGTGGAAGGGACAAATTCTGCAAAAACAGTCCAGTTCCCTAAGCTCACTTGCATTAAAGGAAACATGAGGTTTGAATAATTCATTGCAGCCTGGAAAGAACTGCAAAAACAGTTTTATAAAGATTTTGAGGATGCTGTCAGTCTTACATCTAAGCTGTTTTCGAGACAATTTGCCATTTCAGTTGAAAGTATCACCATGTAGTGTGTATGTGTGTTCTCTACATATATACCTTGCAGATCAATCAAGGCAGAGCAACATATCTCACGTACCAAATAGTGTATGTACACTGTATGTTGTTTTACATAGGTATGACCACAACTAAACTAGCTAAGTGCATGATTTGACTTAGAATTTTCCGTGTTTCAGATACCCAATATCTGTGCTCTGCAGCACAATGTGCGTGACCTGAGTGCCTGCTACACCACACCGCAGGGTCTGTTTGGATCCTCCCACCTGATACTAGTATCCCTGAACTCTGGTGATGGGATTTGATCACTAGAAAATGCTCACATCCTGGCAACCTCCTGGACTTAACCTCTATTAATATACAGTCCCCCCCTTCCATGCAGAAGTTTCTTCCATATAGCGCAGCCACCTGTGGTTATTGCAACTGTAGCGATAAGCAGTCTGTTTCCAAATATGCTGAGGGTCTCATGTAGGCCTTCACAGACCAAAATTACCCACCTGCCCTTGTCCGGAAACTGGTCTCCTGTGTTTAGTATCTTCTATTACCTAGCGTCTTCCACATACCTACTGTCTGGGCACAAAGAAGTAACCTGTCACGACTCGATACCACCCAAGAGTGCAGCATCTAAAACACATTCCGCACCAGGGTTTTGACTACCTCATCCTACCCTGAAATGACACACATTCACCTCACCTCTCCTCGAGTGGTATTCTGTCGCCCACGCAATCTATGCAATAGTCTTGTCTGTCCTTACCCCACTCATGCTCCCGACACCTTGCCTCATTGCAGTAGAGCTAGATGCAAGACCTGTCACATATATCCTCCTACTATCACCTACTCCAGTCCTGTTACTGGCATCTCCTACCCCCTCAAAGGCAGGACCACATGTGGACGCATCGATATGATCTACAAACTAAGTTGCAATCACTGTGCTGCATTCTGCACAGGCACAAAATATCAGTGTGATCAAACAGCTGGACCACCCGATAACCGAAAGGGCTTCCTGAAATGATGTTCTTCACTTAAATGACAGTTTCACAGCCTGTGCCATCTGAATTGCACAAGTGGGAACATTCCTACAATATATCCTTCGCAAGTCCGTCCTGCACCTGCGTATCACCTTCCCTGCTCCCATTATGATACAAACACACAGCTCCTATCCTGCCAATGCACCTATGAGTTATATTCTCTTCACCGCTTTGTCCCACTCCCCTCGCGCCCAACGTAACATCCCAATGCTGCATCTAGTAGCCCTACCCTTTTCCTGCACACTCCAGTGGTAGAATCCTCCCCTACCCCACCCTGATATCTCTCACCCTCCACCTCCACCTCTTCCTCACCCCCAGTTCCCCTGCCCAGATAGTGTTCACATTAGACACACACACAGTCGGCCCTCAGACCCAGTTATCAACTTCTAAAGAATGAATATGCCCAAAATCAGAAATATTCCTAGCATTCTTTTTCATTGTGCCTGTCTGCGATACATTGCTTCCTCTGTGTGGTGAGTAGCAATGTATCTTTTGCTATTATTGTTTTTTTATTGTTATATTTTTTCATATTTCTTTTCTTTATTCTTTTTCATCTAGTTTTCTCTTCTCCCCCATCTCTTTGCCTTTCCACCATCTTGCTTTGAGTTTGTAGTTGTACCGTTCATTTCAGTTCTCATTTCTCTTGGTCTGGTACAGTTCTTGCCTCGTCCTTGCTGCAGGTGGGTCTCTCTCATTCTGAGCTCTGCCTCTCATTTCTAACCTTTCTCAACCTATCACTGTTTCCTCCTCAAGGGAGGAGGCAATAGTTAAAAAAGGTGGGAATAGTTGTTCACTCTTAAATGTTTCTGTCAGCAGTGTTCTGGAAATAAGCAGTGCCCAGGGCTTGTAACACTTTGTAGTGCTGTAGTTTCCTCAAGTCAGTTTTCTTTGTGACAGAATAAATTATACTGTACAGTCATTAGATTAAAAGCAGGTTGTATCTGCTGCAGTGTCTGTGATTCTTTCCAAAACATTTGATGCTGTTTCCCATGCAATGCATGAAGCAGCATGTGATTTGCTAGTGTGTAGAAACAAATAAAAGTGCAAGTATGTGGACACAATTGTGAATGGAACAAAACTGGAAGAAACAGAATCCTTTAGATTTGTATTTATTACTGTGGAGAATGAGCTGAAATGGCAACAGTGTGTTATCACTAAGCTCACACATATTCAGTGTGAAAAAACTACCGCAGTACATTGACAAGCAGTTTCTATGTAAGTATACCATAATAAAACTATGGAAAATCCAGGCTGGAATGCAACAATATTATGAGAAGGAAAATTGCTACTCACCATACAGTGGAGATGCTGAGTCCTCAGATAGGCACAACAAAAAGACTCTCACAATTATAGTTTTTGGCCATTAATGCCTAGGGTGTGGGCGTGTAATGACAGCTGTGTAGTGCTGGGATGGGAACAGGGAAGGGGCTGCGTGGATGAGGACAGTGACTAATGAAGGTTGAAGCCAGGAAGGTTACGGGAATGTAGGTTGTGTTGCAGGGAAAGCTGCCACCTGCACAATTCAGAAAAGCTGGTGTTGATGGGAAGGATCCATATGGCACAGGCTGTGAAGCAGTCATTGAGATGAGGGATATCATGTTTGGCAGCATGTTCAGCAACAGGGTGGTCCACTTGTTTCTGGCCACAGTTTGTCAGTGGCCATTCATGCGGACAGACAGCTTGTTGGTTGTCATGCCTACATAGACTGCAGCACAGTGGTTGCAGCTTGGCTTGTAGACCACATGACAGGTTTCACAGATAGCCCTGCCTGTGATGGGATAGGTTATGTTAGTGACCCGACTGCAGTCGGTGGTGGTGATGGGAGGATGTATGGGACTGCTATTACGTCTAGGTCTGTTACAGGGGTATGAGCGATGAGGTAAGGGACTGGGAGCAGGGGTTGCGTAAGGGTGGACAAGTATATTGTGTAGGTTTGATGGACAGGGAATACCACTGTGGGAGGGGTGGAAAGTATAATGGGCAGGACATTTTTCATTTCAGGGTACAACAAGAGGTAATTGAAATCGTGGCAGAGAATGTAATTCAGTTGCTCCAGTCCTGGGTGGTACTGAGTTATGAGGGAAATGCTCCTCTGTGGCTGGACGGTGGGACTTTGGGAGGTGGTGGAATATTGAAAAGATAAGGCACGGATGATTTGTTTTTGTACATTTTCACATCAATATGTGTGTGTGGTTTCAGTTGCCTGAGACTGCATTCATTTGTGTGAGTTGTATTAGCGTGTGTGTGTGTGTGTGTGTGTGTGTGTGTGTGTGTGTGTGTGTCTATTGTTGACGAAGGCCTTAATGGCCGAAAGCTATAACTGTGACATTCTTTTTGTTGTGCCTTGCTGCGATTCAGCATCTTGGCTGTATGGTGAGTGGCAACTTTCCTTCTCATAATTTTGTAAGTGTACCATAATATCTTTAAACCACACTTGATTCCTTCTCATAATATTGTAAGTATAGCATAATATCTTTAAACCACACTTGAAAACAAAGTAACAGTGTGATCATCAGTGAAAGTGTTCATTTTGGGAAAAAGAATTGTTGATTGGCGACTTCATGGAGTGTTCTGTGCACCACGACCAGATAATGGATACAATTGGAAGGAGACACAGCATTGGTCGTATTTTTTTGTTTTATTATCCGCAAAATCGATTTTCGGTCACTTAGTGACCATCCTCAGTACTGTAATATACAATTAAAATTGGTAGGCACTGGTATCAACAAGCTTAGAGTGATCACATAAATTGGTTGGCACTGGTATCAATAAGCTTAGAGTGATCACATAAACCAGTGCCTACCAGTTTTAATTGTATATTACAGCACTGAGGATGGTCACTAAGTGACCGAAAATCGATTTTGCGGATAATAAAACAAAAAAATACGATCAATGCTGTGTCTCCTTCCAATTGCAAAAAGAAGTGTAGTTGAAATTGTATAAAGAAGAAAGACTACCTCAATTTTGCAGAAGTATCTTCAAAATGCTTTGCATCTTAACCTTCACCTTTGTGTACATTAAAATACAGTAATATCACTCACAAGAGACAAGTTATAGTGGAAAGAAATTCAAGCATCCACATTCATAACACTTGGAATAAGGACCAGTCATAAAGCTCAAATGCTGTTACTAATGATAGTTTTAGCAAGTAAAATCAACATTGCAGCTATTACTGAATTTGTGACACTGAATATATTGTGTTCTTGACATGTCCTCTGCTCCACCTACTTTTGCTGATCACAATGTAGTACTACATGATCAAATAAAAATCAAATTGAGTAACAGGTTCTACTCTAATGTTCAAGTTGGTACTGAGTGTTCACATATGAAAGTCTTCAGTAATTTAATTATTAACAAAGAGTTATAGTGGCACCAACAAGAAACAGATGAACTCACCTGAATATGACCGGCAGCTGGCCAGTTGAAATCCCATGCATTGTAATATGACCGACAGCAAGCCCAAAACCTTTTTTGAATATCCAGTTCACCAGGGTAATTTTAAAATTCACATCAATATGTCTGCTGAATTTAAAATCTTATATAGGAAAATGTGATAGATAGGCATCTGCTGAATTTAAAATCTTATACTGGAAAATGTGATAGATATGCATAGGTACGATGTAAAAGTAAGATAGACCCCTACCTGCTTGTTGAAGAATACTGTTTATTGTCTTCTGTGGAATCTGCCAAAGTGTATTGATGTATTTTAACTCCACAAGTAGGTTACAGTATCTGCTTGTCACTGCATTTTGGAGAAGTTGAAGATATCAGATGATATTTGTTGACTCAATATGCCAATTAAGTTTTTATGAATGCTGTGATTTCCGTATCTTCTTCTTGACATAGCACTAATATACCATTGAAATTTAGAATTATTAGATTGACCAAGTAGAGCTTCTCAAGTGAAGACCTTCTTCTGGCCAGGTTGTGGCATATCCCCCACCGCCCCACCCTTCTTCCTTCCTTTCTTTCAGTCATTCTTTATTTAATTATTTTTGTTTGTAGGTACTGAAGAAAACACTATCATTTATCCACTGATAGAATTAAGATTTCTCAATGAAATTTTATTTCTATGGAATCATGGTGATACTAAACTTACTTCTACACTTTGATTCACAATCATTATGTCAACAAAATGCATAGCATTACTTGGCATCAGGATTGCTGATATCTTAGGGATGAAAGTCGAAGATGCACTCACTGTCTCAATTAATTCTAAATTTGGACATCTTTTATTCCATTTTATGCTTGTTCATTTCGTGCTGTGCATAACTCTAAAACTAATGTACACCTCCAGATGTGGAAGTGGCTTATTTTAGCTCTCCACAATTGTGCCTTTGGAAGTAGGTGAGAAATTGTTCATAATTATTACACATTGTTAATTGCTACACATCTTATCTCTCATGTGAGATAAATAAGATAGTTGCCCTAATTTTGAAAGTCGGTTTAACATCGCAGTGCTTTTATAGGAACAGTCTGGTCTGAAGCAGAATCCCTTTGCCTTCCTCCCATCTTCAGGCTGACTGACCCTTCCAGATAGTGGCACCTTCAGTTCAGTGTGGACCTGTACTGCTGTGGAGCTTGGCATTATCCACATTAATAAATAATTGCAGAGGTGAAAGATGTGTAAGAAACAGGGGGAAAAAATTCTTACGTGATTGGGAATTGTATGCCAGGCTTTTGGATTTTAAGTCTAGCGTATACCCACTGAGTCATATAGTCAGACTGCTTGCATCTAACTAAGCACAACATATTGCACGATTACAAACACAACAAAGTTCTCATAAAAACGCTGCTCTTTGTGGCTCTTGACATGTATCTGAATACTTACTGTGTGTGTCCAGTTCCACTTCTGTATCAGATGAGTGCCTCCTCAGTTTTATCGTAACATCCTGTAACAATCACAGATGTACCTGTTGAGGGCACGCTAGCCACTAATTCTGCATCTGTCAGCCAACTCTGCTTTATTCAAATGGGAGTCTGCTGTGGTAAGTCTCTGAGCTGCTTGTCACTCCTACAGTAATACTGTAGATGAACGGGGGGAGTACACTAGTCTGAAACTCTGGCTTACTGGCAAGTTAATAGATCTACTAACCACCTCTAATTTATTCTGTTATGTATCTGTTAAACATTTCATGATATTGTGTGGAACCTGTCTTTTCATCAACCTCTTGTTTTAGGTCGTAACAATCAGGAAGTACAAAAAGGTATAATACCTAATAAGGCACGGGCTGAAGAGCTTGCCACAGCACAGTTTAACGCTACAAAGAAAGAACTGACCGCATCAGAGAGCAGAGGTAGTTTCTTCCGGAGGCGTCGAGGCAGTCATCGTAGGTCTAAGTCTCTCGGAAGAGTAAGTATTCTGTACTGATATAAAATGATACTGAAGAACCGTAGAATTTTATCCAGTAGAAATTTGTGCATAATTATCATAGATACTTGTCCTTACAACTGGTTAATGACAATCTGTCACTGATGCAGAATATTCCAGCGGAGAGTGTTTCTTTAATTCACTTAAGCGTATGCTTAGCACCTCACACAGTATCTGCCAGTGCCAGTTCTCTGAGTTACTAAATCTTATCATTGTTTTATCACAATAAAAAGCATTTGTGCAGATTCTAAATGACCATTAAACGGAAACTATAGTAGACTTGTGATATACAGTGTGAAATTAATAGAATGGTTGGAAGAAACAGACTCACCGGAGAGGTGATTAGAGGTTTAGATATTTTTTAACGATACAGATGTGTACAAAAGTAAAACATTTCCAGCATATTAGAAAATGCAGATTATACATACACAGAAAAAGGGATATTTATTCAACAACAGTGCTTAAGTTCTCAGAAAATGGTATTAGGAGTGAAGAAAACAAAAGAAGGTGAAATCTTGACTGGAATGAGGCAGCTACTGAAGGATAGGTGAAAGTTTCAAGCACATGTGACAAAAACGGGATAGAGTATAACAAATTTGACAATCGTTTTGGAATATCAATATGGGATGCCTACATAGGCATATAAATAAGATTGAAAACACTGCAAACCTTTC
This sequence comes from Schistocerca americana, assembly GCF_021461395.2. Lineage (NCBI taxonomy): Eukaryota > Metazoa > Arthropoda > Insecta > Orthoptera > Acrididae > Schistocerca > Schistocerca americana. The sequence continues at coordinate 25,774,471 of NC_060119.1, read as the reverse complement.
AGATGATGTGCTATTTCACACACACACACACACACACACACACACACACACACACACACACACACACACTGCAGCTCAACTGGGGTGATGGGTTGTGTTGTATGAAGTTTGCGACGAGTGATAAGAGGCAGGGAGGGGATGGAAGGGTGGCTGTGGTGGGAGGGAGAGGTCATAGTAGTGTGGCACTGGGAGTTGGTGCACAGTGATGTGGAAGCATGGACTGCACGGTGGAGCAGGGGAGGAGGGAGGTCGCAGAAAGGTGCCTGTCAACTGAGCATGGGACACAGGAGTAGGGGTGGGGGTAGATGAGGGGCAGGAGCACGGGTTAGTTTAGATTGAGGGCTGTTGGAATGCAGGATTCTAAGATGTGTACTAAGGATGATTCCCATCTGTACAGCTTGGAAAAGCTGGTATTGGGTGAGGGAGGAAAGTTTTGAAGCAGCCACTCCTGTTGACCAAGTGTTTGAAAGAGTTTTTGGCCATCAGTGGTCAGGTGTGCTCTTGGGCCCAGTTTGTCAGTGACTGTTCGTTTGTGCACACAGGTGGTTGGGTGTTGTGCCTGTGTGAAAATCTGTGTGAGATTTAACGGCAGAGCTGTTACACAGTGTGACCACTTTTGAGGGTGGACTTGCTCCTGATGGGATAGAGTACGAATGTGACAGGACTGGAATAGGGTGTACTGAGTGGGTTAATAGGACAGGTCTCACACCCAGACCTTCCACAGGGGTATGGCCCGTGTGGCAAGTGGGTGCAGATTAAGATTGGGATGTTTCACAAATTCAGTTGATACCAGAGTGGCAAGGATTGTTCCAGCTCTGGAAAACAATGTGGCTAGCTTGTTTCAGTCTAGGATGATACTGGGTAATTGGGGGTGGGGGAGGGGGGAAGAGGCAGAGGAAGTGGTCTTTTCCAGCCATTTCGTGGGGATCTGTGTATGCTTCAAGAAGGTCTTTACCATGCACAACAGATGTATCATCTGTGTGTACCCAGCCTGCTAGGGGAAGCAATGCCAGCTATCGAAATTGAGGTATTCTCTGTGGTTAGGGGTCTCAGTATGGGTAGAAATATTTACAGAAGCATTGGAAATGTGGTTTTCGGTTTCCAGAAATATTGTACACTCCACTGATTATGAACAGATGAAGCAGATAAGGGAGAGGGTGCTGTGGCTGTAGTAGGATAAGGACAGGGTGTCTCGGTTCACGTCCAATCCGTGAAGATATCATCGATAAATCTGAACAGGATGAGGGTTTTGGGATCTTGGGTGTCTAGGAAGGGTTCTTCCAGATGGCCTATAAACAGGTCAGCTTAGGAATGTTCCATGCAGATACCCATATCTGTGGCCCAGGTTTAATTGTATATTGTCCAATACAACAAATGGCAGTTAATGGGTGAGGATGTAGTTCGTCAGGTACCTTAGGTATAAGGTGATAGATGTATAGTAAGATCAGAAAACTTTTTAAAGACTATCAGATTCAATTAGTCCTAAAACGTAAGGGAAAAACATATAATGGCAATCTCTTAACAGTCTTTTCAATGCTTTTCAGCAAAATTTTAAAGCAGAAAATTTCAGAGGACTCGTGAATGATTTGGTACACTTGTATGAGCAGGTACAGTGTGACATACTGCTAAAAATACGATTTGAGCTATCACACTGGATTTCTTCCCACCAAAATATGGTGACCACTTTCAGAAGCATATTTCACCAATGGAATAAAGTTGTAAAGAGAAACAGCTTGCTGTTGAGTGATTGCTGCTGGATGTTTTTATGTCCTAGCAGCCTAGTACCAGAGACAGGAACAAAACGGTTGCTCTTGGAGTATTAGCATTTGTTTTCATATTTTCTTGAAAGATGCAATACCAGAGAAGGAAAGTTGCTACTCAGCGTATAACGGAGATGCTGAGTCGCGATAGGCACAACAAAAAGATTCACACAATTAAAGCTTTTGGCCATTAAGGCCTTCGTCAGCAGTAGACACACACACACACACACACACACACACACACACACACACACACACATGCAAATGCAACTTGCACACACGTCGGCAGTTTCAGAGAGCTGGAGGCTGGGGCGGGGAGGGAGAGGGGTAGTATGGTGGGAGTGGCGGATAGTGGAGTGTTGCAATTTAGATGGAGGGTAGGAGAGAAAGTGCAGAGGGGGGAGGGGGTCTCTGCCTTCTCCTTACCCTCACCCAGTCGCCTCTCCCATCGTGCACTGGTGCTGCTGCTCGCAGTGTGGTTTCAGCTCTCTGAGACTGCAGACGTGTGTGCAAGTTGCGTTTGTGTGAGTGTGTGTGTGTATGTGTGTCTACTGCTGACAAAGGCCTTGATGACCGAAAGCTTTAATTGTGTGAATCTTTTTGTTGTGACTATCATGACTCAGCATCTCTGTTATATGGTGAGTAGCAACTTTCCCTCTCTGGTATTGTTACATTCCATCCTAGATTTTCCATTGTTTGATTTCTTGAAAGATACATAATATAAATGTCATTATCTCAGAAAAGAAAGGTAATCAGCACATTTAATATTTTTTGTTGTGTTCTATGAAAAACAAAAGAAATCATATTCTTCTGGTACCGCGCGCCGCAGAATTTGAATCTGTGCCAGACGTCATGGACGTCAAAGACCCATAGAGGTCTCTGCACCATCGTGCCGTAAGCTGTGGCTATGCGCGCCTCCTGGCCCGCTTTTACTGTGAGGGCGCCACAGTGAAACACGTGGTCCCAGCGGCCAATAGCGGCGCCCCCGATAGCATACTTAAGCGTCTGCCTCGCGCTCAGCCAGCAGTCTAACATCGCTGCGTCTCAGGACGTATCACCTCAGACAGCGTATTGAATTTCGTGTTACTGTTCCAGTGGATGCAGTTGTCTTGTTTGGTTCATTACTCTGTGGTCTGTTCTTGTTGTGTTGTAAGGTCCTCCAATGGTCGTGTCCATCCTCTCCCGTTGTGTTGTCGTTCGCGGGCCACTCCGCGGGTCCCGCCGCGTTTCCATCACTACTACCCCGCGACCGTTCCAGTTGCCGTTTCAACAATTCTCTTGAGTATAACTTTCCAAAAGCTGTTGAGCAATATAATTGAAGATAAGACAAGTGCTTAAAATTTTTCTTGGCCGCAGTTTACAGTCTTGTGAAACTTTTTGGTGTCAGCTTTGATTACTAAAATTATTTATTGATAAAATGCATTATTGCACCTTTGGCCATTTATTCATTTTCAAGGCAAACAATGCGAAATTTTTGCGCTTCCACTAGTGATAAAATTTTAAAATATCAGACATGTACATATGTCATCATTATATCTGTAGTCTGAATATGTAAGTTACCATTGTTTTGGATGAAAAACAAATGTTTTTCTAATTGTGTCTCACGTGAAAATCCCCCCCCCCCCCCCCTCGCCCCCTCCCCCTCCTGTGCCTCATCTAATTTTTGCCACCAGGCACCAGATGCATATGTTTGTGGTACAATTTTATGGTCTTTTCACTAGTATTGTTCATTTAATAGTTTAATGAGAGGAAACTAGATGTCATGAGAGGCGGAACTGCCACTATGAAAGGAAGTGAGGGGTACTGTTCTGTCAGTAGAGCAGCAGTAACAGGATAACGGTTCAGTTAGACGAGCTCGGTGACTTCGAACGTGGTCTAGTCGTCGGATGTCACCTGAATACCAGCTTCACCGGGGACACTTTGGACCCCTCTGAAGCTGCCCAAGTTGACTGTTGGTGATAAAGGAACAACCACAGCTATACTAAGGACAGGCAGACCTCATGTACCGACAAGCAGTGTGGAAGGTGGTTGTAAAAAATTGCACGAAATCAGCAGAAGAAATCAGTCATGAGATTCTAAGTGCTACCAAAAGCCCAGTTAGCACAATAACAGTGAGTAAAAAGTTAAAAAGAATGGGATACAGTTATTAAGCAGGTCCTCGTAAGCCGTACATTTCTGTTGTCTATACTAAGTGATGTTTGAGGTGAGTGTAAAGCGTGATTTGGCTTACTGAATCATGTTCTACACTTTGATAATCGAATGGAAGGGTTTGGATTTGGGTTTGGGTTTGGTGAGTGCCTGGAGATCATATGTAGTGTAACAGTGAAGTATGGAGGTAGTACGGTATGAGGTTGTTTATCACTGGTGGGATGTGATCTCCTTATTGTGCTTCAGAAAACGCTAAATGCGAAAGGATATGGACATGTTTTACACTGCTATGTACTGTGTACATTAGAGGAAAAGTTAACAGACAGTGGTTGTATCAGCATGACAGTGCATCCATTATAAAGCAGCAACTGTGAGGCAATGATCTGTGGACAACAGCATTCCTGAAATGGACTGCCCAAAGTCCTGACCTGAACTGAGAGAACACCTTCGGGACGAATTAGGCCATTGGCTCAGTTGGACATCAGCTCAGATGTGGACCACAGCACCGACATGACAACCTTCTGTGGTTTGGGTTTTCGAGGAACGGTGGGCTGCCATTCCTCCGTAGACATTCAGGTACCTCAGTGACACTATCTGCAGCAGAGGATGAGTCATCATAAAGGAAAAGTGTGGGCACATACCGTGTTAAAATCCACTAATAATTGTCTGGATACTTTTGATAAGATATTATAATTTTCATATATTTACCTCTCTTGCTAAGTTATTTTATTCACTGAATAGTAAGTAGAGATGGTGAGTTGTTGAAAAGCACATAAACAAGACTGAAAACTTTGCTAACTTTTGAAGGACAGACAGCATGAGATGTAAGAAAATGGAGTCACTTGGCGATATAAATTTGTTATAGTGGAAAATTCACCACATCTTTCCATTACCACATTAATTTATTTTATTGATCGTCAAATTGAACTTTCTTTTTATTTTATTTTTGTGCATCTAGTTCCATAGGACCAAATTGAGGAGCAAATCTCCAAGGTCATGGAATGTGTTTAGTTCCTCACAGTGATATTCCCACTGGTGAGAGGGAATGCTGTGGTGTGATCCCAGGAGTGGGGCAGAGAGAGTCAGTGTTGATGGTAATTGAGAAGACAGCCTCCCTCTAAATCCTTTACTTGGTGTAAGTTTCACACATCTGTGGTAAGCATTCATGCTGCAGTGATATGCAGGTTTCATATACTGAACCAAGAAATCACTCAAAGACTGGAGCAAAAATATACTTTAAACTAAGCTATTGATAGATAATTCACAAGCCACTAACAGTGCATGGCATAAGATATCTTATACCAGTATTAATGATTTTGTATTACATCCCAACCACATGCTGGGCAGTGGAGTAATGTCTGTCTATATGCATCTATAGACATTATCTCTCGTATCATATTCTCATCACCTCAGTGTAAAAAATACCAGTGTCATAGCCTTTCTCAATAATAGTTATCTAAATTTACCCAACAACATTTTGCAACAACATCATTGCCTTTCTTCCAACAATTCCCATTTATGTTCCCTTAGCTTTTCTGATACACTTTGATATGAGCTATACTGACCTGTTCTCATCCTAGAAGCAGGTTTCTGAACTCGTTTAATGTCTGCTGTTCTTCATAGTTAATGAGGATTCTAAAGATTGGGGAAATACTTTATATCTTTGTACTAGTGTTTATATGTGATTTCCTTTACAAGGTCACTACACTTTTCTGGGTCTCTTCCAGCAAGCCTTAGTTTCCCATTAATTTTGCTTATTACAGACTCTCTCTGTCTGTCACATTCCTTACTGTTTTTTAGTAACGCCTTAAATTGCTGGACTGGCACGCCTCAGGTGTTAACCACTAACCTTGTGGCTGGATACTGCTGGGTTCTTTTTCTTTGTTATGAACAGTTTATTGAATTATTGTCATTACACCAAAAAAGTGAAAATTATCAGTGAACAATCTGATAACGCTCTTGACCCTCTCCGATAAATCATTTATATATATTGAGAACAGTAGAGATCCTTAGGGCATGCCTGATATTACTATCATTTCTGTTCAAAATTTGCCAGCCAGTATAACGTATAATTTCATCAGTCCAGTCACACATATCTGTGAAGATACTCGGTATGGTGCTCTCTTGGTTATTAGACAACAGTGTAGTACAGTATCAAGTGGATGATAGAGTCTACTTGTCCACCTGCTTCTGCTTGAAAGATAATTCATCTTTCCGAAATGTTCCAAGTGTCACAATTTTCCTACTCTCTCCGTATTGCAACTATCTATAAGTTCCCAGAATACCATAATTTTTGTTTCTGGAACTTTTCTGTGTGGGCCGGGGTGGCCAAGCGGTTCTAGGCGCTAAACTGCGCGACTGCTACAGTTGCAGGTTCGAATCCTGCCTCGGGCATGTCCTTAGGTTAGTTAGGTTTAAGTAGCTCTAAGTTCTAGGGGACTGATGACCTCAGAAGTTAAGTCCCATAGTGCTCAGAGCCATTTGAACTTTTCTACAAATGATGTGGTAGTTAACAACAAATAGTGTGTGATTCACATCTCCACATATATTGTCAGGTTTGCTGTAGTAATTGCTTTATCTGACACTTGCATTCCTACTGAGGCCTTGGAGATTTGCTCTTAAAAGAATCTGTTCATGTTACACATGCTCTGACTGCCCAATGGGTGTCTCTGGTGTATAGTTTAATTTAATTTATTATCATCCATTTTATTATATTCATGATACAGGAATTGTGTATAGAAAGAAAGAGAGAGAGAGAGAGAGAGAGCAATTTATATTTCTAACAATTAAAAGCAATAACATTATTTTTTAATTATACTTCACATATTTGCACAAATTTGTTAGCGTCCTTATACATATAGGTTAAATAACAATAGTTTGTAGGCATAAATCAAATGATAAAACCTATCTGTTTCGATGACAAAGGAACTCCTCAACACTTCAGTCACTTTTACATAACAATAGTTTCTCTAATCCTTTTTTTCAGTTTATGTAAGTTTTGCAGTATTTGATTTATTTGGGCAAGGCATTGCACATTAATTTTGGAAGATACATCACACTATTTTGGTACAGAGCTTTTGAATCAATGACTCTGTTTCACAGTTATGTATTTCATTTTGTTGAGTAGAGAATTCTTGATGTGACTTAAGAAAACATATAAATTCATAAATGAATAAGCCAGGGTGGGTCAAAATTTTTAATTCATTAAGAGTTCTCTACACAAATCTCTGTGGGCAACACCCATGAGTATTTGAATGGATTTCCCCCAGACTATAATATCATACCTTATAAGGCTATGTATGTAAAAGTAGTAGGCACATAATACTGTTTTAAAATTGCAGTATTCTTTAAGTTTTCTTTATGTATAACAGTATTTAGTAACTCTTTTGTTCAATAATTCAACTTGGTTTTCCCATCTTAAATTGTCAGCCAATCATACACCTAAAATTTTTGTGAAAGATGTTTGTTCTATTACACAGTTCCCTGTCTCTACTTACATGTCCTTTTTTATGTTGTTCCTTATGTCCCTAAAATTCATCTTGTGTGTGTGTGTGTGTGTGTAAGTAAGTAAGTAAACAGTCTGATAAGTAAGTAAACAGTTGTCCGTGAACCATTTTGCTGCCTCATTTGTTGTTGCAGTTATTTTTTCTTGTATATCAGCTTCACTCTGTCCTTTGATAAAAAGAGTTGTACCATCTGCAAAAAGGACTGATTCAGAGCTTGATAGGTTGTTTTGTGAGTCAATATAAACCAAGAAAAACAGGGAGCATAAAACAAAACCTTGAGGTACACCACAGTTAACTTTCTTGTATCTTGAGTAATATTTTCTGCTATTATGAGTTATTTCAACACTTTTATAACTGTCAAACAGATATGATTTAAAGCAGTTATACGCTTTTACATGGACACCACACTGATACAGCTTTCTTTGCAATATGTCCTGGTTAATGAGACAAAATATCTGAGATAGATCTAAAAATATTCTGCAGTTTTGTTCATCATTGTCTACTGCAATTAAAACCAGTTCTAGGAAATGATACACAGCTGTATTGGTAGACCTATTTTTTCTCAAACCATTCCATGCATTGGCAAGAATTTTACATTTGTTCAGGAAACTCATCTATCTCTTATAGTTTATCCTCTCTATAAGCAAAACCTAATAGTTGCGTAATTTTGTACTTTATATGTACAATCTCTTTTATAAAGTGGCTTTTTTATTCATTTTTTAATTGAAGAAGGGAATTTACCAGTTATAAAGGATATATTAATAATATCAGCTACTGCAGTCCTCCTTATTGTGTGCAACTTTATGAGTCTCTGCTGTGTAGTGTAGATCAACAAATCGACAGTCGAGTTCATCATGAAAATAACAGACTTTCTGGTTTAGACCCTCCACTGAGTTCTGGGCTCCAATCAGATCTTAGAATGGTGCTGCAAATCACCAACTTTTCTAGGACCTCACAAGTGAGGCCAGCTGTTGTCACCACTCACCAGAAAGAAGTGTTGGTGCTAGTTCGAGTAAGTGACTGTGATTGCACTTCAGGTGGCCCGTCCTACCCAGCAGACAATTCTTCCAGGTATTCACAGCTAGTGCATCTCCTCCATGTGGCCCTATTTCCTTAAAAGGGGCCTTGATGCATCTAATATTCAAGCTACCTAGCAGCCCCTTCTTTTGCGTCTGTGAGAACCCAGATGTCAGCAGAGCAGAAGAGGTGAGATCTGCAAGTTCTGCCCATTTGTTAATGTGATACAGTGTCTTCGTTAGAAGTATGAGGCTCAGCATTAAACCTTGCGAAACAGCTTCAGATCTGGACAAGACCTGTCAGCTGCCATTGGCTGTCCACTCAGTGTCAGATTGGCCTCATCTGTCAGCAGCAGGAGTAGCTCACCAGATCCACCTCATGTACACAATAGGAGACTTAGATTATCCTACCTCTACATCATCCAGCACAGTTTGCTGTGATGATACAAAACCATCTGACTCCTTCATCATGACACCACAATAGGCACAATGGCTAGCCCTATCAATGTGAACTTAGCTCTCTCAGAGCCAAAAATAAGTAGAGGAATTAGTTAAAAACTACAGAATACTTGCCTAAAAAACTAAACTTCAGGCAGTACATGAACATTGAGCGTTCCACCTGAAGCAGTTGCTAGTACTTCATTACCTGTACACTCATCTGTTGATTATCTTCCTATGATGATGCACTGAGACCACTCCATCATTAAATTTACAGAACAAATTGTTCCCCTTAAGAGCCCTCCTCCTTCTTTTTGAACGAAAGACCACCATTTAAAAACTGATGCATTCAAGCACTTTTGCAGTAACTAATTGTATTTTTATATAAATTTAGAGTGCAGTAAGAAGTGGCCCCTGCTATTTTTCTACATGCCATTCACTGTCAAGTTCATTAAGCTCAGTGATGCAAACTGATATTGTATAAATACCTCAAGATTGAGAATCAAACAATGGAAAATCCAGGATGGATTGTAACAATATTATGAGAAAGGAAGTTGCTACTCACCTTATAGCTGAGATGCTGAGTGGCAAATGGGCACAACAAAAAGACTCTCACAATTATGTGTGCATGTGCGTGTGTGCATATGTGTGTCTATTATTGACAAAGGCCTTAATGTCCGAAAGCTATGATTGTGAGTGTCTTTTTGTTGTGCCTATGTGCGACTCAGCATCTCCGCTATGTGATGAGTAGCAACTTCCCATCTCATAATATGTCAAGGTTGAGAATATTGTTCTATTGAAGCACTTGAAATGTCAAATAGCTACCAGAAAGTAAATTGTCCTGCTTTTCAAAAAAGTGTTTTCCACAGCCAAAACATTTCTTCTCCAAGGAGTTGAATCACACTGATTATTTATGATGGAATTCACATATATCAACAGTTTTTTGCTTCTTGTGATGTCTGAGCAACCAGCTATGTAAAATGTTATGTCAAATTTTTATTTTTGAAAGTTCAGGGCTGAAATACTTTCCAGGTCATGTGTTTGCTCGCCATGAGACATTCAAGGATGAGGATATGTATAAAATGGATATTTGACCATCAGTTTCTTTTTTATTTAAAACAGAAATATCAACCGGTTTCAGTCACAGACCATCTTTACGGATTCTATCTGAAGACACAAAATAATACATGTGGTATACAGAAACTGTTAAAAATTCTTTTCCAAGGAGGGGCAAAATATCCATGAATACTTATGGGGTTAATACAGTTGAAGCCACAACATCACATCTGTCATTACTTAAATAATGGCCATATATCATATGTGGAGCATGTCATGAATTCCAATATACCACACACGACTTTTAAAGGCAAACATACAAATAACACATGTAACCAGAGAAATACTGAAAAGAAAATCAAAGCTATAAGTGTTACAATTGTACAGAATATTGAAGAGTTGCTCAAATATCTTTAGAAAGAATTTCCATCATATGGTACAAAAATATCTCAATGATAAGTTTATTGCTAAATACCGGGGACTGGACTACCTTTGGTGAACATCTTTGGTATAGTTTCACAAAAAATATGTGTCCAGTCTGTGCTGCAATCAACGAATCTTACAACTCAGTTCTACACAAGAATGCCAGTCACAAGTAGGGTTTGATTATTATTTTCTCACTTTTAAATTTGTTGACCAGAATTTTACTGGAGATTGGGGATACAGTTATACTTGCAGCATTATACGAGACAGTTGCAGCCATAACAAATGCATTTGTTTTCATCTTAACTTCAAATTTCTGTGATTCTTGAAAGCAGTAAAAATCCAGGAAATTTGATATATGTTATTTATTTAAGTGTATATAGCCATTTTCATTGTTCAGCTGTCTTAAAATATGGCAATAGTCATGTGAAACAAAACAACAGCAATTACTGTTTTTTAATTTGAAAAATTCAAAACATTTTTGATTAAATTTGAATATGCATTATGTAAATTGCAATTTAATTGTAATAAAGGTAACCAGTAGTGATTCAGAATAACAGCCTAATCCAATGCAAACACCACAATCAGTACACCCTGACACACATGCAGCACATTAGGACCCATTGCTCCCCCTTGTCCTGAGCCAAGTATGAGGCTCGAACCAGAGACTTTAAAGGTTCTTTGGCAAGAGAGGCTGCAAGTTCCTAGACTTGCGCCATAGCATTTGAGAACTGCAGGATCACTCTGAGTAGTCCAGCTGTGCACTACACATCAAATGTGTAGCGAAATGTAGGAAGATCTGCAGTGGATAGGCACTCGGTGCAGGTAGTGGCAACTGACCCTTGACATAGACAAATGTAATGTATTGCGAATACATAGAAAGAGGGATCCTTTATTGTATGATTATATGATAGCGGAACACTGGTAGCAGCTACTTCTGTAAAATATCTGGGAGTATGCGTGCGGAAAGATTTGAAGTGGAACGATCATATAAAATTAGTTGTTGGTAAGGCGGGTACCAGGTTGAGATTCATTGTGAGAGTCCTTAGAAAATGTAGCCCATCAACAAAGGAGGTGGCTTACAAAATAATTGTTCGACCTATACTTGAGTATTGCTCATCAGTGTGGGATCCGTACCAGATCAGGTTGATGGAGGAGATAGAAAAGATCCAAAGACGAGCGGTGCGTTTCATCACAGAGTTATTTGGTAAGCTTGGTAGCGTTATGGAGATGTTTAGCAAATTCAAGTGGCAGACTCTGCAAGAGAGGCACTCTGCATCACGGTGTAGCTTGCTGTCCAGGTTTCGAGAGGGTGCGTTTCTGGATGAGGTATCGAATATATTGCTTCCCCTTACTTATACCTCCTGAGGAGATCACAAATGAAAAATTAGAGAGATTCGAGCACGTACAGAGGCTTTCCGGCAGTCGTTCTTCCCGTGAACCATACGCGACTGGAACAGGAAAGGGAGGTAATGACAGTGGCACATAAAGTGCCCTCCGCCACACACCGTTGGGTGGCTTGTGGAGTATAAATGAAGATGTAGATGTAGAAATGCTTCTACTTAGGTATCCAGAAGTATCACTGTAAGATCCAAAGAAATGCCCCTTACAGACAAGAATATTAAAATCCTAATGATTAACTGCCTAAGAAGTCACAACAAAGTACCAAAATTTGAAGTACACCTACAAAGCAGTGGAGCTCACATAATACTAGATACAGGAACTTGGTTAAAATTTGAAATTAATAGCAGTCAGATTTTTTTGGGTAAATTTAAATATATATCGAAAGGAAGAAATACAGGTGGCTTATTTGTCACAGTAGACAAGTATCCCAAATCTAATAACCAGGTCTTTCTACTGACCACCAGGTTCACCTCCAGATTTAACTGAAAACGTTTCGCTAGTATGTAATTTTGCCAATGATAGTGCGATCATCACAGGAGGCTTGAATCATCCAACAGTCAACTGAGAAAATTAAAGTTTTGTAAGTGGTGGGTGTGACAAGACATCCTGCGAAATGTCACTGTATGTGTTCTCCGAAAACTGTCTACAACAGATAGTTCAGAAGCTCACTCATTATGTACTGCTGCAAAAAAGTGAAGTTCCTACAAGACATCGTTGGATGTCAATGTACCTTTGTACACACACATACCATTGGTGGGTTTGTAGATGATTAAGATGTGCAATTTTACGAGACAGGTAGAATGATCACCTGAGTGCATGGGTGTTATTCATGGTTCGTGTTGTTACCAGACCCAGTAGAGTGTATAAGGGATGTGAACGGCATCAGATGTTGAGGAACAACATTTATCAGCATCTGTTAGAGCTTGAAAGGGGGCTCATTGTGTGTCTCCATTTGTCTGACTGGTCAAATTGTGCAGTATCGAGATTTTTGGGGTATTCAGATGTAAGAGTGGTCTAGAGGACTGATATCTTAGTTATCAAGGTTCCGGCTGAACATGTCTGACCACTACAAGGGGGCTTCATTGTATTGAGCATCAAGCACATTGTGACCCATCCGAGAAGAAGTATTAGACCTCCTGCAACATTCTGTCTCATTCTGCACTGTTGGTCAGTGACTAGAAGCAACCAGAGGAGTGAATTACCATCCCATGCATAGGCTGTTGTTATCTCCACAACACAGCTAGCTGCATTTGTAATGGTGCCATGACCAGGAATTGTGGGCTGATAAGGAATGCAATTGCATTGTGTTCATTGATGAATCACAGTTCTGCACTATCTCAGATGGGCACTGTTCGTGGATATGATGATGTCTGGGGAGAGGTCTATTCTTTCAGTGTGTTGTAGAGGCACAGAGGAAACTCTAGTAGCACAGCAATACATCACGGGCATCCTGTGTCCTCGTTTGTAACCTCCAATGCAACAGTATTGTGATGCCATTTTCCAACGGGACAATGCATAAGAGGATGTTGAAGGAAAGTGACTCAAGTTTCAAAGAATAATTGACCATGCACTTGATATAGATGTACCTTGTAGAACAGTTCAAGATGAGAAGGACCCTCTGTGTAAAGAAATTTCTAAAGAAACGTATGTTGCTACATAATAGGTGGAAAACAAAGCATAGGGCTGTACATAGAGCGATACCAACTGAAAAGTGTTCGGCTATCAAGAGGACAATGCATGAAGCTTTCAATGATTATCATAGTAGGATCTTAATGAAAGATCTCTCAAAAAACCCAGCGAAATTATGGTAGTATGCAAAGGCTGTTAGTGGAACCGAAATTAGTTTCCACATACTCAGGGTAGATTAAAACTGAAGAAACTGCAGAAAGGTATGAATTTAAGGAGATGGGATGGGTACAAACTGAAAGAACTAGAGGTTGTAGAGTGTTTCAGAGGGAGTATTGGGGAACTATTGGCAAGAACAGGGGAAAGTAATACAGCAGAAGAAGAACGGGTAGCTGTGAGAGATGAAATAGTGAAGGCAGCAGAGGATGAAGTAGGTAAAAAGACAGGGGGTAGTAGAAATCCTTGGGTAACACAAGAAATATTGAATTTAGTTAACACGTTTGCTGCCACTGTAATTGGCCTTGCGTTGCCACGTAACCAATTATTTTTTTAATAGAATCTCAAATTGTATTGCTATAAGTAATATAAAATGTATTTAAATATATCTAAAAACAAAGATGATGTGACTTACCAAATGAAAGTGCTGGCAGGTCGACAGACACACAAACAAACACAAACATACACACAAAATTCAAGCTTTTGCAACAAACTGTTGCCTCATCAGGAAAGAGGGAAGGAGAGGGAAAGACGAAAGGATGTGGGTTTTAAGGAAGAGGGTAAGGAGTCATTCCAATCCCGGGAGCGGAAAGACTTACCTTAGGGCAGAAAAAAGGAAAAAAGGACGGGTATACACTCGCACACACACACATATCCCTGTATATGTGTGGATGGTAAGGTAAGGTAAGTCTTTCCGCTCCTGGGATTGGAATGACTCCTTACCCTCTCCCTTAAAACCCACATCCTTTCGTCTTTCCCTCTCCTTCCCTCTTTCCTGATGAGGCAACAGTTTGTTGCGAAAGCTTGAATTTTGTGTGTATGTTTGTGTTTGTTTGTGTGTCTGTCGACCTGCCAGCACTTTCATTTGGTAAGTCACATCATCTTTGTTTTTAGATATATTTTTCCTACGTGGAATGTTTCCCTTTATTATAAAATGTATTTGTTATTATTATTATTATTATTATTATTATACAAATTTGGCTGTTAAAGACCGTGAAAACAGTTATTTCTTGCGCTTCTGGGAAGTCTTCTTTCTCTCAGTCCACACTTCTTTCATTCTTGCGCTGAAGGCAGCTTTTCTCTCTTCAGACCATTTAGTTCCACAAGTCTTCTTAATTTTCACACCGAAGCCCGTGAATGAATTCAGTTTTTTTCTAAAAAGGTTTCTGTTAAATATTGTTTCCTGATCTATGTCCATTTCTTTTAGATCTCTTTCTGTGTTGATAAACCATAAATTTTTATTTTTTAGATTTGCGATGTACGAAAATATTTGTTTTGTAAGCCTATTTGGGTTCATCCTCATGATGTGAGCATAAAAGGAGCATCTTCTTTTTCTAATTTCGTCTGTAATTTTGCTGCACTTCGTATACACTTCTTTGTTGCTTTTTAGTCTGTATACAGGCTTGCCTTGATCATCTGTTATTTTCCTGCGTCCAAGAATTGTCCTCACAATTCTTCTTTCACGATTTTCTATCTGTTCTGCGTATGTAAAATTTGCCAGTGTTTCTGATGCATATAGTATCTGCAGTCTAATGACAGTCTGGTAGTGTCTGAGTTTAATGTTTTTGGATATACATTTTTTTGAATACATTTGTCTGCAGTAGTGTGTTGCTGTCTCTAGTTTTTGTATTCTAGCCCTGCAGGCTGGATGACCTTTTGCCACAGGCTGAATTAGTTCACCAAGATATTTAAAATGTTTAGATACCTGTATTTTCCCGTATTTCGTAGTTATTTTCTTTGGTGGATTTTTGATATTTGTAATGATTTCTGTCTTTTCAAATGAAATTTGCAAGCCTGCTTTTTTGGCAGTTTCTTTAAGTAATTTTATTTGTTTTATTGTGTCTTTTTGTGTGTAAGTTAAACAGGCGAGATCGTCAGCGAGGGCAAAACAGTTGGTTTCAATGGCTTTGTAGCACTTCCTTCCAATTTGGACTTTCTCAACTCCATGTTTTTGCGTGAGTTTTCTCCATTCTGCTATGACTTTATCCAGAACACAGTTGAAGAGTACCGGGGACAGTGCATCTCCTTGTCTGACGCCGGTTTTGACCTCGAAATGCTGTGAAATTTCTCCTTGGAATTTTACTTTTGATGTTGTATTTGTTAATGTTTCTTTGATTATGGTGATTGTTGTTTCATGTATTTCATAGTCTTGAAGTGTTTTGATGTGTGTCCCTATCGATTGAGTCATAAGCTTTTTTGAAATCAATGAATGTTATGAAATATTTCTTGCTCCTTGTAGACAAATAGTTCATTGTTGTTTTGAGGTTAAAAATTTGTTCGGCGCAGGATCTTCCTGGTCTGAAGCCAGCTTGATATTCTCCAAGTTTTCCCTCTATAATTGGTGATACACGATTGAGCAGGGCTTTTGATAGAATTTTGTATGGGACTGGGAGAAGCGATATTCCACGATAGTTGTTAACATCCCTTTTGTCAATTTTTTTAAACAAAGGGTGAATTAGGGCAGTTTTCCAGTGACTTGGGATTTTCTTGGTTTCCCATACTTGTTCAAGTTCTTTGTGTAGTGCTTCTACTGATGTTTCTCCCCCAAGCTTGAGCATTTCTGCTGTAATTGTGTCTTCTCCACATGCTTTCCTGTTTTTGAGATTTTTGATTATGTTTGTGATTTCCTCTCGTGTCGGAGGTGTTGAATGTGTTGGTAATGTTTCTGGTTGCATAAAACTGAGAATCTGGATGGGTGTTTGGCAGTTTAGGAGTGTCTCAAAATATTCAGCCAGGATTTCACAGTTTTCAGTATTGTTGGTGGCGAGAGTCTTATTATTTCTCATAAGATTTAGGCAAGGGGACTGGTATCCTCGGAGTTTCTGGTTGAATGTTTTGTACCAAGCTGCCGTGTTGCATTTCTTGAAATTCTCTTCGATTGAGTCCAGTTGTTGTTTTTCATATTGTCTCTTGGTGTTGCGAATAGTTTTCGAGGCATTCTTTCTGGCTTGCTTAAATTCATCAAAGTTGTTTTCAGTTTTATGTGAGTTCCACTTTTTCCAGGCTTTAAGTCTTTCATGCAGAACTTCATTACAGTTGCTGTCCCACCACGGGTGTCTCGGTTTGCTCTTTTTTGGAAAGGTTGTTTCTGTTGCCTCAATCAAGTTGTTCTGAAATTCTTGAAGGTTTTGTGAAGGGGAGAATGTCTTTAGTTTTTTCTGAAAATCCTTGAGGTTAGAATTGGACTTAAGGTTGTAGTTTCTCAGGGTTGTAAGATCAAAATTTATTTTATTTCTGTTTTTATATTCACTGTTTCTGCTTTTCTGTTTGTTTTGTGGGATCAGTTTAGTTTTTATTTTCGTGAGATAGTGATCAGAATCGAGGTTTAGAGATTTTCGGACACATATGTTCAATATTTCTTTTTCACATTTGGAGGAGATGGCAACGTGATCTATTTGAAATTCTCCGATACTCTTTATTGGAGATACCCAGGTTTTTTGTTTTCTGGGAAGATGTTTAAAACGTGTTGACATTAGCTTGAGTTTAAACTGCTTACAGAGCATGATTAACCTTTCTCCATTTTTGTTGGTTCGTTTGTGTGCGGGAAAGTTGCCGACAATATCGCAGAATTTCTTTTCTTTTCCAATCTGAGCGTTAAAATCTCCTAGAAGTATTTTTGCATTGTTTTCTGGGATTTCTGATATATGATCCTTAAGGTTTTCCCAGAATTCATCTGTTTCTTCCCTATTTTTAGCATTATTTTTGTCATTTGTGGGAGCGTGAACATTGATTAATGTGTATTTTTTATTTGCACATCGAAAAGTGAGGAAAGATGTTCTCGATGATGTTGACCAAAAATGTTCGACAGAGTTCAGAATTTTTGTGTTTACAGAAAAAGCTGTGCCAAGCTGAGAGCATTTCTTCATTACAATTTTTCCAGGTTTTCCTTTAAATATTCTGAATTTGTTTGATTCAAATGTGTTTTCATCAGTGAAGCGAGTTTCTTGTAGCGCCACAATTTGTATGTCTTCCGTGTGTAACTGGTCTGTAAGGTGCTTAAGTTTTCCCACTTTGAGAAGGGAGTTTATGTTGAGAGTTGCTATGTTGAAGATTTTTCTGGGTTTAATCTTGTTGGATTTGCATGGTGTTGCAGACTCCCCAGAATCCTTGGGTCTGCTTGCGTTGTTGCCGACGGTGGATTGGCCACCTGGGGTAGTTTCGTTATTGAAAGACATTTCCATCATGCGTTAAGATTGTAACTGTTGAAATTCTTCAAAGTTGGGGAGATTACTTGCGTAACCTACCAGGAATACGACTAACGTTGTTAGCATTAGAAGGTTTCTTGAAACAGCCGCCTCTAACATGAGGAACAGACGCTGCCCACAAGCCACCCAATTTGGGTACAGACGCT
Source organism: Schistocerca americana (assembly GCF_021461395.2). Classification (NCBI taxonomy): domain Eukaryota; kingdom Metazoa; phylum Arthropoda; class Insecta; order Orthoptera; family Acrididae; genus Schistocerca; species Schistocerca americana. The sequence continues at coordinate 25,756,527 of NC_060119.1, read as the reverse complement.
TTCAGTTATAGATTTTTTGTTCCTCCACTCTCTCAGCCATTGGGAGTTAAAAATTCCTCATCCGCCTATGAGACCGTTGACCAGTTTTCACCCGTAACCCTAGGCAGGGGCCCTCACAGGGTGCTACCATCCGGAGCCAGATGGACCCAGGTTTTTTTACGAGGTTGTTACTCCTCCCCCTCCTCCTCCCTCATCACTTGTAAGATGAGGATCCGGGCTTGGGACTGGCAATGGCGGAGTTAAAATGTATTTATTATATAAGTAAAAGATAAAATTCACTATCATGAATCAAATTTTTTATTAGGCACACTCAGGCGTCAGTGGCATATAAGGCCATATTCTGTAGTGAGTGGCCATGGACGCACTAGTGCGTCTCGTTTATTTTTCCTGGAAATTATGACAGAGTACTACATTTTTATTTGGTATTCAAAAATAAAAGGAAAAATCCTAATGACAAGCGACATATTTATTGAGCAAAAATATAGTAGAAACAGCGTTCAAAAACAAATACAAGATTTTGAAGAAACTTCTGAAATACAATGTATGTCAAATAGCAGAGAACGTACAATCAAGAACTTTACCAATTACACTCAAACAAATAAGTATTAGAAGAAAATGATTTCGTGAAATATTATCGGCAATTCCTTTCATGTGAAATAAAGGGTCCTTTTTCCAATAGTCCTGCAACTTCCTCATCCTTACATTTCCCATGTGCAAGAAAACTGGCTGAGCAGTTCTAGGCACTTCAGTCTGGAACCGTGCGACCGCTATGGTCGCAGGTCCGAATCCTGCCTCGGGCATGGATGTGTGTGATGTCCTTAGGTTAGTTAGGTGTAAGTAGTTCTAAGTTCTAGGGGACTGATGACCTCAGATGTTAAGTCCCATAGTACTCGGAGCCTCTTTTTTTTTTTTTTTTTTTTTTTTTTTTTCCCCCAAGAAAACTCCCAAGAACACTAACAATTCGCCAACCGTCACATCTTTCCAAAAATTTATTTGTGATAGTTCTTTGGATCCCACAGGAAGGAATAATTCAATTGCGTTTTGATTTGTTCCTTCTACAACTTTCAATAGAAGTTCGTCCGTCAGCAAAAGACGAAAATAATCTAAGGGAGTGTTTCCTGTTGGTTGAATTAGCAATCCCCCATTTTTTATAAACGGGCAATTTACCATTCCAACTGGCTTGCATTCCCATGCAACACTTTTATCAGCTGTGTTACCACTTGTTACCACTCCATCTGCCCTTTCCCTGTCGCTTGGATTCAAGCCATTCCTACAGTCTTATATAAATCAAACTCGGCTCCATCAGACTCTTCACTGGATTCCCACCCGTCCTCCCCACTGGCCAGTTCAGTTTCCGAATCGCTTTCTTCTAGTATTCGTAATAATTCCACATCTGTTAGTTTTTGTACGTTTATTGTGTCCTGTATTTTACGTTTCTTAGGTTCTGAGGGGCCCGCCGTATCACAATTGTTTTCCATTTTCAGTCCCACAACAAAGAAAAACTATAGGGAAAAATGTGAACCGCACCCGTAAAAATTGAAAACAATACATTCTCAGAGCGCCTGCCCAATAAACCACACCGAATGGCTGTGCTGACTATGTGCCTCTCAACAGCTGAGTCTGTCACCGCGCAGGTGCGTCCACGGCATGTGCACCAGTATCGGCCGGGCACGCTGGTGCGCCGATGGCAGCAAATGCGCAAATGAAACGAGAAAATATAAAAGTGCAGTAAATGAAGCAGGCAAAAAGGAATACAAATGTCTCAAAAATGACATTGACAGGAAGTGCAAAACGGCTAAGCGGGAATGGCCAGGGGACAAATGTAAGGATGTAGAAGCAAATATCACAAGGGTGAACTAGATACCACTTACAGAAAAATTAAAGATATCTTTGGAGAAAAGAGACCACCCTATGAATCTCAAGAGTTGAGATAGTAAACCAGTCCTGAGCAAAGAAGGGGGAGCCCAAAAGGAAAGGAGTATATAGAAGGTGTATACAAGGTTGATGTACTTGAGGACAATGTTATGGAAATGAAAGAGAATGTAGATGAAGACGAGATGGGTGATATGATATTGCGTGAAGAATTTAACAGAGCACTGAAAGGTGCCAGGACTAGACAACATTCGTTAGAACTACTGATAGCCTTTGGAGAGCCAGCCATGACCAAACTCTTACATCTGGTGAGCAAGATGTGTGAGACAGGCAAAATACCCTCGAACTTCAATAAGAAAATTACTGAACTATCGGTTTAATAAGCCATGGCTGCAAAATATTAACATGAATTCTTTACAGGTGAATGGAAAAACTGGTAGAAGCCGACCTCGAGGAAGATCAGTTTGGATTCTGCAGTAATGTTGTAACATTCTCTTTCATTTCCCTAATATTGTCCTCAAGTACATCAACCTTGTATACACCTTCTATATACTCCTTTCCTTTTTGGCTCCCCCTTCTTTGCTCAGGACTGGTTTACTATCTCAACTCTTGAGAGTCATAGGGTGGTCTCTTTTCTCCAAAGATATCTTTAATTTTTCTGTAAGTGGTATCTAGTTCACCCTTGTGATATTTGCTTCTACATCCTTACATTTGTCCCCTGGCCATTCCCGCTTAGCCGTTTTGCACTTCCTGTCAATGTCATATGGGGGAAGAAATGAAAGAGGAAGCCGCCTTGTAGAATTTTGCACAGAGCATAACTTAATCATAGCTAAAACTTGGTTCAAGAATCATGAAAGAAGGTTGTATACCTCGAAGAATCCTGGAGATACTAAAAGGTATCAGATAGATTACATAATGGTAAGACAGAGATTTAGGAACCAGGTTTTAAATTGTAAGACATTTCCAGGGGCATATGTGGATTCTGACCACAATCTATTGGTTATGAACTGCAGATTGAAACTGAAGAAACTGCAAAAAGGCAGGAATTTAAGGAGATGGGACTTGGATAAACTGAAAGAACCAGAGGTTGTAGAGAGTTTCAGGGAGAGCATAAGGGAACAATTGACAGGAATGGGGGAAAGAAATACAGTAGAAGAAGAATGGGTAGCTCTGAGGGATGAAGTAGTGAAGGCAGCAGAGGATCAAGTAGGTAAAAAGATGAGGGCTAATAGAAATCCTTGGGTAACAGAAGAAATATTGAATTTAATTGATGAAAGGAGAAAATATAAAAAGGCAGTAAGTGAAGCAGGCAAAAAGGAATACAAACGTCTCAAAAATGAGATTGACAGGAAGTGCAAAATGGCTAAGCAGGGATGGCTAGAGTACAAATGTAAGGATGTAGAGGCTTGTCTCACTAGGGGTAAGATAGATACTGCATACAGGAAAATTAAAGAGGCCTTTGGAGAGAAGAGAACCACTTGTATGAATATCAAGAGCTCAGATGGCAACCCAGTTCTAAGCAAAGAAAGGAAGGCAGAAAGGTGGAAGGAGTATATAGAGGGTTTATACAAGGGCGATGTACTTGAGGACAATATTATGGAAATGGAAGAGGATGTAGATGAAGATGAAATGGGAGATAAGATACTGCGTGAAGAGTTTGACAGAGCACTGAAAGACCTGAGTCGAAACAAGGCCCCGGGAGTAGACAACATTCCATTGGAACTACTGATGGCCTTGGGAGAGCCAGTCATGACAAAACTCTACCATCTGGTGAGCAAGATGTATGACACAGGCGAAATACCCACAGACTTCAAGAAGAATATAATAATTCCAATCCCAAAGAAAGCAGGTGTTGACAGATGTGAAAATTACAGAACTATCAGTTTAATCAGTCACAGCTGCAAAATACTAACGCGAATTCTTTACAGACGAATGGAAAAACTGGTAGAAGCGGACCTCGGGGAGGATCAGTTTGGATTCCGTAGAAATGTTGGAACACATGAGGCAATACTAACCTTACGACTTATCTTAGAAGAAAGATTAAGAAAAGGCAAACCTACGTTTCTAGTATTTGTAGACTTAGAGAAAGCTTTTGACAACGTTAACTGGAATGCTCTCTTTCAAATTCTGAAGGTGGCAGGGGTAAAATACAGGGAGCGAAAGGCTATTTACAATTTGTACAGAAACCAGATGGCAGTTATAAGAGTCGAGGGGCATGAAAGGGAAGCAGTGGTTGGGAAAGGAGTGAGACAGGGTTGTAGCCTCTCCCCGATGTTATTCAATCTGTATATTGAGCAAGCAGTAAAGGAAACAAAAGAAAAATTCGGAGTAGGTATTAAAATTCATGGAGAAGAAGTAAAAACTTTGAGGTTTGCCGATGACATTGTAATTCTGTCAGAGACAGCAAAGGACTTGGAAGAGCAGTTGAACGGAATGGACAGTGTCTTGAAAGGAGGATATAAGATGAACATCAACAAAAGCAAAATGAGGATAATGGAATGTAATCAAATTGAATCGGGTGATGCTGAGGGGATTAGATTAGGAAATGAGACACTTAAAGTAGTAAAGGAGTTTTGCTATTTAGGGAGTAAAATAACTGATGATGGTCGAATTAGAGAGGATATAAAATGTAGACTGGCAATGGCAAGGAAATAGTTTCTGAAGAAGAGAAATTTGTTAACATCGAGTATAGATTTAAGTGTCAGGAAGTCGTTTCTGAAAGTATTTGTATGGAGTGTAGCCATGTATGGAAGTGAAACATGGACGATAAACAGGTTGGACAAGAAGAGAATAGAAGCTTTCGAAATGTGGTGCTACAGAAGAATGCTGAAGATAAGGTGGGTAGATCACGTAACTAATGAGGAGGTATTGAATAGGATTGGGGAGAAGAGAAGTTTGTGGCACAACTTGACTAGAAGAAGGGATCGGTTGGTAGGACATGTTTTGAGGCATCAAGGGATCACAAATTTAGCATTGGAGGGCAGCGTGGAGGGTAAAAATCGTAGAGGGAGACCAAGACATGAATACACTAAGCAGATTCAGATGGATGTAGGTTGCAGTAAGTACTGGGAGATAAAGAAGCTTGCACAGGATAGAGTAGCATGGAGAGCTGCATCAAACCAGTCTCAGGACTGAAGACCACAACAACAATTGTAACATGTGAGGCAATACTGACCCTATGACTTATCTTAGAAAATAGATTGAGGAAAGGCAAAGCTACATTTATAGCATTTGTAGACTTAGAGTAAGCTTTTGACAGTGTTGACTGGAATACTCTCTTTCAAATTGTGAAGGTGTCAGGGGTAAAATACAGGGAGCGAAAGGCTATTTACAATTTGGCAGATGGCAGTTATAAGAGTCGAGGGGCATGAAAGGGAAGCAGTGGTTGGGAAAGGAGTGAGACAGGGTTGTAGCCTGTCCCCGATGTTATTCAATCTGTATATTGAGCAAGCAGTAAAGGAAACAAAAGAAAAATTCGGAGTAGGTATTAAAATTCATTGAGAAGAAGTAAAAACTTTGAGGTTTGCCGATGACATTGTAATTCTGTCAGAGACAGCAAAGGACCTGGAAGAGCAGTTTAACGGAATTGACAGTGTCTTGAAAGGAGGATATAAGATGACCATCAACAAAAGCAAAATGAAGATAATGGAATGTAGTCGAATTAAATCAGGTGATGCTGAGAACATTAGATTAGGAAATGAGATGCTTAAAGTAGTGAATTAGTTTTGCTATTTGAGGAGTAAAATAACTGATGATGGTTGAAGTAGAGGGGATATAAAATGTAGACTGGCAATGGCAAGGAAAGCGTTTCTGAAGAAGAGACATTTGTTAACATTGTGTATTGTTTCTGAAAGTATTTGTATGGAGTGTAGCCATGTATGGAAGTGAAACTTGGTCGATAAACAGTTTAGACAAGAAGAGAATAGAAGCTTTCAGAATGTGGTGCTACAGAAGAATGCTGAAGATTAGTTGGATAGATCACATAACTAATGAGGAGGTATTGAACAGATTGGGGAGAAGAGAAATTAGTGACACAACTTGACTAGAAGAAGGGATCGCTTGGTAGGACATATTCTGAGGCATCAAGGGGTCACCAATTTAGTATTGGAGGCCAGTGAGGAGGGTAAAAATCATAGAGGGACACCAAGAGATGAATACACTAAACAGATTCAGAAGGATGTAGCTTGCAGTAGGTACTGGGAGATGAAGCAATTTGCACAGGATAGAGTAGCATGGAGAACTGCATCAAACCAGTCTCTGGACTGAAGACCACAACAACAACAACAACAACAACAATCCTTGTGCCATTGAAAAGCTGAATGAAATAAGTAGTTGGGTCAGTGATGTTGAGAAACAGCTGAAATCATTAAAACTGAACAAAGATCCAGGCACTTATGGAATCCCTGTTAGATTCTATACTGACTTTGTGGCTGAGTTCGCCCCTCTTCTAACTATTCTAACTACACTGAAGAGCCAAAGAAACTGCTACACCTGCCTAATATTGTGTAGCGCACTCACGAGCATGCAGATGTGCCACAACACGACGTGTGCATGGACTCGACTAATGTCTGAGGTAGAGCACAAGGTAATTGACATGATGAATCCTGCAGGGATTGTCCATAAAGCCAAAAGAGTACAAGGGAGTGGAGATTTCTTCTGAACAGCACATTGCAAGGCATCCCAGATATGTTCATGTCTGGGGAGTTTGGTGCGCAGCGGAAGTGTTTAAACTCGGAAGAGTGTTCCTGGAGCCACTCTGTAGCAATGCTGGATGTGTGGGGTGTCATATTCTCCTGCTACAATTGCTGAAGTACGTTGAAATGCACAATGGACATGAATGGATGCAGGTGGTCCGACAGGATGCTTATGTATGTGTCACCTGTCAGAGCCATATCTAGACATAACAGAGATCCCATGTCACTCCAACTGCGCACGCCCCACACCATTACAGAGCCTCCACCAGCTTGAACAGTCCTCTGCTGACATGCAGGGTCTATGGATTCATGAGGTAGTCTCGATACCCGTACATGTCCATCCGCTTGATACAATTTGAAACGAGACTCGTGTGACGAGGCAACATGTTTCCAGTCATCAACAGTCCAGTGTCGGTGTTGACAGGCCCAGGTGAGGTGTAAAGCTTCATATTGTGCAATCATCACAGTGGGCCTTGGGCTCTGAAAGCCCATATCAATGATGTTTTATTGAATGGTTCGCACTCTGACAATTGTTGATGGCCCAGCATTGAAATCTGCAGCAATTGTGGAAGGTTTGCACTTCTGTCTTTATTAGTCTCATTCTTGAAGAATCTTTTTCCGGCCGCAGCGATGTCAGAGAGATTTGATATTTTCCCAGATTCCTGATATTCGTGGTACACTTGTGAAATGGTCATACGGGAAAATCCCCACTTCATTTCTACCTTGGAGATGCTTAACCCATCGCTCATGCAGTGACTATAACACCACATTCAAACACTCTTAAGACTTGATAACCTGTGATTGTAGCAGCAGTAACTGGTCTTAACAACTACACCAGACACTTGTTGTAGGCATTGCTGACCACAGCACCATATTCTGCCTGTCTACATATCTCTGATTTGAATGCACATTCCTATACCAGTTTCTTTGGCTCTTCAGTATATAATCTATCATAGATTCCTCGAACAAAAAAGTCATGCCTAATTCTTGGAAAGAGGTACAGGTCGCACCCGTCTATCGTCCAATATACTTGACATTGATTTGTTGTAGAATCTTAGAACATATTCTGAGTTCAAATATAATGAGATATCTTGAACTGAATGAACTCCTCAGTGCCAACCAGCGTGGATTTCGCAAACATCGATCATGTGAAACCCAACTCCTACTTTTCTCACATGACATACTGAAAGCTTTGGATCAGGTAAACCAGGTAGATGCAGTATTTCTGGATTTCCGAAAAGCATTTCACTCAGTACCACACCTATGCTTATTGCCAAAAGTATGATGATATGGGGTATCAAGTGAAATTTGTGACTGAATTGAGGACTTTTTAGTACAGCATGTAGTCTTGGATGGAGAGTAACTTTGGGTGTGCCCTACAGAAGTGTGTTGGGGCGGTTGCTCTTCACTTTGTTAATTAATGACCTAGCCAACAATATTAATAGCAAAATCAGGCTTTTTGCTGCTGATGCAGTTATCTATAATGAAATACTGTCTGGAAGAAGCTGCATAAATATTGAGTCGGATCTTGGTGTAGAGATTGGCTACTTGCTCTAAATGTTCAGAAATGTAAATTTTGCACTTCCCGAAATGAAAAATTGCAGTATCCTATGACTGTAACATCAATGAGTCACTGTTGCAATTGGCCAACTCATACAAATACGTAGGTGTAACTCTTTGTAGGGATATGAAATGGAATGATTACACAGGTTCATTTGTGAGTAAAGCAGGTGGTAGACTTCGGTTTATTGGTAGAGTACTGGGGAAGTGCAATCAGTCTACGAAGGCTATGCTAAACTATTGCCTCAGCAAATGAGAGAGTATTTTGTCAGTGAACCATTGCTAGCAAAGTTGGTTGTACAACTGGGGCGAGTGCTAGGAAGTCTCTCTAGACCTGCCGTGTGGCGGCGCTCGGTCTGCAATCACTGACAGTGGCGACACGAGGGTCCGACGTATACTAACGGACAGCGGCCGATTTAAAGGCTACCACCTAGCAAGTGTGGTGTCTGGCGATGACACCACATTCGCCATAGGTAAAAGAGGTGCCAGAATTTAGTTCATTGGTAGAATAGTAGGTAAATGTAATAAGTGTTCCAAAACACTCTTGTGACCCATGCTAGACTACTACTCAAGTGTATGGGAGCCACACCAGATAGAACTAACAGGTGATAATGAACGGAAACGTAGAAGGGCAGAATGAATAGTCACAGGTTTGTTTGGCCCATGTGAAAGTGTCATGGAGATGCCAAAGAAACTGGCAAACGCTTGGAGATAGTCATAAACTATTCCAAGAAAACCTACATACAGATTTCAAGAATCAGTTTTAATGATGACTCTATAATATCATTGGGGGAAGTGGCAACAAAACGACTATTCACATTGGTGTGTAGAATATATGAGTCTGGCAACATACCATCTGACTTTCGGAAAAGCATCATCCACACAATTCTGAAGACGGCGAGAACTGACTAGTGCGAGAATTATCGCACAATCAGCTTAACAGCTCATGCATCGAAGCTGCTTACAAGAATAATATACAGAAGAATGGAAAAGAAAATTGAGAATGCGCTAGGTGACGATCAGTTTGGCTTTAGGAAAAGTAAAGGGACGAGAGAGGCAATTCTGACGTTACGGCTAATAATGGAAGCAAGGCTAAAGAAAAATCAAGACACTTTCATAGGATTTGTCGACCTGGAAAAAGCGTTCGACAATATCAAAAGGTGCAAGCTGTTCGAGATTCTGAAAAGAATTGGGGTAAGCTATAGGGAGAGACGGGTCATATACAATATGTACAACAACCAAGAGGGAATAATAAGAGTGGACGATCAAGAACGAAGTGCTCGTATTAAGAAGGGTGTAAGACAAGGCTGTAGCCTTTTGCCCCTACTCTTCAATATGTACATCGAGGAAGCAATGATGGAAATAAAAGAAAGGTTCAGGAGTGGAATTAAAATACAAGGTGAAAGGATATCAATGATATGATTCGCTGATGACATTGCTATCCTGAGTGAAAGTGAAGAAGAATTAAATGATCTGCTGAACGGAATGAACAGTCTAACGAGTACACAGTATGGTTTGAGAGTAAATTGGAGAAAGACGAAGGTAATGAGAAGTAGTAGAAATGAGAACAGTGAGAAACTTAACATCAGGATTGATGGTCACGAAGTCAATGAAGTTAAGGAATTCTGCTACCTAGGCAGTAAAATAACCAATGATGGACGGAGCAAGGAGGACATCAAAAGCAGACTCGCTATGGCAAAAAAGGCATTTCTGGCCAAGAGAAGTCTACTAATATCAAATACCGGCCTTAATTTGAGGAAGAAATTTCTGAGGATGTACGTCTGGAGTACAGCATTGTATGGTAGTGAAATATGGACTGTGGGAAAACCGGAAGAGAAGAGAATCGAAGCATTTGAGATGTGATGCTATAGACGAATGTTGAAAATTAGGTGGACTGATAAGGTAAGGAATGAGGAGGTTCTACGCAGAATCGGAGAGGAAAGGAATATGTGGAAAACACTGATAAGGAGAAGGGACAGGATGATAGGACATCTGCTAACACATGAGGGAATGACTTCCATGGTACTAGAGGAAGTTGTAGTGGGCAAAAACTGTAGAGGAAGACAGAGATTGGAATACGTCAAGCAAATAATTGAGGATGTAGGTTGCAAGTGCTACTCTGAGATGAAGAGGTTAGCACAGGAAAGGAATTTGTGGCGGGCCGCATCAAACCAGTCAGTAGACTGATGACCAAAAAAAATAATATACTACAACTTCATACATTATAACAAGATTGGATAAATTGTAGTGCAAACAAAGGTGTTTAAACAGTCATTCTATCTGCATTATTGAATAGAACAGGAACAAATTCCAATAACTGATAGAATAGGAAGTGCCTTGTGTCATGTACTTGCCAGGGATTTGCAGAGTATAGATGTAGATTTTGATGTGGTCTGTAGATTTTGATGTCGGCTGTTATTTATCTCATGTGACAAATGTTTTTAGCAGCTGAACACTCTCTGAAGGTGATTAAATAAACTAAAACCAGTAATGCATTTTGTGATTTTTGACTGTTAGCAATTAAATTTATTATTAGAAACAATTGATTTTGTTTCAAAAGACATAGTGTATAAAATTATATTTGTTTATCCTTCCTTTACATGTGGCAAGGGCCTTATCGACCATATGCCTGCTCTACGAGCCTCTTCCATTTCTGCCTGTCTAATGCGCTGTTTGTCCAGTTACTGTTGCTGTTCATCCTAGTTGTGTCCTCCCAATTGTTATCCTGCCATCTGATTCTGGGTCTCCCTCTTCCTCTCGTTCCATCTATTGTTCTGCTGAATGCCATTCTAGGTAGTCTGTTCTCTGTCATTCTTGCTATATGGCCTGCCCAATTCAACCTTCTCCTCTTGAGCACTTCAACGATGTTACGGTGTTTGTACAGCCCTGTTAATTCTTCATTTCTTCTTATACTCCATTCCATGTTATTTTCTTTGTATACAGGTCCAAAAATTTTCCTTTGTACTTTTATTTCGAATATTAACAGTTTTTCTTCATCTTTCTTTCTAAATATTAATGTTTCACATCCATATAACATCACAGTTATAATGGTTGATTGATGTAAGTGGATTTTGAAGTTACTGCTGAGTGATCTTTTTCTTAGAATTTTGATGAAACTAAAAAGTGTCTTGTGCTGTTGATAAACAGGCATCTATTTCTATATCTGTTCTGCTGTTATTACTAAAAAGACTTCCTAGGTGCTTGAAGTGGTCAAAAGTCTTCAAATTGAATCCATCTACAGTCAGAGGTGCATCTTTTCTGGCTTTCTTACTTATGGGCAGGTATTCTGTCTTTTCTTCATTAACATGTAATCCTGTTTTCTCAGCAATTTTGTAGTAATTTTGCATCATTCTGATTAATTCTCTTTTGGAACTACTTATTAGTGCTACATCATTTGCATAGGCAAGTCTTGTAATGTTCACATCCTGCAGCTGGATCCCTTGTGGACTGGTTTTAGAAAATTCCCTGTCAATCTTCTCTTAGGACAAGGTTAAATAAAATAGGTGAAATGGCATCCCCTTGTCTCAGTCCAGTGTACGCCTTAAAATTTTCAGTTTCTCCTGTCGGTCTCTTTAAGCGACATAAAGTTTCATCTGTACACATTTTAACTAATCTGATTAATTTTGATGGTATTTTAAATTCCTTCATTATATTTAGGAGTGTGTGTTGGTGTATGCTATCATAGGCCTTTTTAAAATCTATGAATAATATGTGGACATCTACATTCCCACGCCTTGTCAGTTACTTGTCTTAGGGTAAATAAGTGATCTAATGTGGATCTGTTTCTGCGGAAACCGCATTTGTAGTCCCCAGTCAATTCTTCTGTTATTGGTATCAGCCTGTTTAATAGGCAGCTCGATAAGATTTTGTAGGTGACATCCAGTAAGGCAATTCCTTTGTAGTTATCACAAACTAGTGGGTCATTCTTCTTAAATATGGGGCACACAATTGCAGTTTTCCAATCTGCAGGAATGGTTTCTGTCTCCCAAATTGTTTCTATTAACGCCTGTATTTCTAATTCCAGTCGTGGGCCTCCCTTCTGTAATAACTCAGCGTATATCTTGTCCTCGCCACGAGTCTTGTTATTCTTTTGTTTCTTTATTGCTTGCTGTATTTCATTTACTGATGGGGTTGTAACTGTATCAGCTGTATCAGGTTCTTCCAATTTAAAGTAATAGTATGGGTCATTGCAGTTGAGAAGTTGTGAAAAGTATGTCTTCCATCTGTTTTGTATGTCACTTTTGTTGGTCAATATTTTCCCATACTGATCCTTTATAAACTGTTCCCTTTTATTGAATTTACCAAAGGATTTTTTTATATATTGATACATCTGCCTTGTCCTGTGATCTTGGAAATCATCCTCTGCTTCTCTGATCATATTGTTATAGTATTCCCTTTTCTCTTGTCTTAGGGTTCTTTGCGTTTCTTGGCAGAGTTTATAGTATCTTTCCTTCAATGTCATATTGTCCCTTTCTTTAATCCATACATTCTTCACATTTCTTCTTTCCAGCACTTTTTCTTGACACTTTGTGTTAAACCAAATTTTATTAGGTCGTTTTCTTTCACCTATGATTTTGGAAGCTGCTTCTTGAATACAGCCCTTCAGGTGTCTCCATCTGCTTTCGACATCCTGTGGTTCTGCATTGGTCAGTCTCGGTTTTGTTAGATTGCTTTTAATTTCTTTTGTAAAATTTTCTTTTATATCTACTTTCACCAGGTTTCCTATGTTATATCTTGTAATTTCTTCTCTATTTCTATTTACTTTCCTTTTGAGTTTCACTTGTCCTGATCTTGTCGTGTCAGTAAAAGAGACACACACACCATTAGTACACACAACCAAACATGCCTCACGCACACGTGACTGCCAACTCCAGCATCTTGAGCCAGAAACTTTTTAATACTCATCAGAGTAACTACTTGTCAGATTTTAATGTGCGCCACATGGAAGAATGAGGCTAGTAGCTGGTTGCTGTCCTGGAGAGCCCTGTGTCTGTGACCTCAGTCATTGAGCAGGAGTCTTGTTTTGTTATGAACAGTTAATTCACATATATTTTTAACTCTGTTCTTAGTAATTCATTTGTGTAACAGATGTTATGACTGTTTCTTTCAGGACCACTGGGATGATGTTGTGTTTGCTGATAGCATAAGCAAATTTCCAGCTTATGAAAGAGTCGTGCTCAGGCATCCGGGCTTTGTGCGCCCAGTTGTTCTCTTTGGTCCAGTGGCTGATATTGCCCGAGAGAAACTACTTAAAGATTTTCCGGACAAGTTTACATCACCTCGTAAGTTTACACTTCTAAGTTTATTTATAGAATTGAATGACAATAGGAACATGTTTTAGGTGTTATTGTACACCAGGTGAGCTAGCAATCAGAATACATTTGAGGCTGAAGTGATGAACAATGTCAGTATAACAATTGTAACATTTAGGGGGAGTTGCAGAAGAATTTCTGGAAGTGTTAACAGCAAAATTTGGTGAACTGTTCACATATGTGTCCAAACAAATTTTTAAAAAAGTCATAAGATCAAGTCCTGTGTTGTGTGAGTGTAGTCCTCAATATTGCTGCAAATAGAGAGCAATCCTTGGGATAGGTAGCTGCGAGGAGTGATCCGAATTATTATAAACAAGCACAGAATGAAAGTTAGTTGTGAAAATCTCATATACCAGGTCCTCTGCAGCTAGTGTGTATTTTATATGGCTTGTGAGGTTAAAAATGTCAGCACTATTGTGTGCAGTGTGGACTGTCTCTCATGACCACTGGTCAGTGTCAAGAAGCTCGTACTGCATGTTCAACCAACCTGGACCAATCCTCATGCACACCATAGTGGGATTTGGAGAGAATAGATGACACACTGGTGAGTCCACATCGTTCAGAAACATGATGAGTAACACTGATGTGGAAAATTTGTACATTCTATGCATGTACATTGGATCATTTGATGTTCCACTAACTATGTTACCAAAATTTACGTTACAGTATGTGATACCAAATGAAGCAGCATTGTGCTTCAGACAGTGGGCTTTCATTTGAGAGACAAACAACCCATATATTCCAGTTGGCCATGAGGATTTAGGTTTCCTGCGGTTGCCTTTGTTTAGGCAATGGCTCTTTTGAGAAGGGCATGGCTGATTTTCTTGCGCATCTTTCACTGTAACTGTGACAGGTTAAAATGACTGTCAGGTTCATCCAGATATATTTGAATTTGCATGCTAGAGGTAAAGATTAGTCAAAGAGAGTCTGGCTTCAGCTGCCAGAGTCTGTGGTCATATATGTGAAAGTTGCATTTGCACATACATATGTGCGTGTGTGTGTGTGTGTGTTGTCTATTTTCGACAAAGACCTTGTTGGCCAAAATCTCACTCTCCAACAGTTTTTTTGTTGTGCCTATCTGCGACTCAGCATCTCCACTATAGGGTGAGTAACAACTATCCTTTTCATAATATTGCAACTGTACTCTGTGTTGTATATGAGCTGCTCCCCATGTTACTTGACCCCTCTCCCTCTCCCTCCATATCCCCTTTCCCTCCAAAGAAAAAAATAATTTCTTTTTCTCCACCATATTGTAAATTTATATATATGATATATGAATCTTGTTTCATGGCAATTTATCCATTACTCTTGATTTTGTTTTCTTTTGTACATGCTTTCATGTTGTGGGGTGTGTACATTGTGTTTCTTAGACCACAATTCTGTACCTTTTTCTCCTTTCTATGTCTGTACTTATAATTCCTGTAACTGTGTTTTTATGTATGTCATTGTTCTTTAAATTCATAACTTTGTCAACTACTGTACACTGAAGAAAGCAAATTCATTAAACTACTATCATTTCTGTTTTTGCTGCGGACTCATAGACATCATACCACGTACCTATACTGGCTATGGGATCAGTTTATTGAAATGTCCTAGAAAAGGTCAGTTCTCTTTGAGAGTGTAATTTGTTTTGCAGTTAAAAATACCGAGATTGTTATTTCCTATTTTTAACTAGTGGGGACACCAGAAATTGTCCTGACAGTGCTAGTAATACCGTATTTCCTGTTGCTTTCGGCAGTATTAGTAGTGGCAGCTGTTTTGCTGCTGCTTGTGTAAATAATAATAACACAAGCCTGCTGCCTATATCTTACATCCATTGTAGTGTTTACATAAGCTGTCTTCCCCAAGTTACATAATGCTTTGTTTTCAAATATGCATTAATTCCATACTTTTGTAACATGATCATGTAATCCAAAAAACACCCTTTTGATTTTACTCATCTGTAAACTGTTTTATTTTGTTCTACATGGCTACAGCATTAAAAAAATATTTGATTTTCTTTACACTTGCATACATTTCAGCTTTAGCACAGAAAAGAAGAAAGAAAGAAAAAACACAGTAGGGAGAACTTCTGTATGCAAAACTGAAAATGACATGGTAGAATGGTAATGTAGTAATTGTGAACACGTATTGTTGTGAACTTTTCAAGCAGGGGTTAGTTTTCGATAGCCACCTGCCGTGAGACTGAATGTGACCTCTGTAGTTTGCTGTAGCACTAAACATCAGTCACCACTGGATATGGATCTGTGCTTAGTTTGGCCTTCTGTCCAAGAGCTAATTCTGGAATGGTGCTATGTATGATATCCAGATCAGCAGGAAACAAAAATTATGCAGTAGGTGTCGCAGATAATATAATGTAATTTTCTAGCATACAGAAGCTATTGAGGTGAAACATCTTATGTGAATGAATATTTGTCTTTCAAAGCTGATGGTGCAGCTTCCAAAGTGTCATGATTCCAAAGTGTCATGAAACAGGAGCAATGCAAATGTTCCAAAGGTGAATAAACCCCTGTTAACATTGTATGAATTTGGAAAGGATTTATTTATGTATTTTAAAATTTAAAATCAGAGAAGAGAATTGTTTAGGCATGAGAGGTATCAGTCTATTAATTTCACTGTATGCTACATGTTTCTTACTTATTTAAAATTTCTCCTTATCCAGGCAGCAAAGTTCTATATCTTACCACATTTGTTGTCCAGTATCTAATTCTTCTGTGTTATTTTGTTAACTCTTCAGACATTGAAGGAAAATTGTTCATTGCCTTTTCAGTGGTGATGTCAGTTTTCGAGTAAATTTAGTAATGCAGATGTGGAAGGCTACCAATTGGTTTCTGAGGAAGCTGTGAGTGGCAGAGAGCACCGAATGGATGACAGCAAGAATGGTACGAAAATCTAAAAGAAGAAACTGAGAGTAGTACAAAACATGGAAACCAAGAATTGTTAGTAGTGTATGAACAAAACCACAATATGAATTCAAGGAAATAACTGAGAGCAATCAAGTAGTAACTATATGCAAAAATTACTGTCAGTGATTGGTAAGCTTCAGACATATTGACACAACACAGATCAGGGAAATGTGTGTACTTTTCTCCTTCCTAAAGCCACCAGAGGGTCTTGCCAGCTGATGCAAAGTCTCTGCTGTCTGCAGTGTGACCGTGAAATTGAGCAACTCACATTGATGTTGGTGCGTTCGTTTCGATAAGGAAATGAGAGTCTGGCAACAGTACTAAATACCTCCCACCCTTTAACAGACGTGGAGAGCCCAAAATGTTCTGCTTGCCAGGGAGAGGGGGAGCGCTGTACTGGTAGCCCTGTCTGTGGCTCCAGTTGCATCTCAAAATCTGGGATTTCTATTCCCATGAACATTGTGGCCATGTGCTGATGGTCTATTTGTTGTTGTGATTGCTGCCAAGGTACTGAGACTGCCAGTGATTGCAGTGTCAGAGAAAGTGATCCGACCTTGATGAGTTGTCAATCCTATGCCGCTCCTTTTGCCACTAGTGATGACAATGGGCCCTGATTGTAATGTTGTAATAGCTCAGTGACTGTAGTAAGGTGTGAACCTAGGAGCACTTGCAGTCTGTGGGGAATTCTTAAAAGCTTGGTCATTGAAAGTTATGGGGCCGGAAGCCCCTGTTGTGGCTAGAGGAGTGAGGATATCTCCTGTGTGGTAAAAGTGGTGGCTGATTCCAGAGACAGAGGAGCATCTGGCACCCTTTACTATGGCTGAGAATGATGGCCAGTGCTTGATACGACTTCTGGCTGAATGTGTAACCCCACACATTGACACTCTGCTTGTAGCTGGATGTGTAACTTGGGCTCAGAGAGTCACGCTGCAGGTTGTGGCAGATCTGAGAGTGTGTGCAGCCAGTGCCTTTGCAGTACCTCAGCCGGGCTTTGTCTGTCGATTGGTGTACAGGGGTGTGGCAAAAAACTTTGCTAGGGATTCTTGAGCACTGACCGTGCTTTCCACATTTGGATCTGGAAGGTTTTGACCATACACTCTGCTGCCAAGTTTGATGCCATGTATAAAGGGGATGTGGTCAGGCACCATATTTCATTGCATCGGCAGAATACCTCAGAGTCTGTTGAAATGAACTGGAGTCTGTTGTGAAATAATAAAGTGTGAGGTATTCCATCCATGGCAAAAAAAAGATAAATAGTGCTCTGATTGTAGAGCGTGCAGTTGTAGAAGTGACTTGCACCACAAACGAAAATTAGGGAATGCATCCACCCTCTAAAGGGCCACCAGAATCAGTGTGCACCCTCTCCGAAAGGTGCTCAGGCTGGGGCCAGGAGAGGGGGAGGAAGCTTTTTGCTGTGGATGCTCAATTACATGTGTACGTGTGTCATACAATGTGTGCTCAATTGTGCTGCTTACCCTGGCCATTAAATGTGGGAGCAAGCTAAGGCTTTCGTCTTCGACACCCTCGAGTGGGATGTATGTGGCAACTGAAGGATATGGACATGGAATTTCAGCATCCTCTGTAGGAAACAATGCTACACCTAAAGAATTGTTAAGCCTCTGTTTCACAGAAATATGATTTTGTGTTACTAAGTCTGAATCTTAATCACAAACAATGGAAAATCCTGGATGGAATGTAACAATATTGTCATCACATAGTGGAGATGCTGAGTCGCAGATTGGTACAACAAGAAGACTGTCACAAATAAAGCTTCGGCCACTGAGGCCTTCATCAACAATGGACGTACACACACACACACACACACACACACACACACACACACACACACACACACAGGTGCACGCAGACACAACTCAGACACACGACTGCAGTCTTAGGCAACTGAAACCACGCTGCAAGCAGTGCATGATGGGAGTGGCGACTGGCGACTTAATATTGTTAAGTGTGAACCTTTTCAGAGACACACTGACCAACAGTTCTGCACCACCACCATCACGGCTGTACACATGAGGGGGTGCTGCGTAGTAGCCACTACTTTGGAAGCTGTGATTTGGAAATCTTGCAGGGTGGAGCACAATCTGGTGTTGGGCAATACATACTGCTTCCTTGCAGTCAAACTCAATGTTGTGGAAATGGGGAGGCATGATAATGAGTTATGCATTGGCATTTTTGCAGTGGGATTAAAATGAATGTCATAATGATAATTGCTCAAGGGTAAAGCCCAACATTGCAATGGCTGCACCATTCTGTGTGGGAGGTGATTTGAGGGGTTTGTGATCTGTGAGTAACTAGAACTTATTCCCATATGAAAAATGTGGACTTTTTTAAAACCATATGCAATTGCCAACACCTCCTTCTCTATTTGTGAATAATTCTGCTGTGCCTGTGAGAGTGTCATAGATGCAAAATCTATTGGGTGCTCTGTACCATCAGCATTCTTATGTCATGAGATGGCTCCAGTCTCGTACACTGATGCGTTGGTTGCAGGGATCAGAACCTTCTCCTGTGTGACCTTCACTAATTGCAGATCTGACTTCTGTGCTTTTCTTCTTCTTTTTTTCCAATTGGAAGTTTGCTGTGTGCCACTCATGAGACCAAGTGAATGGAATGCTCTTTTCCTCAAGTGGTTCAATGAATGTATGAGATGAGCTCCTTGGGGAATGAATTATGCATAGTAGTTCACTCCCCAGAAAAGATTGCAGTTGCTTTAAGTATTTTGGAACTAGTAGGGTTTTGATAGCATCAACATGCTCTGCTATCAGCGTGCTTCCTTTGCTGTTTAACATATATATCCACCAAATACTAATGATGCAAATAACTCGTGTTTCTCCAGGTCACAGTGGAGCCAATTGGTCTAGCAATCGTTGAAACATTGTTTGCAAGTTTTTCATTTGTTCTGCTGTGGTAGCTGCCACCATCCAAATAGTTAATACACTTTGGAGTAACCTGAGTTAATTGCTCTGGATATCTTTGGAAAATTTCTCATGTTGAGATGACCGCAAATTATAATATTTTGTATTGATGCATTCCAAAAAGCATGTTTATTACCAAGATTTTACGTGTGTGTGCATCTAGATGCAGCTGCAAGTGTGCATGCTTCAAGTCAATCTTTGGAAAATGTTTTGCTTAAACATTCCTCAGGCTGAGGGATTGGTTAAATGTGAATCTCACTTTGTGGGTTAATCATGGAGGTTAATCATGGAATTAAAATCACCGCTAGTTCTGATGCACGGGTTTGTTTTCTTTGCGGTGACCATGGGAGTTATCCACTGACTAACGGAAATTGGTGCAATTACCCTCTGTATCTTGTAATCACACTGATTCCCCCTTTACTGCATCTCATATTGCATGATAAAATTTAAGTGCTCCAAACTACTTAAGTGAAATGTGAGCTTCAAAGTCTTTGGCCCTACCAAACATTCATTGTAATTAATGTTGATAATTCTCTAATAATGATTCTAAATCCTTGAATGGTACCAAGCTTGACATCAGGTTCACATCGTCCAAATGTAGTGAAAATGTGTAAACCAAAAATGTTTACAAGCAACAGCAAAGTTACAGCCAGCAGAGTGACTTGGCATTCCATGTTGTCGTACAGGGTGACAGTTGTTGAAATATATGAAAAAGACATAAAGTTAGAATCAACGGCATGCACACAATTTATTCAACACGTAAACATCACTACAGATATTCGGATTTAGGTTATGACATGTTTGATATGCCTGCCATCCTTGGCAATGGTGTGGCACAGATGAATAGCAAAATTCAGCGTGCCTCGCTGAAGTGTAGGAATATCGATGCTGTCGATGACCTCCTGAATGGCTAGTTTGCAGCTCAGCAATGGGTTTGGTGTTATTGGTGTACACCTTCTCTTTAATATAGCCCCACAAAATGTAGTCGCAAGTGTTCATATCCAGAGAATATGGCAGCCAGTCGATTCCAACGCCAGTGTCCTCTGGGTACCCCAGAGCCAGAAAGCGGCCCCAAAGTGCTCCTCCAGGACATCAAATACTCTCCTGCTTTCATGGGGTCGAGCTCTGTCGTGCATGAATCAGGGTCACTTTGGATAATGGAGATAAAGTCATCTTCCAAAACCCTCATGTACTGTTCAGTAGTCACCGTGCCATCAAGGAATATTGCACCAATTATTCCGTGACTGGACATTACACACCACACAGTCACCCATTGAGAATGAAGAGACTTCTTGATCGCAAAACATGGATTCTCAGTCCCCTAAATATGCCAACTTTGCTTGTTGACAAACCCATTCAAATGAAAGTGGCCTTTGTCGGTAAACCAAACTATGTTCACATCAAAGTTCCATTCTCAACTCTGTGAACAATAGTGTTGGCGAAACACAACTGCTGTTCCATGGACCTAGGGCTTAATGGCTGATGGGTTTGAATTTTGTATGGGAAGAGATGCAGGTCTTCAATAACAATTTGTCACAGTGTCTCCCAGTTGATTCCCAGATGTTGTGCAGCTCATCTCATTGATTTCCTGGGGCTGGTTTGAAACACAGTGCTTGTCTTCTTGATGTTTTCAGGTGTTTTAACCCTTTTTGAATTGACATTTCCAACACTATCATCGCAAACACTTCCCATTCTCTCAGACTCGCAGATCGAATTCTTGATTGTTAGCACACTTGGACTTGCTATCTTCAGCTTGAACTCAGTTGCAAACTTCCTTTGAGCTGCACTGTTGAGCTATTATTGCTCACATAGCAGGCCTTCACAAATACTAGACGCACAGGCAAACCGCTCAAAAGTTATGACGATTTTATTTCATATACTTCAATAATTGTCACCCTGTATTTTGCCCGTACAGTAGTTTGCCCTCTCAAGGGAATCTTTTACTTGATGTGTGAAATAACCTGCTGCTGTGGCAGCTGCAGACCTGTGGAACCCAAATGCTGATAGATTTTCTGGTTAGTCGAAAAAACTACTGCTCATGTGACAACCTGGAATCTGGTTGTTGTACTGTTGGTATTAAACTCAATCAGGAGTTTATTTGGCACTTGGCCAGGTTCTGGCAACACTGGAACGAAAGTGAAAATCAACACTAAGTCGGGTTCTGCCACCTGTAGTGTATTATTTATCTATTTATTACGCAGTTGTAGACATGTTACCTGATGTTTTAAAAGAAGATCATACATCTTATAGTTTTCGTTTTTCATTTTTTTGCAGTTTTATATTCTTTTGTTTTTAATTATAACATTTACAAAGAACAATACTTTTCAAAATATCAATAATTTAAGGTTGAAATATAAATAAAACTTTGTTGTTTATTGTGAGGAATATAAGAAGATGATAGGATAGAGGAGAGATTTGTTAGTGCCATCACCGATTGTGAGTGATGGTGAATACCTCAGAATGGTTTCTTCGAGCTGTTGACCTCCAGGCACCCCACCCCAAAAAATAAATAAATAAATAAATAAAATAAAAATATATGTGAGTTGGTTAGTAGTAGAGAAATTGCTAATCCTATGTATTACTAAACTTATGTATTAAGTGCTAATCTATGTACAGAATTTGCTGATTTCTTAGCTAGATTGCCAGCACCTTATGTTTATTTACTGTCACATCTCATCTTCCTCCTCTGTTCCTCTTCACTGTCACTGTTTCTGCTATCATTGTGGGTATTGCTGTCCACCTTCTGGAAATTGCTCTAATGTTGCATGTAGGCATTTATTTTATGCTGTGTCTGCAGGTTCTCGTCGTGTGTTGTTTGTTGTCATGTGTTGAATGTTTGTCAATGCAATTAATTGTGCCCATTGTTCTTCATCCCTTTTTGCTATGAATATATGTGTGTTTGTTTCTGTGTATTCAAAGTGTAGTGTATTTCTGTTGTTCACATATTGCCTGCAGAAGAAGACAGTGTGTTATGGGGAACCTGCGTCGCTGCATGTGCATGTAGGTGTCTGCCTCAGGCTCACGCGGTTTAACTGCGTGGGATGAGGTCCATGTCCGGTTAAGAAATGTACCATACCGCAGTTGGGATCGATATGTTTCATTCTCAACTGTTCCCTTATGTCAGGGAGGAAGTCTATGCCTCATATCACTTACATCCCACTTACCTTGCCATGTATCCAAATGCCAACTTTGAGGTGACATGTCATCTGTATCGGTACACCAGTTATTGCATGTACATTATCTAGTCTCTCCATCTTTAACTACTACCTTCCAGCTCTGTATTTGATTGTGATATCTATGGGGCATATTCCGAGCACCACTCACAGTGCATCCATGGAGGTAGTGCTGAAGGCTCCAGATAGCCTTAGTAGGACACTTCTTTACCTTCATGTGACTGATGCTTTGTTGATGACCGTGTGTGCACACGTGCTAGCTGTGAAGCTAATTACTGATTCAAAGAGTGCATAGTGGTATGTCCTTATGACTGGTAGAGGTAGCCTGTACTCTTTTGAATTTAGCTTCTCCAGTTTATGTAGTATTTTTTCTGCTTTGTCTGTTGTTATCCTTACATGTTCGTGGAAATTCAATTTCTCATCTATGTGTACCCCATGATCGTGTGTAACATGTGCTCATTTGATGCTTGTTTCCATAATTGTAGCTGAAGAATTACTTTGGAGTGATCCTTTCACTAATGTGTGTGTTGTTTTGTTTTTGGAGATCCTGATTTTGTTATTGTGACACCATTGTGTAATTTTTTGTAGATGGCTTTCTCTTCTAGCTGGGCTCTGTTGTTTGCAGTGACTACAACTAATAGGTCGTCTGCATGGGAGACAATTCCATCTAGCCTGTCATCTCCATCTAGAAGTTGCAGGAAGTGTTTGATTGTTATGTCCCAGAAGATGGGACTGCAGATTGACCCTTGAGGACAGCCTTTGGTAATTCTTTTAATTGCTTTCCAGCTGTCCATCTGCCATTTGACTACTCAGTCTTTACAGTAGTCTAGGAAACTGTTGTACAGTGATTGTAGTACCTTTAGATGTCTTAAACTTTAAAACATTGCTGGCCACCAGAGGTTATCGAATGTTCCGGCAATGTCAATGTTTATTGCAATGGTGTATTTCTGTGTTGTAGTATGAATTATGTGAAGGGCCTGGTTGATGGCATCATGTATTGATTTGCCTGTTCTGAAGCTGAACTGTTGTTGGCTCTACCACTGAGAGCTCTGTGTGTTTGCAAGCAGTTACACAGTGGTTTCTCCTGAAACTTTGCTCAGATGTTTACAAGGCATATTGGCCTGTAAGTCTTTGGATCTGAAGGATCTTAATAATGACTGCTTTGGAGGTTTTCCATACTGTAGGTTCCCTCTCCAGCCATAATGCATCGTTCAGTAACGTTGTTAGGAATGGCGTGATCAGTGGTGCTAATGGATACCATCTGGTCCAGGTGCTTTCTTGTTTTTGAGCTCTGAGATTGGCAGCGCAACCTCTTATTGTGCAGAAGGACAGACGGCAGTTGTGGTGTTGTATAGTGTGTGTAGGTTTTCTCATAGTGTTGTATGAGATGGTGTGTCTGTATTGATGACATCATAAGTGAGTAGTTTATACAGCAGAAACTCTGGTGTATTGTCATCGTACCATGATTTCTGCCTTAGCTTTTCCAGAACTAGTGGGGTTTTCTTATCTTCTCTGTCAGTATCTATTATTTCCCTTTAATATAATTTTCGTTTGTATGTGGCATCTTGTTTGTGTCTAGGGAGTTCGTTGTCCAAGTTATTGGTGAGCTTTTTGTGTTCTGTGCCATTGATATTGATGTGTTGTGAGAATCTTGTATTACCAGTGTTAGCTGCTTGTGCGCTCTGTAATTGATCCCTCCACTAATGTTTTCTGGATTGTATTGTTGGATAATTTCCATTAATTTGTTCCATTCTGCATTGTGAGGCAATAAGTGTCTGGTGCTTGATTTGATCATTGTGTTCTGAGTGTGAGTTCTTGTGTATGTTGTGACATTGTTGTCCCTACTCATTATATTGCTGTGTATGGTCCAGTTTGTTAGTGTGCCATTGCTGCATTATTTGCTAGTGTAATGTCAATATTACTGCTCATACCATTGAACCCTGCATATGTTGGTATAGGTCCCTCTGTGTTCATTACATGTAATTGTGTTTCTTATATTACGTCAGTAATTATGCGTCATCTTTCATGTGTTATGTCTGAGTTCCAGAGGGTCATTCTGGAATTCATGTCAGCACTTATCACTAATTTTTTGCCTGTGGCATACATTGCTAGCTTTCTGATGTGGTCTGCATATGGTTGTACTTGATCGTTGTATTGGGTGTACATGGATGTCCATGTAAGGTTCCCATTAGTTATCTCTGTCGTAACTAAATGTTGATTGCGTAACTCTGTTACCTTAATTATGTTATAAGTTCTATTTTTAAGTTACTATTGCAGCCTTACAGTCATTGCTGCCTGTTATTGTGGTAGCATGTTTTGGTAGACATGTTAGTTGCCCACCTCTATTATAAGGCTCTTGTAAGCACATGATGTCTCCTGGAAGACTTGTGCTATTTTAGAGATTAGTGTATACACGTTAACTGTATATTCATGTTTATAAATAGAATTATAGTTTGAATGGTGGTTTGTATTCCATTCAGTACATCCATGCTTCATATAGGTGTGTGAAGGTTATGGTAATGATTCGATGAGTAACGAAAAGATTTAAAATATAATGTTGTATTTTTATTATAATAAGCAATGTATGTATTACATATTTCCTGTAGTATATAAAATACTGTAACAACTTAGGTTAAAGACTGATGAGTCACCAATGTTCTCAATCGAATGATTGTATAAAAACATGTTATGTGACAATAAAGTATCTTATCTTATCTTATCTAGCTTAGCTTGTAAATCACCTCACAGGTTTCACAGATAGCCCTGCCTTTGATGGGATAGATGATGTTAGTGACCGGACTGGAGCAGATGGTGGTAGGAGGATGTGTGGGACAGGTCTTGCATCTAGGTCTATTACGGGGGTATGAGCCACGAGGTAAGGGATTGGGAGCAGGGGTTGTGTAAGGATGGACGAGTATATTGTGTCCGTTTGGTGGATGGCGGAATACCACAGTAGGAGGGGTGGGAAGGATAGTGGATAGGACATTTCAGGGCACAACAAGAGGTAATCGAAACCCTGGTGGAGAATGTAATTCAGTTGCTCCAGTCCCAGATGGTACTGAGTTACAAGGGGAATGGTCCTCTGTGGCCAGACTGTGGGACTTTGGGAGGTGGTGAGAGATTGGAAAGGCAAGGCACGGGAGATTTGTTTTTGTACAAGGCTGGGAGGATAATTACGGTCAGTGAAGGCTTCAGTGACACCCTCGGTATATTTTGAGAGGGACTGCTCATCACTGCAGATGCTACAATGATGGGAGGCTAGGCTGTACAGTAGGGACTTCTTGGTATGGAATGGGTGGCAGCTGTCGAAGTGGAGGTATTGCTGGTGGTTAGTAGGTTTGATATGGACAGAGGTACTGAAGTAGCCATCTCTGAGGTAGAGGTCAACTTCTAGGAAGGTGGCTTGTTGAGCTGAGTAGGACCAGGTGAAGCAAATGGGGGAGAAGTTGTTGAGGT
Source organism: Schistocerca americana (assembly GCF_021461395.2). Taxonomy (NCBI): domain Eukaryota; kingdom Metazoa; phylum Arthropoda; class Insecta; order Orthoptera; family Acrididae; genus Schistocerca; species Schistocerca americana. Next base: position 25,730,621 of record NC_060119.1, on the reverse strand, counting down.
TCTCGAGGAATGTGAATAAGGTGTCCTCACCTTCAATCCAGATAGCAAAGATGTCCTCAGTGAATCCTAACCAGGTGAGGGGTTTAGGATTCTGGATTTTTAGGAAGGATTCCTCTAGATGGCCCATGAATAGGTTAGCATTGGATGGTGCCATGCGGGTGACCATAGCCGTACCGTAGATTTGTTTGTAGGTAATGCCTTCAAAGGAGAAGTAATTGTGGGTGAGGATATAGTTGGTCATGGAGACTAGGAAGGAGGTTGTTGGTCTGGAATCCATAGGGCGTCTGGAAAGAAAGATAGTGTTCAATAGCAGTAAGGCCATGGGCATTAGGAATGTTAGTGTACAGGGAGGTCGCATCAATAGTGATGGGCAGGGCACCGTGTGGTAAAGGGACAGGAAGTGTGGAGAGTCAGTCGAGGAAATGGTTGGTATCTTTTATATAGGAGAATAGGTTCCGGGTAATAGGTTCAAGGTGTTGGTCTATGAGAGCTGAGATTCTCTCAGTGGGGACACAGTAACTGGCCACAATGGGGCGTTCTGGGTAGTTGGGTTTATGGACTTAGGAAGCATGTAGAAGGTGGGAGTGCGGGGAGTGGTACGGGTAAGTAGACAGATGGACTCTGGAGAGAGGTTCTGGGATGGGCCAAAGGATTTGAGTAGTGACTGGAGATCCTGCTGGATTACTGGAATGGGGTCACTGTGGCATGGTTTGTAGGTGAAGTATCTGAGAGCTGCTGGAGTCCTTCTGCCACGTAATCCTTGCCGTTAAAAGCAACGGTGGTGGACCCTTTGTCTGCAGGTAGGATTATAAGGTCAGGATCAGTTTTTAGATGGTGGAATGCAGTTATTTCTGTGGATGTAAGGTTAGTTTGCATGTTGAGGGATTTGGGGAGTGATGGTGAGGCAAGGTTCGAGGTTAAGAAATTCTGGAAAGTTAACAGGGGTTGGTTTGGAGGCAGTGGAGGTGGATGATGGTTGGATGGAGGAGTGAACTGTGTTAGGCAAGGTTCAGTATTGGTATTTGGTTGAGTCTGATTGGTCGGGTTGGTGGTGAAAAAGTGTTTCCACTGTAGAGACCAGGAGATGGAGAGGTCTTTGACTAGTCCTGCATGGTTGGATTTGGGAGTGGGACGAAAAGTGAGGCCTTTGGAAAGGACTGATATTTCTGTGGGACTAAGACTTCTGGAGGAAAGGTTGATAACTCTGTGGTGGGTCTGTTTAGGTTTTGGGTTCTGTGTGGTGGTGGGAGGGAGTTTTGGAGGGTGGAGTTCGTGTAGTAGGTCTGCGAGACAGGGTTCGTCAGCTGTGAGGGGGTGTGGGGGAGGTTTGGAGGTTGTTGTAGAAGTGGTGGACAGTGGTACTCTGAGGCAGGAATAGGAAGTGAGTAGGATGGAGAGCTTTTTGAGGTGGCATTCTGCACATTGCCCAAGTTCCTGCAGGGCAAGTGTTTCAATGTGTTATGGGTTCCAGGAATTTGCGATTACATAGCAGGAGAATTTTGCGGATGGAGAGAAGGTACTGCAAGGAGGATTCGGCTTGATTGATGTGGTTTTGCAGGAGTATGTTGGTGAGGGCTAAGGATTGGCAGAATCTGAACGGGTGGAGGTCATTTTGGAAGGAGGGGTGGCAACCAGAGATTGGTAATTTGATGGTAAAGCCATTTGGGGGGATTTCGTGAGCCAAGCATCAACGCAGGAACAGTATGAGGGACTGGGATCTGGCTAGAGATCAGGAAACTTTTCTGTATTGACACAGATGGAAGGAACAAGGATCCATGGTGCTGCAAACAATGTGAAAAATTACATAAGAAAGTAGAATTACATCTGAAGAATTATGCAAAAATACACCCAAATACGTGCTAAAAGTACGAAAAGGACTAAATGGTTGCACAAGTGGGGGGGGGGGGGGGGAGGGAGGGGAGGGGAGAGGTGAAGTCTGAGGAAGACGACGATAGTGGAAGGTGAAAACTCATTTGGTACATCCTTGTACAAAAACAAATCTCCCGTGCCTTATCTTTCCAGTCTCCCACCACCTCCCTAAGTCCTACAGCCCAGCCACAGAGGAGCATTCTTCTCGTAACTCAGTACGATCTGGGACTGGAGCAACTGAATTACATTCTCCGCGAGGGTTTCGATTACCTCTCGTCGTGCCCTGAAATGAGGAATGTCCTACCCACTATCTTTCCCACCCCTCCTACCGTGGTATTCTGCCGTCCACTGAACCTGCACAATATACTCGTCCATCCTTATACAACTCCTGCTCCCAACCCCGTACCTCACGGCTCATTCCCCTGTAGTAGACCTAGATGAAAGACCTGTCCCATACATCCTCCTACCAGCACCTACTCCAGTATGGTCACTAATATCACCTCTCCCATCAAAGGCAGGGCTACCTGTGAAACCAGTCGTGATTTACAAGCTAAGATGCAACCACTGTGCTGCATTCTATGTAGGCATGACAACCAACAAGCTGTCTGTCTGCATGAACGGCCACCAACAAACTGTGGCCAAAAAACAAATGGGCCACCCTGTTGCTGAACACGCTGCCAAACATGATATCCCTCATCTCAGTGACTGCTTCACAGCCTGTGCCATATGGATCCTTCCCACCAACACCAGCTTTTCTTAATTGTGCAGGTGGGAACTTTCCCTGCAATACATCCTACGTTCCCGTAACACTTGTGACCTCAACCTTCGTTAGTCACTGTCCTCACCCATCCAGACCCCTCCCTGTTCCCATTCCAGCACTACACTGCCATCAATTCACCGCAACACCCAGTCTTTTAATTTCTTTTTATTTCTCTGCTTCCTGCTCTACTTACCCCCTCCCCTTCTGCACCTTCTCTCCTGCCCTCTGTATAAACTGCAACACTTCACTGTCCACCAGTCCCACCATACTACCCCTCCCCCTCCCCGCCCCAGCCTCCTCCTTACCCCCACCCAGTCGCCACTCCCATCATGCACTGGTGCTGCTGCCCGGAGTGTGGTTTCTGTTCTCTGAGACTGCAGATGAGTATGCAAGTTGTGTTTGCGTGAGTGTGTGTGTGCGCGTGTGTGTATATGTGTCTACTGCTGACAAAGGACTTAATGGCCGAAGCTATAATTGTGTGAATCTTTTTGTTGTGCCTATCATGACTCAGCATCTCTGCTATATGGTGAGTAGCAACGTTCCTTCTCTGGTATTGTTACATTCCAACCTGGAGTTTCCATTGTTTGATACATTTATTTTACATATTCTAAGAAACACCTAACAGAAGTTATTGGGTTTTGTTAGGATTACAAACAAGTTAATTGGCTGTAAAGCAGTTATAATGCAGAGTCAAGTGTTTCCACATAATCACATCGAGCATTGGGATATTGTGATTTGGTAAATCATTAATTTTCACATTCATATAGTGTTTATTATTTTTTGGACAGGTTCCTGATCCCAGATCAAATCTGCCTGTTGGCATGATGATGAGGGCTTGTGTTCCAACCAGCCTGCATGTGGTTTTTAGGCAGTTGCCCAGACATGTTGAAAATGTTTGCACACTTTCACATGGATAACAATACACATAGGCAGTTGGAGTACACGTATTCTCTCCTGAGGGGTAATGGGGTAGCAACAACAGGAAGGGCAGTCTGCCCCCCCCCCCCCCCCCCCCCCTCCCTTTCAAGTTAACCATTCCAGTTACAATAGATAATAATACCAACCCCGTGTAGAAGCAGGACAAAGGCAAAAGAGAAAGAAGAATACACATTGGATTGTCTTGTCGTGTTTGTACCTTTTGCACTCTTACCATCTGTTCACTGCTTTCCCACAATCCATACTAGAAAGTACTTGACGATAATTATCATTCACTATATTTCCATTTTTTCACATTTTGCCTACTTTTTTTGTATGATACTTTTGTCCACTTTTCTGAGGTGTTTGAACTATCCTCTGGAAGATACACCATCTAGGTCTCCAATAATGACTCATTATTTTTGTCTTAAAATTTTGAGATATCTATTTTTAGTTTTCTAATAACAAACTGTGAACTTTACTCTGTCCATCATTATAATTCTGAATTTTTCAAGTTTGAAAGTAACCCAGAAAACAATTTTTATTTTATTTAACTGAGCCAGATGACGCAATGGTTAGCACACTGGACTTGCATTTGGGAGGTTGACGGCTCAAACCTGCATCTGGCCACCCTGATTTAGGTTTTCCATTATTTTCCTAAATCGCTTCAGGCAAATGTCGGGATGGTTTCTTTGAAAGGGCACAGCCAACTTCCTTCCCCATCCTCTCCTAACTCGATGGTACCGATGACCTCTCTGTTAGATCCCCACCCCCAGATCAACCAACTTTATAGTTGGTTACACATTAAATTAGATGTTGGAGATACCATATGCTTTTTATGTGATTGTTTCCATAGAATTTAACTTTCCAAAATAATATAACAACTTACACGTCCACTGCTTTGGATAGATCACAAAATGTTCCCCATAATATCTTGAAAGTGCATCCTCTTGCAACCACATCAGTGATATGTTGTTATTTGAAAGTGTTAGTGCTAGATGAATGCATGTAGATATCATTTTTACTCGAGCAATTTCACTAAAATTCTGAATGTACAGAGATGGACGAGTTCTTTCAACATGTTGTCTACTATTATGAAAAGTATCCATGAAGATTGGAAGAAGTAAGCTCTGTTCATGTGAGTAATGTGAGGCTCGGAGGATAAATGCCAATCTCCCATGTCTAGCACTACAAACAAGGGAAATGGGATCTCTATGTCAGCTTCATACAGAGTACTTACTGATATTGAGGAGCAATAAATATTCCACAAAACTGAAAATGAAACTGCATCTCCAAGTAGGAAGCACAGACAGTCTCTATGGTGGGCCACATACTTGTTTACTGTCTGAAACACATTACAGTGAACTACAGAAAGCACTTTGCTAATGACACTGCAGTTGCTATTGCGGTGTGATAGTTAGTTCCTTGTTCTGTGCATCATTTGTCCAAATTGTATTGAAAAGACATGGAACAAGTCAGTTTAGTGCCCTTATATATATGATTTGTTTGTGTCTGTGTGTGCATTACTAAGTAGCACAGTGGTTTAAATGTAATGAAAGTGAAGATATTTGTCTTTGTCACTACTTGTATTAAAAGTGAAAGACAAATTTAACAACAAAGGTTTTAACTGCTAATGTACGTGGGGAGGGAGGGAGTTACTTAGTTTTTCTGCATGAAGAACCAGTTATAACAGAAGTTTGTGCAGACCTTCCTCCATACTGCAAGATCTGCCGAGTAAGCAGACACAGCTGTGACAAGAGAACATAGCAGCACATGTGCGAAGTTCAAAGTGCACACAAATGAATTTTAAGCACTTATTTGTAAAATGACTGAAATTATTAATTTTTTTTAATAATTTGTATTTCATATTGACTGCTGAACTGTCACAGATGTAATTTTTATGCAAGTGACTGGGACAGGAAACAAAATCAGTATTTTATAAAAATTACTGTCACACAGATCTTATGAGAATTTTTCAGTTATGTACATTTTACTATCAATGAGACTGTTCCTTGTTTGTTGCTTATAATCATCACAGAAATGTGAAGTGTGTATTGGATGACAAAAAGTAAGCATTTTCCTTACCCAAGGCACACCTGATAAAAGAAAGATAAATGCATTTGAGCACTTCACAGTAATTACTAGCTTTATTTAGACAGAGCTAGAATGGAGTAAGAAATGGTCATAGCCATTGTTCCACATATTGTGCTGCATATCAGACATACTTGATCAAATTCGTAAAACATGATGATGCAAACTGACAATAGCAAATGACTGTAGTCTAGTAATAGTGTCGCATTGATAAACCTGAAATGACAAAGAGCTATCAGAAATTATATTGTTTGACAATTTTCTGAAAAATGCTTTACACTGTTGAAATATGCCTTTATTGAGGGGCTAAATCACATTGTTAGTTTCGGGTGGAATCCACATTACATTATAACAGTCTCTTCGTTGTCCTCCTAAAGACAGAGGTATCATTATGTCCTCACGAAGAGTCCAACAGTGAATTATATTCTGCAACTAATAAGAACACATTTCGTACATAGTACTGAAAATTATTCTCTCCCATTTCTCCAGATTCTGCTGCATCGATTACAACATTTTTGCAGCTAAGCAGTCTTTTTTTTTTTTTTTTTCTTGCCTTAATTTGCCGTGAAGTTCCTGAAGGCCTGGTCCAGTGTATTAATGTGACCACCACCTATGTTCAAGGTCAAGGAGCAATAACCATTCACAGACAGCGGGTGGCAGTACTAGAGTGGAGGGTATATAAAGCGTATTAGGGGGGATATGAAAAGCAATACAGTCATTGTTGTTCTGTGGAAATGGAATGATCGATCTGACGTCAGAAATGTCATCATCATTGGCTTTCGGGCCAAGGGTGTAAGACTTTCAAAATGGCTACGTTTGTAAACTGTTCGTGTGCTGCTGTGGTTAAAACATACCGTGCATGGCAAAATGGCACCAAGGCAACTGTAGTTCACCGTGGGCCCTAGATGGCAGCGGTGAATAACAGCTGTGGAGATATGGACAGCCAAATAAATGGGCAGCTGTTGTTCAGTGACCTCCCAGATGAACCAAAGGACTACCAACAGTGTCTCCGCCGAGACTGTTCTGTGTAAACTTCCTGGCAGATTAAAACTGTGTGCTGGACCGAGACTCAAACTCGGAACCTTTGCCTTTTGCGGACAAGTGCTCTACCATCTGAGCTACCCAAGCACGACTCACACCCCGTCCTCACAGCTTCCGCCAGTACCTCGTCTCCTACATTCCAAACTTCACAGGAGCTCTCCTGCGAACCTTGCAGAACTAGCACTCCCAGAAGAAAGGATATTGCAGAGACATGGCTTAAGCCACAGCATGGGGGATGTTTCTAGAGTGAGATTTTCACTCTGCAGTGGAGTGTGTGCCGATATGAAACTTCCTGGCAGATTAAAACTGTGTGCTGGACCGAGACTCGAACTCGGGGCTTTGCCTTTCGCGGGCAAGTGCTCTACTTACTGAGCTACCCAAACATGACTCACGCCCCGTCCTCCCAGCTTTACTTCCGCCAGTACCTCGTCTCCTACTTTCCAGTTCTGCAAGGTTCACAGGGGAGCTTCTGTGAAATTTGGAAAGTAGGAGACGAGGTACTGGCGGAAGTAAACCTGTGAGGACGGGGCCGAGTCGTGCTCGGGTAGCCCAGACAGTAGAGCACTTGCCCGCGAAAGGCAAAGGTCCCGAGTTCGAGTCTCGGTCCGACACACAGTTTCAATCTGCCAGGAAGTTTCATATCAGTGTACACTCCGCTGTAGAGTGAAAATCTCATTCTGGAAACTGTTCTGTGTACAAGGCAGCCCACAATAGGTGCTGTTCATTGGTGATGAAAGTTGGAATTTGCATGCCAGTACCACAACTAGCTATGCACTGAGTAGCAACAGTGGTCTTTCCAGGTGGCAAATGGCCACTGGTGTAACAACATGAAATGTCTGACAGCGAACACGCTGCAACAACTGTCGTGAGGGTACAGGCTGGAGGAAGTAGCATTATGGTCTGGGAGGTGTTTTTGTGGCATTCCCTGGATGATTTTGTCATTCTGGAAGGCACAGTGGATCACACAAGTATGCATCTATCCTCAGGAACCCTGTCCCTTGGCATGACGACATCTACTAGCAGGATAATGCAGTGCGTCACACAGCTTTCAGTTTACATCTGAGGTTCAAAGACATTAGGATGAATTTACAGTACTGCCCTGGCTACAAAACTGTCCAGAGTTTATCCCTACCGAGACTTTATGGGTCCACCATGATAGGGCTGTTTGCACCATTGCTCCTCAACTGAGAAACCTTGTGCAGCTGGCCAAGACACTAAGAGTTGCTGTGTGTCATAATGTTTATTGACTGCACAGGGAACTCTGTTTTGCTTCATGCACAACATTTTAGGGGACAACAAGAAGGTGAGAGTTTGTCCGCAGTCCTCTACACATTTACTTGAAGTAAGCTTTGAATTTTGTAACTTCCTTTTCTATATAATTTTGCAAATCTATTTATCCAGGTCAAAGAAGCCTGGAAATGAGTAATGTTCATCGCACTTCACTTCTGGGGGCCTAGACTCGTAGATTTCCCTCGGTGATGATACACTGCCTCTCGTGAGCAGTTCTAAATCTTTCAAATAGTTTTTCTTTTGCACTTTTGCAAGTTTGATTTTGGCACATATTTCTGCAAATAAATCTCTCTTCCATTTATACAGTTCATGTTCTGGTCTTACAACATGATATGGGGTCTGAAGGCAGCTTATCTTTAAGCATTTTCTCCCTCTTTTATTGAACCAAAACTTTTACAGCTTTTCTTTGTCATTGAAAGATATTACTCTCCATGTTTTCTTTGGGCTAGCAAGATACTATATTTTTGCTCTGGGCGTTAATTAGCACAACAATCACCATTTGAACCACAATTCATGGAACTTTCAGAGTTACTTCCTCTTTCTTCTAATTTGCTCACAATTTCTAATGAAATGTCGGCACCATTTGAATGAAACTCCAAGAAATGAACTAGTAAATAACCCACATGTAGGTCTTCAGGAAAAGTAGATGACTTCAATTACATACCACATTCTTTTTATTTTATCTTTGTAAGGTTCAGAACATTTATACTGTTTACCAATGTGCCATTAATCAAGGTTATGTGACTGCCACATTGCACATGCGCAGTCTGCTACATTTCTCCAGTCACCTGGTGAACTATGAATTTGACAATGTTCAACATATTTTTGAATACTTGCAGTGTGTCTTAGCAGCTAAAATTTTGACATTATGTTTCTTTTGGTGTATTCTTCCAGTATAAAAAATTTCAGGGCACGTTTTGACATTTTGGATTGGACTGCTCCCTTGTAAGAGACGTCTAAAAGTAAAGATTTCAGATTATATTTAAAATTTTCTTTGTCAGCTGGTAACTATTTAATTTTATTGAGCGAATTATCAAATTGTTTTGTGTGTGCAAACTGAACATCTTTGATTTATAACAGAATGTTGCCATCAAATATATGTCCCAACTGAGAGGGTATGAAAGGCGTGCAGGTTGTAATCAAATTTCACTCAAAAAATGAATTGTTTGTGGAATTAAATTTTGCTCAAAGTTAATGAAAGGTACCCTAATATATTTTAAGAAGAAAACATGTAAATTGTAAGTATAAAACATATAAATTATAGAAACCTGGATATTTTATTGAACAATGTGTATCAGTGGGTAGGTAAGACAGCTGAGGCAGGCCATGCAGAATATAACCAGCCTGACTAGATCTATCTGAAGGGTGATAGCAGACTGGTCTCTGCAAGTAGTTTTTAACATTTATAACAAAACAAATGCAAGCAGTCATATAAGTTGGGTACGGTTTTTTTCTTTTTATGACTTTGTCGTATCGAGTGCTCAGAATGTTGTCCTCGAGAGTTGGTGCATGCTAGTAAGCAATTCTGGACAGACATACTGTGTGCTGTATTTCATCTGGAATCATTACAACACCAGTCATCAGTGCTAGGCTGGTTTTCCAAAATTAATTAAAATCAAGAACTGACCCACAATATGACTGAATGAATAACTTATTTTAGTTCTCAGCAGTGTCATAAATTTACCGTATGACATTTGTCAAGAACATCTGTTAAGAATTTTGCTTTCATCATTAATAAATTCTACTATCATTGTTATTTCTTAATGCTGATACTATATTTTGACCTTTTGTAAGATATACGATCCTCCACAACTCCTCTTCCACCATTCGATACTGCACTAAGTGATGTAACACTCTGTCTAATATCAATGTATAACCATTGATGGAGACATTTCCTTCCATTCTGTGACAATCTGTTGACATCCAGTGTGAACTGACCTTAAGAGAAGTGCACCAATCACTAATAAGAAGTCCTTCAACTTAGATATGAAAATCTGCGACTTATAATTTGCATTTTTCATTTCTGTTGGAAGCTTACTGAAAATGACACCTGCAGTGTAATGCATACGACACTGTACAGTGGTTACAGAAGCACTGTGAGGCAGGTAACCGCTTCTCTGACCAACACTCATTGAGTAAATGCTTCATTTTCTTTTGAATGAATCTATGTTATTAGTCAGAAATTGCATTAGGGAATAAATTTAGAAAATTACAGCAGACGTTCTTTGTGAAAGAATTTTATTAATATTTCAAACTTGGTGAACACCACACTTGCAAGAAATGATGAAGTTCAGTCACTGTAGTAAAATACTGTGACTAAACAGAACTCCATTTTCGACTAATCACTAGTCTCTGTCAGGTTATTGGAATAGCTGTATCTTTAATAAGTATCTGCAATTACTGTGAGTTTGTGTGTTTGCTGTGAATTAGACATTGCTCATTAGTACATTCAAGTATCCTTTTGCACTGAAAAATAGTTATTCAAGTGCATTATTGAAGGAACAGCTATTTAAACAACATGATATTGACTAGTTACTGGTTAAAAGTGGTTATGGCTTTGCTGTTCGAGTACATTTCACCTCAGAGGCTCAAGGAAGTGATGACTACCAAAAAAGTACAAATCCAAGACTTCAAATAGAGATTATAAGAGATAAACAATGAATAATTTACAAAAGAAGTAGATGGAACATAAAATAGGCACATTACATCAAAAAAGTAGGCAACTGGCTCTTATTTATGGGGACAAGTTCTTGCCTTAAAACAGAAAAAGCCATTAAGTTTTACAATCATTACCGAAAATTAGTATAAGAGGTAAACAATGAACATAATTCAAAGAGAGAACAAATTAATTACTGACTGAGAGTTTCAGTTGAAGTTTATGAATGTAACAGCAATGCAAGAAATTGACATGACTGTAGAAAGATGAGATGAATATTGCAACACTTCATTTTAATAAGAAAATAAATAAACGATAAAAACTGAAAAGAGATGGTATACAACAAAGAAGTATGCTATCAGATAAAAGTAAAATATCTACTGTGAATTTCAGGCATGAGTAATTAGATATGCTTTTGCTTAATAAATTTCTTCCTTGTTTGATTATTATTCTTCCTTACTTTCATTGTCGTTCTGAACAGTACCCTCCTCCTTAGTATTAATGTACTATAGTTCAATTCTTTTATCTTGGCGGTTCGCGCATGCACGCCCAGACGTGGGAGATTGCTGCGTTGCCAGTTGTACGCGCCAAGAGAAGCAGCGCCATAGTATAGTATAGTTCGCAAACTTACGTTTAGGGGGGAGCGCACACTTTATGAAGTAAAGCCACCATGGCCGCATTAACCCTTTCGCTGCTACAGAGACATGCTCCCCGCACTCCGCGCTGTGCGCGATTTTGTCATCATCGCAATGCTTGCCTGTGCAGACACATGGAGTTTCGACTGCTTTGACACACTTTATCATTCGATTTCACAAAAACTATTTGGCCCAAAAATTTTATTTTTACACATCTTTTGACTGATACCTTCCCCCCATAAATGACTAAATTTTGTTTCGATGTTCAACACAGTTATTGTGCAGCATTAGCTGTAGTAAACCATTGCACAAAATTTTGAAGAGTGTATACTTTCCGTATGGTCAATTTTAGTTGCCACTAGAAATTTCAAAAAATTACATTCAAACGTGTAAAATTCATGAAGTAAGACACTTTGATATTGTTTTTCAGTAAAGAAAGTATTAAGCACTGAACCAGTTTGGAACTCAGAACCTTTCGCTTAGCTGCCATACACTTTAACCATTATGCTAACGCAGCTCAACATTCAATATATCTCCCGGGAGACTGTAAAACTCACGCAAAACACCGACAAACACTGTTGGTATGACTATGAATTACTCATGTTTCATCGAAGTACAATAGGAAATAAACAATTACCGCTGTTCTTTATTGCGAAAAAGCGGTTAGTGAGAATGATACAAACACCTTTCCTTGCTATCGCCTGAATTAGGAGGCTTATTATTTGTTTTGTTTAATTAATTAATATAATATGAAGCAATTGGTATAAAGAATGCTTTTTCCAAACTTTCTATAAAAGAAAGTCTGCTATCAAGACATTGCTTTTGTTCAATTATTTTATTTATGACTGAACGTTTCTAAAACTGAAGACACTCGTCCGTGCTCTGCACTGCAGTCGAGCTCTGGCAACGTCGTTCTCTGTTCATTGGCTGACTGTGTTTTGTGATGTCAGATGCGCAGAACAAACCTAAACTCGGCCGCCGTCATAAATGACGTGCACTTTAGGTGGTTGTAATTAAAGCGTAGCTCCTCACAGAGGTCCAATATGGGCTGTCATTATCATACGGCAGCAAAACTTGATAGATATGCAAATGCGTTAATGTGGAACCCATTTATGCAGAAAAAAATTAATTCCCATATTGACCACCAGGTGCAAATCTGGTGCTGTACAGCATTTGAATGATGGTATGACATCCACCATCCACGCTGTCCTTTGACAAGCCCTAATGAGATCGAACACTACAGCTATTGAGAAGAGATATCGTGTGCTGTTAGCAAAACTGGTTTAGGTGAAGGGTAGCAATTACAGTGTTGCATTAGGGTAGTGTCATCATCTGAAAGGTCTGAGGGGAGACCTGATGCCATTAAATGGTTCAGTGGTTTAAAGAAGGTGATAATGAAATTCAAAAACGTGGGTGAGCATGGTATGGCACCTGTAATAGAAATGCATCCTATCCCAGTGGAGGTGTCATTGACGAGGTCTCTGTTGTGAGTGGCATGGATAGTGCTGATACTCGAGAACTGTCCATCCCACTGTCAACAGTATGGAAAGTTTCGTGGTCTATTTTACAGCGGTACCTATACAAGAAGCAGACAGTGCGCAAGATGAGACTTCATGATTTGCTTCAACATTCTCAGTTTGCCCTTTGGTTTCTGGCACAGACTGAAATTGATGACATGTGATTAGGCACTATTCTATTGAGTGACGAGGCACATTGTGCACGGAGAACCGCTGAACTCGACGTCTGCAATGGTGTGGTATGTATTAGTCTGTGACAGTGTGGTATGTATTCATGAGCATCTTTGCTCTTGGTCTCTTCTTTGAAGAGAATACACTGAAAGGACCTGTCAGGTGTGCTGTGACGTGCACACAATCGAGACCTCCTCGTACAGTGTGAGATTCCTGCTTCGGAACAGCACAAACTCCTGTTTTTGTGCAATATGGGGCAACAGGTCGTGTCACATGTGCAGTGAAAATCTGCTGAATGCAACCTTCCAGAAACCTTTTCTCTCCAGAGATTTTTCACACTCACGGCCTGCATGATCATCTGATGTGAATCCATGCAACTTTTGACTCTGGGAATAACTAAAAGAACGTGTTTACCAGGGACACGTTTGGTGTCTACCTGATCTGGAGGCCTAGTATACAGGAACGCATTGCTCAAAGGCAACCAGAACTGCTGCAAGCAACTGTTGGTCACTTTAATTTACAGATGCAACATCTTGTATCTGTCTCCAGTGCTTACACTGAAGGTTAATAATTAAATCAACATTACATGTCAAAACATTTCTATGTCTTTCTAACATTCACAGCACCAGGTTTGCATCTGATGGCGTAAATTGGAAATATATCGCCACTCCCGAGCGTAAATCAGTTCCGCACTAACTCATTAGTATATCCATCCAGTCTTAATACCGTGCAATAATTAGAGCCCTCTATGAGTAGCTGCGCCTTAGTTATAAACACCCAGTAAAATGTTTCTTGGTCTATTAAAATCTGAATCAAATTTACCAAAACATTATCATGCATGCCACCTCATTTCTAAATAAAAAATCAGCTTCTTCCTTTTCACACTTCCCATACTTCTCGATTTTGTTTTCTATTCACTCTCAATGAAAGATCACCAGTTCCATAGAATCAAGAGTACTGTGTTTGGTAGTGCACATTAGCATTCCTGTGGATTAATTATCCGTATTGCAGATTGGTACAGTTTGACTAAATGAAGCTACAGTTACTACTGTAAATTATTCATCTGCTAAAATCACAAATAATGTATTTTATCACCCGACAGTGTCTGCGGTTCATTCCTTGTTTCAAAATGCCCAGGGCAGGGCAGCTAAGAGAGGCCACCCAAAACTGAGTAATGAACAGAGATGTCGTTAAGCTGTACCAGCGATCAATGCAGTGAATTTGCTGATGTACCCAAATAATTTTTAACTTTTACAGCTGCTGAGTTGTGACACTGACTTCATTCCAACATAATGGAACCACAAACTTTTTTGTTTTGTTTTCTGTGGCATAAAGTCACACAACTGACAGCCCTACAGTAACGAATATAAGCAAACACATGAGTCAGTTACAGTTCGTGTCTGTGCATTTGGATCTCATTAGTCTGTGTATTACATGACTTGTTTGTGAAGCTATTCAGAGCTTCACAGTACATATGACAATCAAAAGAGTGGTCGCAGATTTTCCTTATGGTGGATTTCGTCAAACTGTTATAGCAGCAGATTAGTTATATACTGAAAGATATTCTGATTATGCAAAGCTCACCTGCTCTGTGAAGTATAAAGTACACCAATGTAATGTATAACTGATTAGAGAAACCTTTTAGCAACACACATTTTAGTAGCACACAGGCCACATAACAGTAAGAGGCAGCTCAAATGTGTGCATGTGTTTGTCTGAAGGAATGTTGTGTGAATACTAGATTCCAACACATTTTATTCTTTCTACATTTTGCTTCATGGCACCAACTTTCAAAATTGGTTACACTTATTCAAATATAGTGTCTACAAAACTGCAAAGTGAAGCAGTGATACATTATTTTGTTTACAGATTAACAATCATTAAAAAAATTGAGCAAATCATTCTTTGCAATACATACTATTGGTCATCTGGAAATGTACACTGGTCGAGGGAAGTGGACAAACAGTGACATCAGTCTTTCGACGTACGGTGCAGGCTTTTTAAGAATCACATCATTGCTTCCTGTGTAACTGTAGCTACATTTAGTCAAACTGTACCGAACTGCAGTACGGATAAATAATTTACAGGAATGCTAATGTACACCACAAGTATCTATAGAGAGCAACAAATATAGTGCCATAGATACTGCAAAACACCCCACTGAGGATAGAGCAATTCAAATGTTATCGACGCAGCAGATGCCCCACACATTCTGCACATATAATTACATGACTTCTTAGCTGAACACTCGGAGATCACTTAATCAGTCATTCAGAAAAAATAAAATGGCCTGCACAGTCACTAAACTCAACACCTCTAGACAGATATGCATGAGAAAAATTGAGATGAGAGGTCTACAAGGAAAAAATGATGTGTGTTAAGGAATTGAGACACTGAAACTGCCTTTCACTGACCACCAAAAATTGTAGCTCTGTTCTGACCAGCCTAAGATGATATGGATCTCGGTGAACCTGGCATTTACAGTCAAGCATGCAAACATGGAGTATATTTTCTAGCCTGACCATTCATACTGTTACCATGCCCACTATGTAAAATCTAGACAACTCAGGAAGTCGTCCACTGCAGATCATATTCTCACAAATGTAGGAGAAAATTTGGTGGCACTAAGATCTGTGAAGACTGCTTTCATTATTGGCAATCTGTATTTAAAGGCTTACTAGAGTCACTTAATTGCCACATTCGACACAGAGAGTGCAATCTGCCGAGACTACGGGAAATTGGCAGCAGTTGGTCCTTACTAATCAGTTCCTCAGCTGTTCAGCTTCTCGGGCCCTCTACTGTCATGCTTAATGAACTCCATAAAACACATTCTGATGGCACCCCATAGACTCCAGTGACGAATATTTTTGACACTCCTTTGACATTTGTGTGATGGTTTTAATTTGGCACCTCATGTGCTAAAAACATTTTACCCGTAGAAGCTGGTGTAAAAAGCTGTGTATCACCTTTCTTAACATATGTGTGTGTATAGTTTTCTGAACTAAATTAGTTAACAGTGTAATATTTTCTGAATGATAACCAAGGGTGACCTGCTATGAATGGAAGTGTCACCCCAGACTACCACTTCTGGTTGGCATCCCACTGTTGCTGAGCCATCTCCAGAAGTGTCTCCGGCCTGGAATCTCATTGACTGAAGTAGAATTGTCTTCAGTATTGAATCCTGCTTGGATATGAACTCTTATGACTTGCGATCTAGAAGGCAGACATTCGATGAGATGGCACAGTGGTAAGACAGACACTGGATTTTCATTAAAGAGGGCAGTGCTGCAGAACACTGTCTGTATTTGCAGATTAACACTTCCTGTGATTCTCTCAAATTGCTCCAGGCAAATTGCAGGGTGGTTCCTTTGAAAAAGATCTAACCACTTTTCTTTCATGTCCATCCCTAATCTGAGATTTTGCTGCATCTCCAATGATCTATTGTCCATGGAACAATAAGCCCTATTCTTCCTCACTTCCTTTTCTACAAAGGAGAGATGGTTCCTACTCACAATCTTTGTGTGCCATTGTTCCTGATAGTGTTTAATGAAGAATGTACAGTTGAACTGCAAGTAGATATGTATTAATTTATTTTAGTTTGTGTCATTTAAAAAAATGGGCAATGATTCCATTAGGTTGTACCTGGAGAATTCCGTTCAAGGACCCAGCACGCATAATGCGGAAATACAAAAATAGTTAACTGTTATTAAATGTCAATTGTCTTGCATATGACTTGTAGTTATTTTGAAACACTCTTATCACACTGGATTAATTATCTTTTGCACAGAGCTGGACAGTAATCTGGAAGAAATCCCAAAGAGTCAGAAGTCATCAGGAATAATTCGCTTGAGTGCCATAAGGGAAATAATGGACAGAGGAAAACATGCACTGTTGGACATCACACCTAATGCAGTTGACAGGCTGAATTATGCTCAGTTCTATCCAATTGTTGTCTTTCTTAGAGCAGAATCGAAACATGTCGTCAAAGAGCTTCGTGCAGGTCTTTCCAAGTAAGTTTCCAGAAGTAGCTCCTTGGAATAACAGTGTCAGTAACCCACTTGACAGCTACTCATAACTGGTATTGTTTGTAGAGTGATGTACTTTAAGTTTTTAATTTGCACTTTGTTTCTTTTTGTAAGCCCAATGGTGGATATTTTTAGCTGGTGAGTACTCATCATTTTTGTTTTGTTTGCCTGTGTTTGTATAATACTGTTGTCATTTGTGTACACAAGGAAAGGACTGTTGGCCAGAATTTATGATGTAAGTATGTTATTTGTGTAAGATCATTACATTTTTTCATAATTATGCAGTAGAATTATCAGAAGTTGTTGTTGCTGGACAAGAAGTTTAATTTTCTCAAGGCTATCTTTTATAGGAGCAGCCTGAACCTTTCACCTATTTAGTTTATTCATTATTACATTGTCTGTTGGAAGAATAACTCTGTGTAAATCACTCCTGTTGGGACCATATGACCAATTCTTTCCCCTGTTTTTGTCCTGTCTGTCCTAATTTGTACGTAATAACTTTGTGATCCCATCCCTAATGAACCACAGATCTTCTTGTAGCACAACGGAGGGGTATATGTGGAGAGGCAGTCTAACCTGTGGTTCTGGAAGAGGGACAACAACATTTTCAGTAGTTGCAGGTGCAACAGTCTGGGCAATTGACTGATCTGGCCATGTTGTATTATCAGCCAACATAAGCTTGCTATGTTCATTCCCTGAATGGTTGAATGAGAGGGGAAACTATGGCCATTATATTTTGAGGGTACCTCTCATTGGACCAAATATTAAGGCTTCTTCCCATTCCACTCACTTATGGAACATGGCAAAAATGGCTCTTTAATTGCCACTGTGCATGCTGTAATTAATGTAATCTTGGCCTCACGATCCTTGTGGGAGCGATACATATGGTGTTGTAGTATATTTCTAGAGTAATTTAAACCTGGTTCTTGAAACTTTGTAGGTAGGCTTTCTTTGGATAATTTGCATCTGTGTTCAAATATCTGCAAGTTACATGGCTTAATGATGATGATATCATCTTGTGGAATATTTTCTGGGGGGGGGAGGGGGGAAATCCCAATTTGGATCCCATGATGGGGACTACTTAGGGTGATGACATCATCAGGAAAAACGAAATTAGCATTCTGTGAGGTGGAGTGTGGAATTTAAATCCCTTAATTGGACATGTAGATCAGAGAATTTTTTAAAAAAGGAAATAGATAGATTGAAGTTGGGCAGGCTGGGCATTGGTGAATTGCAGTGGCAGGAAAAACAGGACTTAGGGTCAGGTGAGTATATGTTATAAAGACAAGATCAAATAACAGTAATGGAGGAGTAGGTCAAACAGTGACCACAAAAATAGGAATACAGGTAGGCTACTGTGAGCACATAGTGAACACATTGTCCTAACTAAGATGGACATGTACCACAATGGTACATGCTAATATGACTTCTAGCACCTCAGATGATGATGAAGAAGAGACTGAAAGAATGTATAATGAGATAAAGGAAATTACTCAGATATTTAAGGAGGAGCAAAATTAAATTGTAATGGGTGATTGGAATTCAGTAGTAGGAACAGGGAGAGGAGGATAAACAGTAGGCGGGCATGATGTGGGAAAGGAAGGAAAAGGGAAGTCGCCTGTTAGAATTTTGCACAGAGCATAATTTAATCATTGCTAACACTTGATTCAAAAATCATGAAAGAAGATTGTATATACGCAAGAGACCAGGGAACACTGGAAGATTTCAGATTAATTATGTAGTGGTAAGGCAAAGATTTTGAAATCATAATGTAAACTGAAAGACATTACCAGGGTCCTTATGTGGACTCTGACCATAAGTTATTGGTTGTGAACCACAAATTAAGACTGAAGAAATTGCATATAGGTATGAAATTAAGGAGATTTGACCTGGAAAAAAATGAAAAAAAAAAAAATCGGAGGTTGTTGAAAGTTTCAGGAAGAGCATTAACCAGCATTGGACTGAAATAGAGCAAAGTAATACATTAGAAGCCGAATGGGGAGCTTTGAGAGATAAAATAAGGATAACAGCAGGGGATCACATAGGTAAAAATGCAAGTCCTAGGAGAAGTTCCTGTATAACACAGAAGATATTGAGTTTAACAATTTCATGAGAAGGATTATTGCTACTCAGCATATTGCGGAGATGTTGGGTCTCAGATAGGCACCAAAAAAAGACTGTTGGGAAGACAGACCAGAGTCTGGCTTCAGCTGCCAGAGAGACTGTGATCGTGTGTGTGTAAGCTGTGTTTGCTTGAGTGTGTGTGTGTTTTCCATTTTTGACAAAGACCTTGTTGGCTGAAAGCTCACTTTCCAGCAGTATTTTTGTTGTGCCGATCTGTGACTCAGCATCTCTGCTGTATGGTGAGTAGTTACTATCCATTTCATAATATTGTTACATTCCATCCTGGATTTTCCACTGTAAGATGTTAAGTTTAATTGATGGAAGGAGAAAATATAAAAATGGGGCAAATGGAACATGCAAAAGGAAATGTTGACACCTGAAAAATGAGATTCACAGAAAGTCCAAAATGGCGAAACAGGAATTGCTAGAGGACAAATGCAAGGCTGTGGCAGTAAGTATAAGCAAGGGAAGGATAAGTGCTGCCTGTAGGAAAATTAAAAAACCTTTAGAGATCAGTGCAGCTGCTGCATGAATATCAAGAGCCCAGATAGCAAGCCAGTGCTAAACAAAGAGGAGAAGCTAAAAGGTAGAAGGAATATATAGAAGTTCTATACATGCGAACTGAAGCCAACATTGTAGAAAGGGAAGAGGAAGTAAATGAAGATAAGGTGAAATATATGATACTGTAAGAAGTCTTTGGCAGAGAGTTGAAAAGCTCAAATTGAAGCAACGGAAACAAGAGCCCTGGAGTAAACAACATTCCCTCGACATTGTTAAGATCATTGGGACAGCCAACCATGACAGAATTATTCCACCTGGTGTCATATTCCACCTGGTGTCATTATGAGACAGGTGAAATATCTTCAGACTTCCGGAAGAATGTTCTAATTCCAATTCCATAAACTAAAGTTTATAGTATTTATAGGTTTATAGAATGCTTTTGATACTGTTGACTGGATCCCTCTGCTTCAAATTTTGAAGGCAGCAGGGATAAAAGACAGGGAGTGAAAGATTATTTATAGCTTGTACAAAAAGAAGATAGCAGCTGTAAGCATCAAAGGGGGTTGAAAAACTTAAGGGAGTTAAGACACTGTTGTATTCTGCCCCCTATGGTATTTGGTCTGTACATTGAGCAGCCTGTGAAAGAAACCAATGAGAAGTTTGGAAAGAGAATTGAAGTTCAGAGAGAAAGACAAAAACTTTGAAGCTTGCCAATGGCATTCTAATTCTGTCAGAGACGACAAAAGACTTGAAGGAGAAGTTGAACGGTGTGGATAGTGCCTTGAAAAGAGATTATAAAATGAACATTAACAAAAATAAAATGATGGTAATGGAATGTAGTCAAATTAAATCAGCTGATGCTGACAGAATTAGATTAAGAAATGAGACAATAGATCATTTTTGCTTTCTGGACAGAAAAATGACTAATGATGCTCTAAATGGAGGTGATATTTGATGCAGAGTGGCGATAGCAGGAAAAACATTTCAGAAAGGAGGAATTGGCTAACATCAAATGTTAAACTAAGTTGGTTATTTTCTTCTAGAATGATTCTCTAAATGTATTGAAAGGATTTCATCTTTCTTTCAGCTGTTAGAATTTTATTTTGCCTGTATGTCAAAATCTTATGCTTTAAAATAGCGTAATGCTGAAATTACAGTTGTAAAATAAATTTCTAACAGTTGAAAGCAAGATTAAATCCTTAAAAAAATTAAGTATTAGGAATTCTTCTTGGAAGGTGTTTGTCTGCAGTGTAGCCTTGTATTGAACTGAAACATGGACAATAAGTGGTTCACATGAGAAGAGAATAGAAACTTTGGAAATATGTTCCTACAAATGAATGCTGAAGATTAGACAAATAGATCACGTAACTATTGGAGGAAGTACTCAACAAAATTGGAGAGAAAAGAAGTTTGTGGCATAAATTTATCACAAGATGGAATCAGTCGATAGCACATATTCGGAGATATCAGTTTGGTGTTGTAGAAAACAACAGAACAGATATAGAAATAGATGATCGTTTATCAACAGCAAACAAGACACTTTTTAGTTTCATCAAAATTCTAAGAAAAAGATCAGTAGCAGTAACTTCAAAATCCACTTATATCAATCGACCATTATACCTGAGATGTTATATGGATGTGAAACATTAATATTTAGAAAGCAAGATGGAGAAAAACTGTTAATATTTGAAAAAAAAGTTCTAAGGAAAATTTTTGGACCTGTATAGGATGAAAATAACATGGAATGTAGGATAAGAAGAAATGAAGAATTAAGAGGGGTGTACAAACACCATAACATCGTCGAAGTGCTCAAGAGGAGAAGGTTGAATTGGGCAGGCTATACAGCAAGAATGACAGGGAACAGACTACCTAGAATGACATTCAGCAGAACAATAGATGGAACGAGAGGAAGAGGGAGACCCAGAATCAGATGGCGGGATAACATTCTGGAGGACACAACTAGGATGAACAGCAACAGCAACTGGACAAACAGCGCATTGGACAGGCAGAAGTGGAAGAGGCTTGTAGAGCAGGCTTACGGTCAATAAGGCCCTTGCTATGTGTAAAGTAAAGTAAAGTAAAGTAAAAAGTAAGAAAATTGTAGTGGAAGGCCAGAGATGAATAGAGTAAGCATGTTCAAAAGGATATAGGTTGTGGTAGTTATGTACAAATGAAGAAGTTTGCACAGGATGGACTACCATCGAGAGTTGCATCAAACTGATTGTCAAATTAAAGACGACAACAAAGACATCACCTGTTACGTGGAGCCATTCCTGACCGATTCAGTGTACAAGGTCAGCAAACGAGTAGAAAATCAAGATTTTGCACTTGTCCATATCTTTTTTGAGTATTATGGAAAAATATCAGAAGCTAATAAATTGTTTTAGTCTTACACACGTGCTGAACACAAATCACTTGGAAAAGCCCAAACTTAGAAGTGATTGATCTTGTACACAGGCAATAATCCTGTAGGAACATTAAACATTAGCTGCCAGGAAAACAGAGGAGCAGTATTTGGTGTGGCTGGAATGGATCTTTGGCTCCATGAGAGACCTTGACACTCAAGACTGGAAAATATTAATGAAATCACCAAATGGCAAATTTCCCTTGAGATATGTAGAGAGCTAGTGGATGGTATTAAGAAACTAGGGATTTGGTGAATAATGTAGAATTCTCAATGACCCCTCCCCCTTCTCTGAGAAATGCTAGTTACTAGCAGAGTAGGAGACCTATCTTATGTGGAACTCTGACCAGTCAGGCAGAAACGAGCTGTGTGACTTGAAATGTTGGATCGGTCTGTGAGATGAGCAGAAAAAGCTGTGCATATTCTGCCCAAGGCACAGGTTCTGGGCTCGAGTTCCTGCCTGATGCATAATTTTCATTCACTACAAAAATATTAATCCTAGCATGTACTTTGCATAATTTAAATGTGTTATATTAATATCAGTGTATATTCACCTGATATCCACAGTTTATGTAGTAACTCCTGGATAAATTGAGTCATATGTATTTAGCATGCCATGGGTACAGAGTATTTCCCACGTCAAGAAGTGAATCATCAAAGGGAGAGTGAAAAGTTACAGTTACTGCAAACAAATTTTCAGGTCATGTGGAGTAGGAGGGAGGAAGGAACCAGCAGTAGTGTCTTCAAAAAACCACCTGACCATACAGCTGGTTTGATTTAGGGTAGCCTCAAAAAATAGGGAACAGTTGAACAGAGAGTAACTCCACAGCTTCTCGAATACAAGTCGAGCATTTGAACTTCTGTCTCATATAACTTGGTAATCGGTGTCAGCAACTATAACCGTGTTTTCCACTCAGGTTAAATTCCATTATTAATTGTGTTCATTCCTTTATGGATGTCACTTGTACTTTTTAATTAAATTGTGTATGTGCTGGGGTGTTGGTTTTCCAGCTAGGGTTACTCTGTGCCCTCTCAGCATCCACCAAAACAATAATGTGACTCAGTACTGTTGGAGTGTTGAGACATTACAATTAGACTGTTCTCTGTGTTGTTTCAGGGCAATGTGTATGATTCAGGTTGATGTGTCTCCATTTCATATGTCTTAATTGTTAGAAAAGTTTTCATGTTAGTGCTTTGCATGATTTCACTCTAATTATACATAGTTTTCTTTCCTTTTAAAATGTAAAGCCTTTAATTTTTTTAATAAGATGTGTGAATATGCTGTAGTGTCTCCAGTTTGTGCCATTGTTTATTACATACCAACAGTCCATTTGTGAGGGTAAGTGCAGTTAGACATAATGATAGAACTGCCATTCCTCTCATTGGATTGTATATAAAAGTCTGTGCTACTTAAACAATTATATGCTAACTTTACAAATAATTCTGGAAGTTCTTGTTATTTTAGCTGTTGTTATAACTGCCCAAGGGATAGTTCTGTCTGAAATGGTCCACTGATGCAACAGTTATATTTTATTATTATTGTATGCATGAGTTACAGTAATAGACATTTAGTAAAACAAAGAAATATATATAAAAATGAACATGTGAAATTATCTACACTACACAAGTTTTAAAACTGCTCAGACTACACTTGGATGTTGATGGACTCGATCCAGCAGAGTGCCTCGTGGGATGCTCGATGGAGCTTCTCAATGTCACCAGGGAAGTGTCTGATTGGACATTCATTCACAATGTGGCTCATTGTTTGGGTGTCACCACAGTCACACCCACTGTCACTTGAAAAGCCCCACTTGTGCATGTTGTATTTGCACCTACCCTCTTCGGTCCGATATCTGTTTAACTACACCCACACCTCCCTTGGTTGGTGGAAGCCTGGAACTGGAACTGTTGGATTGTCTACAAGTTCGTGGTTTCGGGTTCTTGTAGCTTGCCACTCACGTTTCCACTCTGCATCCTGGTCGAATCCTGTGGATAGCATTTGGACTCCAATTTCATATGCTGGTCTTCTAGATTTGAGGCGTTTCCTGGCCAGTGATAGCAAATCGTCATGAAGAGGGATCGAGTTGTTTTCAGAAACTTGCTGACAGAGGTTGTAAAGAGCAGCCTTTCGATGGAGGTCTGGTGGACAGATGTTTGAAAGCACTGGTAGCCAGCAAGTAAGTGTAGACCGGACTGTACCACTAATTACTTTCGTAATTGAGTTCAGTTGGACATCTACTTTTGCTATGTGGGTGCTTCAGAGCCAAATTGGTGCACAGTATTATGCTGCAGAGTATACCACTGCAAGGGATGCTCATCGGAGAACTGATGTGGTTGCTCCCCATGTACTGCCTGCCAGCTTTCTCACAAGGTTCACTCGTGTTTGTATCTTCTTGGCCAAGTTCGAAAGGTGTTTTTGTATGTTAAAGTTCTGTCCAGAGTAACTCCCAGATATTTTGGGCTTTCATTGTATCTGACTGTGCCAAGAGGGCCGAACTGTGGACTGATCTTTGCTGATGAAAGGCAATTAGAGAGGTGGAACAGGCTTACCTCGGTTTTAGAAACATTTGGTCTCAGTCGCCATGTCTCAAAATACTCATAAAGTTTAGTAAGGCTGTTCATTAGGTGTTCTTCACATTCAGAAAGGTCTTCACTCTGATATGAAATTGCCAGGACATCTGCATATTGAAATTTTTGGCGGGTCAAATTCGGCAGGTCAGCTGTGTAGAGGTTGAATAACACTGGAGCAAGAACAGAGCCCTGAGGTAATCCGTTATTGAGTACATTCCATCTGTTTTTCTCTTCTCCTTGATGTACTTTAAACTGCCTATTGCTTAACATGTTACTTAAGAAATTGCCTAGAGTTTTGCAAGGTATTGCTCTCAAAAATTTCAATAATAGGCCCTCGCGCCACACCGTGTCATAAGCTGCTGACAGGTCAATGAACACTACTCCAGTTTTAAGTTTCTTTTGGTATCCAGATTCTATGTGAGTAGTCAAGGAGAGTACTTGTTCACAGCAGCTTCTGTAAGGTCTGAATCCAGCTTGGTCAGGTGGTATCATAGCATTAATTTGATCCGGGATTCGGTTTAGAGTCATTCTTTCCAATAGCTTGTAAGCACAGCTAAGCAGAGATATTGGGTGGAAGTGTTCTGCAGCTGTTCCCTCTTTCCTTGGCTTTTTGACAGCGATAATTTTTGCTCTTTTAAATTTTTTGGGTAATGTTGCTGTACGAAGAATTTCGTTAAAAAGGCAAACTAGCCAATTTCACGTTACCGTCCACTGTGCACCAAATATTCAGCGTAAAGCCCATCTGCACCTGCAGCTTTTCTACATTTCGTATGCTAAGGGCTATCTCCAGTTCAGTGATTGTAAATGGAGAAGAGAATTCCGGGTTATGTTGCAGAGATTTCTTGACTTCCGTAAGCTCTCTCTTTACTTGCCGAAGATTTGCTTTATCTGTTGGGACTTTGGAAACTCTCGCTAAGTGACACAATTGAGTCACATGAGAATGTTGAGTTTTCTTTGCTGTGGGAAGGGTCTTCTCCAAGTTTGTGAATCAGCGTCCATGCTTTCCTACTGGAGTGCGTGAAATCGAGGTCCCTTGTTTCTTTATGCCATTTTTCTCTCCTTTGTTCATTCAAGGAATTCATAAGGTTCGTAGCTGTTTCTTGGTCTCCACTTTCCTTGAATTGGTTAAACAGCTGGTTGATCTCTTTATTCCAGCCAGGAATGTATTCTTTCCGGCATCCTCTGGGTATGCTCTTTTTGGCAGTAGATATCATGATCTCTAAAAACATTGAGTATGATTTTGGAAGTGCAGGGACCCATGTTATTGACTCGTCCAGCAATTTAGAAAATTTATCCCAATCTTCTTTTTGAAAATTCCAGTGGGATACAGGAGCAGACTGCACTGGGGGAATGTGTAGCCCGTAGGAGATGAGAATGGGGCGATGTTGGCTTCTGGGAAAGTCATGTAGGACCTTTCTGATGATAGTTCCGCTACTTCTCTCTGAAGGATCCATAGTTGACAGGCAGAGGTCAAGTGTGCCCTCTGTACCGCATCTTCTAGACCTAAATGTGTCTTTTCTCGTTGCATCATAATGGAACTTTAAGTTGTTTGCTTCCATCCATTCTGCCAGACTTCTACCATTTTCATCATCTTCGGCATAGCCCCACTCATAACTATGGCTGTTAAAATCACCTACATATATTGCAGGATGTTCTAGCACTGGGAGTTGTTTGCGCCAAGTGCTATTCGGTGGTTTGTAGATATTTGCTATTTTTAGATTTCCGATCTGAATCACCACTACCATCACATTTTCTTTGTTTGATTTCTCCTCAAGAATAACTGAGACACCCTTTAAGTTGTTGCGGACAAAGCTGGCAACTCCATATTGAGGGTGGTTAATTCGGGACACTAATTTATAGCTTGGGATGCGCCCTTGCTTCCACAGAGCGTTGTCATCTTCAGTATGAGTCTCTTGCAGTGCTGAGACATCCGTCCTATTCTCTCTCAAAATTTTAGATAGTATTTCGCCCTTATTTCTGGACAGTGCCTCAACATTCAGTTGACATATTCTGAGCACGTTTCCAGGTTGGCTCTGAACAGTGGAATTTGTATAGGGTTTCATATTGTTGGTAATTTCGTAATTGCCATTGGAATTATCTTTAAACCACCTTCTTCAAGAGTTAGCCTAATTGGAAAGGACCAATTAGTTGCCCAGGGAGCACCAGCAGTGATCAAGGAACTTGAAGATGCATTCGAAGGCAAAAGAAGTGACTGCTCAAGTGGAGGTCTCTTGCTTGCTCCCCATGCAACAGTTAATTTTTATTGACATGTGAAGAAAGTTACTTACGTAAACAAAATTGTAGCTGTTGTTATTCATGCAACTGGATGGGTACTGTGGACATAAAGTAAGTACCATAGTGATCAGCCAGTAAATTTAGGTATTTGAGCCTGGAGGTGCCAAGTCCAATGAGAAAGCAAATGAGCTGCATTGAATTTTGCTTGTGAGCAAACCTCTTGTCCCAAATTTGAGTGAGAAAGAAACTACACATTTGTTGCAAAAGTTCATACACATTATTGTAACATTTCCCTCCAATAACATGGAACAAGTATAATTACATTACAACAAAAATTTGACATCATCAATGTGTTTAAAATGGAAGAGGACCATGGCTGTACCTAAAAGTTGGAGCTAGGTCCCTGTCAGAGGCACAGGCATAGAGGGGGTGCAAGACATTGATCATAAAGAAGAAGAAGAAGAAGTCAGGTTCAAGCATTAACCAGGAATGGTATGTGAGCTCTCCTGCTCCTCCTGTTGCCGTCTTCTGCCGATGAGATGCAGCCTTTCCCTTAGCCTGTCACTGTAACTGCACACTGTTGTCACAGTGTCATTTGTCCAATGTCATGTCATTCTAGTATTGTCTTAGAGAAATGACTTCTACCAAACTATTGCTAACATAGTTCATGTGGCAACAGTGTCCTCGGTTCACACAGCCGCTTACTTATCAGCTCACACGTGTTCAGCAGTTGAGTTCTCGCTGCTATTTCGTTACAATATTGTGATGTCTCAAAGGTTGAAGAACAGTTGCTGAAACGGGTATATTATTTGACCGAAGGTATCTGACATATTCCTATTTTTGCCAATTGAAGAAGGAAAAGAGATGTGACTGTGAAGGAAGCAAACTTGAAAAGCTGGAAGGTTTACTTGGTCCTCCAGATAAACATGTGCTCTGCGTGTTGTCATTGGCTGCCCTGCTTGAGCTATTAAACACGACATAATTGCTAAGTTTGCTTGACTCGTAGTGAGGAAAAGTGAAGTAAAACAACAGTAAAAACACAGTTCCTGCAAAGGAATATTTCCTCAATAACAATAGTCCTTTGTATTTTATTTTCAGTTAATCATTTATGGACTATTAATAATTTATGAGGAACACACAAAAACTATTTTTTGTTATACATCATACTAAAACCAATGTACAGCACCTGCCACAAACAAAAATGTATAGCTTTTGTTTTACTTTCAGTTTTTTTAGAAGTTTATACAATTTATAATTTATTTACTAAAA
The DNA here is from genome assembly GCF_021461395.2 of Schistocerca americana. Classification (NCBI taxonomy): domain Eukaryota; kingdom Metazoa; phylum Arthropoda; class Insecta; order Orthoptera; family Acrididae; genus Schistocerca; species Schistocerca americana. The sequence goes on along the minus strand of NC_060119.1, from coordinate 25,702,547 downwards.
TGACACATTTAATTTGTTGTGTGCAATAATTACATTTAAGTAACATTTTTCAATAGTGCTTATTTTTTATTAAACCTACTAACAATATAATAAAATTTGCTAGATGTCTGAAGTAAAAATTGCAGGAAGGTAGTTTCACAGGAGTGGGAGTGGGGGTCCAGCTTTGGCAGTTTTTCCAGAGGCCCGAGGTCACCTCACCTCACCTCACTACTCCTCTGTACAGGACTCCAAAATTAACTGGTTAGCTTATCATTGTGGTCAAATTTATATTTATTGAAAGCTAATGAAGTTCAGGAGTTGTTATAAAGTGCACTTTCTGATTCCTTTCTGTTTCATGGGAAGTGGCCTGAAAGGGTTTGACAGTTTACAAAGATATTTAATGCATCAATTGCAGAAACAGCTAATGAGCAAGAATTGATGTAGCAGAACAATAGCGAGAGAGTAACTGAAAGGCTGTAATTACACTTTATGTTGAATCTCCATTTGTTATTGGTGTAGTTATGCATGCCACATGGATCACTTTCTATCTAATCAAAAACTATGCTATAAAAATATTTGATGAATTTAATTACAAACAAAGAGTTGAGTAAATTCAACTACTCACTGCTGTATGCTGTCTGTATAGTGAAAACTTCTGCTGTATATTAAAGTACCACACTTGTTGGGGGGCAGAGGGGGGAGGTAATTATGTCCCACATAAAGGTTGCCCTTCCTACAAAATGAATAAGCCCCAATTAATATAATGCAGCCTGACTGCTTTCATTATAGTTCCTAGACACCATACTTCAATAGTGCAACGGATGTTATATTTGATAGTTGAAATAAATTATACTATTCACTTATAATGTTCCTTGTACTGAAACCAGGTAGAAACTTACTAAGATCTGGCTTTTCTCTGATTAGTAATATATGGATCCAGATTTGTGCGTTCATGTATAATATGATTATCTTTTTGCATGGCGAGCTTGTAATAACATCATATCATGAAACATACAATCCAAAAGTGATTCAGCTTCCCTCTCAAAGTTTTCAAGGTGACTTGCCTTGTGAGGGCTGAAAGTAGCTTAATAGTAACAAGAGTAGCTTATTTCTGAATACTCATTACAAGCAGAAGTGCTGAAAATGAAATATAAATTGAATTGGGCCACAGAAAGATTTAGTTCAGTTTCTATCACACAAAGAATTTATGTAAGGCCTTATAATTGCTAGTATGCATTACATCACAAGAACTTCATTTATGGTAGGCTGAAATTTTTTTTAAAAATCAGTTATCAGTTTTTTGCATAATTGTGTACTATATTCTTTTCTGACAATACCAGAGAAGGAAAGTTGCTACTCACCATATAGCGGAGATGCTGATTTGTGATAGGCACAACAAAACGATTCACACAATTATAGCTTTCGGCCATTAAGGCCTTTGTCAGGAGTAGACACACATACACACACGCACACAATGCAAATGCAACTTGCACACACGTCTGCAGTCTCAGAGCTGAAACCACACTGCGAACAGCAGCACCAGTGCATGTTGGTTGTGGCAACTGGATGCGGGTAAGGAGGTGGCTGGGGCGGGGAGGGGGAGGGATAGTATCGGGGGAGTGGCGGTCAGTGAAGTGCTGCAGTTTAAACGGAGGGCAGAGGAGAAGGTACGGGGCGGTGGGGGGGGGGGGGGGGGTGTAAGTAGTGGAAGGGGAGAAATAAAAAGAAGAGAAATTAAAAGACTGGGTGTGGCGGTGAAATGATGGCTGTGTAGTGCTGTAATGGGAACAGGGAGGGGGCTGGATGGGTGAGGACAGTGACTAATGAAGGTTGAGGCCAGGAGGGTTACGGGAATGTAGGATTTACAAGTACATCTCACTGTTCGCAACACTGTAATCTGAGAAGATTCCTCTGGCTTATGCATGACAGTACATTCACTATATTTTCCTGCTGGTCTTTTGTGCTCTTGATTAACTTCTAAAAAAATCCCAAATTATATGTAAGTGTACCCTCTCTTTTATGGATCCAGAAAACTGTCAAGTTTTTGCAGTTTTTCAGCTCAGTACTGAGTTACTTCAAAGGCATACTTCTTGTGTCTCATAGACCTTCAAGGAAATATTGAAGTAAAGAAACAGAATACTCCAAAACATACTTCACTTATTGAACCTGGCCACTTTCACAAAGGATATCAGCATTTATGTTCTCATTTAGTTGATGTGTGATATGAAAGTATAAGTAATTAGCATCTTTGTAATAATTACACAAATAATGTCATAGTGCATACTGCCATGTATAATGTTATTAATGGGTACTTACATTCTTTGCACAGGGCAGCACATAAAAGCAGTAAAAAATTGTTTGAACAATGTCAAAAACTGGAGAAGGTTTGGGGACATACATTCACGTGCAGTGTAACTCTGACAAGTCCCGACTCATGGTACCGGAAAGTTCGAGAACTGATTGAAAAGCAGCAAAACTCACCTGTATGGATGAGTGAGAGCAAGGTAAACAAAATTAACTTTTCCAGTTTTCATATTGGATATATTACCATTTCTGTGAGATGTAGTCGGTTACCTAATCTCAAAATTAATGTCATATATTCATGATTGGCCTACATAGATAGACTTGCTGGTGCATTGGTAAAAATTTTACCATGTGTTACATTGTTACATGGTAGAGCACTTGCCTGTGAAAGGCAAAGGTCCCAAGTTCGAGTCTCAGTTCGCCACACAGTTTTAATCTGCCAGGAAGTTTCAAAAAGTACAGAGCTTTGCTAGCTTTCAGAACGAAGTTTCTCTTTCAAGCTTGTAGGATAAACATACACACAAACACACTCATATGCACACACCTGCCTTCCTACATTGTGCTCAGTTGACTGCCAGCTCTTTCACGACCTAAGGCGGCATAAGGTGAGCGAGTGTACTAGGGTGAGGTGGGTTGGGTTGAAGGGTGAAGAGAGATGGAGGCAGGGAGGAAATTGGGGAAAAGCATCTAGCAGCTCATGGGGGAGTGGGAGCCATCTGTGGACTAGCTATGGATGCAGGTAGAGAGGGCAGATGGTAGACAGCTGGGCACGTGATTCACAGTCTAGGGCATGAGATAGCAGCACAAAAGTACCCGACACGAATTGGGCAGAGGTACTGGGACAGGGGATGGTACACACACACACACACACACACACACACACACACACACACACACACACCATTTGGTGAGGCGTGGGGGGGGGGGGGGGGGGGGGACTCCCATCTGCGTAGCTCGGAATAGCTGGTGGTTGTGTTGTGGAGGATACAGATGGCAAGGGTTGTGTAGCACCCATTGAAAACTCACATGTTGTGCTCTGCTGCAGGTTCTGCCACTGGGTAGTTCACCTTGTTTTTGGCAACAGTTTTGTGGTGGCCAGTCATTATAGTTGACAGATGGTCGATTGACATACCAATGTAAAACACAGTGTAGTTGTTGCAGCAGAGTTGGTATATAAAATGACTGCTTTGACAGGTGGCCTGGCCTCTGAAGGGGTAGAATAAGCCTGTGAAGGGACTGGAGTAGCTGGTTTTGGGTGGGTGGATCGGACAGGTCTTGCATCTGGGCCTTCCACAAGGGTATGATCCCTGTGGTAGGGGATGGGGGGTGGAAGTGGCATAGGAACGGACTAGGATGTTGGGGAGGTTGGGTGGACGGTGGAGCACCACTTTGGGAGGGATGAAAGTATCTGGGGTAGGATGTGGCTCATTTTAGGGCATGATGATAGATGAGCAAAGCCAGGTTGTATTGGGTGACAAGGGGGGTGCTTCTTTGTGATTGGTTCTGGGATGGATGTGAGGGCAGATGTGTGTTGCCAAAAACAAGGTGGGACCACCCAGTGGCACAACTTGCAGCAAAGTACAATATGTGAGATTTCAGTGACTACTTCACAACTTGTGCAATTTGGATCCACCCCATCACTACCAGCTTTTTTGAGCTGCCCAGATGGGAGCTATGTGCTGCTATCTTGTGCCTTAGTCTGTGAAATCGTGTGCCCAGCTGTCTGCCACCTGCCCCCTCTACCTGCATCCCCAGCTAGCCCACAGATGGCTCCCCACTCTCTCATGAACGTCTAATGCTTTCCCCCAACCTCCTCCCTGCTTCCCCCTCAGTCCATCCCTCACCTCACCCTAGTACACTCACTATGGGCCTGTTAAGAGCTGGTAGTCAACTGAGCACAATGTAGTGAGACAGGTGTGTGCATATGAGTCAGAGTGTGTATTTGTATGTGTGTGTGCATGTTTTTCCTACGAGCTTGAAAAAGGAAGTTCATTCTGAAAGCTAGCAAAGCTCTGTACCTTTTGTTCGCATACCTATCGTTGAAGCAGCGCATCTACCTTTCAGTGAGTCATCTCCTTTATTCCTTAATAATTCGTAATTCCAAACCAGAACCTTTCGTAATATTGTCATTATTCCATCCTATATTTATTGGCAAGCAGAAATGGGCATTATTCGAGTAAATTTCTGTCTACATAATTATTCAAATAAGTAGAGCATTCAAACAAATTTCTTTATGGATAAAAAATAATGTAGAGTGTCACCATACTTTCTTTGTGGATTGGGAGCATCTGAGAGCTTAAAGATGGAAGATAAGGTAATAAACAAAATAGAGATTACTGATAAAACATTGTGCAAGCATTACTAAGAGCAGAAAGCTGAGTGCAAATTGTATGGTAGAGGTGGGGGGGGGGGGGGGGGGGGGGACAGTCATAAATAGACAGCGTAGAAAAAAGATATAAAAGACTGGAAGGAATATTTGCTGAGAAGAAATGCTGAGAACAAAGAAAAAGAAAAAGGTAAATTAAGGCCATTTCCTAAACCTCGTCAGTCAGTTCCATCGTCCTCCTTCCTTCCCTTTCAATCTTTCTGCCGGAATTAGGAGGAGTCACTTTCCCTGGAAGTTTGCACATTTCCTTGACTTTTATACTTGTTTTCTCCCACTATTGCTTGGTGAATAGATTTTTTTATTTATCTAATAATATTACTTTTCAAAACTTTATGATGAGATCTTTGAAAAAAGCATTGTTCTGAAAACTAATTTAAAAGCAACAATATGTATATTTCTTTAATAAATGACAACGAAATGGAGCAGTTAGGGTCATAGAATTTCAAATTAATCTATTATTCGCAACACTTTTTATTCACAGATGACAAATAAATTTTTTTATTCATGTAAATGTATAATATTTCAGGAAATATTTTTATTTGTTGTTCATGAATAATGAATGATAATTTTTAACTGTACTCATTATTCATCATTCAAATAAATTGTGTGTAACTACGGTGGTAAGGAAACCACATTGCACATGTCCACACTGCAAACTCATAGTCTGCATTCGAGTGTGTGATTGATATCCACGTGATTGTGACAGCTGCACATTCATTGAGAAGTGGTTACTCACTCGTGTTATTATGTGAGGTGACTTTGATCATCTTTGGCAACTTCTGTCGACATTTTCAAAGTGTACATCTGCTCTCTGCAGACTACACATGAGCTTGCAGGGCACTACCTCCTATATCCACCTCCTACAAATGACTCCCATAGGGCCTGTGAAGACAAAAGAGACTGATTACAGCATGCACAAGAACATTTAAGCAGTCATTCTTCTTGCACTCCACGCACAGTTGGAATGGGAAGAAACCCTACTGTGTTGTACGATGTTTAGGTACACTCTGCTGTGCACTTCACAGTGGTTTGTAGTATGTGTATGTATATGTTCAAGTAGAACATGCATTATAAGCTGTTGTGAATAATTGTTGGAAATAAGATAGTCACATTAGTGGTACCTCGCTTTGTGTACTGGAGATGAGGCATTGCATATCGCCCCTTTACAAACAACTGTGTTGAGAGAACCGATGTAGTATGTTTGTTAGTATGTACTGTATAAGAGGAAACTGGTGGCATTCATAAGCAAAAACAGAAGAAGGCAGACATCTGGAAACACAAAGTCTAGATATGAAAAACCAGTAGACTGTTTGATTATCAGTTATTCAGTCCTCCTCACACAGAACACTGGTTGTCGTAGAAACTGTTCTGAAAGAACACTTCTGACTATGGTAAAGTATTTCAAGTAGTTGCTTCAGGGCACACTCGTGTGTGATATCTTGCTGCACATACAAAGCAAATCCACCAAAAAGAAAATATACAGTGCTGCACATGAATGGAGATTCATACAGTGGTAGGGCAGAAAGCAGTGGTAGTAGGTAGAAGACAACAGCCGCATCTCGACCTGGGAAGCTCCAAGTAACTTGACACTAGCTGTGGTGAAAGACTATCTGTCACCTCTCTAACCTGCACAATTAAGCTAAAAAAACACCGAAACTCTTCTCGAGCTGTACATCACAGCTGATCCAGTTTATCTGTGTGTAAGAAGATCACTGCCTTAAATATAGGAATGGACTGAGTGCTGGCAAGAAGATATAGCAGTGTGCGCTTTCTATAATCTCCAAAAAGTGTTGACCTACTCAATATGTTACAGGAAGGTATTTTAAGAGATTCAAGCCAACAGAGTCAAAGTTGTGCCTGAGGCATATAACAAAGAACATTTTTCTGTTATATTCTGTGTAACCAGCTGAATTTGAGAAGTCCATAAAATCATTTGAATATTCATTACTATCCTAAGTGATGGGTAATTTTGGAGTAAAGGAGACCACTCATCAAATAGCAGAAATGGGGAGTCATTGACAGGCACACACGAAAGCTTTCAGTATAAATCCTATGATGCAATAGAGTACACACACACACACACATACACACACACACACACACACACACACACATTGTGCCAGGTAGTGCTCTGGCTCATCAGAGGATTTGTTCAGAAAACTAGCAAGTTTTCATTCTCTTTTGTGTGTGCCTTTTGATGACTCCATGGTTCTGCTATTCGATGAATGGTTCCCTTTACTCCGAAATTTTATTACATTGTACCAGAACTTTACTAGAGAATAAACTACTCATAGAAACAGAAACACACAGGATGATTTGTATCAGGACATAGTGAATGAAGTAGTAGCCAGTATTCCCTATTATTACTGTTGTAGAATGCTATAAATGACATCTTGTACCACAATAACATATGAGTATCTCTAAATATGCAAATGTTAATCTTCTTAATATTATGTTAATCTGCTTCAACTGTGTCCTCTTTTCAATTTCTTTCCCAAAAACTTCATTTGCAATTATTACTGTCCCAATTTTCCCTCATCCTGCATTACTGTTGTACTATAGTGCGCTCAAAAACAATTTTGGACTGAAACGTTGGCAGGAACATGTGATACTGTGGAGCTGAGTTGCCACATCCCTCACAGAAAACACACAGAGTCTTACATCTCCTTCAACTCACCCGGAGCCATAAAGCATTCGGTGCACATAGATGGAAATGGGATTGATGTCTTCTGCGAGGGCTCCAATATTTTAAGGTGAAATACTGAAAGTTCACAAAAATGCATTTTCTGAGGACATTACTGAACTTTTGACATGCAGGAAGCTTTTTTGTAATCGAATTTAGCCGAACACATTTATGAACAAAATCTTATGAATGCATCATATTTTCATATGCTCCAACCTGCAACTTTGTTGGAGATATCCACAGAATAATTTGAGTTAAATGTGACACATTCTGCTGTGCTCACATTTTAAAAGCGCAGCTGTTGCACATTTGGTTTTAATGAGAGAAACACATTGCTGGGTGTATAATTATCTTATTATAATGTCTTCTAGTCAGACTTTCTACTTATTTGTAACATAACAAAGAATTGTGCCTGTTAGTCAAAGTGAGGACACTTATCAATTTGGAAGAAAGACTAATGATAATATTATGAAAAGGATAGATTGCTGCTGAGCAGCATCTATTCTTTTCATAATATTATCATTATTCCATCCTGACTTTCGATTGCTGCAAGAGATAAATCTGCCTGTGCATCTTTTTTGTGTGAGAATGGAAAAACTTTTCTGACATTTCTCTCATCGCTGTTACACATATTTGACTGACACTGTAACTATCTTTATTAAATGATGCTTGTCCCCCCTCCCCCCATGCCCCCTCCTTTTTTAGTGTCATCTGACAGCTTCATTGATCAGTGTCTCAACCAAAGACTGTACTTTTTAAAAATTGTTGCTGCCAATGTAGCCATTAATTTGGGACCTACAAATTCTTTTGGGTCAAAATGGCAGTGACGAGTGATAGCCTATTTACTGTATGCCCTTAAGTTTTTGCCTTGTGGGGAACTATGGTTTCTGAAGAGAGATGAGATCCATAACCTCCACCTCCTTAAATTTATCACTTTGTACGATATTTTGGCCCTGGCTGAGACAGCAATGTTGAGTTTTCCAATGGAATAACATTTGGCAAACTTCCTTCTGACATTGTTCAGTGTCACCACATGACGCACAGTGATCACAGGCAAAATATTAAGAATAGAAAATAAACAAAATCTCCCTGGGTAACCAACAATCCCTCACGTCAATAAGCCATGTAGTGCAAGCAGGAAGTGTTGCAGTGTTGGGGTGAAGGTCTGGCAACTGGAGATGGTTACTGCGGCTATACAGCAGGGCTCATGGGATTGGCTGAGTGTGTGCCATGCTTTCCTCGTGAGCTTCATCCTGCCACTTCGTTCGTAGCTGTTAATTCTAAAATAATTTTGAACAGACTGTTATTTTAAATATTCTTCCTCATGTGCCTGCACTCTGTCTTTCTTTTGATTATACTGTCCATTCCTCATCTTTTGTTCTCTACTCAGTGCTGTCTCCCTTAATTGTTTTTATTTCAGGTATTTGTTGATGCTTAGGTTTTCTCTTTGTTTTTCTTAATGCTGCAACTTGTTTCCTATCATCCCCTTTTCAAATTTATTTATGACGGAGACTTTGTAGTTTATTTTATTGACATATATTTTATTTAATTAATTCAATTAATCTATTATGGATTTTCCATTGCTTCATTTAATGTGTTGACATTGAGTGGGAAGATTCATATCTTGAACCTTGAGGAAAAGCCATAAAAGCCTCCTCTTTCATTGTATTAGATCAGATTATCCCATTTTCTGACTGCCTGTCTTTTGTAGGCACGCTTTGAAAAATGTTTCTTCTGAATCATTTGACTTTTTGCTTATGGTTCTATTTCCTTTCCTGTCAATGTCGACCTTCCTGTGATCGAATTATTTTTATAAAATGGTCCATGACCTGTAATACAAATTCTTATGGAAGTTTACATCTTCAACAACATACACATTGTTCCTAATTTACTTTGTCTGAGCATTAACTAGATATAGTTGTGATGTCCTGGTGTATTTTCTCTAGAACTTAAAACTTCCTAAAGTTGTATATTTTATGGTCACATAAGTCAGCTTTCTTTACGTTAAAGTAAGTTTTTTTTTAACACTGTGACCACACATTAAATCACTTATAGCTCGCAAATAGCTGCATTTAGTCACCGGCCGCTGCTATTGTGGCTATAATGGTAATATTTCTTCTCTTTGAGGTACCGTGTTGCTGCAGTAGACTACGTTCACACAGCACCTGTTCACAACCTTTTAAGCATTTTCCATGTTATTTTTCAAGTAAATTACAAGTAAAAACCAGGTTTTTCATAAGTGACTTAATACTTCTACTAAGCTTCAGCTATCTGTTGTTAAGTAGCAGAAACCTGTTTTAGGTTATCATAGAAAAATAAGTGGCATAGAAAGTAAGTAGAGCAGTGATGTAAAGAAGATGTGTTGCTCCCAAATGTTGAATGAATCATTAGTGCACTTATACTCTTAATTATATTATTAAAAAAAAGAAAAAGAATTGCTAAAGCTGTAATCAAACCTGAAGATCAGTTCGAATATTACATTGTTTTCCTAGGCATAGTCCTATCGAAGATGTTATGCCATTGCCTTCCTCTGACCCTAGAACTGGCATACCTAGTCAGTGCAAGTTGGGCTCTGAACTGTACTGCAGCTCAGCGTTTGTCCCATACGTAGTCAGAAAGTTGCAAGGAAACAAAATTTTCTGGTCATAAAGAAAAGAGTATTCTTCCATAGCAGTAAAAAGATTGCACTGAAGACAGATATCATACCTTTTTACAGCCAACACTCACAATATATCTGTGTTGAAGGCACGCAATAATGTGGCACAAGTTCATTATGCCTAAATACTTGTTGCAGATTATTTAGGGAAGCCTTTTGATTGCTTACCCCTACAGACTCTAAAAGGTCTACACTACTGTAATTTTTTGTTCATTTATTTGCAACATGTTCTATTACAATATTTGTAGTACTGCATGTGTGTAGTGTGTGTGTGTGTGTGTGTGTGTGTGTGTGTGTGTGTGTGTGTGTGTGCCGGCATGTGTGCATGCGTGCGTAGTATGATGTTTTTGTTGTGTGATGATGATGATGATGATGATGATGATGATGATGATGAGAGAAGGGAGAGGGTGAAACCCAGTACTGCCACACAGCCCATTCCTTGCAAATACTACCAAAGAGGCTGCCAAGCTTAAAGTCCCCATCCGATGGATGGATCACCGTCAACAGTGTCGCACACCCTCATTTCGTGAGACACTGCGGAGGAGTTTGGTATTTAAACCAGGACACTGGCACTAAACCTGGTAATCAGGAAATTTATGCCACCACCTCTCTTCCCTTTGCTGGCCACACACTGGCAGTGAACATTTTTTTCACCACTAGCATACCCACGGTCTAGGGGTAGCGTCTTTGATTCATAATCAAAACGTCTTCGGTCCCGGGTTCGATCCCCGCCACTGCCTAAATTTTGATAAATAATCAGCATTGCCGGCCGAAGACTTCCGGCATTAGAAGTCAGCCTCATTCTGCCAACGGCCTTGTCAAAGAGGGCGGAGGAGTGGATAGAGGTTCAGGGCACTCTCTTGTCCTAGGGGTGGGAAATTGCCCCTAAAGGCGGAAGAATCAGCAATGATCTATGACATGAGGATGCAGAAGGCAATGGAAACCACTGCATTAAAGACACGTAACGTGTATCCACAGGACATGTGGCCTGTAATTGAAGAAGTGTCATGATGATCTCTCCATTGGCACAAGATTCCGGAATAGTCCCCCATTCGGATCTCCTGGAGGGGACTGCCAAGGGGGAGGTTACCATGAGAAACAGATTGAATAATCAACGAAAGGATAACGTTCTATGAGTCGGGATGTGGAATGTCAGAAGCTTGAACATGGTAGGGAAACTAGAGAATCTGAAAAAGTAAATGCAAAGGCTCAATCTAGATATAGTAGGGGTCAGTGAAGTGAAGTGGAAGGAAGACAAGGATTTCTGGTCAGACGAGTATCGGGTAATATCAACAGCAGCAGAAAATGGTATAACAGGTGTAGGATTCGTTATGAATAGGAAGGTATGGCAGAGAGTGTGTTACTGTGAACAGTTCAGTGACCGGGTTGTTCTAATCAGAATCGACAGCAGACCAACACCGACAACGATAGTTCAGGTATACATCCTGACGTCGCAAGCTGAAGATGAACCGATAGAGAAAGTGTATGAGGATATTGAAAGGGTAATGCAGTATGTAAAGGGGGACGAAAATCTAATAGTCATGGGCGACTGGAATGCAGTTGTAGGGGAAGGAGTAGAAGAAAAGGTTACAGGAGAATATGTGCTTGGGACAAGGAGTGAAAGAGGAGAAAGACTAATTGAGTTCTGTAACAAGTTTCAGCTAGTAATAGCGAATACCATGTTCAAGAATCACAAGAGGAGGAGGTATATTGGAAAAGGCCGGGAGATACGGGAAGATTTCAATTAGATTACATCATGATCAGACAGAGATTCCGAAATCACATACTGGACTGTAAGGCGTACCCAGAAGCAGATATAGACTCAGATCACAATATAGTAGTGATGAAGAGTAGGCTGAAGTTCAAGACATTAGTCAGGAAGAATCAATACACAAAGAAGTGGGATACGGAAGTGCTATGGAATGACGAGATATGTTTGAAGTTCTCAACGCTATAGATACAGCAATAAGGAATAGCGCAGTAGGCAGTACAGTTGAAAAGGAATGGACATCTCTAAAAAGGGCCATCACAGAAGTTGTGAAGGAAAACATAGGTACAAAGAAGGTAGCTGCGAAGAAACCATGGGTAACAGAAGAAATACTTCAGTTGATTGATGAAAGGAGGAAGTACAAACATGTTCTGGGAAAATCAGGAATACAGAAATACAAGTCGCTGAGGAATGAAATAAATAGGAAGTGCAGGGAAGCTAAGACGAAATGGCTGAAGGAAAAATGTGAAGACATCAAAACAGATACGATTGTCGGAAGGACAGACTCAGCAGACAGGAAAGTCAAAACAACCTTTGGTGACATTAAAAGCAATGGTGGTAACATTAAGAGTGCAACGGGAATTCCACTGTTAAATGCAGAGGAGAGAGCAGATAGGTGGAAAGAATACATTGAAAGCCTCTATAAGGGTGAAGATTTGTCTGATGTGATAGAAGAAGAAACAGGAGTTGATTTAGAAGAGATAGGAATTTAAAAGAGCTTTGGAGGGCTTACGGTCAAATAAGGCAGAAGGGATAGATAACATTCCATTAGAATTTCTAAAATCATTGGGAGAAGTGGCAACAAAACGACTATTCACGTTGGTGTGTAGAATATAAGAGTCTGGTGACATACCATCTGACTTTCGGAAAAGCATCATCCGCACAGTTCTGAAGACGGCAAGAACTGACAAGTGTGAGAGTTATCGCACAATCAGCTTAACAGCTCATGCATCGAAGCTGCTTACAAGAATAATATACAGAAGAATGGAAAAGAAAATTGAGAATGCGCTAGGTGACGATCAGTTTGGCTTTAGGAAAAGTAAAGGGATGAGAGAGGCAATTCTGAGAAAAATCAAGACACTTTAATAGGATTTGTCGACCTGGAAAAAGCGTTCGACAATATAAAATGGTGCAAGCTGTTCGAGATTCTGAAAAAAGTAGGAGTAAGCTATAGGGAGAGATGGGTCATATACAATATGTACAACAACCAAGAGGGAATAATAAGAGTGGACGATCAAGAACGATGTGCTCGTATTAAGAAGGGTGTAAGACAAGGCTGTAGCCTTTTGCCCCTACTCTTCAATCTGTACATCGAGGAAGCAATGATGGAAATAAAAGAAAGGTTCAGGAGTGGAATTAAAATACAAGGTGAAAGGATAACAATGATACGATTCGCTGATGACATTGCTATCCTGAGTGAAAGTGAAGAAGAATTAAATGATCTGCTGAACGGAATGAACAGTCTAATGAGTACACAGTATGGTTTGAGAGTAAATCAGAGAAAGATGAAGTTAATGAGAAGTAGTAGAAATGAGAACAGCGAGAAACTTAACATCAGGATTGATGGTCACGAAGTCAATGAAGTTAAGGAATTCTGCTACCTAGGCAGTAAAATAACCACTTTTGTATGGAAGAGTCTGAAACATTCCCACATGCAGAAAAGTAGAATGATTCAATTCTGGGTTTAGACTGTCCAAAATTTATTGCTCTCTCAGCAGCAGTTCATATTTGTAGTCTCACAGTGACTTGTCAGTCGTGGCGATAGCTCTTACGTTCACTACTGCTTTTTCCCAAGTACTTCTGAGACACAACAGAGGGTAGCATCTGTTGAGCAACAAGTGGTGAGACTCTTGTACATCCTTCTCATATGAAAACTGCCCAGTTTTCTAACCTCAAATTTATCAGTATTTCTGCAGCGTACACACCCAGTTTTCTGTTCCTTCACGTAATCCCCCACCCCATGAACCATAGACCTTGCCATTGGTGGGGAGGCTTGCGTGCCTCAGCGATACAGATAGCCATACCGTAGGTGCAACCACAATGAAGGGGCATTTGTTGAGAGGCCAGACAAATGTGTGGTTCCTGAAGAGGGGCAGCAGCCTTTTCAGTAGTTGCAGGGGCAACTGTTTGAATGATTGACTGATCTGGCCTTGTAACACTAACCAAAACAGCCTTGCTCTGCTGGTACTGCGAACGGCTGAAAGCAAGGGGAAACTACAGCAATAATTTTTCCCGAGGGCATGCTGTGTTACTATATGGTTAAATGATGATGCTGTCCTCTTGGGTAAAATATTCCGGAGGTAAAATAGTCCCCATTCAGATCTCCAGGTGGGAACTACTCAAGAGGACGTCGTTATCAGGAGAAAAAGAACTGGTGTTCTACGGATTGGAGCGTAGATTGTCAGATCCCTTAATCAGGCAGGTAGGTTAGAAAATTTAAAAAGGGTAATGGATAGGCTAAAGTTAGATATAGTGGGAATTAGTGAAGTTCGGTGGCAGGAGGAACAAGACTTTTGGTTAGGTGAATACAGGGTTATAAATACAAAATGAAATAGGGGTAATGCAGGAGTAGGTTTAATAATGAATAAAGCTACTATTAACAGCATAGTGAACACCTTATTGTGGCCAAGACAGACACGAAGCCCACACCTACTACAGTAGTACAAGTTTATATGCCAACTAGCTCTGCAGATGATGAAGAGATTGAAGAAATGTATGACGAAATAAAACAAATTATCCGGATAGTGAAGGGAGATGAAAATTTAATAGTCATGGGTGCCTGGAATTCGATAGCAGGAAAAGGAAGAGAAGGAAATGTAGTAGGTGAATATGGATTGGGGGTAAGAAATGAAAAGGAAACTGCCTGGCAGAATTTTGCACAGAGCATAACTTAATCATAGCTAACACTTGGTTCAAGAATCATAAAAGAAGGTTGTGTACATGGAAGAAGCCTGGAGATACTGACAGGTTTCAGATAGATTATATAATGGTAAGACAGAGATTTAGGAACCAGGTTTTAAATTGTAACCCATTTCCAGGGGCAGATGTGGACTCTGACTACAATCTATTGGTTATGAAGTGTATATTAAAACTGAAGAAACTGCAAAAAGGTGGGAATTTAAGGAGATGGAACCTGGATAAACTGACTAAACCAGAGGTTGTACAGAGTTTCAGGGAGAGCATAAGGGAACAATTGACATGAATGGGGGAAAGAAGTACAGTAGAAGAAGAATGGGTAGCTTTGAGGGATGAAGTAGTGAAGGCAGCAGAGGATCAAATAGTTAAAAAGACGAGGGCTAGTAGAAATCCTTGGGTAACAGAAGATATATTGAATTTAATTGATGAAAGGAGAAAATACAAAAATGCAGTAAGTGAAGCAGGCAAAAAGGAATACAAAAGTCTCAAAAATGAGATCGACAGGAAGTGCAAAATGGCTAAGCAGGGATGGCTAGAGTACAAATGTAAGGATGTAGAGGCTTGTCTCACTAGGGGTAAGATAGATACTGCCTACAGGAAAATTAAAGAGGCCTTTGGAGAGAAGAGAACCTCTTGTATGAATATCAAGAGCTCAGATGGCAGCCCAGTTCTAAGCAAAGAAAGGAAGGCAGAAAGGTGGAAGGAGTATATAGAGCGTTTTTACAAGGGCGATGTACTTGAGGACAATATTATGGAAATGGAAGAGGATATAGATGAAGATGAAATGGGAGATAAGATACTGCGTGAAGAGTTTGACAGAGCACTGAAAGACCTGAGTCGAAACAAGGCCCCGGGAGTAGACAACATTCCATTAGAACTAGTGATGGCCTTGGGAGAGCCAGTCATGACAAAACTCTACCATCTGGTGAGCAAGATGTATGACACAGGCGAAATACCCACAGACTTCAAGAAGAATATAATAATTCCAATCCCAAAGAAAGCAGGTGTTGACAGATGTGAAAATTACAGAACTATCAGTTTAATCAGTCACAGCTGCAAAATACTAACGCGAATTCTTTACAGACAAATGGAAAAACTGGCAGAAGCCGGCCTTGGGGAAGGTCAGTTTGAATTCCGTAGAAATATTGGAACATGTGAGGGAATACCAACCCTACGACTTATCTGAGAAGCTAGATTAAGGAAAGGCAAACCTACGTTTCTAGCATTTGTAGACTTAGAGAACGCTTTTGACAATGTTGACTGGAATACTCTCTTTCAAATTCTGAAGGTGGCAGGGTTAAAATACAGGGAGCGAAAGGCTGTTTACAATTTGTACAGAAACGAGATAGCAGTTATAAGAGTCGAGGGACATGAAAGGGAAGCAGTGGTTGGGAAGGGAGTGGGACAGGGTGTAGCCTCTCCCCGATGTTATTCAATCTGTGTATTGAGCAAGCAGTAAAGGAAACAAAAGAAGAATTCGGAGTAGGTATTAAAATCCATGGAGAAGAAATACAAACTTTGAGGTTCGCCGATGACATTGTAATTCTGTCAGAGACAGCAAAGGGCTTGGAAGAGCAATTGAATGGAATGGACAGTGTCTTGAAAGGAGGATATAAGATGAACCTCAACAAAAGCAAAATGAGGGTAATGGAATGGAGTCGAGTTAACTCGGGTGATGTTGAGGGAATTAGATTACGAAATGAGACACTTAAAGTAGTAATGGAGTTTTGCTATTTGGGGAGCAAAATAACTGATGATGGTCGAAGTAGAGAGGATATAAAATGTAGACTGGCAATGGCAAGGAAAGCATTTCTGAAGAAGAGAAATTTGTTAACATCGAGTATAGATTTAAGTGTCTGGAAGTCATTTCTGAAAGTATTTGTATGGAGTGTAGCCATGTATGGAAGTCAAACATGGATGATAAATAGTTCAGACAAGAAGAGAATAGAAGCTTTTGAAATGTTGTGCTATAGAAGAATGCTGAAGATTAGATAGATCACATAACTAATGAGGAGGTATCGAATAGAATTGGGGAGAAGAGAAATTTGTAGCACAACTTGACAAGAAGAAGGGATCGGTTGGTAGGACATGTTCTGAGGCATCAAGGGATCACCAATTTAATATTGGCGAGCAGCGTGGAGGGTAAAAATCATAGAGAGAAACCAAGACATGAATACAGTAAGCAGATTCAGAAGGATGTAGGCTGCAGTACGTACTGGGAGATGAAGCAGCTTGCACAGGATAGAGTAGCATGGAGAGCTTCATCAAACCAGTCTCAGGACTGAAGACCATAACAACATGTAATCCTTTGTTAATACTTCATGATTATTTTTAATTGCTATCTTTTATTTTCCTTTCATTGCATCTCTCTCTCTCTGTCTCATACACTAATTTGTTTTCATTGTTGTTGTAATTACATTCTACAACACTTATTTGGCTAGACATTTAGCATCCCTTTCAACTCTCTTATGTCCTCAGTTTTCCATCAGAGCACTCTCACATAGTAACTTCTTTTCTGTATGATTTAGTCTCTCCTGCTTTGCTTCAGTTTCTTCATTTTACTTCTTTCTTTAGATTTCATGGCTATCAGAGATGTACCTGTTGTTGGTTTAATTGGTTTCATTTTCATAAAAAAAGTAATTATCTTTTTTTTAATGTTTCTGTTAACACAGTAATTCTGTGCTTGCATGAAGCCCATTTTGATAACAGTGAATTTGATGATGGATGTGAGGTTTAAGCACTTTGTTGTCAATTGCAGATCAGTAACACTTTATTTCAGGTAGCAATATTAATTTTTATTGTGATCACTTTATTTATTATTCTTATAGAATGGTTTTATTCACATTGTCACTTTCAGAATTACATTAATGTAGATGTAGTATTGTATCTTTCTTATCAAATGTTATGGAAAATATTTCGTGTTGATGCTACAAGGCAATAAAAATATCACGGTTCAGAATGGGATGCCCTTCAAAACTGAGCTCCCACATTATATGATGTGTTTCATATACATATTTTAGTTCTAGTTTAAGTGATCACAAGTAGTGAGGGTTTTGAAAGAGGATTACCAAATGGATGAGTAGGACAAAGGGAGATTCATTTTTCTTTGACTGTTGCTTATTCCTTACAAAGACATGCTATATTCATGAGTTCATGAGTTCTCTGTCCCTTCTTTTTGCCCTCTGGTTTATAGAAACAAACAAAAGACACTTCGCTTGACAGAAATTTTTTAACATCCTCTTGTATCAGTGATACTCCAAAGTATGTCTTATATTATTACTAATTTCTGTTATTTTGTATGTAGCCATTTTCTATGAACTGAAAGGAGAGATTGTTTTATCTGCAAACAATATGTTTATGAGTTGCCTCTTTCATTTATTACAACTTATTTATAGTTTTAGAACTCATATATAAATGATACAGAATAACTAAATACTAAAAATGTGTTCATTTCTTTCCATTACAGCCATTTGAATTCCTGTCTGATATGTATTTACTTCCCTTGAATAATTCCTTTCCAGTCCTACACCCTCAACCTGCATATATTTTTCAGAATAATCAGTATTATCCATATGAAATTGTGGTAGAGCCCAGGCACATAGAGAATAATAATACTTATTTACCTGTGATTACAGAACATTTCTTTGGGTATATATGACAGATGTTTGGCTACCATACATTCTGTTAGTGTTATGTAGGTATCTATGAAGATCATGATTACAGTTAAGTAGTGTCAGTGTTGAGTATCACAAACATTTCATTAGCATAGTAGGAACCAGTGTGCAAACCTAGCTCTGTTCCAGCACCACTGCAAGTTACACAATATGTCATTGCATGTATGCTGCATGAAAGCTACTGATCTTTTGTGTAAAATGTCTGCTTCACATTAATTGCTTGTGTTCTCATGCTAAATGCAAATGACCATGAAAAATGAGCTCACGTTTTAATGTGTCGATTGACTTAGCAATTAATGTAGATTGCTCTTATGTTTATTAGGAGTCTCTGGACCATATACGTATTACATTCACTTTACATTTTGGACATTAAAATATTTTACAAATTAATTAATTCCGTGCTTTCACTCCTGACCATGAGTAACAATCTTGTTGGAGGTCCTCACCTTTGCCGTAATGCTGTTCTCGCAAACATCTCCTGAAAGGAGAAGTTTTTGCCTTGCAATTTTTGTTTTCTACAACTTATTTGCACCTTTTAATGGAAAAAACTACAAATAGCGTGTATTCATGATGAAACATAAATTGCTGAGCACATTAGCATAGTAATAAGCTGTTTTTAAACCATCATAGAACAGTGTTCCTGTTATGCAGACAATGTGTGAAACTACTTTTGCATAAAACAAAAATCCACTGAAAATTTTATTTGTTTAGTCTACAGATCAGAGAAGTAGGAGTTTTAAGAAGTGTAAAGTGAATGCATATTTCAGTTCACTTGTAGCAAAGGTCTACATAAGTCTACATAATTACAGACCTGTGTGTATCACTGAAACTCTTGGCTTCACTTATACATTATTATTCTGATACTGTCCTTTTCTAATCTTGGAGAACACACTTCAGACTTTGTAGTATCTAGAACTATGTACGATTAATAACAAGAGAATAATAGCTACAACTGTCATGAAGGAGGGAGAGGAAGAAACTGACACATAATCAGTCAAATTTATCAGAACTGTACGTATAAATACGATAATGTTATGTCCCTAGTGGTGTAAAGTTAATGAATTCCGAGCAGTTGAGGCATCAAGTCTTGGTAGACATGTAAATGGGTCTCAAAACTTTGCTAGTTTTCTGACGAGTCCTTTTACAGAGCTAGAGTAACACTAACGCACGTGCATAGCTACTCTGTGCCAGCACCACAGCTCAGCTGGGGTCGAGGTGCCTTGGGGATAGAGTAGTGAGTGGGGACAAAGAGGAGGCACAGAGTTTGAGGAATGGTTGGGGAAGGGTGGCAGATGGCCGGTAGGGAGGGGCACCAGGTGCACAGGGCAGGAATACGACGCCAGCGAACTCGCTCCAGCAGCACCCAAGGAGAGTCTTGGCTGGAACATTGTGGCATGGAAGAGTGGAGTGGGGGAGGGAGATTGTGGGGAGGAGAGAGTGGGTGCAGGAAGAGTGGAGTTAGGGCTATTGGGTCGGGGGCAGGAGAAAAGTGGGGTAGCGGAGATCGAAGCTGAGTGGATTAAGGGATCGGAGGATACATTGCAATTTGATCCTGTCTAAATAATTCAAAGAGGGGGACTTGTCTGAAAACTAGCAGAGCTCTTAGTCTCATTTTCCTGCTTACCAATGCTTTGGCACCCTGACCTTGGTGATTTGTTGCCTTTTCTCCTCAAGTTATTTATAAAACTACATACATTGTTGACACACAAGTTACTCATTACCGACTATGAGATTACTGGAGGTGGGTGCACTCAGTTTGCCCTGACTTGACAGTAATCCATGCAGGCCATTATTGGGGGGGGGGGGGGGGGACAAAAGATTTGAAAATCAGAATTTAAATATTGCTAGCTTCTCTTCACTTTCCACTCACTGCCGCTTCCTCATAGTGAAGTATGTACAGATGAGAGTGATCTACCTGCACTATTCTGTCATACTTCCACACCTGGCTTCCTCTTTGCTGCTGGGGTGTAAAGTGAATAAGGCAGTGGTCAGGCACTCGATGGGAAGGGTCAGGCCTCAAAGCCCAGTCAGACCATCCACCTTTAGGAGTTCTGTGGTTTTGCTAAATTGCTGAAGGCAAATTCTGGGATAGTTACTTTGAAAAGTGTACCGTCAGTTTTTTTTGGACAATCCAAGCTCAAACTCTGCCTCTAATGACCACATCTTTGATGTGATGTTGAACCCTAATTTTATTTCCTTGTTTCCTCCTATGTTCCTATTTTTTATTTGTGTTGATGAAATAACTGTTTCAGAATTTAGGTCTAATGTGGCAGTTAATAAAGAGGAAAATTTTTTTTAAATGGTCTGTCTTACTCAAATATTTAGGCCCTGACAACTTTTGATGATATTCAGATACCACTTTCTATATTAACCTTGGATATTTAAAAAAGTATAATACAGTAGGCCGTACACAGTTCAAAGGGTATCACACTTAACTATAAGCTATTGCAAATATGTACTTCATTTAAAAAGAATTCATATTTGACCTCTTTAGATACTTGTTTTATTTTAATGTTTTGGCTTTGCTCATTTACCTGCTTTGACATGGTACTGATGTTGTATTAGCCCACCACACAATATACTCTTATTTCCCTGATAGTCACCTTCCATTCCCTGGGTTTGGGTTCCAATTTGAGATTCTTATAGCTTTTGACCTTCCACTAGAACTAATTCCTGTTATTGGTGTTTTTGTCTAGCATACTATTCTCAGGAATATTATATGTTTTAGTCTATTGTTGCAGTTCTTTTGTTTTCCCAACTGGTTTCTTTACACAGTACCATCCCCAGAACATTCCCTGGCATGCAGTTGGCGCACTTGTTTCCCAAGTAGGTGTGGGTATTTGACACAACTGCTTGGGATGTAAATGTGATAGCCAGTGCCTTGGCAGTGCACAGTTAAATTCTGAAGTTTATAACCAGTTTGATTCTCTAGTTATCATAGCAGAAAAACAGGCCGAAATATGTCATGAAGAGTCATGAGAAAAGTTTTCTAAGTTGTTCTTGCTTGCTCTCACTTCTTATCATCAAGATTTTCATTATTACCTGCCTAAGTGAGTGCTAAACAATTGTAGAACATGGTAATAGATATTACATTTATTTTTTGAAGAGTGTATTTTAAATGCAGCTCCAACTTGTTTTTTAGGACTTTATATACTCACACTGCAAAGCGAAATATAGTTTTTACATGGTTTAGAACATTGTACTTCTAATGAAAAGGGTTTAAAAGAGTTTGCAGAAGCATTATGTGTTTCTTTTATAAAAGTGGGCTAAAAATAGCCATTTCTGGCATTTTTAGAAAATCGTTAACTTTGCCCTTAATCTGTAAACTATTGGAAAGCAATACAAGATTAAAATTTATACTCTAAAAGCCTTGTGTTGTTGAGTTACTGCATCAAAGTTCCAGGGTTATCCATAGTTACTTCCAGAGATATAAAAAGCTAAACCTTATTTTTTAAGCATTTATTTTTTCATTTGATTTGCTTCAAATTATGTATTGGAAAATTGCTCAAGAATTTTTTCTATTATTATTGTGCTTAGTAAAGTGCAACATGTTGCAGAAGATGGCCTAGTTTTGTTTCCTTTGAGAAAAATATTGCTAGAGATACCACGTCTCAGTGTTTATGAAAACACAGGGGTGCACTTTTGATACTTGCATTATGGGGTCAACAAATGACTATATCTCTGGAAATATTATGTTGGCAAAAGTGAAACTTTGCCAGTGTTCATTGAAAACATGTACAGTTGCGTGTTCATGTTTTTACTATAAAGGCAGGGTAACAAGTAGAACCTGAATTGAAATGGTATTATTCATGGAACTATGGCACATACTATTTCAGTTGTATCATTTTATTGTTAGTACCTGTGGGATTTCAGTGACTTCAGTTATTACAAACAATGTCTTTCAGACATGTGTGTACTGTCTAAAGGAGGCTTATTGTGATAAATGCAGTTGCTGTCTGAAGGCCATTGTGTCTGTGTTGACACAGTAACTGCATTTATTGCAGTACAGTATCCCTCAGACACACAAGTTGTTAAGGTGACTTTTCATGACAAGTGTGAAATCTGGGTTCAACTCCCGGTCTGATACAAATTTTCATTTGTCACAAGTAGGTGATGCTAATATGTATTCACAATATGTAAATCCATTTCATGTATTAATTTTGTTAGAGCAGTACAATTTGCTGATTTAGAAGATGTGACAAAAGGACATTAACATTGTTTCATAAAGCCAGTCTAGGGACAGAACTTTCAGGGATGTGCCATGAGTTATGGTACACATTAACAACAGAGAAGCAGCTCTTCAAACTTAATTTATATGATATAATAATAATAAACTGTCATTATACATTAAACTATAATTGTGATTCTTAGCACTATTAGTGATTACAGCTAATTGTAAGCTAGTAAATTAAAAAGAGACCCCCCCATTGAAAAAGGCAGTTACATTGGATAGCAGCAGTTCATACTGTATTGGCAGCATGATATGTACTTCAGTACATAGTTATTTTCCAAAGAAAATAGTTACTTGTATTTGTAATGATTAAGGACAGTTTACAGTACACCAGTACTCATCTTTCGACTTTACAACAAACACGACTATTTGCAACATACCTAATATGTTCATTTGCTTGCCATGCAGCAACAGATGGAAACATGTGGGACTCAAGTGTCCCTTGATTCTTGGTCCTGGGTCACAACTCCCTCATCCTTAAGTGTTACAATTCTTTTTCCCCCAAACTCATTCCACACTTTTGCCAGAAAAGGAAATTTACATCCCTTTTGGGTGTTTCCATGTTTTGCCTCAATGCGAGTAGATTTTTTCCTATTAATAGACATAACATCTCAGAAACTTCAGTCACAGATCATGAAACACTTATCTTGACACTGTCCAAGTCATTTTTGTTATTAATTTCCAGTTAGCGGGTTTTGGCTGTACTATCTTCGGTCAGAATGTTGTTTGGGTGGTAGCACAGGCAGCATTGTGCTCTATACTGGATCCCAGTCAGTTTTTCAATTGAAATATTTTGCGTTAAATGTATTTAGGATAATAATTTCATTGAATATAAACAATTTCAATTGAAACTGAAGGATTCACTTTCTTTTATGTTTCCTTAATGTTTTTTCACATTTTATTTGGTAAATGTTTGCATGAATCACACATAAGTAAAGCAGTTATCAACCTGAAGGCCGAACTGAGTGTTGCAATCCAGACCACACATAGATGTTTTGGGGTTAGTGTGCCCTCACCTATTTTGCTCTAAAGCGAGAAATTGTTCGTTTAATCACTTTTGAGGGCACCTGTAGTTTAACAGTCATCAGAGTGTGATGCTCTGCACTTAACTGTTGGTAAAAATCACCTTTAATACAAGTATATGATGAACAGAAAAAAGTAGGTGGCTATTTAATCACAAAAGCTATCCATGTCTGAGAGAACTGACATTGCTGAGGCACGTTAACACACAGTGAACGTAGCAAGCCGACACCCAGCGATCTCCCAGAGCTAAGCTTCCGCACTCCTCGATGTTCGCAGAGTGAATGACGCTCCGTGCTGCAGCGCAGGCAGACCCCGTCAGGCTGCTTATCGCTGACGTCATGCCACTTATCACTTCCGATTGCCGACTTTTAGCCCCGGGGGGGGGCCTAGTAAAACTAGAGGCCCCACCGGCCCGGGCGGCCATTACACGGCGTTCCTGCACACAGAGGCTTGTGTTTTGCTTTCGTTGCAAAGTGATGAAGAGGAAGGTTATGAGGCGTTGGCGCCCGTGCCTTCATCGAGCCGTAGCTGCATGCCGCAAGTGACGCGCTGTGCGTCGTCTGATGACAGTAATTCCAACCTCAGTGAAGCCGATGGCTAAATATGTTAAACATTTTAGGCATAATGATTCTATTATCTTTAAATATGGTTGGAAGGAAAATGATAGTTATTTCAAGACAATACCAAACATTAATCCTACGGGTTTTAAGTCAGTGGGAACACTGGGTGTTGGCTTGCGGCTGGCGCTAGCAATCTCACAGGGACAAGACATTGTACATTGATGTTAGAAATACATCTACCATCGAATATGAGTTTTACGTAATCCAGCTCCATCAGTAGACTTGTTGGTTGTACGCAGTAGATGAGCCACAGTTTGTGGAGATGACATTACTGTATGGGGGCCTTAAATTTCGAGATAACTTTCTTGAAAACATGTGCATTAATGAGAGGTGTATTATGAAAAGCATAGAAGTAGCGTTTTGACTTCTCATTTTTCTTCTTTTGTCTCAAATAAACACAAATGTTTGCTGAAAAGGGGTATCTGAGAGTGAGAATTTTGTTTTATTTATAAAATCACTGTTTTCTGTATCTACTCTTTTAACACAAACACCATACTGACCTTGTAGATATTATTGTTTCAAAGAAAAATTCAATTTAGCAAATATATCCGAGTTAGAATTCTTGCTCGGTAATTACATTCAGGAGGCAAAATGTGTTGCAATGCCAATATAAATTATAAAAGTAAGTGTGATAACATTAGCCTAGCTCTCAGTTCCTTCCTCAGGAAGGAGAGAATGATTTAGTGGGAAGGGTTAAAAAGGAAGGACAGCTCACTGAGACCCAAGGATGAGAGACCCGCCTGTAACAGGGATGAAGGGAGATCTGTTGTTCCGAAAGCTGGGAATTCACTTTTTCTTTTAGATGTGCCTATAGGCAGTACTAAACATTTCAACTTGTAAACATAACTACTGGCCAGCAATTCTGTTTTGTACTTATCATATACTACTACTTCATATTAGAAGAGCAGGTGAAACTGAATAATTTTGAATTAACATGAAATGCTACAGTTGCTGTTACTCGTACCTCCACAAGCCTTCAGAACTGATGTGTGCGCCATAATTAAGGAAATAAATACAATAAAATTACAGAGTTGTTACTGTGGTACCTAGTATGTGCTTCTTACTCATTATGGGGGACCATATTCCAACTGTGTTGCAGTTGTTTTGCATAAAATATGACAGCTGCAGGAGTTGTAGTGCCCAAGACAGTGATCTATATCGTACAATAATTTGCCAGTGGCACTTTCGGTCAAATGACTGTATGATCTGATGGAAAAGGGATGGAGGAAATTCAGACTGCTTGATTTGTGTTGTTACGTGTGTGCACGGCAACAATGGTATGTGTGCTTTATCTCTGTTAGATTTTATCACCACTATTCCTCGAACACAATTTATCGTGCACAGTTCTCTTTGCTTCATTTTCATTTTTTCCTACCTTGCATGAAATGTTTGTTCCCATCTTGAAAAATACACAAAGTTTTATTCACTTTGAAAATAATTAATTCCAATTTTTTATTACAGTGATATTTTACTTTTATGTTTTCTTATTACTTATTTCTGTATGTTATATTTTATTCTTATACATTTTACTTCTGATCTTACTCTTTCTGTGTACACACAATGTGGTAGAAAAGTAATGAAGCACTTTTGTAAAATATTGTAGGTTATACTGGATTTCTTTTTGTGTGGAAAATTCAGTAAAAGAAGACTAAGTAACAGTGGGCTGGGTCACAGAATCCAGTCTAGAGGAGCACAACATTACGATTCCATTTTGTAATTCCTGCTGTTCCTGGTTTACAAATTCATATTGGGGAATAATCTAGCTGCACTGAGGAAAAAAGTAGAGAGAACATTTACTTTTCATGTAATGATGGTACAAATGGTGGATGGATCTTTATTTGGAATTTGAATTGAGTACTGTACTCAACAGCCCAAGATTTATCTTTGGTAACATTATTTTGTAAAAAAATGTTTGCCAGCCCATCTGTGAGGATTTTAGCATACTTTTCCACATTTTTGTTCACGTATCCTCTCTTGTGATCCACTCAGATAGCTGAGTGCATTAAGTAGCTGCTTCCAGGACAGGAGGGGCACACCAACCTTTGATTGAATCTGCTACTTGGATTAATGACAGGCAGCCCAGATTTGGTTGTAGGTGGTTTTTCCGTGTCCACAGAGGTAAATAGCGAGCCAGTTCCCAGGCTCCACCTTCGTTACATAATGCACAAACACTTTGAAAACTGATGACATATTAATCATGCCATATACACTAGATGCAGACAGAAGGGGTACAAGTTTCTCATTCTTGGGGAGCAGCTCCAAGTAGCTTTAAAATGCATTTGCAAGTGGTGACCCTCTGTAATAAATGCCTATATACAGGTACAGTTCTCAGCAAAGTTGGAGAAATAGCATATTGGTGCCTATGCAGCATCAGCTGGATACAGGACACAGGAATGGGTGGCCAGATGTCATTTTGTGTAAATGTAAATTTAAATCTACACCTTTATGGAAAGTTAGTGGATTAACCTCAGGAGATTTCTGATTCTTCCTACATTTTGACCCTTCAGATACATTCAGAGTTTGTTCCCGATTTCTTGTCCCCTATGGTAATTCTACATGCCATATGAGATCTCGAGATCCTTGGCAGTGGTCAGTTTGGATTCATTCATTTTATTGTTTTTGATTGCTGTAGTTAGCTCTTGCTGAGCAAAGTGGCACAGTGGTAAGGCATTGGACTTGTTATTGTGGAGGGTGACTGTTGAGATGCCATACAGGCTGTTGAGATTTGGGTTTTCCACAGTTCATCCAAGCTGGTTAAAACAAATTCTCAGACGAATCCTTTAAAAATTACATGGCCAGTTCCTTCCCCCCTCCCTTCTCAATCTCTGTCTCTAGTGACCTTGTTATCAATGTTCCCACCTTCCTCATAGTTAACTTTCGCAGGATTTTGTGCAAGACAGGAGATTTCGCATGTATAACATTTCACAGCCTGTACGTAATTCATAAATAAACTCATCTGTGTTTATCATTGATGGTAAGTAAGTGTTTTATTGTACTGCTGGCCACGACCGTTTGATTACATTAGGTGGCAACTGTATATCTCGGAACGGGGGAGAGGTGGTGGGAGAGACAGCAAGAGAGAGTGGCAGAAAATTGGCACTGGTGAGAGTTAGATCAATGGTGATTCATTTCAACTCACTGTCGGTATCAGCAACGAAACAAAATATAGAATAGATTGGTATGTAGTGTAACCTCAGTCTTTATAATATGGTCAGCCTCATTACTTTTTTAGCACATATAATATTTGTGTGTGTGTCTTTTTTTCCTTATATTCACAAATCAGTGTATATAACGATGTACTTGTGTGTGTGTGTGTGTGTGTGTGTGTGTGTGTGTGTGTGTGTGTGTGTGTGTGTGTTATAGTGTATATGAATGTGAGGCTGTGACATAAGACTCTCTTAATTGTAATTCTTTTTCTTCACTTTCATATGTATATGAAGAACTACATGTGGCCTCAGCTTTTGCTTTCCCATTGCATACTTAACCTCCTCACATAATCTAACTCCCTCGTGTAAGAGCCCCCTTTTGACTCACTCAAGATTGGCTTATTTGGTTTAACACACATTCCCCTTTCTCTCTAGCCCGACGAAGCCCTGTCAGATGACTTCTTGTTCCCTATGACGTCTCGCCTATCCTACGCTTCCTCCCCCGAATCCGACCTCGACCTTTCCCCAGAGCCTCACGGGAGTGGAGTGGTGACTGCATCTCCTCCTCCTCGCCTCATCAAGAGCTCGTCGGACCCCAGCATTGCGACACAGGAGGACACCGGTCCTGGCTATAGTGCTCCTCCTCCTTACTCGGCCAACAACCCGTACAAACAGGTCAGTACACTCTCTAGATTTCTGTGCAAGGATAGAAAATGTAGTTGTTTGGACTGTACTGTAGAAAGATTTGCTCCTATTTCATGAGGGATACAGTAATGTGTGATTCTGAATGAGTAATATTAATATTTCACATCATACTATACTCATACACTGGAGCACAACGTCCAACATTTGTGGCATAATTTCTGCTGCTCAACTTCCTTTTATGGGGGATGAGTTTTGTCGTTCATTATAGAATCCGTCAAACTTTTTTTGTATGTTTTATATTACATATTTTTACAATTTACTTACGGACAGCATACTTTCCCCTGACCTGACCTTTCAGTCTGCAGTGGAGGAGGTGAAAAACTCTTTTTTAACTGTACCAAACTGGACACAATTGTTAACATAACCTAGCTGACAGAAGGAACAAATTACATGGGATTATCATGACAGACAAGAAATTATTAGATGGTAGTAGGGTAAGGTGATATCTATTTGCAACAAAAGTAAACTCAAGAAGTTGACCATTGAGATGAGGAGTGAGATGAGGAGTACTCTGATGTATACAATTGATGCCTGTGATTACTGTCACTGCTTGCCATACCAATATCTATCTCACTTAGTGATTAATATTCTACATATAATTTGTTTGGCCTGCCTTAAAAACTAACATAATGCTGGATCATAGAAGCTGTTATAAACTGTACATGTAAATCTGGAAGTTGGTGTACAGGGGTGCATCCTTTTGTTCTCTGTATCTCAAACTTTTCTTCATTCTTCATCTTTCCGTTTTTGTTAAGGAATGTTGCAGATATTGTTTGGCAAAACTGTTTCTCACCTATATGCTGCAGTAAACCTCAGAAATCATACATTTTACTCTCTGTTCACATTCACATTTATGCTCTGTAGGAGGTTTTATGGAATATGGTGGAGATACTATTTTAACCCACAGGTGATATTAAAAAAATAACTATTGCCAAAAATCTGTATGTGCTGTAATTCATATATCATGATAGTTCCTTGGGAATATGTGTGTAGACAGATGTAACATATTCTTTTATTTTTATTCCACCTATCATGAAATGCTTGTGTATGCATGTAAGAGTAACACAATGGTTTCACTATTATCAGCAAAGCATCTGTTGCTGGCAGCCGTAACACAATGGTTTCACTATTATCAGCAAAGCATCTGTTGCTGGCAGCCATGTTTTTATTGATAAATTATGACTGACAAAAGTAAATAATATATATCTGTTATAAAAAATAAGTTTTTGGAAAATTGTAACTAGCCTTCCTCCGGATGTGCATTAATTCGTACACAGTGTGTTCCACGAGTATTTGTTAGTCGACTCTTATAACACTGTCGTGTCGACTGTGTACACGTGTTGTAATGAGTGAATCGTCATCTAATTTTTATTCTGAACACTGGACAAATCAGATCCAATCAAATGCAAATTTTATAAGCAGTTCCTTTGCAGACCGGCAACACTTACTCACAGTATTCACAATGAACAGCTATTTTCCGTGTGTGGCAATTGGCTATTGCATAAAATGGAATATTGGATACAGCAAATTGT
Organism: Schistocerca americana; assembly: GCF_021461395.2. NCBI lineage: Eukaryota > Metazoa > Arthropoda > Insecta > Orthoptera > Acrididae > Schistocerca > Schistocerca americana. The sequence continues at coordinate 25,672,924 of NC_060119.1, read as the reverse complement.
TGAATTCACAGTTTGTCTTCAGAAATAGCAACTTGCAATGCGGCTGATAGATGGCCATAGAAAGAGAGAAACCACCGTCCTTTATCAGGGAGGAGAGGGGGTCTGACTGGTGGGGCAGGGGCAGGCCACCGAGTTCCTGAGATGCTGGTTGCAGGATGCAGGCTGCCTGGAGATGGGTGCAGCTGTTGGCCGCAACTCGGGAAGTGGCCTTCTTCTCTTACAGTTGGTGTTGTGGAGTTCTGGATGCAGTTTGGTAGTCACAGTCTGTAGAATTTCTCTCTGTTGTTGCGGTCTTTAATCCAAATACTGGTTTATGCAGCTCTCCATGTTAGTCTATCTTGTGTCAGCCTCTTCATCCGTGCAGAACCACTACAACCTACATCCATCTGAATGTGCTTACTGTAGCTGAGCTTCACACGAATGGCGACCATCTGGAACACTCACTGTAAAGTGTTTGTCCTCAAGTGCAATTTGTATCCTCAGGAAATCTCTTATATGGCTTGTATGTACTCAGTGTAATATGTTGTATGGAGGAAATTGTTGGTTTCCAGACCTGTGTTTGTTAGGATTATTTGCTTGTTTCCTTCTCCTCTATATGCCTGTTTTGTTAGTACCCATTATACTAAGTTTTCTTGTAAATTATCAATTAAATCCCTCTGAATTGATCCTTTGCACTATCTGATATGCATAGGGCACCTATAAGCTGGAGGTCCTTATTCTCAGAGGTGGCTCATGAGTATATGTTCTGGGTGTTCACAAATTTTTAGATTCAGATAAATTTGAGACTTCAGGTTAATATCATCTGCTGTATAACAGTTATACTTATCAACAAATTTATACAACTACAGCCAGTGCCAATAATAATAATAATAATACTAATGATAGTCATAACAAGGATAAGAAAAGAAAAAAAATTGTTTTTGTGGAATTTTGTTGTTTTGGACTTAATTAAGTGCATTTTAGGACAGAAATGAACTAATATGTAAGCTTTTACTACTCTCCATTTTGAATTTTTGTGTAAGTGGTAGTTTTAGTGCTTTTTTATTTTTTTGGACAAATGTACAAAATCCCTAAAACATGTATTAGTCCAGAAATTAACTTTCGGGTTGAAAATCAGACATTCTTACGTTGAGCCAACACAACAACATATGCTGTTGTACACTTCTTTGTTAAATATTTGCCTGTACAGACACTTATTTCATTTCATCACTTTCTCAATCAACGGATATTGTCTGGGAGACCCTAATTCCTTTGGAGCTAACTTTTCCTGATAATTTTCTTTTCTGTTAGCGCTTAAAAACCTACTCAACAGAGTTGATGTTGATACTGCACATCAAAGTGAATTCCTGCACAGTAAACAACCAACTTTGAACACAAGCTGCCGTTTGTGGAAATGATTACATTCAAGTAGCAATGTCTACCAACCGGGTCACTTGACAAGAGCACAAATGAGGCTCTGAGAGCCTTAAAAGCCAAAAGCACACCATTGTCGATCATACATTTAAGTGAATATAAGAGTAAACAGTGTGGCAGCTTTTCATGAATGTTCATATATACACTGTGGGCCTACAGCACAAATGTCAGAAGCTTGAATCAATGATCAATGCTACAATCTCACAATCTACGCTGATGTGCTTTAGGCCCTTATGGTTCTGATTGCCTGAAATGGATTACTGTAAGATAAAATTTAAAACTCAATGTACTGCAGCTCATTTGCAAATCCACAAACCAGATTTTTCTATCACTATAACTATAACATTTACTGCCATCTAATCTAATTTTACTGTATAGTGAATGAATTGGGATATCTGAAGAGGATGCTACCATCTAGCGTGACTTACGCCGTGCAAATGGGGATAAAAGTCTGCTGCAGTGTGCTACCACCTGGTGGCACTATTGTAAACTTTTAGCTGCATGCACACTGTGAACCATGCACATTGTTTATCAAATCTGTATGCACGTGACCCATAAGGCAATGACGTCACACTGGTTGCACTTGTGCAAAAGGTCCTTAAAATGTGCACAACTGAAGATGTGGTCGCAACCATGATGTCAAGTTTCACATTGTCTAGAGGAGTAGCAATACAAAGCACAGTAGATTTAGTACCGTGTATTTCAGATTACTGCATCTATGTTACATTTAACAGCATTCAAAGAAAAATGGCCAACAAATCCACAAGGTGTCAAAAGTTTGGGTGTTCACTTGCTCTTGTGCTCCCACACAGCAGCCACCACTGCTTATTCTGTCATTCCAGAATGTCACACAGAGACACTGGACAATTGACACTTCAGAAATTTTGATTCTGCTTATGTTTGTGTATGTTCTGAATGTTTCCCCATAGCCACTGTGAAATAGCTATCCTTTTTTAAAGTTCAGAATTGAAGCTGTTAATGGAATAATCTTTTTTAAATATTAAAATAATGTCCTGGCACCAACCTAAAAACATGCTACCGACATATTTCCAGAAAAATGGAGATTTTATAACACCAGAAATGTAAAAATATAGTCAGCCAGAGGGGAAATACAACAGACATGATTTTGCAGTTGTTAAATAAAACATAGCAAGGTGTAGGCATATATTGGAATTCAGGTGTTATGTAGACTATTTCCATTATCACCAAACAGTGTAAACCTGCAGAGGAAAAATGCAGAGCTGTGTATGTGGTGGTCATATCTCCTGACCATCAACTGATTTTTGTGGGATCCTCTTGAAGCATTCTTACACTTCAGATTGTCACTTACACTTGACGTCCTAGTGAATTTCCTGTTTCCTCTTGCTGAAAACTCACATTTACTTTCTGCTGAAATGTCCAGTGGTTACCACAGACAGTGTCTCTCCATACATATTTAATGCTCAGTAACTACAATAGTTCGCTAATTCTCCAGCTGTTCCTTTGGACATTGTATTATTTAATGCAGTTCCTGTGTGACCTTTTTATTTTATGGACCATGACCTCTTGAAAGGTTCTGCTGGACTTATTCTACAACTGTGTTGTTATTGTTGTCATGAAACTCAATACCACAATTTTCTGAAGATCATTGTAAGTGCATTCATATTAATAAACCATATATTGACATTAAACATGTACATCATTGAACTTATAACATCAGTAGCTTCTGTCAATAATGATAATGCTCCAATACATAATCCTATCATAAATTGAATATTAAAAGAAAATTTCATTTATCTATTTACACCACATAGTAACTATTGTCAGAATTATTTGTAAATATTCTTTAGACATTTGCACGTCTTCTGGAGCTCATATATTTACCTTCTAGCAGGTATTTCTTCTCACAAATTTGCTTTCATCACTGTCCCATCTTGAAGACATGTGCCATCTCTCGCCATGACTCGCCGTATGTAAATAAAAAACAATCCTGTGAAATATCTGTGCTCTTACCTCTCTTTCATTATTCTATACTTTTAATTCATGAGAATCTTTCATCATTAAGAAGACATAGGAATACACATGATATGCTTCACCACACATCCTCACCTCTTAGATGAATGATGTCACTATAGGTATAGTTACTTTCCCTACTTCATATGTACTGTTTGTGTCATTCTGTAGTCTTTTTATGTTAATAATAAATTCTTTTGATCCATCACTTTAAGTGCTGGCATGTTATAAAACTAACCACAATTGGGAAAATGAATGTGCTTCCCATTTGCACATCTCATTGTTTTATCTTGACCATCACAAATATAATGGTAACTCTGTTATAACAGAAGGAATGTGCATTTATGTTTGTACATCTTATTTTATTATTATGACAGATATTTAAATCTTTATTGCAACTACAATATAATTGTAATAATATGCTTGTATATTTGCACCAAATACTGATTTTTATTACAGAATTTGAATATTAATGGTAACTGCAGTACAGTTAGAATAATGTGCTTTTATACTACTTTTACAAGAAAGAATCTTAAAAAATTCTTCTTCTTCAGAAAACAATAGATCCTGGTTATCTTTTTGTTCCATGGTAGTTTTCAGTTTTATCTTGGTATTGACACGGGTGAAATTATATTCTGAGAACTTAGAAATATTAAACCCTGCTATGACATTTATATTTTTGACTTCTATTATTTTTATTGCACAATGTCAGACACTCCTCATAACTTTAATAGTTTGCTACTTACTTATTTTTCTAAGCCTTGTGCAACTCAGGTTAGTTTTATTGTGCATTGTAATAGGTCTCAAAATATTAAATATTTCACTTCTATTGAAATAAAGTTCAGACCTCATTCCTCAGTCATATTTCTTTCTCAAATTGTTCTTCCTTTCTTGGTACATCCACCCTATTTCCTGCCACACTATATATATGTGGGTAAACCATCCTTCTCATAAGCACATATACTTTTTAAGATCAAACAGTACTACTCCTACTTTGCAAAAGAAAATGAAACCACCTGTATGCATGTTTTTATTTTATCTTAATCATTTTAGACAGTATTCTGAGTTCCCATCTATAACATTCTCACCAGCAATCATTGCCATTACGTTACTATTTATAAAACTACGTATTAGTGTGTCATAAACATTATATTAGCAATCATGTGAAGATCTTAAAATTGTTATTTTATTGTCTATTTTAGCACATTATAGTTGTTATTCTGATCCTGATGATAGCACTCATTAACCTACGTATATGGTCAACTATCTTTCCTGTCCTTTCCTGTGTGAAAATAACACTGCTGGCACCCAAAAAAGTTTTAAAATAATACCCACCAAAACAGATTAATTTGCCATTACCAACTAAATCACATTATACCAAAATATTTAGGAAGTACTAAGCTCCCTTTCTTAAGAGGCACCTTGAAATTTTTTTGTCTTAACATGTTCTGACTGATCAGAATGACAAACTGGTTTATTAATAAGAAGTAAATATCTGCCTAAAAAATTAACTTTATACCTATTGTAAACTTATATTATGGAAAGGAAATTAGCTACTCATCATACAGCAGGGAACCTGAGTCATAGATAGGCACAACAAAAAGACTGTCACAAATAAAGCTACTGACCATTAAGGCCTTCGTCAACAATACACGACAGACACACATACACAGACACACATAGTCTAGCAAATGCAACTCACACACACGACTGCAGTCTCAGGCAGCTGAATTCACACTGTGAGCAGCACCACCAGTGCATGATGGGAGGAAGGAGGAGGCTGGGGCGGGGAGGATGAGGGACAGTATAGTGGGGCTGGTGGACAGTGAAGTGCTGAATGTTAGACGAAGGGCTAGGGAGAGATGGAGGAGAGGAAAGGGGGGGGGGGGGGGGGGGTAGCAGGAAAGGAGAGAAATAAAAAGAATGGCTGTGTAGTGCTGGAATGGGAACAGGGAAGGGGCTGGATGGGTGAGGACAGTGACTAAAGAAGGTTGATGCTAGGAGGGTTACGGGAATAGAATGCAGCACAGTGGTTGCAGCTTAGCTTGTAGATCACATGACTGGTTTCACAAGTAGCCCTGCCTTTGATGGGATAGGTGATATTAGTGACTGGACTGGATTAGGTGGTGGTAGAAGGATGTAATGGACAGGTCTTGCATCTAAGTCTATTACAGAGGTATGAACCATGAGGTAAGGGACTGGGAGCAGGGGTTTTGTAAGGATGGACAAGTATATTGTGTAGGTTTGGTGGACGGTGGAAGACCACTGTGGTAGAGGTTGGAAGGATAGTGGGCAGGACGTTTCTCATTTCAGGTCAAGATAAGAGGTAATCAAAACGCTGGCAGAGAATGTAAGTCAGTTGCTCCAGTCCTGTGTGGTACTGAGCTATGAAGGGAACGCTTCTCTGTAGCCAGACAGTAGAACTTAGGGAGGTGGTGGGAGACTGGAAAGATAAGGCACGGGAAATTTGTTTTTGCTCAAGGTTGGGGGCATAGTTACGGTCAGTGAAGGCTTCAGTGAGACCCTCAGTATATTTCAAGAGGAACTGCTCATCACTGCAGATGCATTGACCACCGGTGACTAGGCTGTGTGGAACGGACTTCTTGATATGAAATGGACAACAGCTGTTGAAGTGTAGGCATTGCTGTTGGTTAGTAGGTTTGATATGGATGGAGATACTAATGTAGCCATCTTTGAGGTGGAGGTCAACATCTAGGAAGGTGGCTCACTGGGTTGAGTGGGACCAGGTGAAGCAAACTGGGGAGAAGCTGTTGAGGTTGTGGAGGAATGTGGATAGGGTGTCCTCACCTTCAATCCAGGCAGCAAACATGTCATCAGTGAATCTGAACCAGGTAGGGGGTTTAGGATTCCGGGTTTTTAGGAAGGATTCCTCTAGATGGCCCATGAATAGTTTGGCATAGGATGGCGCCATGTGGGTACCCATAGCCGTTACCTCGGATTTGTTTGTAGGTAATGCCTTCGAAGGAGAAGTAATTGTGGCTGAGGACATAGTTGGTCATGGTGACTAGGAAGGAGGTTGTTGGTTTGGAATCCTTTGGGCATTATGAATGCTATTGTAAAGGGAGGTGACATCAGTAGTGACAAGCAGGGCACCATGTGGTAAAGGGACAGGAACTTGGCATAGGATTGCGCCATGTGGGTGCCCATAGCCGTTACCTCGGATTTGTTTGTAGGTAATACCTTCGAAGGAGAAGTAATTGTGGCTGAGGACATAGTTGGTCATGGTGACTAGGAAGGAGGTTGTTGGTTTGGAATCATTTGAGCATTATGAATGTTATTGTAAAGGGAGGTGACATCAGTAGTGACAAGCAGGGCACCATGTGGTAAAGGGACAGGAACTCTGGAGAGTCAGTGGAGGAAATGGTTGGTATCTTTTATGTAGGGGGGTTGGTTCCGAGTAGTAGGTTGGAGGTTTGGTCTATGAGAGCAGAGATTATCTCAGTGGGGACACAGTAACCGGCCACAATGGGACATCGTGGATGGTTAGGTTTATGTACTTTAGGAAGCATATAGAAGGTAGGAGTGCGGGGAGTGGTAGGAGTGAGTAGAGAGATGGACTCCAGGGAGAAGTTCTGGGATGGGCCTAATGATTTGAATAGTGACTAGAGATCCTTCTGGATTTCTGGAACGGGGTCACTGTAGCAAGGTTTGTAGGGGGAAGTATCTGACAGGTGGCAGAGTCATTCCGCCAGGTTATCCTAGTGGTTGAAAATTACCGTGGTGGAGCCTTTGTCCGCAGGTAGGATTGTAAGGTTGGAATCAGTTTTTCGATGGTGGACTGTGGTTCTTTCTGTGAATGTAAGGTTAGTTTGCATGTTTAGGGATTTGGGGAATGATGGTGAGGCAAAGTTCGAGGTTAAGAAATTCTGGAAAGTTAACGGGAGGTGATTTGGGGACAGTGGGAGTGGACCATGGTTGGATTAAATGAGTTAGGCAAGGTTTAATATTGGTCTTTGGTTGAGTCTGATTGGTAGGGTTGGGGGAAAAATGTGTTTTCACTGTAGGGACTATGAGAAGGAGAGAAGGTCATTAGCAGGTCCTGCATGATGTATTTTGGGAATGGGGCAAAAGGTGAGGCCTTTGGAAAGAACTGATATTTCTGTGGGGCTAAGGCTTCTGGAGGAAAGGTTCATGACTGCTCTGGCTGTGTTTAGGTTCTGGGTTCTGTGTCGTGTTTGGAGGCAGTTTTGGAGGGTGGGGTAAGTAGAGTAGGTCTGTGAGACAGGGTGTTTCAGCTTGAGTGGATGTGGAGGAGGTTTGGAGGTTGTTGTAGTGGTGGTGGACAATTATACTCCAAGGCAGGAGTAGGAAGTGAGCAGGACGGAGAGCTTTTTGAGGTGGTGTTGTGCATGTTACTTTAATTAATGGAGAGCAAGAGTTTCAGTGTGTGTTCCAGGAAATTGGAATTACATAGCAGAAGAATATTGTGGACAGAGAGAAAGAACTGCAACAAAGTTTGGGCTTCTTATGCTTTTGCAGGACTGTGTTGGTGAGGGCTAAGGATTGGTGGAATTTGAACAAAAAAATTCAAATGGCTCTGAGCACTATGGGACTTAACATCTGAGGTCATCAGTCCCCTAGAACTTAGAACTACTTAAACCTAACTAACCTAAGGACATCACACACATCCATGCCCGAGGCAGCATTCGAACCTGTGACCGTAGCAGTCGTGCGGTTCCAGACTGAAGCGCCTAGAACTGCTCGGACACTCTGGCAGGCAGAATTTGAACAGGTGGAGGTCACTGTGGAAGTAGGGGTGGCAGCCAGAAATGGGTAATTTGATGGTAAGACCATTAAGGGAGATTCCATGAGCCAAGCAACAATGTAGGAACAGTGTGTGGCACTGGGATCTGGCTAGGGATAAGGAAACTTTCTGTATTGACACAGATGGAAGGAGCAAGGATCCATGGTGGTGGGTCAAAGATGGCTACATCAGTTCCTCCGTCCATATCAAACCTACTGACCACCATCAATACCTCCACTCGACAGCTGCCATCCGTTCAATATGAAGAAGTCCAACTCCGTATATCCTAGTCAGCCACGGTCGTCGCTTCTGCAGTGACGAGCAGTTCCTCTTGAAATATACTGAGGGTCTCACTGAAGCCTTCACTGACAATAACTATCCCCCCAACCTTGTACAAATACAAATCTCCAGTGCCTCATCTTTCCAGTCTCCCACCACCTCCCAAAATCCCACCATCCAGCCACAGAGGAGCATTCCCCTCATAACTCAGTACCACTCAGGACTGGAGCAACTGACTTACATTCTCCACCAGAGTTTCGAGTACCTCTCGTCTTGCCCTGAAATGAGAAATGTCCTGCCCACTATCCTTCAGACCCCTCCCGCAGTGGTATTTCACCATCCACCAAACCTACACAATATACCCGTCCATCCTTACACAACCCATGCTCCAAATCCCTTACCTTGTGGCTCATACCCCTGTAATAGATCTAGATGCAAGACCTGTCCCATACATCCTCCCACCATCACCTACTCTAGTCTGGTCATGATCATCACCTATCCCATCAAAGGCAGAGCTACCTGCATAATGAGTAACGCGATCTACAATCTAAGCTGCAACCACTGTGCTGCATTTTATCTTGGTATGACAACCAACAAGCTGTTTGTCTGCAAGAATGGCCACCGACAAACTGTGGCCAAGAAACTAGTGGACCACCTTGTTGCTGAACATGCTGCCAAACATGATCTCCTTCATTTCAAAGACTGCTTCACAGCGTGTGCCATATGATTCCTTCCCACGAACACCAGCTTTTTCTGAATTGCACAGGTGTCAACTTTCCCTGCAATACATCCTACATTCCCCTAACCCTCCTGGCATCAACCTTTGCTAGTCACTGTCCTCACCCATCTAGTCCCTTCCCTCTTCCCATTCCAGCACTACACAGCCATCATTCCACCATCATGACCATTCTTTTTATATCTCTCCTTTTCTGGTACTTCCTCACCCCCCCCCCCCCCCCCCCCTCACCCTCCTCTGCACCTCTCCCCTGCCCTATGTCTAACATGCAGCACTTCACTGTCCGAAGCCCCACTATACTTTCCCTCCCCCTCCCCGCCCTGCAGCCTTTTCCTTATCCCCATCCAGTCACCACTCCCATCATGCACTGGTGCTGCTGCTCGCAGTATGGTTTCAGTTGCCTGAGACTGCAGTCGTATGTGTGCGTTGCGTTTGCATGTGTATGTATGTGTGTGTCATCTATTGTTGTCGAAGGTCTTAATGGCCAAAAGCTTCATTTGTGACAGTCTTTTTGCTGTGCCTATCTGCCACTCAGCACCTATGCTATATGGTGAGTAGCAAATTTCTCTTCATAATATTGTTACATTCCGTCCTGGATTTTCCATCTTTTGACTGTATTGTAAACTTATGCCATTTATTGATTGTCTACATTTTGATAGTACAACAAGAAATAAAGAAAGAAATGGTTTACATCAATTTCTATCTTGTCTCCCTATTTTTGCTTTTTGTATAAGTCAGTAATCTGTGATATCATATTTATAATTCTTATCATCATTATAATTACCAGTATCATGGCATGTGAAAGCAAACAAGTGTCTAACTTGTGTCACTCATATGGACTAGGATATAGTTGTGTGCCTTTTCCATAGACTGATTATATGGTGCCAATACAGAAGTAATTTTTCTTGAGACACCACAGGAAGTCACTGGGCTAGCATTGTTCTACATCTTATTGTAAGCTCAGCCCTTTTCATCATTCTCAAGCACCCATCAGTAAGTTCTCTGAATTCTATGACACATGGCATTGGAAAATTCCTCTCTATTTCTGGCGTCTTGCTTTGGATAATTTCTTGAGTTATTGTAAAGCTTTCACTGTGTTTCTCTTGCATGCACTAAATAACATCCTGCTCCAGTTCATGGAAATTTCTTTGCATTAGTCACCTAAAAGTTGGATTTGTGAAACTCATGTTCTTTATGCGATGCCGACTATGTATATTCTCATTTGTGACGTTAAATTTTCTTCCTGCTGTACATTTCTTTGTGGCCTCTGTTTCATAGATCACCATTAATTCAAAATTAGTGTTATAGTGTCTATGTAAACAAACACATATATCTCAATAGTGTCATTGCTGTAATTTGCATCCATTACCGATTGCTGCAGGTTACAGTTCTTACCATGCAGACAATATAAGCAAACAGAATAATAACAATGCTGTTGTCTCAGTTCCCTTCAGCCGAATTGGCAAAAATTGTACCATCTCAGATTAACTCTGCAGTGAACCATGAAAATCTACAGATCAGGCTTAGCTCTGTTGTTGAAGCTCATATTTCATTTGCTGTACTGTGTTTCTAGTGTTCTGTGTGAATATGTTATAACATATCTCCTGCAGAAATGTGTTCTTTCGTTGAGTACTTCTCCAGTTTTAAAGTGAATTCAATTCTGTTTATTAATGGATTCAGAAAACTGCAGTTTAGTTGTGGTAGATGTTTGTAAAAAGCCAAGGCACATCTTACACGTTCCCACATTTGGCAGCATGATGAAATTGGCTACCCACTCACCACTCCACTCCCTTTACACATCCAGTAGCCAAACTGGTATCACTAATCCTTCCAAATTCTTCGTATTAAATCAGTGTGGGCTCTCAAGTGCCAAACTTCATCTATATGTACGAGACAACCCCAAGTTTTACATTACACATTGTAAATATGTTGTCTTCAGTAACATTAGTTTTATTTGCGAATGTAAGGTCAAGGGTATACACCCTGGGAAAACCAGGAAATCTGGGAAAAACCTGTGAATTTTTTCAGCTGGGAAGAATCCAGATAAACCTGGGAACTTTTCATTGTTTTAGTTTTCAGTTAAATTTTTGTGATTTTGACTGGTGAGATAAGGACTGATAGTCTAACAAAAAATTTTACTTTAGCCCACTGCTGCAGAATAATACTGCAGTAATAAAACACAAACAAGAGAATAACACCAAAATAAAATGTTAGTTGTAAAGAAAACAACAAAACAAAGTTCATGCGCAAGTATCTGCTGACAGCCAAATTTTTCAAAGTCTCTAGGATGATGAAGACTGAGCAATATTTGAGAATAACAAACTGCTTTTGATGAGTGTGGCTTCACAACTGTCTATATTTCTAATCTGTCACAGGAAAATATTTTGAATGGTGTTTTGAGAAGTATTTCTTTCAAAGTAAATTTCTTTTTGCAGAAGATGAATTATGTTATGAGTGAGGAAGTGTGATGAATTTCGTAAATCATGGAGTGTCTGAATCTTGTTCAAAACTTAACACTTTGAGTGCCAAACACTGAGAAAAATTTTTGACCCAGAAGACTAGCCATTTATGTCATCATTTAAAATATTAGTGGTACATTTGTGTTTGATATATCTTAAAGGGTAACACATGCTGAAAAAGACCAAGCTTCAGGGTTAGTTTTTCATATTTATTTTAGTTCTTTCATAGATTACAAATTATGCAATAATGATGGCAGAAAGTATTTTTCCTAATGAGGAATTTGGGGAAAAGCTGTGTCTTATAGTCAAGTAAATATGATAAACGACCTTTTACAAGACAATTGTAAATTAAACCAATTAATAAATCTGTGCAAATAATTATATCCAAACAAAATTAGTTAAAACCGACATACGTGGTCTGCGCAATGAAAACTAGCCCATTCGTTATGTATGAAGGAATACTGGGTTAAAGGAAGGCCAACAAATGTCGATTATGCGTGGTCCTAAGAAGAAGAAGAAATTCATTATATTAATTATTTTCTCACCGTTGATTCTACATTTCCCTATCTATCATGTCACAATAAAGCTTTTCATTGGTCATCTTAGAAATATTTCACAGATTGGTCACAGTCTCTAGGTGAACTAACCTTTTCAGCATGCGATTCTAACCACATTGCGCCAGTTGCATTGAAAAGTGTGTGTCGAGACCCATCTCAGGATACACGCATCGACCCACCTTTTACTTAATATAGACTTGTGGTCTTCTAGTTTAACTCCAAATCTTCATTTTCTTTTCTTCCTCTTTCGGCTGCTTTCACACTAGTGGCTCCACTGCAGCAGTTCAGCTGTACAGTTGAAGTGAGGCAGTGTGTGACTATTGAGGGAATGGTTAGTGCAATCGAATCACCAGGCATGTGACTGAACTGTGAAGCTGAAACTCTGTGGCAAGAGCTGTATTTGTGCATGTATGAGCCAGTTAGATGATGAGGAAGAGTTGTTTTTTTGTTATGTTATTGTAGAAAAAAAAGACACCCCAGTGACAATGAAAGTATTGGATTCATCCAGTATTAACAATTTGAGAGAAACATGGACTATTTTTACAGTTCATAAGTTACTGAGAGAAACTCTGCAAAATTTTTTAACTACTTCAGAATGTCTGTGACATTTTTAGTGAATGATATGCTCTGCCAAGGGCATTCTAACAAAGGAAAGTAAGCAAATGAGGAATGGTATATCAGCAAATGAAAGATTGCTGATTACTTTAAGATAAGAAAGGTGCTTGTTTAATAAGTACATTTACTTTTAAGATAGGTTTCTCAACAGGAATTTGTTCAGATGTATATTAACGTACAAGAAATCAACTGATTTAAGTTATACAGAGAATAAATCAGTAACCACAGTTGAATCCGATGATGTGGGTGAAAACACAGCATCATGATTTGATGTGTTTGGGCTTTGGCTTGATGCGAGAACAGTTACAGGTGGATTTGAATATACAGGTACTGCCATATATGAAGTGAATTGAAAATTTCAGTTTTCTAGTTCTTGCAAACCTTGTAACAGAATGCTACTATTAATTCAGCCCAAACATCCACGGTTGCAGAAAAGTGTCTTACTGGTATAGTTCTTTAAAAGTGTCTGATTGCATGCTAATTTAACACTTGTTTGACTGGGGCAGTGCAAGAATAGAAATGTGGCAACACAACAAGAAATAACCAATATCATTTATTAAGAATGTGTTGTTAAATGGTACTGAACTTCGGTACAATTTGATGTGTGGCATTGGATGTCCTAAACCTGATACGATAACATCTAATTAATTTTTTCTGTCTCTTTGGCAGTCTGTGATATTGTCTCCATGACTGAAACTAGTACTGCAGATGCTCTTGGTTGTCTTTTTATCTGTAAATAGAAACTGCTAAGTAGGAAAGTAGTCTTGCAGGAACTTTACTGAGCTGGCAGCAGGCACTGAACTGATCTGTTGCCTGACAGTGGAAGGACTTCCATGTTTGCCAGCATGAGGCAGAAGCAGTGATTTGACAGTTGACAGCACTGTCTTTGATGGTTGTCCGCACTATTTACAGATCTATATGACGTGCAGAAGGACTTGGCACAGAAGCAGAAAGAGGTCCGTGTTTGCAAGTGCCATCTGGAGGCTGCTGCAGAGAACTGTGAGGTTCTGGGCAAATGGTTGTGGCTGTGTGGTAATTGTTGTCTACTTCTTGCTTGATGCAAAACAGTACTGAACTGTAAGACGTCCTCAAAACTGACATTATTTCAAATTTAGCATCCATCTTCAAATGTTGTGGCACAGATTTCACTTTGTTTAATAATGACAGTAGAAAGTGCTTGACAGGATGATTGTTTTTCCTGATGTTTGCTGCAAGTACCTGAAGCAATTTGTTCTCCTCTGTTATTCTGTCACTCTTACAAGAACCGGAGGCAACCCCATTCTGAACATGAAAATCATTTATGTCAGTATGAGCAACAGCTTCTGATTTAGTAGCAATTACAGGTGATAGGAAATTAATATATCAATATATACACATTTTTGTGTGATTCTGTAGGAGAACTACTTTTTAGGTGTTCCTCTTGTTGAATTCTCTCATGTAAGACTTTCAGATGTTTTCGCGCTCCATCTACAACTGCGTGGCTGAAATAACACAATCGTGTCTTATGTGAGGCACCTTAACATACACTGTACATTTACAGAGATGCATTATTCCTTGTTACCTCTGCTATATCCAGAATTGTGCAAGACACTTCTCAGGAAATTAGGTATAATCTACAAAACATATGCGTGCTGTGTGCATTGGAAGAAGGTTGGATTAATATAGCAGAAATTTAAAAAAATATGCTGATTTTACAACTGTCGTGGTGCAGTCGATGGGAAATATATTATACTTGTCAACCTGAATACATTGGGTCTTTCTACAGACCCTTTTCTCCATTGTGTTACTAGCAGGTTCTCCCAGTGACTATTAATTTACACTCATAGAACAGAATTTGTACAGAAAAGTGAAGACTCACAATTTATAAAAGGAGTGACCTTTATAAACGATTGAAATATAGTAATTTAAATTTGCCAAAACCTCTACTTTCGACACTGCTTGATGAGAGGTGAAGTATTTGCTCTTGAAGACAATGAGCAACATCAAGATAGTGGAAAAAAATTTGACAGAAGAAAGAAAAGTTTATAGTTACTGGTTACCAACTGCTACACAGAGTGCACTTTGAATATCCTATTCAACAAGTAACAAACATTTCATCATCCTTTAAATGTCTGTGCAGCAGTAATTAGAGCATGTTGCGTTGTGCAGAGCTGTGTTCACAAAAGACTTGGATTCGAGTTGGATGGACGTTTAGAAATAACTTATTTAGAAGATATACGGGGCACCACACCAGTGAGAAGCCACTTATGCTGTGAGTTATGAGTTTCAGTTGTTTAACAGATACCCCATTTGTTTTCCTCCAATACAATGTTATTTTCAGAATCAAAACAAATTTTTTTATACATTTCCCCCCCAAGCATTATGGTTTTTTATATTAGTGCTGTAATAAAAAATGCAGAACACCATTCTACTTCAGCTACGAAAAGTTCCTTACCAAAAGCGATTTTTGCAGAAAAGAGCACAAAATCCTTACAATGACAGATCTGACAGTCAAATAATGATAACAAATGGCAAACACAGCACAATGTCATGAAGCAAGACTGCAACTGTATCTACTAAATCACCAGATATGGAAGGGTCGAATGCGGCTGAATTGCTTTGACCAGTTGCAGGGACGTGTGTAAGGCCATATGAGAACTGAATGTTAAATGAGGAATGCAGCACAGCCATGTGGGCATGTCGCATGACCACACTGCCAGTGTGTAAGGAGCCTAATTCTTCAAAATTATTTGCCTTTCTTTTTGTAACTTACAATCTAAATTTAAATGTTCAACATGACCCTATTCTTCTCCTTTCACCAGTAGTTCTCTTAATTAATGCCAATGTTAAGTCGTGATTACATAATTTGAAACCAAAATTAAACAGTTCCTGATAAATCAACATCAAATTGTAAGTGACAACAAAATTCCTTTTAAATTGTTAACAAAAATTATTTGTAGAATATATTGTGCAGTAGAGTTGTAATTTTGTACTAAATTTCAATAGACTCATACACAGGTTTTGTGTATATAACAGAATTAAAATTATTGTCTGCAACTGAATTTAGCATTTGTACTCCAACTTCCTTATTGCTAACAGATGAATGAAGTGTACTGGCAGATAATTCTGTCTTTTCTTGAACCTTTTGTACAGTTAAATCATTAATGTGTCACTCCAGCATTGTGAAAATGGAACATGAATGTCTCTGAATCTTTATTTTTGTCTAAAATATTATGTTACACACTTGTGTGTGAAATTTGTTTTAGATCAGTATTTGGTTCACCAGACTGTTTATTTACTTCATTTCGCACTAGATCACACTGCTTAATTATGTTAGAATGGAATTTGCCCTTTAGATTTAGTATGGTTGCTTTCAAATCTGACATCTTTTTGCTTATTTGACTCTTTTTCCTTTATTTGCTTGTTTGTCTGTTTTAACATTTGTTGCATTTAATTTAGGATTTAGCTCAGTATTTAACTATATTACGGAAATGTTTGTCTCGGCAAAAGCTTTCTCAAACCTAACACCTCGAGCAGTTAAGTTAACATTGGTTTCATCTGTCTGTGCTCTTATTCGTTCTATCTTTATCTTCAGATTGGTAGTAACTATATCTAATTTGATATTCTACTATTCACTATGTTTTACAAAAAATCTTTCAAGTGCTGTCCCATGTTTCTAGTTAATACTGGGGTACATTCCAAATAGTATTTCATACACAACACTTCCCTGACTCACAGCTGATTGATTAATTTATGTTAGGAGACAAAGCAACGTTGGTCTTAGTGCATTGTTACCCACATTGAAATGAAGTTTATTGTGTGGTTTCTCTCCCTGTAACTCTAGTAAAGCCAGCCAGAACCTTTGAAGAGTTGTTAGAGAACTTTACTAGTTCTTTAAAGTTCCCATGGCCAGTCATCAGTCCTACCAAGAGTTTAATCTGTCCCCTGATCAAGCCCAGGATTGTAGAACTTCTTTTCAAACATCTCTTTGGCATAATTAGGTTGCTGTGTTTCTAGGCCAATATTGTATGTATGCTGCCTCCAAATCCAGGAATGTAGTTTTGTTTGTATCATTGTGTTAGTGATGGTTTACCCTGGTCTCACAAGGGCTTCATGATGTTCTGCAACAATCTTTTGTCTTGTTGCTGGGACTGATAGGCATTTAAGAGCTATAATTGAATGTGAATGCCACATCCTTGTAGCACCTTTGCAGATTCTCTTTCGTGCACATTGTGGCAGCAGATTTACCCACCTGGGAAAACATGGCCAGCCTCCCTCTAGTCTAGGCTATACCATGTATACTCTGGCTCCAGCACCTTTGTGTATTTTTGAGTCATCAGTAAACTAGGCTCTGTATTCTGAGCAATATGGAGGTTCATTTTTCCACCATTCCCTCCTTCCAGTTGTTACCTGAAAAGGTTTACTGAAGCAGCTGGAAGTTGCTTATGGTCAGTCATCATTTACACGACCATTCCTATTTTTACCTCACTCCCTGTATTGGTCTAAGCTTCTGGAATATCCTAAAGGAAACAAGTTATTTCATGTTTTTAACCTATCTATTCCCTCCATTATAATCCATAAGGTGTAATGGGGATGTATCCAGCATAGTCTCCATCTCAGCAGTGGGAGTGCTGCTAATTCCGCCTGTTATGGCTAAGCATACAAATATCTGCAACTTACCAGGCTCCTTACCAGCCACCATCTGTTGTACTCTATTCCACTAGACTGTAACCCCATAACTTATCATTCTTCCTGTTATAGTGGTATATATCCAGTATATCCTGGTGCTTAGGTCCCAGTTTTTACCACAGGCTCTTCTAATGCACATAAGAGCACCTTTCACCGTGAAACATATACTCTTTGTGTCTCAGGTCCAAGATAGTTTTGTATCATCAAATATCCCTAGTTGTTTCACTATACCCTTTGCTGGTAGAGGTTTTTTTTTTTTTTGAAGAGCTTGATATTCCAGTATGTGTCCTGGATATGCCTCCATGTTAATGGTACTAAAACAGTTTTCTTATGACTGACTCTTAGATCCTGTTTCCTGCACTAGTTTTGCACAATGCTGAATGTGCAATGTGACTATGACTAAATTGTCTGTGTATTCTTGGCATCAATGAGTTTGTTCAGATATAGGTTCCACAATAGTGGCAACAGATCCTCTCCTTGCAGATACCCTATGTTGATCATAATTTTTTAATTCAATGGAATGGCTTCTACCTTTTGTTTACTCAGCAAGGCCTCAATCCACTTCCATATGTTGGTGTTAATGCCATGCTCCTCTGCATCGCTAACCATCAATTCAAAGATTGTAGTACTGAAATGTCCTTCAGTGTCCAGGAAAATGTAGAGAGCAATTTCTTGAAAGTATAGTGCTTATCCCACCTTCCCAACAAGTTGGTGAAGTGCTGTTTCACATTATTTTTCCTGGTTGGTATGCATGTCAGTTTGCATGTAAAGTAACCTCAGGTAACCTCGCTTCCCAGATGTGCAGATTAACCAGTTTTTCTAATGTCTTTAGGAGGAAAGAGGACAGACTGGTCAGTCTCATATCCTTAGCATTGGTATGATATGTTCTCCCTGGCTTCAGAATGAAACCAATCTTCACTGTTCTCCAAGCATTAGGAATGGCTCCTGCTAGTAGGTTGACTCTAAAGAGTCTGCATAGGAATATGATTATCCCCTTGTTTGTTGCAGTAGAGCCAGAAAGATTCCATTGGGGCCTACTGACATGAATGATTGAAACATTCCCCTGTGCTCTGGAGTTTTTAAAAATCAAGATTCCCAGTTCTCCCTTTGGTTTCCTGTAAACCAGTGCATCTCAGGGACTAAGTCTTGGTTTGTGTAATCTGCCAGAGTGCACTGAGGGAAGTGAATCTTGAGTAGTACAATGCCAGATGTCCCTTTTTCTGCCTTTTCCCGATAATCTTCTGGATTCCTTATTGAAGTTCCGACTTCAAACAGATGCGGGTTCAGGTCTTTCCTGTATGAATCCATTCAGTTTCCCGACGATTCCTATAGGTCATGATCTGTTTAGCACCTATTTCAATCTCAGACTTGATATGCTGTGTTCAGATAAGGTTGGCTCAAACACCACATGCCATTGTTTGATGTAACTATCCATTAAGAGGGGCCCAAAAGTTGTGTCATGTACTTCTTCCCTTCTTTTATTCCTGAAGGTCAGCTCCATTGCTCTATTTGGGTTCTAGAGGTTACTCTCAAGTAAATATTTTCTGTTGTTGGTTTCACTGCTTCCCCACAATATGTTGTGGTTATTGACATCACAATCAACCAACAGTTGTCCATTCAGCTGTCAACAGCTGCCTACCATTCTCCTCACTTCTTGAGAAGGAGAAGCACACTGCCCCTGTAAGGAAGTTGAGCTGAGGTCAGTACAATTTCCTTCATGCTGACTTCCTTTCATTGCTTCATCCTGATGGCCACTAAATCCCTGGAACAAAAATCTGCCATTGGCATGAACGCAATTCCATTTTTGATGTAAATGCATGTTGTAGAGTTCTTTAGTTTATAGCATAAATCACGTTACCTCCAATTCCTTTAGGGCCTGAAATGCTCACTTCATAGAAATAGGATTCCTGGAACAGGGTTACACCCATCTCCTGTCTTCTCAGAAGATGATTCAGGGTGGCAGTTGCCCCTTTACTGTGTTGCAGGTTTGTATGAAACACTTGTAGCCAGCAGCTTGCCACTATGGCCACTTCCAATGTCTTGGATTATCCTGATAGACATGTGAGAACCTAAGTCAGTTTAAGGTCGTTTGCTCGTATAGCCCTCAGGGATTCTACGAGGGCGGTTCAGAAAGTAACCTCCGATTGGTCACAGTGCGGGTTGTGGGGGGAGTAGCGACGCCATCTGTGCGTTCACGCACTCAACAGGTCAGTCGGCATCAAGCCGTGGTCGAGTGAACGTCCTACCTGCGCTAGTTTAGTTTTTGTGGCAGTTTGAAATATGTGCTGCAATAGAAAACCCCGCCAAATGTGAAGTGCGTGCTGTCATAAGGTTTTTTACAGCCAAAGGATATTCTGCAGCAGCTATTCATCGTGAGCTTTGTGCCGTGTACGGACCAAGAGTTATGAGTGAAGGAGTTGTCCGTGAATGGGTACGTTTATTTAAAAGTGGACGAGAAAACGTTCATGATGAAGAGAGGAGTGGTAGACCATCATTGGTGACTGACGAACTCGTTCTGACAGTTGATGCAAAAGTTCGTGAAAATCGATGTTTCTCAATGTCGGAGTTGTCTACTGGTTTTCCACAGATTTCTAAGACTCTCTTGTACGAGATAGTGACAGCAAGATTGGGTTACCGTAAGTTCTGTGCACGATGGGTGCCCAAAATTCTTACCGACCACCACAAAACTCAAAGAATGGCCTCTGCATTAGACTTTCTGTCACGTTATGAGGACGAAGGAGAACCATTGTCAAACAGAATCGTGACCGGTGACGAAACCTGGATTAAGTACGTGAACCCTGAGACAAAAGAACAATCAAAGATGTGGGCACATTCAAATTCGCCTACCAAACCAAGAAAAGCCTCGCAAGATTTTTCTGCCAGAAAACTGATGGCAACGGTGTTTTGGGATGCCAAAGGGGTGTTGTTGGTTGAATTCATGGAACGTGGTACGACCATTAATCAAGACGTGTGCTGTGAAACAATAAAAAAGTTACGACGGGCTATACAGAACAAACGCCGTGGTATGCTGACTACCGATATCGTTTTTTTGCACGATAACGCCCGTCCTCACTCTGCTCGCAGAACAACGGCCCTTCTTGAGTCCTTCAAGTGGGACGTTATCAACCATCCACCTTACAGCCCAGACCTGGCGCCAAGGGATTATCACCTCTTCATGCATTTGAAGAAATGGCTCGGGTCACAGCGGTTTGATGAAGACGAAGAGCTCAAAGATGCGGTCACAGGCTGGCTCCAGGCACAAGCGGATGATTTTTATGCAGAAGGAATTTCAAAGCTTGTGAAGAGATACGATAAGTGCCTCAATCGCTATGGAGACTATGTAGAAAAATAGTGCAAAGATGTAGTTGTAATATGTATATATTAAAATATTTTTATTTAACTTGGTGTATTTTTTTAAATCAACCGGAGGTTACTTTCTGAACGGCCCTCGTATTTCCATCACAAGGATTTGGCTGTACGATACAAAGCTATACTTGATTACCCCTCAATCCTCTGTTGAAACCTTCTGGTGTTGTGTTTATACTTTCTCTAACAAAGTCTTTGGAGGAGTATCTTTAAAAAGTTTCAGTTCCCAAGTTGATGTCTGTGCAGTCTTGAAAAGCTCACCTGCTGTATTGGTCAGCAGCTTTGCTTCTTCCCACAGAGATATCTTGGGCACCATATCATTAAGCTAATCCACTGTTTAGATCCTCTTACAGACAAACATTACAGCACCTTTTCATGATAGACTCTCCTGAATTTGTGGCCTGGACTTGTGTCCCCTCAAGCTTTTCAAATAGAGCCCTCTACCATGATTGTGAAAACCAAGACTGCAGTGTAATAGATCTGTTTCCCTACTTCTTTCTTTGACTGATTATCCTTAGAAATGGGAGTATTGAAATCCTCTATTGTTTTTTTGTTCCCCGTCTTGGAGGTTGATGGGGTCTGATTTTACTCCCTTCACTCTCAGACAGTCTTGTTTTGGAGGTCTCAAGTTTGAGACCTTTTAATTCCTTCCATATATGTCTAGGAATCCATTCCTTGCCTCCCCCCTTTTTTTTTGTTCTTTGGGGAGCTTTCTCCTCTGAGCCCCAGATAAGTATTTCATGTTGACCAAGTCCAGCATCTCAGCAACTGTTTCCACTTCTGCTATTGACCTATCATCCAATCCAGTTGCCAAAACAGCTCCCATCAGTCCCATTCCCAGCACTCGGATGCTTGGGGTGTCATCAAGTCCCACAGTTCTTGTTTTGTTTCGTACTCTACATTTTTGTCCCCTCAAAATTTGAGATTTTTATGCCAACACCATTGAGTCCCATGCTGTGCAGGGCCACCCAATATCCCTGAGGCTCCATTCATGACACATCTTCCAATGTTGAATGCACCTGGGGTTTAGAACCTGGGGAACTGAGGAAGGGCTATGGGAGTGGATGTGGGAGAGATGAGGCTTGGTGGGACACTCTTCGTTTGGTTGATCTCCTGATGCCTGTCTGGCATGGGAAACCCTGACAGTAGGTGTGCTACAGTCAGCATAATACTCTGTTTCATGCATACACACAACCCTCTCTGCCTGCTAGTCCCTGTTAAGGTTGAGACCCTCTCCCTGCAATGCATCCTACATCCTTGTAACCCCCCCCCCCCCCCTCCCCTTGGCCTCAGTCTTCGCTAGTCCCTGGCCATCACCTAACTATCCCCTTCCCTGCTTCAACTCCAGCACTGTATAGCCTTCTATTCTGCCAGTTCACTTATTAATCTTTTTCGCCTCCTCTACATCTCTCCTTTTTTGCTCCCACCTGCCTCAGAACCTCCCAAGTGCACCTATCGGCCCTACCATGTCCCCACCACGACTCTGCATGCTCCCACAAACAGTACTGCACTTTCCCCCATCCCTACCCTGCTATCCTTCACACACCCCACCCCATCCCTCCTACTTACCCCTACCACCTATCCCAAATTTCAGCTCAGATCAGCTGCAGTTGCAGTATGCAGTCTGGCCACAGGGGCCAGAGACACTGGCCATATGTGTGTGTGAGTTGTGCTTGTGTCAATGTGTATGTGTTTTCTACCTCGGAAGATGGCATTTTGCCTGAAAGTTTAAATGTATAGCAATCTTTTCATTGTGCCTGTCTGTAACTCCATGTATCCTCTATATGGTAAGTAGCAATTTGTCCCTTTCATAATACTGCTGTTTGTAAGAACGGTAGCACAAGTGATCTGCAAAGCTAACCTCCAGTTTCATTGACGACTATTTGTTGTAGCTTCCTAGAACATATTCTGAGTTCAGACATAATGAGACAATTTAAAAAAAATGACCTGACAACAACAGCCAAAAAGAATTCCAGAAACATCAGTCGTCTGAAACTCAAATCTCACTTTTCCCACATGACATCCTGAAACCCACAGATGAAGGAAGTCAGGTAGATACAGTACTCTTGACTTTCAAAAAGCATTTCACTCAGTACCACATCCATGCTTATTTTCAAAAGCATGATCATATGTGTTGTGAGCAAAACTGCTATTTGGATTGAGGATTTCTTAATAGGCAGGATGCTGCATGTAATCTTGATGAAGAATCATTGACAGAACTAGAAGTAATGTCAGGTGTTCTCTAGGAAAGAGTGTTGGGCTCCTATTCTTTGTGTTGTATACTAATGAACTGGCAGACAATGCTAACCGTCACCATAGACTTTCTGCAGATGACACAGTTGTCTGTAATGAGGTACTAAAACAACCTACAGAAAAATTCAGTCAGATCTGGATATGATTTTAAAGTTTTACAAAGATTGGCAACTAGATTAAATATACAGAAATATTAAATAAAAGATTTCACAAAACAAGAAAAAATATAGTATATTGTGATATCAGTGATTCACAACAACCCATACATATACTTACATGTAACAGTTCATCCCTCTCCCTCCATTAATCATGGACCTTGCCGTTGGTGGGGAGGCTTTCATGCCTCAGCAATACAGATAGCCTTACCCTAGATGCAGTCACAGTGGAGGGCTATCTGTTGAGAGGCCAGACAAACGTGTGGTTCCTGAAGAGGGGCAGTAGTCTTTTCAGTAGTTGCGGGGGCAACAGTGTGGATGATTGACTGATGTGGCCTTGTAACATTAACCAAAGTGGCCTTGCTGTGCTGGTTTTGTGAACAGCTGAAAACAAGGGGAAACTACAGCCATAATTTTTCCCGAGAGCATGCAGCTTTATTGTATGGTTAAGTGATAATGGCATCCTCTTGGGTAAAATATTCTGGAGGTAAAATATTCCCCCATTCAGATCTCCAGGCGGGGACTACACAGGAGGACATTGTTATCAGGAGCAAGAAATCCGGCGTTCTACAGATCAGGGCATGGAATGTCAGATCACTTAATCGGTCAGGTAAGTTAGAAAATTTGGAAAGTGAAAGGGGTAGGATAAAGTTAAGCAATGGAAAATCTAGGATGGAATGGAGCAACAGTATGAAAAGGAAAGTTGCTACTCACCATGTTGATGCTGAGTCGCAGATAGGCACAACAAAAAGACTGTCACAAATAAATAAAGCATTTGACCATTGAGGCCTCCATCAACAAGACAGTTTCAGGCAACTCAAACCACATTGCGAGCAGCAGCACCAGTGCATGATGGGAGTGGCATCTGGGTGGGGATAATGAGGGGGAAGGATAGTATGGTGGGGGTGGCAGACAGTGAAGTGCTGCAGGTTAGACGGAGGACAAGGGCAGGGTTTCTGGCTGGGGGGGGGAGGTAGTGGAAAAGGAGAGAAGTAGAAAGACTTGAGTGTGATGGTGGAGTGATGGCTGTGTAGTGCTGGAATGGTAACAGGGAAGGGGCTGGGTGGCTAAGGACAGTGACTAACAGAGGTTGATGCCAGGAGGGTTACGGGAATGTAGGATGTATTTCGGGGAGAGTTCCCACCTGCGCAATTCAGAATAGCTGGTGTTGATAGGAAGGATCCATATGGCACAGGCTGTGAAGCAGTCATTGGAACGAAGGATGTCATGTTTGGCAGCATGTTCAGCAACAGGGTTCTCCACTTGTGTCTTCTCCACAGTTTCTCGGTGGCCATTCATGTGGACAGATAGCTTGTTGGTTGTCATGTCCACATAGAATACAGCATGGTGGTTGCAGCTTAGTTTGTAGATCACATGACGTTTCACAGGTTGCTCTGCCTTTGATGTAATAGGTGATGTTCGTGAATGAAATGGAGTAGGTGGTGGTGCCTTGCTTCCAGGTCTATTACTTGGGAATGAGCCACGAGGTAAGGCATTGGGAGCTCCCAGGTGTGAACTCTCCCTGCAATACTTCCTACATTCCCGTATTCTTCCTGGCCTCAACCTTCGTTAATCACTGTCCTCACCCATCCAGCCCCTTCCCTGTTCCCATCCCAGCACTACTCGGCCATCATTCCACCATCACACCCAGTCTTTTTATTTATTTATTTATTTCCCTACTTTTCCTCTACTTCCCCCGCCCCCCTCCTCCCCCAAACCTCAACCTCTCCTCTGCCCTCCACCTAACCAGTAGCACTTCATTGCCTGCCAGCGTCACCATACTATCCCTCCCCCTCATTGCCCCAGCCTCCTCCATACACTCACTCAGTCACCACTCTCATCATGCACTGGTGCTGCTACTCGCAGTGTGGTTTCAGTTACCTGAAACTGCGGTTGTGTGTGTGGGTTGTGTTTGCGTGAGTGTGCACGTCTGTGTGTGTGTGTGTGTGTGTGTGTGTGTGTGTGTGTGTCTACGTCTATTGTTGATGAAGGCCTTAATGGCCGAAAGCTTTACTTATTTTGTTGTGCCTATCTACGACTCAGCATCTCTGTTATATGGTGAGTAGCAATTTTCCTTTTCACAATATTGTTGTAAGTTAAAGTTAGATATAGTGGGAATTATTGAAGTTTGGCAGCAGGGGGAACAAGACTTCTGGTCAGGTGAATACAGGGTTGCAAATACAAATTCAAATAAGAGTACTACAGGAGTAGGTTTAATAATGAACAAAAAAATAGGAGTGCAAATAAACTACTACGAGCCGGCCGGAGTGGCCGAGCGGTTAAAGGCGCTACAGTCTGGAACCGCGCGACCGCTACGGTCGCAGGTTCGAATCCTGCCTCGGGCATGGATGTTTGTGATGTCCTTAGGTTAGTTAGGTTTAAGTAGTTCTAAGTTCTAGGGGACTTATGACCACAGCAGTTGAGTCCCATAGTGCTCAGAGCCATTTGAAAGCCAAACTACTACGAACAGCATAGTGAATGCATTATTGTAGCCAAGATCGACATGAAGCTCACACCTACCACAGTAGGACAACTTTATATGCCAACTAGCTCTGCAAATGATGAAGAGATTGAAGAAATGTATGATGCGATAAAAGAAATTATCCAGATAGTTAAGGGAGATGAAAATTTCATAGCCATGGGTGACTGGGATTTGATAGTAGGGAAAGGAAGAGAGGGAAAAGTAGTAGGTGAATATGGACTGGGGGTAAGGAATGAAAGAGGAAGTCACGTGGTAGAATTTTGCACAGAGCATAACTTAATCATAGCTAACACTTGGTTTAATAATCATGAAAGAAAGAGGCCTGGAGATACTGGAAGGTTTCAGGTAGATTGTATAATGCTAGGACAGGGATGTAGGAACCAGGTTGTAAATTGTTAGACATCATGCTAACAGTCACCATAGACTTTTTGCAGATGACACAGTTGTCTGTAATGAGGTACTAAAACAATCTACAGAAAAATTCAGTCAGATCTGGATATGATTTTAAAGTTTTACAAATATTGGCAACTAGATTAAATATACAGAAATATTAAATAAAAGATTTCACAAAACAAGAAAAAATATAGTATCTTGTGATATCAGTGATTCTGATCAACCCATACATATACTTACATGTAACAGTATATCCCTCTCCCCCCAATTATCATGGACCTTGCCGTTGGTGGGGAGGCTCGCATGCCTCAGCAATACAGATAGCCATACCCTAGATGCAGTCACAGTGGAGGGCTGTCTGTTGAGAGGACTCTGACTACAATTAATTGGTTATGAACTGCAGATTAAGACTGAAGAAACGTGAAAAAGGTTGGAATTTAAGTAGATGGGGTGTAGATAAACTGAAAGAACGAGAGGTTGTAGAAAGTTTCAGTGAGAGCATTAGGGAAAGATTGACAAGAACAGGGGAAAGAAATACAGTAGAAGAAGAATGGGTAGCTTTGAGAGATGAAATAGTGAAGGCAACAGAGGATCAAGTAGGTAAAAAGACGAGGGCTAATAGGAATCCTGGGGTAACAGAAGAAATATTGAATTTAATTGATGAAAGGAGAAAATATAAAAATCCTACAAATGAAGCAGGCAAAAGGGAATACAAACATCTAAAAAATTATATCAACAGAAAGTGCAAAATGGCTCAGCAGGAATGGATAGAAGACAAATGTAAGGATGTAGAAGCATGTATCACTAGGGGTAAGATAGATACTGCTTACTGGAAAATTAAAGAGACCTTTGAAGAGAAGAGAACCTCCTGTATGAATATCAAGAGCTCAGATGGAAAACCAGTTCTAAGCAAAGAAGGGAAAGCAGAATGGTGGAAGGAGTGTATAGAGGGTCTATACAAGGGTGTTGTACTTGAGGGCAATATTATGGAAATGGAAGAGGACATAGATGAAGAGCAAATGGGAGATATGATAAGTGAATTATGAAATGTGAAGAATTTTGACAGAGCACTGAAAGACCTAAGTTGAAACAACGCCCCAGTAATAAACAACATTCCATTAGAACTACTGAGAGCCTTGGGAGAGCCAGCCATGACAAAACTCTATCATCTGGTGAGCAAGATGTCTCAGACAGGCGAAATACCCCCAGACTTCAAGAAGAATATAATAATTCTAATCCCAAAGAAAGCAGGTGTAGGCAGGTGTGAAAATTACCGAACTATCAGTTCAATAAATCATGGCTACAAATTACTAACATGAATTCTTTACAGACGAATGTAAAAACTGGTAGAATCCAATCTTGAGGAAGGTCAGTTTGGATTCTGTAGAAGTGTTGGAGCACGCGAGGCAATACTGACCCTATGACTTATCTTAGAAGATAGATTAAGGAAAACCAAGTCGAGGAGCATGAAAGAGGAGTGGTTGAGAAGGAAGTGATACACGGTTGTAGCCTATCCCCGATTCGATCTGTATATTGAGCAAGCAGTAAAGGAAACAAAAGAAAAATTTGGAGTAAGAATTAAAATCCATGGAAAAGAAATAAAAACTTTCAGGTTTGCCGACGACATTGCAATTCTGTCGGAGACAGTAAAGGACCTGGAAGAGCAGTTGAATGGAATGGACAGAGTCGCGGAAGCAGGATATAAGATGAACATCAACAAAAGCAAAATGAGGATAATGGATTGTAGCTGAATTAAATCAGGTGAAGCTGAGGGAATTAGATTAAGAAATAAGACACTTAAAGTAGTAGCTGAGTTTTGCTATTTGGGCAGCAAAATAACTGATGATGTTTGAAGTAGTGAGGATATAAAATGTAGACTGGCTATGGCATGGGAAGCATTTCTGAAGAAGAGAAATTTGTTAACATCGAGTATAGATTTAAGTGTCAGGAAATCTTTTTCAGAAAGTATTTGTATCGAGTGTAGCCATGTATGGAAGTGAAACATGGACAATAAATACACTACAGGCTATTAAAATTACTACACCAAGAAGAAATGCAGATGATAAACGGGTATTCATTGGACAAATATATTATACTAGAACTGACATGTGATTACATCTTCACGTAATTTGAGTGCATAGATCCTGAGAAATCAATAACCAGAACAACCACCTCTGGCCGTAATAACGGCCTTGATACCCCTAGGCATTGAGTCAAACAGAGCTTGGATAGCGTGTACAGGTACAGCTGCCCATTCAGCTTCAACACGATACCACAGTTCATCAAGAGTAGTGACTGGTGTATTGTGACGAGCCAATTGCTCGGCCACCATTGACCAGATGTCTTCAATTGGTGAGAGATATGGAGAATGTGCTGGCCAGGGCAGCAGTCGAACATTTTCTGTATCCAGAAAGGCCCGTACAGGATCTGCAACATGTGGTCATGTATTATCCTGCTGAAATAAGAAATAAGGGATTTACAGGGATCGAATGAAGGGTAGAGCCATGGGTCGTAACACATCTGAAATGTAACGTCCACTGTTCAAAGTGAGGTCAGTGCGAACAAGAGGTGACCGAGACGTGTAACCAATGGCACCCCATACCATCACGCCAAGTGATACGGCAGTATGGCGATGACGAATACAAACTTCCAATGTGTGTTCGCCGCAATGTCGCCAAACATGGATGTGACCATCATGATGCTGTAAACAGAACATGGATTCATCCGAAAACATGACGTTTTGGCATTCATGCACCCAGACTCGTCGTTGAGTACACCATCACAGGTGCTCCTGTCTGTAATGCAGCATCAAGGGTAACCGCAGTCACGGTCTCCGAACTGATAGTCCATGCTGCTGCAAACGTCATCGAACTGTTCGTGCAGATGGTTGTTGTCTGGCAAACGTCCCCATCTGTTGAATCAGGGATCGAGACGTGGCTGCACAATCCATTACAGCCATGCGGATAAGATGCCTGTGATCTCGAGTGCTAGTGATACGGGGCCGTCGGGATCCAGCACGGCTTTCCGTATTACCCTCATGAACCCACCGATTCCATATGCTGCTAACAGTCATTGGATCTCGACCAACGCGAGCGGCAGTGTCGCAAAACGATAAACCGCAATCGCGATAGGCTACAATCCGACCTTTATCAAAGTAGGAAACATGATGGAACGCATTTCTCCTCCTTACAAGAGGCATCACAACAACGTTTCACCAGGCAACGCCGGTCAACTGATGTTTGTGTATGAGAAATCGGTTGGAAACTTTCCTCATGTCAGCACGTTGTAGGTGTGGCAACCGGCGCCAACCTTGTGTGAATGCTCTGAAAGGCTAATCATTTGCAGATCACAGCATCTTCTTCCTGTTGGTTAAATTTCCCATCTGTAGCTCGTCATCTTTATGGTGTAGCAGTTTTAATGGCCAGTAGTGTAGGTTGGACAAGAAGAGAATAGAAGCTTTCAGAATGTGGTGCTACAGAAGGATGTGTAAGATTAAATGAGTGGATCACATGACTAACGAGGAGGTACTGAATAGAATTGTGGAGAAGAGGAATTTGTGGCACAACTTGACTAGAAGAAGGCATTGGTTGTATGACACATTCTTAGGCATCAAGGGATCACCAACTTAGTATTGGATGGAGTTGTGGAGGATAAAAATCATAGAGGTAGGCCAAGAGATGAATATATTAAGCAGATTCAGAAGGATGTAGGTTGCAGTAGTTACTCAGAGATGAAGAAGCTTGCACAGGATAGAGTAGCAGTGAGAGCTGCATCAAACCAGTCTTCGGACTGAAGACCACAACAACAACAGTTCATTGGGATATGATATGGGATGGTTACAGAGACTCAGGTATAGGCAAGGCAAATGGCAGACTTCAGTTCATTGGCAGGATTCTGGGAAAACGCAGTCAGGCTCTCATGGTAGAATGTTGCTCAATTGTGTGTATGCCATACCTGATAGGACAAACAATGGATAATGAAAGTGTACAAAGAGGGATGCCACAAATGGTCAGTGGTTTGTTTGCCTTGTGACACATAAATGTTGTAATACCTAAATTGCAGATGCCTGAAGGCAAATGCAAACTATTCTGTAAAATCTTGCTTTCAAAATTTCAGAAATCAGTATTAAGTGAAGAATCTGGAAATATTCTACAGCCTCCTATATAGCACACCCACGGGGACCGTGAAGATAGAATGAGAGTAACTACAGCACTTGTAGAGGCATGTGTGGCATGACTGGGAAGAAACCATAACATTGGTACCCTGCTAAGTACTCTCTGCCATGTATTGCAGAATAATGTAAGGATGGTTTGCAGAATAGATATAGATGGAATTAATCTATTTTCATAACTATTGGATTAATGTGACCATTCTGTTTTAAGTAATGATGTATGTAAACACATAAATGATTGACTGTTGTCATTCTATTGACTTTCTTAGCTTGTTATGTTATTCATCAAGGAAATTATCCTTCTCAGGCATAATGAGCAGTCTTTCTTGAGACTTCTACTATTTTTTTCTTGTACGTCTTACTCTGCCTTTGCAGTTGAATTTCTTGTGGCATTAGTATGATGCAGTTTCAGGACATTTATCCTGCATGGAAAGAGAATTTCACCACAGAACCTTCAAATTGAGACCGGTGCATTGTAGCACTGTCAGTATTCAGGAATTACAAATAGCAGTGAGGTAATATATCAGAATTGTTATTGCTGTTTCTGTTAAATCTTAGGTATTTGCAGTGAAGCTCCTCCCATCCAGCATTATTTCATTGTCTGTTGGGAACCGTCTTGTCTCTGTGACACGTATTTTAATTGCAGATTTTATTTTTAGATTCAGCATGGCATCTCTGCTGTTGTTTTGACTTTATTGACACATAGTGCACCAGACTTGGTTGTTATGTCATAAAAAAGTTTTTCTTTTCTGCGATTTTTTCTTTAGCTCAGCCTTGCTGTTCATCAAGTATAGATGCTGATTAAGTTAGATCTTAAAGGAGACGGAATAATAAAGTGCTTGCAGACTGAATAAAATGTATCTGCGTAAGTTTTCAAAGCGGTGCATGTACCCCTTGGCAATGTGTGGAAATTAACTGGAACTGGAACACACATGCAACAACTAAATCCAAATTTGGGTCTTTGAACTCTCCTTTGTGCAAGATATAATCTATTTAAGTCACGAACATAGGGAAAAAGTCAACTCCCGCAGAATGATCACCAGAAATCATTTTTAATGAGAGGTGGCTGAAAGGGTTCGCTGAACCGCGAGTATTAGAGTGAGTCGAGATCTCTACAGTTTTCAGAGAAACTGTTATAACTTTTGAAGTGATACAGTCCTTAGTATCTCCTTATCATACGCTTTGCCAGATCCATCATTCTCATTGTGTCGGTGTAGATTTTGTCGAAATGAATCTCAGACGAGGTCATAGATGATGACTCATCAATGGATCGTTGTGCCACTTTCACTTTTAAAGCAAGAATGCCCATATGCCTGAATAAAATGTAATGTTTCTCCAATACAGTTGTGATAATTTTAGTGAATAAACTGCCAAAGAAAAAACAATTAGTACATTTTTTTCCAATTCACTCAAGATTTATTTTTGCAAAAGTGCATATGGTGTACATGAAATTATTTCATTCACAGATCAGTAGCATAGGCAGGTATCGACCCATGCTGAAACACCCATATTAGGATGTGGTGTAGCCTCCATGTGTGCTAGCTCTGGCATCCAGTCCATCTTACATGTGTCGAATAATGTCCTGAGGTATGTTATGCCGTGCCAGCTCGACCTGTCTGTAAGAATAGTTGGCTGATGAGTCACACGAGTCACTCCTCATCCCATCATATCCCACACGTGTTCGACTGGAGACAAGTCTGGATATGATGCTGGCCAGGGAAGTTGCTGCATGTCTTGCAGAGCATGTTGAGTTTCTAGGGCAGTTTGCAGAACAACACGTCACCTTCTTGTTGCCAGAACAACAAAAGAACGGGTCTAACAACATTCTGCAAGTACTGTAAGGCCTGGAGTGAGCCTAGTGAGTCTTGAATGAATGCAATCTGCAGTGTAGTGCTCACCAGGTCTATGTAATACATGCAGACAACCGTCACCTATATGCAGGCAAAATATGCTGTCATCGCTGAAGACCGTGGTGTGCCAGTCCGTCTTCCAATTGTCACCTTATGGCACCAGTCGAGTCGTGCACATCGGAGCTGTGACGCGAGTAGAGGATAGGCTAGAGTTGTGCGTGGCCATTGTCCCACTGTTAATAAAGATTTTGCAACAGTTCGTGTCGACACGTCTGGGCTCAGAAGCCCTCTTATCTGTGCTGTGGTAACTGTACAACCTGCCACTGCTGCCCTTACGACACGATGATCCTTGTGGGCATCTGTACTGTGTGGACAGTCAGAACCTTGTCTGTAGGTGTGGGAATTTTCACGTAACTACTGATACCGGCATCGTTCCACAACTAATGCAGCACATCCAATTTGCTTGACAATTCTCCAAAAGGACCATCCCGACACTCCGAAGGCCACAATTTGACCCCTTTCAGACTTGCTTAGTTGGTTGTAGGAAACACAGGTGCATCTCTGTTGCGTAGTTGACTGCTTTCTTCACAAGTTTGCACCATACTGAACCTTCTGACTCTGGGCAGTCATTATTAAAAGGTACAGGCACATGACAGCTTGGTAGCAATGCCACTATGCTATCTGTTGGTGGATGATTTTGAAACCATTAGCAGTACATCCACTATCCTGAAGGTGGCATATGCCATCATGGGATCAAAATTGACGTTGGTTTCTTGGTGTACCTTTTTTATGTGTCCTTTCTTGTAGAATAGTATAATTATGACATTGTTCCAGTTTTGGGGAATTTTCTTCCTCTGCAGACATTCTGTAAACAATTTTGTAAGCTCGTTTTATATTTACCACTTTTTTATATTACTCACTTACTGCTTTAATCATTTTTATTGAAATCTCGTGATCTCTGCCTCCCTTCCTTTTCTTCCTAATTTGAGTTGCTTTTTACACCTCATCTAACATAACTTCTGAAATATCAAAATTTTCATGATTAATCTGCCAGATTAAACCTTGGCAGCCACAGGCTGTTGTCATGTGTGTGTGAGTTGGATTTGCGCGAGAGTGTGTGTGTGTGTGTGTGAGAGAGTATGTTGTCTCTACCGTTTTCAGGATATTGTCATTATTCCATCTTGGATTTTCCATTGTTTGAGAAACTTTGGAAAATCCAGGAATGGAATGTAACAATATTAGAGAAGGAAAGTTGCTACTCACCATACAGCGGAGAGCTGAGTCGCGATAGGCACAACAAAAAGATTCACACAATTATTGCTTTCAGCCATTAAGGCCTTTGTCAGCAATAGACATGCAAACACACACACATACATACACATACACACACACACACACACACACACACACACACACACACACACACACACACACACGTCTGCAGTCTCAGATAACTGAAACCACACCAGTTATCTGAGACTGCAGACGTGTGTCCAAGTTGCATTTGGTGTGTGTATGTGTGTCTCTTGCTGACAAAGGCCTTCATGGCGGAAAGCTATAATTGTGTGAATCTTTTTGTTGTGCCTATCGCGACTCGGCATTTCCGCTACATGGTGAGTAGCAACTTTCCTTCCCTAATATTGTCCAATTAAAACTTTGACTACCCCTCTTATTACAGTGTTCAGCTTGTTGTTGAATATAATCTAGTAGCCTTATTTATTTTTTAAATCTCTGAATTGATTAAATTCTCTCTGAATAGTGTAAGTAAGTCAGTATTTACAATTATGTGAAATTGTACTTTCCATTTCTCACTTAAACCCAATTGATGAGGATGCCATATTGGTACTGACTCTCCATTATGATCAGATAATTTATTTATTATTGGGCTCACATCTGTTTTATTAAAGACAGAAGGATTTACAAATAAACTATCTGTTGCTGTTGCACTGTGTCACCTCATTGTTCTTGGAAATGTACTGTTGGGGTCAAACCAGAGCTGGACATCATTAATTCTATCTGAATATCTGATATAAAATCTGTATTTAGATCTCCACATACAATCGCTTCATAGTTATTTCTAATAAGTCTTATTAGGACCCCTGTCAATTGCTTAACATGTTTAAACATTTCCATTTGGAAGCGTATGGGCTGTCTAAATTGCTATTTTGTATGTTTCCAAGTCCCATCACTGAAGTACAGCACTCAAAAACATAATCAATGTAGCATTTGGGATTTTGTCCACGTGTAAATGGCTCTCCCACTTTCCCCATATTGCACTTACAGTAATATGACACTAACTTGTATCCATCTAGGTACATCTGTCAGTCTCTGTGACTTCCTGATGATGTTCTGTTGTACATAACATCTACATCTACACCATACTCTGCAAGCCACCTAAAGGTGTGTAGTGGAGGATACTTCTGGTACCATTACGTGATTACCCCTACCCTGTTCCATTTGCAAATGGTTTGTCAGAGGAATGATTGCCAGCAAGCCTCTGTATTGGTTCTAATTTCTTGGATTTTGTTACTGTGGTCATTAAGCAAGATGTGTGTGGGAGGAAGTGATATGTTGTTCAACACTTTCCAGAAAGTGCTGCCTTGAAATTTCAATATCAAACCCCTCCGTGATGCACAACACCAATCTTGTAACATCTGCTACAGGAGTTGATTGAACATCTCTGTAACACTCTAGCACCATCTAAATGAATCCTGTGATGAAGCACACCCTTCTTCACTGGATCATCTGTATCTCTTCTATCAGTCCTACCTGGTGGTTGAACAATACTCAGGAACTGGCTGAAAAACTGCCTTATAAGCAACTTCCTTCGTGGATAAGTTACATTTCCTTGAGATTCTTCCTATGAATCTCAGTCTGGCATCTACTTTTCCTACTATTTGTTTTATGCTATCATTCCAATTAAGGTCACTCCAGATACTTACTCCTAGATGTTTTATGGTAGACACTGTTTCCAACAGATTCTCATTGATAGTGTAGTTGTACAACTGTAATGCCTGATTTGATCACTGTATACCAAGCCTATATTTTGTGTTTGGGAATGTAATACTGCCAAAAAGATTTGACATAATCTGGGTCTATGATATTCACTCAGCCGAAAACATTGCTCTACTTACACCCGAATTTCATAACATTGTGTGGAAATCGTCTACTGGTTACAAGGCCAAGCCAAACGTAATTAAATATAAACTGCTCTTTCTATGTCAGACAAACCAAGCAATTATGATGACCTGCTGAAGACAAAACATGAAATAAATTACAAGAATGGTATTTAAATTATGAGCTGAGAGTAAAATATGATGAAGTGTTTGCTGCAGCAGTGATGACAAAAATGAAGTTTAACAAAAAGCAACAAAGGCATAATCAAACTTCATCTGAAGCAGCTGTATCAAGCAACCCGTGGAGTGTTCCAGTTCAGCATGATTGGTGTGTAAGACAATTTGATGCGAGGACAGCATTTCTCAATGGTGTTGTGAAACAGAAATGTATCAACCAAAGTACTATGTTGATAGTATTGGACATGTATGTAAATTATTGAAGAGTCTGTATGCTTTAAAGCAAGCCTCAAAATTCTGGTATGAATGGTGTATATCTTGTTAAAATTGTTACTAAATGTAATGTACAGAGAGCTGCTCAGGGACATGTACATTCTAGAGTGAAAACCTGATATTGCTGTTTTATGTTGATGATGGATTGACTATAGGCTCTACTGATGCAATAACTAAATTTATTGAACAGTTGGGTAAACATTTTCAGATAAATGTAAAAAAAGGTTGATTACTTCCTTGGCTTGCAAATCAAGAAATTTAACAACTTTATTCACATAAGCTAATTGCATATGTGATGAGGACTATAGAGAAATGTAGTGTGATGGATGTCAGTTGAACCAGAATGGATACGAGATAACATGTAGTTTAAGAAGAATGAAGACTGTAACATTGGCGCTTATAGTGATGCCGATCATAGTAGGACAAATGTAAAAGAGGATCAACAGGTGGCATTCTACTCAAATGTCATGGAGATAGAGTTATGTGGAAAAGCAAATTACAGCTGTTTCTCAACTGGAGGCAGACTATGTGGTTGCAAGTGAAGCTTGCAAAGCATTTGTGTGGTTAGACTGACTTCTGAAATAAATTACAACTATTGATGAATCTTCAATCCCTATTTTGCAAAGCTACAGCTAATGGAGGGACATGTTAGTGTTATTGTAAACAGCATTTGATGTTTTATCAACAAATTAGTGATCTGTTACATTTCTAGATATCTTCCACAAAAGATGATGTTTCCTCTATGTGATTAAACTGCCACTAAAGCACATTGAGATCAGGTTAAGTTGCATCCACTACCCACGTATCAAGTGAACAAATTTGGTAGTAAAATATAGTAACACTTTTTTTTTTATCCCCAAACTGACGTAAAGCTTGCCACTGTTCTACATAGCTAGTGCTTTAGGAAATATTGTAAATTGTTTTCAACTATACTGCTGTAATTAGCTTTATTGTAATTACAACTCCAAGAATTATCACTACTTGAATTTAACTGCTGTAAATACAAGAGTTGGAACTTCAATAGTGGCAACTATTTATTTACAGTTCATACAAAATAGATACATGTTTCAACGTTTTACTGACCATTCAAAGTAGTCACAAGCATTGTGTATAACCTGTTGCCAGCAATGTGAAAGTCATAGGATATTCTTAGCAGTGCCAGTTGTGTTGACAGTTTGAACAGCGCGGTCTATTGCCCAATGAATTTGTAGCAGTTCTGAAGCAAATGCCGTGAAGTGTTTCCTTTAGTTTAGAAATCGAGTTGAACTCATGAGGGCTTAAGTCAGGGGAGTGCAGTAGGTGGTATAGCACTTAGAAGCCCCATCAGTCAAACAAATCAATAACAGCTTGCACTGCACGTGTTTGAGCTTTGTCCTGCAAAATGATGGTCATGTCCCGCAGAAAGTGTCTTCACTTCTTTCTCTATGCTGCTCATTTTTGGAACACAACCTATGACCAGCTTAGAGAAAGAAGTGATGAGACTTTCTGCAGGACCTGACCACCATTTTGCAGGACAATGCTCAAGCACATACAGAGCAAACTGTTACTGATTTGTTTGACTGATGGGGCTTCTAAGTGCTACAGATTTGTCAGGCAATAGACTGCGCTGCTCAAACTGTCAACACAACTAGCACAGCTAAGAATATCCTACGACTTCCACATCTCTGGCAGTGGATTATACTTCTGGTGACTTCTTTGAAGGTCAGTAAAACTTTGAAACGTGTATCTATTTTGTACGAGCTGTAAATCAATAGTTGCCACTATTGAAGCTCCAACCCTTGCATGTGTATACTAAGTTGAGATGCACTAAAACTAAACTAACTATCATGTCTACAGAAGCTTTGTAATCACCAAAATATCATAATTAGTAGCACCTGCAAATTTTGGTGATATTTACAGTGTCAGTTTGCCCACACTGTCAATACTTTGAGATTGCTGCAGCCTGTACATTTTTTAATTTTTTGTTAAAATACAGTCAGTTTAATGTTAATTATAATTGTTCTCTGCCAAATCAATTTCTTTTCTTCTTCTGGAACAACACGTTAGAGGCGAACATGTCCCATTTTTTTCATTACTTTGCAACCAATTCTGCCAGTGATATCTGTGTAATTTCCTCTGTTATATCTAAATACCCACACAGAAAAATAGTCCTTTTCTAGTTTGACCTTAAAATCTTCCATTAGTACATTGTATTGGGTTTTTTTGTTGTATTTTTGGGTTTCTTTCATTCCTTGTATAGGTCTTTTAGCTTCTAATCAAATTCTGTGCTCATAATACCAAAAGAATTCCATGGAACATCCTTTGTTCATTTTAAGACAAGTCTTGCTATTTTGTCAAGATTCCTCAATATCTATTATTTTGTTCTTCATCTCCTTGCTTACAAGAAGGTCTGAATGTCTTCCATACTCTGTTCCCTTGTAGTAAAATGTATGTCCAGATTTTAATTTTATTTGATCCTACTTTTCCATAGCACTTGATAACTGTACAATATTGCATTTGATCTTATCTAACTACTCTTCTAGCTCCGCTGAACTATCTTTATGTTCTGAAGGTCTGCAGTTTATTGTTCCTAATTAGAAATACTGTAGTATGGTTTCTATGATCCATGTTGTTATTTATTTAATCGAGCTTTTGTGCACTGAGGTGCACTTGCAGGGACTGCAACTGCTGTGTTCGGATGCAGGCTGAGTTGGCATCCCTTCGCTCCCAGCTTCAGGCAGTGTTGGCTTCGGTCACACAGCTTGAGGCTGTTGCCAATGGGCATCACTGTGGGGGTCCGGATGGGGGTTTGTCGGGGACGGCCAGCTCGTCCCACACATCCCCTGATCGGACTAAGACTGTGGTTGCCCGGGATACTGCCCGCATTGAGGCTGATCCCTCACCTGTGGTAGAGTGGGAGGTCGTTTCAAGGTGTGGCAGGGGGCGGAAGACATTCCGGAGGGCTGAACGGAAAGCCTCTCCAGTTTGTCTGACGAACCGGTTTCAGGCTCTGTCTCAGGCTGATACTGATCTTCGACCTGACATGGCTGCTTGTCCTGTTCCAGAGGTTGCCCCTCAGTCTGCAAGATCTGGGCAGTTGCAGAGGGTGGGCTTACTGGTAGTTGGGAGCTCCAACGTCAGGCGCGTAATGGGGCCTCTTAGGGAAATGGCAGCAAGAGAGGGGAAGAAAACCAATGTCCCCATCCGTGTGCATACCGGGGGGAGTCATTCCAGATGTGGAAAGGGTCCTTCCGGATGCCATGGAGGGTACAGGGTGCACCCATCTGCAGGTGGTCGCTCATGTCGGCACCAATGATGTGTGTCGCTATGGATCGGAGGAAATCCTCTCTGGCTTCCGGCGGCTATCTGATTTGGTGAAGACTGCCAGTCTCACTAGCGGGATGAAAGCAGAGCTCACCATCTGCAGCATCGTCGACAGGACTGACTGCGGACCTTTGGTACAGAGCCGAGTGGAGGGTCTGAATCAGAGGCTGAGACGGTTCTGCGACCGTGTGGGCTGCAGATTCCTCGACTTGCGCCATAGGGTGGTGGGGTTTCGGGTTCCGCTGGATAGGTCAGGAGTCCACTACACGCAACAAGCGGCTACACGGGTAGCAGGGGTTGTGTGGCGTGGGCTGGGCGGTTTTTTAGGTTAGATGGCCTTGGGCAAGTACAGAAAGGGCAACAGCCTCAACGGGTGTGGGGCAAAGTCAGGACATGCGGGGACCAAGCAGCAATCGGTATTGTAATTGTCAACTGTCGAAGCTGCGTTGGTAAAGTACCGGAACTTCAAGCGCTGATAGAAAGCACCGAAGCTGAAATCGTTATAGGTACAGAAAGCTGGCTTAAGCCAGAGATAAATTCTGCCGAAATTTTTACAAAGGTACAGACGGTGTTTAGAAAGGATAGATTGCATGCAACCGGTGGTGGAGTGTTCGTCGCTGTTAGTAGTAGTTTATCCTGTAGTGAAGTAGAAGTGGATAGTTCCTGTGAATTATTATGGGTGGAGGTTACACTAAACAACCGAACTAGGTTAATAATTGGCTCCTTTTACCGACCTCCCGACTCAGCAGCATTAGTGGCAGAACAACTGAGAGAAAATTTGGAATACATTTCACATAAATTTTCTCAGCATGTTATAGTCTTAGGTGGAGATTTCAATTTACCAGATATAGACTGGGACACTCAGATGTTTAGGACGGGTGGTAGGGACAGAGCATCGAGTGACATTATACTGAGTGCACTATCCGAAAATTACCTCGAGCAATTAAACAGAGAACCGACTCGTGGAGATAACATCTTGGACCTACTGATAACAAACAGACCCGAACTTTTCGACTCTGTATGTACAGAACAGGGAATCAGTGATCATAAGGCCGTTGCAGCATCCCTGAATATGGAAGTTAATAGGAATATAAAAAAAGGGAGGAAGGTTTATCTGTTTAGCAAGAGTAATAGAAGGCAGATTTCAGACTACCTAACAGATCAAAACGAAAATTTCTGTTCCGACACTGACAATGTTGAGTGTTTATGGAAAAAGTTCAAGGCAATCGTAAAATGCGTTTTAGACAGGTACGTGCCGAGTAAAACTGTGAGGGACGGGAAAAACCCACCGTGGTACAACAACAAAGTTAGGAAACTACTGCGAAAGCAAAGAGAGCTCCACTCCAAGTTTAAACGCAGCCAAAACCTCTCAGACAAACAGAAGCTAAACGATGTCAAAGTTAGCGTAAGGAGGGCTATGCGTGAAGCGTTCATTGAATTCGAAAGTAAAATTCTATGTACCGACTTGACAGAAAATCCTAGGAAGTTCTGGTCTTACGTTAAATCAGTAAGTGGCTCGAAACAGCATATCCAGACACTACGGGATGATGATGGCATTGAAACAGAGGATGACACGCGTAAAGCTGAAATACTAAACACCTTTTTCCAAAGCTGTTTCACAGAGGAAGACCGCACTGCAGTTCCTTCTCTAAATCCTCGCACAAACGAAAAAATGGCTGACATCGAAATAAGTGTCCAAGGAATAGAAAAGCAACTGGAATCACTCAATAGAGGAAAGTCCACTGGACCTGACGGGATACCAATTCGATTCTACACAGAGTACGCGAAAGAACTTGCCCCCCTTCTAACAGCCGTGTACCGCAAGTCTCTAGAGGAACGGAGGGTTCCAAATGATTGGAAAAGAGCACAGATAGTCCCAGTCTTCAAGAAGGGTCGTCGAGCAGATGCGCAAAACTATAGACCTATATCTCTTACGTCGATCTCTTGTAGAATTTTAGAACATGTTTTTTGCTCGCGTATCATGTCATTTCTGGAAACCCAGAATCTACTATGTAGGAATCAACATGGATTCCGGAAACAGCAATCGTGTGAGACCCAACTCACCTTATTTGTTCATGAGACCCAGAAAATATTAGATGCAGGCTCCCAGGTAGATGCTATTTTTCTTGACTTCCGGAAGGCGTTCGATACAGTTCCGCACTGTCGCCTGATAAACAAAGCAAGAGCCTACGGAATATCAGACCAGCTGTGTGGCTGGATTGAAGAGTTTTTAGCAAACAGAACACAGCATGTTGTTATCAATGGAGAGACGTCTACAGACGTTAAAGTAACCTCTGGCGTGCCACAGGGGAGTGTTATGGGACCATTGCTTTTCACAATATATATAAATGACTTAGTAGATAGTGTCGGAAGTTCCATGCGGCTTTTCGCGGATGATGCTGTAGTATACAGAGAAGTTGCTGCATTAGAAAATTGTAGCGAAATACAGGAAGATCTGCAGCGGATAGGCACTTGGTGCAGGGAGTGGCAACTGACCCTTAACATAGACAAATGTAATGTATTGCGAATACATAGAAAGAAGGATCCTTTATTGTATGATTGTATGATAGCGGAACAAACACTGGTAGCAGTTACTTCTGTAAAATATCTGGGAGTATGCGTACGGAACGATTTGAAGTGGAATGATCATATAAAATTAATTGTTGGTAAGGCGGGTACCAGGTTGAGATTCATTGGGAGAGTGCTTAGAAAATGTAGTCCATCAACAAAGGAGGTGGCTTACAAAACACTCGTTCGACCTATACTTGAGTATTGCTCATCAGTGTGGGATCCGTACCAGGTCGGGTTGACGGAGGAGATAGAAAAGATCCAAAGAAGAGCGGCGCGTTTCGTCACCGGGTTATTTGGTAACCGTGATAGCGTTACGGAGATGTTTAATAAACTCAAGTGGCAGACTCTGCAAGAGAGGCGCTCTGCATCGCGGTGTAGCTTGCTGTCCAGGTTTCGAGAGGGTGCGTTTCTGGATGAGGTATCGAATATATTGCTTCCCCCTACTTATACCTCCCGAGGAGATCACGAATGTAAAATTAGAGAGATTAGAGCACACACGGAGGCTTTCAGACAGTCGTTCTTCCCGCGAACCATACGCGACTGGAACAGGAAAGGGAGGTAATGACAGTGGCACGTAAAGTGCCCTCCGCCACACACCGTTGGGTGGCTTGCGGAGTATCAATGTAGATGTAGATGTAGATGTAGAATTAATTGGGTGGACCCAGTGCTTGAACCCTTCACACGAGATCGCTCCACGCAGGAATCTTCAGATTCTCTCTACCAGGCCAGAATACTTACATCCCAAAAATGGAGCCTCTGACAACCCTATGTACTGTGCATCCATCAGACAAATTTGGTGAAACTTGTGAAGAGTGCTAAACCTTGGCAGGGAATGCTCATGACTTGTGTCAGCACAGGTCTGATACAGAGACTCTGGCAGCAGCACTGCCAGCTCATGTATGAATGCTCACACAAACCGTAAGTCTTAACTGTTAATTTTATGTGCATTTGAATAATTGTCAGTGAGAAGTTAAAACAAGAAGGGAAAGTTTCATGCATCCAACAATAATACAGTTCTTCTTACATTATATATCCAAGAAATAGCACTTGTGAAAGGACATATCTGATTAGAGAGGGATGATTATAAATTACTTTGTAGATAGGGAGAGAATGAAGCTGAAAGATTGTGAAAAACAATTACAACCAGAGATCAAAGAATTAGGAGTTGTGTGCAGTAGAGATGAAAGCTCAGAGAATTGGAGCTACTTTTACAGCAAGCAATTTTTGAGTGTTTGCAGGAGAATAGTGTTTTTAGTGAATCTCATATATCAATGTTCCTTCTTATGTTTACTTTCTTGCAAATAAATCTTTAGTATGCCTCTCTCTGCTTTCCTTAGGAGTAAAGGAAACCACTCTCCTAATAGCATAGGTACTGAAATGTCAGCAGGCACACACAAAAAAGAAGGAAAACTTGTTAGTTTTCGAAATAAATCCTTTCTCAAGCTAGAGTACAATTACACGCGCTTGCGCGCGCGCACACACACACACACACACACACACACACACACACACACACACACCACACACACACACACACACACACACACACACACACACTCTAGCCATGCCCCCACATAGTGCCAGACCCCAGTCCCCATTATGTAAGAACGCAGGTGTGTGTGTGTGTGTGTGTGTGTGTAGAGCTAGCAAGTTTTCCTTCTTTTTTGAGTGTGCTTGCCGGAGACTCCATGTCTCTGATATTTACTGAATGGTCTCCTTTACTTCTAAATTATTTACTTCTCCCAGAACTTTCTTACTACATTTCTCTACTTTTTTCTAGTTTTCCTTCTTCCATCGGTTTTGAATATGATACTACACTGTTTGATTTGTATTTAACCATGCTTAGGTGTGGGGTCTCGGCTGTACTCATCGGGAAAGCTGTAATGTAGGCTCAGCCCTATGCACTGAAGAAGCACTAGTTTTATATGAATCAGAGTTACATGGCTTAATACTCAGAAATATGTAGACACAAGAACCTCCCTTCTGAGGAATACATCTACAAAACTGCAAAAAAGAGAAGCATTGCTTTTGCACTGTGTATAGCTGAACTTACATTTAGGCTTTCAATTTGCTGTTCTTTACTGTTACTCTGCAACTGGTTTCTTTCTCTTCAACAAACTACAAGTTTGTGAAATTAAACCTTCATTCAAATTTTTCATGTTTCTAAGGTAGTTCTCTTTTGTCCATAGTATCTCTGGATCTCCACATTCCTTTTTCTAAATTTTCAACTTTTTTTTGAAAGTTTTTACAGTACTTTCTATTGTATAATGCTTGTGTCATGGGAGGCAAGGAGAAGATGTTGTTGGTGGCCGGTATCCTCTTTCTATAACACAACTGCTCACATATATTAACAGGGTTCTTTATTAACCAGAACAAGAAGTTACTTATCTTAAGATATTCCAGGTGTTGTGATACAAGCTCGTCTGTAATAGTCCGCCTTGACCTCACTGCTAGTGAAGTGCAAGTCCCGCTATGTACACTACTCTGGTCGCTAGGTACTGACTGACTGAGCTATCTGCAACTGTGACTCCCACTGGGCTGCTTTGCTGCAACTGATGACTCAACTCTTCGACTCACTGGATGACTGACCGGAACTGATTAGCCCTCTGGTCCATGGCAGCAACCTAATACTGGCAGCCGAAAGAGCATTGGTGGTGCATTTTTTGTGAGTCTGTCTTTGGCCTCTATCGATCGTCTCGCAACCTCTTTGCTAATCGGAGTGCTGGCAACAGATTATGCCAGCACATTCCTCCCGCACTCCCCCCAACAT
Organism: Schistocerca americana; assembly: GCF_021461395.2. Taxonomy (NCBI): domain Eukaryota; kingdom Metazoa; phylum Arthropoda; class Insecta; order Orthoptera; family Acrididae; genus Schistocerca; species Schistocerca americana. The sequence continues at coordinate 25,628,560 of NC_060119.1, read as the reverse complement.
GCTGCACAATTGTTGTGCAATGAGGCTGCGAATGACAATGGGGAGTGAGGTAGGAAGCGGCATGTAGAAAGCTGGGAGCCATGACTGTGGAGGACAGCATACTCCCAACCGTATCCCGCCATCTGTATTGTGAGGCAACAGGAACATCCCATGGAAAACTACTGCCAGGGCACACATCCAGGCCTGAGGGCATCTGCTGTGGCAATGACAGAGATGGTGATGGCAGGTCCAGATCTATGGGGTCAGCAAGCGGGATCAGCGGGGACAAGGGTGCATCGTCCATCTGCTCCTCCTTCGGGAGGGGGGGCGCTGGTGGCACCAGCGGGCGGCTGCAAAGGCCACACGCGGTCCCGTGAGGTTGTGAATCTGTAGGGAAAACCAGCAGAATCATGGGGAAAATGACATGTGCGAATTTGATCCTGGTGGCAGCGCTGCAAACCATTGGGGCATGCAATCAGGTACATAGAAGAGCCAATGCCTTCCTTGATTACACCTCTTTCCCAGTGCCCACAGTTGCTGTAAACCCTGAAAAGAACAAGATTACACAGAGCAAAGTGATATTTGCGGACCATTGGTGGCGCCAGATGCTGCGGTGGGTGTAACGTGTGTAGAAGTGTCTGATGCCGGCGGCCGTGCAGAAGGTCCGCCAGTGATGGTCTGTCTCGTGGGTGGGAGCTGTAGGAGGTGAGAAAGAATTGCAGCACCTGTTCCCGTGTGTGGGTGATGCAAAGCTTGGCCATCTGTTGCTTGAATGTGCGTATGGTGTGTTTTGCTTCTCTGTTGGACTGTGGGTGAAACACAGCATTTGTTAGATGACAAATGCCATTTTGTTCATAAAACTGTTCATCATCACATGAAGTGAACTGTGGTCCATTGTCTGTCACAAGTTGTTCTGGCAAACCTTCTATGCAAATATGGAGGACACTGCTTGAATGATGCTATATGATGTGATAGAAGCTATTGACACCGTAAATGGAAACTTGCTGAAACAGTCTACCACTATGAGCCAACGAGGGTTCGAAAATCATCAAGCAAAGTCAATATACATTCATTGCCATGACGATTGTGTCTTAGGGCAAGCTGACAATGTCTGTCATGGAGTGGATTTGTTCTCCGCGCATGAGCAACACTGTGACGTCATCTGTCCAATGTGGGCGTCTGTGCGAACTATTCCCCTATGCTCTTGGTGGAGCAATCACAACACATCCTGTTGCAACACTTTGGGAATAAGCATATGCAATTATTCACTGTCATTTTGAACTAGAATCACATCCTGTTGAACTGAAAGGTTATGCTGACTTCCAAAATATTGGTGCCCAACTGAGTTCTGCATACTGTTCAATGAACAAGTCCAAGACGTGTGAATGTAATACGAATACTGTGAAAGCAACAAAGTCCATTGTTGCAATTTTTGAGGAGTGCATGTAGGAACCGACTTTGACAGATGAAACAAGGATTGCCAAGTCTCGTGATCTGCCACTAACAAGGGAACCTCCCCATCGCACCCCCCTCAGATTTAGTTATAAGTTGGCACAGTGGATAGGCCTTGAAAAACTGAACATAGATCAATCAAGAAAACAGGAAGAAGTTGTGTGGAAATATGAAAAAAATAAGCAAAATATACAAACTGAGTAGTCCGTCTGCAAGATAGGCAACATCAAGGTAGCGTGACCTCAGGAGCGCCATGGTCCCGTGGTTAGTGTGAGCAGCTGCGGAACAAGGGGTCCTTGGTTCAAGTCTTCCATCGAGTGAAAAGTTTAATTTTTTATTTTCAGACAATCATCAAATTTCAGGCACTCACACATAATCAACTTCGCTCTCCAAAATTCCAGGACATGTTCAGATTTACTTGGACATATGCAGGATTTGACGGTCTACACAAGGAAAAATTTGAAAACGTTAAAAAAATATGTTTTGACAGAGCACAGGCAAAACTGTGTGACTGTGAAACTGTTGCATTCGTTTTTTGCAGTTTATGTGACAAACTCTTATGTTTTTGTCACTTTTTTGGGAGTGATTGTCACATCCACAAGAAAACCTAAATTGGGCAAGGTAGAAGAATCTTTTTACACATTCGCCAAGTGTACAAGTTAGGTGGGTCGAAAACATATTCCTGTCATGTGACGCACATGCCGTCACCAGTGTCGTATAGAATATATCAGATGTGTTTTCCTGTGGAGGAATCGGTTGACCTATGACCTTGCGATCAAATGTTTTCGGTTCCCATTTGAGAAGCGCGTCCTTTCGTCTACTAATCGCACGGTTTTGCGGTGCGATCGCAAAACACACACTAAACTGACCTAGTAGATAGTGTCGGAAGTTCCATGCGGCTTTTCGTGGATGATGCTGTAGTATACAGAGAAGTTGCAGCATTAGAAAATTGTAGCGAAATGCAGGAAGATCTGCAGCGGATAGGCACTTGGTGCAGGGAGTGGCAACTGACCCTTAACATAGACAAATGTAATGTATTGCGAATACATAGAAAGAAGGATCCTTTATTGTATGATTATATGATAGCGGAACAAACACTGGTAGCAGTTACTTCTGTAAAATATCTGGGAGTATGCGTGCGGAACGATTTGAAGTGGAATGATCATATAAAATTAATTGTTGGTTGAGAGTCATTGGGAGAGTGCTTAGAAAATGTAGTCCATCAACAAAGGAGGTGGCTTACAAAACACTCGTTCGACCTATACTTGAGTATTGCTCATCAGTGTGGGATCCGTACCAGATCGGTTTGACGGAGGAGATAGAGAAGATCCAAAGAAGAGCGGCGCGTTTCGTCACAGGGTTATTTGGTAACCGTGATAGCGTTACGGAGATGTTTAGCAAACTCAAGTGGCAGACTCTGCAAGAGAGGCGCTCTGCATCGCGGTGTAGCTTGCTCACCAGGTTTCGAGAGGGTGCGTTTCTGGATGAGGTATCGAATATATTGCTTCCCCCTACTTATACCTCCCGAGGAGATCACGAATGTAAAATTAGAGAGATTAGAGCGCGCACGGAGGCTTTCAGATAGTCGTTCTTCCCGCGAACCATACGCGACTGGAACAGGAAAGGGAGGTAATGACAGTGGCACGTAAAGTGCCCTCCGCCACACACCATTGGGTGGCTTGCGGAGTATAAATGTAGATGTAGATGTAGAAGCTTTTTACAGTGAACAGAGACGTCAATGAACGAACGAACAGTTCCTAACTATGGCGAAAATAAAGAAAGTAAAACTTTTCACTCGAGGGAAGACTTGAACCAAGGACCCCTCGGTCTGCAGCTGCTCACGCTAACCACGGAAACACGGCACTCCTGAGCTCACGCTATCCTTGATGTTGCCTATCTTGCGCATGGACTACTCAGTTTGTATATTTTGCTTATTTTTTTCATAGTTCCACTCAACTTCTTCCTGTTTTCTCGATTGATCTGTGTTCAGTTTTTCAAGGCCTATCCACTGTGCCAACTTATAACTAAATCTGAGGGGGGGTGCGATGGGGAGGTTCCCTTGTAAGCAGAACCTGCAACCAAACAAATAGTGATGGAATTTTGTCACACCGTACACAATAGTGAGAGCTTCTTTTTCAATTTGTGAATAAGTGCACTGAGTTTGAGTTAACAACTTTGACACAAAATCAATAGGTATGTCTTGTGCACCAATTTTGTGCAAAAGCACAGCGCCAATTCCATAGGCAGGAAGTGTCGACTTGCAAAACTTCTGGCTTGGCAGGTTCAAAATCCACTAAATGTCTGTCACTAAACAAAGCGTTTTTGACTCTCTGAAATGCATCTTGACAGTCTTTAGTCCACACAAAAGGTACATTTTTGTGACACAAGTGATGCAATGGAGCCACGATCTGAGCAGACTTCAATATGAACCGAATTTAGTATGTTGTCTTGTTTAGTACTGACTGCAGTTCAGACACATTGTGAGGAACAGGCAGGTCAAGGATTGCAAGCATATGAGATTGGAGTGGTGCACACCCTGACTGTTTATCGTATGACCTAAGTACTGTAGTTCAATTTGAAAACAATCAGACTTCTCATGACGTCACTTGAGTCCTGCTTCTGACAACACTCAAAAATGAGTATGCAAATTGGCAGTGTGTTCCTCTGGTGTACAACCTGAGATGATAAGATCGTCAAGATATTTTGAAGAAAATGGCACTTTTGCAGTCAGCTGTACCAAGTAATGTTGAAAAATGGTGGGTGTAGAAGCACTGCTGAAGGGCAAACACAAATATTTCAACAGTCCTAAGTGTGTATTTACAACAAACACTTTCTGTGATTCTTCATCCAATGACATTTTCAAATAGGCATCATGCAAATCTGTCTTAGAAAAGTAATGTCCTGCACCAATCCTGTCCATGAGTTCCTCAGGGCGAGGTAACGGATAAGTGTCAACTATTGTCTGTGAATTGACTGTAGACTTGAAGTCCACACAAATGCGAATGTGACTAGAAGGCTTAGGCAGCAAAACTAGTGGACTTGCCCATTGACTAGCTTGAATTGGAGCAATTAAACCATTATCTTGCAATTCTTTCAATTCACTTGCTGTTTTGTCTCTTAAAGCAATTGGAACAGGGTGGGCCTGGAAATGCTTAGACTGTGCATTGTCTTTCAATGTAACATGCACTACAAAGTTATTAGCTTTTCCCATTCTTTCAATTCACTTGCTGTTTTGTCTCTTAAAGCAATTGGAACAGGGTGGGCCTGGAAATGCTTAGACTGTGCATTGTCTTTTAATGTAACATGCACTACAAAGTTATTAGCTTTTCCCACTCTTTCTGAAAATAGCTCAGGAAATTCTATAAGCAAGCTAGCGACACTGTCTTTCAGTGCAAAATCCAATATGGAAAGTACGTTGTCGTGGATGCTGAGTCGAAACAAATCAAAGGCTAAAATTCACTATCCTAGTGTGAGAGTTGTAAGTGGCAGGCGAAGTATACTGTCCAAGCACTGTAATTTCCTCTCTGTGAGGTGCTTGCTAGATTTAGAAAGCCATGGTGAGCCTAACTGTTCATACTGGCACGATTAAGCAAAGTTACTGAGGCAGCTGTGTCCAACTAAAAGCTCACATGACGGCCAGCAATTTGTAATGAGAAAAATAGTTTGTTAGAACATTGTTGCACAGCACTAGGGTGAGAAGGAGGCACAACCTTAATCTAACTTTTATCAGGATCTGTTCTAGGTTTGGAAAACATAATGTTCACTGCATGTGCAGGAGCCTCTCTTTTTCTGAGAGTGGGCAAAATTGGTATTTCTGTGCCATTGCAAACAAACTGCTTGGAGATGGCCTTGTTTTCCACATGTGTGCTGTCTGTTACGGTGAGCAAAACATCTAGGGCAAGACAAAGTTCACAGGACTTGAGGAAGTGATGATCAGATTACTTTACGATCTGTTCCTGAATTCTACTATCAGGGACATTGAATGTTATAGCATCACCAACCATTAAATCACTGTAAGAGTTTCCACAACTACACTTAAATTTACATTTCCTAGTCAGGCCTGTTAGTTTTGTCTACCATTTTTGGTGTATCTGTTCCGGCTTTTTCTGCAAGCAAAAGAACTGTATCTGGCTGCAGCTACTTGAACTTGCTTGTCATAGTACTTCATTAATGCAGCCATTACTTTGTCATAACTGAGTTTGTTGGGAGATGCACTTGGGAATAGTTTTTGTATTAACCTGGACACTGGGGACCCTGCAACCGAAACAAAGTATTGTAGCCTCACAGTACCTTGAACTTGATGAACTGCACAATGAGCTCGGAACTGTGTCTTCAGCATTGTTAAACTGCTGGAACATTGGTGTGCTGGTCTGCGGCACTTGTTGGGCTGCGTGGTCAGTCAGTTGTTGTTGAGTGGCTGGTGCAGCTTGTGCAGCCAGAAGCTGTTGTACCATCATCAGCAAAGTAGCAATTTGTTGGTTCTGAAACTGAAAAGCTTGTGTTAGCTCCATCACTACGGCTGTCTGCGGCTAAGGTGCAGTGGCAGGGGTGGAGGGGGAGGGGTAGCCATGGTTTACAAAAATATATTATAGCAAACACCAAGCAAAGACTCTGAAAAGAGAAATTTGATTAGTTCTCCGGCTCACCTCCTGGAATACATGCAAGTGCACAACAAAAAATTAGCAAACATAATAAAGAATAGCAAAAACTGTAAGCACCTCAAATGATCTGGCATATAATATCTTGTTTGACATTTGGGATTATTAATCATGCATACTTGTGCTACAGCATTTTTATAGAAAGTCACCCATTGATTTATGGACTACTGAACTAAATGAGTGTATTTAGCATTTGACTTTCACCAGTAAGGTCATTTAAAAATCTTGTCTGCCTGGTGCTCTGCAACTTGTAAATATTCATTAAAGAACATCTTGTAAACACTAAGAGCTGCATTTAAAATTTTTAATAACAATACTCAGTTGCAGAACCCAATGCCAGTAGCATACATTATGTATACGTATATCAGTCACATGCGTTTGATTATAAATTCTGTGTAATGAACAGATTGATGTTCATCTCACAGTATAAATATTGTCGTGTACATTACTGCTGTCAGTTGTTTACATGTTTTCGGTATATGGCAGTTGTCTTATGCGATCAAAAAATGTCACCATTAACGATATGACACCTGTGATATCCGTGGCGATCTATGGACTCTGAAATGAACATTGATTCAAAATTACAAAGAATTTATAATTAACACACATTTCATTGATGTAGATATATGTAATATATGTCATTGACAATGAATTCACACAGTTATACTTTGCATACATGCAATAGATTTGACCAACTGCCAGAGTTGAGTGGAGGGGAGCCTCTTGTAGCTATAGATGTAGGGAACATGCAGCAGTCCTCAGCAGTTGGGAGGCCTAGGTCAGTTGCAAAGTCTTACAGAAAGAAGGAGGTTCTGCTGCAAGGTAGTTTGCACAGTAGACATGTGGGCCAGCAGTTGCAGGAAGTGTTGGGGAGTGAGTACCAGGTCACCAGCATTGTGAAGCCTAGTGCAGGGTTGGCTCAGGTGACTGACAGCATAGGGGAGTTATGTAGGAATATTACAAAAGAGGATCAGATAGTGATAGTGGGTGGAGCAGGGAACAGTGTTGACAGGGACGGGGAATATGGTGTAGGTGGTGACCTGGTAAAGATAGCTACTCAAACTGGTGGCACTAATGTGCATTTCATGCAACTGTTTCAGCATCATAATGGGCCTCATCTTAAAGCAGCTGTTGGGTGCGTTAACATGGGGCTGAAGGGGGTGTTGACGGCAGAGGTCATATGTCACATTTCAGTGGTACCAGTTGGGTCTATCACTAGGTCAGGTTTCGCTAGTCATGGCCTGCACCTCAATAGGTGTGGGAAGGGGAGCTGGCAAAGCTTATAAGTGACAGTGTAGTGGGTGGTGATGATGGTGTCACTCATGGAAAAATTCGTGTAGTAGTTGGTGTTAGAGCTGCACTTTGTTTAGATTGAAGTCAGCTGATAGGTACACCTGCTTAAATGAAATCCCTCTAATTAACAGCTCACCTTCAGAGGATGTCATGTTTCCAATTAGAGAAGGAATTAGCATATTTCATCAAAATGTAAGAGGTATTAGAGATACAGTTAGTGAGCTGCTTATAGATGACCCTGAAATTATTGGTGTGTCGGAGCACCACTTAAATAATTTGACAATTCAGAGGCTTCTTTTACCAGGAAACAGATTAGCTGGCTGTTTTTCAAGGAGTTCCTTGTAGGGTGGGAGAGTAGTTATGTACGTAAAAAACAGTACTCCATTTGAGTCCATAGATGTTTTACAGCACTGCATTGAACAGATATTTGAATGTTTTGCAGGGGTAGTTGAATTTAGTGAAACTAAACTTCGAATTGTTGTTGTTTATAGGTCTCCTAACTCTGACTTCAGTGTATTTCTTCTGAAGCTAGAGAGGGTTCTTGATTCACTTTGTAGGAAGTACCAGAAATTAGTTATATGTGATGCCTTCAATATAAATTTTTGTTTATGATGGTGCAAGAAAAAGGATGTTGGTAGATATCCTAAATTCATATGAGACTGTGTTTTTTCCAACTGGAGTGTGGGGGAACAGTAGCACAGCCATAGACAATATTTTTATTTATTCTTCATTACTAGATCGGCAGTTTGTTAGTAAAAGGGTGAAAGGCCTTTCAGACTGTGATGCACAAATTTTAACTCTAAAAGGCTTTTGTACTCAAAGAAATGTTACATATAATTACAAACTATGTAGGAACGTTAATCCAACAGCAATAGAGAGTTTTTTGAACCTTGTCAAGGAACAAGAGCGGCATGATGTTTATAGTGCTGATAACATAGATGATGAATATAATGCTTTCCTTAACACGTTTCTTATGCTCTTTGAGAGTTGCTTCCCATGAGAATGTTCTAAACAGGGTACTAGCAGAAGTAGGCATCCCAGGTGGCTGACTAGTGGGAAAATGATATCATGTAGAACAATGTGGCAATTACATCAAAATGTTAGAAGCATTCACAATCAAGCTACAGTAGCCAATTACGGACAGTACTGTAAGGTGCTTAAAAATGTTATTTGAAAGGCAAAGAGTATGTGGTACTCAAATAGAATAGCTAATTCACAGGATAAAGTTAAAACCATCTGGTCAGTTGTGAAAGAAGTGTCTGGTCAGTGGCACAAGGTCGACGATATAAAGTCAGTTCATAGTAAAAATGTTTCTGTTACTGATAAATCAGATGTAAGTATAGTGTTTAACAATCATTTTCTGAGTATTGCTGGTAAATTAAATAAAAATTTAGTTTCTGCAGGGAATCATGTAACTTTCTTGGCAAATCCCTTTCGAGATTGACGTCTTATACAGAAAAGGGGGAGATTGAGTCAGTAATTAAATCATTGAAGACTAAAGACTCTCATGGACATGATGGAGTGGCTAGCGGAATAATGTGCTGTGCATGTTAGTCCTGTATTTAGCCACATTTGTAATTTTTCCTTTAGGAATGGTCAGTTTCCTGAACGATTAAAGTATTCAGTAGTAAAGCTGTTTTATAAAAAGGAAGAAAGGGATAATGTAGACAATTTGAGACCTGCTTCTACACCATCAGTGTTTGCTAAAGTTATTGAAAAGGCTGTGTATCTAAGCATAATTGATCATTTTATATCTCACAATTTGCTATTAAGTGTACAGTGCCCCTCAACTGATGATGAGGCTGCAGTTGCTTGAAAACCTGTTCATGGTTGACTAAATTGTAAAAAAGTGACTGGTTGCAAATTGATTGCCAGAGAAATTGCCAAATTATTCTCATTATTCTTTTTGTTATTCACCACACGATTGCCTGTAGGATGGATGTTATAGGCAAAAGCTGTGATTTCCTATCGAGCTGCTTGCTGCCCCATCGTTTCCTCCCATCCTCATGTAATAGCATAGTAGTAGTAGTAGCATCAGTAGTAATCATTTTATTCATCCATAGATCACTTTTACAAGAAAATTGGAAATATGGTATTATAATATGGACCTTGTCGTTGGTGCGGAGGCTTGCGTGCCTCATCGATACAGAGAGCCGTACCGAAGATGCAACCACAATGGAGGGGTATCTGTTGAGAGGCCAGACAATTGTGTGGTTCCTGAAGAGGGGCAGCAGCCCCTTCAGTAGTTGCAGGGGCAACAGTCTGGATGATTGACTGATCTGGCCTTGTAACACTAACCAAAATGGCCTTGCTGTTGTGGTACTGCGAACGGCTGAAAGCAAGGGGAAACTACAGCCGTCATTTTTCCCAAGGGCATGCAGCTTTACTGTCTGGTTAAATGATGATGGCGTCCTCTTGGGTAAAATATTCCGGAGGTAAAATAGTCCCCCATTTGGATATCCGGGTGGGGACTACTCAAGAGGATGTCATTATCAAGAGAAAGAACACTGGCATTCTACGGATCGGAGCGTGGAATGTCAGATCCCTTAATCGGGCAGGTAGGTTAGAAAATTTAGAAAGGGAAATGGATAGGTTAAAGTTAGATATAGTGGGGATTAGTGAAGTTCGGTGGCAGGAGGAACAAGACTTTTGGTCAGGTGAATACAGGGTTATAAATACAAAATCAAATAGGGGTAATGCAGGAGTAGCTTTAATAATAAACAGGAAAATAGGAGTATAGGTAAGCTACTTCAAACAGCATAGTGAACACATTATTGTGGCCAAGATAGACACAAAGCCCACACCTACTAAGTTTATATGCCAACTAGCTCCACAGATGACGAAGAGATTGACAAAATGTATGATGAGGTAAAAGAAATTATTCAGATACTCAAGGGATATGAAAATTTAATAGTCATGGGTGACTGGAACTCAATGGTAGGAAATGGAAGAGAAGGAAACGTAGTAGGTGAACATGGAATGAGGGTAAGGAATGAAAGAGGAAGCCGCCTGGTAGAATTTTGCACAGAGCATAACTTAATCATAGCTAACACTTGGTTCAAGAATCATAAAAGAAGGTTGTATACATGGAAGAAGCCTGGAGATACTAGAAGGTTTCAGATAGATTATATAATGGTAAGACAGAGAGTTAGAAACCAGGTTTTAAATTGCAAGACATTTCCAGGAGCAGATGTGGACTCTGACCACAATCTATTGGTTATGAACTGTAGATTAAAACTGAAGAAACTGCAAAAACATGGGAATTTAAGGAGATGGAACCTGGATAAACTGACTAAACCAGAGGTTGTACAGAGTTTCAGGGAGAGAGTAAGGGAACAATTGACAGGAATGGGGGAAAGAAATACAGTAGAAGAAGAATGGGTAGCTTTGAGGGATTAAATAGTGAAGGCAGCAGAGGATCAAGTAGGTAAAAAGATGAAGGCTAGTAGAAATCCTTGGGTAACAGAAGAGATACTGAATTTAATTGATGAAAGGAGAAAATACAAAAATGCAGTAAATGAAGCAGGCAAAAAGGAATACAAACGTCTCAAAAATGAGATCAACAGGAAGTGCAAAATGGCTAAGCAGGGATGGCTAGAGGACAAATGTAAGGATGTAGAGGGTTATCTCATTAGGGGTAAGATAGATACTGCCTACAGGAAAATTAAAGAGACCTTTGGAGAAAAGAGAACCATGAATATCAAGAGCTCAGATGGAATCCCAGTTATGAGTAATGAAGGGAAAGCAGAAAGGTGGAAGGAGTATATAGAGGGGCTATACAGGGGCGATGTTCTTGAGGACAGTATTATGGAAATGGGAGACGATGTAGATGAAGATGAAATGGGAGAACTACTGATAGCCTTGGGAGAGCCAGCCCTGATAAAACTCTACCATCTGGTGAGCAAGATGTATGAGACAGGCGAAATTCCCTCAGACTTCAAGAAGAATATAATAATTCCAATCCCAAAGAAAGCAGCTGTTGACAGACGTGAAAATTACCAAACTATCAGTTTAATAAGTCACAGCTGTAAAATACCATTGTGAACTCTTTACAGACGAATGGAAAAACTGGTAGATGCTGACCTCGGGGAAGATCAGTTTGAATTCCGTAGAAATGTTGGAACATGTGAGGCAATACTGACCCTACGACTTATCTTAGAAGAAAGATTGAGGAAAGGCAAACCTACATTTCTAGTATTTGTAGACTTAGAGAAAGCTTTTGACAATGTTGACTGGAATACTCTCTTTCAGATTCTGAAGGTGGCAGGGGTAAAATAGAGGGAGCAAAAGGCTATTTACAATTTGTACAGAAAGCATGTGGCAGTTATAAGAGTCGAGGGACACGAAAGGGAAGCAGTGGTTGGGAAGGGAGTGAGACAGGGTTGTAGCCTCTCCCCGATGCTATTCAATCAGTATATTGAGCAAGCAGTAAAGGAAACAAAAGAAAAGTTCAGAGTAGGTATTAAAATCCATGGAGAAGAAATAAAAACTTTGAGGTTCGCCGATGACTTTGTAATTCTGTCAGAGACAGCAAAGGACTTTGAAGAGCAGTTGAACGGAATGGACAGTGTCCTGAAAGGAGGGTATAAGATTAACATCATCAAAAGCAAAATGAGGATAATGAAATGCAGTCGAATTATGTCAGGTGATGTTGAGGGAATTAGATTAGGAAATGAGACGCTTAAAGTAGTAAAGGAGTTTTGCTATTTGGGGAGCAAAATAACTGATGATGGTCGAAGTAGAGATGATATAAAATGTAGACTGGCAATGGCTAGGAAAGTGTTTCTGAAGAAGAGAAATTTGTTAACATCGAGTATAGATTTAAGTGTCAGGAAGTCATTTCTGAAAGTATTTGTACGGAGTGTAGCCATGTATGGAAGTGAAATGTGGACGATAAATAGTTTAGACAAGAAGAGAATAGAAGCTTTCAAAATGTGGTTCTACAGAATAATGCTGAAGATTAGATGGGTAGAACACATAACTAATGAGGAGGTATTGAATAGAATTGGGGAGAAGAGGAGTTTGTGGCACAGCTTGCCTAGAAGAAGGGATCGGTTGGTAGGACATGTTCTGAGGCATCAAGGGATCACCAATTTAGTACTGGAGGGCAGGGTGGAGGGTAAAAATTGTAGAGGGAGACCAAGAGATGAATACACTAAGCAGATTCAGAAGGATGTAGGCTGCAGTAGGTACTGGGAGATGAAGAAGCTTGCACAGGATAGAGGAGCATGGAGAGCTGAATCAAACCAGTCTCAGAACTGAAGACCGCAACAACAACAACAATTTAAGAACAACAGGAGGAGGGAGGAGGAGATTAGTGTTTAACGTCCCGTCGACAACGAGGTCATTAGAGACGGAGCGCAAGCTCGGGTTAGGGAAGGATGGGGAATTAAATCGGCTGTGCCCTTTCAAAGGAACCATCCCGGCATTTGCCTGTAGCGACTTAGGGAAATCACGGAAAACCTAAATCAGAATGGCCGGAGACTGGATTGAACCATCGTCCTCCCGAATGCGAGTCCAGTGTGCTAACCACTGCGCCACCTCGCTCGGTTTAAGAACAACAAAAATAATGTAATTTATATTACAGACATTTACATACTTACAAGTGTTGTTTGACAAGGGTGCATTAGCATATAGCTTGACAGCCCGCAGAATACCATGTCATTTCCTGCCATTGTAGGAAGATGATTCTGCCCCTTTTTTTACCATTATATCTATTGAGCACCTGTTTTCAGTTGTTTGTATAGTTCTTTTGAAGCAGAACGAAAGAGAGAATTCAAAGCACTTGGAATCTCATCCGGTCTACTGCTCTCTTAACCACCATCAACTAGACACAGTACAGAAGAAGTGAAAACTACAGAATGTAAACTTTGCCCTCCCCTCTGCCCCTTCCTTTGTTTTATCACCAGAAGGAAACTTTACCAGTGCCCATGTTGAGGTCAGGTAAAGTGCTGTTAAAACACTTGGAGGTTTTTATTAAACATTATTGGGGTAAATGTTGTATTAATTCTCTGTAAAAATCATAGCTTTTGACGATATCCACAATCATCTTTGTCAGAGATGTACTTCATTTACACCTGTAAAAGACTGGCAGTGTCATCAAACGCTCAGATTTTTACAGAGGGTTAATATGGTAAATGCACCAGACACATTTAATATAACAAATGCTTTAGGAGTAATCCAGGCAGCTGCAGAAAATCTCTGTACTAGACTGCCTGAACAAGATCTTATCCAAGATCTTATATGAGAAAATCAAGGAACAACTAGAGTAGGAATTAGGAGAACATCAGGAAGATTTTAGACATCAGAGAAGTCATGGAGAGCAGATCATTAGTTTAAAAATAATTATGGAATATTACAGGTGATGTAACAAATCTTTGACCATAACCTTTGTAAACTTAAAGAAGGCATACGATTGTCTCCATAGATATCCAGTATTAAAAATTCTAAGGAACCTAGGACTTCATCAAAAACTAATTAAACAAATAGAACTTACTCTAACCAACACCAAATCAAAAATCAAGTTTAGAGGAGAAACTCCTGAAACATTTGTTATAAAAATAGGCTTCAGACAAGGTGACTGCCTACCGCAATAACAGTTCAGTGGGTCACTGGAATATATAATGAGAGAGAAGGAAAAGGATAACCTAAAGAACATAAGAATTGGGAACTCAGAAAGAAAATTACATAAGTATAAAACTGCTTGGAATTTGCTGATTATCTTCCTCTCCTGATCATCAGTGTTTAAGACCAGCCGACAAGTTAAATCACTACAAGAATTAGTGCAGAAATTAGCCTTAGACTGTCATTTGAGGGACAAAAACAATTAGCAAACAAAATTACAATTGAAAGAAAGGAAATCAAAACTGTTGATACATTTAAATATTTAAGTGAAGTCAGAACATAAAACAAATGAGAAACCAACATGGCAAAATAGAATTAAAAATTGAACATTAAACACATGCAACAAAAAGAAGTCTGACGATAGCTCCAAAATTAAAACATTATAAAACAGAAATAACATACGCAGCTGAAACCATCTCCAAAACAACTAATACAGCAGAAATTCACAAAATATTCAAGATAGAAAGAAGAATAATTAGGACATCTATAAATAAACATTATCAAATAAATGTGTATTGGAGAAAGCTTCAGCTGAAACAGTAGACAAGAAAATAGAATCGATAATGAGCATGATGAGGAAGAAATACATCTCATCCTTTGGGCTCCTGATCCGAGCACTGGAATAAAGAATAAAGAATTATTTGACTAACCATTAGATGGTTATCTGTCTAGTAGAACAGTTCTTGATGGGAGACGCCCTCCATGGTATAAAGTCTCCAAAAGAAACTTCCAAAAAAACAGTGACAACCACACAATAAATGTAAAACAAATTGGAGGTGCCAAATGAATTGTTCTTGATTGACAAATGGCCAATATATGAAGCTTTCAGCAAATACCATAGCAAAATCTCATTGACGACTGATCACAAAACCCAAAGAAATTCCTGTTGTATGTAAAGGCTGTCACTGACACCAGTGTTAAGTGTCTAGACACTCATGGATGACAAAGAAATTAACATTGAGGGTAGCAGATCAAAAGTAGAAATACTGAACTCGTGCTTTCAGTTGTTCCTTTATGAAGGAAAATCTGAGAAAACTGCCTCAGTTAATATTCACACCATTGGAAAGAGGAACAGTATAGAAATTAGTCTCAGCAATGTTGAGACAAAGCTGAAATCACTAAAATAGAACTAGCCTTCAGGGTCTGATGGAATCTTTTTAAGACTCAGTACAGAATTATCGGCTCAGTTGTAGTTGGCACCTCAAAAAAGAAGTATGAAGAATGCACAGGTCGTAGCCCTCTACAGGAATGTTAGCAGAAGTGATCCACAAAACACTGACCAATATCTTTCACAGCCAGCTGTCGTAGAATCTTAGAATATAGTCATGAGTTTAAACATAATGAGATATAAAATTGTTGATGCTTTTGTGGCCACTTGCTGATGTGTTGCCTGCTGACTTCCACCATACCATTTTCAACCATTGTTTGTTTACTGATTTTCACGACATTTCACCAACATGAGTGCCTTAGCATTGTCACCCTCCATTCCTTCCTGTGGACAGGTGCCAAATCCACAATTGGAGATGACCTATTGCACCCAATGTTTGAGGGCCTTTTCATTATCATTACTGCTCTGATTCTCCCCTTGTTACCTGGAACAGTCGTTCACTACAGCACAGGAATCCAGGATCTGTTTACACAGAGGCTTTCTTCTGCCTTGTTGAAACTGTTGTCATGTTTGTGAATTTGTATGGCTTCGCTGAACAACTGTGTGTGGTAGCTCTTCACCCTAATGAAACTTTATGAGGAGGCGAATTTTATAATGTGGTCAGTCTCACATGATATGTCTACCTGTCCCAACCTACACTATCATTTTAATTCTGCAATCCTGATTTTGGAGGATTGCCCATTCCAATACAGGTTTTTCCAGATATACACAGCATATGGTATATTCTTGATTTAATGAGTATGGTCTCTTTTGTTCTTTGCCAATGTGAGACACTCTTTCATCTTCTTTATCAGTTCGTAAATAATCTTTACACCATGTTTGTGCAGTGTCAAGACCATCGTATTTACAAATTGTGTGCAGTGTTTCTTGACTTCCAAAGAACATGTGACTTAGTTTCACATTGAAGCTTGTTAATGAATGTAGTATCATATAAGTTACCACACAAAATTTGGTACTGGATTTGTAATTTCTTGGTAGGGAGAATGCTGCATTTTATTTTGGATCTACATCTACATCTGTATTCTGCATGCCACTTGACAGTTCATGATGAAAGGTCTGTTTGGTGCCAGTAACTGATCTCCCCCTTCCTGTTCCATTCGTGAGCAGTGTTTTCAAGGAATGATTGCTGGTAAGCCACTGTATTAGCTCTAATTTCGTGAATTTTGTCGTTATGGTCATTTTGTGTGCTGAGGAAGTTGTTTGACTCTCCTCCGAAAGTAGTGTCTCGAAATTTCAATAGTAAACTGTTACGATGACGATGAGCGAATCGTTGCCATTGTGAATGACTGGTGGCCAATGCTAAATAGAGACATACAAATCTCTTCTTTGCATATACAGCAGGTTTGTCAGTGAAGTCGATAAGGAGCTGGCTGTATGGTCTGGGTCTGCAACGACGAAAATAATTAGAAGTTGTTGGTAAAAAGTTATATATTGTACTTAACTGATGGTACAGGAGTCTTCATAGTCAGGATCAATATAATTACAAACAGAGAGCTATAGAGGCCATACTTTAACTAAGCACCTTGTTAGAGGTTGCATCCTCTCAGCTGAAGGCTATACAACTTTCCTACTTGACGTCCCGAGCAAGAGTGGCCGAGCGTACGCTAGAGATTCGTTGCAAGCTGCGGAGCAGCATTAGTCTAGACTCGCGGGTCCAACTATACTAGTACAGACGACAGTCGATAACTGCAACCCCTAACAAGTGTGGTATCAAATGTTGATACCACATTAACCTCTTTATGATGCACAATGCCTCTCTTGTAGCATCTGCCACTGCAGTTTGTTCCCGCATCCAGCCATCCTGATTTAGGTTTTCCATGATTTCCCTAAATCGCTCCAGGTAAATGCCAGGATGGTTCCTTTGAAAGGGCACGGCCGACTTCCTTCCCTGTCCTTCCCTAATCCAATGAGACCAATGACCTCGCTCTCTGGTCTCCTTCCCCAAACAACCCAACCCAACCCAACTGCAGTTTGTTTATCATCACTGCAACGCCCTCATACCAACTAAATGATCCCATGATAAAATGCGTCACTCTTCATTCGATCTTCTCTGCGTCTTCTACCAGTCCTACCTGCTAGGAGTCCCAGATTCAAGAGCAGTACTCAAGAGTGGGTTGAACAAGCACCTTGTAAGCCAATACCTTTGTGGATAAGTTACATTTACTACAGATTCTTCCTATGAATCTTAGTCTGTCATCTGCTATTCCTGCTATTTCTTATATGTGGTATTCCAGTTAAAGTCACTCTGAATACTTACTTACTTACTTACTTGTAGATATTTTACAGTGGTTACTGTTCCCACAAGTCCCCCCCCCTCCCCCCCCCCCCCCCCCCCGCCCTCTCCTCACCCTACCTCTCCCCTGCCTCCGCCGAACCTCCCGGCTGCACCTGGCTGTTCTTGCGCTCCCCAGCAGCACTTCACTGTCCGCCACCCCTACCCTGCTATCTTTCCCCCTCCCCACCCCAGCCTCCTCCTTACCACCACCCATTTGCCACTCCCATCACGCACTGCTGCTGTTGTTCATGTGTGTATGTGTGTGTGTCTATTGTCTAATTTTGACAAAGATATTTGATGGCAGAAAGCTCAAATTGTGAGTCTGTTTGTTGTGCCTATCTGTGACTCGGCATCGCATCTCCATTATATGGTGAGTAGCCACTTTCCTTTTCATAATATTGTTACTTTCCATCCTGGATTTTCTGTAGTTTGATATTATGAAAAAGGATAGATTGCTGCACACTATACAGAGGAGACACTGAGTCACAGACCAGCACAATGAAAAGTCTGCTATACGTTTTAGCTTCCAGCGAAAATGCCTTCTACTGAAGTAGATAACACACACACTTTCACATAAGCACCACTTGTACACACATGACGACTGTTTCTGGCCGCTAGATAGTGAAAGACATGCATATTTTTTGGTTATTTGACATTACTGAACTTTACTAGATATCACATTATCACACTCTTTCTATTATGATAGTGATCATAATATTAGTACATTCCACACAGTAGCTGTGTTTATGTAATTCAGTCTGTCTCAGCATCCTCTGCTGGCATGAAATTTTATGTGGCCAAATGCTAAACTCCCACTGACTGCATCGTCATTGCATGATGATTGTGTAGTGTGGACTCACATGAAATAATGGCAATTGATTCACAAAGTTAGAAATGACTACTGGGTACAGACTTCCTGCAGTCTTTGAATGCTAGCCATGGACTGACTCTGGCTCTGTGTATATTACTTGTGTAAAGACACACAAAGGACACTTATCACAAAATACCAAATTACCTCAGTTTTCATATTTGCAAAGACAAGAAAAAGTATAGAATCCATACCCACATTAGGCGGTGAAACTGTCATAATTAACAGTTAGTTAAATATCATCAAAATATATAAATGATAGGACCTGTTTTATATTTTGAATGGGGGGGTGTGTAGTCGAATTTACAAAAGCCTGCCAAGAATTTTCTGGAGAATCAAGTTTTATAATTGGAATATTTCATATACTAGCATATTATTCTAGGAAAAACATTCATATTTGGAATCAGAAAAGTGGGTCTACAGCCTTACAGCAGTGGATTTTTGAAAAGATTAAATTATAAGGTCTGAAAATTCTGGAATTTTAATGATGGCAATAGTTTTAAGATAATTTTGAATTACACGGTTTTCAGAAGAGTCAGTGTTCTTTAGAAAAATGAAAATTAGGGCTTTCAGGCAAGGTATGTCAATCTTGAAATACAGAATTAATAGCACGGTTGAATTCTAAAGACCTTGTGCTTTTCATTAATTGTAAATTTTGAATATTTCCTCAAACAAAATGTTTGTCCATGAAATATTTACATTGTTGTTTTCAGCAGGCTGTGAACTATACAGTGAATAATGAGGTTTAGAAAAATATTCCATTGATAAGAATTTTAGGGGTTTCATATATGGCTAGTATATGGAAAGAAAGAAAAGTAAAAAAAAGAGAAACTACAATGTTTATGTTAGTTGTGGGATTACAGCAAAGGGAAGTATTCTGCTGTGCTACATTTCAACACAATGAGCAAGAGAAAAGAGAGAAGGCTCATGTAGCCTATCTTTTCCTTGCTTCTGGTCAGATAAGTATTTAAACAATACAAATACTGAGGATTCAACCATGTTTCCTAATCAGTTCAAATTTAAGCTCTATTAGTAGGACACTCCTCTCTTGATTCAGACACACATTTCTGTCATTCAAATTATATAAAAACACTGTAATAAATATTGAGAAGGACCACATTCATTTTACCTTCAGGATGGAGAATGTGTAATGGGAAGTAGTAGGTGAACTTATAAATATGTGTAAGTTCCTCACTGTGTCTGTTATGCATATCTGTCCATAATAATACTTGTTTTGTGGGATAAGATCTCAAGACAAGCACAGTGGCATGTAAAAGTGAGAATTTTATGTAGCTCTTTAATGAAAATTGAGTCTGACATTTCTGTTAATCATCAGACTGGGATACAGGATATGTAACTTTATCCCTCACAGACTTTTATCATGCATTGAGTTATGTGAAAATCTTTCATGGATTGTATATATTGGCAGAATATATTTATTTATTATTTCATGGTATCTTTTAACTGTCTTTCTGATATTGTTATGTCCAGTTTGTATGATGTCCATGATTAATATTAGAAGTTACAGTAACTGACATGGACAGCCTGACCTTGTTTAGAGCAGTGTTTGCATTCAAGTATTAAAAATTTTAATATATTTCTGAAATCTGCCACAAGAGAAACGTGGCAGTGAAAAAAATAAAATTAAGAAGTAATTATCAATATCTTGTTTTTGATTCAAGATCATTGCTCTTATTCAGAACTCCCGAGGTAGTTTTGTTGTGTACACAGCTGTTTAGCACAAAATATATACATTGTTTTATTTTGTTTATTAATGTAAAAACATATGTCTAGTTTTTTGTGTTCAGTTATGTACAGTTTTACTATTTTTGTCGTATACTTTTACTGCAGGGTTATGATAACCACAATGGGGTCCCTGTCCCACCTGAGCATCACCACCATCATCATCACGGGCACAATCTCACGTCAGCTGGTATCGGCAAACGGAGATCTCAAGGGGGTGACAGCAAGTACGGTTTCTCCCCTACACACCTGACGACAGCAGCCAGTGAGCCTCCCGTCACTTCCTCCACTGTCGACCTCAACTATGCCCACCACCACCATCACCACCACCACCACCACCACCATCAGGCGTCGAGTCCTGCCGGCTACCCTCAGCTCCGGACGAGCGACGGGAGTGGTGGAGGTGCCCTGCCTCGATCCCCACTGGCCCACTCCCCACCTCTCCCGACCGGTGGGCCGCCCGAACTCCCACCCCGTATCGATCGCAGCAACAAGCCCCCTCACACTACTTTAGGCAGGTCTGCTGCCGAAAGACTCTTTGGGAAAACTAGTGACGGAGAACCCGATTTCGCGTCTCGTAGTGAGCCTCCAAATTACATAAATGCCACCCCACATCACAGAATTGCAGGCAGCTCGTCTCTCGAAAGGCATAATATGAAGTCAGTAAGTCCAAACATTTTTTTCCAATATATTATTTACATATCAGACATATTATCGACTATAGTTCTTGCTAAATAGAAGTATTAATGATATTTATATTTTTAGAATGGATCATTTCAATTCGTGTAGCATTATCTGATCTGATGGCAATAATTGCATACAGTGTTGTTAGAGATCTATTTTGCAGCTAAAAAGAAAGTATCTTTCACATTCGTGTAATAAACATACGAACTGGCTGACTTGTGACACTTCTAGGCAACATGAAAGTAAAATGTGTGCATTTCATCCTTTTTTTTTTTTTTTTCCTACAACTGCTCTGAATGTCTCTAAAGTTTGCGTTATCATATTCCCGTAAGAAGTTATTTCTCTGACTGAACCAACACCATTGAATAACTGTCCCCAACATAACAGACCTGGAATGAATGGCCAAATGAATATTGGAATGTGGGAGGTACTAGGAACAAAGCATCAGAAATCATTGACCTATGTAAGCTCATTAATGCTCTAATTTTGTGATGGAAAATCCAGTATTACATGAGGTAGAATCAGTGAAGACGTCTTAAACAAAATGAAAATATGAAAGTAAGTACTAGTACATCTCATCATTATGGGAGGAGTACAGCTGTTGCGTATGACTCGGTATACAGTGGTGAGGAGAGGTGGGGTACAGAGCGGTGCAGTAAGTGTCATCAGAGGAAAACTGGACGGGAGCAAAAACGATCAGTGAACACGTTAATGTAGTCAATGGAAGATTTACATAACTAGTATTTCTCCAACTTTGCAAAAACTCATTGCAAATAATGCAGCAAGAGATAGAGTCCAGCTCTCAGTGCCAACAAGCTCGAGGCTCTCCAAACTATATTGTGGATGACGATATCGGCGCCACAATTAGTCAGCGACTGCATAGCGTGAAGTAGTGGAGAGGTTCCAAGTGCAAGTGGGCTGTGTGGCTGCCAACAGCCATCCTGTATTGCGATGGCTGCGCGTGCTGCTGGAGGCGTGGCCCAGTGGGCGTGCTCCGTCACCTCCACAAGATCCCGCAGGAGCACGATGATGTCTGGTGGAAACTTCCAGTTCTGTTGCCAACTCTGACACCTGTGGGCTGGTGTGGATACGTGATACCACAGTGTCAGGGTGTGAATGAGTTAGAACAGGTCACAATGATTAGTCTCTGGGAAATGGGTTATTGTACCATGACATTTGTGTTCATACAGGTAATACTGCTATGAGAGTGGTGTGTGTGTGGGGGGGGGGGGGGGGGGGGGGTGAGTGGGGAGGGGGAGTGGGCAGGAGGGGGGGGGGGCAATGCACAGAAGAAGGTTGTAGGATGACAAATGGGCACTGGATGACAGAGTATCATGTGGTTGTCAATATCTTTAACAGGTTGCACAGCTTCACACACACACTCTCAGGTTAATACAGACACCTGCAGAACTGTATGCATTCCCAGACAGAAGCCATATATTCTGGGAAGAAAGATAGGACAGTTTGACATCTCTTGTCTGAAGTCATTAGAGGTGGAACACTAGCTTGGGCTGGCAGTACTACACATAGGAAATTGATCAAGTGCATTTGATAGGAACATCATGACATTTGCCTTAAGCAGTTTAGGGAAAACTTAAATCTGGGGAGCTGCTAATGGATTCAAATCATTGTCCTCTGGAATGTGAATTTTGTGTTGTAACAAGTGTGTTGCCTCTGTTGTAGGCCAGAGTGGAATTGTGTAAGCCCAAAAATGAGCTGTCAGCGACTACCCCTTTGTACTGACAACTACCTAATTGGCTACCAGCACACCAGGAAAATGCAGCTCCTAATTTTCACCTTTGTATACATTACATTTCACTTGAGCTGTGCCTGTCCACACTTTGACACTTTGAAGACTGACAGATACTGCTGTTCCTCCTACCTGATCTGCAGCCCCACATGTGCTCTGTATGCAGTTTGTTTACGCTGTCCTGAACCGACTCCCTTACGGACAGTGTGGAGAGAGATTATCAAGGAGTGTAACTAGTTCCTTGTCGATATTGCACAGTGACAGTTAAAGTTCCAATAGCAGCGTGTAGGAGTTTCCCACTGTAAGAGAACCTCTCCGTTGGAGATCGTGTACCTAATCTGCGCTGTAAAGTGCTTTTCAGCTCAGTGTACTATTCTTGGTGTTACAATTTCCACAAATGCCAAATATCGTCCATATAAAGTATATGTCCACTAACATAGTCAGTTTAGTGTCAAAACAAGGTAATCTCCAGCTGCTTGAAAATAAATCCACATAGTGCAAAATTTAAACCTCATTTAAAATAATGCATAATTCATTTCTGACTGTAGACTGTCTAATGGGGAACAGCCCCCTCTTTCCGGTGATACCATGGTACTCTTGTATATATGTTTCTAGTGGTGGTTGGTAACTAACACTGTTATTACTTTCTGCTTTCTTCAGCAACTGTAAACTGCCAGTACTGCTTTAGTTCTAAAACATCAACTTAATGGCACTGTTAGTGGAACTGTGAGATCTAAATTTTTAAGGACCTGATAATCTTCACTCTTATGTTGACATCACACTTCAGTCTTATAAAGTCCACATTGGAAACATGTTGTGATCTTCAGTCCAGAGACTGGCTTGAAGCAGTTCTCCACGCTACTCTATCCTGTGCAATGTTCCTCATCTCCCAGTACCTACTGCAACCTAAATCCTTCAGAGTCTGTTTAGTGTATTCATCTGTTGGTCTCCCTCTACGATTTTTACCCTCCACGCAGCTCTCCAATACTAAATAGGTGAGCCCTTGATGCCTCAGAATATGCCCTACCAACCGATCCCGTCTTCTAGTCAAGTTGTGCCACTAATTTCTCTTCTCTCCAATTCTATTCACTACCTCCTCAATAGTTATGTGATCTATCCATTTAATCTTCAGCATTCTTCTGTAGCACCACATTTCAAAAGCTTCTATTCTCTTCTTGTCTAAACTATTTATCGTCCATGTTTCACTTCCATACATGGCTACACTCTGTACAAATACTTTCAGAAACGACTTCCTGACACTTAAATGTATACTCGATGTTAATAAATTTCTCTTCTTCAGAAACGCTTTCTTTGCCATTGCCAGTCTACATTTTATATCCTCTCTACTTCGACCATCATCAGTTATTTTGCTCCCCAAATAGCAAAACTCATTTACTACTTTAAGTGTCTCATTTACTAATCTAATTCCCGCAGCATCACCCAATTTAATTTGACTACATTCCATTAGCCTTGTTTTGCTTTTGTCAATGTTCATCTTATATCCTCCTCTCAAGACACGGTCCATTCCATTCAGCTGCTCTTCCAGGTCCTTTGCTGTCTCTGGCAGAATTACAATGTCACCGGCGAACCTCGAAGTTTTATTTCTTCTCCATGGATTTTAATTTCTACTCCAAATTTTGGTTTTTTTGTTTCCTTTACAGACTGAATAACATAGGGCATAGGCTACAACCCTGTCTTACTCCCTTCCCAACCACTGCTTCCCTTTCATGCCCCTCGACTCTTATAACTGCCATCAGGTTTCTGTACAAATTTTAAATAGCCTTTCACTCCCTGTATTTTACCCCTGCCACCTTCAGAATTTGAAAGAGAGTATTCCAGTCGATATTGTCAAAAGCCTTCTCTAAGTCTACAAATGCTAGAAATGTAGGTTTGCCTTTCCTTAATCTTTCTTCTAAGATAAGTTGTAGGGTCAGTATTGCCTCACTTGCTCCAACATTTCTACGGAATCCAAACTAATCTTCCCCAAAGTCAGCTTCTAACAGTTTTTCCATTCGTCTGTAAAGAATTCGTGTTAGTATTTTGCAGCTGTGGTTTATTAAACTGATTGTTCCGTAATTTTCACATCTGTCAACACCTGCTTTCTTTGGGATTGGAATCTTATAACTGCCATCAGGTTTCTGTACAAATTTTAAATAGCCTTTCACTCCCTGTATTTTACCCCTGCCACCTTCAGAATTCTTCTTGAAGTCTGAGAGTATTTCTCCTGTCTCATACATCTTGCTCACTAGATGGTGGAGTTTTGTTATGCCTGGCTCTCCCAAGGCTGTCAGTAGTTCTAATGGAATGTCCCAGGGCCTTGTTTCGACTTAGGTCTTTCAGTGCTCTGTCAAACTCTTCATGCAGTATGACATCTCCTATTTCATCTTCATCTCCATTCTCTTCCATTTGTATAATATTGTCCTCAAGATCATTGCCCTTGTGTAGGCCCTCTATATACTCATCCACCTTTCTGCTTTCCCTTCTTTGCTTAGAACTGGATTTCAATCTGAGCTCTTGATATTCATGCAAGTGGTTCTTTTTTCTCCAAAGGTCTCTTTAATTATCCTGTAGGCAGTATTGATCTTACCCTAGTGATATGCGCCTCTACATCCTTACATTTGTCCTCTAGCCATCCCTGCTTAGCCATTTTGCACTTCCTTTTGATCTCATTTTTGAAACGTTTGTATTCCTTTTTGCCTGCTTCATTTACTGCATTTTTATATTTTCTCCTTCCATCAATTAATTTCAATATCTCTTCTGTTACCCAAGGATTTCTATTAGCCCTCATCTTTTTACGTACTTGATCCTCTGCTACCTTCACTATTTCATCTCTCAAAGCTAGCCATTCCTCTTCTACTGTATTTCTTTCCCCCATTCTTGTCAATCGTTCCCTAATGGTCTCCCTGAAGCTCTCTACAACCTCTGGTTTAGTCAGTTTATCCAGGTCCCATCTCCTCAAATTCCCACGTTTTTGCAGTTTCTTCAGTTTTAATCTACAGTTCATAACCAATAGATTGTGGTCACAGTCCACATGTGCCCCCGGAAATGTCTTACAATTTAAAACCTGGTTCCTGAACCTCTTGGCCGAGCGGTTCTAGGCGCTACAGTCTGGAACCGTGCGACCGCTACGGTCGCAGGTTGGAATCCTGCCTCGGGCATGGATGTGTGTGATGTCCTTAGGTTAGTTAGGTTTAAGTAGTTCTAAGTTCTAGGGGACTTATGACCACAGCAGTTAAGTCCCATAGTGCTCAGAGCCTGAACCTCTGTCTTACCATTATATAATCTATTTGAGACCTTCCAGTATCTCCAGGCTTCTTCCATGTATACAACCTTCTTTTATGATTCTTGAACCAAGTGTTAGCTATTATTAAGTTATGCTCTGTGCAAAATTCTACCAGGTGGCTTCCTGTTTCATTCCTTAACCCCATTTCATATTCACCTACTACGTTTCCTTCTCTTCCTTTTCCTACTATTGAGTTTCAGTCACCCATGACTATTAAATTTTTATCTCCCTTCAGTAACTTAATAATTTATTTTATCTCATCATACATTTCATCAATCTCTTCATCATCTGTGGGGCTAGTTGACATATAAACTTGTACTACTGTGGTAGGTGTGGGCTTCGTGTCTATCCTGGCCATAATAATGCGTTCACTAAGCTGTTTGTAGTAGCTTACCCGCGCTCCTATTATTTATTCATTTTTAAACCTACTCTTGCATTACCCCTGTTTGATTTTGTATTTATAACCCTGTATTCACCTGACCAAAAGTCTTGTTCCTCCTGTCACCAAACCTCACTAATTTCCACTAGATCTAACTTTAACCTATCCATTTCCCTTTTTAAATTTTCTAACCTACCTGCCCAATTAAGGGATCTGACATTCCACACTCTGACCCACTGAACACCAGTTTTCTTTCTCCTGATAACAACGTCCTCCTGAGTAGTCCCTGCCCGAAATATTTTACCCAAGAGGATGCCATCATCATTTAGCCATACAGTAAAGCTGCATGCCCTCGGGAAAAATTACAGCTGTAGTTTCCACTTGTTTTCAGCCGTTCGCAGTACCAGCACAGCAAGGTCGTTTTGGTTAATGTTACAAGGCCAGATCAGTCAATCAGTTGCCCCTGAAACTACTGAAAAGGCTGCTGCGCCTCTTCAGGAACCACACATTTGTCTGGCCTTTCAACAGTTCCCCCTCCATTGTGGTTGCACCTACAGTACGGCTATCTGTATCAATTAGGCACGCGAGCCTCCACACCAACATCAAGGTCCATGGTTCATGGGGGGGGGGGATTGGAACCATAGCTCACTAAAATTAAAGAAGAAGGTAGAATCGGGGAGGTGTCAGTCGTAATATGTTCACTACCGACTGAAGAAATTGAGAGGTTTTATTTCTGAGGTTTGGCATGTGTGATTGCTAGAAGCAGATTGCCCATCTGGGTAGAGAATTCCAGTTCTCTGCACAGTATATTGATGTCTCACCTCCTCATCTCCACCAGGAGCTGCAAGCTGTGGTATCAGACATATTCATAAGTCTAGAAACTGAACTTAGTGTTGAGACACTGTAGTCAGTTTTTGAAATATTGTGAAGAAGAAAGTATTTGTCATCTTATAATGATTACCTGGAAACACATCATCTAAGCTGCAAGATATTTACACTTGTACAGTATCGTGTTTGCAATAATGACCTCAGTTTACATGTGATAATGGTCAAGAGAGTGCAGTTTGAGCCTATAGAAAGTGTTTTTTTCAAGTAGTTAAGGTTACATCTTCAGTTTACTAGGTTGTGAGATCTGCCTTTTTTTGTGAGGCTTGATGATATTACTTACCCACCCTATATAGTAGTCTGATGGAGCCTTTCATCTCCTCTCACTTCTTTCACTTTCTGTATAAAATATTGTGAGTATGAATTAACAAAATGTATTGCCAGTAGCAAATTACTCTCCGGTAGCACAGCTAAAAAGCTGCTAAAATTGTCAACATTAATTATCTGAATATTACTTTCAGTGATTTGAAACTGTGAGGTACTAGTACATTTCTGACAGATATGATTTTTAATTAGTTAAAAACATGCAACAGAAAAAAGTTGATAATTTGGTATCATATAAGTACATATGAGTTGATGTATTTATTCATATTGTCTTATGAGAGTATTCGGATAATTAATAATTGTGTATAATTTGTCAAACAAATTATTATGATAGATTCTGCTGCACTTACAAACTATTTTTAGATTACCTTGGTGAAAAGCATTCATTTATTTCAGTAAAAGTTCAATGAATCACTTGAAACATGTGAAACCAATTGTCACCCAGGAATTCTCATTTTCCTAATTACTTAGCTGAAATAGTCAGCTAACAGAAGTCCTGTAATCATTATCTTTCACTGAGTAATATATTCAACTGATTGACTGAAACAAAACTAATATTTTCCAAATGAACTTGGCTGAAAACTGCTACCAGTTTGTCTTGAATGGAAAGCACATTAAGAACATTAGTGTCAATTTAACATATGTTTTTGTGCTGCAATCTATTTGAAAACAGATGAGTACTGTTTGGCCAAATGTAAATAAATGTAAATCCCTATGAAATCCCCAAACCACCTTCCCTACCCTCTGGCTCCTACCCTTGTAACCGCCCCCGGTGTAAAACCTGTCCCATGCACCCTTCCACCACCACCTACTCCAGTCCTGTAACCCAGAAGGTGTGCACGATCAAAGGCAGAGCCATGTGTGAAAGCACCCACGTGATTTACCAACTGACCTGCCTACACTGTGATGCATTCTATGTGGGAATGACCAGCAACAAACTCTCCATTCACATGAATGGACACAGGCAGACAGTGTTTGTTGGTAATGAGGATCACCCTGTGGCTAAACATGCCTTGGTGCACGGCCAGCACATCTTGGCACAGTGTTACACCGTCCAGATTATCTGGATACTTCCCACTAACACCAACCTATCCGAACTCCGGAGATGGGAACTTGCCCTTCAATATACCGTTATCCACCAGGCCTCAATCTGCGCTAATTTCAAGTTGCCGCCACTCATACCTCACCTGTCATTCAACAACATCTTTACCTCTGCACTTCCGCCTCGACTGACATCTCTGCCCAAACTCTTTGCCTTAAATATGTCTGCTTGTGTCTGTATATGTGTGGATGGATATGTGTGTGTGTGTGTGTGCGAGTGTATACCCGTCCTTTTTTCCCGCTAAGGTAAGTCTTTCCGCTCCCGGGATTGGAATGACTCCTTACCCTCTCCCTTAAAACCCACATCCTTTCGTCTTTCCCTCTCCTTCCCTCTTTCCTGATGAGGCAACAGTTTGTTGCGAAAGCTTGAATTTTGTGTGTATGTTTGTGTGTCTATCAACCTGCCAGCTAAATAGTGTTGTGTGAGGCTTTCCTGACAGGTTAGATGTAAATATGGTTATTGGATGAAATGTCAGATGTCATTGTGAAAATTCCACAATATTTCTTAGGCACAGTGACATCCAGCATCTTGTCCGAGAACCATATTTAAAACTAAATAATGGTTTCAAGCTATGTGTCCAGTGTATCTTAAAAAGTGAGTTCACTACTGTGAGCATTACTGTTTTGACTTGGCTGTGACACATTAACTTCGAAGATAAAAACCAGTCAAAACTGTGGTTTTATTCAAGAGACAAGAAAATAAAGAAATTGTTAAGGGAAGAGACTGAGTGGAGCACATAATTATTTATAATTATTTATGTTAAGGAAAGCCTTGAGAAGACAGAGTACACGAAGGAACTTGCCCCCCTTCTTCCAGCGGTGTACCGTAGGTCTCTAGAAGAGCGTAGCATTCCAAAGGATTGGAAAAGGGCACAGGTCATCCCCGTTTTCAAGAAGGGACGTCGAACAGATGTGCAGAACTATAGACCTATATCTCTAATGTTGATCAGTTGTAGAATTTTGGAACACGTATTATTTTCCAGTATAATGACGACTCTGGAGACTAGAAATCTACTCTGTAGGAAACAGCATGGATTTCGAAAAAGACGATCGTGTGAAACCCAGCTCGCGCTATTCGTCCACGAGACTCAGAGGGCCATAGACATGGGTTCCCAGGTAGATGCCTTGTTTCTTGACTTCCGCAAGGCGTTCGATACAGTTCCCCACAGTTGTTTAATGAACAAAGTAAGAGCATATGGGCTATCAGACCAATTGTGTGATTGGATTGAAGAGTTCCTAGCTAACAGAATGCAGCCTGTCATTCTCAATGGAGAGAAGTCTTCCGAAGCAAGAGTGATTTCAGATGTGCCGGAGGGGAGTGTCATAGGACTGTTGCTATTCACAATTACGTTAATGACCTTGTGGATAACAGCGGAAGTTCACTGAGGCTTTTTGCGGATGATGCTGTGGTATATCGAGAAGTTGTAACAATGGAAAATTGTACTGAAATGCAAGAGGATCTGCAGCGAATTGACGCATGGTGCAGGGAATGGCAATTGAATCTCAATGTAGACAAGTGTAATGTGCTGCGAATACATATAAATAAAGATCCCTTATCATTTAGCTACAAGTCCGCAGCTCGTGGTCGTGCGGTAGTGTTCTCGCTTCCCACGCCCGGGTTCCCGGGTTCGATTCCCGGCGGGGTCAGGGATTTTCTCTGCCTCGTGATGACTGGGTGTTGTGTGATGTCCTTAGGTTAGTTAGGTTTAAGTAGTTCTAAGTTCTAGGGGACTGATGACCATAGATGTTAAATCCCATAGTGCTCAGAGCCTCATTTAGCTACAATATAGCAGGTCAGCAACTGGAAGCAGTTAATTCCATAAATTATCTGGGAGTAGGCATTAGTAGTGATTTAAAATGGAATGATCATATAAAGTTGATCGTCGGTACAGCAGATGCCATACTGAGATTCGTTGGAAGAATCCTAAGGAAATGCAATCCGAAAACAAAGGAAGTAGGTTACAGTACACCTGTTTGCCCACTGCTTGAATACTGCTCACCAGTGTGGGATCCGTACCAGATAGTGTTGATAGAAGAGATAGAGAAGATCCAACGGAGAGCAGCGCACTTCGTTACAGGATCATTTAGTAATCGCGAAAGCGTTACGGAGATGATAGATAAACTCCAGTGGAAGACTCTGCAGGAGAGACGCTCAATAGCTCGGTACGGGCTTTTGTTGAAGTTTCAAGAACATACCTTCACTGAGGAGTCAAGCAGTATATTGCTCCCTCCTACGTATATCTCGCGAAGAGACCATGAGGATAAAATCAGAGAGATTAGAGCCCACACAGAGGCATACCGACAATCTTTCTTTCCACGAACAATATGAGACTGGAATAGAAGGGAGAACCGATAGAGGTACTCAAGGTACCCTCCAACACACACCGTCAGGTGGCTTGTGGAGTATGGATGTAGATGTAGATGTAGAAGATCACAGAAGAGAGGCATTTTTAGATGCTTGAAGGTGGTGCAGTCTCAAAAAAATTAAGCTATGGTATTAATGAAGTAAAGGAAAAGGAGGTGGGTGCCAGAAGTAGATAGTAGATAGACCAAAGTATAAAAAACTGTTGCAGAAATTATTGAGTTCGACCAATACAGTTTCATTAAGGAACTATTATTCACAAGACATGGACTATTCAGTAACAAAACTTATTCCAAAGAGTTCCTACAAAGCGAAATGGCATTTCAAAAAATACTATTGACTAACAGTTTACATTTTTCCTTTTATTACAACATTTCCTCCTAAAGGGAAAACAAAATCAAGCAAATAAACAAACAAATAGTTACTGTTTCACTTTTTACACATAGTAAATCAATCCAAACTCATTCAAATGACTTTGTCACAAGATCAGCCGACTGTTTCCTTCCATCAATTTGTTCCAACATAGGACATCATCATAATGCCAGTTGTTGAGTGCCTTGACTGCTTCTCACCAGCAAAATCACCATCACTGTAAATTCTTAAATTGTCCTCTTCTTATCATAATTGCTCCCTCTTCATTTACTATATTTTTTGCTGAGAAAAGTATTGAGGGTACCTGTTTTTATATCGTATTTACATTGTAAAGTGTTTAGAAGAGCAGTAGTTTCTTCCAAGTGAGTGCCAACAATTAAGCCATCATAAAGATAAATTACTGCATAAAGTCTATTTTTATTGTTTTAGGTAGACCAGACAACAATTTGCAGCACTGTTTTGAAAACCCATGATCTTCATTACTTCCATCAGTTTCAACTTTCTGATATACAACCCAGCGATTCTGCAATACTTCGGCATTCATAGGATGTTCAGCTAACATCCATGTATTGTGTCTCTTAAGTGATTCCATTTCTTCATTAATAACTTGCATCCATTTTCCTTTCTCATTTGACTGCAATATTTCATAAAAACAGTTTGGATCTTTATGTCAATCAGTACCAACTTTTCTTAGCACCAAGAATTCACCATTTTCTTGATGCTAAGAAAAGTTAGTACTGATTGACATAAAGATCCAAACTGTTTTTATGAAGTATTGCAGTCAAATGAGAAAGAAAAATGGATGCACACTATTAATGAAGAAATGGAATCACTAAAGAGGCACAATACATGGATGTTAGCTGAACATCCTATGAATGCCGAAGTATTGCAGAATCGCTGGGTTCTATATCAGAGTGGTTTGCTTGTTGTGTGAATGATATTCTATGCATCTTTTGTAATGCAAATCCAGCACAAAATTCATCTTTGCAATCTTCTTCAAGATGTTCTTCACATGTTCTTTATTTTGATGGCCAAATCTTTTGTGGTACACTTGGCAATATTTCAGAGGGCGTCTTTAAGTTCAACTGATTTCTCTTTTCTTGACTGACAGCTCCCATGTTCAATACAAACAGCCCAGTTTCCACATAACCATTCATGACAATGTCAGCACTGGTTTTTCAGTAATCACAGCACATTTGTAGTCAAAACAGTTTATTGTAGCTGTTACATGCAGCTGCTTTGGCTGAGCAGTTGCATCAGGCACATAAAATCTTTTCCATTCTGGCAGTCAACCATTCATCGCATCATATAATTTCGATCTTAACTGTTTCTTGACCAAATGCACAAGTACCTAATGAAATCACTCCAGCAACATCAAATTCACTTTGTAGAATGAAAGTGCTATTTTTTTGGAGTAATTTGCTTTGCAGCACCACTGCCACGCCACCATTTATTTACACCTCTGTAGTTTCCAGTAGACTCACCTATGAAATGTGAAGTAAACACTGCATTTCCACTTGCCTTCTCTCTCACAAAGCATTAATGTCTTCTCGTGTGTTCCACAGATACTCCGCCGCCCATTGTCCTAGTAGTTAGTGTTTATTACATCGAAATTTTTATTTTCCTCATTCTTTTGACATCTTTTGATTTTTATTTTGTTCCCCTTGTTATGCATTTGAGATGGCAGATGTAGGTGATTCCATTATATTTTGTTGATGCAATTTAGTTGCACAAAGTTTTTCAATGATTAAATTCAAACTCTGATTTTCCAGTGTTATTGTGACCCAGAGATCTTAAAAATTAAATATCGCTTTCCCAGCATAGATAAGATTCAATCATTTAATATTCTTTCAGATAATGTATTCTATTTATTTTTTTTGTTAATTCATCACTTACATGTACGTGTAACTCTTTCAGCTTAGCCACATACCTTAAGTGCTACTACCATCTGCTTCATAATGTTTGACCTAAAAGAAGGTTGTAATTAATATATGTGGCAATATTTTCAAATGGTGCATGTCATTTGTTCGATATTTCTTTTTTGTACATCAACACAAGTTCAGCAGCTGGTTTGCGTAGCACACTTGCTATGACACTTGCTGCTTTCACATCGTGCTTTTGCCATTGTTCGTATGCTGCCTTTCATTCACTCATCGGCTCCTGTGGCATTCTGTTAATAATGTATTCGATTTTATATGAATGAAGCATCATAGAGGTGTGCCATTTCAATTTTGCCCATTTGTCAGACCATTGAAGTTCCTCAGCATTCGCTTTATAACTGCCATTGGTAGCCATCTTCTAACAGTGCCAGTATCCAGGATGTCAAGGCTAAGTTACAAAATTTGTGGGCCACCTTACCTTATGAGAGGATACAGTGCATGCCTGCAGGCTAGAGGGAGTGCAACATCATACAGATTAGAGCGCTCATGCTGTCAAGTTCTTTTGACTCGATTCTGTAATCAATAAAATAACATCATATACTGTCTCAACCTGTGAAGTATCACTTTGTTTCTTCCTCACCTTCTGGGTGCTTCACATCTTTTTTCTTATCCTTCACCCCCCTCCCCCCCCCCCCCCCACCCCCACTCCATCCCCCACCCCCCCGGCAGTGTGTCATGAACAGTAATGGCACTGTCATCCTTTACTAGTACACAGTCAAAATTATTTCTGTGTCTGTGGATGGCTATTTATGGGTAATAACATTCTGAGTTCATTGTAATAAAAAGTCTTTTGTACAGTCATAAGCATGTGTAGACGTCTCGTACACACGTATTTCGTTTAGTAGATATCAGTATTAGACTGAATGAAAAGCTTTTTAAAAGTCTCAAAATGCCTAATATGTGATGCTTTGGACATCATGTGCATACTGGTTGGTTATCCCATTTCACTCATTGCAACTTGACAACTGATTCCACACACGCACAGAATCCATTCTTCCTGACGAGGTGGTTCTGTGCAGTCCCACTAGTACCATAGGTGGGAACCAAATTGGAACTTATGCCAATTCCAATTAATAATCCTCAAATATCATTTAACAAAAAGTGATTTGTTAACATACAGTCATCGGCTACTAATCCCTCAAGGATTCAACCATTTATTTCAGTCCCTCAGTTACTCTCATGCTGCCCAAGATCTTTCAACTTCAAATTGTAGTTGAATAATATCTTGAATAACCATAGGAACCTCTACTAATCTCTCCAGAAATTAGCAGAACCAAATTCTGTTTTGAACTACAACATTCAAAGGTAGCAAAGCTTTCACATTGACTTACCTGACCTCATAACATCAACCTCACAGTGCCCAGACTGAAAGATTCCCCTCATCAGATAACTTTCCTATACTCTAATCAAAACAATACTGCTCATTAGAACTGTGTTAAAATTTTTGAGAGACATTGAAATAAACAAATGAGTGGTGCTACCAGTATTTTTAAAAATTACTTTATTGTAAGCGCTTTCTGTCGTATATCTTCTCGGCCGCAAGGTGTGACACGACATATTATCTTTGCCACTCAAGTGGCTGCACGGTTCGAGACACCCAACAGCTCACAGGATCTCTTTATTTACCTTTTATCTACAACACGTTTGCACAGCCATTTATAAAACATAACCACAAGTACACAACAACAACTAAGTTTTAAGTAACACTCAATGTACAATTGATGTCTAAATAAGTTAAGGCAGTATCGTTCCACCAGATATTTTGACATGTCACAACTCGAGGAAGTCCGCATCTTCTCAATTTGTGTAATGTATGGCCACCTCTTTTCCGTATTTCTGTAGCTCATTATACCTCAGTAATAACTGTGACAATAATTTTATTGTGGTACTTGATTCTAGTCTCAAAGAATAAAGTATGTTTCCATCATGTTTTGGGCTTAAAACTGTGTGTTATAAGTAAATTTGCCTTATGTATGTAGAATGTAGTATGTAGAATGGTTTAATAGGAAGTTTTGTCTCTACCATCACTCACAAAATTATAGTTTGTCCAATCTGTTGTAGGACGGCTGAAATCTACTCCGACTGTTAAGTTACAACAGAGGAATCTAGATACTCTTGGAGTCAGTTTTGTCTGAACATTTCTGTTGGCCCTCAGTACTTTCTGGGGGCTTGCATCTTTCAGCTCTGTGGCAAATCTAGAAAGTCACGACCTCGGTTGTTCTAAAGTAGTCAGAAACTCTTATCCAAGTCCCCACTCATCTCAGAACTGTACGTTCACAGTCAATTCTAGGAGGACTGCTGCTTCATGGGAACAGGAGGAGCATGCCCAGTGTTTCCTGCCTCACGTGCCAGTCACCATGAGGAAACAGGGTACAGGCTGCAAACTCGAGCTCACTTTAGCATGTCGAAGGCATCCTGTCCCATACTGCCACATCTGTGGGAGACACAGTTACTCTATGTTCTGACTGCTGACTACTTCCATAGTCCCCCAGTTCTATATTTTCTTTAACTTGGTACAGGATGTTGAACGTTTACAGGCAGAGTTGTTTTACATTGGTCTATCGGTAAAGGGCCTGTGTTCCCTACTTGGAACACCCTCCAGACACTGTATTTATAGAGCAGAGCACTATTGCTAATGACCCACCTACGTTTGTATGGAGATGCAGCTGTACTTGTCAGAGGGACTAGTACTTGAGGTCTCGCTTTAAGGGTAGTTTCCCCAAAAATCTTCTCTTTGTAGTTTGCAGTGTCTTAACAGATAAGCAAGGTACCTTTCTACTGTACACATATTGAATCCATCACATTTCACACCTGAAAATGACTGTCATTCCGAGTCCACATTCTAATTGAACTAAATGAGCTTACATTCTAAATTTATAATACATAAAACATTGCACACAACAAGAGTTGATAAAATCAAATCTATAGTAACAATACATAAAAATTACCTTTTCTGACACTAGACAGGAATAAACATTTGCTAATGCTAATTTTATTAAAAATTCAGTTGTACAGAGCACTTAGTTTCTGAATCAATTTGTAAAAAATCTGATACACTTTTTAGTTGTGGATAAATTACAATAAAGAGAGAGTATGTCGCTAACAACATGTATCAGTTCAATACGTCGATCCGTGTGCTCTCTATAATGATCTTTGAACTAACTTGATGTCTACTTTTGTTCTGTATTGTTACGTTTTCTGATCATAAAGTGAATAAAGTATATCATCACAGTAAAGTGTTGTCAGATGTTATTATTTCACGTAATATCATTACTCGCCACAAACGTAATTATAGTAGTTACAGGGTTGCAGTTATTAGTCGCAAGATGCTACTGCCACAGTTTGTGAAACAGACAAATGGTGGTCATAGCTCCAGTTTCATAGAAATTACATTACCTGCAGCCCTGGTAAATACACATTTTTATCCAATGGAAACACTGCAGTGTACAAAAGACGAACACTTTCTTAAATTTCAAAAAATGAGCACATGTACCATAAACTAAAGGAACTAACTGTGGCATTGCAACTGTCAGATGTTGTATCTCCAGTTGTTTGCTTCATTGGTTTTCTTCCTCCTATATAATGGTCAGTAATAATAAAATTTTGACACATTAAGAAAACTTTCAGTACACATTTGCTAGCAGCTCCAATATCACCATGCACAGCCATAATTTGATTATTTCAAGAAATGTATTTCAATATTATATTTGGCTTCAAAGTAATTGTTTCAAAATTGTCTTATCAGAATTTTAAATTTTTAAAATTATAAACAGTTTTTACTATTTTATTCATACAGAGCAGCTACGACAGTGTGTCCTCATACGACTCCTACAGTAATCGTCTGGGTCCTAATGCACACGATGACCTGAAATGTAGTACAAACGGTGGCCCTCTGTCGCCGAGGAATCATGATCCATATAGATTCACGAGGTCGACAGCTCAACCGATTAAAGTTAGCAACACAGAACCAAAGCCAAATAAACCGCCTGACTACAGTAAATACAGGTAAGTATTTAAAACTTTGCTATACAATTTTTGCAATTTTTCTTTGAAACATTATTTGGAATTTTTTTTTATGATGATTTCATTTGATGTTTTTACTGTCTTTTATTTCCAGTTATTCATCAGAACTCTTGGAACATTTTTCATACAGAACAAATCATGCAACTCTTCCACTCCACAAAGCCTCTCGTATATTTATATCTAGCCAAAACACTTTAGTCTGAGCTTAGTCTCCGCAGCAAAATATTGTGTTAGTGTTTCTCAAATAACTTTTTCATTTGTCGTTTATGCTGAGCTGTCATTAGTCTATTAAATTTCTTCATCTATTTACCATTTGTCTAATTCTGTGTCAGCAGCACATTGTAATAACTGGGATTAGCCATTAGATTGCACAAAGGAACTGTGGTATATATTTTAAGTGTGTGCACATAACATCTTGCTGCTAACTGCCATTATTGAGTACAAATATATTTTTATCACTTGTATTTAGCTCCCTATCCCTATAGTTTTTCTGTCAGCTTCATTTAATGACGTAAATTGGAGAAATTACAGTCAGCTCCAGTACTGTGTTTTGATTTTGTACCAGGAAGTCAATAATCCAAGCTAACGTAAAATATGGCATATGTGGTGATAAGTTTAATATAAAAATTCAACAGTAACATTTCAGTATAGCTGTAGTGGCAATTTTATAACTGAACATCACCGTTAGAGCTCCATCTTGTCGTGAAGACAAATAGATAGTGGTGCAGAAAGCTGCCGTGGGGCACATTCAGCTAGAACAGTTCATACTGAAGTGAGTGTGAGCCCCTTGTAATCAGTATTTGAGTTCAATTTGATGTATGGTTCACTGTGTTCTATTATTGTATGTCTTTAGGGACAGTGTTCTTACAGGAGGAAAAAAACATCTCAAATTTGCCAATACATGTTTCATTTTCCCCTGTTAGTGTGCCATTTGCGGTTATAAAATCGTAGACCAGTGAATACATGTAAGTAAAGTACGTAATTTTGTCACAGTCACTGCTATTAGTATTAACAGAAGAAATTATGAATCATCACAGCATGTGAGCCATTATGAACACTATTTAATGACTTTTGTGTTTAATGGTAAATGCCAAGCACCGCATATGCAGAGCTCGACACATCTTGGGGATTCTTCTACAATATTTTCCAAAAAATCCTCACTGGAATCAGTGTTGACTGTGAAATAATTTATCATGCCATGTCTGTGGAAGTTGTAAATAGTAGAGGCTCATTATATTCCTGTGTGATTTGAAGTTGAAAGCTGGCCGTGGTGGCCGAGTGGTTCTAGGCGCTTCATTCTGGAACAGAGCGACCACTACGGTCACAGGTTCGAATCCAGCCTCGGGCATGGATGTGTGTGATGTCATTAGGTTAGTTAGGTTTAAGTAGTTCTACGTTCTAGGGGATTGATGACCTCAGCTGTTACGTCCCATAGTGCTCAGAGCCATTTGAACCATTTTTGAAGTTGAAAGTTATTCATTTAGCACAATGCTGAAGACTGATAATAAGTAGGGGTAAGAAAAAAATTGTTTTTATGACCATTTTCACCCTCCCCCCCTCCCCATCCCCCATCCTCTCCCCCATGTGCGCACCTCCCTACCCCCTGTGTGTTTTCTTCCAATTTTGTAGTAATTTTTTGCTAATTTTTGTTTTAGTTTCTGACAGCATATTTTTTAATTACGAACCATATATTACTTATTTTTGTCCTTTTCTTTGTTTTCCTGTGTTATATGAAAATGAAAAATATACCCAACAATTTAATTATATTTTTTTGGCAACACAGATCACATTTATTTATGTTATTAAAAGAGTAATTTGCATTAAACCCATTGAATCTAATCTGTTAAAGAAAAAATAAATTTCAACAGAAAGCATTGTTATATCATCAAAGTTCTTTTCTGAGATATTATGCCACCAATCCATCAACACTTCACTTCTCCGTAGTGTAAGAACAAGCTCCCAGAGGCTGCAATTTGATGTGGAAGATGAACTGCCTGCAGCACAATACCAGACATTTGACAATATTCGCATGTCCTGCTGATTTGGAAAGTTGCTTTTCCACTAAGTTATAAAGAGATTCAGAATATCATACACATCTGAAATTTGTCATTCTAGTTACACATAACTCACTCCTTGCCATGTCAGTTTTAATAGAGTTCATCACTCCACAGTCAAAGTAAGAACCTGGAGCTATGAACAGACTTAATACACGGGTTTGAGGCCATAATATTTCATCTCAGTCTGAAGTATTTGTCACATTATATTTCTCAACATGTTACCGCTTTAACAAACAAAACTTAATTTTGCCACAATAATGGAGCAATCCTCATTTTTCTGTTGAAATACAGGTAACGATTTTCTCCAGTGATGTCAGATTTGTAAATGTTTTTGCACAACATATTTACGAAATTGATGTGGTTTGGGGAGCTCATTAATGTGGTGCACCAATTAAAATGCATATTTTTGTAGCGCATAAGTATATATACAAAAACATCAAAATTGGGACAGTGCCCTCTGTCATCCAATCAGAGAACGGGGCACATGATGTCATACAGACATGTTTCTGGTGGTAAAACTGAGAATGTTTATTCCAGTATTTATTCAATATTATCTTTTTTTATATTTTAAATGATGTTTGTGGTTGCAGCAAGATCTGTTGCATAGACCCAGCCTAGGTTAGGTTGAAAAGTGATCAGATGCCATGTTGTGTTAGCATTATGAAAGTGCTGTATTTTTCATATATATGCTTTCATACTAGAAATTATGTAGTTTAATTGATGCACCACATTAAAGATATCTCAAAAATGCAATTTTTTTTCTTTGGGTTGTGCAAAAGTGTCAGGAAATGTTATGTCGGTGACAAATTGTTACTGATATAGAGATTGTTGGAGGTAGGGTATTCTGTTTAATGTCACATCTAGAGCCATAGTTCTTTCTGTGCTGTCATTTTAATGTTATGCACAATACTCAGCCTTTAAGAAAAAAAAATCAAAAGCCAATTTCAGTGTTTAATAACTGTCAGCTAGCAATATTAGTAAACTGCATCCTTCAAATATACAACATTTTTACAGGGAAACAGGGAAAAATGAAATTCGGTAAAAACCATTAATTTTGCATTGAACCACTAAAAATCACAGATTTTGTGTTGCCTTTCACAAAATTTTCCTGTTCCTAATAATTATTGTGAAAGTAGCACTAGAAAAATGTATCTTGTTGCAAAAAAATGTTATGCCTCGAAATGAGTATCTAATTCTCATGAAACCCGGTAGTTATGCTCTCTCTCTCTCTCTCTCTCTCTCTCTCTCTCTCTCTCTCTCTCTCTCTCTCTCTCTCTCTCACTCACACGCACACACAGTTTCTCTATCTATGATTTATTTAGTATTCACTGTATTCTGGCACTATAATTATCATTTTGTAGTACAGTGCTTTCAGTTAATGTTTTTATGCATAGTATCCAAAGTTTAGATACTTTCTCTGCAGTATTTAAATTGATTATGCTGTATATAGATTTATCTGCAATTCTATTGGCCACAAGTATGGTAGCAATAAATTGTTTAACCATTTCAGACCCAGTGATTATAATAAACCAATGCCCCCTCCAAAATCAGCCAATTACAAGCCCGTGCCACCTCCCAAGCCTAAAAACTACCGCCCTCCTCCTACTGACAATCAGAACCACTGGACACGCACAGCAGGAGATGGCAACTATGACCAGCACTCGGCTCACAAGAGCGGTGAGGCCGGTCTGTCCTCATCACCTGTGGGCATCCTGAGGAATGACGATAATGCAAACATTCCACCAGTGGTGAAATCTGGCACTGCCAGCAGCAGTACATATCAGCATACCAAGTCATATTCAACCGCTGGAAGCTTAGATGGTGCTACCTTCACTCCACACCAGAATGGAGGTAATTTTTGTACAACATATTAATAGTGTTTAAGGTATTTGCTCTTTTCAGAGTGAGAATAAAACTTATTATCACCAAAATTTTAATATTTTCTTATCAAATGATGCAATAGAAATAGCTGTAGCAAGTCTGGGGCATAAATTTAAAACCATTCTTGAATCTCCTCAAGCCTCTGAAAATTAACTCTTCCTAATACTGGGAAAGGTCAAATAGAAAAATGTAACATTGATATGTGGTGAAGGAAAGGCAAAGTCCAGACAGTGGGTGGAGAGTAACTCGAGATTAAGGAAATAATTTACATTTTTCCTTGTAAGAGTAGCTTAATAGTAAAGATAAAAAGAAAACAAGAAGATTTAAATGTCACTTATAATTTGCATTATATGGGATACGATCATTGAATTACAAGTTGGGGCTATCTTAAAAGTGGAAAAATAGAGTCCCCCCCCCAAATCAGAAAAAAAATGTTGCCACATGGTAAGAAAACTTGATGCAGTTTGTGCACTTATATGTCACAGTCCAGTCTCTGGCAAGACATTTCCTGCTCTCCATCACTTGCGAATCTTTTCTCATGCAACTAATTTCTCATATCTGCCATATAAATTATTTATGATATGAATATAATAGAGGGAAACATTCCACGTGGGAAAAATATATCTAAAATCAAAGATGATGTGACTTACCGATGAAAGCGCTGGCAGGTCGAAAGACACACAAACAAACACAAACATACACACAAAATTCAAGCTTTCGCAACAAACTGTTGCCTCATCAGGAAAGAGGGAAGGAGAGGGAAAGACGAAAGGATGTGGGTTTTAAGGGAGAGGGTAAGGAGCCACTCCAATCCCAGGAGCGGAAAGACTTACCTTAGGGTGAAAAAAGGACGGGTATACACTCGCACACTCACACACACATATCCATCCACACATATACAGACACAAGCAGACATCTGCTTGTACGCGATTGGTTCATTTGGTGTACTGGTATTGTATGCTAGTTTCTTCCAGTAGGTAGTCTATATTTATGTCCTTGTGCTAAATTTCTTTGCATATTATAGCCTTTTATCACTGTTCTTCTGTCAAGCACCATGTATTTTGTAATTAGAGGAGTAAAAGTAATAACTCACCATATAGCTGAGGTATATGGGATGTCTCTCCCAAGAGCTGTCAGACTCATTTTCTATGGTATTTCAGCAGATATTTGCAATGCCATTAGTGTGATATTTGGTTTGTCAATCTGTATTAACAGGGACAACAGTAAAACACGAAGAATAACCAGTACGCCAGCAACAGCAGCACTGCCGAAACACCAGGGAAAATGAGCCTGAGGATTCGTAGGAGAGACATCTAGTAAAGAGCTCGATAGACAAACATGGATCGGATTATTATAGAAGATCCAAAGATGACCACCATATATCTTTAGAGGTTACATTAAGTCTTCCAGTGTAAATGTACTGATGACACAGCAGCTGCACGTAGTGCTGATTGTTTCTCAATGTTGCACAACATTCTCGTAAATAGTGTATGTTTAGGGTATTATTGAAATATTATAGGACAATTAAAATAAAACATTTGTTCTATTTCTTAAAATTATGAACTAAACTGAAGTGTCAATTGACAAAAAACTGTGCCATACCTAAGAAAAACACTTTCCTTAAACACTGATGCACTTGATTCGGGAATTTACAAAGAAATTTTATTCATTTAGCATGTGGCTACATCACAAAAAATAATATTACAATTAGCTCAGACTACAAATTAATATCCAGGTCACAAATACAGACTATTGATTCCTTCCTCATGACTATGAACTGTGTTAGGTCACGGGGAAAACACTTGAAGGAAATTCTCAAAGTACAGAGTGAACAGTCTGCTTTTCAGTGCCACACTCACAACTTGGTGAGATTATTTTCATCCGTGTGTGCAAAGAGTCAACACACATTCCATTGTTGGTTCTTGTTCAGTTAAGAACTAACCAGATCTTGTGTGGCAATTCATAGCTAGGTGGACTGGTCTGTAAGCGTAACACATTAAGTCGTTTCAGTGTCACATTACTCTGCCATGTTGATCTCCAGCAGTCATCAATGTTATGTTGAAGCTGTTTCCAACTAACATTCTTGCATTTCAAAGACTGGCCGATGAAAGCAAAGCCTACCTTTGCTCAGAATGTCTGTGTGATCAAGGAGGTTAGGATTTTTCTGTAGTTTTTGTACTGCTGTACAAGTGCATTTTCCTGCTGCAGAGTTGGGGGTGGTGTGTGTCTAAGTATTGGTAGCCAGAAATTAGAC
Organism: Schistocerca americana; assembly: GCF_021461395.2. Taxonomy (NCBI): domain Eukaryota; kingdom Metazoa; phylum Arthropoda; class Insecta; order Orthoptera; family Acrididae; genus Schistocerca; species Schistocerca americana. The sequence goes on along the minus strand of NC_060119.1, from coordinate 25,585,205 downwards.
GTGGTTCATTATGAGGGGGCCTGAGATACTGTTTTCAGTTCATTAACTATCTGTGTGAGGTAATTTTCAGACAAGACTTTCAGAACAGTCTCACACAAACTCTTTTTCTAGCACCTCTGTAAACTGCATGACTGTCTCATTCTACAGCAGGTAAGTTAAAGTCTCCTCCTCTTAATACTATGTTATATAATTACCTTTAATAGAGGAGACTAAATCTAGGGCTTTAACATGGAAGCTCGTGTAGTTTACTAATAACACCTTAACATTTCCATTTCTGACCTGCAAGGCCAAATGTTCTCCACTGAGAGCAATCTGGGTGATCTACCTTTGACTTCGATAGACATTTCATCGTTGGCCCTAAGGAGAGCTTCCTCTAAACTAAAAAAAACCCTTTGAATCTGAGATTTTGTCAGGACTGTGTGAGCCCGTGGTTTAGACCTCCCTCTCAAATCCAAACCAGAGTACTGCAGTCAACACGGGGTAATATGCTGCAAGTGATAAGTTGTGCTTGCCCTCTGTGTGCATGATAGCTGCCTTTACCAATCCAGTCAGCTGCCTAATGAAGTATATCTAATATTATACATATGATAGAAACAAAGACTGGGCAAATGATGCTACATCATTAGTGGTGGTGGTGGTGGTGGTGGTGGTGGTGGTTAGTGTTTAACGTCCCGTCGACAACGAGGTCATTAGAGACGGAGTGCAAGCTCGGAGTAGGGAAGAATTGGGAAGGAAATCGGCCGTGCCCTTTCAAAGGAACCATCCCGGCATGTGCCTGAAACGATTCAGGGAAATCACAGAAAACCTAAATCAGGATGGCTGGAGACGGGATTGAACCGTCGTCCTCCCGAATGCGAGTCCAGTGTGCTAACCACTCCGCCACCTCGCTCGGTACATCATTAGTGACAATGTAATCACTAACCATAGTGGACACTCATCTGTCACATCTGTTTCATTTGGTTATTGTCTGACTGTTAGCTGTGTTTTGGATAAGCAAATGGTGGTTATTGTTAAAAGCTTATAGTTTTGTAGTGAATTAGTGGTACATGTGTATTCATCATCATCATTAGTATTCTGCCGAAAGGCAAGTTTTCACGTGGTAGGTCTCCAGGCTGTCCGGTCTTCTGCCATCCTCTTCAGGTATGCATAATTTCGTCTGCCCTTTACGTTGTCTATCATCTTGTATCTCCTTCTTCCTCTCAGTCTTCATAGTTATAGGAGTAACTTTTCAATTTTGTCTTTGTATCACAAAATTAACATTACCCTGAAACTTAAAAAAAAAAAAAAAAAAAAATGTGACATAGCAAAGTACTGATGACCCAGAAAATCATTTTCTTTCATGAGTCCGCAGATATTTGTATAATCTAGTTCTCCAGGCTGAGTGGGTTTTGGACTTTAATAACTAGCTGTATTTTATGAACTAACACCAGCCAGCAATTCATAAAAACTGCAGGACTTCCCCTTACAGCAATAATGAAATGGATTAATCACTACTCACCACATAGAGGAGGCACTGAGTGGCAGACAGACACAGTGAGAAAAGACTGCAGGATATTATCAGCTGTCACACCAAGTCCTTCAACAGACGTAGACAAAAAACACACACACACACACAGGACCACACACACACACACACACACACACACACACAGGACCACTGCTGTCTTTGAGTGTTAAGGCCTGACTGCAACTAGCAACGATTTCAACTAGGATGTGTAGTTAGGGTTAGAGAAGAGGTGAGAGGCAGGGAAGGGGAGTGATAATGGGTTAGTGGTGGGTCAGGATGGTAGTACTGCCTGTAGGAGTATGATGCAAGGATGTGATGCATCGGCAAAATAGAAGACACACATGAGACTGGAGTGGGACTAGGCCAGCAGCGAAGGGGATAAAGGCAGAGGGTTGGAGTAAAGAGGATAACGAAGACTGATGCCTGGGGTTGTGGCAATGGAGGTTGCATTGCAGGGAGAGTTCCCATCTATGATATTCAGAAAAGCTGATGTTGCTGTAATGAATCCAGATGGCACAGTTTCTGAAGCAGCTGTGAAAGTTGAGCTGGGTGGTGATGATTCCACGTTTCGTCAATTTGCCTTTGTATTTTAAATGTCCGAATCACATGTAATTGAACTGATTTTAATGTTATGTGGCAGGGAAAGGAATGTTTTTTAACTACAAACATGACAATAATTAGCTGTATGACTCACTAATATTGCTTAATATGGAAGTAATAATGTGCAGAATAATTTCTGTATCATTTTGTAATGTTGGTCACACTACGCAATGTGATTCCATTTAGCAGTCGGGTTTATGGCACCCTCCACATGCACTGCTCCCTGCCGGGACTGCCCTACAAAAAAGAAGAACCTGCATCTGTCCCCCATTGACTGTGTATCGCTTCTCAGAGAAATACAGCCTTTGTTAGCCCAGTAGGGCATTTTCATTACAACTGCTCTACATTTCAGTGTTTTTCCTAACAGTAATAACAATCTCTAACACAAATTTTTACACATCTTGCCTAATAGATAACAGAATACTATTATTAGCAAGGCACCTACTTATGTTTTAAATTTCTTTCCAAATCGAGGTGTGTATAGTGGGATTCGATTTTCAGGATTGGTATCAAATGTGTGTGAAATCTTATGGGACTTAACTGCTAAGGTCATCGGTCCCTAAGCTTACACACTACTTAACCTAAATTATTCTAAGGACAAACACACACACACACACACACACACACACGTGCCCGAGGGAGGACTCGAACCTCTGCCGGGACCAGCCGCACAGGCCGTGACTGCAGCGCCTTAGACTACTCGGCTAATCCCGTGCGGCAGGATTGGTATGCCGTGCAAGTTGTTACACACATAATACTTTATATGGCCTACCTGGATTTGGTTTTATATCACCCCTGTAGTAAACAGTGTGCAGCTATTTAACCTTACCTTACGACAGATCCACTGAAAGTAAACTATAGCTACAAAGAGTGTTTTGGTCTCCAGCTCGGAAGAAGCAATTTCAATACTTTATTTCAGTTTATATTTCTTTTAGTGTGCCAAAAGTAAATACACTTTAATGACTTTTCTGGCAACAATTTTATTTGGAAACAAGATGGAGGAGGGCTGAGTTATTCCTACACGGCTTAATGGCTGCCACCTTTACTTTGAATAATTATGTTAAGCTAATATTCTGATAAAGCAAATTTAAAGTAAGAAATCTCATTAACTTAAATTTTACAATGACATATCATAGCAACCACACTTATTGTCTCTTCAGATTGAAAGTAAACAATTACTCTTGGAAGTTCCTTTTATATGACACTGCATTATTGCCATAACATCAAAATTAATTGACTAAGATCTTTTGACCATACAGGGTGACACAAAATTTACATTTAACAAATTGGCAGGGAACTTTGGATTGGTATAAGACATTCAGACAATGATTCTGACAAATACTTGTAACATAACTATATTAGAACTTTGGCAAACAATCAAGTTGACTGTAAAATTCTGATACACTGCTAAAGACTGTTAATGCGAAAATGTTTTGCCTTGTTCATTGCAGTTGTATCAGTGTTGAAGTTGGTGCTTGCTGTTTAAAAATTTGAATAGGCTCTTCACGTCTGCGGTGATGGAATTAATTTATAACTACCACACGCTTACAGCAGCCATGTTAACTTGCTGTGGCATCAACTCCATATACCATCATATAAAACCAGTCAGATATTCTTGCTTTCCAACACAAAATAAACTGGAGACAACTTCAGGAGCTATGAACCACTGCCACACCAAATATTGAGCACTTTCACATCAAATTGTCATTGCTGAAGGCCACAGGCATGCCATGACACGCATGACACGTATACTGCCACGGCTTGACTGCAACTGCCTCTGGTTTCCTATTCTTTTCCTCTCTCGGAGTGCTTGCACCTGCATCGTCCAAAAGACTGTCAGTTGAAAACCGATAGTGGATTCCCTACCTTTATGATTTCATTTTGTTTAAATGAACTACATGTTCTAATACCTTTCGAATGTTGAGTCAGTACATTTATAACTTACATCCATTTCTATATTTTATTTTTCACGAAATTATTAATTTTTAACAAAATAGTCTCTCCTTCCAAAAAACATTTATGACAGACACTACACTTTTAGATTTTTGACACAGTTATAGACGTTTCCTCAACACTAACCTTTTGTATAAGATCGATCATTTTACTCAGTGGATTTTCACCCGATATTGTTTAATAAATAAAAAACTTTTAGACAGTGCAATTTGAATTTAACTGTACCATCACACTGGGGCAGTTCCCTCTTGGTCATTTTTGTGGATGCACAGCCTGTAAGTGGTTGTGTCCATGAACACAGTATCCTCATTCATCCATGTCCCACCCCTGACCCCAAACCTTTCCTCTCATCGCTTAATCGCTTATATCCCAGTAACAGACCTAGATTCAAGATCTGTCCTGTACATCCTTCCATTGCCACCTGCTTCAGTCATGTCACAGGGATCTCCTACTCCCTCAAAGATAGGCCCACCAGTGATAAGAGCCATACTGTGTACCAACTTAGCTGCAACGGTTGTGTTGCATCCTATGTGGATTACTAGCAAGCCATCTGCCCACACAAATGCCAGCACTGGACTGTGACCGAGAGACAGTTGGACCACTCACTTACCAAGTATGCTGCCCAACATGATGTGCTTCACTTCAACATCTGCTGCACAGCCTGTTCCATCTGGATTCTTTCCACCAACACCAATTTTCCCAACCTGCACAGGTGGGAGCGTGCTGAGGAGCCCGGAAGTGTTTACTGATGAAGACACCGGGTGTGAAAGCCTACATGGGATGAGAATACCTTCTATTCCTGTAACCCTCTGGCTTCGACCTTCTGTGTTCCCACATGCACCTATTCCCATCCCTGCTCCCTCTCGAACTTCACACATGACTGCTATCCTCTCAGTGCACATCCATAGTCCTTTCCCCTTCTCTGTTTCCCCCACCCCTCCCCTCAGTGCTGCACCTAGCAGCCTACCATCCTGTCCCCACCATGCCATTTCACACTCTGATTGGCAGCACAGCATCTCTACTTCTAACCCAATACCAGTCCCCCTTCCTACCCCATCCCTCTTCCTTATCCCAGTCGCAGATGGTCCACAGTGCCTGAAGGGACAGTGCACATGTGAATGTGTGGGGTTTTGTCTACGACTGAGAAAGATTTAGTGTGATAGCTGATAATACACAATGTGATCAAAAGTAGCCAGACACCCCCAAAAACATATTGTTTTTTGTATTGGGTGCATTGTGCTGCCACCTACTGCCAGGTACGCCAAATCAGTGACCTCAGTAGTCATTAGACATCGGCAGAGACCGGAATGGGGTGCTCAGCAGAACTCACGGACTTTGGACATGGTCAGGTGATTGGGTGTCAGTTGTGTCATACGTCTATACGAGAGATTTCCACACTCCAAAACATCCCTAGGTCCACTATTTCTGATGAGATAGTGAAGTGGAAACATGAAGGGACACATACAGCACAAAAGTGTACAGGCCAACCTCATCTGTTGACTGACAGAGACTGCCGACAGTTGAAGAGGGTCATAATGTTTAATAGGCAGACAGACCATCACACAGGAAATCTAAACTGCATCAGGATCCACTGCAAATATTAAGACAGTTAGACAGGTGGTGAGAAAAATGGGATTTGATGGTCATAAGCCACACATCATACCAGTAAATGCCAAACGATGCCTCACTTGGTGTAAGGAGCATCAACATTGGATGATTGAACAGTGGAAAAATGTTGTGTGGAGTGACGAATCACGGTACACAATGTGGTGATCCGATGGCAGAGTGTGAGTATGGCGAATGCCCGGTGAATGTCATCTGCCAGCGTATGTAGTGCTAACAGCAAAATTCAGAGGTGGTGGTGTTATGGTGTGGTCATGTTTTTCGTGGAGGGGGCTTGCACCCCGTATTGTTTTGCATGGCACTATCACAGCACAGGCTTTCATTAATGTTTCAAGGTCCTTCTTGCTTCCCACTGTTGAAGAGCAATTCGGGAATGGTGCTTGCATCTTTCAACATGATTGAGCACCTGTTCATAATGCATGGCCTGTGGCGGAGTGGTTACATCCCTGTAATGGACTGGCCTGCACAGAGCCTGACCTGAATCCTATAGAACATCTGTGGCATATTTTGGAACGCCAACTTTGGGCCAGGCCTCACCAACCGACATAAATACCTCTACTCAATGCAGCACTACATGAAGAATGGGCTGCCATTCCCCAAGAAACCTTACAGCACCTGACTGAATGTATGCCTGTGAGAGTGGAAGCTGTCATAAAGGCTAATTACCAATGGAGGGCGCCACGAACTTGTAAGACATTTCCAGCCAGGTGCCCGGATACTTTTGATAACATAGTGTATGTAGCCTACTTTTTTGGTCACTGCGTCTTTCTACCATAAGTGCCTACTTTACATAGTGAGTAACAATCTATCAATTTCATATTGTTTAAGGTGTTATGTAAATAGATAAAAATTATATATTGCTTCTGGATTTTCCACTTGAGACATAGCATTTATTTTGACAATCATACATTCGTACCATCTCTGTAGACCAGTTACATCAACACCATAATACGTTTTCAGATGAATGACCATCACATCCAAATGATAAGAACCATTTTTCCCATTGCACACAGGAACAGCAGTTGCACCATTATCGACCAACAGAGAAAAAGTAGTGAATCAGACATTCTGTAAGCAAAAATTTGACATCTGGGAAGGGAGATCGGCAGCAACAATGCTTGGCAGCTCGTACTAAGAAGAAGCACGTGATCTCTACACTATCTCTTACATATGTGCACTGTCACTCAGTCAGTTGACCACACATTTCCACAGCTACAGGAAAATCCAGGATGGAATGTAAGGATATTAGAGAAGGAAAGTTGCTACTTATCATATGCTGAGTCATGATAGGCACAACAAAAAGATTCTCACAATTATAGCTTTCGGCCAGTAAGGCCTTTGTCAGCATTAGACACACGCGCACACACACACAAACACACACACACACACACACACACACACACACACGCACATGCACACAAACGCAACTCACACACATGACTGCAGTCTCAGACAACTGAAACCACACTGCGAGCAGCAGCACCATTGCATGATGCGAGTGGCGACTGGGTGGAGGTAAGGAGGAGGCTGATGGGGGGAGGGGGAGTGATAGTATGGTGAGGATGGCAGACAGTAAAGTGCTGCAGTTTCGATGGTGGGCAGGGGAGAGGTGGGGGGGGGGGGGGGAGGGGGGGGGGAATTGGCGGAAAAGAATAGAAATGAAAAGACTGGGTGTGGTGGCCAAATGACGGCTGTGTAGTGCTGGAATGGGAAGAGAGAGGGGGCCGGATGGGTGAGGACAGTGACTAACGAAGGTTGAGGCCAGGAGGGTTACGGAAACATAGGATGTATTGCAGGGAAAGTTCCCACCTGTGCAGTTCAGAAAAGCTGGTGGTGGTGGGAAGGATCCATATGGCAGAGACTGTGAAGCAGTCATTGAAATGAAGGATATCACATTTGGCCAAAATCTATGATTGTAAGAATCTTTTTGTCATGCCTATCTGCGACTCAGCATCTGCGCTGTATGGTGAGTAACAACTTTCCTTCTCTAATATTGTTCTTCTCTCTACTCGTACTAAGAACACATAGTAATTCTAAAAATTACAAACACTGGCTTCTTGTTTGACAATAGTCTTTCAGTTTTCCAGCATCTGGAACTTTTCTCTCTATTTTTCATTCAGTCCGTCTTTCGATTACCACAGTAGTTTTATTGCATTCATTTACAGGAAACCAATGTTGTACTTTGCATATTTCAGCTGAAGAAACAAACGGCGGATTCGATTCTGGTCACGGAAGTAGTCTGGACCGGAATTACAATCCGTCAGTGCCCAGAACTGCAGCAGGAGCCGGAGGAGGTCAATATTACTACAACGTCCCTCCTTCGAGGAATGCCCCTCCCGACAATGTCCGTAATCACAATCACCACAGTCACCACAATCGAGAACCGAGTGGGCTAGATCTCGCAAATAGAGAACAGAGAGGTTCGGCCTTCGAGCTGTACAAGAAACCGACAGACCCACGTGGGAACACCGTGCAGCATTACCTCGATAATAATTTAAGGTCAGTGCTATTGAATTATAAATACTAACTTTTTACATGTGTGCATCTTTAATTATTATAAAATCAGTAGTACCGTGCATTTGCATGTTTTGGACCTGTTAGCATAATTTCCTGTGCTCTTCTGTTTAGATATTAGAGGACATCATTATGAACATTTTTACCTATAAATTCACTATTCTTAGTATTAATGTCCATTATTAATACTTTAGGGCAGTCTCACTATTAGAGCACTGAACGCGATGAAAGGCACTGCCATAAAAGTAGCATTTAAAGTTATACTAGTGACTCGGTAGCATTTCTGTAACACATTACGGTTGATAACGTGTAGAGGATGTCCCAAACTAATGGTGATGTAAAATAAGGTTTCTTCTATCAGTGATTAAGGAAAAAAAGGAGAGGAAACTCATGGTAAAGCAGAAAAGTAGAGGTACGGTTTCAGATGTGACTCAGTAGATGAGACAGGATTCATAGTGCAGAGGAATTTATGCAGTACAGAAGAAGATAGAATAATTAAATTCTGGTCAACCAATAGTTTGACTTACGGTAAAGAGAGAAAAATAATCGGAATGCACTGGGAAAAAAAAATTTAGAGAATGAAAGTAGGGGAGTGAAGTGGTGAAACAGCGCAAGAGAGAGATCCAGTATAAACTGATTTATTTAATCAGATAAATTATATGCTCCAGAGATACACTAAGCCTCAGTTTTATCTGTGGTAGTGAATATAGGCCGAAGCAATGAATTTAAAGTTTTACCAAGCCCAGGATTGAAAGTTGGCTCTCGTGTTCACTAGGCAGATGCGCTATCCCCAAACCAGGGTAATCTGTGCAGCTGTGTTAGCCGCATTGTCAGGGCAGTGTAATGATTAGTGCATCTGCCTAGTGAGCAGTAGAGCCAGTTTTCAATCCCAGTCTTGGTACAAATTTTAATTCATTGCTTCAGCCTGAATTCAGTATCACAGATAAAGCTGTGGCTTATTGTATCTCTGGAACATATAATTTATCTGATTAATTTGTCCCCTATACCTGAGGCACAGGCATTTCATTCAGGTGCATCTGCCTAGTGAACAGGAGACCAGGGATCAAGCTCTGGCCTCAGTACAAATTTTAATTCATTGCTCTGGCCTGTATTGTAGATAAAATGATTTATTTAGGTTGAGTCTAGTTAGATCGAGACTCGTATCGAGTGTGACTGGCAATCGCGCTTCTACCTTGCCGTTTTTCTCATCTTTTAGATACTTATTACTCACTGTGAGTTCCTCATTGTTAGATAGAGCTTTCAAAATCCTGTTTTAAACTGCAAAACATTTTCAGAGGCTAATGTAGACTCTGGCCGTAATTCATTGATTATAAACTGCAGATTAAAAATGAAGAAAGTGCAGACAGGTAGGAAATTCAGGAGACGGGACCCGTATTAGATTGATCTTTGGTACCTGAAGAATCAAACTATTTCAGTGGGTAAACACCCAGGGTGAAGACTTTCAGTAATTGTGGCTCTTCAGTTGTACTTCGCGCTTGTCCATAACATCTCAACCATTTTGAGGTTCTGACTGTTTACTAGATGCCTGCCTATAGCTTTCAAGAATGCCAGTCATGACCTCCAGTGGAACTATGATATTATGATATATCTGTGTGTGTGTGTGTGTGTGTGTGTGTGTGTGTGTGTGTGTGTCGTATGTGCAAGTTTGGCAGTATGTTTCTTCTGCTGCTGTTTTCTTGTTGTCTGCTAGTACCATCTTCAGCTCCCAACTTTGTCACAATACACAACGTTTATCTAGTTAGTATTAAAGACATAAAAAATAAATTTATTGAAAATATTTGTAGAATCAATTAATGTTCTTCTAAAAATGACTTGTCAGTCAATAAATTTCTGCCTGCACTTTTTATTCATAAATGCCTGAAAAGTTTGCAATGGCAAAGCCACTCAGGCACCACATAAAAGTCTTCTCAGTTATCCAGTGTAACTGCCTAGAATTCAGCTATGGCCCAAAGACATAATTAGGACACACAAGACCAAGTGCCACAGTCGACATCATACTGACAAAAGCACCCTTGTCATGTGCCCACTTCTGTATTGTCAGACTACTTCGTGTCTGTGACCTGGGATGTAAGAAAGATTCTGCAGTTTGACAAACCATATACGAACCCACAGTGCCCAGGTGGGGGTTGAGCCCATATTGACACTCAAGAAGCTGGCTTCCACCAACCACTAGCTGTCATTCTCATCCCATCCTGCTACACCGGGAGCATTGCACTATCAGGCTTCTTTTGATCCAGGGGAATGCAAAGAAGTTAGGGGTGTGGTTGCTGTTGCATAATGGCCTTCTTGTCAGTGTCCTACCTGAGCATCATACCGTGCCCTGCTGTTGCAACCAGGATGCTTTCATTCTGACTTCCTCACTTCATGCTGTATCAGAACATGTCCACTTTCTCTCTTGATTTGAAGGGTTCAAGCAGTTTTTGTAATATTTAGCTGTAGTTCAATACACCGTGTCTGAACTTATCACTGCCATTTGTGTCATGTGGAAACAGCAGTCAAAATACCAGTGTACAGAATATTCCGAGGTATATTCTAATAGAAGCCTCCTGCGGTGTGTTTCTGACCAAGACGAGGAACGGTGGTAATGGTGTTCGACACTTGGTGCCTGCCTGTTGTTACCCGTGTGTTGTTGGATAGCTTTAGAGATCTGAAGAAAGTGAGTGAGCACTGTGAATGCTTACAGGTAATTTAGCAGAAAAATGTTTTCATCTCAGTTTTTGGAAGTTCTGTTCCTTGTAGAACATTTAAAATTTCCAGCACCAGAAGATACTGTACTGGAATATAAATAAAAAGCTCCCTCTGGCCAAGTAGCACTATATTAAATGTAGAGTAGTGGCACATTTCTAGTACTTCTTATAGAATAAACCAGTTCACAGTTTTCACAGTACATTCTCTGACAGAGAACACTTCTCACAATTTTTTTGTTAAAATGACCACAGGGGATGATTATTTCTTTGATTTTTCATTAAATTTGTGCAATTGTTCAAAATAACATCTGCTAGGCTTCCATTATGGCTATTATTTTGTTAATTCTGATCCCCCAACATATGGTCCTCAAAACAGTTTTAGAAAAACTCACAACATTCTACATAAATATGGTGTGGAAAGTTGTGGCAGGATGTAAATAATTTAGGAGTTGAGGTAAAAACCCACCAAATAGTAGGGGCATTGAGTCACAGAAATTTAGATGTACAAGTACATTGTGCAAGCTGTATACATAATACCGAGACTTCAGTTGTGAAGGTGACTGGTGGGGCAGGGTAACAGGAGAAAGGAGATGGGGCATGGGACGGAGGGTCGAGGAATGGTGGCTGGCAGCTCGGAGGGAGGCACGAGGTTTACAGAATAGGAATGTGACTCATGGGCACTGGAACCCATGGGTTTGTGCAGTGCATGATGGGAGTGGTGAGGAGTGGATCAGGAGGGGGTGATGGAACATAGGAAAGGAAGACTGTGGGGAAGAGAATGTGGATGCCCGACGATACGTCCTCCCTTTCACATCAAGCAATCAGTCCCGTATAGTCTGGCCACTCGTGGACAGCACATCTGCATTGAAGAGAAGTCCCTTGCTCAGTGTGCTGAATGTCTCACAGAGGCCTTCACAGAGAGGCAGTATCCTGTAAACCAAGCCCACAAACAAAATTCCTGTGCTGTGTCCTAGAACATCCCTAAGCCTCCCGTCACCCCCCAAGAACCAGCTGCAAAGGACACATCCCTTATCACCATATATCATCCCAGAGTGGAACACCTTTACCATATCCTTTGCCAGGCTTCAACTATTGTGCCTGGGAATCGGGAACATCCTACTCTCAATCCTTCCCACTCCTCCTAAAGTGGTATTCTGCTACCCACCCAATCTATGCAATATCCTGGTCTGTCCGAGTGCCAGCCCCTTTCTGCATGCCTCATATCCCTGTGGAAGAACCAGGTGGAAGACCTGGGTAATTCTTATACTCAGTATATCCTACTATCCTACTCCAGTGCCGTCAGGGGCTTATCCTATCCCACTAGAGACAGGGCCACATATGAAATCAGTCATGCCGTATACTGGCGCTGCTGAATTTCCTGCACAGGATTTTATGTATACTTGATCACCAAAGTGCTGCCCACATGAATAATGGCCACTGTCAGACTTTGACTGAGAGCAGAGTTGACCACCCAGTGACGGAACACATTGCTAGTACAACATACCCGATTTCAGTGGTGGCTTCGCAACTGGTGCCATCTAGATCATTCCCATCAGCACCAGTTTTCCTGACTGAAATAGATGGGTGTCCTTGCAACATATCCTTTGTTTGTATAGTCTTAGTGGCCTCAATTTCCACTATCCCCGTGCCACAACCCTCCTCTGGCCTTTCCCAGGACCCTAACTACTATCATCCTGCACACACGTGCTATTCCCCACAGTCTCCCTGTCATCTGTTCTGTCACCCCTAACCCCACATCATCATCGTTGTGCAGTGCACGAACTCACTGGCGACAGTTTCAGTGTGTTGCATTCCTATCCTAAGCAGGTGCTGCCTGTTCCTCTGGTGTTCCTATCAGTACTGCCTGTGCCTCCCTCTGAGCTGTCAGTAATTCTTCCCACCCCTCCATCTGACTTTCTGCCTCGGCTCTCCCCTCGCCAACTCCACCTGATGCACCTTCTCACACCAGTCAGCCTGCAGAACTGCATTCTGAGCACTGTGCATTCAGCTGGCACGATGTAGTGTATTTGTGCCAGTGTGCTGTATTAAATTCCAAACCTCTCCGCAGTGTCTCACAAAGTGATGGCACGTCACACTGTCAGTGGTGATCTGTCCGTGTGACGAGGCCGAGGACGTTATGCTCTGCGACCCCTTTGGTGCTCTTCGAGAGAAGTAGGCCACGTATTGGCACTGGGTTTTCGCTTTCTCCATCCACTCTCATCACTTCTGACACAAGCAGGACACTGCCATGCACTTATTCACCCAAATTTCGTACTTTCATACTCTGCAAAGGAAATGTGCCTGCAGGTGCAGAGGATAGGGAAAACCTTTCCAATTACTTGGCTGAACCTGCTTGCCCTTCAGATACATTTTGTTCTTCTCATAAAGTTGTTGTACAGTGTCAGTACCAAGTACACCTAAACAATGAGGTAGTCAGGCTGTTTCAAAATAAGAACATTAATATAAGATTCATCACTGGGAACCTGCTACTGCTGAAATTGAAACACACTGTAAGTAACTATCTGAGTAAATTTCAGAGGTCAAGTATTTATAGTGTCAAATTTAAAAACTGAGAAAAACAATACATAGGAGATGTAATGATCTGTTTTTATTGTCTTTTACTGAGCTTGTAATCTCTGAGTAACATGTCCTGTAATGGTAAAGGAATTTATAATGTTCCAATATTGTTTGTGAAATTCTTTATATAGCTTTAACTGTTTGTTTTAGATGTTTGTTTAACATCAAACTCTGGTATCTGATTGTTACGATGGATCAACTATATTCCTCTCCTCACATGCCTGGTTTTTGTTCAAAACAATACTTATGTTCACTGCTCTTAAACACATTTTTGAGCCAACAGTCAAGCATATTGAAGCATTAATTAAATACAGGGTGACAGTTATTAAAATGTTTGAAAAAAACACAAATTAGCTGCAAACTACGGCATGCACACACTTTATTCAACATGTAAACATCACTACAGATATTCAGATTTGTGTTATGATATGTTCAATATGCCTGCCATCATTGGCGATGATGTGGTGCAGACAAATATCAAAATTGGGCATGACCCGCTGAAGTGTCGGAACATCAGTGCTGTCATTGACCTTCTGAATGGCTGTTATCAGCTCAGCAATGGTTTTGAGGTTATTGCTGTACACCTTGTCTTTAATATAGCCCCACAAAAAGGAGTTACATGTGTTCAGATCTGGAGAATATGGTGGACAATCGAGGCCCATGCCAGTGGCCTCTGGGTATCTCAGAGCCAGAATGCAGTCCCCAAAGTGCTCCTCCAGGACATCAAACACTCTCTTGCTTCTGTGGGGTCAAGCTCCATCTTGCATGAACCACATTGTGTTGAAATCATGGTCACTTTGGATAAGGAGATGAAATCATCTTCCAAAACGTTCATGTACCATTCAGTAGTTACTGTGCCATCAAGGAATATCGCACCAATTATTCCGTGACTGAACACTGCACATCATACAGTCACCCGTTGAGGGTGAAGAGATTTCTCGGTTGCAAAATGCAGAGTCTCAGTCCCCCAAATGTGCCAATTTTGCTTATAGGCAAACCCATACAAATAAAACCGTGCTTCGTCGATAAACCAAACAAGAATCCACATACTAATCATGCCCCATAGCCAGCCATGCAGTTTGGACATAATGCAAACTGTTCAAAAGTTATGATGATTTTATTTCATATAGTTCAATAATTGTCACCCTGTACATCCAGTGGCTGAGCTATATACACTATGAATTTCAGGACATTTATGATCCTAATATCTGTTTCGTATAACAACTGCAAAAATTTATGTGTGTCTTTATAGGAGATGGCTCATCCATAATGTTCACAGTTACAACAAGTTAAAACTACGTCAGCTGGCGAAATTCTTCTGCCAGGCTTTCTATGGCTGTACCACTGCACGAAAAAATCTCCCCATTTATGATGAGACAGGTCTCAAGTGATGTATGGAATCTTTGTATTGCCCATAACAGTCATTGAATCACAACCATTGAACCAACTGGCAGCAAAATTTTCACATATGCTGAAGCCTTCCCTATAATAATACCCAGTATTCGTCCAGAGTTACCTTTATTAAAATTGGGAGTCCATAAGTGTCAATATCCCTAATGAAACATTCCAGTATTTGCTTTCCTACTTGGGACTCACTTTAATACCACAGGAATTACTCCTTCAAATCACTTAAACACTGTGGTTTATCTTTCAAAAAACCATAATGACTGAATGTCAACTCTGCCACTCAGAAGAAGTTGAAACCACTTACAGCTAACATATATTAAAAATATTTCAGTTCATAAATGTTTTACCGAAATAGTCGCAGAAAACACGACTAGTCAATCAGCAAATTCCTGCAGCAAAGACTCAACCAAAGTGTTTTCTTTCAGGTTTTAAAGCAATTATAATTTTAAATTTCTCAATGAAACAAAACTGTCCTCCTCCTTTTTACCACTAAATAAAGTACAGACAATGAAAGTGGCACTGTAAATTACACTCATACTATGTAGATTGTCACTCACTCATTAATGTCTTCAAAGAAAGTTACCAGAAGTAGCAGCTCCGACATTACTTTAGTTATGCTGTACCTAATGGTTTCAGTCATTAAAAGGAATAGAAGTCAAGGTATTAGTTAATGATAGACTGATCCAGAAAGTGAAACCAACTCTTTAAGTTAGTAAAAAAAGCTTTCCTATAGTAAGCCCATACTTTTTCTAGGAAAGGCATTTAAAAGTTCTGAATGGATGACATAATACTAATTTGCAATACAGTGTAAAACTAATTGGATGTTTTAATTTCTTCTCCCAAATGGATTGAATGTTCTAAGATACTGAACTTGCCATTTGCTAAAAGATCTGCTCTGCAATTTCAGCCATATCCACTCAAGTACAGAGCAGATCCTGAAGCTTAAGCACATTGCCCACTAATACAGCAACATGCAGGAGAGAATTAATATCACATATTTCTAATAATCCCCATAAACACCTCACAGCACCTCTGTGCCATAGTGACCTTCACACACACACACACACACACACACACACACACACACACACACACCCCCCTCACGAGCACAAGCAGTGCTCTTGACTGACCTCATTTTTCTGCTGCAAAAGTGGCGTTCATTGTCCTTATTCTATCGTGGTGGCCTTTTGCCACACAGCTGTCTTAGCCGTTCCATATGCCCCTGGCTCACAACAGCTATCTGCTAAGGCACGAGTTTCTCCCTTTGCTTGTTACTTCCATCCCAAGCAGCCGATCCTGCCATGTGACCTGATAACTGCACACTACAGTCTCTGGCTACCAGTATATAACAATAGCTTGGTCCTTGGCGAGACTTCCACCGACCTAGCGTCGATCAGTCTCCTCCTTCTCCTCGTGGCATCAACATCGGTTCCCTGTCCATGCTCACACCGCTACAGACACACCACGTGGTGATGTGCTTCGTGAAGTTTGAAAGACACCCGCGTCACACTGTCTCTACCCCTGCTATGCATCCACAGCTCGTAGTCTAGTGGCTAGCATTGCTACCTCTGGATCACGGGGTCCCAGGGTCGATTCCCGGACGGGTTGGGGATTTTCTCTGCCCGGGGACTGCGTGTTTGTGTTGTCCTCATCATTTCATCATCATCATCATTAGTGACAGTGGTTAGATTGGACTATTATGTACAAAAATTTGGCTGTGAAAAAATTGGGATTTGGAACGGGTGCTGATGACCCCGCAGTTGAGTGCCCCCCCAAACCAAACATCATCATCATCAAACTCCTGCTATGCAGCTGGGCATAGATAGTGTTTCGTGCCGCATATTCTGCTGAAGATTATTAATTCCATACTTCACATCAGAAGATCATAGTGCTGGTGAAACGCGAGATGAGACTGCCACCTGGCCTGGCATCTGCCTTTCCTACCATGCCATGCCATTTTTCTGCACCAACCGCACCAGCGAGTAACTTCGTACAGAACTTATGAATTTTGAGTCTATTTTGTTTGTTTCTTTGTAGTTGCATAATTGGGAATTAGGTGTGTCCCTTGACCATGTATGAATATTTTTTGCAGCACCTACCACGCCTTGTTCTACCATTTGGTAATCAACTCGTATGTTAGGTAAGGAAACATCCCTACAGTATCACCCCCTGATTCTCACAAGTCATCTGAATACCACTTACTTGGTTCATTTTAAGCTATAAAATTTGTTTACCTAATCAGTTCAGAACCACAAGGCATTAATTTTGCTCTTTCCACTATTATGTGAGTATACTATGAAATTTGTTAAATATTCAAATTTGGCTTGACTCTGAGCAGCAAGTAGTGTCTTTCTTTTTAGTCTTAAGTTATGCTCTGCACAAGCCTTTGTTCTGTGATGTAAGGGCTCAAAGCTGTCCATTTTTGAACAATCTTATGTATTGTTGAACAGTGTCACTTTACCAAAAAAAATTATAGGTTTTCATACTCAACCAGTAATATAAATTACAGACAGATCCCTAATTTCTGCCTTTGATTCAGAGAACATAACATTAGAGTACCAAGTAGTGAGTCTATAGTTGGATAACATCTTCTGTATAGTAAGCACTCTGTAGGGACTATATGACTATAAAGGACAATTCAAAAGCATTACCTACTGTTCTGGAAAGTATATTTCTAGATACATTAAAGAAGTTAGAAATTTGTAGTCATTGCAAGAGATCACCCAAAAATTTGTTAAACTAGCAAATTTTCTTTAAGGAGAATTATTTTTATGGCCTGTTTTCTGACTCGTTATAATTTTGATGAACTTCTGTGTGTGTGTAAAGTATTCTTGGTATATAAAGTAGTATTACATACTGAAAGCAGTATATTCTGGCAAATTGGTGCATACAATAGCTTACTGCATAAGAAGACAGTTTTAATGAGACGAGTCAAAGAGCAAATTATGTTATAAAATGCAGTACTGCTCACGGAGTAGTTGCTTAACATACTGCATATAAGTGACAAAATTTATTTTATTGTATATGATTCAAATGCTTTATATTCAGTTGTAATGCAGTTTGTTGGCATTGGAAGCAAAGAGTCATGATAGGTTTAGAGATTACAGTGGCAGGACATTATTGAACAGAAATTCCTTGGCAGAAGACATAGCTGTGCCAGCCCACCAGAGATATGTCTGTGACTACAGTACTGTTCACAATCCAAGATCACACTCTACACGTTGGATGATGGAAGCAACCTTTAAGGTCGGATGATGGTAGCAACCATTAAGGTCACTGCATCTTGGACTGCGTGAATAGTACAAGCTGACTATATTGTGATCCAAGAACGATGGTCGTTGGTGCATGTCGAGGCACAGATGAGGATTGCGTTGCTGACAATTCCAAGCGACAGTTGCGGTACATGTGTGCCTTCTGCTTGAAGAAAGCATATACCCTGCAAATTAAGTCTCTCGCTTCCTTATGCAGAATGTATACTTACCACCAACATAAGCGATGACAGCTCGCAACAAATGGAACAAAAATTCACTAAACAACTTGTTACAATACTGTTTAACATTCACTTTAGCTGCAGCATTCAAAGCAGAGTGCTAAGAACACTACTGAACAGCCACTGGCTGTTGGAGAATGCATGTCGTAGGTGCACAGAACAAGCCTCAACTCGACCACCATCATTCGTGATTCCAACTATAATGCACTACAGTGACCATTTGCACTCTGGTTACCATAATCTTTGCTTTAGTGGAAGGGCAGTATGGGCATTCATCCTTGCACATTACCTTGCCAGTTTATTTCAAGCACACGACATATGACAGTTTTTTAGTGGCTCCATTGTTTCTTTTACTTTTGTAAGCAGTTATGAATGACATTACAAAAATAGCAGATTCCATTCAACATTCTCCTATCCCTTTGGTCGTAAGATGATGTTTCCATGTAGTGTATAAGCTATTTGTATGTGTGGAAGCCTTGCCTTTCGCTGGCTAACGATCAGTCTCCACCAAATGGCTCCTCATATAGACTTGGTAAAGTTGTTTCATGACTTTAGTAACAATATTCTATGATGGTTCCGAGTTGCATATACACTGAAGCACCAAAGAAACTGGTATTCAAGTACAGATATATGTAAACAGGCAGAATACGCCGCTGCAGTCGACAGTGCCTGTATAAGACAACAATTGTCTGGCACATTTGTTGGATCGGTTACTGCTGCTACAATGGCTGGTCATCAAGATTTAAGTGAGTTTGAATGTGGTGTTATAGTCAGCACACGAGTGATGGGACACAGCATCTCCGTGGTAACGATGAAGTTGGGATCTTCCTGTATGACCATTTCTCAAATGTATCGTGAATATCAGGAATCCAGTAAAACATCAAATCTCTGACATTGCTGCAGCTGGAGAAAGATCCTCCAAGAACGGGGCCAACAGCAACTGAAGAGAATCATTCAATGTGACAGAATTCCAACCCTTCCGCAAATTGCTGCAGATTTCAATGCTGAGCCATCAACAATTGTCAGCTTGTGAACCATTCAATGAAATGTTATAAATATAATAGAAGGAAACATTCCACATGGGAAAAATTATATATAAAAACAAAGATGAGGTGACTTACAGAACGAAAGCGCTGGCAGGTCGATAGACCTGCCAGCGCTTTCGTTCGGTAAGTCACCTCATCTTTGTTTTTATATATAATTCAATGAAATGTCATTGATATGGTCTTTCAGAGACGAAGGCCCACTTGTGTACCCTTGATGACTGCATGACATAAAGCTTTATGGCTCATCTGGACCTGTCAACACCAACATTCGATTGTTGATGACTGGAAACATGCTGTCTGGTTGGACGAGTCTCATTTCAAATTGTATCGAGTGGATGGACGTGCACAGGTATGGAGACAGCCTTATGAATCCATGGACTCTGCATGTCAGCAGGGAACTGTTCAAGCTGGTGGAGGCTCTGTAATGGTATGGGGTATGTTCAATTGGACTCTAGATATGACTCTGACAGATGACACGTATGTAAGCATCCTGTCTGATCACCTGCATCCATTCATGTCCATTGTGCATTCTGACAGACTGGGCAATTCCAGCAGGACAGTGCGGCACCCTACACATCCAGAATTGCTACAGTGTGGTTCCAGGAACACTCTTCTGAATTTAAATAGTTCTGCTCGCTACCAAACTCCCCAGACATGAACATTATTGAGCATATCTCGGATGCATTGTAACATGCTGTACAGAAGAGGTCTCCACCCTGTCATATTCTTATGGATTTATGGACAGCCCTGCAGAATTCATAGTGTTAATTCTCTCCAGCACTACTTCAGACATTAGTCGAGTCTATGCCGTGTTGTATTGCGACATTTCTGCATGCTCGTGAGGGCCCTACACGATTTTAGGCAGGTGTACCAGTTTCTTTGGCTATTCAGTGTAGTATGCCACTCACTGTTGTTGTTATGACCCATTTCACAGTGCGTATTTCGAAAATTAGCTTTGTGATGGTTGTTATACAACCAGGGTACACTAGGGTAAGCATTCTTAGGACCCTCCCCCAATTTTTTAAATTCTAAACTTTGGTATTTTCAGTAAATTCAGAAAATTTTAATGCCAAATCAAACAGTGCCATTTTTTAAGAAATCTGACCTTTGTAATCCTGCCAGGTGCTATTGTGATCATAGATAATCCAACAAGCCACTCTTGGCCCATTACAGTTCTCAAACAGTTCTTAATTCTTGCAAGAATGCTGAATGACCACTGTGCTTGCGCAGCAGTAACAAAGTGCAGGAAAATCTATAAGGTTGCTATTATATTTAGAAATATGTTATTAAAATTGCAATTATGAAGAGCATTGAGAAGGTACAAAGGAGGAACTGGCTCAGACTCAAAATTAGCTTCAAGGGTCGTTTTTTAACGGCAAAATATCTTCTTTCAGATCTCCACTGTACAAAGGTGCCATATTTTCTATGCACTCTGATATTGTAGAATAGTCTGTGCTTATGTAGTTCTGTGGAAAACCAAATGTGTTCACATTGTTTATGGCAGCACACCTTATAGTTAAGTCCCCTACAACTTTATCTACAATCACATCAAAAAAATTTAGTTTAAACTGTTCTCTGAGTTCAGGTTTAAATCTTCTGCAAAGCATTTTCTTTTGCCTTTCCGTTTCTGTGTGCCATGAATCATTATATTCAAGTGAGGTAGTATTTCAGTATTTTCTGCTACTTCTCAACTTTCTACATGAATAGTATCCCAACTCGTTCTCAGTTTATGTAGTTCTTCCACTAGATTCTTAACTTCTGCACTTTCAGCACCTGTAGTTGCTTCTCTTGCTTGTTGCTTATGTTTATTGCAGTTAATACTTTGAAAATCATTGAAGATGTCAAGACACAGTGAAATGATTTAAAAGATTTGTGAGTGCTCTGTAGTTCAGTCAAAATTAAAATTGTAATCGTGTCAGATACTTAGCAAATGGACACATGCCATCTGTCTGCACAGACCATCTTGTTTTCAATAGGCCATGAAGGGACAATTCAGTATATATAACCTTTCCATTTTGAATCTTCAGAACAATTCTGAAAAAGTGACTACATCTGTGCAATTATTCATAGAATGGATGCCACAATAATGGAGTGAATGAGCACTGCAAGGATTTTTTTTAACATATGTGCTTGAGCTCTCTAAGATACCACACATATAGCTTCCATTATCGTTACCCTGCCCACTACAGTATGAAACCTGTAAGCTATAACATTTTAGCTGTTAGCAAATCATTTTAGCATCTGCCTAACCAGTATTTTTGGCACCGTTAACAATTCTGTATTGATTTTCTTCATTGAGGGCAATATAGTCCATTAGAAAGACATTTTGCTCTGTTTGAGCTTCATTGTAAGTTGCATCCACAATAAAACTAAAGTATTCATTACATTTTTGTCTTTGTTAAAATAGTTTCGCAAACAAAGTTCGAGCTCATAGAATGAAGGCTTTCACAACCGGATGACATAGCTGCTGCTAAACTTTTCGGGATGTGAGGTCGTGGTCCAAGAAACTTTTAAGACCGTGACGTTTCATCCAGGACTGCGCTCCTTCACTGAGTCTTGCTGACTGGCTGGTCGGACGTCCAGCAAGAGCGACATAAATAATGTAGGAAAGCTGGCATGCAAAGTAACACATGATGAGCAGAGATAATCCTTGTCAGTGATAAAATTTAACTATCGATTGTTGTCTTGTCGAAGATAAAACTGTCGCAATTCTGCAGAGCTACTGTCCATATGTCACCAACTCCAGGCAGCTTGGGTGCATTGGATTTATGATTGCACAGAAAGAGCAGTACTCTGAGAAAGGATACATTATACAGGATGAGAAATGTATTCTGTTGACCGTAAGTTACTGAAACTGCATTTATTCCTTGCTAGTAAGGTTCAGATAGATCTGTGGAATAAAATAGATTACCTTACATTTACATCTATGGAAGCTATGACGGAAATGACTACTAGTAGACATAAGAAAAAGTTCAGAAAGTTACAAACTAATGTAAAAACTACAAGCAATATGGTGATGTCTGATACTGTTATTAACAAGCCATAGAGAGTTTTGTGCCAGGATGAGATTTCCGTCCTTTCAAAAGAGGGAAACTACAGAATAACACCTATGAGATACCAGTTGAGGATATTATTGCGAATGTAGAAGTAGGTATATGAAATGTCCCCAAGGAAACTGCAAATGCAGTTTGAATTGAAAACACCAGGGTCTTATGCCACAGTAAACCTTTGGAAAGTAATTTAACAAAAGGTGAGAGGAAGGCTCTCAGAGATTTAAATGCAGATGAAGAGATAGTGGTTCTTCCTGCTGATAACGGGAATGCTACTGTTGTTATGAATACAGAGGATTATCAAAGCAAAATTTTGAACCTTTTAACGTCCGGACAGTACAAGAAACTTATGAAGGACCCTACAGCCAGCATACTGTGGAAAACAAATAATCTAATTAAGTCCCCTACCTCTATTCAAAAAGAAGATAAAAGAGCTTTGTTGAAGAGTGAAGCTCTATGTCCTAGACTGTATGGTGTAACCAAAATTCATAAAATAGATTTTCCTTTAAGACCCATAGTTAGTGCCATCAATTCTCCCATGCACCGAAATAGCAAGATATCTGGCAACTCGTTTACAACCATATATTGGGAAAACTGACTCATATATAAAAGACTCGCATCATTTTATTGAGAAACTAGCAGGGTTCATTCTGGCTCCTGGAGATATTCTTCTATGTTTCGACATAGTGTCCTCATTCGCTATGATTCCAGTTAACAAAGTTATGATTTTTATAATGGATATTTTTCCAGGAGATTTGACTGCTCTTTGTAAACATTGCCTTACTTTGAGTCAGTTCCAGTGGGACGATGAATTTTATGAGCAACTTGATGGTGTAGCAATGGGTAACCCATTACATCCTGCTATCGCTACTTTCTGTATGGAGAAATTTGAACAATCGGCTCTGGACAAAGCAAATGAGGAACCATCTCACTGGTACCGGTTTGTAGATGACACATTTGTGGTTTGATCCTATAGTAGAAAGGCTTTGGATGAATTCTTTGATCATCTAAAAAAAATTAATCCAAAAATCCAGTTCACTATGTAAATGCAAAATGATAACAGAATAACTTTCTTGGATGTTTTAGTTATGAGACAGTCCGATGGAAGTTTGGAACAAGTTTTTCGGAAATTAACACATACAGTCAGATATTTGCATAAAAACTCCAATCACCATCCGCAACAAAAGAGGGGCGTCATTAAAAGTTTTGTCAATAGAGCTGAACAGATATGCACTTCGGAACAGCTACACACTGAAATAAACTAGCTGAAGCAGGCTTTTGAGAAAAATGGCTGCTCAGGGAAAGAGGTAAAGAGAATTTTGTGACCAAGGAACAGAAGACCGAAGGACAAGGATGAACCACAACATTGGGAAAAACACAGTTTCTCTCCCTTTTATCAAAAAAGTAATAAATCAGATCAGTAAGATTTTACAGAAACATGACATCAGACTGGTGTTTAGATCAACAAACAAAATAAGTCGAGTACTCCGATCTGTGAAGGATAGACACCCTCCTGTTTTGACATGTGGTGTATACAAAATTCCATGTATGTGTGTAAAGTTTATATTGGGACTACCAAGAGGAGAGTAAATAAATGGCTAAAAGAGCACAAAAGTCTTTGCCGACTAGGAAAAATAGAGAAATCAGCTGTAGCAGAGCATGCTGTTCAGGCAGGAAACCAGAAAGACAAGTTTTCTGAAACACAAACTTTATCTACAGTGTCAAATTATTACTCACAACTATGTAGAGAAGCCATTGAAATTTATAAGCATCAGGATAATTTTAATAGGAAAGAGGACGTAATGAAACTTTTTGACATATGGACAGTAGCTGTGCAGAATTGCTAGACAGTTTTATCTTTGACAAGAGGACAATCATTCAAGTTTCATCTCTGACAAGGATTATCTCTGCTCATCACATGTTACTTTGACCATGCCCCCTTTCCTACAGTATTTATGTCACTCTCAGATGTCCGACCGGGTCAGTCGACAAGACTCAATGGAAGAGCATCTCTGAGTATGTCCAGCACAGTCCTGGATGAAACATCAGGAACAGAAGACCCCCACATCCAGGTTTATCAGGAGCAAAGTTTGAGCTATTTCAGTAATTCGTTCGGAACATCATGTGATAGATAATGAACTGTGCATTTTCCTCCTTGTTGCAATACTTCAATTTATCTTAAATACTCTTTCATCACTGTATCATATCTCCAAAAACTCTAAGACATCCAAAGAATTGCCACTTCAGTGTTCTCCAACTGGGTCACTATCACTTCTCAAAGCTAAACCTCTTTCTGGGAGAAAAACGATAACTTCAATTACACAATGCAATAATTCAGTCCAGTACTTTTCTTCTCTTACAGTGCTTTGATCTAAAAGAATTTCTACAGCTGAATGACTATTTAGCGCATTTTCTATTTTGCGCCATTCTAAGTGCAGCATTTTGTGATCATCGCTGCTTTTATATTAACTCACTTTTTGTTTTAACTTTTTCCAACCTCCTGCTTATCCCCAGCCAAACTGGACTTAGAGACAACCCTGCATTGTGAAAACTGCTGGCAAGCAAAGTAGTACAATGCTTTTTTTCCACTGTTTCAAACAAGTCAGCTGCTTTTTGATATTTCCCCATACTTTTAGATGCAGTCATACACATGAGAAAGGAAATAGTGATTACTTTTTTGGCCCAGTAGCAGTGTTTTCAGTGTTCACTCAGGTCCTTGCATAACAGCTTATTTGGCCTATAAACTGCAGAAGCCCTTTTTTCCGTGTCAGAGACCAATATCAAAATCTGAAAGCTTCTCTTTCCTCGTCGATCCAGCTGTTAAAACATATTCTGTTTCTGGAGTGGTTTCGCCACTGTCATTCGCTTGCTCTAATACTATTACTTTCACTTTTCTGTGCACTTCTCCTGAATGCAGGCTCATTCCTAAGTGTCCACACCACAATAACCATAATCAGTTATAAGTCCATCTGTCTAACTGACGACGTACATTGCCTCTGAAAATCCCGACTTCGCCGACATTGGCGGTTTAGTGAGCACATAGAGTAACAGTGTCTGTCCCTTTTTTGCAGCTTTATCTTTTACCACCTTAAACTTTCATTTTTCATAGACTGATAAAGCACTGTAACACTTTTTTCCACCCACAACATTTGTTTCCATTGTAACAAAACCCTCAAAAATTGTTTGATGCAATGATCCTACATGACCACAAAATATTGGAGAGCATGCAGCAGGCTGTTCAGCTCCACTGACACTCATATGTAGTGGTGAGCCACAATAAAAACAAAATCCAACAAAACAAAACTCCACATGTCCACACTCTCACGAGTTCAGTGAATACAGTTCTGTAACCTCGACTTGTCAAAGCTTGCTGCTTTCTATTGCCAGGCTCTACATTTTGTCTAAATTATTGTCTTAATGCTCTAAAAGGTGAAGATCATTTTGAAATGATGAAAAGAAGAAAGTATCAAATATAAATATTGTAGATGTCAATTAATTAAACTTTTATGTATTTAACACATAATTTGTTTTAAGACACTTGATTATTTCACTAATGGATGTGCTTTAAATGCTTATATTATTATCATATGAAAATTGTCAAGCAAAGTTTTAAACTTGCCGAACTCCAGCTCAGTCTGTATACAAAAGCAGTATTTGACAAGCAACGTGAAGTTTAAAATTTGTACGTGCATACTCATACATATTATGTAACATACATTTTTAATATGGCTATGAATAAAATTCTTGTTAAATTTTCCTGACTTTGATTAAAATAGTTATATCTCCATTAAAATCCATTATCAAATGATGGAAATTAAAATAATGTTTATAAATATTATAACATTTGCATGTAAGTAAAAATAATACTTTTTTGCTCTACAGTGCCTGATGTAGTTCGTTGTGCCTTACATGCCAAATCGTATTATTTTGTATTAACAAAATCACTAGTTATGTACTGTATATATGTTTTTTACAACAATCCTGCAGGTTCAGTGAGGGCCTCCAGTGCTCAGGCCTTTTGTTCAGAACCCTAAGTGCAGATTTTAAATCTTGTGTTTGACTCCTATTTAGTTAGGCACCAGAGGCCAAGCCCTGGGCATTTTTCTCCTTTAACACCAGCCCTGTATATAACTGAAAATCAAAGCCATCTACTTTTGTCTTCAGACCTGTGACAGCTTCATTTGTCAACTTCATTCTTTTGCTTTTCAGTATCATATAATTCTCGTTTTTCTCACCTTCGTCATATTTTTTTAGCATTGTATGTATTCACTTGCATACATTTTGAGCAGCATTTTAGTTTTGTCATTCCTCTGCCTGTTCTTTTGTTCTACTGTAATTTGTAATTTGCCCAGTTACTTTAAGCAACCAGCCGCTGACACCTCCATATTAAATTATTAAGTATTTGCCTGTTTCTACGTTAGTGCATCCCATTTAATCTGTGCCACATGCTTTTATTTAGGGGGGTATTCCCAAAAGTAAGGTCTCCTATGTTTTACAAGTACATAGACCTGTTTATTTCTACAATGGTTTACATCAGTTTACAGCTTGAACATTTAGCTATTTTGTGACATAATCACCATTTATGTCGATGCATTTTTGTAGACGCTGTAGCAATTTTTGTATGCCCATGTCATACCAGCTCGCTGCCATGCTGTTCAGAAAGTTATGAACCTCTTCTTTCACCTCGTCATTGGAGCTGAATCACTGGGACCACAACTAATGCTGACAGGTAATGTGAGACTCTGAAAAAACTCAAACGAGCAATTCAGAACCGGAGAAGAGGATTGTTGAGCAAGGGCATACACATTCTCCGTGACAATGCTCGCCCACACATCGCTGCAAACCATTGCTCACCTGCAACAGTTTCAGTGGAACATAATCACCCACCCACCCTATAGTCCTGAGTTGGCGCCCAGTGACTATCACCTGTTCCCTAGGTTAAAAGAACGTTTGGCTGGAAAGCGATTCAGATCAACGACTAGGTGAAAGAAGAGGTTCATAACTTTCTGAACAGCATGGCAGCAAGCTGGTATGACATGTGCATGGAAAAACTGCCACATCATCTACAAAAATGCATCGACAGAAATGGTGATTATGTCAAAAAATAGCTAAATGTTCAAGCTGTAAACTGATGTAGACCATTGTAGAAATAAACAGGTCTATGTACTTATAAAAGAATAGGAGACACTTCAGCTCTTCGATCTGGGGTAGCTTATATGTCATTCTGCATTGTTCCAACAAATGATTTGTCACGTTTTTTTGCAACTCCAAGTGGATAGACCCAGTTATAAAGGCTACAATAGAAATCCAGTGCTATGTTTTGCATGTTGCCTGTCAAGAATTGTGCACATGAGTGTGATAATTTTATCAGTTCAGTATCATTTAATATTTTTCACATAGAAGTGAAGCTACTGTTTCAGATAACTGAATGTTGCTACTCACCATATAGTGGAGATGGTGAGTCGCAGATAGGCACAACAAAAAGATTTTCACTTCCACCAATGGCCTCCGTCAACAACACACACACACACACACACACACACACACACACACACACACACACACACTTACACTCACACAAATGTACTTGTGTAATTCAGAAAAAGCTGGTGGTGGTGGAAAGGATCCATATGGCACAGGCTGTGAAGCAATCAGTGAAATGAAGGGTATTGTGTTTGGCAGTGTGTTCAGCAACTGGGTGGTCCAATTGTTTCCTGGCCTCAGTTTGTTTGTGGCCATTAATGCGGACATGCAGCTTGTTGTTTGTTATGCCTATATAGAATGCAGCATAGTGGTTGCAGCTTAGCTTGTAGATCATATGACTGGTTTCCAGGTAGCCCTGTCTTTGATGGGATAGGTGATGTTAGTGTGCAGACTGGAGTAGGTGGTGTTGGGAGGATGTATGGGACAGGCCTTGCATCTAGGTCTATTACAGGGGTATGAGCTGTGAGGTAAGGGATGGGGAGCAAAGGTTCTGTAAGGATGGATGAGTATATCGTGTAGGTTTGGTGGACAATGGAATACCACTGTGGGAGGGGTGGGAAGGAAAGGGGCAGGACATTTCTCATTTCAGAGCACAACAAGAGGTAATCGAAACCCTGGCTCAGAATGTAATTCAATTGCTCCAGTCCTGGGTGGGACTGAGTTATGAGGGGAATGTTCCTGTGTGGCGATATGGTGGGACTTTGGGAGGTGGTGGGAGACTGGAAAGATAAGGCACAGGAAATTTGTTTTTGTGTAGGGTGGGAGGATAATAGTCACTGTTCTCATCCATGCAGCCCCTTCCCTGCTCCCATTCCAGCACTGCACAGCCATCGTTTCACCACCATACCCAGTCTTTTTTATTTATTTATTTCTCTCCTTTTCCTGTACTTCCCCCCCCCCCCCCTCCCCATCTTTCCCCTGCCCCCTTCCTAACCTGCAGCAGTTCACTGTCTGCCACCCTCACCACACTATCCCTCCCCCTCCCTGCCCCAGGCTCCTCCTTACCCCCACCCAGTCACCACTCCCATTGTGCACTGGTGCTGCTGCTTGTAGTGTGGTTTCAGTTGCCTGAGACAGCAGTCGTGTGTGAGAATTGCGTTTGTGTGTGTGTGTGTGTGTGTGTGTGTGTGTGTGTCTGTTGTCTGTGGTTGCGAAGGTCGTTGGCCGAAAGCTTTGTGTGTGAAAGCCTTTTTGTTGTGCCTCAGTCTGTCCGCCATATGGTGAGTAGCAACTTTCCTTCTCGTAATATTGTACATTCCATCCTGGATTTTCCATTGTTTGAAATAACTGAATGTGATATATAAACATGGTTTACATCTTTTGTTGCCATTTTACTGGGATTACATTACTTCATATATTCATTTGCAGTTTCTGTTTAGACTGCATGTAAGCTGATTCCAGTACATGTTCCATAAGTCGGACATTGCCATATAGTCCAAAACAAAATGGTGACCTTGCGTATTGTGATTCCAAAACAGTGTTTTTAGTATCTCTGTTATTTCAGCAGTATAATATTAGGAATGTAATGCAAAAGAAGTATTTAATGTTTAAAATACCCCAAATTGTTCATAATTTTGCATTTTTACACACTAGAAAATGCTGTAGTATTACACAGTTTCTACACTGACTTCATTTGTGGATGGTACTAAATAAGAAGTAAGAATCTCAGCCTAATTAATTGGGACATATTGGAATCTACATCTAAGTACTGTTATTTTGTTGTTTTCTGTATTAACATTAATCTGTAGAATACCTAGTAGGTAATTTAAATATCATGCAATGGTGTTTGGTCTGGATATATTGCACTGTCCTTATTCCAATACTGTTCAACCAGTCTGTCTGACACAAGAGCCAATTTTCCATTACTATTCCTGCTTTTTCATTTTATGCAACTTTGTGATGCCTGTAATGAGTGAATGTGCTTACAGTCACACGATCTTTTCGAATCGAGAGTATTTGACTTTGCATTCTCGGTTCTAAAAGGCAACTAATCTTTACTCCCAGCAATTAATGTGTGTACGTGTGCATCCAATACTAACACTGCTATTTGTGTACGTAGGGGTGAGGGGGGTGGCGAGGTGGTGGCCACAGCGAGGGGGGTGTTCTCTCACGAGGGGGGCACCCTGCACAGCCCCGAGACAGGTGTCGCTATTGTGATACCGCCCGGGGCCCTCCCTTGCGGGGCAAACCAAGAAATTTACTTCAAGGTCTGCAGGGACAATTCCGTGTTGCCTCCCTTAGATGTGGATAAAGGTAAGGCTTCTTGTGTGACTTTCTCTATTCTTTACTGTGACAAGTATTCTCCTTTTGTTATCTTTCCTTTTACCTCGTCCTACTAATATTGTAAAGTAGCTGAAACTTCTGCTGCTACTGACAACTGCTAGAGGTGCACTAACATGCTGTTTTTAACATCTGCAGCAAATTTCACATTTAACAGTTGTATGAAAATTATAAGCAACACATTTATTCCCAAAATTCTGGTGCTAACTATTCCGAGGCACAAGTCATATCGTAACTATGGAAGCTGTACATACCGTCTCATAGTGTTACATCTGACACCAATATGAAGCATAAAGAGGATGAATATATGCAGCCAATGAACCCACTCTATCCTACTGAAAGCTGAGTTTACTAACTGAATCTGCCATGTACTGAGTCTCGAAAAGGTACAAATGCAGAAAATTTGACAAATGATAGATTGAGTCATTGATCGCTCAAAAAGAGCAGAAATATTAACTAAACCAGAGGAACGGAAACATATACTTTGATTATGAATGAAGCGCAAGTGTCTAATATCTTAAAAGTCCATTGTTGAAGAGTAAAAATTGATGACAGGGTAAGTCAGATTTCAGATGGTGGAGAGGGTGGTTGTAATTGATCAATTAAATGCAAACCTTTCATTTTTTTTCCTAATTCTTCAGACTGTGTTTATGTCCTCAATTTAAGTATCTCTTCAGTTTTTAGTCAATGTCAATATTTTATATCTGTAGTCCACTGAACACAAGACCAGTCTAACACCTCTCCTCAGTTCAGTACTCGGCTATGTCTCATTATCTATCTTGTCCATCTCAGTGTCATTCATCATCTCTTAAATCTTTTGCACACACAAAAAAAGCTTTATTTTCTGTGCTGCAGAAGTCCTTTACTTTTGTCTTTGTTGATGACTGGTGTTTTAACCATTTTATAGCATTTAGCCATATCTATGTTAGCTAAAACAATTCATTGATGTTCACTGCAGGTGTTGGCAAAATAATGAAACAAAAGTATCTTACTTATTAGTTACAGAAAATAGGATAAATTGCTGTTCTCCTCACAGAGCAGGCACTGATATGCAGATAGGCACATTTAAAAGTAGATAGTTGAAGAAACATAAAATCAATATTATGAAAAAGATAGACTGCTACTTCATGAAAACAAAAAGAATGTTACACATTGAGCTTTTGGCCAAAGCTTTCAAATAATAATAATCTTAAAACACACACACACACACACACACACACACACACACACACACACACAAGCATCCACACCTCAAGCATATGTGACCCCTCTCTCCGGTCACCGCAGCATTCTGGCTGCAGCGGCAGGAGTTGGTAGTCATGTGTTTGAGATGTACTTGCTTGTATGAATGTGTGTGTGTGTATGTTTTCTTTTCTTTTCTGAAGAAGATTTTGGCTGAAAGCTCAATGTGTGACAATATTTTTTTTCTACCTGTCTGCATCTCAGCACATTTCCTTTAAGGTGAGGACCAGTCTATCCAGTTCATAGTATTGTTGATATTCCAACTTGTATTTTCCATTATTTGATTGTAAAACACACACGCACAAAACTTATAAATTCATACACACATGGACACTGTCATCTCCACTGTCATCCCCTAAGTGCCCGGAGACAAGAGTGACCATGTGTGTGTGAATTGTGTGCATAGGAATGTGTTTGTGCATTTCTTCATCTGACAAAGGATTTTGTCCAATAGCTGAATAATATGTATGCATAAAGTGTATTTGTTTGTGTGAATGTGTTTGTGCTTTCCTTTCTTTTCTGAAAAAGTCTTTGGCCAAAAGTTCAGTGTGTAACAGTCTTTTAGTTGTACCTTTATGCAGCTGAACCTGCAATCTTTATGGTGATTACCAATGTATCCTTTTTATAATATTGTTTGTTTGCTTCTTCATTTGTCAAAGTATTTGGTCCAATAGCTGAATAATATCCAACAATCTACTTTTAAATGTGCCCGTCTACACTCACTCAGTGCCTGTTTTATGTGGGGAATAGCAATCCATTCTAATGCATATTGTTATTGTTGTACCATCCCAAATTTTCCACTGTTTGCTTTACATGCTATGTGCAGTGTGTTAATTTATTTTTTATTTAATTTTTTTTTTAATCGTCCCGGCAACCTTTCCCAACATCTGTTGTACACAGTACACAAACAATTGTTAATTTATCTTTAAATCCAACAGAAGCAGATAAATTGTTTATCTGACCATGATGCCAGCAGTAAAGCACGTCATATCAATCAGTAAAGCAGTGGTTCACAGAACTGTAAATGCTGACTCAGTTACATCATTGACTGGGGGGGGGGGGGGGGGGGGGGGTATATACAGAATAATTTGAAACACATACACACACACACACACACACACACACACACACACACACACACATAAACTTACACACAAGTGGACACTGCCATCCCCACTGTCATCCCTTAAGTGCCCCGAGACAACAGTGACCATGTGTCATGCAAAGGAGGAACTAGATAGGTTGAGGAAGGTGAAGGGTGGTGGGGAATGGGAACTGGCAGTTGGCAAGAAGGCAGCTAGGAGGATGAGGTATTCAGACAGTTATACTTTGTGTATATGCAATAGAAACTGTCAGAGATGAGTTGAGAGGAGCCTCTTGTAGCTGTAGATGTAGGGAACATGCAGCAGTCCTCAGGAGGCCTAGGTCAGTTGCAAAGTCTAACAGAAAGAAGAAGGTTCTGCTGCTAGGTAGTTTGCACTATATAGGTGTGGGCCAGCAGTTGCAGGAAGTATTGGGGGTGAGTACCAGGTCACCAGCATTGTGAGGCCTAGTGCAGGATTGGCTCAGGTGACTGACAGCATAGGGGAGTTTTGTAGGAATATTACAAAAGAGGATCCGATAGTGATAGTGGGTGGAGCAGGGAACAGTCTTGATAGGGACAGGAAATATGGTGTAGGTGGTGACCTGGTAAAGATAGCTACTCAAACTGGTGGCACTAATGTGCATTTCATGAAACTGTTTCAGCATCATGATGGTCCTCATCTTAATGCAGCTGCTAGGTGCATTAACATGGGGCTGGAGAGGGCACTGATGGCAGCGGGCATGAGTCACATTTCAGTGGTGCCAGTTGGGTCTATCAGCAGATCGGGTTTCACTAGGCATGGCCTGCATCTCAATAGGTATGGGAAAGGGAGGCTGGCAAAGCTTATAGGTGACAGTGTAGTGGGTGGTGGTGGTGGGGGGGGGGACACTATGGAAAAATTCCTGTAGTAGTTGCAGTTATAGTTGCACCTTTTTTAGATTGAAGTTAGCTGATAGGAATACCTGCATAAAGGAAGTCCCTCTAACTAAGGGCTCTCCTTCAGATGACGTCATGTTTCCAAGTAGAGAAGGAATTAGCCTATTTTATCAAAATAGAACAAGTATTAGAGGTAAATTTAGTGAACTGCTTATTGATGTTGGCTCAGAAATTATTGTTATATTGGAGCACCACTTAAATAATTTGACAATTCAGATGCTTCCTTTACCAAGATACAGATTAGCTGGCTGTTTTTTCAAGGAGTTCCTTGCAGGGAGGGGGAGTGGCTCTTTACGTAAAAAACAGTATTCCATTTGAAGCCATAGACGTTTTATGGCACTGCACTGAACAGATATTTGAATGTTGTGCAGGAGCAGTTGAATTCTTCTAATTGTTGCTGTTTATAGGTCCCCTAACTGTGACTTCAGAGCATTTCTGCTGAAGCTAGAGAGGGTTCTTGATTCACTTTGTAGGAAATACAGAAATTAGTTATAACTGGTGCCTTCCATATAATTTTTTTATGTGATGGTGCAAGAAAAAGGATGTTGGTAGATCTAGATTCATATGATCTCATTCAGACTGTGTTTTTTCCAACTAGAGTGTGGGGGAACAGTAGCACAGCCATGGACAATATTTTTATTCATTCTTCATTACTAGATGGGCATTCTGTTAGTAAAAGGGTGAATGGCCTTTCAGACCACGATACACAAGTTTTAACACTAAAATGCTTTTGTACTCAAAGAAATGTCACATATAATAACATACTACATAGGAAAGTTAATCCAACAGCAATAGAGAGTTTTTTAAACCTTGTCAAGGACCAAGAGTGGCATGATGTTTATAGTGCCGCTAACATAGATGATAAATATTATGTTTTCCTTAACACATTTCTGATGTTCTTTAAGAGTTGCTTTCCATTAGAACATTCTAAATGGGGTCTAGCAGTGATGGGCAGCCTGGGTGGCTGACTAA
Organism: Schistocerca americana; assembly: GCF_021461395.2. NCBI lineage: Eukaryota > Metazoa > Arthropoda > Insecta > Orthoptera > Acrididae > Schistocerca > Schistocerca americana. Next base: position 25,550,732 of record NC_060119.1, on the reverse strand, counting down.
TGGGATAAGGATATCATGTAGAACAAAGCGGAATTTATATCAAAATGATAGAAGTAGTCACAATCAAGCTACAGTAGCCCATTACAAACAGTACTGTAAGGTGCTTAAAAATGTTATTAGGAAGGCAAAGAGTATGTGGTATGCAAATACAATAACTAATTCATAGGATAAAATTAAATCCATATGGTCAGTTGTGAATGAAGTGTCTGGTCAGCAGCACAAGGTCGACAATATAAAGTCAGTTCGTAGTAAAAATATCTCTGCTACTGATAAATCAGATATATGTACAATATTTAACAATCATTTTCTGAGCATAGCTGGTGAATTGAATGAAACTTTAGTTTCTACGGGGAATCATATAACTCTCTTGGCAAATGCCTTTCCTAGATTGATGTCTGAAATACTCCTCTGTGATCCAGACAAAGGGGCAATTGAGTCAATAATTAAATCACTGAAAACTAAGGATTCTCATCGATATGATGGAATGCCTAGCAGAATATTTTAAGTGCTGCGCTGCACATGTTAGCCCTGTATTTAGCTATATTTGTAATTTTTCCTTTAGGAATGGTAAGTTTCCTGAACGATTAAAGTACTCAGTACTGGCTGTGATGTGGGTTCTGAGTGGGGTACGGCCAAGTGGGGGATGCCCCAGGGATCAGTGTTGGGGCCTCTCCTGTTCCTTATTTATATAAATGATATCCCCTCTAGTATTACGGGTAACTCTAAAATATTTCTGTTTGCTGATGACACTAGCTTGGTAGTAAAGGATGTTTTGTGCAGCATTGGCTCAGTTTGAAATAGTGCAGTTCATGGCCCAAGTTCATGGCTGGTAGAAAATAAACTAACGCTAAATCACAGTAAGACTCAGTTTTTACAGTTTCTAACACACAATTCAACAAAACCTGATGTTTTAATTTCACAGAATGAGCATATGATTAGTGAAACTGAACAGGTCAAATTTCTAGGTGTTCAGATAGATAGTAAACTGTCGTAGAAAGCCCACATTCATGATCTTGTTCAAAGACTTAATGCTGGCATTTTTACTCTTTGACAGTATCTGAAGTGAGTATTCATCTGACACGAAAATTAGTCTGCTTATTTTCATTCGCTTATGTCATATGGTATTATATTTTGTGGTAACTCTATCTATTGCTGGCCAGGGTGGCCGAGCGGTTCTAGGCACTACAGTCTGGAACCGCGCGACCGCTACGGTCGCAGGTTCGAATCCTGCCTTGGGCATAGATGTGTGTGATATCCTTAGGTTAGTTAGGTTTAAGTAGTTCTAAGTTCTAGGGGACTGATGACCTCAGAAGTTAAGTCCCATAGTGCTCAGAGCCATTTTTTTGAGCTCTTTCTATTCTAAAAAGATATTTTTGGCTCACAATAAGCAGTTCGGGCAACAAATGGGTATAAGTTCATTAAACTCTTGCTAACCCCTGTTCACTAGTCTTGGTATTTTGACATATACAGGTGTCTGTATATGTGTGGATGGATATGTGTGTGTGTGTGTGCGCGAGTGTATACCTGTCCTTTTTTCCCCCTAAGGTAAGTCTTTCCGCTCCCGGGATTGGAATGACTCCTTACCCTCTCCCTTAAAACCCACTTCCTTTCGTCTTTCCCTCTCCTTCCCTCTTTCCTGATGAGGCAACAGTTTGTTAAGAAAGTATGTAGTGTGCACATCTAATTACAAGAAATATGCAAGAGCAGCCTGGAGCAACCATAGGCATAAAATGAGAATCCTACACAAATTAGCCTGGGCATACTGCCTAAGGGAAACACAGTGAGTATTTTGGGAAAAAAAAAGAAGTGTCTATATCAGCCTCATCACTCGTGACCTGATGCTGAATGTTGTCGTTGTTGTCATCTTCAGTCCAAAGACTAGATTGATGCAATTCTGCTTGCTACTCTATCCTGTTAAAGCCTCTTCATCTCTGAGTAATTATGGTAACCTACATTCATTTGGACTTACTTACTGTATTCATTTCTTTGTCTCTCACTACAATTTTTACTTTACACACTTCTCTGAAAAATAAATTGTTGATTCTTTGATGTCTCAGAATGTGTTCTCTTAACTGATTCCTTCATTTGGTCCTGTTGTGCCACAAACTATTTTTCAGTACCTCCTCATTAGTTACATAATCTGCTCATATTATCTTCAGAATTCTTTTGTCCCAGCACAGTTCGAAATCTTCTGTTCTCTTCTTGTCTGAACTGCTTGTTGTCCATGCTTCACCTGGTGTACAAGTCTACACTTGAGGAATTTTTTAGGAAAGCATTTTTATTTGCCAATCAGCTGTGCAAATTTTATTTATATGGCCAGTTTCATTTATTTCAATCATAATCAAATGGAAGAATTAAATGAATAGATGAAACCATGTGCAATATACATAGGCCATAACAAAAAAATAGGGTTGTACCTCTTAAAACCAACAACATACACAGTACTTACAAAATTCTAACATCTGTTGGTTTAAAAATGTGTATTTTTCACAGAATACACTTTCATAAACCAAATGTAGCAATGGCAAAATGTAAAATGTGACATATCAAAAAAAAAAAAAAAAAAAAAAAAAAAAAATCGCTCAACAAGAGGCAGTAGGAGAACACACACACACACACACACACACACACACACACACACACACACACACACACACACACACAAGGTTTAACTTATGCAAGCTTTTGGAGCCACTGGCTCTGACAGCTTGAATAAGTTAAACCTTTGTGTGTGTGTGTGTGTGTGTGTGTGTGTGTGTGTGTGTGTGGTGTGTGTGTGTGTGTGTGTGTGTGTTCTCCTGCCACTTCTTGGTGAGTAGATTTTTTTTATCTATCCATACATTATATTGTCAAAATGTGACTATTTTCAAAAGCTTAGATAAATTACGCATGCACTCCTGATTGTTAACAAGTGACCAACACCACAGGCCAATGTACCCACAGTTGTCGTAAGAGTCTAAAACCACAGAGGAAAAACATACAATCAGTTGTACAATAATTGGTGAAATCAGAGGGAATACTAGTTGACAAGTTAAATTTCAGTGTGGTGCTGTGAACAAACAACATGCTGTGAGTGTAGAATAAGGAAAATCAAAGATGAAACAAACATTAATTTGCAAAAATATCAAACAAAAAAATGTATAATGTCATGTAAGAGCTACATGATGGTATACTAATTACATCAATAAACTGAACTTGTAGAAAGTAATTATGATAATTGAGCTTATCATTCAGTTAGGAAGTGTTAGGGTTACAGTAACAAGTGTCATCTTTACCACCAATAAATGACAGGTCTACAATCATAATAGTTAATGACAGTGAATTTTTGTCAACTCACATATTATATGGGAAAATGTTACGCTGTCATAACAGGCAGAGAGGTGACACTCTGACATGGCACGTCCCCATGTGGCGGATGGGGGAGGTGGGGTCCTCACTGGCTTGCCAGCGGACTTGAGCAAAACAAAACAGCTCTCGCGGACCAAACACAAACCCTCTGTACTAGCACTCCAGCTGTATCTCAAGCAATCTTCGGAAAGCTCCACCACTCCAACGTTACAGATTTTATGGATTATGAGTGGATAAGAAAACAAATTACCCCAGGGAGTAAAATCTCTCGACCTCAGGTCACAAGCAGGCATTTCGGATTCTGGGGAGCCTGCACTTTCTGCTCTTGTTTTATTGAAAGAACCCAAAAAAACTCAAATTCAAGAAGGAACACTGAACATTAACTCACTGATCAAAACAGGAAACCATCCAGAACTGACTCACGCACTTGAACACCATAATATCCAAATTTCAGCACTACAAGAAACTCACTATACTGATGAAAATTCTTTTGAAATGGGCAATTACAGAGCTTATAAAGGAAAACCAGCAGGGTATATCTTTGGAAAATGCCCTCTACTGGGTACAGCCTTTATTGTTAGAAGAAATATAACGGAGTCTGTAACAAATTTCAGCTCTATGTCCAACAGGCTCTCTAAATTCACAATCAAATGTAAAAACAAAATGTATGCACTAGTGAATGCTCATGCTCCAATAAATATTGACACTATAAATAATCCGAACGAAGTACAGACTTTCTGGGAAGAACTAGAAGACATGATTCAGAAGATTCCAAAGGAAAATGTCAACATTCTGCTCAGCGGCTTTAATGCACAGCTCGGCAAGGAGAAGAAATACAAAAACATCATTGGAGAATAACCAGTGCATAAGAGGACATACAACAATGGAATAAGACTTGTGGAACTCTGTGAAATCTTCAACCTCAAAATTATGACTACACACTTCAAGAAACATCCCAAGAAGATGAAGTCTTGGAAAGCACCATATCAACTCCTTGGAGAGTTCCAAATTGACCACATAGCCATTTCTAGAAGAGAATTTAAGACAATTCAAAATATTAAGGTACAGAAAGGAACCAAAATAGATACAGATCACTATCTTGTTAAGTCTAAAATTAAATTCATCCTAAATTCAGGAAGAAAGGTTTATAAAAATACAAAAGATCATACCAGATAAGTCATTCACATTGACTATTCCATAACTATAAATACAGAAGCCATATTTAATTAAATTTATAATACTTTATAATCAATTTTGTGAAGATTTTAATTAGTGGCTTAACTGCTTAACTGCTTAATCTATGTCATCCAGTCCATAAAAAATAGGTATGCAAAAGTATGTGGATAAACTTGTGTGTTGAATTGGTATTGTGGCTTTCCCCAAACTTTAATTAAATACATCTTTTATGTGAATTAGATTCCAGCAGATAAAAACATATTCCAGGAGTTGAATAGTGCTTTCCAGTGTGTGGCATCACTGCTTCAGATTCTGCTGATTAGCTCAGTCTAAATTTTCTCTCTTGTTTAGTAGTAAAGTTTTCTGTTGTTAATAACTTAATTAATATTATCTATCACAAAATTCATTACACTAATGGAACCAACACATTACAGGCAAAATCTTGAATAATAAACCTGAATGAGAATACTGTATGTATAGGATATATGTAATTTTGAGTAAATGTAGTGTACCCACAGATGTGTAATCAGATCCATTTGAAATACAAATGGAAAAAAATAGCAAGTGGTTTAAGTTTCAGTTTTCTTTGTTACACCACCTCACTCATTGGTTCCCTTTCATGCCCATCGACTCTTATAACTGCTGTCTCATTTATGTTGTGAATAACCTTTTGGTCTTGTAGTTTATTCCTATGACCTTCAAAATTTGAATGAAGATAGTCCAGACAACATTATCATAAGTTTTCTCTAAATCCACAAATGTTATAAATATAGGTTTGCTTTTCTGTAAGGGTCAGTATTGCCTCTCATATACCTACGTTTCTCCGGAGACCAAACTGATCTTCCCTGAGGTTCTATTTTTTTCCCATTAATTTGTAAATAATTTGTGTCAGTAGTGAGCAATCTTGACTTATTAAACCAATGATTTGATACTATTGACACTCACCAACAACTGTTTTCTTTGGAACTAGAATCACTATATTCCTTTTGAAGTCTGAGAATATTTCACCTGTCTCACACAAGTTGCACACCAGGTGGAATAGTTTCATTGTGATTGGCTCTCTCAAGGATATCAATAGTTCTAAGGAAATGTCATCTACTCGAGGGGCCTTGTTTCGACTAGGTCTTTCAATGCTGTCAAATTCTTATTGCAATATCATATCTTCCATCTCATCATCATCTACTTCCTCTTTCGTTAGTGTAATATTGCCTTAAAATTCATTCCCATTGTATAGCCTCTCTATATATTCCTTAGTCATTTCAGCTTCCCCTTCTTTGCTTAGTACTGGATTTCCATCTGAGTTCTTGATATTTATATAGCTGTTTCCCTTCTCTCTCCATAGGCTTCTTTTAATTTTCCTGTAAGTGGTTTCTACCCCTCCCCTTACCATACATGCTTCTGTAGTCTTGCATTATAGCCATTGGTATTTTGCACTTTCTGTCCGTCTCTATTTTTAGATGTATGTATTCCATTTTGCCTGCTTCATTTGTTGCATTTTTAGATGTACTCCTTTCATCAATTAAATTCAATATCCCCTGTGATATCTGAAGCTTTCTATTAGGCCATGTCTTTAGATTTGATCCAGTGCTATCTTCACTATTTCATCTCTCGAAAGTGTTAGTTTGTCTTCTACTCTAATCCTTTCCCCTATTCTAATCAGGTGTTGCTAATGCTCCCTTTGCAACTCTAAACAGCCTCTGGTTCTTTGAACTTATCTATGCCCCATCTTCTTAATTTCCTACCTTTTGCATTTTTTTAGTTTTAATCTGTTTTCATAACCAATAAATTGTGGTCATAATCATCCACATCTGCCCTGGAAATGTCTGTGTCACCATTAAAAACTGATCTGAAACCTTCCAGTGTCTCCAAGTCTGTTCCATGTGTACAACATTGTTTCATGATTCTCAAACCAATTATTAGCAGTGATTAAATTATACTCTGTGCAAAATTCTGCCAGGCGGCATCCTCTTTCAGTCCTTTCTCACAGTCATGTTCTCCTGCTATTTTTCTTCATCTTTCTTTCCCTATCACCAGCTTCTAGTCACCCATCACAGTTAAATTTTTGTCTCCCTTAAGTATATGAATAATTTCTTTTATCTCATCATACATTCTTTCAATCTCTTAATATGTGATGCTAGTTGTCATCTATGCTTAAACTATTGTGGTGGGTGTGGGCTTCATTTTTATCTTGGCTACAATAATGAATTCACTTTCCTCTTCATAATACCTACATTCTTATTTTCTTATTCACTGTTATATCTACTCCTCCATTACCCTGTTTGATTTTGTACTGCACTCACCTGACTGGAAGTTCAGTCCCTCCTGCCACTGAACTTCACTACTGCCCACTATGTGTAACTTCAACCTATCCATTTTCCTTTTTTAAATTTTCTGACCTGCCTGCCCAATTAAAGTATTCACGATTCCACATTCCAACTGTAGAATCCCAGTTTTGTTTTCTTGATGGCATCATCATCCTGAGTAGTCACTGCCCAAAGATGCCACTGGGCACCACTTTAACCTTCAGAATATTTTGCCCAAGAGGATGCCATTTAACCATATAGCAGAGCTGTATGTCCTCCGAAAATGTAAGGAGTATAGTTTCCTTTCACTTTCAGCCATTCACAGTACCGGCACAGGAAGGCCACATTGACTGATGTTCCCAGATCAGTCATTGCTGTACTGAAAAGGCTGCTGCCCCTCTTCAGAATTCACATGTTTGTCAGGCCACTCCACAAATACCCATCCATTGTGATTGCAACTATGGTTGAAGCACAAAGTCACCTTATAGTGGCAAGATATCTGGTTCATGGGGGATATGAGGCTGAACATGTAATTGAAAAATGAATAAACTCAGTCAGGCAAATGGACTTTAACAGCTAGACAAGTGATATTCAGATCTAATCATAGGTTACTAGATTCAAATTATAAGCTACTAAATTCAGCTAACTCTAACTAACAGTACCAAAAATGCAAGGACAAAAAGTAGTCCATCAAGCAAGACCCATTAGAATATCTCAGACAGACATTGCATACATTACCACCAGTACCACCATCCCCTCAAGTCACATTTGTAATTATTCGACAAGAAGATTGTAAACTCTTCAAGAACAGCAAAATTTGCTATTGACACAATGACACTGATAAAGGGCCCAAACACATCTGTACCAGACTCAATGAAGGGAATAATGGAACAGACTGACACATGGTTCACATCAAACAGGTTAATCATTAATCTTGCAGAAAGTAATGTTGTTCAAATTCCAAACAAATAAAAATGCCTCCAGGTACCAAAAGTAGAGATGAGGCTCACTGTACAATGTTCTTGGGTATCCAGTAATAAACATAGGTGACACCAGCATAATGACAAGTTAGCCAAAAAAGTTCAGTTCTACCTGCCTCACACTGAGAAGTATCTCTCACTGTGTTGATCTGCATATAGGATTGCAAGCATACACTGATGAGCCAAAACATTGTAACCTTCTACTTGCAAGCAATTCGCCAGTGAGTCCTTTCCACGGATTCAACAAGTGCTCGATGGGTCTCCAGAGGTTTGTGGCACCAGTTGCCTATGCTCAGGCCACACATTTACAGTAATTTATGGATGGTCTTCATATGTGATGCTAGTTGTCATCTATGCTTAAACTACTGTGGTGGGTGTGGGCTTCATTTGAGGAAGATGTCAAGCATAAGGAGTTACAGATGGTCCTTATAATGTTCACGTATTCCACAGCTTGGTGTCTTTGATTACTACCGCAGGTTCCACGAAAGCCCAGGTGAATATTCCCATAACATATTACTGCCCCCACTGGCACGCATTCGTGGCATGCTGTTTGTTTTGAGCAGCCTTTTGCCTGTATGACAGTATATCCGTACACAACCGTAAACCTGGTTTAACAATAAGTGGGATTCATCCAACTGGGTGATACGATTCCACCAATACATGGTCCAATATTGATGGTCCTGTGCCCACTGTAATCATAACTGACAGTGTCGATTGGTCAGCACGAGAGCAGGTTAGGAGTCCTCTGCTGCAGAGCACCACATTCCAACGGTATAATCCGAAACACTTGTGTCTGCACCGGCTCTGTAATCTATTGTCAGATCCACCACAGGTCATCACCTACCCAGCTCTAGAGAGTGGGCAAGCCTCTGATCCCTGTGTTCTGTGATGAGGTACGGATGGCCAGCTCCTTGTCAGCTACTCACGGTTTCAGCACTCTTTGACGACTTTCCGTAGACACTCGTGACAGTAGCACACAAACAGCTAACCAGCTTCGCCATTTCCAAGATGCCGGCACTGAGGCACAACAATCTGGCATTTGTCAAAGTCATTTAAGTCGGCAAACTTCCATATTTGCACTACTTATCATTTCTAGAATGATTCACTATTCATCCCTGCTGCACTCGTATACTTTTCTTACCACGTCAGGTGCCCTCAGTGCCACCGGGCAGCTTACGACATTGTGGTGGCCAGTGGTTGTAATGTATTGGCTCATCAGTGTACTTTGCGTAGAATTTTGTTCTTGGTTGGGGTCCACAACCTACATATGTTTTAAGAATGAAAATATGGTCCATGAAGGCTGTAATATATGTATTGTCTGTGTTATTAGCTAATATTTTGAAGTGCCTTGGAATCAGTGCTGTCTACAAGTAGCAGTGATCTTGAGGTTCTCAAAAATGACTGACGGTTGAAATTAGGTAATAGCACAAACAATAGATAGATTACAGCCTGCTTGGACCCTATCACAAGTTTCCAGTGGACATCAGGCAGGAAACTGAACATTCCCAGATGTTCAAAAATCAAGTAAGAGAATACTTTTTTGACCTTAGGCTCTCTACAATTTATCAGAATATTTCAGCCTGGGAGGGTAAATCCCATATTAACCTCACAGACCTCCCCTCTACAAGCATACAGAGTGTATTACAACTACACTGACACAATTTCGGACCTTGTCCTATAGTGTATTCTGGTACAACAAACCTGTGGACTATGATGGATTGTTCCTGGGAAACAATGTAATTATGATTCATTCGTTTTGTTACTTGTTTATCTTTGCTTCCATGAAAATAGGCACACAACATGAAAAAGCCGGTATTATGCAATCACTAAAATGTACAATGCAAAACAGAGAGTAATGCGTCAGGCCTTACATGTAAAAGTACAGCTCAGCATTGCATTATTGTGCCACTCTTTCTTTTCATTCAGTGATACAAAACACGAAGTACATGTCGGCCAACTCTTTGCCAGTAAACTGATACTTACTGTTACGTATAACTGATAATGTACAACTGAGAGTACTGGAAAAATGTGCCCGAGATACAACCGAGCATTACTGATTATGAGTTTTATGACAGAGTAAAGTGAGCATTACTCTTGTCAACAGTATTATGAGTGAATGGAACAAGTTTGCTTCCAAACCAGCAGACTAAACAGACCTAACCAAAAATTTGACATTTGTGCTGTTGTGCTGTACAGATACGAAGAAAAACTGGGGAAGAAATGAAAGTAAATGCAATTAGTCTGTAATGGTCCATCGTGGACAACAGGTCCCTCGCTCGTATGAAATACTCAAAAAATATCACTGTTCAACCTCCGAAATTGTATTGACAGAGTTAGGGTTCTCCATATACTGGCAGCAGGTAGTGGTTTGTGTTACTAGATGCTTAGTCTGAAGTATCTGATAAAGCGGCAGCAGAGTAGTAAAAGAGAAGGACCTGTGTCTTTTCTACTAATGTACATATATAAATTGATTCCCATCATTATGAGTGTGGGTAGAATAGCACCATTTATAATTTATTATCAGTTTACCTTACAGATGTAGCCCATCTGTAGTTGCTGCTTTTGCCTTTTAATGTGTAATTTCACTCATTACATGTCCATGAAGTTTTTCCTGCATGATGGGGTTTACAAAGCACCTGTGAATGAATGAATGGATAATAATAACTTCACATTTGCTGTGTTGCCATTTAATTTCAAAGAATTCTTTAAGTATCTTTGTTATAATAGCGTAACTAAATAATGATAATATCACATTATTTCCGTATCGCTCGTCTTATTTTTCGTTTTCCAAAATACTGATGGTGAGTGCATGGATAATCTTTTTGGCATGACTGTGAGCAGTTCCTTCATCATACCATTACTGATCTCTTTGCTTATGACGCCCTTACCTGCTGACTGCCACTAGGACACACAGTCATTGTCTGGGCAAGTAAAAGGGCAATTTCCTAATACCATTTGAATACATTAGCAGCTTACTAAACAACAAATAGTGATTCAGTGTGTCTGAACAAGCAAGAAAGAAAACTCGAAATAAAAATGGGAGTAAAGACAAATCTTCAGAGTGGTACAAATGGAAAGAAAGTGTAATGTATGCAAAAAGGAGAAAAAATTTAAATACATGAACAGAAAAAGGTAAATTGTATTGCACATTTGAAGGAGAGAATTGAGAATAATGAGAGAGAAGAGAGGAGACTATAGAATAATCTTTTGGTGGGTAACATTCCATTTATAATATACACAATTTGATGTCCATAACTTCCTCATACTGTTTCTCTCTTTAATGTCACCAAATTACTTCTGTTTTCATTGTTTTGAACAATAATTAAATTGTCATATGTTTGTGTATTACCTAGTATTGCAATATTTCCAATTGTAGATTTTTATCATGTTTATGCTCATAACTTGGTAACAAGGTCAACATGTGCTCTTCCCAGAAGGGAACTAAATGTATTTATTGTGCAAGACTGTTAGTTGGCAGTCTGAGTTTCTATAAAATATAGTAATGTTTATGACTTTTTAGTGGCATATGTATTTAGAACAGACCATAATGCTATCACTGTGCGATGAACTATTTATGAATGTATGTAGGTCAATCTCCTCTTATAAGTTACCATGCAAAGCACTACTTTTATTTCAGTGTGTAGACAATACTAATACAGTAATAATCTCATGTTGCAACATGAATGTAGTAAAGGATGCACTGCCCAAACATCTGTAAAGATGAAACAGCAAAGCTCTAAGAATGTGTGTCAAGTTTACAATTTTATTATCAGTTTATTGGAAATGGATATCAAGAAACTTAAAGAAGATAAAAGTGCACTGAACACAACAAAATCACAGCATGGAAGTTGGACTTTGTTGGAGGATTAGATGGAAATAAAGTTCTAAAGACACAAACAGATAATACAGGGTATAGCAAACTGTGAAGAGAACATAAATGTAGTGCACAAAAATCACTTTCAAGCTCTTTCTATTACAGAATGTGATAGTGTTGTTAACAGTTCGAGTACACCACATGGAAAACAAAACAACTTTGTGAGCGAGGTAGAATATGGAATACTTCAACTGCAGTTAAGTGCGAAAGTGCTCTCAAAAAATTTGCCACTGATAAGCTGTTCACGTAAGACATTATTGACCTATGTTAACAAAGAAGACAAAATAAATAATGCCAAACATGACATCACGCACAGCAGAGGGAGGCAGAAAATCAGTAAGCTCCCAACAGCTAGTACACGTAAAATTGAATTATATGCAGAGAGCCAAGGGCGAAGTATAGCCACTTAACTCTGGCAGGCTAGCAGTCATAATTTCAATTTCATAATAAAGCCAGGAGCGAAATTCAGTGCTGCTACACCAATGAGCCTGGAAATAATTTTCTCATTGAGCAAAAATGACTTCTCCATCTGCCTGGCAGTATGAAACAATGTTGCAAGGAATGGAGGGGAAAAAAAATCTCTTAATCTCATTAAAAAGAAAATTGTATGAGCTGAGAGGAACAAATGTTATTGTTTTTTCAGTGACACATCATTACAAATTGAGGTAAGGGTCCTGCATAAACAAAGAAATTGAAAGTGCGAGTACAGAGATCCAAAATATTCACAGGCAGTTTGTAAATGTAACAATTGTGAACATAAGCAATTTGGGGAAAAGATTCCACACAGCACATGGTTTTCATCAAAGTAAACTTGGGAGAAACATAGCAACAAAAATTTTAGATGTAGTAAATAAAATCTGAAATGTGCAGTGTGATGATACAGGAATCGAACCTCTCATGGACAAGAAGTGTGTGTTACCTGGAGACTCAAATGGTAAATCTGCTGGCAGTGAAGCTACACACCTCCAAGACAAATGTGAAATTTTGTTAATGCAAGTGAACATCCCAAATGCAAGCAACTCACAGAACAGCACAGTAGTTGTGGAAGAGCAAACGCCAGGAATGAGTGAAACAGCAGCAACATTATCATCAGAAGCAGCAGCAGCAGCAACAGCAACAGTAGCAGTGACAGAAATAACAACAACTGGAGCAGTAGTACAGCACAGCCTAAGGAGGAGCCAAAGGCAAAATACGTCTGTGTCATTCAATGATGATTTTTTATGGTTTCAAGCCAAGAAGGAAATAAAAATGTGGTAAATCAGCCAGATAACTCACAGTTAAGTCACAGTAACATCTTATTTCTAAACAACCAGGGTCTTGAAAGTAAAGTTGAAATACTGGAGCAGTCATTGCCACAAAATAAGTATTCTTTCCTGTGTTTATCTGAACATTGGCGTAAACCAGGACAAATAGAATAGTATGTACCAAAAGGTTATAAACATGGAAAAAGTTTTGTACGGTAATAGTGCTACTGTTATCTTTGTTTCAATTGAAATGAGTTTGGAGCACTAGATCTTAGTTGGGTATGTGTAGAGCAACACTTTGAAATCACTGGAATCATATCTGATGTCATGAAACTTACGTTAGTGTGTATTTACCATTTCCCTAACAGATGAAAAAACTTACTTAGATAATTTAGACAGTATACTCTGCCACATAACAAAGTGGAAACGTTAAGTAACTATAATAGGTCTTCACGTATGCTTCTCAATTAATGGTTGACCCCTTTGGCAACACACCTGTGAGATTGAACCCACCACTGTGCTGAAAGACTGTCATCGTGACTTTGTCAACAGAGGGAGCTGCTTTGAATTTCTCCTTTTTTAGTGATTCTGAGTGGTGCCACTCCAGTGACTGCCATTTTGTTTTGAGCTCAAAGTGATGCATACCTGTAACAATCAGTGACAGGAAGGCCTCTCTGCAGGCCTCAAACTGCTCCATTTGTCGATGTGAAATGCATTTTCATTGAAACTTGTGGTATGTTGTGAGCATTCGTGAAGCCATCATGGGCAAGTGTCTTTGAATATCCCAGTGCCTCAGTCATTGCACATGCACTTCTAATGCTCATCGATAGCTGTAGACCCAAATTTCAAGTTGTGATGCATCTGTGTGATTCATCATGTCAGGGGCAATGGCTGTGGCAGGACGTCTGGAACGTGACCAACCATGGACCTCAGTTTCTGTGCTTCCTGACACAATAACTTCTTTCTTTGTCCATCACCCGACTGCATCATTACCATACACTGCACACAAATGTTTACAGGTGTTCGCCACAGTTTTTTTTTTTTTTTTTCCTGCAACGGAGGTTCAGTTACAACACAGTGCTTGTAAGAGTGCTTTGCATAGACGTCACTTTGCATAGACGTCATTTGGATGCTTCACTACGGCACTGTCATCTGTCAGAACTGTTTGAAACGATGCATGTGTACAGAAGAAACATTGAATTTGAAGGCATCTTGTAAATTATCCGATCTTGTGTTTTGCGTTTGATGGTCTCATAATCTATTGCCTTGAATCACACTCCTGCTGTTAGTGAGCTAGATTGACATTGGTTAAAGAATGTACACTACACTGCATCACTGCCTGTAGTGACCTTCCTTTTTACACTACATCACCGTTTCTAGTGAACTCCCTGTTTACACTGCATCAATTGCTTCACATTTACTGAAACACAGTTTCACTTCTATGATGAGCAGATTTAACTGTCAGGAGTCTCAATTTTTAAACCAGTTCAGTAAGCTATTGTCATTAATAAAGTGTCCTACATTTCATTGGTAGCAGATTAGGTCAGTGTTGCATGAGAATGATACACATATATATCCCGCTTACTCACTGTCTCATAAATACGTGACGGTAATATAATGTTTGATACCAACAGACTAAGTACACATTGTTGCTACTTCACCGTATACTTTTTGTTAACTGATTGAGGATTGACTGATGAAGGCAAACAACATAGAGGTATCAATAATGTAGCTGTTAGGCATGAAATGAGGGAAGTACTGTTCTTAATAACTACTTCCTGACACACATAAGAATAATAATCAAAATTAGTTGTTATATTTTGATTTATAACAGAGAAGAGAGCAAAATCAGATGATCTGATGGTCAAACAAATTTTGCTAATGGAAGTAGACATTTTTGGGATGAGAAAAATCTGAGCAACAAAACTGTGGTACTGGATTTTCAAAATAACCATTACTTAATATTCAGATATTCGGAAACATAACTTTGATTAGGAATAATTTTTTAAATAGAATTATTCAGGAATAAAGGAGACAACTCACCGAAAGGCAGAAGCACTGTGTCTCAATTGGTACACAAACAAAAAGGTACAGAGCTTTACTAGCTTTTGGGATAAATTTCCATTTTCAAACTCGTAGGAAATACCTGCACACAAACACATGCACATGCCGGTCTCCCTACATTGTGCTTAGTTGACTGCCAGCTCATTCCTGGCCCAAGTTGAGTGTACTGGGGTGAGGTAGGGATGCAGGGTGGGGTGGGGTGAGGGACGAAGAGTGTCAGGAGGCAGGGAGGGGATTGGGGGGAAGCATCTAGCAGCTCATGGGAGACTGAGGAGCCATCTGTGGGCTAGCTAGCTGTGTAGGTAGAGGAGGCAGGTGGCAGACAGCTGGGCACACAATTTCACAGATTAGGGGGTGAGATAGCAGCACACAACTAGTTGACATGAATTGGGCAGGGGTACCGGGACAGGGATGGTGTGTGTGTACACACACACACACACACACACACACACACACACACACACACACAGTTTGGTGGTGGCCATTCATTCTAGTTAACAGCTGGTTGGTTGTCACACCAATGTAAAACACTGTGCATTGGTAGCAGCAGAGCTGGTATATAACATGGCTGCTTTCACAGGTGGCTCAGCCTCTGATGGGGTAGGATAAGCCTGTGACGGAACTGGAGTAGGTGGTGCTGGGTTGGTGGATTGGGCATGTCTTACATCTGGGCCTTCCACAAGGGTGTGATCCCTGTAGCAGGGGGTTAGGGGTGAGAGTGGCATAGAGATGGAATAGGATGTTTTGAAGTTTGTATAGACAGCAGAACACTACTTTGAGAGGGGATGGAAATGTGTTGGGTAGGCTGTCCCTCATTTCAGGGCATGATGATAGATAATCAAAGCCAGGCAGGTTGCACTTCTTTGTGGTTAGTTCTTGGGATGGACGTGAGGATCAGGTGTGTGTTGCCAAAAATAAGGTGGACCACCCAGTGCTACAACATGGAGCAGATCCCAACGTGCAATGTTTTAAATGCTGTTTCATAACCTTTGCCACCTGGATCCTCCCCACCACCACCAACGTTTTTGAGCTGCATCGATGGGAGCTATCCTTACAGCATATCCTTCACTCCCATAACCTCCCTGGCCTAAACATAAGGTAACTCTCTACCCCTCACCCTCCACCCTCCACCCACCGTGAAATCGTGTGCCCAGCCATCTGCCACCTGCCCCCTCTCTCTGTACCCCTAGCCAGCCCACAGATGGCTCCCCACTCTCCCATGAGCTGCTACATGCTTTCCCCCAACCCCCTCTCTGCCTCCTTCCTCTCTCCATCCCTCACCCCACCCCACCATGCATCCCCACCTCACCCCAGTACACTCACTGTGGGACAGGAAAGAACTGGCAGTTGACTGAGCACAATGTAGGGAGACAGGCATGTGCATGTGAGTGAACATGTGTTTGTGTGCATGTTTTTCCTACAAGCTTGAAACAGGAAATTTATTCTGAAAGCTACCAAAGCTCTGTACCTTTTGTTTGTGTACCTATTGACAACACGGAGCTTCCGCCTTTCAGTGATTTCTCTCCTTTATTCCTAAATATTTTGTAATTCTCAACTAGAATTTTCCATACATTATTTGGAAATAGTATGATTTTCACAAAAGATGCTTATGGAGAAGAAGGGAATGAGGGCTTTAAGATGAAGTATATCAATTTGTAAACAAACTGGTATTTGCTCACTAAAAAACTGAACCCTATGTGTTCCTTATGAATCTTGGATTATGGATATCTCTTTATAAAAATTACTTCCAGTCAAGTTAACTAGATTGTAGTAATCTGTAACAGGCAGATGACACAGTGAGCAGTAGAACTTTACAAATTCCTGCTTGAATAAGAACATAGCTAATTTCTGCAAATGTCATATATATGCCTTTCATAGAACTACACCACAAAAGGAAAACAAATTTTATGTTGATGTCAGGGGTGGTAGGCTACAAGGACAAGGAGGCTGGTTTTATCTTGCTCTGTTACAAACTAAAAGTATGTTGGGTGTCACATCCCATCAGTGATGAAATCATACTCTGATTACGCAGGGATAGGAATAGAAATGTGCTGTGTTGACAGGGCTCCTCCTTAGAAAAGATAGTAGTGCCAACAAGGACCAAGAGCAAGCCTAAAGCCCCAAACTTTGATGACTAGTATTGTGGAAGTATAAATATTCCTGTGACATATTTGATGAGTAGTACAGTACTGTGCAGAATGGCCGAAGCACAAGTAAATAAATAAAAATTAATTTTATTAGCTGTTTTTGATTTGTGTATAATAAAAGTGCTGTAGATGAAATTGATGGGTATAGTTGTTACAACTGTTTTGATAACAGTAACTTGGTAAACTGAAGGAAAGTGCATCAATTTGATGTCTACAAGTTTATTAGAACCCAGATGCCCAAGGTATGCCCCATGCTTGAGTGAAGAAATATGTATAGGAAATTGTTTAACATTTTCTATGTTGATATATTCAATGCACTTTGTAGGTGATCTTTCTGCATTCTTTAAAACCATCTCACTTTATACAGTCTTTGAAGCAGGGGGCTCCACTGAAAAAAAAATAAAAAAAAATAAAATTAATGTCAGTTCCTTATGATGTTACTAAGTGGAGAAAACAAATGTTAATCAAAAATGTGACTAATAATTTAACAATTTAAAATATGGCAATACAAAAACAGTTTTAGTACATAGGAAACATAGCTGCAGTGCCACTATTTTTGTGAACTAAATAATGCAGTGTCTCTTTCTCCCTTTTCTGACCAAAAAAATTCAAATCATTTCAGTAAAACTATGTTCTTAGTTTAGTAAATTTGCCATTTGTACATGTTTTTTATTGTTTCAGGTGAAGCTTTACTAAGTCCACTAGTAATGTGTGGGCCTCACGGTCTGAAGTTCCAAGTCCCTGTCGAACTTCGCCTTCCCCACTGGGCATCGTCTGACCCGTCAGACCCGTGGAGTTTTGCTCTTAAATCAGGTGAATCTGGAGAGCATTCGTGTCAACCCAAAGACTGGCAGAGTGTTGCACTGGACAGTAACAACACTGCAAAACACATAGGACCCAACAGTGTGTCTGTTCTTGTAGACCATTTCTAGAATATAGCAGAGTTACAAAGTGTTTGTTTAGTGACTGAATGGAAATTCAAAAATGAGTTAGATAGTGACTATGATGATACAATGACTATGTTAGAGAAAATGCACATGAAATTCTTTGTTTTGTTCTTACGGGATACCTACATGCAACAGTCAGATTTCAGGAAGAAAAATCCCAGTACTGAGTCAAGCCATAAAAAGCTATGCTTCAGTGGGGTCAGTTGCAACACCTCAGTTTTTTACATTTATGTCTATTATTTTATGCAATGTTACCATTGGGGATGAGGCTGAATCCAGCAGGATTTATATATTGTGCTAGCAAACGCAAGTGCAGAGGAAAGTCTTTCATTAATTTTTTGTTAAATTTTGCAATTACATATCATATAATTCTTGTATGTAACTAAACTGCCTCATCTCCTTTCCATATTATCTCTGTAGTTGAATTTAAGTGTATATAACTATAAATTATCCTAATTAAAAAAAGTCATTGATTTTTCATGCCATATGCCTTGTATTGGCACCCAGTCACAAATATTATTTTCCTGTGTATAATAACGAAAATGTGTAGTTTACCAAATGTTAGCACAGTGTATTGAATATAAATATTGAAAACAAAACCTGATTTTTCTATCGAAGTAGCTAAAATAAAGTCAAAGAAATATGTGTATGTATATATTGATTTATTTGATACATTCAGTTAACTATTATAAATAGGTTTAACATGGAGTGTGGAACAATTAGCAGGCATTTAAAAAAGGTATTGCTCTATAGAAGTGAACATGAATTTTAAAGAAGAATGAAGGTGGTTATATTAGAGGGTAGTGAATTAAATGGAGTAAATCTAAAACTGGATATGAATTGTGCCAAGCTTTAGTGGAATAGGAAGAAAAGAAAAAATGCCTAGAATGGTTTATTTATAAGGACTACAATAAACTGAAAGGAAACTAAGATGCTGGCAAGCCAAGCACAAAATTATGGCTGCAATGCACAATAAATTTCCTAATAAATTTCCTTACGCTCTGATGCAGTTAGCTGATGTGGTGAACGTGTATGCTCTGCTTCGATGAAGGTAATGAAGTTATACAAATTTTTTATTTTTATTTTTAATTGTATATAGGCCATCTAAGGACCACATTCCAATTTCAATTCTTTGTCTTTTCTCTTCTGCCAGTATGTTTTCATCTGTTCACTGTGTTTCTTCTTTCTGTCTTCAGACTATTTTGAACCAGTCTTTTTAGCTACCCTGCCTTGGATTCATTACATTTTCCTGAAGGGCTTCTCTGTTGTTAATATCTTCTGTGTTTTTATATTGTTTCTTTGTAAAACCTTCATTAAGCATTAACCCAGCTTCTTGTGGACTTTTTACCCCACAAATATTTGAAAACCATTTGGTTAATGTACTGTCTCGCAATCAAAATAAATTTCCAAATAACATGAGTCCTCTTTTTCTCATTGTGCTTGAAATATTTTTTATATTTTGGTATATTTCAACATTCCTTTGTAATTTCCAACCCTATGCTGTGTTTCCTTATAAGTCACCTTTATAGTACGTCTAATTTATCTAAATTATAGCTTAGCACCAGACATTTGCTTGCATTTAGGCATTCTGGCTTCACTACTGTGCTGTATTGCCTTATTTTTGCATTTTTGGATAGGCACTTTTTACTGTAAAGGTCTTTGGTGATGCCCTATGCTCTCCCTGTTTTATGCAGCCTTTCCTCTGTTGCAGATTTTCCCAAAGCATTTTCTGATATTTGAATTTTTTTACACACTCTATTTGTCTAATATTTGATTTCAGTAATTCTGGAGCCTCCTTAAGTTTGTTACAAGTTTTGTTTTTTCTGCAGAAATTCTTAAGCCAGTTCTGCTGGCTGTTTCTTCCAGGAGACTTATTTGTGCAGTAGCAGATGCCACATTTTCGGAAAGTGAAATTGCATTTATAGATGATTTTGCTACAATCTTTTTTCTTTCCTCTTCCTGAAGGTGAGATGTTGAATTCAATAAGTTTTTTGTTCCAAATTCTCACTGTTTTGTCTAACATACTATTTAAAAAGAATTTGGGATAAGCCATCACTTTGCTGTGCATCTGTTTTTATATTGAAAAGCTGTGAAATTTCTCCCATAAATTTTACTTTTCAGACTGTATCTGTAAGTGTTTCATAGATTAGGTTTGCCTATTTAGACTTCATGCTAAATTTTTGAATTATTTTATCTATAACTTCTCTGTCGACTGAAACAAAAGCCTTTTTGAAATCCACAAACATAACTACAATGTCCTTTGAATTAAGTAATCAGTGGTGAATTTCTGACTTGGTTTTAGGAAGGGAAGGTCATGCTCAGAACAAATATTTAATCTCATCTTGATATTCACCTAAATGACTGTCTCATATTGTTTCGATTCTGCTTAATACACTCCTGGAAATGGAAAAAAGAACACATTGACACCGGTGTGTCAGACCCACCATACTTGCTCCGGACACTGCGAGAGGGCTGTACAAGCAATGATCACATGCACGGCACAGCGGACACACCAGGAACCGCGGTGTTGGCCGTCGAATGGCGCTAGCTGCGCAGCATTCGTGCACCGCCGCCGTCAGTGCCAGCCAGTTTGCCGTGGCATACGGAGCTCCATCGCAGTCTTTAACACTGGTAGCATGCCGCGACAGCGTGGACGTGAACCGTATGTGCAGTTGACGGACTTTGAGCGAGGGCGTATAGTGGGCATGCGGGAGGCCGGGTGGACGTACCGCCGAATTGCTCAACACGTGGGGCGTGAGGTCTCCACAGTACATTGATGTTGTCGCCAGTGGTCAGCAGAAGGTGCACGTGCCCGTCGACCTGGGACCGGACCGCAGCGACGCACGGATGCACGCCAAGACCGTAGGATCCTACACAGTGCCGTAGGGGACCGCACCGCCACTTCCCAGCAAATTAGGGACACTCTTGCTCCTGGGGTATCGGCGAGGACCATTCGCAACCGTCTCCATGAAGCTGGGCTACGGTCCCGCACACCGTTAGGCCGTCTTCCGCTCACGCCCCAACATCGTGCAGCCCGCCTCCAGTGGTGTCGCGACAGGCGTGAATGGAGGGACGAATGGAGACGTGTCGTCTTCAGCGATGAGAGTCGCTTCTGCCTTGGTGCCAATGATGGTCGTATGCGTGTTTGGCGCCGTGCAGGTGAGCGCCACAATCAGGACTGCATACGACCGAGGCACACAGGGCCAACACCCGGCATCATGGTGTGGGGAGCGATCTCCTACACTGGCCGTACACCACTGGTGACCGTCGAGGGGACACTGAATAGTGCACGGTACATCCAAACCGTCATCGAACCCATCGTTCTACCATTCCTAGACCGGCAAGGGAACTTGCTGTTCCAACAGGACAATGCACGTCCGCATGTATCCCGTGCCACCCAACGTGCTCTAGAAGGTGTAAGTCAACTACCCTGGCCAGCAAGATCTCCGGATCTGTCCCCCATTGAGCATGTTTGGGACTGGATGAAGCGTCATCTCACGCGGTCTGCACGTCCAGCACGAACGCTGGTCCAACTGAGGCGACAGGTGGAAACAGCATGGCAAGCCGTTCCACAGGACTACATCCAGCATCTCTACGATCGTCTCCATGGGAGAATAGCAGCCTGCATTGCTGCGAAAGGTGGATATACACTGTACTAGTGCCGACATTGTGCATGCTCTGTTGCCTGTGTCTATGCGCCTGTGGTTCTGTCAGTGTGATCATGTGATGTATCTGACCCCAGGAATGTGTCAATAAAGTTTCCCCTTCCTGGGACAATGAATTCACGGTGTTCTTATTTCAATTTCCAGGAGTGTAAATTCTTGGAAAATACTTTATTTTCTACTGGCAGTAAAGAGATTCCTCTGTGGCACACTTTTTTGTGGGGTGGATGTTAAAAGCAACTTCACATTTCTCTGTGATTTTTTTCTGTTTTCTAGATTTCTTCAGGGAGTAAATTTAGCTCATTTGCTATATTTGGCAAGGACCACTACAGAAGTTCAGCTGTAATACAATCTTCTCCACTAGCTTTGTCATTTTTGAGGGTTTTAATTACACAGCAGTAGTAATAATAATAAAGGCTGCTACACGTGAGCTTTCAGCCAAAACCCCTTCTTCTAAAGTAGAAACAAAAACACATTCATACAAGCACAACTCTCTCTCTCTCTCTCTCTCTCTCTCTCTCTCTCTCTCTCTCTGTGTGTGTGTGTGTGTGTGTGTGTGTGTGTGTGTGTGTGTGTGTGCGCGCGTGCGTGCGTGTGTGTGTTGACATTTGTAAATAGGAAGTTTTTTCCTGTCTTAATTTGGTCATAATCAAAACAGAAGTAAATGATTTGTGAATATCACCTTGTATATTTTCAATTTCTTTATCTTCAGTACTTGAATATTCCATAGTTAATCCGTACGGGCCACAGTGCTTCTTGTAGTCTTGGCAACTTTTATTCACTGAAAGTTGGATATGTCACACAAATGGATAAGAATGGGGATAGCCAGACACAATAACATAAACACGAATAAAGAGAAGTTAAATATTTTGCTGTATGATCTCTCCCATTTTAAGTACATTATCGGACTTTAGAATTACAGTCCCGACACCAGGTGTTACGACAACTGTAGTCACACTACATAGTTATATACAAGTTCAAGGCATTACTGAACTATGACAGGAACACCTTGTGGCTGGCTGATCAAATATGAACAGATAATCTTCATTAACAACGAAACTAACATAGTACAATTTATGAGTGACAGGTTGTGAAAGAAGGAATTTTGTTTATTTATTGTGTGTACATGGTTCATAGGAAGGCCCTATGTAAAAGTGTCTTAAACTAGAAATAGTTAATTATTAATGACAACATTTCTGTGACAGTTTTTTACACAGCATACTGTAATGAGATAACAAACAAAGGAAACTCCAGGATGGAATGTACCAATATTGATAAGGAAAGTTACTATTCACCATACAGCAGACATACTGAGTCACAGAAAGCCACAACAAAAATACTGTCACAAATAAAGCTTTCAAGACCACACACACACACACACACACACACACACACACACACACACACACACACACACACACACACGACTGCAGTCTAGGCAACTGAAACCACCCTGCGAGCCGCAGCACCACATGATGGGTGGGGGTAAGGATGAGGCAGGGGTGGGGAGAGGGAGGGTAGTAGGGTAGGGGTGGTGGACAGTGAAGGTTAGACAATGGGCAGGGTAGAGGCGGGGTGGTTGGAGGGTGTAGCAGAAAAGGAGGGAAGTAAAAAGACTTGGTGCAGTGGTGGAATGGGACGGTACAGTGGTGGAAGGGGAAGGGGCTGGATGGGTGAGGACAGTGACTAATGAAAGTCGAGGCCAGGAGTGTTACAGGAATGTAGCATGTATTGCAGGCAAAGTTCCCACTTGCACAATTCGGAAAAGCTGGTGTTGGTGGGAAGGATCCACAGCTTAGTTTGTAGACCACATCACTGGTTTCACAGGTAGCCCTGCCTTTGATGGGATAGGTGATGTTTGTGATCAGACTGGAGTATGTGGTGGTGGGAGGATGTGTGGGACAGGTCTTGCATCTAGGTCTACTACAGGGGTATGAGCCATAAGGTAAGGGGTTAGGAACAGGAGTTGTGTAGGGATGAACAAGTATATTGTGTAGGTTCAGTGGACGATGGAATACCACTGTGGGAGGGGTGGGAAGGATAGTGAGCAGGACATTTCTCATTTCAAGGCATGACAAGAGGTATTCGAAACCCTGGCAGAGAATGTAATTCAGTTGCTCAAGTCCTGGGTGGTGCTGAGTTACAAGGGGAATGCTCCTCTGTGGCTGGACAGTGATGGGAGACTAGAGAGATAAGGCACAGGAGATTTGTTTTTATACAAGGTTGGGAAGATAATTAAGGTCTGGCCATCAAGTGCAAATGTGACGACCATGGGTGGCTAGGGTTCTTGGTGTGGAATGGGTGGCAGCTGTCAAAATAGAGGTATTGCTGGTTGTTAGTCGGGATTGATATGGACAGAGGTGGAGGTCAACATCTAGGAAGGTGGCTTGTTACTTTGAGTAGGACCAGGTGAAGAAAATGGGGGAGGAGCTGTTGAGGTTCCGGAGGAATGTGGATAGGGCGTCCTCACCCTCAATCCAGATCGCAAAGATGTCATCAGTGAATCTGAACCAGGTGAGGGGTTTTAGGATTCTGGGTGTTTAGGAAGGATTCCCTTAGATGGTCCATGAATAGGTTAGCATAGGATGGTGCAATGTGGGTGCCTATAGCCGTACTGCGGATTTGTTTGTAGGTAGGAGAAGTAATTGTGGGTGAGGATATAGTTGGTCACGGCAACTAGGAAGGAGGTTGTCGGTTTGGAATCCGTCGGGCACTGGTAAAGGTAGTGTTCAGTAGTGGTATTGCCTTGGCCATTAAGGGATGTTAGTGTAAAGGGAGGTGGCCTCAATAGTGATGAGCAGGGCACCGTGTTGTGAAGGGACAGGAACTGTGGAGAGTCAGTGGAGGAATTGGTTAGTATCTTTTACATAGGAGAGTAGGTTCCAGGTAATAGGTTGAAGGTGTTGGTCTACGAGAGCAGAGATTCTCTCAGTGGGGGCACAGTAACTGGCCACAATGAGGAGGCCAGGGTGGTTGGGTTTATGGACTTAGGAATCATGTAGAAGGTGGGAGTGCAGGGAGTGGTAGGGGTGAGCAGAGAGGCCCATTCCACAACCTCTTACCAGAATCCACCTAAGGATTTGAGGAGTGACTGCAAATCATACTGGATTTCTGGAATGGGGTCACTGTGGCAAGGTTTGTATGTGGAAGCATCTGACAGCTGGCGGAGTCCTTCTGCCAGGTAATCCTTGCAGTTCAAAACAATGGTGGTGGAACCTTTGTCTGCAGGTAGGATATGAGGTTGGGGTCAGTATTTAGATGATGTACTGCACTTCTTTCTGCAAATGTAAGGTTAGTTTGCTTGTTCAGGGATTTGGAGAATGAAGGTGAGGCAAGGTTCAAGGTTAAGAAATACTGGAAAGTTAACAGCTTCACAAGCAAGAATGTAACACCATTGTGAAGTTGCACAGGAAATTCGCATACACTCTGAAGTTAGCAAATATTATATTGCACAATATTTGATTAAAATTCTCTAGTGACTTTCGACATTTTAGTCCAGTTTGTTCTCTGAAAATACTTGAAGATTGTCTGTGGATGTTGTTATGTATTTCTATCTTCCCAAGAATGTCCATAATTTTCCTTTATTTAGTTTATAAATATGTACATCATCCACACTCATTATTTCGTGCATTTCCAATGTGATGTGTATTCCAAAAAAAGACTTACTGCTGTCACTTAGAGATGTATGTTTCCTAATCCATTCACTAAATGTTCTACCGTCTGACACACACAGTACTATTTGTAATATTCCACAATTGATTTTGTAAACACCCATATGTGAAATAGGAAGTACTGTACAATTATTGTGCAGCTATTTCCTACTCGAAGTGTTCTCTATGTGGAAAGCAAGTTTTCCCCTATAGTGTTATGAAATAGTCCAGCTACCTGATCTGAGACATTAGCAAGACTACTTTAAGATTCTGTGTTTAGACTTTTCTTTCTCTATTTGCAATAGTGATAATACCTTCAGCTCAAGTTACAATCATTAATGCAAATAAATATAGCAGCTGCTGTCCCAGTAGCCATCAGAAGATGGCTGGTTCCTTTAACAGTGTTGTTCTATTGTTCATTTTTCTCTTATTCGCATGGGGTTTATTATTACACAGTATAAATGATTGTCATTTGGGAACTACAAACCAGCATGTGGACTTCCCAGTCCTTGTTGGCAGAAGCCGGAAGACTTCGTGCTGTAGTGATTTGCAGATGTTCATTTCTAACTGTGCATGTAATATTAGTGGTGTCAACTACACTGTCTCCTGCTTTCTCACTGAGCTGTGCTGTCACAGGCTGTGTTTTGTTGCACTAATTTCATTGTTATGTTTTCAAACACCTGGTGTCATGCCTTTATTCTAGAGTCTGGTATTGAAGTTAAGTACACTGCAAGGGAGGATATCATACATGAAAATACTTATCATTTTTAAGTTTACTTAATTCCTGTTTGTATTATCGTATATCAGGTCAACTGCACTTTACTTCTAAAACTGTGTGGCACAGAGAAGTATGTTGACTTCGACCACAGCACGTGTAATTAATGTGTCCGAACTCTGTTTGATACTCTGTAAGTTCTCTTTTTATTCTGTCGGCTAAACGACCAGTGATGCTTTATCCTTTGTATTTTAATTATGTTACGTCTGGTATGTATTGCTGGTTACACAGCCAAAACTGTGTAGTAGAAAACAATATGGAGTGTCCCAGAATGAATGGTCAATGTTGAGGAGTATGATGGAATGATCATTAGAAGCAAAAAAAAAAAGTCTATTATATTGGGCTCTAAACGCATACTACAAGAGCTGTGAGCATTTGTTCACCTTCACTACTGTGAAACACATCACAGCTCTTAAGTAGAAAGCTCCGAGATATTTAGCAAGTCATCAAGTCATGGGATGTTTATTAGAAGACAGATTGGATGTCATAGGAGGGGGAGTGTTCATTGCAATTGATGAAAATATTGTCTCTGTTGAGGTCAAATTCGAGTGTGACAGTGAAGTTAGCTGTCACACATGTAACAGGTCTAAGTGAAACAAAGTTCATTACTGGTTATTTTTATTGGCCACCCAATTCCACTGTGACAGTTCTATAGTCATTCAAAGAAAGTCTACGTACAGTTAGTATGTGTGTAAATACCCAGTTCACAGTTCCTGCAGTATTAACCTACTGAGCACAGACAGGGACATCAATGGATTCATTGTGGTGGGGAGGGGGATTACAGACAGACAGTTTAGGCCTTGTAGCTACAAACAGGCCAGGCCTCATCGATACCTTTGGAATAGATATGGGGATTAGGGATGATAATATCATCATAGCAACTGTGATTAAAAAAGTTAGTAACTCAGCCAAGAAGGTTAGAGGAGTGTTCCTGCTACAAAAAGAAGAAAATCAGTTGTTAGCCTCCACTTATGCAATGAACTGATGTCACTTAGCTCCAGTAAGATGGATATAGAGGAATTATGAGCAAAGTTTAAACAGATTGTAAATCATGGTCTGGAGAACAATGTGCCTAGTAAGTTGGATTAAGAATGGAAAGAGACCCTCCATGACTTTACAATGAAATTTGGAATATGCTGAGGAAGCAAAAGCTGTTGCATTTTCAGTTCAAAAGAGAATGCACAAACGATTACATGCATAGGTTAGTAAAGATTCTTGCAGCTCTGAAAAGATTTGCGCGAGAAGCATACAACTACCACCATCGTACCTTACTAAAAGATCTAGCCAAGGACCCAAGAAAATTCTGGTCCTATGTAAATTCGATAAGTGGGTTAAGGTTCCATCTAGTCACTCGCTGACCAGTCTCATGTGACATTTGAAGGTAGCAAAACAAAAGCCAAAATTCTAACTTACACAGTTAAGAAATTGTTCACGCAGCAGAATCATGCAAACATCCTGCCATGTGACCATCACACAGAGTTCCATATGGACAACATAGTAATGAGCCACCCTAGGGTAGAGAGACTGTTCAAAGAGTTGACAATATTATGAAAAGGATAGGTTGCTGCTCACCATATAGCAGAGACGGTGTGTATATGCGGACAAGGAAAAAAAGTTCCTGGATTTTTCCCGGATATCCCAGTTAAGAAATATACTTTTTACCGCGCAAAAATACACTTTTTCCATGCTAAGTGACAGCAGGTTTTCCTTAGATTTTCCCTCGGAACTGTAAAACTTATCAATAACATTTTACACACTTACCTAGAACTACCCAGCACTTTAGAGAAAGAAAAGTGAGAGAAGTTTCGGAAAGACTTCAAATGGAAAAAAGAGAGAGAGAGAGAGAGAAAGAGAGAGAGAAGTATTGGAAAGACCTTCAGTGCTCAGCAACATATACACTGTATATTCTAGTATTACGAAAGTATAAATTCGAATTCCACCAAACCCAGCACGTCAGTTTCCTGAGTGTCGAAATCAAGATTGTGATGCCCTTTTGTAAGCCAATCGTATGTCATGCCACATGGTCTTGCCAGTCGATGACAGCAGATATCCAGATCATATGACATGTGTTGTTGTCAGCCAATAGGAAGATCACAGTTAAGTAGCACGAACACACAAACAGAAAACTTAATGGTTTACATTAATATACATAGTATGGCTGCAAGAGTATCTAAGCTTTCATATGTAATATTAACCTTTTTTTTTTTACGTGTGTTATTATTTAAGATACATAACTAAAATATGCCAGTAAATTTAAAATAGTGACAGAAGAATTTCAATCCCAGGAGACCAGACATTTATAAGTGGCTGGTCCTCAAAGTGTTAAGTTTTAAACAAGAGTCAAACGGTCTGTGATTCAAGAAATTCATCCCACATTCTCACACATAACATTATTCATCTTGCGTAAAAGGAAGCTTACTTTGAAAGTAACACTTTTCAAACCATCATTCCCAGCACTTTCCCAAGACTGTTAGAAATAGGCTCATTTTAGCTATTCACAGAGGGCCAGAAAACAGGCATTATTACGCATGCACAGCTGCTGTAATGTAGGAAGCCCATATGTTCATATGTTTAAGGCATTAAGAGATCTTACACTATGCCATACAAGAAACCAGGCATCAGAGGATACTCCAAGAGCATCAGAATTTCGTAAACCGCACTAAAATGCACAATTCGTCTTGAAGTGCACATTGGCTTGTACAGATTCACAATGAAGTAGGCCCATCTAATATTAAGCTTTAAATTTTCTGGGAGCACCAGTACTGTACTGTCTCATGTTTGGTTCTTTATTACAGCATAATGGAAGAAGATGAAAACGTGCACTTGAAATTCAGCGAACAATTGGACCTAGCCCATACTATAGAATGAAACACTTCGTTTCAAATAAATTGATTGCCTCAGTGGAAAAAATTAATAAAGCCAAAGTTCTTTAGCAAACTAACAAAAATAACTTCATTGTTCTGCGAGGTGATTAATGCTTAACTGCCAAAAATGTCGAAATAAAATAAAATCAGAAAACTGAAACTAATAATATATTTTTGCCTTCCATAATTATGTGAATGTATTTTCATTCACTTGATAGCTCCCAGCAACAGAAATCAATTTTGCTTTCATTTGGCTTGGGAGCTGTAAACGAAAGGAAACAGCGAAATCACTTAATGTAAACATGGGTCACGTGGAGACTGCGCCCCCCCCCCCCCCCCCCCCTACTCTGTGCATGTGCTAATCTGGCTGCTAGAGCACGCCAGAAAAATTTTTCTCGTTTGCATCTGGGTGTTTGGAGCTACTGCCGATACAGCTAATAGTCACACTTCAAGTAGCCGGAAGTGGGAGAAGGTACTGCTCATATGCGAGCCAACTGCGCATGCGCATCAGCCCGCTGGCAACTGCTCAAACGAACGTAATGTACATAGTTGTGATGTCACACTCATAGAAATCAGTTTATTGTTACGAAGTATTGCATAGTCTTTGCCCTTCTTCTTCTTCTTCTTCTTCTTCTTCTTCTCCTCCTCGCATTATGGTCTGTGTAGAACCATGGGTAGCCCCTTCGTGGACTGCATTTTTCTTTTATTTTCCCAGAACCTCTTCATTCTCTCTCTTCTTCCCTCCTGCTCTTCTTGCGAGATCTTCAGTGTCCTTTTCTCCTGTTGGCTCCACTGGTGACACACTAATCTTTTCCTGTATTCTTCTCTGTCATTGATCTCTGGCATATTGGTTGGTGTATATTTGTTCCTGGAGGTTTTCCTTTCCTTCAACCTTGATCCCCAATTCCAACCAGTCCTTCCAAAGTTCAACAACCCCATTGGTTCCTGTTGTTTCCCACACACTCTTCATCATTCTGTCCATACTCATCCTAATTACATGTCCAGCAAATCTTGCCCTTTTGAGTCTGATTTCCCTCATGTTCCAGTATAGTTCTTCCCTAGGTTTTCACAACCACTTCTCTCTACCTCTTTTGGAACATAGTATTTTTCTCTGTATTTTCCTTTCTTCTTTCGCTAGTCGCTCTGTCCCATTTCTTCCTAGTGTCATCGTCTCAGCAGCATATAATACAGTATTACTCACCATTGCCTTGTAGTGGCTTATCTTTGCCTCCGTGGATATATCTTTTTATTGTATATCTCTCCCATCATACAAAAGGCTGACCTTATCTTCTTTATCCTCTCTGTTTATCCCTCCTTGCTCCTATTTCTTCCTTTTATAAATTCTCCCAGGTATTTAAATTTGTCCACCATTTGCACAGTGTCTTTCAGTGTTTCTCAGTCTGCAGTGGTATTTCATGTCTTTGTCTTGTTATAGACGATCCTCAGTCCCACCTTTCTGGCTACCTTACTTAAGCTGTCAAGTTGTGTCTTCTTCCATCTTACTTACTATTCCTAGATTGTCTGCAAAGGCTAGGCAGTCCACTTGAGCCCTGTTGTCCTTTTTGCTCTTTACTGCTCTCTCTCTTCTGCATCAGTTCCCAATTCCAGTCCGTCTCCGGGTGGTTCACAGTTTAGCAGGTCGTGAAAGGACTCTGCAAAAATCCTACAGTTCTCCTTTGCACTAAAAGCCAGCTCCCCCTTCTTATCTCTTATGAACAGTTCTCAACCCTTGTATCCCATCATAGTCTTTGCCCTATGGCCATTGAAATATTTTTGCTGTTTGCGGAGATGTTTGTGCGTGCACGGTGTTTTATTGTAAATGGCGCATTTCCTTTGCAACAAAAGTTTTATTTTATTTTTTATTTTATTTTTTTTCTCTCTGATGTAAGTTTTATTGCTACAGTATTATTCTCCAGTAGCAGTATACAGTAACATTCTTTGCTAGAGTATCAGTTCTTACCAGTCAAAATTACATAAAACTAATTGAAAACCGAAACAATGAACAATTCCCGGAATTCTGAAAAATTTCTGAGTTTTTCCCACTTTTCTCCCAGATGAAAAAATTCCCGGGTTTTTCCCGGGTCGTGAGTGAAACCAACCTGTGTTGTTAGATTAGGAATTGGCTGTCACGCCAACAAATGGAAGTCTTAGTATTTTAAGACCTGCACATCCACACTCTCATTGGAAAACTTTTAGTCTCATCACATACAGTACAAGCCTCTTACACTCCCGAACACAGAACAAAGAGATAATCAATGTATAAAGTAACTGCCATAATATCTGTTGTGAACCTGCAAGTGAAGATATATACCCCCCCCCCCCCCTTTCCAACAATCAATCCTCATGTAAGGTCTACTAATAGCATTTAAAAAGTTCACTGCATACCATGGCAGCTAGCAGAATTAAACTTTGATTATTTGGCTAAAAATATTTTGGCTACTTGTGTTGAAATAAAATTTTTTAGAGCCTTTTCAAACATCAAAAATGTTACATGCACATATCAGGTGCTGAAAAGGGGAAAAAAATTTTTAAAAACTAATGTTTATAATTTGTGAGGACAGTAGGAAGCCATTGAATTAGCATTATGCCATTTAGCTACTCAGTTTCAAATATTAGCAACTAACACATTTGCTGTTGGCTTATGCACATGCTATTAACTCGTAATTAGTTTAAGTGTCAGTTGCAGAATATGTTAAGCATTGAATCAAGATTAAACAGAATATTGTGTTTCTGGTCATTGCTTTGACTTACAGAGACAGTCTTCACAAAGAACACATTTTTAGACATCTGAGTGGCATGGGAGAGAATTATGGAGGAAAACACTCATACAAAGTGACTTGACAACCTTGCCTATATACCGTATGGCACATTCTGAGAAAATAATCAAATAAAAGGAACAATGTTGAAAATTATTGAAGGTTCCTAGCACACAGCCTAACTAAAAAAAATTTGTCTGCACTTGACCAGAGTTGACCAACATGTTTAGTGCAGTCACACTGACTGGCAGCAAATTATCACACTACTGAAGCACGATGTGTCCAGTATGAAGTGCAGCACCTTCGACCTTCACTCCGAGAATCTTTCCCTGCAGCTGCGGGCGTCCTTGATGTTGGGATTGTAAACACTATGAAGTACATCTCCACACTGCCGATCTCTGTACCTAGCAGTTTGGCTAGGTGTCACAGTCAATGATACATGCTTCATCCTGTATCGTCTCCACATTCCGCTTGTGCTTCTCAGAGGCATAGTCAGTGGGGTCAATATCTAGTAGTGGTTATACCATATTGAGTGCTGACTACCACACTGTGTTGTCTTAGTGTCATTCAGCCTTTTCATTTGGTGTTTACTGTATCTTTCTCCTCAGTGAGCAAGGTAAGATTCTCTTAATTCAAGTTTAGTGAGGAGTAAAATGAAGTGTGTATGACATTATTATAAGGAAGACTATGTAGTGAAATTTAGTCTTATTTAAAAACTATTGCTAAATTTAATTCTTGGTGTAACTTGCATGTGATGTCCATTAAGGATGTAAACTGTAGTGTATCTTATGCATTAGAGTGAAAGAGTTTTTGTCTTATCTGCAGTGATTCAAAAGTTACAGCATTTTTTTAATTTTCCCAGTGAAGTGTACTTAATGTGCGAGGTGTACTGGGACACGTGAGCAAATCGCCAGTGCAGACAACGTGATTCACAACAAGGATGTATGTGATCCTGATACAGTTTAATTTGTAACCAAGACATTGCCTATGCCTGTAATGTGAAATATTGGCCATAATTTCATAGACTAAATACTGGTATTAATAGCAACATCAAGACAGAAAGAATGCATCACACTATTATACAGGCCTAGCTATATTTGTATTTTGTGAAGAAAAACCAGTCTGACAAGTGGTAAAAAAATTTAGTCAAACAAAAGGACACTCGTCTTTGGTATAAATGAGAAATGAAAGTTCATAAGGAAGGTTGTAGTTGGCAAGCAAAATTTCAGATCAGAAAGGATCCACAAATACTGCCCGATTTTATAATACCATTCCATAGCTGTGTTGCAGCACATGCGCTGTAGCGAGGGATGGCACTGATACCGTCTTATCCTGCCCTGCCACTGGTTTAAATGTGGGAGAACAGCACCTGCAATCAGCATTTAAAACCAGATTGCTATAAATAACTTACAAGGAACTATGGCAAAAAGCTGGAATATCATTTTATAATAAAGAGATGCACTGATGCCTGAATTCATAAAAATCACCATTTGTTGAGCTGTGTAGCAACACACGCTCTGTACTGACGGATGGATGTGGTACCACCAGAGCCTGTTTTGGTATTGGTTGGGTTGTGGAAGTTGAGCCTGCAAGCAGAAATGCAAACTAAGTTACAGTAATGATTTATAAGGAGCTGTGACAAAAAGAAACAATGGCATAACACAGAGGTGCACTAATATCTCGATTCATAGTACTCACTATTCCTCGGGCAGTGTTTCAGCACGTACGATGTAGCGAGAGACGGACCAGATGCCACCTCGGCCCGTTTTACTATTGGCTGAATCGTAGGAGTTGAGCCTGCAAGCAGAACTGCAAACCAGATTGCTATAAGGAACTATGGCATGAAACTAGAATGATATAAATCCAGGCATTAATGTACATTTTTGTTATAAAATAATACTCACGATTTGTCGGGCTCTGCTGTAGGGCACATGCTGTAATGAGGGATGGACCTGCTACACCCTCTGTATTTCTTATTGTTGGTATCTTTTGAAGAGCTGAACCTGCAAACAGAATATTATATTAGACTGCTGACAGATAATAGAGCACTGGTTTACGGCTTAGGCAGCGTGGCGCTGTGACATTGGCTATGACCGCTTTACAAGGATAATTAATTACAAGAAACAAAATATACACAATAAATTAACGAACATTTAGAGCAAGCAAATTACTGAGTAAACAAGGATACACACGAGAATGTGACAACCAGAGAACAGGAACAGCATTAATTATTTACTTCATGGTTGATCATTGCCACTTGAGTCATACGTAGAATTTTACTATAGTGTGCTGATGTGGGCAGAGTGCTTAATTACAAGCATTTTTTGCTGCAGGGATGTATATTGTTAGGGGGGGGGGCATTAGTAACATACCTTTTTCACAAACCTTTGTCTGCCAGTAGAGATAAATTGATCAAACTGGATTCTTCTGAATTTGGTAACACCAGGGATGCATTGTTACTCCTTTTGTTTTTATTTGTAGAGTACAGTCTACATTGAGGTGATATCTTTTGTGGTTGTTTCCTTTCTATTTGCATAGGTGCCTGTTTTTGCTGCAACATTCCAACAGCTATAGTTGCCTTTAGCGATGATAACATTTTTTTAGCAGTTTCCAAGTCATTTGAAGTCAGTTCAGATACAATACCAGAAAACTGCGGTACGTTCCATTGTTTGGACTGACGAAGGTACAGAATCATTACTACTTTTTTCGTTACCTCAGCTAGTATTTCTGTTTTCTCGTCTACAACAGATATATCTTCACTCTCAATAAGTATAACTTCACTATTTCCTGAGTGTTCAGAATGTTGCTGCTTTAACTGAATCTGGCAAACACTATGTATGTGCTTGCACATATTCCATTTGATGGTATAGTTGTTACATGTACAAGAATACCTATGAATGCAAGCCCTACATTTAATGCACATCAATCTGTATTCATCTTCAAGAAGGTCAACAGATTATTTTGTAAATGATAATGACTTTCAGTGCAACTGCACTTTCCGGCCAGAAAACCCCATAGTAATGAAGTCCTCCTCAATATTACTCCCAGATTTATGCCTAAGGCGAATGTCCTTAAGTTTACTTGTCAGTTTACCTGTCCAACAGCTTGTGGTTCACTAATGACATCAATGCAAAAATTGCTTTGTCTAAATGTTTGACACATTTACTACCTATATATATATATATATATATATATATATATATATATATATATATATATATAATAGTGTGATGCATTCTTTTGCATTTCGGTATTGATTCCAGCATTCAATCTATGGCAATACGCCCAACAATTTGCATTCCCAACATAGTTGTCTCGGAAGTATGTGGCAAATTGAACTGTATCAGGATCACATTCCAATCTCTCTGGCGCAATATTTAACATCTCATCAAATGAATCTACATCCAGCTCATGCATCAAAGTTCTGATTTGCTTGTACACTTCACCTTGTTTTTCTACACCTTGAATCTTACATTTGATAGTCTTCCTCCAACATCTATCAACATGCCATGTACAATAAAGTTGCCATGACATCATTCCGTGCAATAAAGAAAGACTCGGCCAAATCCGACATAAAAACATTTGGCGAAATTAATCCAACCTACCTCTTTATATGCTGGAAAAATATGGACAGCACCTGGGAGTCATTCCTGTTAGATATTAGAAACACGCATGGAAACCCCTGTCTCAGATCGTCTAGCACTAGTAGAGTTAAAAAGAGAAAAAAAAAAAAAAGGTTCAGATGGCTCTGAGCACCATGGGACTTAACATCTGTGGTCATCAGTCCCCTAGAACTTAGAACTACTTAAACCTAACTAACCTAAGGACATCACGCACATCCACGCCCGAAGCAGGATTCGAACCTGCGACCGTAGCGGTCGCGTGGTTCCAGACTGAAGCGCCTAGAACCACTCGGCCACTCCGGCCGGCACTAGTAGAGTTAAGCTCAAAATTATATCCATTGAGACCATATGTCTCCCATCAACACAAACGCAGTCGTTCCCATATTTCTTTAACATCTCGCCTTGAGCATTGTTCATAGTTATCAGTGCAAAATCAGAGCACTTTAATTGTGGATACGTATCAAGGACGACATCTTGTGGTTTATAGAAAAGCACACAAGGACTGTCTCCACCATTTACTTCATTTACCCATGCTTCTACACTTATTGCATGATTATGGTGTCTTGTTGACGGCCGCGTGGGATTAGCCGAGGGAGTGGTCTAGGCGCTGAAGTCATGGACTGAGCGGCTGGTCCCGGCGGAGGTTCGAGTCCTCCCTCGGGCATGGGTGTGTTTGTTTGTCCTTAGGATAATTTAGGTTAAGTAGTGTGTAAGCTTAGGGACTGATGACCTTAGCAGTTAAGTCCCATTAGATTTCACACATTCTTATTAACGTGAAGGACAAATTGTAAGATTTATCTATATTATGTACATCCTGTCTCGTAATCAACTGTATCCTTTCCAAGTTCGAATCTACAACTGTATCTGGAATTTTGTCTAATATGACAGAATGGTATGCAGCAATACAAGCCCTTTCTCTTTTTGTTAGTTACAGATGACATAACTCGGATTTGTGGCCAACATGGGTTGAAACATATTTCACACAGCAGGTTCCATTCTTTTTCATATCTACTCTCATCTTAGCAGGGCACAGTGCACCAATCTTACTACCACCTTGTAATTTAAGACATCGCACGTTTTTCCTCTAGACACAAACTTGCCAGACCGGTGACAAATATAAGAAACAACTTCTGAATCAACCTTAGCATGGGAATCACGACGTTTGGCGAACTTTGAGAGCGTTCTCTGCTCACTTTCCTCCTTCCACTTCTGAAATTCATCAACGGTGCTAAAATATATTTCACATCTACTTCATGTGCCGACTGTAAATGTTCTAAGAGGCACGGACGCTTCCGTTGACCCTAAATCCGAAATGAGGTTGCTGGTTTGAAAGAGCCACTGCCGTTTTTGTTGAATTAAATCGCTGATTTTTGTCATCTGTTGGTAGCTAAACTATTACTTCATTACAATAACATTATGAAAGATAATGTTTACCTGGATTTGTGAAAGTTCAGTCCTACTTTCAGTACGTCACTCCCTGTCAGATTTTACAACGAACACTGCTGCTTTCCATGTAGCTAACGGAACATTTTTGCTCGTGATAACGTTTTGCAAATGTACGCTGCTCTGGCGATCGTAAAATGCGATAGTCCTTTAACGCTAGCGAAGCATGGCGAACCAACTTGCGCAGATGGTAAGACATAACTTTATTAACGAAAGCTAACTGATACACACCTGGCAATCTTTCTAGTCGGCCTATCAATTGCAGATATCGTCCTACAAGTAACGAGTTACTGAACCGCCGTGGAAACTTGTATACGTTTCTTACGATATCTCTTATCGAATTATTCATCACGTAACTGTTACGTCGTAGGGAGGTTTAGCTTTCGCTGGAAATCTAAACAGCAACCCAGCTGGATAAATTAGAACCCAGAATTATGCAGATTAGAAGTTTCGAACCCCACTCGCTGAATACAACCCGGCCCCTCTAACTGAGGCGCCGCGAACACGTGATTCGAGGATGTGACGTCACAAGAGCTGTCTAGCCAATACGGCCACAGCTCGCAACTTTTCGAAGCGCGCTACACACGTACCAACCGGCCGAGCGACAAATTGGATGCATTTGGCGTTTAGACGGACTGAGCGATGAATTTCCTTGTCGGGATGTCGTGCGAGTAGTAGTAACCGACGGACGCATGCACGCACGCTCCCCCTCCCCCCCCCCCCCCCTTACCACTTCTCTGGAAAAGTGCAAAACATCCCCACCAACACCTGAGGTTTTGTGGACCTCCTACCACGCCGTGCGTCAGCGCCGGCACGGAGACCTGCCTCTGAGCTAGCAGAGTGCTCCATTAATTCGGGCTGAAACACGCCTCCTCTCTCTAGGACGGGTTCAGGACCCACCCGAGGCAGGCGATGAGTCGCACGGAGGTGAAGGTGTGGATGTTTTACCAAATAGACGCGCCTCCACTGACGGAACAGTTTCTGTCAACCTGCAGATTATGGGGCCCCTCATCATACAAGATATTTCCAGTCAGCGTTTGGTGGGGGAAAATATTCGACACCTAGTATATATGTTAACAGCTCATGTCTAAAACTACATTTGAGAACATTTCTGATATCTTTTTCATAATTTCTTGTAAGACAAAGGAAACGTTAACATTATTTTGAGAAGCAAATTTCGCACCAAACTGAAGAAAGATACTGATTCAATTCTATATATTTTCAGAAAAGTGAGTTGGTTATATTTGGTATGGCCAAACAGCGCTCCGAGCGCCACGGCAAATGGCGCTGAGGGGCGAGCGGTGGGGAACAGCAAATGCAAAGCGAGTCAGCAGCCGGACGCCGCTAGAGAGAGCCAGTCGCCTTGTCACAACACCGTTCTGAATCAGGAACACCGCTGCGTCTACGCACTTGTTAAAAGAAAAAGTGGAGAAGTCACATCATTCAGTGCTAAATGGAAATTGCTCTTTGAACGCCATGCAAACGGCTTAATACACCATCGCACTATTATGAGCTGGGAAAAAGACCACCAGGCACAAAGACGATGTGATTAGGCGAAGAGTTAAGGTGAAAAATAGAGCAGTGACAAAATCTTTTATGGACGATGTCACCGGTTGATTTCATCAAGTCTTTTAATGCAAGGGGAGAATGATTTACATATATGGCGACTATATTGATGCTAAAAAACAAAAGTTAATCCTGTGGAAAAATCAGCTTCTAGTTCATGACATGGAACATTTTTCAAAGCTCAAGACAGTCATTTCTCGACCTGACATTCAGTAATTGATAATTTTCGCCACGAGTTCTCAAAGAAATGTCAACACTTTGCACGTTGAACACTGATTTCCATTTATGGTTGTGGCTGCTGGTGTACCTCCTCATTACCTCCCACTTGAGCTCATATGACAACTACAGAAATTTATACAATATACACAATATTATCCCAAGAGCCATATCCTCCACTGTACAGACAATTCGGTAAAGTTAGTTCAACGTTTGGTTCCAAGCAAGTGCGCGAACGTTATTTATTCTGTTGTAAAATTGAGTCTGTATCACATACTACCTTTGCACCCGATACTTTTCACGCGCAGTCTGTATCATCTGCACAGATTTTTTGTTATTTTCTTTAATCAATTTTTTATATTGTTCACAAATTGCAACACCTTCTAAACTTTTCACAGAGAAGCCAAATACTAATTTCCAAAGATTTAGCTTTGAAAACGATTCCATAATGAAATAATTTTATAAAACCTTTTATCCCCTATCTCACTCCCTTCAGGCATTGAATTTCCAAAAACAGTGAAACATTTTTAAAAAATTAGCATCCATTTTCATAGATTTAGCTTTAAATATGCCTTAATTGTTCTTTAATAATGAATATTGTGCAACCTACGACTGTTTTTACATAGTGATAATGAATTACTTCCAAAAAAGTTCACTCACTATTTTCCCCAGTTAGTGGTCGGATTTCCAACATTGCTGTAACGTGTCTTTTTTTACTTCTGACTGAGAAACCAAATACCGATTTTCGTAGTTCTAGCTTCAGAACTGCCTTAATTGCGATATATTTTGAGATAGCCTTCCGTCCCCTATTTCACCCCTTTTTTGTCTTTAATTTCGAACAATCGCTACTTAAACGATAACTACAGTATAAGATTCACACCCTCTCCAAATTTCAAGTTTCTATCCATAGCGGTTTCGGCTGGGCGATGATGAGTCAGTGAATCAGTTTTAATCTGTCAGGAAGTTTCAGGGCCACACTGTGTGCCGGACCGTAATTCGATCTCGGGAGCTTTGCTTTCGCGGGCAAGTGCTCTACCAACTGAGCTACCCAAACACGACACACGACCTCTCCCCACAGCCTTAATTCTGCCAGTACCTCGTCTCCTACATTCCAAACTTCACAGAAGCTCTCTTGCGAACCTTGCAGAACTTGTAGAGCACTTGCCCGCGAAAGGCAAAGGTACCGAGTTCGAGTCTCAGTCCGGCACACAGTTTTAATCTGCCAGGAAGTTTCATATCAGTGCACACTCCGCTGCAGAGTGAAAATCTCAGTCTGTCCCCATTTCACTCCCCTTAGGGGTTGGTTTTCCAAAAACGGTGAAACACGTTCTTTCTTTCATTTCCAAACAAGATGACACACACCAGTTTTCATATATTTTGCTTCAAAAATGCTTTCACAACGAAATATTTCCATACAACACTTCACCGCGCATTTCACCCAACCTGCCTCCCTTGCAGAACGAGTAGTGAAGTGGAAGAGTCTACATGAGTGGTACAAGGCAGTTACTTAGTTGTCTTCATACTTAGGCGCAGCGTAAAAGTGCAAACGATGCTTTTAGTGCGCCATTTTACCCAATACGTGGTTGTTTTAAAATTATCAGTGTTATTTAGAATACAGTTCAAGGAAAGACAAACCTACGTTTATAGCACCTGTATACTTATGTCGACTGGAATATTCTCTTAGTATTTTATCCCTGCTATCTTCAGAATTTCGGTCAGTGGAAGGCTATTTACAACTTGTATAGAAACCAGACTGCAGTTTTAATGGTTGAGGGACATGAAATGGAAGAGTGGTCGAGAAGGGAGTGAGCCAAGGTTGTAGCCTTTTGTATGTTCATCCTTTTAGCAGGAGGTCTCTGGGACGGCGACCGTTTACTATCGTGACAAAAAATTGAAACACCTACAGCCGTCCTTATGATTTTAATTTATTTTGTGCAGCATCAAAGACAGTCTGAAGGTGACGCAATGGAGTGTTGAAACTGGTAGCGACAAAACAAATTAAAACGGCTGTAGGTGTTTCTATTTTCTGTCACGAAGACTGTAGCCTGTCCACTACGCTACTCAATCTGTAAACTGAGCAAGCAGTAAATGAAACCAAAGAAAAATTTGGAGAAGGAGTTGAAGTCCAGGGAGAAGAAATAAAAACTTCGAAGTTTGCCGATGATATTGTGATTCTGTCGGAGACAGCAAAGAGTTGGAAGATCAGTTGAGCGGAATGGACAGTGTCTTGAAAGGAAGATATAAGATGAACATTAACGAAAACTAAAAAAGGATAATGGCATTTACATTTTCCATTCATCTAAATTCCATGTGGCTAGGGCCTCCCGTCGGGTAGACCGTCCGCCTGGTGGAAGTCTTTCGAGGCGACGCCACTTTGGCGACTTCCGTGTCGATGGGGACGAAATGATGATGATGATAAGGGCAACACAACACCCACTCCCTGAGCGGAGAAAATCTGCGACCCAGCCGGGAATCGAACCCAGGCCGTTAGGTATGACATTCCATCGCGCTGACCACTCAGCTACCAGGGGGCGGACACTTAAGACGAATTATATGAGCTTATAAAATAAATAAAATAAATAAATAAAAATATATTGTTATTTAGATATTGATTATTCTATCTGTATGATGGTGATTGTGATTGCAATTGTAATTAATATTTTGCTTATCTGGAACGTAGACGTTTAATTATTCGTTATCAGACGCTTGACAATGGCTTTTTCGTAAAGGCAATGTTACTCGTAGTTGACCGTGAAATAAAACTGAAATAATCGGACTTCGTAATTAAATCGTTTCCAAAGACTGCTGCGGTAGGTGCGGACTCATAATCTAAATCTCAATATTACAATAATTTGCCAGCCATGCCAATACGTCGTACAGAGGTGATTGTCTACTAAACATAAAAAAGTTACACAGTTAGTTAAATCAGGTATATTCAATGAATAAGCCTACAGTTCATAATCCTACTTACTTTTATAAATATAAATTCTTTACAGAATCGAGTGCCTAGTGTGGTTGCAACTCGCAGTATTCTTCTATAACATGAAATATGGCGGTGTGCCAGACAATAAAATAAAATACGTGCTTCTCGCACCACTTCAACCAGAGCTCTCTCTTCTTAATCAAACATAAGAGTAACGTAATTGTGCTTTTGTTTTATCAGCGACACAGCGCTGCAGTTGTGTGCCATAGGCTTTATTTATTTGTCACTGATTATTTATTTAATTAATATTTCGCGTTTCCGAGGAAACTCACGCTCGGCATGCAATTGTGCCTTTATAAGCTGATACTGATGGAATTAGATTAGGAAAACGAGACTGAATGTAGTGGACCAGTTTTGCTATCTTGACAGCAAAATACCTGATTATGGTCGAAGTAGATATAATATAAAATGTATACTGGTAATGGCAAAAAAAGTGTTAGTGAAGCAGATAAATTTGCTAACATCGAATATAGACTTAACTTCAGGAAACACTTCCTGACTCTTATTTGTCTGGATTGTAGCAAAGTATGGAAGTGTAACATGGATTATAAACAGTTTAAACAAGAAGAGAATAAAAGCTTTTGAAATGTGATGCTACGGAAGGATGCTGAAGATTAGATGGGTAGATCACGTAGCTAAAGAGGAGGTACCGAACAGAATTGGGGAGAAAAGAAATTTGTGGCATAACTTGACTAAAAAAAGGGATCGATTGATAGGACACTTTCTGTGTCATCAAGGGATCACCAATTTAGTACTGGAAGGGAACTGTGGAGACTAAAAATCGTTGATGGAGACCAACAGATGAATACACTAAGCAGATTCAGAAAGATGTAGGTTGCAGTAGTTATTCGGAGTTGAAGAAGCTCGCATAGGGGAGAGTAGCAAGGAGAGCTGCATCAAACCAGTCTTCGGGCAGAAGACTGCAACAACAAAAAACCGGATCCTAAAGCTTTAATACATGAGAAACTTTTTTTCCTACTTTATGAAGGGCCATAGGGAGAATACGTGTCACGTACGTTTGAAATTATGAGTTTGTTGGAAGTCTCAAAGTGCTCTCATTGTCAAATACAAGGTGGATATAGTTGGAAAATGTGTATACGTCTTGAGCCGCCGAAATTACCCAACTCTCGTACTTGAGAAATTATGCTGAACCTTTAACGTAAGATTATACCCACGGTACATGAGGACAGCATTTTGAATTTTAGAAGTCCGTTAATAATTACGTAAAATACCGAAAATGACATGTCTGTTAAATAACCTGTAATTGATACCGGGTGTCCTGTGGACTATTTTCGGCTTTTACTGATGACTTAATCAGGAAATTCTTGGTAAGCGGTCAATAGCCCTTTAGTGTCTGATTTAAGTTCATGCATAGAAACAGAGGGGAACATAGCAACCCCGAGGATAAGCAACTTAGTATAGAGTTGACATTGTCCGCCACTCGTGGTTTCGCGGTAGCGTTCTCGCTTCCCGAGCACGGGGTCCCGGGTTCGATTCCCGGCGGGGTCAGGGATTTTTCCTGCCTCGAGATGACTGGGTGTTGTTGTGACGTCTTCATCATCATCATCATTCATCCCCATTACGGTCGGAGGAAGGCAACGGCAAACCACCTCCATTAGGACCTTGCCTAGTAAGGCGGTGCGGGTCTCCCGCATCGTTCCCCCACGCTCTGTAAAGAGGCATGGGACTTCATTTCCATTTCCATAGAGTTGACATTACCAGAGCCATCTTACCTCAAATGGTGTAATAGCAGCCGTTCATTCCTTCCGTGTCGAACTTTTATGTCGTGTTGGAGCATCAAAGCGTATCCACAGTACCACGGCGGAAGGAGCAGCATGCGGGAAAGCAGGCCACGGTCTTAACACAGACTCTCCTATCGTCTAGTGAAGTACAGTGTAAAGCCGTAATATTATCATTCCATCCACTATGCCGTCGAATTGATGGCCATTGCCTAGGCTAATAAGATTTTATGTCAGACGTATCTCCAAGAATACTTTAATAACGTAGTGCCAAATTCGAAATTCTGCTTTCATAACTTTCCATTGAATGCACGGTGGTCGTACAGTGCTGAGGGATAGCACACTTCATGGGTTTCAAAAGGCGAGGGGAACGTTGGCATCCTACGCCACGTCTCTCCATTGTATGTCTGGTCTGAAAAAATCACATAAAACTGAAAATAAATTCCAGTAGCAGGACCCCAATTTAACGTCTTACAAGAAAAATTTGATTTTCAGCATTTCACATATTTGTAGACTGTGTTTATATTGCTGTCGTAATGATCTCAGTAAGAGGTGTGATCTTACGTAACAGGTTTAGCACGACTGAAGAATCAAACTAAGGCAGCGTAACACAAAGCATGCGAATCACCCAGGCTACCCTCATACAGTGTTCCAGAATCAGAGCGCTTTGCGACTTCCAACTGACTTTTCTCATAATTTCGAACTACTCCGATACTTTTTTCTCGCCGAAAATTCCCTCTAAGTAAAGAAAGGAAAAAATCTGTATCAGTTACTACGTTTTCGCTGTTCGGGGAGTAATATGCATGACTTACTAATTTATTATTTCTTTACTAATAACTGTATTCACAACCCGTTTTTCAGACACAATACAAGTATGCGACTGGACGTGCCTCCAAACTGGAATCATAGTGCAAGATAGTTTAGCAGATATGTCGTCGTAAAATACTAGATGCGAGAAAAACTAGCTTTCCATAAAATAGAGTGCATATTACCCACATTATTGTGATGCATTGTTACATAACGAGAGCTCGATTATCAATTCACAATTCACAGCTTCCCTGCACATACAAAGCATATTCATGAAATAATTACTTTAACTTAAAACTATCAACTTACGAAACGTCCAATGATTACCCATTCAGACTGTTCACAACTTTCCTGCAAATAAATACCACATCTCTGTGATTTCTAGTTACGCTACCCATGTGTCAACTGCGAGTATAGAACCAGTATGTGGTGTACTAGCCAAACTGGTTTTCTCCTATGAGTTGAAACGTAACTTCTTCACAAATCATGTACGTTTAATCACTGTACTGTTCTCATAGGCTCAGCAAGGGGAGTTCTTACTCCCTCCTAGAATGGGATGTAAACTTTTTATTATTTTCAGAATTCTCGTGTATTTCTAGAAATGATTGGCACTGATTTTAGCGTTGCTGAATCCAAGATTATTCTG
Organism: Schistocerca americana; assembly: GCF_021461395.2. Classification (NCBI taxonomy): domain Eukaryota; kingdom Metazoa; phylum Arthropoda; class Insecta; order Orthoptera; family Acrididae; genus Schistocerca; species Schistocerca americana. Next base: position 25,505,919 of record NC_060119.1, on the reverse strand, counting down.
GCCGTAGCAAATCACCGGGGTGTTTGGGTGTCACTTTGTTAATGGGCAATTATTCTGTTTTTCGTGCCGTACATTTATTTTGCAATCTTGGGGTACGTGAAACTCTACGGAACATTTCCCAAATTAAGGACCCGATATTATCCCTGTCGTTTCCTTGTACAGCCGTAACGAATTGCAGCAGTATAAATAGGGTTGCCATCCCACTCGATATATCGGGACCGTCACCATGACGGACTTTCTTGTCCCGACATCCAGACAGGACCTAATTCTGTCCCAGTTTTACAAAGTGCTGTTACCAGCTTGCCTAAGTTATGGAGTAACGCCATCTGTTGGCGCAGCCTCAATTAGTAAAAGTCAACACGTTTATTTTGACAAGATCGTCTCACACATGGCGTTGCATATTGCGTGCCCTGTATCGACGATGGAAGCACCTTCTACATCTAGCGCCACTGTTTGAGAAAATACCATATTTTTCCAGTGGTACGTGGCTGGAACTATTTAAGCAGCGCCACGCGAAAGAATCGGGCAGTTCTCGAGTGAATAGCAATCTGATAAGACGGTTATTTCTATACGTAATACGAACAAAGAGTGCAAGTTAGTAACGCTTGAAGTATTTACTGCGTGAAGTGAACAATAACGTGTACTTCTATGACTATACTGTTACTGCCGACTGGTTCCTGTCTAATGAACTTATCATAGCTTACGAAAATGCCTTAGGATGGAAATAGAAAGTGCCACTTTTCGGATGATTACACAAAAGAGTGGTCTTTTGTCAACAAAAGACGCACGGAGCTGGAAGTGTGGTGTGTGATATGTAGATGTTTCGTTTCAGTAACGCGTGGAGGTAAGGCAGATATGAGGCATCACATTTCTACCAAGAATCATACAAATAGATTCGACATCAAGGTATATTTCTACGTTCATGATTAAAGAAGATACCCAGGAAGAATTTCTCGTTGCTACTGCAGAACTAACAACAGCTTATAACGTTGTCAAGCATCAATCCTTCAGCTCTCTCGACTGTACCGCAAAACTGATTTCCGCAGTGTATCTTGACTCCAAAGTCACCGCATAGCAGTCTACAGACAGGACCGAAACTACAGCGATTGTTAAAAACCTCGCACCGCACTCTGTGTCCGAATGCATAAAACAACTGAAATACGTTTCATTCTACGACACAGGCAATGACGCATTGAACGACAACTCTGAAAAGATGTTCTTTCTTTTTCATTTAATTGCTTAATACTTTACTAAAACTGGTGAAATTCAACAGAAGCTAGTGAAGTTTGATTCGCTGAATACGAAACATCGGAGACAAGTGCAAAGTTTTATTCTGACCTTTAAAGACAAATGCAGATTCCATTAGACAAATTAATCCCTTTTTGTGGAAACAGTATCAATACCAACTTCGGAGCGCTTCATTAACATGGCCAGCGGAATTCGTTCCAGCAAATTAAAGAACTAGGAAAAAATATACAAGGAATTGGATGCTCTGCCCATATTCTCGACAATACTACTCAGAAGAGCTAAAAATCGGATATACCTACCTAATGGCACGCAGAAATGTAGCAACATGGCGTGGCATGGACTCGAATAATGTGTGAAGTAGTGCTGGAGGGAACCGACACCATGAATCCTGCAGGGCTGCCCATAAATCTGTAAGAGTACGATGGGGTGGGGATCTTTTCTGAACAGCACGTTTTAAGGCATCCCGATATGCTCAATAATATTCAGGTCTGGGGAGTTTGGTGGCCAGCGGAAGTGTTTAAACTCTGAAAAGTGTTCCTGGAGCTACTCTGTAGGAATTCTGGACTTGTTCATTGTGCATTCCGACGGACTACGACAGTTCCAGCAGGACAATGCGACACCCCACATGAATGGATGCAGGTGATCAGACAGGATGCTTAGGTACACGTCACCTGTCAGAGTAGTATCTAGACGTATCAGGGGTCCCATATCATTCCAACTGCACATGTCCCACACCATTACAGAGCCTCCACCAGCTTGAACAGTCCTCTGCTGACATGCAGGGTCCATGGATTCATGACGTTGTCTCCATATCCGTATGCATCCATCCGCTCGATGCAATTCGAAACGAGACTAGTTCGACCAGGCAACATGTTTCTAGTCATCAACAGTCCAATGTAGGTGCTGACTGGCCCAAGCGAGGCGTAAAGCTTTGTGTCGTGCAGTCATCAAGGGTACACGAGTGGGGCTTCGGCTCCGAAAGCCCATGTCGATGAAGTTTCGTTGAATGGTTCGCACGATGACACTTGTTGATGGCCCAGCACTGAAATCTTCAGCAATTTGCGGAAGGTTTGCACTTCCGTCACGTTGTACGATTCTCTCCAGTCGTCGTTGTCCCGCTCTTACACAATCTTTTTCCGGCGGCAGCGGTGACGGAGGTTTGATGTTTTACCTGATTCCTGATATTCACGATACAGTCGTGAAATGGTCGTATGGGAAAATCTCCACTTCATCGCTACCTCGGAGATGCTGTGTCCCATCGCTCGTGCACCGACTATAACACCACGTTCAAACTCACGTAACTCTTGATAACCTACCACTGTAGCAGCAGTAACCGGTCTAACACCTGCGCCAGACACTTGCCTTATATAGGTGTTGCCGACCGCAGCGCAGTATTCTGCCTGTTTACATGTCTCTGTATCTGAATACGCATGCCTATGCCAGTTTCTTTTGCGATTCAGTGTATATCAAAGTGTTGCTGCAGACTTAACCGACGGAAATAATCGTCATGAAAATATTTCATAATTTTTCAGTGTACACGATAAGTACAGAGAAGTAGAAAGAGTTCTGGTTACACGATGGTGTCAATCATCACGTTCTTCTATCTCACTCAAAAACAAGATGGCTGTTGTTAATGCCTGCAACTGAGAGAATTTTTAGGCCTTGAATTCCATTAATACAATTTTTGGACGGTGAAGACAGGTCACCTAAAACAATTTCAGATTTTTTGAGTAGTCCGATCAGTGAAATTTACTTCATGTTTCTGCAGTCAAACTCGGCTCTTTAAAAAATATATAATAATCGTGGAGAAGAATAAAGTCTCGATAACTGAAATAAGAAATACATTCATTAATCGACACTCAAAGAAATAATTTTATTTCGATGTTTGAGGTAGACAGAATGGTTCTCTATACCCCAGCATTTGACTAGTTCGAGAAATGGGCTTTCTGTTTTAATAAATATCAAGTATTTGATTGGATCTGAAACCTCAGATTGGGTGAAGATTTAAAACATTATTATAAACCTGACTAAAAATTTGTGAATGCATATATTCGTGAAAATAACTGTCGCCTGAAGTACTCTACATGAAGGGCTTTTTAGAAACTAAGCGTGACTCGGAGAATGGAAGTCTACACACTCTGTGGAGGAAAAGTGTACTTATTTTCTTAAGCAAACCGAAAATCATTGAACGCAAATGCCAACGGCTAAAATCATGCGAGTATTTGTTTTCTATTCCCGCACTCAACGCCACTGTGGAAAGAGTACTTTCGCTGATGTCGGACCAGTGGACTGAGGAAAGAAACTGACTGCTGCCAAGGACTGTGGAATCAATCCTACACTGCCAATTAACTGCAAACTAACTTGCACGGATTTTTATAAACACTTAAAAAGGAAAAAAAGATTTGCTGGAAAAGGTGAAATCTTCCGAACATTATAGTGTACCAACTACTTCGGCCGCAACAAATTCCATGTATTTCATTTCTAAATATAAGGTGATTATGTTAAATAAAATTTTTACTTCATTTCTACACCCCTATCTCAGAGCGTCCCGACGAGGCCCCAGATAGATATGACAATCCTAGGCATGAATCAAGTATTTAAGTGTTGAGGTATATACCCATTGTTTCCTGACTACATGCTACTGGTGTACATCGTACAAAACTATCGGAGTCGAGGGAACCAAGGTCTATGATAAGGATTACTTATCGATAACCGGTATTTTTCGGTATCTTTTGGCCTCGGTTATAACAAGTATTTTTATTTGTTACTAATAACTGGGAAAAATACTTAAGTATCAGTTAGCCATAGCAGCAGTGTAAATTTTTGTTTCTAAATAAAGACGCGTTAATTTGCAGACAAGCACAATTAAAAGCTAGCTCTCGGCCACAGCCTTCATCAGCAAAAACGAAACACACACCACTCACACACACACACAAGCACATCTCATGCACACACGATCGCCAACTCCAGCATCTGCGGTCAGAATGCCTGTCTGCAACTTTTCATGCATTGTTGGTATTCCTACCTGAAGTTTCCCATTGTTTGTTTTTAAATAAATCTTTTTTTGGAAAACGAGTACATTTTATTCAGACATTTCCATTGTTTTGAAATACTGCATTATTGTAGAAAAAGAGAAATGTGATCAGCGCTATTTTAATAATACTGCCGACAGAGACGACCAACAAACATGGCATAAGAATTGGTACAGCATTGCTGAGACTGCAAGAAGACTTACCCCCACCTGGTCTATATGGTGGTTTCTCCCTGTCGTCAGCGGACATCAATCCTATTGGAGAATGGCACCAATCCTAGAGTCCCATCCACGAACGATGGCGGTTCACACAGGTCAAGGACGGGGATTGCATTGTTGCCGGTTACAAGTGACAGTTGCCGTACACGCATACACGTGTTTTGCACCTGATGCAAGCGAGAGATATAATTTGCAGGATACACGCTTTCTAGTGCAGAATTAGTCGCCTACCACCACCATCAACCACGAAAACTCGAAACAAATGGAATAAAAATTCGTTAAATAACTCGCTACGATCGCGTATGATGCTCGCATTGCTTACAACATTCACAAATGGTTCAAATGGCTCTGAGCACTATGCGACTTAACTTCTGAGGTCATCAGTTGCCAAGAACTTAGGTTAGTTAGGTTTAATTAGTTCTACGGACATCACACACATCCATGCCCGAGGCAGGACTCGAACATGCGACCGTAGCGTCGCTCGGTTCCAGACTAAAGCGCCTAGGACCGCACAGCCACTCAGGCCGGCCAACATTCACAGCACAGCGCTGAGAACACTGCTGAAGACTCATTGGCTGACGGAGAACGCGCGACGTAAGTGCACAGAACGAGGCTAAATTCGGAAGCCATCGTCCGTGACTACAGCTATAATGTGGAAATAATTTTGTGAAGTGACACAAGAGCGAAGTACAATACTTCATTTACTTTAGAATGATTGAAGATCTGCCTGCCATTTCTATGAAATAATAAAAGAGGAACGATATTATGGTAACCGTTATAAATCAAAAACTTAACAATAATTTGTAGTATACAATAAGAATAGAAAGTAGCTGTACTGCTCTCTGTGTCTACATAATATACCTTTGTCCGCTTGTAGCCCTTGAAAAAGGACAAACCAACATGCAAAATACGAGCTCTTCAACCTCAGTCTTCATCCTTTAGCGCTGGCTATTTATAATGTCCAAATAGTGGTATGATCCTCGATTACATTATTTTTGAGCTTAATTTCATAAAATTAGAATCAATAGGATAAAACTAGTAATTTTTCGTAGTATTCAACCACTTAACACAGTCCGACCATTGATCACTGATTTTCTCGACATAAGTTTTCTTTTATTGCCTATTCATTATTTTGATTCTATTTATCTTGAAACTGAGGAAGTCAACTTTTTCCTACATATATTACAGGAAATAACAGAAATAAAAACTTAACTCGTTTATTTCAAAATTTGAGCGGTCAGGTGTCCGTGGCACTGACGTCGTAATAAACCGATATAACGGAAAACCAGTTGTACCAACGATAACCACCATCCCCAATAGGGATGCGCGACAGTATCTTCTGTTAACATCTGCTCATCCGTAATTCAAGAGAAACGTTATTCATTGTCTCTTAGCGCTTCTCTGCACTCTTGCAACTCACTGCTGTGGCTAACAATTAAGCGTTATTTTCATCGGTTATCTCACAGAATAATTTGTTAGTTGTCATGAGTTTAAATGTACGTTCGAGTTCAAACCGTTTCTTGTGCTGTATCTGCGTCCTGTGTTACGATATAGTGTTCCTCCCGTGTGCTTAAAAAAAATTAAAAAATAAATAAATAAAAATAAGGTGATAAAAAACTTCATCACGAACAATTTTGAACTGCAAAAAAAGACGCTTATCTTCACAAATTAAAACTAATTTATGCTGAAATGGTGATGTCATTAACACTACCCTCTCATGTGGTGCTTTAGATAAAACTGAAAATATATTGTTATGAGAACCAACTGCTATCCCACATTCAGCTATGTCTACTAATAGCGGCCGTGAAATAATCACAAATCCAGACCCAGGCACTTGACCTAATACGTTAACATCCTCCACGATAAATGAAATTGTACAGAAAGGCCCTACTAAAATTGAAAATTTTCTTCCCTTCTCGTATTAAAGTTAAAATGAATTGTAAATTTTTATTATGTAACAACTCTACCCAATGGAGGAAAAAGGGATCGAAAATGGATTGTGTATTCGAAATGTACCAAAAACGTTCTTTGTTGCTGTTGTAAAATTTTTCGATCTTCTGCAAACAAACTGTCAAGTGACAGACTGTTCATGGCCTGTAAGCCGATCTCCTAAATGAACCCAGTCTCAATCATTTGCCCACATACACTCTGCAAAAAGATGCATACAGTGTGAGACAGTTGAAACAAAAAAGTGGTAGTTATCGAAGTGAACTACTAGAAAGAGAGAGGCAACGTTGGTTTTCGGCTCTAAACAGAATTATACGCGCCATCAGGTATCTGGATCAGCATAATATGGCCTTCAAAGGAGCCAGCTACATGCTCTATCAATATAATAATGGCAATTTTCTTGGTTTGATCCGAATGATTGCAGAATTTGACCCTGTTTTTGAGAAAAATTTAATCGCGGTTAAAAACTTAAGAAATTCCTGACCGCTCTTGTGTACAAAAACATTCAACATTAACTCATAAATTTGCATGCACTCAAAGTACAAAACAACACTGAAAAACACTGTCTTCTAGAAAATTAACAGTCATCCCTCATTGTACTCTTGATACAACCAAAAATGAACAAATGACATTGTTTGTGTATTCTTATAGGTTTACAAACTTAACAATGACTGTAGACTTTATGGATGTCTCTTCAACAACAGGAGAAAGTTTGCCTAAAACCCGTTTATCGAAAGTAGACCAACTAGGTCTCGATATTCGTGGCTGCGGCGGCCAAAGTTACGAAAATGGTACAAATATAGATGGTAATTGAAGTGGTGTTCAAACCAGAATCCCGATGTAATCCAAGAGCATTTTATTTGCCATGTGCTACCTGGAATATTAATCTTGTGTTATCAGATGCGGCAAAACGCACAGCAAAAGCAATCACATTTTTTCGTGTAATTCAAAGAACATACACTGTTCAATAAGATTTCCGCTCTCTGAGAGGATGCACCAAAAACAGAGTACCAAAGTTAACAGTGAAGAAACTTTTAGAACCTCTATGGGAAAGTTGGGTGGAGAGTGTCGAAGCTATGACGTACCAATCAACAGAAGTCATAGATGCCCCTCTTGAGGTGAGCAATAGCATTGATGAATTGAAAACAAAGAGCGAAGCACACTCTCTTGCTGTGAGCGAATTAGATAACTTCCAGTTTATTGACGGTGTTGTCATGTGCTTCTCTTTGCAAGTAAGGCCCTTCAGGCAGAAAACATGGACGTGAAATTAGCAACCAAATCGCTCGAAGGTTAAATAAAGTTTAAGCGAGAATTTCCGTGAGGAAGGTTTTCTTTAACGCGCAGTAACTACGAAAGTGATAGCTGAAACTTTACAGATTGGTTTCTTTTCTTGCCAGTTCTCTTTTGTTCAAATTTTGCCCAATTTGATTGTAAAAGTGACGATGTACTTTGCAGGGCACAGCTTCCAGAGGAGAATACGAAGCTGATTTTTTTCTACCCTGTCGTTGACACAGTATTAATAAGTTTGAATATTTCAGAATACTTAGCCAGTTGCCCAAACTTTTGTTTCAGTTTTTTTCACCAAAAAGTTTAAGACACTTATAGGATGAACTGAAAACGCTATGAAATAAACGTGTGAGAGAGCTAAGTATAAAAGGTAAATGGTGAATACTCGAAAGTTGTTGCGTCAGAGACAAAGTGAACAAGAATATGAAAACTTCAGTGCTAATATTGAAATACTTAAATGAAATTGGAAACCCATAACCCAACAATTACTGGTAACCATGCCAGTGACTGTCGCTTCCAGTCGGAGAAGCTTTTCATATCGAAGCTGATCAAGAATTACGAGAGGCGCTCAGAAACATTTTTCCCTGAAAGCAGGTTGGTTTTATTTAGGATTTCAGTACACCATATTATACTCCACACTTCCGGCTGCAAAAGACTGATTTAACTGTAGGATCTTGGAAAAACATTTCGTATTGTGTTGATTAAACGGGACACTTTTTGCCTTGCTTCGCGAAACTTTATTAGGACTGTAAGCCCATTTTCGAGTACAGAACTGTTGCCGAAGATGGAAACCACGTGCAGGTAAATGCATGTCAACTACTTAATGAAACCTCGTCTTAGACTATAAATGTTGTCTATTTTGACGTTTATGTTTGCATCGAACAACTTTATGACATTTAATAGGGCAGTGTTTACTCAAGCTATGAATAAGCGAACTGGTGTACATTTGTGCGCAGAGGAATGAGTATTTCTGTGATTACTTATTTATGAACGATGGCACAAAGGTTCCCCTTCTAGTTGCAACATTTTCTAAAATCGGTGAATAACTGAAGTAAGTCGAATGCTGGAAACAAGTGAATTCCAAGTGAACGGACCGCGAACGATGCGTCGTGAAGATTGGCGAAGCGTCGCAACTGATCTCGTACACCCTCCCTGCCCCCCGCATGCACCACCCGTACAATTGTTGGCCAGCTGGTACTCCTGCATTCTTTGTTGAGTATGTTGTAACTGAGACATGCGGAAAGTTTTTAGATACATAATAAAATGTAATAAATCATTACTGGAATCACTGGATAATATACATGCTATAAAATAACGACATGAGTGAAAGTCTGTTCTTCTGCACTCCAAGATTTGGGAAGGAAAAATACGTATTCCGACTTCACACTCAGAGTTGTTCCCATCTTTTCCTGGGCCTTCCCAAATCTCTTCTTGGTTGTAGCTTATTAGCCCTATCCGTTTTGGCAATCTGTCTTCATTTATTCTGTTAATACCTTCTTTCGATCTTCTTCTGTTACCGTCCACACACGCTAATACTCTAAACATTAAGTTCTGTTCTTCCGTGTTCATTACGTATTGGGTCTAATATTGTACACCCTCTAACATTTCTTGAAATCCTCATTTCCGTTCTTTCGGTCTTACTGACGTCCTTCTGTCTCACTCCCATTCATTAAAACTGGTGATGCCTTTATTTACTTTTATTCTCATGCCCTTTGCTGTCATGTTGCTCACCGTCACCAAAAATGTGTTCAAAAACGTTGAAACGTAGTTTCAATATATCAGCTTTTATTGTCACTTATTTCAGCAACCAGATAGGAGAAATAAGGGATTTGTTCTGTAGGTTTTGTGTTGATGATTGTCTTTGAACAGAATGGGAATATTCCCTGAAATGCCATTACTCTAGTTTTAGGTAGGGAGTATGTTGTACTTAGCAGATAGTGTAGCTAGGAACACGTTTTTTTCTTTTGGTCGGTACTTCAGTCACATGACAAATCTTAGACTCACACGAAGAAATCCTCATTGGAGACCGCCATAAGCAATTTCCGCCATTTTCTATAGTTTTTAGCACTGATAGAATGTTATGTTTCGTGCTGCATTCTTAAATATTTCGCATTGTACACATTTCAGTTGCTGTATAATATACAAGGTGTCTCAAGCTGCCCCTACTGATTTTGTTTTTTGCAGCCCGTAGTGTTACAGCTGGCCTTCAAAAACCATGCGGGAGATTTTCATATTCTCTCGCTCACCACGCGCAAACTACAAATAGTGCAGAAACAATTAACAGGACCTTTTTGTAGGAAATTTAACACAGTTAAATTCTACATTGGGGTACGTTTTCGCTAGAGGCCGTAGTTTCCGAGTTACTCAAGAAAAACGTACAAAGTGACCTTCAAATGCATCCTCACTCCCACACTCAGCCCCTACCAGTCGGGATTTCTAGTACGTTGGTCACGGCATTCAGTCCTACTATTCAACAAAAATTTGTGACTGCACGAATTATTTGCCACATTCAATCTGTCTTTGGTCTTCACTTACCTTCACGTGCCGCGCGGGATTAGCCGAGCGGTCTAAGGCGCTGCAGTCATGGACTGTGCGGCTGGTCCCGGCGGAGGTTCGAGTCCTCCCTCGGGCATGTGTGTGTGTGTGTGTGTGTGTGTGTGTGTGTGTGTGTGTGTGTGTGTGTGTGTGTGTGTGTGTGTCCTTAGGATAATTTAGGTTAAGTAGTGTGTAAGCTTAGGGACTGATGACCTTAGCAGTTAAGTCCCATAAGGTTTCACACACATTACCTTTACATGGTTTCCATCGTCGGAAACAGTTCTGTACTCGAAAATGGGCTTACAAGCCTAATAAAGTTCATTCCTATATTCCACCACTGGATTAGTTTAGCACTTAAGAATTGTGTAAATTTTACCTAACAATTTAATGAATTCCAACAGTGCAAAATAAACAAAACAGTTATGTCGTTGCATTCATGTGGCTTTCAGACTACGAATGTACTTGTGCTTGCAAGGGTTAAGTTGGGATCGAAATATCAGTGTAGTTAGTTCAAGCGTAACATCTACAAAAGTCGTATGATAATAATAATGTTAAGGGTATAGCCGACTATGCTGGTGGTGTGATAGCCCAATCAATAGAGACCAAGAAAGGTCGAAAATAATTTTCCCACTGAATTTTATTGCATATTCTATATCCGAATGTGTTCAGTAGCATCGTTCATTTGTTCCAGGGGCATTCACCACACATTGTGTTCCATAAAGGTCTCGTTTCATTCGTTTTGTCTATCACTTGCAATAATGCTGTTTTATTTTTCGTATATTCGATTTAAACCTATTACTGTTCATCTCACACTCCATGCAGTCTTCCCGCCTGTGACTGGCTGAACAAGTAATTTTTGAACATCTCTGTTGAACTACGGTGTTCTGTGTGTAGAATCGCCTCCCATTACATTTGCTGTTTTCGTACCTAAAGCTTCTCGTGCTGTATCTTGTATACCAAAAAACTGAATTGAGACCGCTACACATTATGTTGAGCTCATTGAAACAGATCGTGAAAGCTTTATCGAAAGATGAATGTTTGAACTATCTCTGCGAGACATTTCCTCGTCTCCAGACGCATCTTCGGCCTGCAATCTGACCGACTGGACTAGTCTTCAGTGATGAGTCGCTCTTCGAGCTACGTCCTGATGACCAGCAGAGAAGTGTCTGGGGACGACCCAGATAGTAGTTGAATGCCAACTTGACAATCGTCCGCCATACGGCCAGATGGTCTATCTCGCCATTTCATTTCATAGCAGGACGCCTCTGGTTTTCATAGCAGGACTCCTTTGATGGCTATACGTGGTGCCCTTACAGCACAGGTGCACGTCGCAGACATTCAGCGCCCTGTTTTGTTGCCCTTCATGGCAAGCCATCCTGGGCTTACATTTCAGCAACATAATGCTCGCCCTAAAACGGCGAGAGTTTCTACTGTTTGTCTTCGTGCATGCAAAACATTACCTTGGCCAAACCGGTTGCTGGATCTCTCCACAATTTAGAAAGTTTGCACCAATGTGGTAGGGGCCCTTCAAGCAGCTAGGGATTATCACGATGTAACGCACCAGTTAGACAGAATTTGGCGCGGTGTTCCTCAGGAATTCCAACGATTAGCTTCCCGAGGTGGACCAACACGTTACTGCCTTCCTCAATTTGTGAAGCTCTTTCTCTTATATGAATAATCCAGTTTCTCTAAAGTTGAAATCGTTTGTCTGTACCAGTACATCATACCGACGACTTCCGTCTCAAACGCATAATTTCTACGGGTTTCACCTTCCCCTCTGCGTTATGATGCTACACATCGGTAATAAGCAGTAATGAACTACTGAATATTATTCTAAGCATATCAACAACATTTTTTTTTTTTTTTTTTTTTTTTTTTTTTTTTTGTGATATGTTACATTACAGCATCACCGTTCTATTGCGGTCTAACTGTGTTGGTGAGGCAGTAAATTTCCACAGGGCAGTGACTGCATCACTGCAATTCACTTTGGAGGTGTGGCGGTGGGACTTGTAGTCCCGTACCACCCTCTGACGGTGACAGTACTACATGAGTCAGGCAGAAAAATTTAGCCTAACATGGGCAGGTACGATTGGAAAGTATTGGACGTAGAATGGGGGCTAGTCCCGCCAAAGGATGCGTCCGTGGTGGGCGTGCCAGACCTATCGTTAGCCATGGTCGGAATCCGTTTCCTCTAGGATGGTTAGTGGAACCGGATGTCGATGCCAGCGGCGTGGAAGTGTGGTCCCAACGTGGCGTAACCCATGGACAGTGTCCCGCAAGGCATCCACTTTCTCATAGAGCCGCCGCGCGTTGTTGCGTATGGTCGTCTTTAGGGGGACGATATCTGCTTCCTCGTGGAGAGTAACAATTCTCGTGAGTGGCGGGGCGTTCAGGCTCCACCTGAGCACCTTGTTCTGCAGGCGCTGCAATGTCCGCATCCTGGTGACACTAATCGTGGCCCATGCAGCAGATCCATACGTGAGGGCAGGCAGGATAACTGTTCGGTAAATGCGGAGCTTGGTATGCAGGTTAAGATCCCTACTGCGAAAGAGCGGGTACAAAGCCCTGGTTAGCTTTTGCCCCTTGGTGGTGACATACTCCGCATGACAGTGGAAGAGCAACTTGTGGTCCATCTGGACCCCGAGATAGGTGGTTGTCGGGGACCAGGGCACCTGCACACCTGCAACTGAGATATTGCGGCGGAGGACTGGGCGCCGTTTCGTGAAGTAAACTGCCGTAGTTTTGGCGGCATTGAGAGCTATTTTGTTTGTCCGGCACCAGGTGATAGTGGCGTCCACCTGTCGCTGGAGGCGGGCGACGACGGCGTCAGTAATGCGGCCAGTGGTGTATAGCGCTGTGTCGTCAGCGTATTGTGCAAGGTGGCACTCGGGGATGACCGGCATATCATTGACATAGATATTAAATAGGATGGGAGATAGCACCGATCCTTGCGGAGTGCCTGCCGACAACTGGCGAATGCCAGAACGCATTCCCCGTTGAGCCACTAGGAAAGTCCTACCACGGAGGAAGTCATCCACGATCTTGACATAAATATCCGGTATAGGGGTCTGAGTCAGCATCTTGTGTACGAGGTTGTCTTGCCAGATTTTATCGTAGGCGTTTTGCAAGTCCAAAAAAACGGCAGCTGTCGACTTGGCAGTGTTGAAGCCTTTGCTGATGTGTTCAGTGATCCGTAGGACCTGAAGTTCAGCCGAGAGGTGCGAAGTGAATCCAAACTGTTCAGGACGGATCGTCCCAGCTGCTGCAAGAGGTTGGGAAAGTCGGTGAAGGATCACAGATTCAAGGACCTTCGCCATAGTGTTTAGGAGGCTGATGGGCCTGTTGTTGGTGGGGACTGTAGGGTCTTTGAACCTCTTGGGGATCGCAATCAGCTTGGCTTGTTTCCACTGAGGGGGGAAAAGGCCAGATGTGAGACAACAGTTTAAAATCTTGGTGAACAAGATGATACCTAAGCACGTGATGGAACAGATATTCTGAGCAGTTGTCTAGACGCGGTTACAGTCGAAGAAACGGATGTGACGAGATTTGTTAAAGCGGGAACGAGGTGCCCCTATCTGAGGTAAAGTGCAGTGGCTGGTTATCGTGTGACACTGTCCTTTTTTTTTTTTTTTTTTTTTTTTTTTTTTTTTTTTTTTTTTTTTTTTTTTTTTGCTATGCTCAGCTTTCCATAGAACGTTGGAAAGAACATTTGCCAGCCCAGCTGTCTGATATTTGAATTTACCTAAGTGTAGTCGCTATTTTAACGACTCATGTACGGGTATCTACTATAAATACTTTTTTACCTCGTTTTATTTTATAATAGTAAACTCGACAGTACAATCTTTCTTATTAATTACAAGTGTATCTCTTCGGTCACAGATTTTTCAATAACTGAATATGTAATCTTTGCTATGAGAGCTTGTACGGCAGACGAGAATGAGCAACCGATAGTGGAGACTCGGAGTGAGTTGTAAGCACGCGGCTGCAGGGAGGCTTCGTGTGTCGCGACCCATCGAAAAGATGCCGAGAGCAACGTGTCAACTGAACTATAGCAAATTATAAGGGGCCGGTGATTAACGTAAGTAACCTGTGAACGGTTGCATTTCACCTGACTGGACAAAGACGGTTTCGCAAGTACGTTGGGCAGCTCTCGTATACTCGCAGTTGAATGAATTTCTGTGCGTTATAAATAACAACAGAAAAAATGTTGTTGATTCTTAACATTTTTTCTGTTGTTATTTATAACGCCCAGAAATTCATTCAACTGCGAGTATACGAGAGCTGCCCAACGTACTTGCGAAACCGTCTTTGTCCAGTCAGGTGAAATGCAACCGTTCACAGGTTACTTACGTTAATCACCGGCCCCTTATAATTTGCTATAGTTCAGTTGACACGTTGCTCTCGGCATCTTTTCGATGGGTCGCGACACACGAAGCCTCCCTGCAGCCGCGTGCTTACAACTCACTACGAGTCTCCACTATCGGTTGCTCATTCTCGTCTGCCGTACAAGCTCTCATAGCAAAGATTACATATTCAGTTATTGAAAAATCTGTGACCGAAGAGATACACTTGTAATTAATAAGAAAGATTGTACTGTCGAGTTTACTATTATAAAATAAAACGAGGTAAAAAAGTATTTATAGTAGATACCCGTACATGAGTCGTTAAAATAGCGACTACACTTAGGTAAATTCAAATATCAGACAGCTGGGCTGGCAAATGTTCTTTCCAACGTTCTATGGAAAGCTGAGCATAGCAAAAAAAAAAAATGTTGTTGATTCTTAACATTTTTTCTGTTGTTATTTATAACGCCCAGAAATTCATTCAACTGCGAGTATACGAGAGCTGCCCAACGTACTTGCGAAACCGTCTTTGTCCAGTCAGGTGAAATGCAACCGTTCACAGGTTACTTACGTTAATCACCGGCCCCTTATAATTTGCTATAGTTCAGTTGACACGTTGCTCTCGGCATCTTTTCGATGGGTCGCGACACACGAAGCCTCCCTGCAGCCGCGTGCTTACAACTCACTCCGAGTCTCCACTATCGGTTGCTCATTCTCGTCTGCCGTACAAGCTCTCATAGCAAAGATTACATATTCAGTTATTGAAAAATCTGTGACCGAAGAGATACACTAGTAATTAATAAGAAAGATTGTACTGTCGAGTTTACTATTATAAAATAAAACGAGGTAAAAAAGTATTTATAGTAGATACCCGTACATGAGTCGTTAAAATAGCGACTACACTTAGGTAAATTCAAATATCAGACAGCTGGGCTGGCAAATGTTCTTTCCAACGTTCTATGGAAAGCTGAGCATAGCAAAAAAAAAAGGACAGTGTCACACGATAACCAGCCACTGCACTTTACCTCAGATAGGGGCACCTCGTTCCCGCTTTAACAAATCTCGTCACATCCGTTTCTTCGACTGTAACCGCGTCTAGACAACTGCTCAGAATATCTGTTCCATCACGTGCTTAGGTATCAAGGCGTGTCGCCTAATTTTGTAGGGGGAACAGGGAATAAAACAATAAGACTTACAAAACTCATAAAAATACTGTAATGTTGGTTTGCTTTCCAGTGTTGAGTCGACTTATTAATTCTTTTTTATGGTGAAATCTCGTGTGATTCGTCTTCTGCAGCTTGTAAGTATGTTAAAAGTCCTTTTGCTCCACACCACGAACAGAATGAAAAGTATTCAACTGCCAGACCGCCATTCGAGCCCGAGATTACATCATAATTGGCGTCCGGTACACAGAACCAACAAACGATGTATACAATGTTATGAAAAGGATAGTTACTACTCGCCATATAGCGGGTGGAGAGGATAATTGCTACTCACCATGTAGCGGAGAAGCTGAGTCGCATATAAGCACAACAAAAAGACTGGAAAGTGAACTTTCGATCAACAAGCCAAGCCCTTCGTCGAAAACAACACACACACACACACACACACACACACACACGCACACACACACACACACACACAGTTTCTGACACTCTATTCCTTGTGTCTATACGTGACTCAGAATTTCCGCTGTATGGCGAGTAGCAACTTCTCTTTTCATAACAGAATTACAAAATGGTTCAAATGGCTCTGAGCACTATGGGACTTGACATCTGAGGTCATCAGTCCCCTAGAGCTTAGGTTAGTTAGGTTTAAGTAGTTCTAAGGACATTACACACATCCATGCCCGAGGCAGGATTCGAACCTGCGACCATAGCGGTCGCGCGGTTCCAGCTGTAGCGCCCAGAACCGCTCGGTCACTCCGGCCGGCTAACACAATTACATTCCATCCAGGATTTTCCATTGTTTAAACAATGTTTACATGTCGACACATACAAAGCATTAACATTTAGCATACATAAAAAAACAGTCGAAAGGTTATTGGTATATTGTGTACGTCCGTATGAAATAACATGCATGTCAGTTATGAACTCTCTAAGATGTCGAAACTGGTGGGGTCTGGTAAAAAATAAACCCAGGGAACATGTGAGGTGTAATTTTAACAATGTCTGTTGGTCAGGATAGCGTCCAGGATGTGTTGTACCCGTGCAGTACCCATGTCGCCAGGCATACACGTCACAACCATGAAACGCCGCACGACCGCACTTCCTGGTCACAGTGGACACTGCTGCCACGGAACAAAGACACGGAAGTTCTGGTCGCGGCGAAGAGTCCATGTTACGGGTGTCCTGCAACGCCACTTATACAGGGTGTTTCAAAAATGACCGGTATATTTGAAACGGCAATAAAAACTAAACGAGCAGCGATAGAAATACACCGTTTGTTGCAATATGCTTGGGACAACAGTACATTTTCAGGCGGACAAACTTTCGAAATTACAGTAGTTACAATTTTCAACTACAGATGGCGCTGCGGTCTGGGAAACTCTATAGCACGATATTTTCCACATATCCACCATGCGTAGCAATAATATGGCGTAGTCTCTGAATGAAATTACCCGAAACCTTTGACAACGTGTCTGGCGGAATGGCTTCACATGCAGATGAGATGTACTGCTTCAGCTGTTCAATTGTTTCTGGATTCTGGCGGTACACCTGGCCTTTCAAGTGTCCCCACAGAAAGAAGTCACAGCGGTTCATGTCTGGCGAATAGGGAGGCCAATCCACACCGCCTCCTGTATGTTTCGGATAGCCCAAAGCAATCACACGATCATCGAAATATTCATTCAGGAAATTAAAGACGTCGGCCGTGCGATGTGACCGGGCACCATCTTGCATAAACCACGAGGTGTTCGCAGTGTCGCCTAAGGCAGTTTGTACCGCCACAAATTCACGAAGAATGTCCAGATAGCGTGATGCAGTAATCGTTTCGGATCTGAAAAATGGGCCAATGATTCCTTTGGAAGAAATGGCGGCCCAGACCAGTACTTTTTGAGGATGCAGGGACGATGGGACTGCAACATGGGGCTTTTCGGTTCCCCATATGCGCCAGTTCTGTTTATTGACGAAGCCGTCCAGGTAAAAATAAGCTTCGTCAGTAAACCAAATGCTGCCCACATGCATATCGCCGTCATCAATCCTGTGCACTATATCGTTAGCGAATGTCTCTCGTGCAGCAATGGTAGCGGCGCTGAGGGGTTGCCGTGTTTGAATTTTGTACGGATAGAGGTGTAAACTCTGGCGCATGAGACGATACGTGGACGTTGGCGTCATTTGGACCGCAGCTGCAACACGGCGAACGGAAACCCGAGGCCGCTGTTGGATCACCTGCTGCACTAGCTGCGCGTTGCCCTCTGTGGTTGCCATACGCGGTCACCCTACCTTTCCAGCACGTTCATCCGTCACGTTCCCAGTCCGTTGAAATTTTTCAAACAGATCCTTTATTGTATCGCTTTTCGGTCCTTTGGTTACATTAAAACTCCGTTGAAAACTTCGTCTTGTTGCAACAACACTGTGTTCTAGGCGGTGGAATTCCAACACCAGAAAAATCCTCTGTTCTAAGGAATAAACCATGTTGTCCACAGCACACTTGCACGTTGTGAACAGCACACGCTTACAGCAGAAAGACGACGTACAGAATGGCGCAACCACAGACTGCGTTGTCTTCTATATCTTTCAGATCACTTGCAGCGCCATCTGTTGTTGAAAATTGTAACTACTGTAACTTCGAAAGTTTGTCTGCCTGAAAATGTACTGTTGTCCTAAGCATATTGCAACAAACGGTGTATGTCTATCGCTGCTCGTTTAGTTTTTATTGCCGTTTCAAATATATCGATCATTTTTGAAACACCCTGTATTAAGACGGCCTGCAAACAACATGTTGGGTGTTCCTAGAGTAGTTATAACAACAGCAAATGACTAGTGTTTTGTAACGTTGGGCTGAGCTTAGGAATACCTGAATGTTGCACAATTTTTAATGTTTTTTGCGTGAAGCATATTTCAAATTTGTGTCAGGAAATTGTGTAAAGGAAATTATGGAACAGGATCGAAAACTGCAAGTTTTTTTCATTTCCGAATGAAGAACAATACTTTGGGATAGCCCATTTGCATGTTTTCTAGTTAAGGTTTAGCTATCAGCAAAATAAAAAATATTCCTTTATGATTATACTGTAGTATGAAGTTAACAACGTGAAGCACTATCTTAAATCTACGATCACTGCGTTACTGTTTTGGCAGTATTGTTAATAATGATAATAACATATGTCTTATATTTTGCAATGGGAGATTAAAACTGAACACAAGCATGAAGTGCATCCACTGCTCAAGATAAACTATACATAAGGAATTAACCTCTTTGGGTTCGCAACGATTCAGTACTCGTTGAATTCATAAAAGTTGCAGGACACTAAACGCTAATTTCTTATTGGGTTATGCATGTGGAAATGAAATGAGCACACGGCATTGTGGGCCGGGAGTCCTCATTAAGGGAAGTACTTATTGCATTCGACATCACATTGGGCGATTTGCGCGTCGGAGATGGGGATGAAATAATGATGAGAACAACACAACACCCAGTCCCTGAGCGGATAAAATCTCCTGCCCCAGCCGGGAATAGAACCCAGCCACTCAACATGACATTCCGCCACGCTGAACACTTTTTTTTTTTTTAATGGGCTATGAAACTGAATTGCATCTTGAAGACAAGTTAGAAAATTGTAATCCGAATTAATTTACCCTGAAAATAACTCACTCTGTTATACTGTTGACTGCATTAACGGAACGCAAAATATTCTTCCATTAGAATTTAAATAAAAATGAGAGAGAAGCAAGAGTACAATTAAGAGAGGAAATTAAACTTCTTCAGTGATGCACGTCTTATGCATTAGACTAGTTTTTCCCTACTATTCTTGTGCTTTGGCATGACGCCTGTTACTTTTTGGGTAAACGTGCTTTTTCGGGGTTATGTTGAAGCCTTCACGGCTACCGCAGCGGCCCCGGGCACACAAAGTCCCCACCGTACTTCACCCTCAACAGCAATCCCCTACTTTGGCAGTCTATCTTGTTCCGTCGATTTCATATTATTTAGGTATTAACCGAGGCCTTGTTTCTGAAATCCTGAGTGGTTCGTTCCGAGGCTCGTCTGTGTTTTGAAAGCAATATATGAAGACTTTCCTACTGGCATGCTAGGCCTAACGCAAGGAAGGATTTTCTGTTGGGGTTGTCTCCCTTAGCCTTTGGAGTTTCTCCTCCACCGCAAGGCAGTGGTTCTCTTCTCATTTAATCCCCAGAAAGGAGGGTTGCCTCATCTGCCAGCTACGCCGTTCTGAAGTCTTCCTTCTCCGCCGTCGCTGCCATTATGCTCTTCACCCGTAACCCTGGGCATGGGTTCCGTGTTATACCCCACGGGATTGGGTCCCTGCCTGAACTCAGCCATCCTAGCACTCTGGCCTACTGAGGTGTAGGGTGCCCACCCTCGCGACGTGGACGCGCCAGACAGGAATTACCCAGTGGATGGAAAAAAGCTGGCAGTATAACAAAAGGGTGATAATGGTTTTTATAGACATAGAAAAGGCATATGACTCAGTTAACAAGGAAAGACTCTGGGAAGAAATGAAGAAGATAGATATAGAAGATGGATACATTAATGTTATAAAGACAATGTACAGAGGACACAATTGTAGAATTAGAACACCATTGGGGGACTCTGAATACTTCGAAATAAGACAAGGACTTAAGCAAGGAAGTATTCTATCTCCTGCACTTTTTAATGTTGTGATGGAGGGAATGAATAGGGCAGTTAAAGATACAGTAAAAGAAAAAGACAAAAAGATGATTTTTGCAGATGATATGGTAATATGGGCTGATAAAGAGGTAGATGCGCGGAAGGAAATAATGAAAAGGTATGGATTAAAAATAAATAAAGATATGAGTGAAGGAATGGTATTTGGAAGAGAGAAAGGAATCAACGGAAATATTACCTTAATGGAGAACCCCTCAAAGTGGTAGCAAGTGTCACTTATCTAGGGAGTGAAATACCTAGGGATGGAAGAATAACTAACGAAATTAATAGGAGGTTACAGAAGGGAGGCAGTTTCTACCAAACAATAAAACACCTGATTTGGAATAATGAAGTTTCAGAAAGAGCAAAACTCCTTATGTATAAGAATTATTACATCCGTATTGTCACCTATGGTGGAGAAACGTGGACAGTGACAGAAAGGGACTGGAGCAGACTGCAAGCAGGGGAAATGAAATTTCTCAAAGCAGTTAAGGAGAAAACAAGAATGGACATAGTAAGGAAAGTAGAGATTAGAAAGGACCTCAAACAAGAAAGTATGAGAGAAGAAATTGAAAGAAAGCGATTAAGATGGTATGGGCATGTTAAGATGATACATGGGCAGAGACTCCCCAAAATTATGGAAGAACTAAAGATGGATGGGAAAAGACCTAGAGGGCGCCCAATAACACAGTTGGAAAACGGGAGTGAGAATATCTGTGGAAAGGAGAGGTGTGACCTGGCAGCAAGTGGTGAGAGGACCGAGCCAAATGGAGAGGACTCGTCAGCACCCAGACCCGGCAGTAGCTGCAGCGGGATTCGGATATATAGATAGATAGTTTCTGAAAAAAAATGTGCATCATATTCCCGAACTTCTTTTTATGGTCTTTGTTCCGGTATATTTTGAAGTATTCATCTTTCATATATTCTCGATATTCTTGTAGATTGTCATTACCTTTGTTGTTGACGACATAATTGTCATCTTGTGGCTATTCGGAAATTTTGTCATTGTTTTTTTGTGGTGGAAAGAAAACTTCTTCTGGGAAGAGTATATCGTGTAGCGTGATCTCTCTTCCATCGGTCCGTTTGAGAAAAACGACTTGCAATACAATGTCATTCCAAATATTCTTCTATCCATTACAGATGAAGCGATGCTTTAAGGAGTCCAAATTGTGACATTTTTGGCACACATTGGTTGCATGTAGTCCTACTGAATACAGTTTTTCATTGGTACTAATAATGGCCGGCCGAAGTGGCCGTGCGGTTAAAGGCGCTGCAGTCTGAAACCGCGAGACCGCTACGGTCGCAGGTTCGAATCCTGCCTCGGGCATGGATGTTTGTGATGTCCTTAGGTTAGTTAGGTTTAAGTAGTTCTAAGTTCTAGGGGACTAATGACCTCAGCAGTTGAGTCCCATAGTGCTCAGAGCCATTTGAACCATTTTTTACTAATAATGTTGTTGACAACTCTGACTACGGAAGTGCAAGCGTCATGGCACAGTGTTTTGTTATTTATATTAGTCCATACTTTTCCCAGTTTTTTTGGGATACTTCAGCTCCATTTTATTTTGGTTTTCGCGTAATTGTAACTGCGCTACTACATATTTACTTGGCCTCTTATTTTTGTCTGTTAAAATGCATGTCAAGTAGCTTCATTCTACATAAAAATCCTTAATATGCTTTAGGTTGTAATTTATGTTGTGAACATCTACTGGCGGCTGCATGCTTCCGGGTTTGAGAAGGTCAAATAGAGCGGCAGTTATGCTGTTCGGCTGCGTCTCTATAAGTTTTAGCGTTCTTTTAATGAAGAGGGCAGTGTTTTTCCTCCGAAGGTCTGTCAGCCCTAGGCCTCCGTTCTCGGGTCTCGATGTAGTTGTACCTACTGCCACTCTATAAATTTCGCTACGTATGGCAAGGCCATATTTTTAATGAGCACAATCTGTCGATATGTCTGGAGGTGTTGGTAAAATCTGACCGACATATGCAGCTTTCGAAAGAACCGCACAGTTTATTAGTTTAATTCGTTGCTTGATATTTAAGTCTCTCGTTTCATGCAGTATTAAGCTGCCTCTGGAAACAGGTGTTAGGAAAAATCAATTACCAACCGTTGTTCTTAATGGGCAACTGTAAAAAGTTATGCCCAAAGCAGTGTGACGGTCCACCCTGTTTGGCCACGGTAGCTGCAATAACTTGGCCGTTAGCTGGGCACAGTCATCATCGCTGCTTACTAGAACTCCCACATCGTTAGCGTATCCATTTGTAACCGTCTTCAGCCCAGCTATTGTTATGCCTTCTCAGGTTGTGTTCAAAAGCCGTAAAAGGGGTTCCAGAGAAACCACATACAACAACATGGACAGGGGACTTGCCTGAGGAA
The DNA here is from genome assembly GCF_021461395.2 of Schistocerca americana. Classification (NCBI taxonomy): domain Eukaryota; kingdom Metazoa; phylum Arthropoda; class Insecta; order Orthoptera; family Acrididae; genus Schistocerca; species Schistocerca americana. The sequence goes on along the minus strand of NC_060119.1, from coordinate 25,483,100 downwards.
CGCCACTAGATATCAATACTTCATCAGTATATTGTCCATTGATCGAGATTTTGGTTCGTATGCCTCTGACGATGTTCATTAAAACCGCTAAGTTGTCATCATTGAAACCTATGTGTTTCAAGGTTCTGAACAGACATCCGTAGGTGACTCTGTCAAACGCTTTAGCAAAATCAATGAAGGCAATGCCACCATTCGCTGACGATGATGAGAAAATAGAAATAATGTCTCGATATTCACATACAGTCTTAAAAATGGTACGTCGGGGGAGACACGTCTGGTAGCATCCAATGACTTTTTCTAAAATCGGTCCCATTCGTTCTTTAATTACACGTGCAACTGCCTTGTAATCTGAGTTCATTAGACTGATCGGCCTCATTTCAGTAATACCTTTCGTGTCCGTACTCCTTCCCTTTGGAAGTAGTACAGTTAGAGTTTCCTTGAAAGCAGCAGGAATTTCCTCTCCCCTCAAGACGTCATTTATTACTTCCGTGAATTGGGAACCTATTAGGTGCCAAAAGGTCCTATAAAACTCCACAGACAGGCAGGCCGTCTGGGCCGGGAGACTTCCGTAAAGGTGAAGATTTGAGTATATCAAAAACCTCGTCATTCGTAATTTCTAACGTTAAACCTCTGTTCTGCTCCTCTGTAACAACTGCCTCTATTCCGGAGTTCTGTAAAAACTCTCGTACTGAGTTGTCGTCAATAGCATTTCCAGAATATAATTGCTGAAAAAATCTATGTGCTTCATTTAAGATGTCCCTTTGTTCTGTTAGGACTCTGTTATCTTCCGTTCTGAGGCTGGCAATAAAATTTCTTCTTCTGGTTTTTTTGTGTTGTATCAAGTGGTAGATGGAGGTGTTTTCTGCTTCCACCGTCGTTCTAATGTGTGATTTGATTTGTAATCTCTCCAAATGTACCCTCTTGATACTTATCATTTTGGCTTTGACATTTTTAATATTGATAAAGACGTCTTGAGACATTGGTTGGTCGTAAAGGTCTCTTAAGCAAGAGTAGTAAAACTCCACTGTGTATCTTGACCACATTGCCCTTTCTTTGGCGTAAGATATCAGCGCTGCTCTTACCTTTTTCTTAGCGGCCGTAGTGCACCATTCAATAGTTGCTCTATATTTAGTACGCATCCTTAAAACAGACTGCCAAGTTTCTTGCATCTTTAAAGCTAGAGCGTTTTCAGAGATGGTGTTGATATTTAATTTCCACAGTGGGCGACCCCAATATGTCTTTTGCCTGGATAATTTGATGCTGCCTCTCACTCCGAGGTGGTCAGAGAAGGTGGCTGGTATCACCTCGATACTACTGACTTTGGTGGCTAAAGTGGGGGTGACATATATTCTGTCGATTCTACTCTGTGTAGCACCAGTGATATATGTGAAGCGAACCAGCGTCGGATATTTTTATTTCCCACGCGTCAAACCACTTCATGTTGGTGACCAACGCCTGCAGTTCTTGGGAGAAGTTAAAATTTGGTCGCTGATCCTTTTTATTTGAAACGCAATTAAAATCTGCACCAATGACAATTTCTGCAGGGTTTTCTTGGAGTAGAAATAAAATGTCACTTTTAAAAAAGGCTGCCCTCTCTCGTCTCGCATTGTTGCCTGATGGTGCGTAAAGGTTTAAAAAAGTGGTGTTAAAAATTTTGCAGCTAATTCCCCTCCCCGACTCTAAAAGGCACGCGTTTGTCATCTCGATCCGTTCTTTAGCAAGGATGGCTGTTCCACACGCGTTTTCTGGAGCCACATTCTACACCTCTTTGTACCATGAAACATTCAGTTCTTTGACATTAACTTCCTGCAGGAAGGCGATATCTGTATCTGACTGGTACAGAAAGTCCTTCAGCGCAGCTACCTTTGCTTGACTGAATTTTGTTTGTGTTGAGGGTGGTCACGTTATACGTATGTTCCACTGTGGGACGCTACAAGACAGTAAATAGAGGGCACGTTATTGGAGCCGCGTACAATAACTTCTGGTTAGATGTATATAGTGTTATTGTATTTTACTTTTATTCCATTGAAGGTTTTACTTTTTTCTTTTTTTTCTTTCCTCTTAGAGTGTGACAATTTTTAATAAAAAAATTCTTCCTCAAAAGCCCCTTCCGCCCCCATTGCATGGGTCTGATCCTCCTTTTGGTCCGCCCAGTTAAATCGTGGCGCTGTGATGTCGTGTCCATGTCCTTGTCCAAGACGGGTTTCATTGTCCATATCTGATGTATTGTCATGCAAGGGTTCAAATGTTCCGTGTGGCGTGTCAGCCCGTTCTTGTTTCTTGTTCCGATCCGTAGACTCGCCGACCGCTTCCTTTTGTGTATCTTCGCCCTTGTTTTCGGTCTGCTGTATCTTCCTCACCCGCTCTCTTAAAGGAGGGGCCAAGTTCTCTGCAGCTTGATGCGCTCTTCGTCTCTCTTTATTTTTTGATGATTTCGGTGAAATCGTCGGTGAAACCTTTGGTGAACTTCCTGGCGACTCCATGGAAGGTCGAGGAGAAGTCACCTGTCCCGCCTTCGTGGCGGAAGATTTTTGAGCTCCGTTAATTTCGGAGTCGGCCGTTGCTGCTGTTTCTACGACACGTGAGATGGGTGATGTCATTGGTTCGTCTTCTTGCGCCCCCCCTTTTCCTTTGATGTTTCCTGAACCTGTCTGTGGTGTCCTGTCATCTGTGTGGTTGCCAGTTATTTGTTGCATCACTTCCTCTTTATGTCCATCCACTGTAGTTCCCTCTGGGATGTTGGCCGTTTCGTGTGTAACTACCGCTTCGTACTCTACCATGTCTACATCAGGTATTATCGATGAAGCTTGTCGCTCGTTGGAAGAGTTGTCAGACTCAGAGGGCAAGCGCGGTGCGCCCTGAGTGACGTCATTACTGGTCAGATTCTGACTGTCATCGTTAGTCAACTCCCCGTTTCCGTGCGCGCGTCGGAAGGTCCCGCCTGCTCGGCCTCGGCCATATTCTGTTGACAGGGGTCCCGGCTAGCTGCCGCGGCAGCGTACGCCACTTGCATGTTGACAACTTGTCCTGGGACAGCCGCCTCGTTAGTCGGCAACTGAGGAACACGCCTTCTACTGCACTCACTTCTGACGTGCCCTGTGGCGTTACATAACGCACAAGTCCGTGGCTGCCCATCATAAATTATGAGAGCGCGATGGCCACAAATATTCAAGTAAGATGGGATATGTCGTAAGAGCTCAATCTTAATCTGTCTAACTCCATTCAAAACCGGAAACATGTATTGCTCCGACCATTTTTCTGCAACATTAGATATAGCCCTACCGTAGGGCTGAAGAGCAACATTGATTGCTCCGGCAGGGACCTCGAACGGCAGTTCGAAAACTCTCACTGTTCGAATACCTAGCCCAGCATGGGAAACAAGAACGTCACTAACGGTTCCGTCTGCATGATTAAATTTCATTTTGCCACCACACTTGTCAACTACCGAGGAGCACAAATCAGAGGAAATCAATTTCAAAAAGACCGAACTGGAAACAAAAGAAAGATGAACGCCAATAATTTCGTCTCCTGTGATCTTAACTGTTTCTGAAAGCCACCTTTTAATTTCAAAAGCCTTTGGTCTTTTGCAGGTCCAATCAAAAGTGAATCTAACCGTATCTCTTCTTTCACAGTTAATTCCGTTCATTTTGTCATTTTAAATCACTGAAAGACGGAAAGTAAACAAAGCGCTCTGCTGACCTTCCTAACAGCCACGCAGCCGCTGTTTACGCCAGCCCTCCTGGCGCTGCCGCCACACGTCCGTCCGGCTCGGCGGCCGAGCAGCGAATGTGGCCACTCGGCTAACAGGGGCGGACGGCATAAAGGCGATCGCCGGCACGCCAGTCGGGAACAATAGAACAGAGAGGGCTGTGAGAAGACATCAGCCAATCGTACGCTGACTGACCCCTCCCCAGGACGACAACGCAACAGCAGCGGCCTCCGTGTGAAGAGAACGTAAGCGCCGTGCCCGACTGGTCGAGCCCCAGTCGAAGAGTAGTCAAGATTAGTGGGTTCTACAGCAGCATCGACACTAGTTACTTTACTTGTACAATCTATGTGACTCGGCCTTGGGAATTGTTATACTGAAGAGATATCTTATTTTGTCTGTCGGTCTTCACTTGCAACACATCTCTTTAACACAGGGTTAATTATTGTATTTGTTCCTTTTGGAATAAAACTCATTAACACAATATGTTTGAATATTGTCTAGCGATCCGAGGAGCAGTGGTGGATGTGGGGAGAGAAATGGCGGAGTTTTGAAATTTGTAAGACTGGATGTCATGAACTGCTATGTATATTATGATTTTTCAACACTATTAAGGTAAATACATTGTTTGTTCTCTATTAAAATCATTCATTTGCTAACTATGCCTATCAGTAGTTAGTGAATCTTTTATTTAGCTGGCAGTAGTGGCGCTCGCTGTATTGCAGTAGTTCGCGTAACGAAGATTTTTGGTGAGGTAAGTGATTTGTGAAAGGTGTAGGTTAATGTTAGTCAGGGCCATTCTTTTGTAGGGATCTTTGAAAGTCAGATTGCGTTGCGCTAAAAATATTGTGTGTCAGTTTAAACACAGTCGTGTATAAACTTTTCTAAGGGGACGTTTCATATAGCGACCCTGCCAGGATACCTCACTGGAATCTTCTGATTTTTTTCCTTGTAGTTTCTGTAATTAGTGTAGCTATTGTTTATTGCTAGCGTGTAATTGTAGAGAGAATTTCATTTGTAGTTGTAGTTTTTCATTCTTGTACTGTAAAACAGTTGTGGCATGCATGTAGATTTGCACCAAGTATTTCGCAGCTGCACTTGCAATTAACTAGATATTATTTTCAGTGCTATGTTAATGTGTTTCCTTATTTTGCTCTTGAAATTGTGCTTTCTGTGTTATCGTGTGAAATATTGTGACAATAATGACGTGTGAAAAACGTAACACTAGGCTCCAAAGTAAACTCAGAAATAATAGTGACGACGAGCGTAGCTTATCAGCACCACTGTGTAATGAATTAACAGACATTCAAAGTAGTAATTTGGTAATTGTGCATAGGGAAATGGAGCGGGAGGCAAATAATGGTGTAGACAGTTAAACAGGTAGTGAACAGGGAAGCATTATCGATCGATCGGTCGGCAACAGCTCGCCTCAGGAATCCGAAATCGACAGAACACAATATTGCAAATACTGTAGACTTAGGTTTTGGGTTCTCACCGTTTTCTCAAATGAGTCAAGACACATTTTCTGCTTGTCAAAATGTGAATGTTGCCGGTGAAAATGCACTGCCAAAAAGCAAAGAGAAACAGATTCCAGACACTAATACATTATTACTGCAATTAATGCAACAAATGGAACAAAATCAGAGACGAACACAGCAAAAGCTTCAAAAGCTAGACACAATGAAACAAAAGCTTCGGAAGTTAGACATAATGGAACAAAATCTTCAAAAGTTAGACACCTCACTTGAACAAACACGTGAAGATTTAACTACTGAGTTACATAACATTGAATCGAAATGTCAAAAAGTCTGCAATGACGTAAAAACACAGATTTGTGAGCATTTTCAACCTATTTTTTCGCGGCATGAAAATGCATTACAGAATCACGAAGCAGCCATAAAAGAACTGCAAACCATTGTTCATGAAAATCATGAGACCTTGTGGGCTAAAATTGACTCAGTTGCATCTACTGATTCGGTTACGCAACTTGCAAAAACTCAGGAAAACTTAAAGGACACAGTAGATTCGATTTCAACACAAATGGACACTCTGAAACTTGGTTCAGAAAAACACACTGAGGAAATATGTTCACTATCGGAGAAAGTAGCTGAACTTTCGGATCAGTTCACTAACTTATCTACAAAGGTAGACGATGATCTGAATGACACAAGACCCGTAGCCTTCACTGACACAGAAGAGAATGAACAAATTAGAAAATTCAAACAAAATCAAAATCAAATCAGTACACAGTACAAAAGAGAAATCCGGGAAGTACAAGATCAGTTGACGCAGGTAATACAAGAATTACATATTTCAGAGGACACTCGCGCTCCAGTACGGGAAGAGGGACATAGAAATACGGAACAACCACAAAATAATAACACAGGACACTTCAGAAATTATGAAAGAAATTGGCAAGGCGCATTGAATTTTGAGATGGAATCGCCGAAACGAAGTAATAATGAGCGATGTGCGACTCGCCGACATGATGATTTCGACTATAAGCTGTTCATTACTACACGTAAATTCAAAACATTTAAGAATTCTGACAACGACATTCATCCACAAGCATGGCTTCATCAATTCTCTCATTGTTTTCCTCCCAACTGGTCATTGGAGCACAGGTTAGAATTTATGTGTGTCTACTTGGAGAATGAACCAGCTGTAAGATTGCGATCGGTCATTCACGCTTGTCACAGTGAAGGAGAATTTTATCATGCCTTCCTCTCAGCTTCCAGATTTCTCTTTGGTCTCAAGCTACACAAGACCGAGTAAAACATAGCAGCATAATGATGAAACGTTTCGAACAATCTGAATTTTCCAGTCTTATGAAATATTTTGAAGACATGTTGCATATGAATCAGTATCTTTTAAACCCATACAGACCCTCAGAACTCATCCGCATTTGCTTAATCAAACTGCCTGAACATTTACGACATATTATTTTAGCAGGACGTTGCAAAGACGACATTGAAGCTTTTCAGGGACTGTTACAAGAACTGGAAATTGATACTGACAATCGCGGAATGCGAAAACAGGAGCACAACAATTACAGGTCACATCTGTCACAATTCCGCAATGACAGAAATAATACACGACAAGGCTATTCTTATAACGTAAATCGTGACCAAAACAGACACCACCCGTATGACAACCGTTGGCAGAGTAGTAATAATTACAGGGAAAGATCACCTCTCCGCGGTAATGACTATCACAGAGACAATCAGAGAAACAGACAATATGGGAACCAAAATAAGTATTATCAAGGGAGACAGAATAACTTCAGATGCAACGGTCCAGCGCGCAGTTACGATTCAGGGAGAAATTCTCCACCTCGTGACCGACAAGAAAGAAACTATGGAATCTACCGACATGACGACAGACGATATGATCATAACGACAGACCTGAATTGCATCAGAACTGGCGGGATTCAAACAGAGCAGGGAGGAGGAGGAGGATATTAATGGTTAAGTCCCGTCGACAACGAGGTCTTTAGAGACGGGGCGCAAGCTCGGGTGAGGGAAGGATGGAGAAGGAAATCGGCCGTGCCCTTTCAGAGGAACCATCCCGGCATTTGCCTGAAGCGATTTTAGGGAAATCACGGAAAACCTAAATCAGGATGGCCGGAGACGGGATTGAACCGTCGTCCTCCCGAATGCGAGTCCAGTGTGCTAGCCACTGCGCCACCTCGCTCGGTACAGAGCAGGGACCTCTCGACAAGGTGAATTTGTAGAAGTTAGGTCTGCAAATCCCAATAACGACGCGCGCCAACAAAGACACAATAGGCAATGACTCATACCACTGGCAGACACAAAACGTACTTATGAAACTGACGACGCAGCTGCCGTAGCTAGTAATTACGTAAAAATGGAAGACATTAGGGACATCTTACTCCAGGAACACGACGTAAAACATAACAACATTGCATATCCTGTGATTCACATTACTGTAAACGACGTAAAATTTATGGCAGTACTTGACTCTGGCAGTCCCATCTCAGTAATTAGTGAAACAGCTTTTAGCAAATGCAAGATCGAACGATTGCCCCACACTTCCGTTACGTAAGATTAAATTACAAGGTGCAATCATTGGAAAAAGTGTAGATGTACGCCAACAAACCAACTTAGAATTCTTTTGTCAAAGCCACAGCTTCTCTATGAACTTTCTTATTGTTCCATTATTGTAGACGGAAATTATACTGGGAGTAGACTTTTTGAATGAATACAAAGCAATCTTAAATTTTCACGATGCTGAAATAAGTTTAGAGAAAGAAGGTAAGTCAATAGCTTTGAAATTTGAAGACTGGCTCTCAAACCATGACGAGGAAATTAATCGGCTTTACCTTCTGTTAGACAACAGTTCAGAATTTTCTACGGAACTAGACATTAACAATCACTCTGCAAGTACTGACATGGATGATATCGACGACATATTTGATACTAATGAGTTAATTCAGAATAAAATTCAAACAATTGAGAATTGTAATGACACTGATAGGCAAGACCTTTTTGAGATTTTACAAGCACATTCCACAGTTTTTACTCACAAAACAGGAACAATCAAGGGATTTCAATACCAATTTCGTGTTCGTGAGCATACTAAATTTTGTGTTAGACCATACGTAATTCCAGCACATTATAGGGACCGTGTTAGAACAGAAATATAGTCTATGCTTGACGAGGGCATTATTGAGCCTGCAGTAAGCTCATACAACAATCCATTACATGTTGTTGAGAAGAAAAATGGATCGATCAGACTTGTCTTAGATTCGAGACAAATCAATACTATCATTATTCCTGAAACAGACATGCCGCAAACGTTGGAAGAACTACTTCAAAATTTTAATAGTGTAAAAGTGTTGTTTTCCATTGATCTCAGATCCAGCTTCTATCAGATCGAACTTCATCCAGAATGTAGAAAATCACAGCTTTCCTTTGTTTCGGTGTTTGTTATCAGTTTCGGAAACTTCCCTTTGGTTTGAACATTTCTTCAGCAGCATTCATTCGCGGGCTAAATTCCATATTACCTGAGTTCTTAAAACGTCACATCACCTAATATGTGGACGATATTCTAATAGCAGAAGCTTCATGGGAACTACATAATCGCATCCTCAACAGTTTGTTACGTATTTTTGCAGAATCTGGAATTACAGTTAACTTGGAAAAGTCTGAATTCGGTAGGTCAAAGGTGAGGTTTTTGGGACATATTATTTCTTCTGAAGGCATTCAGCCGGATCCTGAAAAGTTAGAAGCAATCAGAGCCATTCAAGTTCCATCCACAAAGAGACAAGTCCGCAGTTTTCTAGGTCTCGTAAATTTTTACCGTCGTTTTCTGAATATGCAAATTCTAGTTACACCAAAACTTCGTTCCCTCACTGGAAAAAATACTATTTGGAACTGGGACGAACAAGCACAGTTGGAATTCAATTCGTTGAAAGAATCGCTACTTAACGCGCCAATTCTAGCTCATCCAGATCTGTCACAAGATTTCTGCCTTAGCACGGATTCTTCTAAAGTCGGTCTTGGTGCCCATTTATTTCAAGAAGCCATAGAAAATGACACTACCGTTCAGAAAACCATTGCTTTTGCTAGCCGAGTGTTAACAAAATCTGAAAAAAATTACTCCGTTGTTGAATTAGAAGCTTTAGCTATCGTTTGGGCATTTAACAAATTCCGTTTCTTTCTTTCTGGTAAGCACGTAAAAGTATACAGTGATCATCGTGCATTACAATTTCTTATGTCTTCAAAATTAAATCATGACAGGTTAAAACGTTGGGCATTGTTTCTGCAAGAATTCCACTTCACAATAATCTATATTCCCGGCAAGGAGAACATTGTTGCAGACGCACTGTCACGCGCACCGGCTGGGCTTGAGAAAATTAACTCAGAAGGCAACCTCGAGAAAAATTTCAGTATTCTTTACATTCAGAAAGTCGCCTTTGAAAACTTCATCACCACATCTTTAAAGGACATTGCTCATGAACAAGATAAAGATCCGATTTGGAAAGACATCAAGAGCAAATGGCACGAAAAGCCACACACACAGATTCAGCATTATTATCTGGTTAGAAACAACATACTGTTCAAACGCTGCACTGTTGATGACAAGCTATGGGTACTTTGCATTCCTGACGATTTTGTTAATAAGCTCATTTGGTACATTCATTTCAGCTATGCACATTTTGGCCCACGAAAATGTTATCATATTCTTCGAACGACTTGTTATTTTAAAAATATGGAAAAGAGAATTCGAAGAGTCTTGTGTATTTGTAAACTTTGTCAAAAGGCGAAACCATCTACTATCTCCCATCGTGCTCCGCTGTTTCCTATCATTCCTTCTAAATTAAAAGAATTTGCTGCTGTTGATCTCTTGGGACCGCTTGTCAGAACATCTAATGGATTTTCGTACGTTCTAGTCGCTGTTGAACTTACTTCAAAATTTGTTTCTTTCACACCGTTACGTAAAGCCACTGGACGGTCTGTATCCAACGCCTTTGTTAAAAATTTCTTACGTGAAGTTGGACACGTTAGTAAAGTCATTTCAGATAACGGACCGCAATTCAGATCTGCTGTTTGGGCACGCATGCTTCGGAATCATAAAATCAAACCTGTTTTTATTTCATTGTATTCACCACATTGTAACCCCTCCGCACGGATTATGAAAGAAATCAATAAGCTTTGCAGATTTTATTGTCACAGAAAGCATCAGCATTGGGACAGATATTTACACTTATTTCAAAACGTGCTGAATGAAATGCCTCATGACTCCACTGCTTTACCACCTACTCTTGTACTGAAGAATGAAGAACCACCGAACAATCAGAGAGCTTGTACCTTTCCCAAATACACGTAAACTTCGACACAAAGACATAATTGATTTGGCTATCATAAATATAAAATCTGCAGCAGACAAAAGGAGAAAACTACACAGTAAAGCAAATGCAAAGGAATTATATATTGGTGAGAAAGTTCTCATTAAAGCTCATTCATTGTCACATAAGAAGAAACACTTGAGTCACAAATTCTTTCTAGTTTACAATGGACTTTATAGAATCCGACGTATACCACATGATAATTGCGTTGAAGTTGAAACTCTGCGTACTAGGAAGAGTAAAGGTTTACACCACATTTCACATGTAAAACCGTTTATTGAAAGATAATCTGCTTTTTAACTTTGTCTTTGCCACATAACATTTTTCACTTTACATTGCTGGTATGCTTTGTCAGACTTGGAATCTGTTAACATGCAACAATGTTGGAAGTTAACTATCCAGTCTAGAACCTAGGGAACATATTTAGACGGTAATTACCACTGCATTGTGATAGTGAACACGACACAGTGTTATTGTGTGTGTACATTCTTGCTTGTTAGTTGCACGATTACGTAATGACTGTAAGGCTTACATACTTAGAACATATACTGGTACTGCTAATGAGATTTTAATGCAACATTTTGGTTTACTTGAAAATACATTCTGGATTTAAAGTACTTTCTGTGAGATACCAGATGACACAGTGGTTAGTTAATGTGACAGCTACACGATTTTATCACGACGCTACTAATGAGTGACAATTTACAATGTTTCTTTTGCGGTGTATCTGTTTTATATCTGCACAGTTTTTCTGAACTCTTCTGTAAAGTAAAACATGTTTTACTTTTGTGGTATAGCTACAAGGAGACAGCCTTTTCCGTAGGACAACAATACGTTACAGCACAGTACTTTCTTCATCACGGCAATAAGCATAATAACTAAGATATCTATACGCAAAGCATTTCACTTTTGTGTATCATGAGGTAAGTACATTGACTTCTGCAGAACGATAACTACGACACTTCCACAGAGATTATCTTACAAGACGCCCAGTTTAGTGCAACAGTACACGTATTTGAGTGATTGTATCATTGTACTTCAAATATCTTTAAAAATAAATGTTTTAAGTACACAATTAAAGGTTTTCCGTGATACATTTCATTCCGTTGCTGTAATCTATACCACCTAAGGGTATAATTACATTAATCCTCAGGGGGTACACGCCTACTTTGTGTACCATGTGTTTGCCAAGCACAAGGAACCCTAGCTAATATGGTATTTGCTTATACAACTTTACACATCAGTACCATATTTCTCTAACACAAATTACACAGCTATCTGATTATTTAACAGAGAAACAAACATTTTTTTACTACATCAGTGACACATGTTTACGCAATTACACAGATGGATAACTTCACACTTATGAAACTGTATTTTGTCTGTACTTTGTGAACTGTTCATATTTTTTTGGAACCATTGTGATACTATGAGAGCTTTGAATGTCGTATTTGGTATGGGAGCATGATTTTTAAAGTACATTTGAGGTAGATGACACTACTGAAATGAGCAGAGAATTTTCTTTACGTTTTGAAATTATTGCAGAAAGCTACGATGTTTTTTAGATTTGGCTGAGTTTTTATGATGACAATGTGTATTATGCTGTTGAGGTATATTTATGATCAATAAGCTGATGCTGTATGAGGAATTTGATTATGCTACATATTTATTATGGTGAAATATTGAAGAAGTGTTGACAAATATGTATATGTGTATTAAGGTAAGGAATAATGAGTAGTGGTTAGGGACTCTGATTTGTGGAAAAGGATGTTGGAAACCAAGAATCGTACTGTAAGAGTTATGAAATGTGTGTATATGCGAGAATGTATCACTATGCTGTCGAAAATTTTTTGGACACTGTTATATTTACAGGATTTTGTTTCTACAGATTTGAAACGCAAATTCTCGACCTGTGAAATTTTTATATGAGACTATCACTGTAGTGTAAACTGGTGTCATAAATACACTCCTGGAAATTGAAATAAGAACACCGTGAATTCATTGTCCCAGGAAGGGGAAACTTTATTGACACATTCCTGGGGTCAGATACATCACATGATCACACTGACAGAACCACAGGCACATAGACACAGGCAACAGAGCATGCACAATATTGGCACTAGTACAGTGTATATCCACCTTTCGCAGCAATGCAGGCTGCTATTCTCCCATGGAGACGATCGTAGAGATGCTGGATGTAGTCCTGTGGAACGGCTTGCCATGCCATTTCCACCTGGCGCCTCAGTTGGACCAGCGTTCGTGCTGGACGTGCAGACCGCGTGAGACGACGCTTCATCCAGTCCCAAACATGCTCAATGGGGGACAGATCCGGAGATCTTGCTGGCCAGGGTAGTTGACTTACACCTTCTAGAGCACGTTGGGTGGCACGGGATACATGCGGACGTGCATTGTCCTGTTGGAACAGCAAGTTCCCTTGCCAGTCTAGGAATGGTAGAACGATGGGTTCGATGACGGTTTGGATGTACCGTGCACTATTCAGTGTCCCCTCGATGATCACCAGTGGTGTACGGCCAGTGTAGGAGATCGCTCCCCACACCATGATGCCGGTTGTTGGCACTGTGTGCCTCGGTCGTATGCAGTCCTGATTGTGGCACTCACCTGCACGGCGCCAAACACGCATACGACCATCATTGGCACCAAGGCAGAAGCGACTCTCATCGCTGAAGACGACACGTCTCCATTTGGCCCTCCATTCACGCCTGTCGCGACACCACTGGAGGCGGGCTGCACGATGTTGGGGCGTGAGCGGAAGACGGCCTAACGGTGTGCGGGACCGTAGCCCAACTTCATGGAGACGGTTGCGAATGGTCCTCGCCTATACCCCAGGAGCAACAGTGTCCCTAATTTGCTGGGAAGTGGCGGTGCGGTCCCCTACGGCACTGTGTAGGATCCTACGGTCTTGACATGCATCCGTGCGTCGCTGCTGTCCGGTCCCAGGTCGACGGGCACGTACACCTTCCGCCGACCACTGGCGACAACATTGATGTACTGTGGAGACCTCACGCCCCACGTGTTGAGCAATTCGGCGGTACGTCCACCCGGCCTCCCGCATGCCCACTATACGCCCTCGCTCAAAGTCCGACAACTGCACATACGGTTCACGTCCACGCTGTCACGGCATGCTACCAGTGTTAAAGACTGCGATGGAGCTCCGTATGCCACGGCAAACTGGCTGACACTGACGGCGGCGGTGCACAAATGCTGCGCAGCTAGCGCCATTCGACGGCCAACACCGCGGTTCCTGGTGTGTCCGCTGTGCCGTGCGTGTGATCATTGCTTGTACAGCCCTCTCGCAGTGTCCGGAGCAAGTATGGTGGGTCTGACACACCGGTGTCAATGTGTTCTTTTTTCCATTTCCAGGAGTGTATTTCGGTAAGAAAGCCAAGTGACCTTGACGTAATGTGTCTTGAGCGGCCAGCTGTGTCAGACGCCTGGAGAAATGCCATTAGTGTGTGCTTTTTCAGAGGCACAGGTAGAAAAAAAAAAGAGGCCATTATCCTTGCTATTGACATTTCTTTGTAGAAAGCATCGCAAATACGACACGCTCAAACTTGATAACATATGATTATACTGTGGAGCTCTTAATTTATGATATTTACTAAAATGCCTAATGAAACAATGAGAAACATTTCACGGCTATTGTCTTGCTGGTTGAGAGAAATGCCATATGGCTTGCTTTATGCATTTATTTACTCATTTTGTTTAATATCTAGTTTCTAGCTGCACTGCAGCATTGGTTAAAATAACTATATTAGTACATCTATTAAATTTTATTTTATGCCTACAGATCCAGTCAATTACAAATTTATGATCTACTTCCAAGAAAACGAGGGCACATAAATAGACATTTCCCTTCACAGGAATTGCATAAATAATTTTTTTACGATTTGGTAACTTATCTGCTAGCGTAAGTTCTCGTGATGCATCACCCTAGTGTTAAGATGTGACATAGGTATTAAACATGGCCATTTTTACTGTAATATTTTTTCTGCTTGAGCTATGTCATGTTTAGATATAAGTTATTGCATTTGCTGCTGCTGTTTGCCAGGCATAATGTTACTGAATTTGACTTTGTATTACTCTGTTAAGCTAGTTTTACTACTGATTTGTTTTTCTTGTTTGTTGCTCAGTGCCTTATATTATTCGTAATATTGCAATTGCATTTTTTTGTCATTGCTGTTTGTGTTAATTGTCTTGTGCTGCTGCATTGCCTCGTCCCTTAGTTTAGCATCTGAGCTCAGTAGATTTAAGTTAGCTTAAGAGGGGGTAGACTATATACGAGAATGAGTTGTGATGAATTGGAAGAAATGCATTGAGAAGCTATAAGAAAATGGTTTGGCCAAAAAAAGTATTTTGAAAGAGGATATGAACAAAAGAGTAGGGTTTAGGGCCAACAGTTTTAGGTAGGATTTTCTTGGAAATAAATGATGAGGTAAGATAATGGTAAATAAATAATGAGGTAAGAAATGTGTGAACATATAAATACAGAAAGCACGCTTGGATAGAATTTTTTTGGTGGAAACAAATGTTGAAATAAGAGGAAAGAGATATAGAATGAAGTTTTGGGGTGGACTGCAGTACCAAATGTCACACTGAAAACAAACCCTGTCCTGTATTTTTGTGTTATTACACTATGTGAATTTGTGTTTTTCCTGTCTTACTGTGTTTAGCTAATGAGTTATGTTGTAGAATTTTTCTGATAATATGTTATTTTCTTTGTAAAGATGCTTAGACATTATTTATTCTGTTCTGTTTTAATGCTCATGTGTGAAGTTGATGTTTCGAAAGTTATTCTCATCTTTTATGTATGTAATCATGTCATAATTCCTGTAACACTGATATATATGTTTATTTCTATTCTTTTGTAAAGCCCCTATTACTACAAATGTTATCTGTATTGTTATGTTCTTTAATGATGTATTCTGTATCTTTGTAATTGTATTCTTATGTTATAAAATTGTAATGGACACCAGTTCATCAGATTAAGTAACTTATAAGTTACATTTCATTGCACACGTTTCTGTTGGTCATAGTATATGGACAATATGTGAGAAGTAGGGACTGATAGTGTTTGCACGTGTGTTAATAATTCAGCAAGGGACTGGATAACAGCATTGCTGGTTCTAAGGACAATTCCAGAAACTTTGTGAGTTCACAAGTTGTGGTTATGGACTTGCTATATTATCCGCAAGACTCTTCAATGGTGATTGTGCACCTGCACAGTCAAAACAGATGGCTGCTGGCCATCTCTACAAGGACTACAGTGGGTCTGCATCTTTGATGACCCACCAATACCATTATTTCTACAAGGACTACAGTGGGTCTGCATCTTTGATGACCCACCAATGCCATTATCTCTACAAGGACTACAGTGGGTCTGCATCTTTGATGACCCACCAATACCATTATTTGTACAAGGACTACAGTGGGTCTGCATCTTTGATGACCCACCATACCATTATTTCTACAAGGACTGCAGTGCGTCTGCACCTCTGGTGGCCCACGAATACTGTAATCTCTACCAGGACTACAGTGGGTCTGCTCTGTGATGACCTACCTACCAATAGTCTTCAAAACTTCGAATGACTCTGCTGTGGGTTTGCTCTGTTGTAGCCCATTACCTGTCTGCATGTAGAGAGTCAGCACTGTCTTTCCGTTGGAAGGACAACACTGCTTCTTCAAGACTGCATGGAAATCCACTACTTCCGTGTGCATTTTCTTCTACTGCTCAGACTTTGAGAAAAACACTGCTATTTTACTGTGATGAACGATCAGGACTGACTGTATGGACTGTGAGAAAATTTTTGCTTTTGACCAACATTGTATCAATAAGTGTGTGCATTTGATATCTTTGTTATTGTAATTATGAAAAATTTTATCAAATCATTACTGGCCACTGCCCAAAACAATTTGTAAATTTTTTTGTGGGGAGTATGGGGGCTATGTAAGTAGGCTGTTTATGTTTTCTTATTGGCAACGTTACGTAGCGCTCTGTATGAAAATCACTGGCTGTGCTAGTAGGCTGTTTATGGTTTCTTATTGGTAACGCCACGTAGCGCTCTGTATGAAAATCACTGGCTGTGCTGCGTGCAGTCTGTGGCTAGTTTGCACTGTTGTCTGCCATTGTAGTGTTGGGCAGCTGGATGTGAACAGCGCGTAGCGTTGCGCAGTTGGAGGTGAGCCGCCAGCAGTGGTGGATGTGGGGAGAGAAATGGCGGAGTTTTGAAATTTGTAAGACTGGATGTCATGAACTGCTATGTATATTATGATTTTTCAACACTATTAAGGTAAATACATTGTTTGTTCTCTATTAAAATCATTCATTTGCTAACTATGCCTATCAGTAGTTAGTGCCTTTCGTAGTTTGAATCTTTTATTTAGCTGGCAGTAGTGGCGCTCGCTGTATTGCAGTAGTTAGCGTAACGAAGATTTTTGGTGAGGTAAGTGATTTGTGAAAGGTGTAGGTTAATGTTAGTCAGGGCCATTCTTTTGTAGGGATCTTTGAAAGTCAGATTGTGCTGCGCTAAAAATATTGTGTGTCAGTTTAAACACAGTCATGTATAAATTTTTCTAAGGGGACGTTTCAACATAACTAATCAGGAGGTATTGAATAGAATTGGGGAGAAGAGGATTTTGTGGCACAACTTGACTAGAAGAATGGATCGGTTGGTAGGACATGTTCTGAGGCATCAAGGGATCACCAATTTAGTATTGGAGGGCAGCGTGGAGGGTAAAATCGTAGAGTGAGACCGACCAAGAGATGAATACGCTAAGCAGATTCAGAAGGATGTAGGTTGCAGTAGGTACTGGGAGATGAAGAAACTTGCACAGGATTGAGTAGCATGGAGAGCTGCATCAAACCAGTATCTGGACTGAAGACCACATCAGCAACAACAACAACAACAACATCTGCAGAATTTAAGAGTACTCCAGTCAACACTGTCAACAGCTTTCACTAAGTCTACAAATGCTGTAAACGTAGCTTTCTTTACCTTTTCTTAACCTATCTTCTATGAGACGTGGTAGGGTTATTATTGCCTCGCGTCTAACTACATATCTCCGAAATCCAAGCAGATCTTCCCCAAGATCTGCTTCTACCAGTTTTTCCATTCTCCCGTTAAGAATTCGCGTTAGTATTTTAGAACCATGCCTTATTAGACTCATATTTCGGTAAGATCCGCACCTGTCAGCACCTGCTTTCTTTGGAATTGGAATTAATATATTCTTCTTGAAGTGTGAGGGTATTTCGCCTTCATCACACATCTTGCGCACCAGATGGAAGAGCTTTGTAGTGGCTGGCTCTCCCAAGACTACCAGTAGTTCTGACGAAATGTCGTCTACGCCCGGGGCCTTTCTTCGAGTTAGGTCTTTCAGTTCTCTGGGGTACAATGTGTGAAACAAGTGAATACACAAGAGAAGTGCTTGGGTTGTGCCTGGTTAGCTCATGAACGTCAAATTTCATTAATAACTCGAAAATGAAAGTTTTTCCACCCATGTTTATTTGAACATTTCTTCTTTGCTTGGTGCAAGGAAACTGTCCCCAAAATTTGTAGAAATACTTTTAAACACCCATTGTAGAACACTTATCAGAACAGTTTCCGATGTTAGGAATCGATCACGTAGATTCTAATCTCTTTAAAGAAACTAAATTAACTTTTGATTATCTTGATGAATTCCGTATTATCCAGAAAGGATGGAATGCCTTGGCGACGTGTTTTGAAAATACCGGTAAGGATGGCGTGATGGAATTACAATCCACTGGCATTGCAAAGACTGCGTCACAAAAGCAGAAGTTTTGTCTACAGTTTTCACGTATCTACTAAATGGAATAGGTGATACTTGCAGACGCTTCGCTCTCCCCAGCTGCAGTAAAGTGTTGGCCAGTGGGACGAGAACCCAGTGGGATCCCGTCGCTGGAAATTGGATTAAAGAGCAGGAGCGGCGCGGACTGCGGAACGTAATTCTGCGGTCTGGAGAATGAGGCGCCCCTGGCAAAGTGTTTTGCGCTCCGAGCCGGCGGCAGCTTTTATTAACCCGAATCGCTAAGGCGGAAGGATAACTACAGGAGAATCCCTTTCTCCTGCAGAACACCCGTGTTACGTCTCCCACGTGGGCAAGAAAAATTCCATCCTGCACAACTGAATGCCTGTTTTATTCCTAACCTGACATAATTCGCTTATCCATGCTTGCTATCATCAGTGGTACGTATATAAAATGAACGAAATTTTTTAACTGTACGTACACACACAAAAAAGCTTTTGCATCACCTCGGTAAGGAGAGTTCCGGAACCTATACAGAAAACTGGAATAGACATCAACGTGAACGTCATTTCCGCACTTTTTATTGCTCATGAAAACCACACATTGCATGTTGCACCACCATACAGCGAGACCTTCAGAGGTGGCGGTTCAAAAATGTTCACATGTGTGTGTGTGTGTGTGTGTGTGTGTGTGTGTGTGTGTGGTCCCTTAGGTTTCACACTCACACACACACACACACACACACACACACACACACATACACACACACACACGCTCGAGGGAGGACTCGAACCTCTGGCGGGAAGGACCGCGCAATCCGTGACATGGCGCCTCAAATCGCGCAGCCACTCTGGGAGACTAGGTGGTGGTCCATATTGCTGTTGTGGATTGGCAAGAGAGCCAACCCAGGAGAGGAAGCTGAAAGGCACGCGTTTTAGCTCACGCAGGCTGGCGTGAGGTCTGGAACAGGACAAGGAAATTAGAATTTAGAAAAACGGACGAAGCTGGTGGAATACTTAACTTCAATCCAAAGGTGAACGTCGGTCTGACGGTACATGATTAACAAGATCAATAGCAACTGATAATGGCGCCTTGCTAGGTCGTACAAATGACGTAGCTGAAGGCTATGCTAACTATCGTCTCGGCAAATGAGGACGTATTTTGTCAGTGAACCATCGCTAACAAAGTCAGTTGTACAACTGGGGCGAGTGCTAGGAAGTCTCTCTAGACCTGCCGTGTGGCGGCGCTCGGTCTGCAATCACTGACAGTGGCGACACGCGGGTCCGACGTATACTAACGGACCGCGGCCGATTTAAAAGCTACCACCTAGCAAGTGTGGTGTCTGGCGGTGACACCACAATTGCTGTACGCGCCGGTACGTCTAATTCCCAGTAGCACATCCTCTTGCATTGATGCATGACTGCCTTCGCCGTGGCAAACTATCCACAAGTTCATCACGGCACTGTTGGTCCAGATCGTCCCACTTCTCAACGGCGATTCGGCGTAGATCCCTCAGAGTGATTGGTGGATCACGTCGTCCATAAACACCCCTTTTCCGTCTATTCCAGGAATGTTCGATAGGGTTCATGTCTGGAGAACATGCTGGCCACTCTAGTCGAGCGATGATGTTATCCTGAAGGAAGCCATTCACAAGATGTGCACGATGGGGGAGCGAATTGTCGTACGTGAAGACAAATGCATAGCCAATATGCTGCCGATATGGTTGCACTATCGGTCGGAGGATGGCATTTACGTATCGTACAGCCGTTACCGCGCCTTCCGTGACCAGCGGCGTACACCAGCCCCACATAATGCCACCTCAAAACAGCAGGGAACCTCCACCTTGCTGCAATTGCTGGATAGTGTGTCTAAGGCGTTCAGCCTGACTGGGTTGCCTCCAAACACGTCTCCGTCAGTTGTCTGGTTGAAGGCATATGGGACACTCATTGGTGAATAGAACATGATCCCATTCCCGAATGGTCCACTCGGCATGTTGGGCTCACCTGTACCACACTGCAAGCTATCGTGGTTGCAAAGATGAACCTCACCATGGAGGTCGGGAGTGAAGTTGCACACCATTCAGCCTATTGCGCACAGTTTGAGTCATAGCACGACGTCCTGTGGCTGCACGAAAAGCATTATTCAACATGGTGGCATTGCTGTCAGGGCTCCTCCGAGCCATAATCCTTAGGTAGCAGTCATCCACTGCAATAGCAGCCCTTGGACGGGATACAGAGAGACAGGAATTGCCGAAGACATGCCTCGCTCAGGACGCCCATGTCCGAACAACAACGCTTTGGTTCACTCCGAGATGCTTGGACACTTACCTTCTTGAGAGCCCATTCTAGCACAAAGTAACAATGCGGACGCGATCGAACCGCGGTATTGACCGTATAGGCATGGTTGAACTACAGGCAACACGAGCCATGTACCTCCTTCCTGGTGGAATAACTGGAACTGATCGGCTGTCAGACCCCCTCTCCGTCTAATAGACGCTGCTCATTTATGGTTGTTTAGATCTTTGGGCGGTTCAAAATGGCTCTGAGCACTATGGGACTCAACTGCTGAGGTCATTAGTCCCCTAGAACTTAGAACTAGTTAAACCTAACTAACCTAAGGACATCACAAACAACCATGCCCGAGGCAGGATTCGAACCTGCGACCGTAGCGGTCTTGCGGTTCCAGACTGCAGCGCCTTTAACCGCACGGCCACTTCGGCCGGCTCTTTGAGCGGGTTTAGTGACAAATCTGAACAGTCAGAGGGACTGTGTCTGTGATAAAATATTCACAGTCAACGTCTATCTACAGCAGTTCTGGGAACTGGGGTGATGCAAATTTTGTTTGATGTGTGTATTGTTAGGTGCTGTAAATGGGCTTCCGGGAAGCGCTACACACCTCCTGTTTGCAAATATGTGGTCGTGATTTGCCACCTATTTTCAGTCTTCTACTCTTTTTCGCATATCTACTGGTTCTTTTGTAGGCAGTATACGGATATAGTAAATATGTCCAGTTGACAGTAGGTCACATTTACACAGGGTGGTTCCGTGATGATATTACCTCTACAGGATGACGGAGAATGGTAGATGTATGAGATAAGCGACCCTAATGGGGAAACGACTGAGCCGGAAGTTCGAAGCGAGAAATGCGAGAACCGTCCTGATATTTCTGACAGTGGACTACTTCTACTGAAAACACTTTTCTATCCATATTTTGAGAAATGGTAGTGTAGACCAAAACAAGAAAAAAAAACTTGCAGTAAACATGGGCTCCAAAGTTCATACCTTAGGAGCTACGAACGCTTGTTCCTCTTTGCTGCTGCGAAACAACATCCTCTTACTGTACAAGTGCTCATAGCCATTAAGGTGTGCATTTTAAAGCCCATCTTTAATGGACATATTTTTCTTGTTGTGGTCCATAGTATCACCTCTGGAAATTGCCCATCAACAACAGCACCAATACGTGTATCACTGTCAGAGGTAGCAGAACGATTCTCTCTTGTAACTTTTTATTTGGTCATTTGCAGACCAGTGTCCTTTACCTCAAATTCCTACATTTTGCTTTATCCATCATCACACAGCCATTGTATATACTCCACTGACGATGGGTTCTATGCGGTTATTTCATGCAGCGTTGCTTGTCTGTTAGCACTGACAACGCTGCACATACGCCGTTGCTCTCCGTCGTTAAGTGAAGTCCGTCGGCCACCGCGTTGTCTGTGGTGAGAGGTAACGCCTGGACTCTGGTATCCTCGGCACACTCTTGACACTGTGAGCCACGAAATATTAAACTGAAATGGAATATCCTGTGCGTCTAGCTCCAACTACCATTCCGCGTTCAAAGTCTGTTAATTCGCTTCGTGCGGCCACAATCACGTCAGGTCAGAAACCTTTCCCCATGGATTACCTGAGTACAAATGACGACTCCGCCAATGTCCTGCTCTTTTATACGTCCTTTATGCGATGCTGCCGCCATCTATATATGTGTCTATCATTATCCCATAACGTTCCTCACCTCAGTGTATTGTTTCACTCCTACGCTTCGCCTGCACAAGCGTGGAATGGAGTATATTGCATCGAGGTTAAGATTTTCTCACAAATCACTATCATTTCTCTATACGGTGATTCCATGGTGCCGTCACAAATTTCACGGATGATGGAGAGTGCTAAATGCATATCAATCTGAGATAAGTACCCTAGTGCATAAACGACCTATCGAAAGGTCTAAGTTCCGCTTGAGCCTGGCGCAGCGCTAAAACTAAGGGCCCAAACTTCCAAACCCTCATTGTGAAGTACAGAATTCGCTCAGAATCCACCAGAACATCCTTTGATAATTCCCCCTGTTGATGGACTAGAAACTGCGCACCTGATTTTATGTCAGAGGGACTGAAAATCCTAATTCTTCTACTTGTACTACTACTCCATGCAAACAGGCCTCGGAAGACCCAATGGTATCGACCGACCGCTGTGTCATCCCCAGCCGATAGGCGTCAGTGAATGCGGACGTGGAGAGGCGCGTGGCCAGCACACCGCTCTCTCGGCCGTTGTCAGTTTGCCTGACCGGAGCCGCCACTTCTCAGTCAGTCAGCTCCTCAGCTGGCCACCCAAGGGCACAGTGCACCCCAGCTGCCAACAGCGCTTGGCGGACCCGGACAGTCAAAAAAATGGTTCAAATGGCTCTGAGCACTATGGGACTCAACTGCTGAGGTCATTAGTCCCCTAGAACTTAGAACTAGTTAAACCTAACTAACCTAAGGACATCACAAACATCCATGCCCGAGGCAGGATTCGAACCTGCGACCGTAGCGATCTTGCGGTTCCAGACTGCAGCGCCTTTAACCGCACGGCCACTTCGGCCGGCCCGGACAGTCAACCAGCGAAGTAACTTCGGCGATCTGACGGGAACCTGTGTTACCATACTTACTATTATATTTTTATAAAACAAATTATAGGTTATTAACTTCAAAGCTTACCCCTTAAAGAATAAATAAGTTAATATTTATACTTAAAAAATTAAATAAAAACAACTTCAAAAAATTAAATTGTTTCTTAAGAAACTAGATATCTTAGGAAACGATTAACATCTCATTTCTATAAATAATTTAATAATAATTATGACACATTAACTATAAATTATTTATAAATCAACCCAAATCGAGACAAGTAAAATAAATACTAAAATTTTGATAAACCCTGATACAAAAGGTACAATAAATAAAATCTACTTTAAAAAATTTAAAATAATATTTCATAAAACACTTACATTACCAATAAACTATAATTTAAAAAATCAATTCTATAAAATATACTAAGACAAAATTCAACAAAATTATTTATATTAAATAATACTGGGAATACTAATTCTATGATACAGTAATTATGAACTCCATTTACGTGCACAAGTTTCACTAGCTGCTACATTTTCAACAGTTGTTGAAAATGGCGTCTCCCAAGGTCAATGCAGGCATGGTACCATCACAGAAAGTTGTGTTGTATCAGTCGTAAGACACTTGGTGTCATCTGAAGAATGTCGCAGGCAGCGAGAATTGTTGCCAGGAGATCCTCTTCAGTCTGGACAGGCGTATCGTACACAGGACGTTTCACATGGCTACACAAGAATGAATTGAGATGAGATGAACATACCGGCCACGAAACAGGACCTCCTTCACCTATTCGCGTTTCGGGAAATGTCTGATCCTGATGTTCACGAAGCCTCAGTCCAAAGTGAGAGCGCACTCCGTCATGTTGAAACCACACCTGTCGACGAATAGCAAGTGGGGTATGTTCCAGGAATCTGGATAGCATGTCTCTGATTAACAGTGTGTACATTAGTGCATCAAAACGGTTCTCGCTTATAACTTTCGAGTCGGTCGTTTCTGGACCAGGACCGCTTGCCTTAAAGTGATACATTTACTGTTCTCCATCATCCACGGAAGTTCGTAATATCGTCACGACATCATCCTGTGCATTACACAGCACATAATGACAGCCTCTGTAAATCAATGATTAGCGTTGCTGTCTTCGGTGTGCAAGGGCCTGGGTTCGATTCCCGAGGCCTCCTCGGATTTTTCTGAACGGGATATATTCGGCCTTAAGAGGCCTAATGAAGAGCTGCTTGAATAAAAAGGCAGTCGCATTGTCAGAGGTTGGTAACGTGCTGATCACATGTCCGACGATCACACATCGCTCCTCGTACTGCCTTGCAGCGACCAGGTAGCCAGTCAGAATAGCGCTAAGGCCTAATCCGCAAGCAGTGTTTAGGCTTACTTTTGTTTTATGCATAACCCTCCCTGTTCCCAGTACAAAACTTGGCCTTACTAACACGCTGAAGATCGGCTGAAGGATAATGGGAGTGGCACTGCTGTGAAAATTTAGAGAACCGATGAAGTAGGCTGGCCACCAACCTACGTTTCGCGTAAGGACCACGAAGATAAGATACTAGAAATTAGAGCGCATTGTGAGGCATATCGACGGTCGTTTTTTCCTCGCTGTATTTGCAATTGGAACAGAAAAGGAAATGACTACTAGCGGTACAGGATACCCTCCGCCACACACCATGCGGTGGCTTGTATGTAGATGTAGATCTAGCAGACGGCGAGTGGAGTGGTGTTGGGTTGGGGTAGGGGTGGGGTTGAAGGAAGGGTGAGTATGGGTGAGTGCATTCCGGCGTGTGTGTGTGTGTGTATATGCGTTATTTTCTTTTTTTTTTCTATTTAGTTCGGTAGAAGTAAAAGAAATATAGGCTGCTAAAGATGGAAATTTTGTTATCTGCACGATAAATATAACCGCAGTACTACTTGAGGAATAACAGCTGCACCTGTTACCAACAACATCTCATATTTTGTGTGGTATTATCAGTAAAGGATGTTTCAGGCAATAAAGTTCAAGGAGAAGAAATAAAAACTCGGTGATACAGTAATCCTGTCAGAGACGAAGACGGCCTGGACGAGCAGTTGGACCGAGTGGATGGTAGACTCTTGGGGTGGAGTCGTAAGACAGACTTCAGTAAAAGCAAAAAAAGGGTAACGAAATACAGTGAAATTATATCAGATAGTGCTGAGGGAATGAGATCAGTTAATGCGTCAATAAAAGTAGTGGATGAGCATCATTAATTTGGTACAAAAATAAGTTACCTTGGCCGAAATTGAGAGACTATTAATAAATTAATGTTATTGTGTTGCCCGGTTTTCGGCTTACAAGGCCATCTTCAGACATTTACTGTTTTTAATGTTGTTCTACCAAGAACCGACGGGAGATTCTATTGACACGAGACACTATTAGTTGGAGACTGGCAATAAAAAGACAAACATTTCTGGAAAAGAGAAATTTGTTCTGTATTCATCGTGTCCTGCAGCCTACAGAGCGAGGGAGGGAGGGAGAGGTGGAGACAGATACAGAATATGAGAGAGAGAGAGAGAGAGAGAGAGAGAGGAAAGAGGTGGGGGTGGCAAGTGCTAAAACATAAGCCTCATTTTGTTTTTGACTTTAAAAAATACAAAATAGTGGAAAGTTATGTTTTAAGAGCATGTAATATTTAATTTATAATATTATGGGCAACTCATATTTTTCTCTGACAAAATATAACAAAGTTGTTATGAAACAAAATTATTTTGAGAAACGTTACGCAAGGAGAGTTTGAAAAATAGTTGCCAACATTAGACCCCTTCTAAAAATAACGAAAACAGCACTAAAAATAATTGTAAATTGGCGTTAAATCAGAACAAACACAATTTAAAACGATTCTCATTTATTCTTCAATCTCAGTTACAAGTTTTTAATTGCATGATACGTTCTGATCTCTACTCTCTAAGTAGCTGCATCAGCAACCCATCTTGTCTGCATCGGAACCTCATGTGGGAGTACTTGAGTACCCAGACTACTCTCGTGTGAGGTCGCCCAGAGATCTCGATGCCACACCGAAGTCAGCAACGCGAATCGATACCACAGACATTAGCAAGGGATCGCTACAACCAGCAACGACCAATGGCAGGCACTTCAGAAGATGATGCCCCCCTCTCAGCTAGCTCTGCACTCACACACAGAGGTCAATGTAGCGCCGAGCATGCAACAGCTCGCACAGTTTGTGACCTCATCTTCAGTGATCTACTAACACTGGCCTGCTAGATGAAGTTGAAGTCTCATTGGAACATGTACTTGAGTCAACACTCAACATTGTACTTCAAGAGAACAGCTTGTCATTGTATGCATCAAGTGATGCTTTCATAGCCAATGACAGTTGTTCGTACCAGTTATTTGCTACAGGAGAGCGTAAAATGTTTACAAGACGGGTTGATGACGCACATAGATCTGAAGATGATCCAGAGAGATCGAAACACGCCAGGCAATCAAAAATGTGATTGAGACTGAAGAATAAATGTGACTCCTTTTAAATATTATTACAGTCGCTGATTTAGGTGAATGATGGGGGTCCAGTATACGCAACTACAGCCTACATTTTGTTAACTGCACAAATTTTTAACCAGACATCTGAGTGAAATAGTTTAGTAATAAACATTAACCTTGAACCTCACTACCGAAAAATACATATAGTCTGATGGGGTTACCTCCCAGTATCTACAACAAATAACAAAAAACGTAGCACACTGAAAAAATTTTGTGAACTTTCAGAACATGTAATGGAGAACTGACATGTAACAAATGAAGCGAGGGACTTCTGCCCTCCGCTAAAGAGTAGTAGACGTCTAAACTACTATCAACGCTTGCTCCGACTACAATTCAGGAGAAAGCAGAGCTTATCTATATATCGCCGACAGCAGGCTCACTGGTTATTGGTGTATATATGATTATAGATTATTTTTATTTTAACGAACTGGTAATGGGCTATGAGCCCATCGCAGTGGGGTTGTAATTTATTTTTGTGTTTTTGTGTCTTCATCGAATATTGTCTAGATGGCTTTGGAGACATTACCGTAATTGTCTTAGCTGGTTTCGAGCACGTCTTCGTAGCGTTGTGAATGAGGCACCATGCCGTACCGACGTAAATTTAAATCTTAAGAAGTTTTTTTTTTCGGAAGGTACGAGTATTTGTTCTTGTGTAGCCTTATACGGGAATCGAAACTTTGACGATTACTTGAATGTGTCATATCAACGGCCACAGATTTCTTTCTTCCCAGTTTCAGTTGTTGAAGTCTTTCAGTTTTCATCATGTGTATTACCACATTTCAAAATTTTCTATTCGCCAGTTGTGTAAAATGTTTATCGTCCGTTTGTGTAACGAGGATAAGTGTGTATGTTGCTTGTGTATGGGAGGTTGGGAGGTGGGGAGCGGGGGGGGGGGGGGGGGGGGAAGGGGGGGGCGCGGAGGTGACGAGTAAAAATTGTAGAGGAAGACCTGTCGGCAGTAAGCAGGCTGAAACAGATGTAGGTTACAGTAGAGTATGAAGAAGCTTGGACACGGTTGCGTGGCGCGAAAAAGTGCATGAACCAACCGTCCAACTGAAGACCACAACAACAATGACCATTTCAATACATTTGTTGTGTGTGTGAAAACTAAAAAATGTGTGTGAAATCTTATGGGATTTAACTGCTAAGGTCACCAGTCCCTAAGCTTACACACTACTTAACCTACATTATCCTAAGGACAAACACACACACCCATGCCCGAGGGAGGACTCGAACCTCCGCCGTGGCCAGCCGCACAGTCGTCTGTGACTGCAGCGCCTGAGACCGCTCGGCTAATCCCGCGCGGCTACATTTGTTGTTGAGTGTTTTTGGAAACACGTTGTTCAACCTAAAGAAAACTGTGACCAGTATCCAGATGAAAGACTGCGTGCACTCTGACTTAGGTAATTAATGGCCACATGTTTAAAAAATGACAAATACGAACATTATTCTCAGGGCATATTGGCGTGGTAAGCGGTTGGAGTTATTATATTTCATCTTGCATCATCTACATCGACTACTGAAGGATCTACATCTACACTGGTGTACAAAACTTAAGGACGAAAGTAACTTTAGCATCATTTGTCGTTGCAAAGAACACAGCTCGGCGACACTTCGATTACACATAGAAACTACTGCTACAGTATGCTATAAAAAGGTAACTGAAAGAAATACGCAGTCAGACGAAGATAAATGACACTTTTATTCAAAGACAATAATTACACTGAAGTCCCGCAATTTGCGATGGCCCATTAAATATTACGAACGGGACATGATTCTTAGCCGCGCGGGATTAGCCGAGCGGTCTCAGGCGCTACAGTCATGGACTGTGCGGCTTGTCCCGGCGCAGGTCCGAGTCCTCCCTCGGGCATGGCTGTGTGTGTGTTTGTCCTTAGGATAATTTAGGTTAAGTAGTGTGTAAGCTTAGGGACTGATTACCTTAGCAGTTAAGTCCCATAAGATTTCTCACACATTTGAACATGATTCTTAACAGGGCGTGTGATCACCATGGATGGCATTTCATGCTCCTCCTACGGTGGACACAAGGTTGGTTGCGATTTCTGTTGTAGGGTGTTCCAAACAGAAAGCAGTTATCGAGCGCGCTGGTGAAGGAATGGAAGTCAAATGTACTATTTATACTAGAAAAACAATTATCTACCTTATCAATAAATTGAGATGTATATGGATGGTCGTCGATGCGTGTGGGCGTCCTGCAAAATGTGTATTCCCAACGCATCCTACACTTTCCCCATGGGATTTAAGTCGGGCAAACGGGCAGACCAGTCATTTCTCTGAATATCATCTCGTTCAAAGAGCTCCTCCACCTGGGCAGTTGCTGCTGCTACGGTCGCAGGTTCGAATCCTGCCTCGGGCATGGCTGTGTCCTTAAGTTAGTTAGGTTTAACTAGTTCTAAGTCTAGGGGACTGATGACCTCAAATGTTAAGTCCCACAGTGCTTATAGCCATTTGAACCTGCGCAGTTCGAATCGATCGCGAAATGTCATCCACAAGAATGAAATCGAGGCCGAGTGCTCGCCCGCAACGACTCGACGTGAGGGGAGGAGTACAGCGTTACAACAACGATGACCTGTGAGTGTGCAGTGTTGAGATATTTGGAGGTGAGTAAGGCATGCAAAATTATGCCTCCCCCTACAATAGCGCCTGGGCCAGCAAAACGTTGATGTTCGGCAACGTCCCTGGGTACGTCCGGCATTGTCGGACATGGTACTTTTGGTGGTTCAGGTGTTATGGTACGGGGATGTACAGTTTTGCATGGGCGTAATGACCTCCAAATCTTTGAACAGTTACCGGTCAACGCTATTGTGGAAAAGTATGACAGTAGTTCATCTTTTCATGGACAACAGTTTGCAGCCGCATGTAACAGCGCACGTGGTAGCAGCTCTCGGAACGTGGTGATATTCAGAGAATTCACTGCTCTGCCCGGTTCCCCGACTTAAATCCCATCGACCACATATCGGATCCGATGAAGAGACACTGCAGAACGTCCACATGCACCAGCGACCATCCAGCAGTTATCAATCGCGCTGGTTGAGGAATGGAACACCCTACAACAGAAATCATTACCAACACTGAGGACCGAGCGAGGTGGCACAGTAGTTAGCACACTGGACCCGCATTCGGGAGGGCGATGGTTCAATCCCGCGTCCGGCCATCCTGATTTAGGTTCTCCGTCATTTCCCTAAATCGCTCCAGGCAAATGCCGGGATGATTGCTTTGAAAGGGGGCGGCCGACTTCCTTCCCCATCCTTCCCTAATCCGATGAGACCGATGACCTCGCTGTCTGGTCTCCTCCCCCAAACAACCCAACACTGAGGTCAGCACGTTGTAGAGCATGCTTTGCTGCCCGTGGCGATTACAAACCATGTTAAGAAGCACGACCGGTCGTTTGTTATCTCCAGGGGACCACCATGAATCGCGGTGTCTTCAGCGTGTTTTTTCTTTGAATGAAAGTGTCATTTATCTTCGTCTGGTTGCATACTTTCTTTCAGTTACCTTCTGTAATATACTTTAGCAGATTTGTCAATATTTGGGCCAAGTTTCATCGAGCTGTTACTTGGCACAGACACATCATATGAAAGTTACTTTCCTTCTTGAATTTTGGACACCAGCGTACAATATTCCGCAAAGCACTGTACTATGTCTGTCAGAGGGCAGTTAATCCCAGTGTCTGCGTTTGTCTGCTACAATCCGTATGTGTAAGGGACGGAAAAATGGTGAACAACTTACTTCTGAATGAGCCATAATTAATCTTCTGTTAATCAACTAAAATCAGTAAGCAGTGGAAAGGTATCTGGAGTCGGTGTGATATACACTCCTGGAAATTGAAATAAGAACACCGTGAATTCATTGTCCCAGGAAGGGGAAACTTTATTGACACATTCCTGGGGTCAGATACATCACATGATCACACTGACAGAACCACAGGCACATAGACACAGGCAACAGAGCATGCACAATGTCGTACAGTGCATATCCACCTTTCGCAGCAATGCAGGCTGCTATTCTCCCATGGAGACGATCGTAGAGATGCTGGATGTAGTCCTGTGGAACGGCTTGCCATGCCATTTCCACATGGCGCCTCAGTTGGACCAGCGTTCGTGCTGGACGTGCAGACCGCGTGAGACGACTCTTCATCCAGTCCCAAACATGCTCAATGGGGGACAGATCCGGAGATCTTGCTGGCCAGGGTAGTTGACTTACACCTTCTAGAGCACGTTAGGTGGCACGGGATACATGCGGACGTGCATTGTCCTGTTGGAACAGCAAGTTCCCTTGCCGGTCTAGGAATGGTAGAACGATGGGTTCGATGACGGTTTGGATGTACCGTGCACTATTCAGTGTCCCCTCGACGATCACCAGTGGTGTACGGCAAGTGTAGGAGATGGCTCCCCACACCATGATGCCGGGTGTTGGCCCTGTGTGCCTCGGTCGTATGCAGTCCTGATTGTGGCGCTCACCTGCACGGCGCCAAACACGCATACGACCACCATTGGCACCAAGGCAGAAGCGACTCTCATCGCTGAAGACGACACGTCTCCATTCGTCCCTCCATTCACGCCTGTCGCGACACCACTGGAGGCGGGCTGCACGATGTTGGGGCGTGAGCGGAAGACGGCCTAACGGTGTGCGGGACCGTAGCCCAGCTTCATGGAGACGGTTGCGAATGGTCCTCGCCGATACCCCAGGAGCAACAGTGTCCCTAATTTGCTGGGAAGTGGCGGTGCGGTCCCCTACGGCACTGCGTAGGATCCTACGGTCTTGGCGTGCATCCGTGCGTCGCTGCGGTCCGGTCCCAGGTCGACGGGCACGTGCACCTTCCGCCGACCACTGGCGACAACATCGATGTACTGTGGAGACCTCACGCCCCACGTGTTGAGCAATTCGGCGGTACGTCCACCCGGCCTCCCGCATGCCCACTATACGCCCTCGCTCAAAGTCCGTCAACTGCACATACGGTTCACGTCCACGCTGTCGCGGCATGCTACCAGTGTTAAAGACTGCGATGGAGCTCCGTATGCCACGGCAAACTGGCTGACACTGACGGCGGCGGTGCACAAATGCTGCGCAGCTAGCGCCATTCGACGGCCAACACCGCGGTTCCTGGTGTGTCCGCTGTGCCGTGCGTGTGATCATTGCTTGTACAGCCCTCTCGCAGTGTCCGGAGCAAGTATGGTGCGTCTGACACACCGGTGTCAATGTGTTCTTTTTTCCATTTCCAGGAGTGTATATGGCATTGTACGGCCATTATGCGAAAGAACTTGCTCTTCCATTAGCATCAGTCTATCGTAGGTCGCTGCACTAACAGTATCAAGACATTGAAAGAAAGAGGACAGATCACTTCCACATTCAAGAAGGTTCGCTCGGGACATGCAGGTAAATATAGGCCTATTTTGCTTAAATGAATTTGTTGTAGAAATATGGACAACACTTATGTTCACACATTATGACCATTTGAGAACTATAATATGACGTATATACGAGGGTTGGAAGTTAAATAGTGGCAACTAATTATTCACAACCGATACAAAAGAGTTACACGTTTGCACCTGTTACTGTCCTTCAAAGCAGTCACCAGCGTTGCGTAGAACCCGTTGCCAGCGATGTGGAAGGCGTAGTATACCGTCAGCAGAGCCTGTTCTGTTGATGGTGCGAATGGAGCGCTCTACTGCCTGTTGGATCTCGAAGAGTTCTGAAGCGAATGCCACCGTCAATGCACGATATTACTGTTCGTTTTTGGAGCATCACCTGCGACCAGCTTTGCGAAAGAAGCGGCGACACTTTCTGCGCAACCCGCCAATCATTTTGCACGACAATGCGCGGGCGCATACAGCGCAAGCTGTGGCTGCTCTGTTCGGTTGATGGACTGGGAAGCACTGTACTGTACCATCCATCATATTACCCGGACTTACGTCCTTGTGACTGATTCGATTCCGAAGATGAAGGAATCACTTCGTGGCATTGGCCTCAGAACTGTTCCAGAGATTCGACAGGCAGTAGACCGCTCCATTCGCACCATCAACAAAACAGGCTCTGCTAACGGTATACTACGCCTTCCACATCGCTGGCAACGGGTTCTACACAACGCTGGTGACTACTTTGAAGGGCAGTAACAGGTGCAAACATGTAACTCTTTTGTATCGGTTGTGAATAAATAGTTGCCACTTTTAAGTTCCAACCCTCGTAAGCCAATATGGATTTGGCAAATTCAGCTCGACATGTTCAAGCGCTGTACACAACAGACACACTTTAGAAGGTGATCATTCGCCTGGTGGCGCCGCGTGTTCACAGTGTGGTAAAGCTATTGACACATGGACCATGCCTTCGAACGCCGAAGTTGTACATACCAAGTTCAACGTACTGCTGAAAATTCAGAAATGATGTCACTCGTGCGTACTGTACGTGTTCTCAGCGTGGTATATGCGGTCGTAGCGATCAACAGCGGCATCTGTCAGCTGCATCTGGCTCGCAGATCACACTGTTTACAAAATGAACGGACGCAAAATTCCTTCGTTAGCAGTGTTAAAAAGTACAGTTCTTCCCTTGTCCATATGCTGGTTTACTTGTTCTGTCTATAGTATAAACACTGAGGTGACAAAAGTCATTGGATACCTCCTAACATCGCGTCCGACCTTTTGCCTGGCACATTACAGCAGCGCGATGCAGTATGAACACAACAAGTCGGTGGAAGTCCTCTCTAGCCATATAGAGGGTGTCCCATTTATCTTGACCACTCTAAATAACTGTTTGTCCAGATGCAGTTGTTGGAATATCGTGATAGACAACGTCTTCAATGCATCCCCAAACAAAAAAGTCCATATGATTTAAATCACGAGACCTAGCAACCTAAGTAACTGTTCCTCCTCGACCAATCCATCTGGCAGGATACCTTCGGTTCAGAACACGACGTGTACGCAAGGCATGATGTGCTGGACATCCATCGTCTTGATACCACATAAGCATTCTGGTTCTTAGCGGCACTTCATCCGGAAGAGGAGGAAGAATTCGTCTGAGGAAGTTGCCATACGCTGTGCAGTTTAGACTACCATTTATGAAATAAGGGCCAATAATTGTAGTACCAAGCATCCCACACCACACGTTAACTCTCCACTGACGCTGATGTTCCATCTGTCGAAGCCGTCGTGGGTTGTCGCTGGACCAAGAATGCATGTTCCTTGCATTTACCCGTCCTTTGATACAGAACATTCATCGCTAAATAGAACATTGGAGAAGAAGTTCAGATTGACGAGAATTTGCTCGTGTGCCCACTGACCGAACTGTACACGATTCTGGAAATCATTCCCATGCAATTCTTCATGTAGGTGTACATGGTAAAGATGGAACCGGTGACCTGTAAGAATGGGATATACACTGGTTTTAGGGATTCCAATCTCGTGTTCAAGCTGTCGTATGCTCACATATGGATTCATAGCAACGGAAGCGAGAACAGTAACTTCGGCAGCTTCCTCTCTGCGAGTGCTACGACGATTGCGTTGTGGGTTGAAACTTCCCGTTTCCTGAACGTCGCAACAAGACGAGAAAACATCCGTCGGTAAGGTGGGTTCTCGTCGGGATATCGCTCTCTGTAAAGTTCCGCTGCCTGCGTAACATTTCACCTATCTTCAACAACGACAGTAAAAGAAACGTTATGTCAATGCAGTTTGTAGGAAGAACAGCCTTTACTGTGTGCCTACTCTCCACAACAGTACATAAAATGACTAACTCTTCAACTGACGATGGCTGACGGAATGATGGGTGTGAATTCTACTTATGTTTACATTTGTCCTCTGTCAACGTCAGACGTGGATGTATTCCCTTACCCCGGTACCTCGCACTAAGCACTGGGAGCGTCTACATCTACATTTATACTCCGCAAGCCACCCAACGGTGTGTGGCGGAGGGCACTTTATGTGCCACTGTCATTACCTCCCTTTCCTGTTCCAGGTGCATATGGTTCGCAGGAAGAACGACTGTCTGAAAGCCTCCGTGCGCGCTCTAATCTCTCTAATTTTACATTCGTGATCTCCTCGGGAGGTATAAGTAGGGGGAAGCAATATATTCGATACCTCATCCAGAAACGCACCCTTTCGAAACCTGGCGAGCAAGCTACACCGCGATGCAGAGCGCCTCTCTTGCAGAGTCTGCCACTTGAGTTTGCTCAGTATCTCCGTAACGCTATCACGGTTACCAAATAACCCTGTGACGAAACGCGCCGCTCTTCTTTGGATCTTCTCTGTCTCCTCCGTCAACCCGATCTGGTACGGATCAACGTGAATGTTGTGTTATATAATTAATAACGTTGTATTTCAGTGAATGGGACACTGTGATACATTTTTGAATAGGTCTTTAGGAGAGGAAATGAATTACCGAATAAAAAATACAGGGCGCCATTTAAAAAAGTCATACCGCTGTTCATATCTTTGTAAAAAACAAAGCTGGAACGAAGGCAATCATGCTGATTGATGTCCCCCTGACGGCTAAAGAACATTTGCTTGAAACATTTTGTAATTTGCTTCTGGACAAACAGTTATTGAGGGTGGTCAAGATAAATGGGTTACCCTGTATAATTGCGAAAGTGTTGCCGGTGCGGGAACTCTCGGTTATGTCCCATAAGCGTTCGATGGGATTCGTGGCAGGCGATCGGGGTGGCCAAATCGTTCACGATCAGTTCGAAGAACA
The DNA here is from genome assembly GCF_021461395.2 of Schistocerca americana. Classification (NCBI taxonomy): domain Eukaryota; kingdom Metazoa; phylum Arthropoda; class Insecta; order Orthoptera; family Acrididae; genus Schistocerca; species Schistocerca americana. The sequence goes on along the minus strand of NC_060119.1, from coordinate 25,447,644 downwards.
TTCTTGACAGTTGAGAGAATAACTGTGGGCTGGTGACATGGCGCATTGTCATCCATAAAAATTCTGTTGTTTGGAAACATGAAGCCCACGAATGGCTGCAAATGGTCTCCAAGTAGCTGAACATGGCCGTTTCCGTTTCCAGTCAATGATCCTTGTAAACACAACCCACACCATTATGGAACCTCTAGCAGCTTGCATAAAGTGCCTCTTTCACTTGTTGGGTGCACGGCTTCGTGATGTCGGCACTACTCTCGAACCATACTGTCAGCTCTTACCAACTGAAATCGGAATTCATCTGACCTGGACTCTGTCTTTCAGTCGTCTAGCGTCATACTGATATTAAAATTAAATCAATACCATTAGCTGCTGATAGGCGTTGATATATATCAACGGGGACAGTTGAAAATGTGTGCCCCGACCGGGACTCGAATCCGGGATCTCCTGCTTACATGGCAGACGCTCTATCCATCTGAGCCACCGAGGGCACAGAGGATAGTGCGACTGCAGGGACTTATCGCCGGCACGCTCCCCGTGAGACCCACATTCTCAACTTATAGTCCACACGCTACATTCGTAGTGCCCCTGCCATTATACCCATTACTCGCGGCAGACAATCCACGGAGTCCCGTAAGAGTTCAGGCAATTCGTGTGCATCTGCACTGAAGGAGGTTAGCCTTAACGATATGTAGGTGGCATTTGTTATTTCGGACATGTCATATCGTACCGAAATGGTCGCGAGCCCAGCAGAGGCGCTACAGGCGGTGACGTGCTGCTAACAAAGGCACCCGCGCCAGTCTTCTGTTGTCATAGCCCATTAACGTCAAATTTTGCCGCGTTTTCCTAGCGGATACGTTCGTCGTACGTTCCACATTGACTGGTGCGGTTGTATGATGCAGTGCTGCTTGTCTGTTAGTACTGACAACTCTACGTGAACGCCGCTACTCTCGGTCGTTAAGTAAAGTCCGTCGGCCACTTCGCTGTCCACTCTGAGACGTAGTGGTCGAGGTGCGGCATTCTCGGCACAGTGTTGATACCACGGGTTCTTGCATATTGAATACCCTATAGATTTGAGAAATGGAATGGTAGTTCGAGCTAGAAGAATGGGACATTCCCCGTTCGGCGTCTGTTTACTCCGTTCGTGCGGCCGTAATCACGCCGGGAATCTTTCCAGACGAATCACCTGAGTACACAGGGCGGCTCCGCCAACGCGCTGCCCTTTTATGCCTTGTGGCCGTGATACTGCCGTCATCCTTAAACGTACGTATCGCTATCTCATAACTTTTGTCGCTTCAGTTTATAAACAAAAACTTCAATAACCGTGAACATGTCGAGGCAAGAAGGAATGTACCGTGTCCAGTCAATGAGGACATAGGTGCCGGCCGCTGTGGCCGAGCGGTTGTAGGCGCTTCAGTCCGGAACCACGCTGCTGCTACGGTCGCAGGTTCGAATCCTGCCTCGGGCATGGATGTGTGTGATGTAGAATAGACAGAGAGTAATACATTTCGTGTGCCACACACTCAGAACAGGGGCTCGCCACAGTAATTGCTGCCTGGAAGGACTGTCATTGCCGGGGGGTTTGATGCCCCGAAAAGATGGGCAACCACTCTTAGTTTTGCACAAGGTGTTTTCAGGGCAAGCATCAGCAATGTGAGCCCTGTGTTGTCAAGGGGTTCAACCAGATGGGTAGATAAAAGCTCAACCACATGGACTGGCTATCGAGCTGGTGACCTAGCAAGGAGACCAAAGGGCTTTGGTGGGGAGGGAGAGTGAGGGGAAAAAGGGAGAGGGAGAGGAGGGGGAGAGCAACCCACGCCAAAGACGCTAGGGAGGGAGTTCTTCCCGATCTGGCTCCCACTAGGGGTTTCAATTTTGGAGATGTAGATCAAACCCTTGAGGGGGACGAAAAAAGAAAAGCCAAACAGGAGGAGGAAAAGCAACCAACAAAAACTGCAAGGCAAAGTAAAGTCATGAGGATAGCCAGGCCAACACTAAGAAGAACACCAAGAGAAGAAAGGAGCAGAGGGAAAGGAAGAAAGAAGGAGAAGATATGGGAAGGCAAAGCAGCCTGGAAAATAATGAAGCCTGCAATAGATCAGAGACCCATGCGCACCACACACGTACCCACAAAAGAGCTGTGGGCCCCCTAGGGGGACAAATTTTGAGATCTCAAGAGACATAAATTGACAAAAAATGTGAAGACTTCTGTATTTCTAAACGTGTGAGAAAAACTCTTAAGTACTAACATCAACATCTTTTGCAATGAACTGTTCTTAGATGGAGAAAGCAAGCCATATGGTACATATGTTTCATGAAGACCATAGATATTTTTTTTCGACAAAACGAAACACATCTGGTGACAAAAAAAAAAAAAAAAAAAAAAAAAAAAAACGCGGATCACTGGAGTCGCAAGAAAGATTTAAAATATCTTCACCGATTTCAGAAATAACCTTGGAAAAAGTAGGCCTCTTGAAAGAAGTTTATAAGGCAGGGAAGGATTGTGTAAACCAACACTATAGGTAACTGCCAATAAAATTTTGGTTCCATGATTGTTATTGTCGGTTATTACCCAATGTTTTATGTCTATCATATTACAGGTATTGTGTGGTTTTTCTTTGTACGCAATTTACTCACGTATTTCTTCAAACTGCCAGTGATTGCCACAATTTTCTTCCTCTCAGCAACCATATTTTCCAATATACAAACTATTTTTGAAGTGCCAAAATGTACTAGAATAAATAAAAGTGTATAAAACGCGGCACTGTACACTGTACTTGCGGTGAGACTGTCACAATTCCTGAAATCCACTGCCTGTGTCCTCTGGCCTGCCAAGAAGCACTGCAGCCCGGAGTCCGTGGATGAACCACGAAAATCTGCGACATTACGCCACCGGCAAACAGACCTGGCTTGCAGGCAGATCGGCAAGGGACAGGACCTGCACGCTAGTGGGAAACATGGGCTTCAGGTTGGCCAGCCTGATCCGTTAAGAGATACCCACAAATCAAATACGGCCTGCGTTTTTGTCTCGTCATGGATGTCCGCTGGTCTGGCCAGCTATTCACGAGCCACAGACAGCATGTCGACGAAATGAGACTGCGGTGATCAGCCCGTGCAACAGACAACTTGTTCATATACACTGGGAATCAATAATAATGACGATAGGTAGCAACTCACCATAAAGATGATTGCTGAGCCACAGACAGGTGTGTAGGAAAGAGAATCATCGTCTCGCAACTAAATTTTAAGCCACAGCTCTTGTCAGAAAATGAGAGTACACGCACATTCACACAAGCACTCAGACTCAACTCGTGCACATATCAGCGCTGTCTCCGGCCGCTGCGTCGACAATGTGTGAGAATCAGGTCCACACAAACCACTCCTCACGCCTCCCTGTCACTCGTCGCCAGCTGCTGAGGTAGGAGCAAGAAATGGTGGCAACACTGACTGCAAGCCGAGGGGAGCGGTAGAAGTAGAAGAAGCAGTAGGAATGAGGGAGTAGGGAAGCGGCTCACGTACTCAGCTGCGCCCAGCCAGCGACGACGCATGACATCTAGGTAAACAAACCAATTCATCTGCTGAGACAAAAAAGATATTTTTCCAAAGTTTTTTTCATATTTTCCTGATACGTTTGAAATTCCATGATATTCCCTTATTTCCAGAACTTGTGGCAACCCTGAGGACATTATGACCAGCTGCCTAACCAGTATCAACCACTTACTGCTTCAGTCAAATGAGGACGCGATTTCGAATCAAGTCATAGATGTGTGCCGATCTCAGATTTGGATTAATCAGTACGAGTTAACGTTTCGTGTCAATAACTGTGTTCAGTTTGCATTTTTTTCTAGTGTTGGTTTTGCCGGCTGGAGTGGCAGAGCGGTTCTAGGCGCATCAGTCTGGAACCGCGCGACCACTACGGTCGCAGGTTCGAATTCTGCCTCGGGCATGGATGAGTGTGATGTCCTTAGGTTAGTTAGGTTTAAGTAGTTCTACGTTCTAGGGGACTGATGATCTCAGATGTTAAATCTCATAGTGCTCAGAGCCATTTGAACCGTTTTCTAGTGTTGGTTTTTATAATAAATATCTTCAAAGTACTCAGTTTTTCTTCATTTCTTAAGATCAGAGCCCAAGTACCGATCCTGATTAAGTTAGAGTAGAGTATTCTCACAACTTGGGGATTTATTCACATGTTATTCCCGGCTACAGGTTGTCAATGACAGGGCTAATTTAATTCACTTTTAGGAGTGAGCATTCCACTGTGAACAACAACACTGACAACCATCACACCTACACATACCCTATGTACAAGTATGCTTGGAGTAGCACTGGGTGATGACGAACAACTTTGAAACAGTAACTGCTGGATATATCTACGAGTAACCATTCACGGCGACGTTAAGTGGAATGACTCCATAAAACAAATATCAAGAAAAACAGATGCTTGAGTAACTTTCATAGCAGGAATCTTACAGAAATGTAACTAGACCACGAAGGAAGTGGCTTACAAGGCACTTGTTCGACCGATTCTTGAGTACTGTTCATGTGTCTGGGACCCTTACCAGGTAGGACTGATACAAGACAGAGAGAGAGAGAGAGAGAGAGAGAGAGAGAGAGAGAGAGAATCCAAGGAAGAGCGATGCCTTTCGTCACGGGATCGTTCGGTAGGCGCGACAGCATTACGGAGATAGTCAACAGCTCCAGTGGTACACGTTGCAAGAGAGGCACTTTGCACCACGGAGAGGTTTACTACTGAAATCCCGGGAGAGTATGTCCCGCAAAGGGACAACAACTTCCTCCCACATACATCTCGTGAAATGTCCACGGCGAGAAAATCCGAGAGCTCGGAGGTAATGCAGACACTTACCGACAGTCATTCCTCCCATGCACCATTCGCGAGTGGGAAAGGGAAGGGCCGATCAGACAGTACCTCCACCACATGATGTCAGATGGCTTGCCAAGTATAGATGTAGATGAGCTTTGATGCAAGAGCTCAAAGAAAGAAAAGGGGGAAGGAGACAAAGAGTAAGTTCCTGGATTAAAAACCGATCACACACGCTCCGAAGCTCCCACCATTGTTCCAGGTTTGAGCAGGGATGTGTGTAGGCCGTTCGTTATCGGCCTAGAAGTTCACACAGTTTGCGCCGGACTGGGGATTTCCTTGACAGCCTAACCTTGCTTCACAGTTAGGTGTCGTGGCAATGGCCAGCAGTTCAGAGATATTTTACACCAATTCAGTAAGGCAAGCCGTGGAAAAAAAAAGAGTTCACACAACTACGAGTGCGCTACACAGATTACGTGGCGTTGACTACTAGGGTCAATTATCAAAAAGGAATTTACCCAGAGCGCAATCGACATCAACATCAACATTTACATCCATAGGGGACAGTGAAGTACCGAGCAGAAAAATGGTGTTATCCTATACTCGAGCTACAACAATCTAGTGGGGGTAAATACCCCCTGAGGGGTAAAATGAAATTTTTTGAGGGGTAAAAACTAAGCAATTCGATTCTGTTTCAGTCACAAAACTAAATTTTTTTCAAATATCATTAGCATTATCAAATTTTGTAAAACCCTAATATGATTATATAAGTTATCAATACTTACTTTTCCTCTGTTAGTGGCATTAATGTTATGGAGATTACAGGTTCCTCACAGAGTCCACCCACTACACATATACGTTGTGCTATGTCCTGTGCATTGCTCATGATTCAAGTGAGACAGACACATACAAATGCTAAATATCTCAGGAAAATCTCTTCTCCAAGTTGTACATAGTACTTGCAGTAGTCCAGAAATTCCTTAATATCTCGTTTCGGAACAATTAAATGAATTGACAACATGACACAGAAGTAACTACATAAACTGATGCACAAGATTATTACTGGTTCAAATGGCTCTGAGCACTATGTCACTTCTGAGGTCATCAGTCGCCTAGAACTAATTAAACCTAACTAACCTAAGGACATCACACACATCCATGCCTGAGGCAGGATTCGAACCTGCGACCGTAGCGGTCGCTCGGTTCCAGACTAACGCCTAGAACCGCACGGCCACTCGGGCGTCCAGCTTGTTGTTACTACTGCTACTACTACTATTATTATTATTATTAATTCCTTCACTTTCTCAAACGTTAAGTCCGGTTAAAAATGGAGTGACGCGGACCTTGATCAAGCGTCACTTCCTTTTAACTGTACGGTATATGTTATATTGCATTTAGGAACTTTCGGGTAATTGAACATGTATCAATAATTACGGATTTCTGTAGTTGTATATATATGTTTGGATGTAGCTGTATTGCGTTGATGTACTGGTGGATATTGTGTGGTATGACTCCTGTAGTTGATAGTACAATTGGTATGATGTCAACTTTATCCTGATGTCACATGTCTTTGACTTCCTCAGCCAGTTGGATGTATTTTTCAATTTTTTCTCCTGTTTTCTTTTGTATATTTGTTGTATTGGGTATGGATATTTCGATTAGTTGTGTTAATTTCTTCTTTTTATTGGTGAGTATGATGTCAGGGTTGTTATGTGGCGTTGTTTTATCTGTTATAATGGTTCTGTTCCAGTATAATTTGTATTCATCATTCTCCAGTACATTTTGTGGTGTATACTTGTGTGTAGGAACGTGTTGTTTTAAAAGTTTATGTTGTAAGGCAAGCTGTTGATGTATTATTTTTGCGACATTGTCATGTCTTCTGGGGTATTCTGTATTTGCTAGTATTGTACATCCGCTTGTGATGTGATCTACTGTTTCTATTTGTTGTTTACAAAGTCTGCATTTATCCGCTGTGGTATTGGGATCTTTAATAATATGCTTGCTGTAATATCTGGTGTTTATTGTTTGATCCTGTATTGCAATCATGAATCCTTCTGTCTCACTGTATATATTGCCTTTTCTTAGCCATGTGTTGGATGCGTCTTGATCGATGTGTGGCTGTGTTAGATGATACGGGTGCTTGCCATGAAGTGTTTTCTTTTTCCAATTTACTTTCTTCGTATCTGTTGATGTTATGTGATCTAAAGGGTTGTAGAAGTGGTTATGAAATTGCAGTGGTGTAGCCGATGTATTTATATGAGTGATTGCCTTGTGTATTTTGCTAGTTTCTGCTCGTTCTAGAAAGAATTTTCTTTATTATTATTATTATTATTATTATTAAAGTGGTTAGACATGAAGCATTATCAGCCTCAGGTCACGCAATTTCAAAAAAAAAAAAAAAAAAAATGGTTCAAATAGCTCTGAGCACTATGGGACTTAACATCTGAGGTCATCAGTCCCCTAGAACTTAGGCTTAATTAGTTCTAAGAGCATCACACACATCCATGCCCGAGGCAGGATTCGAGCCTGCGACCGTAGCGGTCACGTTGTTCCAGACTGCAGCGCCTAGAGTCGCTGGGCCACACCGGCTGGCTCACGCAGTTCAGAAGTAAGGGGCCCAGCAATCGAGTGATTCACGAACGGTAAGTACAGCGCACGCATCTGAACTTGTTTTTATTTAAATGAGGTTGCAGTGTGCAGGTCAAGTAAATGCCGCAATGGAGATGAGTAACGCAGAAGTGCACTCCTGGAAATGGAAAAAAGAACACATTGACACCGGTGTGTCAGACCCACCATACTTGCTCCGGACACTGCGAGAGGGCTGTACAAGCAATGATCACACGCACGGCACAGCGGACACACCAGGAACCGCGGTGTTGGCCGTCGAATGGCGCTAGCTGCGCAGCATTTGTGCACCGCCGCCGTCAGTGTCAGCCAGTTTGCCGTGGCATACGGAGCTCCATCGCAGTCTTTAACACTGGTAGCATGCCGCGACAGCGTGGACGTGAACCGTATGTGCAGTTGACGGACTTTGAGCGAGGGCGTATAGTGGGCATGCGGGAGGCCGGGTGGACGTACCGCCGAATTGCTCAACACGTGGGGCGTGAGGTCTCCACAGTACCTCGATGTTGTCGCCAGTGGTCGGCGGAAGGTGCACGTGCCCGTCGACCTGGGACCGGACCGCAGCGACGCACGGATGCACGCCAAGACCGTAGGATCCTACGCAGTGCCGTAGGGGACCGCACCGCCACTTCCCAGCAAATTAGGGACACTGTTGCTCCTGGGGTATCGGCGAGGACCATTCGCAACCGTCTCCATGAAGCTGGGCTACGGTCCCGCACACCGTTAGGCCGTCTTCCGCTCACGCCCCAACATCGTGCAGCCCGCCTCCAGTGGTGTCGCGACAGGCGTGAATGGAGGGACGAATGGAGACGTGTCGTCTTCAGCGATGAGAGTCGCTTCTGCCTTGGTGCCAATGGTGGTCGTATGCGTGTTTGGCGCCGTGCAGGTGAGCGCCACAATCAGGACTGCATACGACCGAGGCACACAGGGCCAACACCCGGCATCATGGTGTGGGGAGCGATCTCCTACACTGGCCGTACACCACTGGTGATCGTCGAGGGGACACTGAATAGTGCACGGTACATCCAAACCGTCATCGAACCCATCGTTCTACCATTCCTAGACCGGCAAGGGAACTTGCTGTTCCAACAGGACAATGCACGTCCGCATGTATCCCGTGCCACCCAGCGTGCTCTAGAAGGTGTAAGTCAACTACCCTGGCCAGCAAGATCTCCGGATCTGTCCCCCATTGAACATGTTTGGGACTGGATGAAGCCTCGTCTCACGCGGTCTGCACGTCCAGCACGAACGCTGGTCCAACTGAGGAGCCAGGTGGAAATGGCATGGCAAGCCGTTCCACAGGACTACATCCAGCATCTCTACGATCGTCTCCATGGGAGAATAGCAGCCTGCGTTGCTGCGAAAGGTGGATATACACTGTACTAGTGCCGACATTGTGCATGCTCTGTTGCCTGTGTCTATGTGCCTGTGGTTCTGTCAGTGTGATCATGTGATGTATCTGACCCCAGGAATGTGTCAATAAAGTTTCCCCTTCCTGGGACAATGAATTCACGGTGTTCTTATTTCAATTTCCAGGAGTGTAAATTAATGTGTTAAATATTTGATGTTCAGCATGTAAGAGAAAAAATGTAGGAAAGATTTGAACTTATGGTTAAAGTTCGCTGGAATTGGCCTCATGTTGAAACACTGAATGAATGTAAATGGGGTAATTGCGTTCTGTCTTAAGTAGAAGCCAGTTTTTGGTGTCGTAATGGCGTGGGGCGCGTGCAGTTGGAATGATATAGGGCGCCTGATACGTCTAGATACGACTGACAGGTGACACGTACGTAAGCATCCTGTCTGGTCACCTGCATCCATTCATGTCCATTGTGCATTCTGGAAATGCCATCAGGACAATACACAGCCCCCACTCCAGAATTGCTACAGAGTGGCTCCAGGAGCACTCTTCTGAGTTTAAACACTTCCGCTGGCCACCAAATTCCCCAGACAAACATTATTGAGCATACCTGGAATGCCTTGCGACGTGCTATTCATAAGAGATTTATGGACAGCCCTGCAGGATTCATGGTGTCAGTCCCCTCCAGCACTACTTCAGACATTAGTCGAGTCCATGCCACGTCGTGTTGCGGCACTTCTGCGTGTTCTCGGGGGCTCTGCACGATATTAGGCAGGTGTACCAGTTTCTTTGGCTCTTAAGTGTAACTTCGCAGGTACATTCAGCGAACAGAATTTGTAGTAAGGAAGTAATAAATTAAAACTTTATTCCTGATGCTGAAGTTTTATTGCATGAATAGCGAAAATATAGTAAGCGATAATTTTTTTTCTTTCCGTCATTTTGTGGATGGTGTCAGCGAGAAAATATTTCGTATAGCTTTGTGACTTCCGACAAACTTTAAATATAACTTCAAAGTACTCAAATTCTTATATACTGAATGAATATAGTCTGGGTATTTGTGGGCAATTACTTACGTAGCCTCGAGAGAAACGGACAGTTTCTAATAGTAATATTTGTCTCACTGTGTTAAACTTTTAACGTAACATTATACTTCTTGATGAGTAGATTATGACAGCATTTTACATCGTTGAATTTGGTCAAAAACTACACAAATTATTGAAAATTGTATTTTTGTTGTCCGTACACTGTAACTGGTACGAGTGATGTAGACAGCATCTATTTCAAAATCCATTTAAGTTGTTAGTGGTTTTTGATAATATCTATGCTTAATTTGATTTCACTTTCTGATTATTAGTGCCTAATAGAATAATAATGTAAGAAATAGACTATTAACACTTTCAGATCTGAATGTTTTCTGGAAGAAGGAATGATTTTCTATACGCTGTAAAGCTCTTAGGTGATCTTTTTCAATGATGTCAGATACAATTTATACAAAAATTATACTTTGTACATTTGGATTTTTTATGGACTAAAGTAACTAATTTTCAAATATTCGCTATTGTAATAAATAAACTGTTCATTCAATGCTTACCACATGCAAAATAATAATAAAAATGTTCATTTACATATTGGAATATAACTAACGAATCACTTTCATGTTTCTGTGCGCTGCTACAGTGACTTGTAGATATTTTTACAGGTAAGCCCAACAATTGGCAGCAGATATACATGATAAAAAGATGGAACATTCACAAATATGTTTTTGAGGTTTCCACTGTGGAAGAATATTTCTGTTGCAACTAAAAGGCAGTAAAATTTAATGTATACAGTTGTAGCCAGAGTGTCTGAAAGGATTAAATACAGTATTGACAAGACTTTATAGATCACAACATGTTTAAATTGCAGTAGATTGTTCCCAGATACATGACCATCTTTTACCTCTGAATATATTTCAAATTTGTAAACGCCTTAATTTTCCAGGGTAATTTTTGTAATTTTAAAAAATACTGCAACAAGTAAAAAGTGTGCCATCATTTTAAAATGGAATAAGGAAATATATTAAATTTCTATTACACATCTGGATACAGGTGGTCTTTGCAAGGGAAGTTTTATTTTGGTGCTTTTCTCTCATTTACGTTTTATTGTTGCAGTATTGTTCTGCAGTAGCGGGCTAAAGTAACGCCCTTTGTTAGAGTATAAGTTCTTACCAGTCAAAATTACAAAAATTTATCTGAAATGTATAACAATGAAAAATCTCCAGAATGTTAAAAAATTCCTGCATTTTACTGGATGAAGAAATTCATGCATTTTCCCTGATTTCCCATTTGTTCTGGGGCATATACACACTTGTTATACGTTATAGAAGACTTTGTTCCAGAATGTATTTAGTGTTCCCAAGAGTGTGTTTCTCGTCTACATAGTCAGCTGCCACGATGTTAAATCCAATTCACATCTGCAGTGGAGGAGCTGTGTTTCACAGAAAACACTTGAAGGAGCCTGTAGATGAATACAGTCTGAGTCACTCATTGCTCCAGTAATTTTTACATGTCAATACCGTCTATCTGAGTTGACCCTCTAGAGTGGAATGGAATGTTTTAACTATGAACTACAACAGAAGCATGCATATCCCTGTATTATTTTATTTTGAGAACTGTGCATCATGATTCTTGCATTCATAATGTATGAAGGAATGGGCAGGCATCAGTAGGAGCTTCAGTAAATGAGATAATGTTTAAACACATCTGTCTTAGACAATGTTTGACCTGTGTGCCTGGCTAAGGCCAGTGAACTAACTTTCAATTGTTCATCACATGCAGCTCTCATAGTAAAGTTTGTTTCATAGCAATTAAGATTTATTGGGTCCCTTAAGATTATAGTTCGCTTGGAATTGCAATAATACGCTCAAGTCTTCATATAAGTTTATTAACCAAAGCCTGTTGTCAGCTAATGCTACGTAGACGTGGACACCGAAAGTATTGTCTTCTATTCTTCAGAACTAACTCTTTATATGGAGCATATAATTACCCAATCCAGAAAGCCCTACATAACGCAGAATTGACCACTATATGTCTCAAGAGGCAGACCTACAAGTATGAAAGGTGGGGAGGAATACTGAGTTGCCAGTAGAGAAGTGGGAACAGCTGAATGGGTCAGTCCTGAGAGCTCAGTGTCTTTGGACAGGGAGTAACCGCTGGATGTCACCTGAGTAACAAGCAGGGACATTTTGACCATTCTAACTGTGCACCAACACGGCTAAACCAAGACCAGGTATTGATGGACACGGACCATCGACCATTGCAGAGTGTGGTTATAAAAAATAGCTTGATATCTGCTAAAGGAATCACTTTTGAGTTTACAAAGTGCCACTAGCAGTGCAGGTAGCATACTGACTGTGTATGAGTTAAAGAGAATATGTACAGTGGTCAAGCAGCTCCCCACAATCCATAATATTTCTGTATGCAGTGCAAAGGAACGATTGAGAAGTGTAAAGAGTGATGTCACTGGACACTGAATGACTGGCAATGAGTGATTTGGAGTGACGAATTATGCATTATTCTCTTTGAATCCAATGGAAGATTTAGAGTTTGGTGAATGCCTGTGATAGCGTGTAGGGGCAACACCAAAGCACGGAGCAGCTAGTATTATCGTATGGGTGTGTTTTTCATTGTTAGGTTGTGGTCCCTTTATTACCTTTTAATACGCTTCCACATTTACTGTTTTATGAAACATTTTACAACATTTGTTTGCACATTGCACTTCTTTTTTGGGGGGTGGGGATACAGATGTTTACAATTGAAATGTTTAAGTCATTATGCCCCCTATCAGATAAAAGAAACAAGCAATGGTGTGTGGAAATTTTAACATTATTCTTCTGAAAAATTCAGACAAAAGGAATTTGCAAAGGTTGCTTAACACTTATCTGTCACAATACAGTTCCAAATTTAATGTATTTATAGGTGGATTTCTATCAAAGAGTATTTGGAAGATTCCCAGCAGGAATATATGTTGTTGTGGTCTTCATTGTGGAGGCTGTTTCGAGGCAGCTCTGCATACTTGTCTATCCTGTGCTCATCTCATCACTGCATTTGGCCCATGCTTTCAGTCCTGCTTCTTATACTCCAACCTTGGTCCATTGCTACAAGTTTTAATCGCCCGAACCTCCCTCTGTTACCAAGTTGCCAATTCCTTGATGCCTTAGGGTGTGTTCTGTCAAGCAATCCCTCCTCATACTGAGGTCGTGCCATGTATTTCTAGTGTTCTCCAATTTAATTCAGCAACTCTTCATTAGCTATTCAATGTACTCATCTAATCTTCATCGTTGTTTTGTAACACCATACCTCAAAAACGGTTTCCCTCTTCTTGGCCGAAATATTTGTTAATGTTTCACATACGTAGAAGGCTCCACTTCAGACAAATATCTTCAGAAAATACTTCCTAAAACTTAAATTTATCTCGCAAAAAGAACACTGCTTACAACTGTATGGCTTGAGCTGGGTGGAAAATAAGCCTCGCCATTTAATCCAGTTTTTCCACAATCTTCTTGTGTTCACTATGGTCCAGTTCTCGCCTCTTTTCTCAACACACTCCTGCACACCTTTCAGCCACCTACCCCTTACTCTTCCTCGTGGTCGTTTCTTTCCCATCTCCGTTTCATGTATCTCTTGGGAATCCTCTTCTTCTCCAATCTCTTTAAATATCCATACCATCTTAGTCTTGACGTTTCTATCATGCTCTCTTTCACTGTTTCGCTTACTCTTTCATTCCTCATCCTATCTCTCCGTGGAAGTTCTGTCCTACTACTGAGGAACATTTCACATCACTGTAATCTGCTTACCTCTCTTTTCACATTCACAGATCAGTATTGGGGATGAAATGACTTCTATGCATCACTTCTCTACTTTTACATCTTCATTCCAAAACAGGTTCCTGGCATTTCACAGGAAGGCTTCTGCCTGTCTGTCATGTTCACTGATCACTTTCTTAGTTCTTCCAGTTTTCTCTGTCACTCTTCCCCAAGTACTTGACACATTCCACCATCTTCAACTGTTCACCTACAGTTCCATTACTTGGTCTATTTTTCTTTCTTTCTTTCTAGCTGTAACCACAATTTCATGTTTGTTTACATTAAATTTCTCAGTTTCTTCCCAAGCATCGAGGTGTTCCTAAATCTCCTCCTGCATGTGTCCTCAGGTGATCATGTCGTCTACAAATACCATTGCTTTCATATTGTCTTCTCCAGTGTTTTCTCCCAAATTAGTCATTATCTCAGCAAAGACCACACTGAAGAGGAGAGGTGACAATACACTGCCTTGTTTCACACCACTTGTTTGCTGAAACCACTCTGTTCTTTTATTTCCCATTTTCACACAACTTAGTACATTTCCTCCACTCTGCTTATTGTCTCTTTTTCCACTCCCTTCTTTTCTAGTGCTTCCCAGACCTTTCTTCTACAGACACTATGAAATGCCTTTTCTGTATCAACAAAGGAAATCGTGAGGTCTTTCCAAAAATCATAGTTGTGTTCCTGGTGCTAGCTCAGTCTGAACCTGTGCTGTTCCTCTCAATGTGTTCCCTCAACCCTAGTTCAGAATCTGCTCTCCAGGATTCTTTCATATACCTCGGCACCGTGTGGAATCAGTGTGACACCCCTGTAGTTCCTACAATCCTTCCTATTCACTTTTTGAATATCAGGACAATTAGTGCCCTCTTCCAATCTTCTGGATTCTTCGACAACTGTATGTCAATTTTTGATGCGACACGACCAGTTATGTGGCCTACAGCCGCACCCTCAGGTGTATATCCAAACAAAAATATCTGGATGAGTATCCGTATGGTCCAGGGATCCCACGTCATAACATTACAATCACAAAACCGTGATAATGACAATCGCTAAACACACCCGAAATATTTTAAGTCATTACAGATATGGCTGTAGGAAAGAAAGGTGAACCAATCTTCACTGGTAAAATGGCACTGCCCGCCAAATGCCGATAGTTACAGAAGGGGCCAAATGGTGCATACATCATCCTCCATAAAAGCGAGGGAGAACCTACAACCAATACCAAAAAATATGGAATAGAGAGACCCTGGACAATAGCCCGTAGCAAACGAACAGTTTGAATGCTTACAGACCATGCAGGATATCCTAGTGACAGCCCCCAGGATCAAACGCACCAGGACTCGGGGCACAGAACTTGCATTGTAGCTGGTGCTGCGAGGGGGACGAGCAGTAGATAAGCCTCATCCTGTGTACTTCACGCAGCTGAGAAAGTTGGGCTGGCCGCAACAAAAGCACTATTTTCTATGCACTGATGCTCCGCGGTGTGCTCCGTGTAGCCAGTGTGTTGTTACTCTTTGCATACCAACAAATCACATCCTAGTAACAGACATTGCAAACAGTCGGTTTGGTACGGGCTATTCTCCAAGGACTCTATTCCATATTCTTTATCATTGGTTATAAGTTCTTCCTCACTATTATGGAGGACGATCCACACATTTGGCGTCTTCTATAACTAATTATCTGCGTTTGGTAGGCAATGCCATCTTACTAGTGACGATTTTGTCACCCTTCTGTCCCACATCAATTCCTTTAATGACTTTAAGGTATTACGAGTATGTTTACTGACTATCATCATTAGGATTTTGTGCCTGTAATGCCATGACGTGGGTCCAGTGAACCACATAGAGTGTTATTCAGATTTTTTTTCTGTTTTGTGGCCTATACCCACATCCTCAGGTATATATCAAAACTGGTCGTGTCACATTACAGATAATGGTACAGTCACAGCCAGAGTTCTTTTTGCAACATGTTCTACCACAGCTGCGGATGCCCATCGCAGATTTGTTTCTAAATGGAATTTATATTCAGTGTTAAGAAACTTCTCTTTTTCATCAATGGTTTTGTTCCTATTGTCAGCTCTTAATTTTATTATATTCTCTCAACTTCGGCCATCACGCTATTTTTCTCGCCAAATAGCAAAACGCATCCACTGCTTTCAATGTTGCATTTTCTCACCTAATTCCCTCATCACTTTCTGATTCAGTTTGGCTACATTTTATTAATGTTTTTTTCTTTTGTTGGTATGCACCTCAATCTCCTTTTAAGACACTACCCGTTCTGTTCAACTTTTCAAGCGTAACAGCACCCACCCACAGCAGAGCTGCTGCACACAGCAGAACACGTTCCAGATGTCGACAGTGCTCCTCTTCTCCCGAGTGGCTGACGTAGTGACCGAAATTGTCACGGTCAGCTGCTGCGTTTACGCCAGCTGCGAGAGGCACTGGATTTTGTTTTGTTCTCTGTGTACTGCATGAGATTTCGTCAATGTTTGTATATCTGCCAAGAAATTATTGTATCACAGTTCATATCAAACTCTTCTCCAGCACTAATTAACCTCACATCTTTTTCGTTATCTATTCTGCGTTCATTTGGTTAATACATGTTCATCTATTCCTGGTACACTGTCCATATCTCGCTCAATTGGCCGAGTCTCTCGGTATGTGCAGTAATAGTTGTGCAGATGGCCAACTCCTAGTTGTGCCGACACGGGTTTTATTGACTTGTGCCTGTTGGCGTGAGTTATGGGTAACTTCTAGCAAAGAGTTTAAAACTATATTGAAGAGAATGGTCGCCACTCGTGTAACATTTTTTGTAAGTCACCATATACATAATAGAATTATTAACTTTTGATACTGAATAAATAATTTTTTGCTTAAAATTCAGCATACTACTGCTCATTTGAAAATGATCCATTTTTGGCAAGCAAAATAACTGTGTTTTATATTCTCTTTACTTCTGGTGGTCTCAAAGTAGTAAGAGCAAGAAAAACTTTTACGAGGAAAGAGAAATACATTAACATGTAGAATACGACAAAGGTTCGACTACAGTGCTGCCGTGCACAACAGTTACCCAGTCATGAAGTGGAATGCTTAGGATAGACTAGATTGGAGGGCTGTGTAAAACCAGTCTTCAGGCCAGTGATTACAACAGTAACTGAAGTAAGGGGGCATAATTACAGTTGTCATGGGAATTCTGAACTGATAATGGAGGCTGGAAAGAGTCCATATTTGTTATCTGAATCTTAGTGATTTTGGAAGCCTGAAGAAACACTGACTTCAGTTCAACATGATAAGAAGGACAAGATTACTGGAGATGGAGCAAGACGTGATTCACGGCCAATTAAAAAAAACAAAATAAAAACTGAACAATGTAGGAAAAGGAATGCTGGCCCGAGATGCTGGAGTTGGCAGTTGTGTGTGCGTGATGTGTGCTTGCTTTTTTGTGTGTGTGTGTGTGTGTGTGTGTGTGTGTGTGTGTGTGTGTGTGTGTGAATGTCTCTCTTTACTGACGAAGGCTGTGGCCGAAAGCTATATGTGAGTGTCGTTTAATCATGCCTGTCTGCAACTTGACGGTCTTCTCTACTGTAAGTAGCAATCTATCTTCTCCTACATTGTTGATACTCCTACCTGGAGTTTCCATTGTTTGAAAATAGAAACTGAGACACACTTGCAGGAATCTGTTTAATCCCAAAAACTGATGTTCAGGCGTGTGCTTTTGGGTACAAATTCAAATATGCTTTCTTTGAGTAGTATTAACTCACAACCAGACGCATAAGGAAGAAAACAAATAATGTCTTTTAAATGAAAAAAATCACAAGTATCCTTTTAGTGTGACCAACATGCCATTTAGTGAATGTAGTCAAACACTACTACATGTGAAAAACTTTAATCTACAATTATGCACAGAAATATTTTCAGCCACACAGTACTAAAAACATTGGGTGCCATCTGCAATATTGCAGAAAGTAATTTCAATTTGTATCCGCTGACCTTCACTGACAGTCACTCAAGTCGTCGATAATTAAATGCAATATTTTAAAACAAAAATCAGACACTCGAGACATCTGGAATTACTAAAGTGTTCACTGTTGTCATACTGGCAGTTGTTTCCCCCTTCCCGTTTCCTTATTATGCCGATGACAGCCAGTGCTCCCATTTCCTTGCTGAGTTTTGCAGTCAGGACCTAGGAAACAAGAGTGCAGCCTCCAGCAGTGTGCCAGTCCCACAGTTAGCCAGCTCCAGGTGCTGGGAACAGTGTCACTCGTAGCCACCCTCTTCATAACTGTTTCCACCCTCAGGTTTGGCATTTGGGCAGTAATTCTGTCCAGTACGTCTTTGTCTCCGTCACAGTAGTCAATCTCCAGCTCTCTCTTTGCACAAGATAAGGGGCACGGTAATTATCAAGGGCTGTCACCGTCAGTTATTATTCTATATAATATCAATTCAATCAGCTGAAGCTTCCATTGGTTAAAGAATACAAGTCAGATTACTGCTTCTACAAAAATTATATTTGTGCTGTGGACAACACGTGGCAGGCAAACTACATATTACTGAAAAATACGTTGTGCTGTATCAAATAAGAGAGATAAAAAAAAAAAAAGTTGCCTTCATTACACTGTAAATAAAATACTGGAATTGTTAAAGCACATTTATTAAAACTATATGAAAGAGCACTTTACTTCTCTACACAATCCCCATCTCTTAAACTGAGCACCACTAAAAGCTCGAATCTGTCACATGGGTGTCTAAGGCGTTGTGTGTGTGTGTGTGTGTGTGTGTGTGTGTGTGTGTGTGTGTGTGTGTGTGTGTGTGTTGGGGGGGGGGGGGGCAAAAATTGTCCTCCCATTCTTTTCACATTTTGACATTTTTTGTTCGTTTGTTTTTGTTTGTTTTGATTTGGCTCTGAGCACTATGGGACTTAACATCTGAGGTCATCAGTCCCCTAGAACTTAGAACTAATTAAACCTAACTAACCTAAGGACATCACGCACATCCATGGCCGAGGCAGGATTCGAACCTGCGACCGTAGCGGTCGCGCGGTTCCAGACAAGCGCCTAGAACCGCTCGGTCACAGTGGCACGCTGATTTGATTTGATTGTTTAATGAACGAGGAATTTCTTTACTAAAGTGCGCGTCATATATCTTGGCGGCCGAGTTTAGGTTCGTTCAGCGCATCTGACGTCACAAAACACAGTCAGCCAATGAACAGAGAACGACGTTGCCAGATCTCGACAGCAGTGCAGAACACGGACGAGTGTCTTCAGTTTCAGAAACGTTCAGTCATAAATAAAGTAATAGAACAAAAGCAATGTCTTGATAGCAGACTTTCTTTTACAGAAAGTTTGGAAAAAGCATTCGTTATACCAATTGCTTCATATTCTATTAATTAATTAAACCAAACAAGCAATAAGACTCCTAATTCAGGCGATAGCAAGGAAAGGTGTTTGTTTCAATCTCACGAACTGCTTTTTCGCAATAAAGAACAGCGGTATTGTTTATTTCCTATTGTACTTCGACGAAGCGTGAGTAATTCATAGTCATACCAACAGTGTTTATAAGTAGTTGCGTGAGGTGTTAGAGTCCTTATGGAGCTACACTGTTCGGTGAGCTGAGGTAGCGGAACGGTTAAGGTGTTGGGCTGCTAAGTGAAAGGTTAAGAGTTCAGACCTTGTGCGGTGCATAATATTTTCTTTATTTAAAAACAATATTGGAGTCCCTTACTTCACGAATTTTATTCGTTTGAATGAAATTTCTAGTGCTTTACCTCTTCATTAACTTTTTCGCTGCTGCAGACACGTGCTCCCCGCATTCCGCGCTGCGCGCGATTTTGTCATCACTGCACTTCTCGCCTGTGCAGACACATGGTGTTCCCACTGCTTTGACACACTTATCATTCGATTTCACAAAAACTATTTGGCCAAAAAATTTGATTTTTACAAGTCTTCTTGCCTGATACCTTCCCTCCATAAATGACTTGATTTTGTTGTGATGCGCAGCATTAAATGTAGTAAACCATTACACGAAATTTTGAAGAGTTTGCAGAGGTAAGAGTGCATAGCGTATACTTTCCGTATGGTCGATTTTAGTTGCCACAATGTTGAGAATGAAATGTGGACAAGATACCTAAATTTCATATAATATTTACTGTATAACAATATCTCATTCAATTTAAGTACCACATAGGTGTCGTATGTAATATTGAGAAATATACCGTCTTTCGCGACTGTAATAAAAGTATTATTTACACCGGACGCGTTTGGCTTTATTTTAAAGCACTTCAATCAAGGAAAGGTATGGCACATACACAATGGTATTCATGTTCTATTTCTTGTTTTTGTTCCACAGTCCCAGTTTTACCAATGGTATTGAAATATATCCCTCTTCTGCAACTGTAATAAGCGACTTATTTAGACCAGACGCGTTTGAAGCATCATAAGAGGACTGTATTTTGTGTCCTCCATTGCCAAGTCACCTTTCGTAGTTTTGTGCTGCGGTAGCACAATATTCAACGTTTGTGTTGGCTCAGCAAATCAATGCTGTTTATGTGTGCCACACACAAAATTATATTTTACATAGCTCTGAGCACTTCACTGACAGACGGTATATTCAAGTCCTAATGTTTTTGTAAGTCCACAGTTTTGTTTAATGTATTTTGTCTACTTCCTTTTGATTGATTGAAGTGCTTTAAAATAAAGCCAAACGTGCCCAGTGTAAGTAAAACTTTTGTTACAGTCACGAAAGGTGGAATATTTCTCAATATTACATACGACACTTATGTGGTACTTAAATTAAATGAAATATATAGGTATCTTGTGCACATTTCATTCTCAACATTGTGGCAACTAAAATCGACCATACGGAAAGTATACTCTATGGACTTTTACCTCTGCAAACTCTTCAAAATTTCGTGCAAAGGTTTACTATATTTAATGCTGCATAATAACTGCGTTGAACATCGAAACAAAATTAAGTCATTTATGGGGGAATGTATCAGTCAAGAAGATAGGTAAAAATCTAATTTTTGAGCCAAATAGTTTTTGTGGAATCGAATGATACAGAGTGTCAAAGCAGTGGGAACACCATGTGTCTGCACAGGCGAGCAGTGCAGTGACAAAATCGCCCACAGCGCGAAATGCAGGGAGCACGTCTTTGTAGCAGCGAAAGGGTTAATGCGGCCGTGGTGGCTGTATTTCATGAACTGCGCGCTCCCCCCTACACGTAAGCTTGCGATTATGCTATACTATGGCGCTGCTTCTATTGGCGCGTGCGTCGTGTGCAACTGGCAACGCAGCAATCTCCAGCGTCTGGGCGGGCATGCGCGAGCCGCCAAGATAAAAGAATTGAACTATAGGTTGCAACACACTTTCCATAGTTATCAGAAACATTATAACATTTACAAATACAATAAATAAAGAAATGAATGAGAAATATTATTGTATTTTTTCATGAAACTAACACTTTCATATACATCAGACTTATATTAAGAAATCATAAGAGAACGTACAATAGCAAACCACAAATAAGAAAATAGAAAATCAAAGTCAGAAATTACAGTTGAGTTATTCTAGTTAATAAAGACAGCGGCCTTCAACTTAGTCAGGCTTGGAACCCTGCACTCAGCCTGGAGAGAAAGATGCGGTCCCAGACATCGAGGACCGCCCCCGACGGCGGCAGCTGGGAGACTGCAGACCCCAGTTCAGACCCAGGCGCCGCTTCCCCCACCACCTCCAGTAGCTTCACCGAAGACACCAGGAGAGGAACGGTGGAGGGGGGTAACGGCTAGTATATATAGAGCGCCGAGAGGAACAGCACAGCATTCGTCAGGAACCACCTGAAGATGGCAGCGTGTACGTCTGCCGAAATATTGTGGAGAAATTACGACGCTACCCGGGTCGGATGCCCGAGAACTGTTCAAACTGGAAATACGCCGGGAAAACTTCAGGTCGCATATCAAGTAGGGGATTCTTAGTAGGCTTCAGTTTGGGGACGTATGAAACCAAGGTAACTGGTGTGTTGCCTATTTTCGGACCTACGGATAAGAACTTACCAGAACAGCTAAAGAAGACGCAGGGTCGAGAGCTATGTATTTTCTATTACTCTTCAGTTTGCCCACCAAAATTTAACTTTTGATCATTGTAAAGCTCCTAGACTACGTCTGTGGATGTATAATAACGATCTGTTATAATTCTTCCACTTCCTGCAAGCGGTTTCACTAGGCGTCTAACAACTGCCTTTGCACTCTGTTCCTCGGCAGGTCGTTCATCCTTCCCTGCATAGATCTCCATTTTTAGAACATACAGGGTGTGTGGCGTATTGATTAGGATGTTATCAGATGCATACTTCCCAGGCTTGTCTTTCATGAAGACCTTAAAGGGAAATCCTCCTCGAAATAGGGAGAGCATTTCATCGATCGTTAGATCTGCACTCGGTACGTAGTATTTCACAAACATTTCGTCAGTTTTGTCGAAAATTTCACGAAGGGGGCAAAACTTATCGCGCTTCCGTCTTTCGGTTCTTGTTTCTGTATCATCAAATCTAATCAGGGACAGAAGTTCTCCCCATCGAATACTACTCATTGTAGCTACGTAGATATTCTTTCCCAGTACTTTCCCACGTAAGTTCTCAAGAGGCAATCTAGTGTCATTATTTGTGCCCACGAGTATCAAAATACCAATGAAGGTGTACATTTCTTCTATAGTTGTTTTAAGTTTTAAGTTCTTATTACGAGCTTCTTTGTTTATATAATCCACGATAATCTTCTTTATTTCGGGAGTTATAAACTTTTTGAAAGATTCTGACACACTAGAGGTCAAGACTTCAGGAGTCAAAACTTCAGGAAAATTCACTGAATTTGGTACTGACGTGCGTACTTGCCTTGGACGCACAGAAATATATTCCCTACCGCTTTTTGCTGTAACAATGATGCTGGAAGCACCTGCATGATGTTCATCAGCGGATGAACTCCGTGAACGTGACACAGCAATTGAAAATGAATGTCAACTATATAGTCTTTTCTGGACGAATTTCATCAACTTCACTTGCTTCATTTATTATAGCTGGCATGTAGATATGAGAGGTTTCTTACAGGTGGAGAGATATCTACATATATACTACGCTAGCCACCAAGCGGTGTGTGGCGTAGGGCACAATTCGCGGGAGGGAAAAACGACTGTCTGAACGCCTCAGTACGAGCTCTTATTTCCCTTATCTTTGAATGATGATCATTACGTGATTTGAAAGTTGGTGGTAATAATATATGCTCTACATTATCGGTGAAGATTGGATTTCGGAATTTAGTGAGCAGCCCCTTCTGTTTAGCCATCGCGAGAGCGTTACAAATGTCATAGAACGTTGAAGTGGAACACACTTGCAGATAGACGACGCGCTAAATGTACCAGTCACGAATCTTGCCGCTCTTCTTTGTACCTTCTCAATGTCTTGAATCAGACCCAACTGGTAAGGGTCCCATACAGACGAACAATACTCTACGACTGGACGAACTAACGTATTATAAGCTATTTCCTTTGTTGAAGGACTGCATCGCTTCAGGGTTCTACCAATAAACCGCAATCTAGAGTTCGCCCTACTTACTTGTGTAAACTGACCATTCCATGTGAGATCATTTCGAATGTTCACACCCAGATACTTGACTGATGTTAACACTTCCAAAGACTAATATATATGTACAAAATAAATGATCAATGAGGATTTTCGCCTTGTTATACGCAGTAGGTCACACAAATATTGAGAGATAACAGCTAGGCATTACACCACGCATTTATTTTCAGCAAATCCTCATTGATTTGTTCACAACTTTCGTGTGCTACTACTTTCCTATAGATTACAGCATCATGGGCAAACAGTCTAAGGCCGCTGTCAATGCCATCAACCACATCGTTTATGTAAATCGTAAAAAGCAGAGGACCTATTACGCTGCCCTGAGGCACTCCTGAAGTTATTCTTGTTTCTCTTGAAGTTACCACGTTCAGGACGACATACTGCTCCCTACCTGTTAGAAAACTTTCTATACAACCGCATATGTCATTGGATACACCGTAAGCGCGCACTTTTTGTAGCAAGCGACAGTGCGGGACTGAGTCGAACGCCTTTCGAAAGTCGAGAAATATGGCATCAACCTGGCAGCCGGTATCTAGAGCCTGTTGTGCATCGTGCACAAAGAGGGCCAGCTGTGTCTCGCATGAGCGCTGTTTCCTGAAACCGTGCTGGTTTCTGCAGATGAGCTTCTCAGAGTCTAGAAAGATCATTATGTCTGAACACAAAATATAGATTTGTTGTAGAATCATGGAACATGTCAGTGAAATTGGCCGCTAATTATGTGCATCTGATTTTTTACCCTTCTTATAGATTGCTATGACCAGGGCCTTCTTTCCGCCGTTCCAATGATCTCTGATAGATGACGGATAAGAGTGGTGCTATATTTGTAGCGTAGTCAACATAAAATCTTACGGGGATACCGTCTGGGCCAGATGCCTTTCTGGCGTCAAAGGATCTTAACTGTTTGACATAGTGTTTAGTGTATCTGTGATTGTAAGCCATCCTTTCGTTTGTTCGATAATTGAAAGGGGGAATGGTGCTGCAGTCCTCTATCGTAAGCGAGTTTTTGAAAGCTAGGTTTAGAATTTCGGCCTTCTGTTTATCATCATCAGTTACATTACACGTACTGTCAGCAAGAGAAGGTATTGAATTACTTGTAGTGTTCATAGATTTTACGTACGACCAAAATATTTTGGGGTTATTTTTAGAATCTGCAGATAAAATATTGCTTTCAAATTCATTAAAAGAATCTCTCATTGTCCTTCTGACAGCTGCTTTCATTTCGCATAATTTGTTTGTCCGCGGGGCAGTGACTACGTTTAAAACGACTGTGCAAAATTCTCTGCTTTCGCAGCAACTTCCTAATATGTTTGTTGTGCCAAGGTGGATCCTTTCCATCCCCTATACTTCTGCTAGGCGCATACTTCTCTAGCACATGGTGGACAATACCTTTAAATTCCGACCAAAGATGCTCACTATCTTTGTGTCCCGCGGTGAATGCTTAGAGCCTACTATGAAGATATTCATTAATGACACTTATTTGCTTTCCCAAACAAGAAAACTCTACGCTGTTTCTTTGTTTTTTTTCCAACTTCCACTGACATAGAAGCCACAACGACATTATGGACGCTAATACCTTCTCCTAGATTAACTTCCCCAAAAAGATCAGGTCTGTTTGTCAAAAATGGTTCAAATGGCTCTGAGCACTATGGGACTTAACATCTTAGGTCATTAGTCCCCTAGAACTTAGAACTACTTAAACCTAACTAACCTAAGGACATCACACACATCCATGCCCGAGGCAGGATTCGAACCTGCGACCGTAGCAGTCCCGCGGTTCCGGACTGCAGCGCCTAGAACCGCACGGCCACCACGGCCGGCGTCTGTTTGTCGCCAAGATATCTAATATGTTCCTATCTCGAGTTGGTTTTCTAACCAATTGCTCAAGGTTGTATGTTGAAAACGCTCCTAGGATAACTTCACACGAATCTTTGCTTCTGCGCCCTGTGATAAACGCGTAATTTTCCCAGTCAATGGATGCTAGATTAAAGTCTCCAATAACTAATGGATAATTTGGGTATTTACTTCCTATGTACACAAGACTTTCCCTGAAACGTTCTGCGACGTTTGTTGCGGATGCTGGTGGTCTATAAAAACATCCTAATACAATGGTCAATCCTTGTCCGATTGACAGCTTTATCCAGACTATTTCACAGTCCGACGCAGTATCGATGTCAACTGCGTTTAAACAGATTTAACTGCAATGAACACTCCCCTCCCTCCCCCCCCCCCCCATAGCATGAGTCCTATCCTTCCTAAACATTGTCCAATCAGAGATCAAAATTTCACTGCTTTTTATGTCTGGTTTCAACCAGCTTTCGGTACCTAATACAATATTGGCATTGCTACTGTTTAATCTCCGAAATAAACTCGGGGATCTTGCTAAGGACACTTCGACAATTTACTAAAATGAGATTAAGCATATTTAAATCCTTTGGTGAACTAACAATTTTTACAGTTGGCAGATCCACATCAGTGTCATGAACTTGTAATATTTCAGGCCAGCGGTTTATTTCCCACGGGGAGGAACCTAATCTAAAAAACCCCCATGTGCACGCCACAAGTACTGTGCTACCCATGTAGCTGCTTCATGCGTGTAGTGCACCCCTGATCTATCGAAGGGCGTCCTACAACCTTCCACCTCATAGCGTAGGTCGAGGAATCTACAACCATTTTCGTCACAGAGTCGACGTAGCCTCTGGCTTAGATTCTCCACTCGACTCCAAACGCGAGAACCCCGGTCCACCTTGGGTACGATGCTGCAGATCGTCAGCTTGGCTTCCACTCCTCGAGATATAGAGGACGCCTTCGCCAATTTAGCCAACCATCGAAAGGACCAAGGATTTCCTCCGAACCCCGACGACACGTGCAACAATCTGCAGCTGGCTGCAACCCGCTCGCTCGCTCGATAGATAGCTGCTGGAAGAGCCTCTTCCTCATCCTGGACAAGGCCCCCAGCAAGCACACCGAGTGAACGTTGGACTTCTTCCCCGCCCTAGCCGCTATGTTCCTGAGCGGCTCCATGATCCACCTAACATTGGGGCTCCCAATAACTAACATACCCTTAACCCCCCATGTGCCGGTCTGGACCTCGCTGAAGGAGCAGCCACTATCCTGGCAGAAGGTGCTTTCTGATCCCGCTCAGCCTCACCCCTCCCCGTCAGACTCAGATAGCACACTGAATGTGTTAGCAAAGTGCATGGGATTTGGTAGGAGCCTGTGTCCCCCATGCAGCCTTCGCCTTGAGGCTCGAGACCACCCACACTGAGGTGAGAGTGGGCCGGCCGGCTCAGTCGCACCTGAGGTCGGCTCAGTGACAGAGAGCTGTGACATCCCCCCTGCACATCTAGTGCAGCAGAGGCTGCCCCAGGCACGCCATCCGCACCGCACCTCAAGGTGGCACTCTGGAGCCTGTTGACTGTGGCCAACAAAGATTCCAGCTGCGTTTTTGGCCAACTTCTCCTGCATCCGCACACAACAGACACAGTCCCTATAATGACGAGACATTTTATTAGAACTGCGAGTAATGTACAAATGTTCGAACAACAAAGAAAATTTATTTCAAAACAACAATGGCAACACAATACAGCGGTACCAACCGTCAGAACCTGCATTTCGTTCTGCTATATTGAGAAATATTTTAATGAGAAAAGTTATCTCACCGATGTCTAAGGGGAGGGGGGGGGGGGGGGCAAAAACAGCCCGCACTTAAATGTAATAGGCAAATTTAAAAAATTTAAATAATTCACAAAAATTATATATGACAGCACTTAGCCTACTCTAGATATTTTTCTACAGTTACCAAAATTCTGGCTTCTTCACTCCAACAGATAGATATATTACAGAAATAAAACGAATACTGTGGGCAATTTTTGGCCTCCTCCCCCATACTGGTACTAGGGTTAAGAACATACAGTGAAAGATCATACAGCCACAACAATAAGGACAGGTATGACATGGATTCTGACTGGGGGATGTTTCTTATATATCTAAATGATATTTTTTTAAATAACAGGCGATTGTGAGATATTTCTGTTTACTGATGACACTAGTTTCATAGTGAAGGATGTTGAGTGCAACATAAGCAAAGTATGAAATGGTACAGTTCAAGATGTAAGTTCCCAACTTGTAGAAACAAAATTGATTCTGAATCACAATAAGACTCAGATTTTACAGTTTCTATCGGACAATTCAATCAAAACTGTTGTTCTGATTACACAGAATGGGCATATGATAAGTGAATCTGAACACTCGAAATTCCTAAGAGTTTGGATAGCTGCTAAGGAAAAGCTGTCATGGAAAACCCTCATTCAGGAGCCTATTCAAAAACATAATGCTGCTATATTTACTATTACAACAGTATCTGCAATAAGTTACAGTCGAACACGGAAATTAGTCTACTTTCCTTATTTTCATTCATTTATAGCATACATTATTACCTTCTGGAGTAACTCTTCCCATTCTAAAAAGGTATTTTTGGTTCAGAAACAGGCAGTTCGAGCAAAATGTGGTACAAGGCACGAAACCTCTTGTCGACCCCTGTTCAGGAGTCTTGAGAGGCCAGTGTCAGAATTCCAATAGATATCTTCTCCAATTCCATTCGCTGTTAACATTATTAGCTTATTCCCAGGAAGTAGCATCTTTCCGCTCAGTTAATATTAGGGAGAAATCCAATCTGCATTTGGATCGCATCTCCTTTACTCCTGGGCAGAAAGGCATGCAGTATTCAGATCCTCTCATTTTCAATAAGCCGTGAAGGAAACAGATCACTCCTCGTGTGCCGGGGAGTTCCTAGATAAAAGAAAGAAAATTCGCGTGTTACATTGTGGATTATGCTAGATTTTGCTCGTCAGCTTGTAATTTTCGTACTATTCGTAATCTGCAGTTAAGGTTTCCGATGTTAATTTCATGTGCTTCCTCGTTCCATGATCACAGAGGTTTGCTAGTCAATTTGGTCCTAATGAACTAGACGTGTAAAATAAAATAAAAATAAATAAATTACTTTCCAAAGAGAAATTTTCACTTTGCAGCTGAACGTGCGTTGATATGAAATTCCTGGCAGATTAAAGGTGTCCACGCCTGAACGAGAATCGAACCCAAGTAGGACTGATGACCTGTCCTCGCAGCCTTACTCGTCTTCTATCTTCCAGGTTTCACAGAAGCTCTCCTGCGAAACCTGGAAGAAAGAACTCTCCGTAATATCCTTTCTTCCAGGAGTGCAGGTCTTGTATGTTTCACAGAAGAACGTCTGTGAGGTTTGGACAGTGCACTAAGGCGCCAAAGAAGCTGGTACACACGTGTATTCAAACACAGAGATATGTAAACAGGTACAGTATCGTGCTGCAGTCGGCAACTCCTATGTGAGTGTCTGGGCAATTGTTAGATCGGTTACTGTTGTTACAATGGAAGGTTACCAAGATTTAAGCGAGTTCCAACGTGGTGTTTGAGTCAGCACACGAGCGATGGGACTCAGCGTCTCCGAGGTAGCGACGAAGTGGGGGTTGTCCTATACGACCATTTCTCGAGTGTACTGTGGATAGAAGGAACCCGGAAAACATCAAGTTTCCGACATCACTGCGGGCAGAAATTTTCTGCAAGAACAGGACTAACGACGACTTAAGAGAATCGTTCAACGTGAGAAAAGTGTAACCCTTCTGAAAACTGCCGCAGATTTCAATGCTGGGCCATCAACAAGGGTCAGCGTGCAAACCATTAAAAAAATCATCGGTATGGGCTTTCAGAGCCGGAGGCCCACTTGTATACCCTTGATGACTGCACGACAAAGATTTACTCCCTGCCTGAGCCCGTCAACACCGACATTGGACTGTTTATGACTGGAAACATGTTGCCTGTTTGGACGTCGTTTGAAACTGTATTGAGCGAATGGACATGTACGGGTATGGAGATAACCTCATGAATCCATGGACCTATGGACCCTGCATGTCAGCAGGGGGCTGTTCAAGCTGGCGGTGGCTCTGCAATGGTGTGGGGATGCGCAGTTGCATTGATATGGGACCCCTGATACATCTAGATACGACTGACAGGTGACACGTACGTAAGCATCCTGTGTGATCACCTGCATCCATTTATGTCCATTGTGGATTCCAACGGACTTTGGCTATTCCAGCAGGACAATGCGACACCCCACACCTGCAGAATTGCTACACAGTGGTTCCAGGAACACTCTTCTGAGTTTAAACACTGGGACGTCTTGCAACATACTGTTCAGAAGAGATCTCCAACCCCTCGTACTCTTACAGATTTATGGACAGTCCTGCAGGATTCACGAATTCAGTTCTCTCCAGCACTACTTCAGACATTAGTCGAGCGGCCGGCCGGGGTGGCCGAGCGGTTCTAGGCGCTTCATTCTGGCACCGCGTGACCGCTACGGTCGCAGGTTCGAATCCTGCCTCGGGCATGGATGTGTGTGATGTCCTTAGGTTAGTTAGGTTTAAGTAGTTCAAAGTTCTAGGGGACTGATGACCTCATATGTTGAGTCCCATAGCGCTCAGAGCCATTTGAACCATTAGTGGAGAGTATGCCACGTCGTGTTGCGGCACTTCCGCATGCTCGCAGGGGCCCTACATGATATTAATTTCTTTAGCTCTTCAGGGTATAAGATGAGGTGCTGCAGGAAGTAAGGCTGTGATGGTGGTGTTCTCGGCGGAACTGCCACGGACACCACAGCCCATTTACGCCCCTATTATGATCGGTGTACAGTTCCCTTAAATAACGGTGATAATTGTCCGCATACCGTCTTGCAGTAAACAACAGCAATCGCGATGTGACGCAGTTTTCAACAATACAGGGGTCTCTTCGACGTCCCATGTCGTTTCTTAGCAACAGTCTGAATGAGTCGAATGGCGAGCAACGTGAATGGCGCTGTCTGCATTCGGCAAAACCTAAAGAAATCGTCAAATGCAGTAGGGGCACGAGCGACGTTAGCGGTCACTGGTAAGTCACAGATCAGCGTGATTTCCGCCAATCCCTGGCAGCCAAAACACAAGCGTTAAATCGACTGCACCTTTCTGCGGGCGCGAACATTGATTTCCGTATTCATTCAACATACGTGAAGTGAGAATTAGTGATGCATTCAGGGGGTGGCCCAGGGGGAAAGTCTCCCCCGAGAAATTCATATCTTTAACTGTGGTGAAACATAAAAATTATCACCTGGTCTGTTAACTTGCACCGTTGTAACAAAATTTAAACTACGCGAGCTACTGTTGCTAACGAAGTTTGGAGTCCACTATGGAGAAGTCGTGATGACAGACAGTTTTTACAAGCAAAATGAATGTGTGACAATAGGTGGTGGATGGGTCGCTATAGTTTCGTTTCGTTACTTATCGGTTCGGAACACTTAGCGTCGATTGTTCTATTTTTATTATTATTTTTATTGTTATTATTTCTTTCTTTTCTCAGACGTTATGTCTGGTCGAAAACGGAAACTGACGCGGACCTTGATCAAGCGTGACTTCCTTTTAACTGTACGGTATATGTTATATTGCATTTAGGAACTTTCGGGTAATTGAACATGTATCAATAATTACGGATTTCTGTAGTTGTATATATAAGTTTGGATGTAGCTGTGTTGCGTTGATGTACTGGTGGATATTGTGTGGTACGACTCCTGTAGTTGATAGTATAATTGGTATAATGTCAACTTTATCCTGGTTCTACATGTCCTTGACTTCCTCAGCCAGTTGGATGTATTTTTCAATTTTTTCTCCTGCTTTCTTTTGTATATTTGTTGTATTGGGTATGGATATTTCGATTAGTTGTGTTAATTTCTTCTTTTTATTGGTGAGTATGATGTCAGGTTTGTTATGTGGTGTTGTTTTATCTGTTATAATGGTTCTGTTCCGGAATAATTTGTATTCATCATTCTCGAATACATTTTGTGGTGCATACTTGTATGTGGGAAAGTGTTCTTTTATAAGTTTATGTTGTAAGGCAAGCTGTTGATGTATTATTTTTGCTACATTGTCATGTCTTCTGGGGTATTCTGTATTTGCTAGTATTGTACATCCGCTTGTGATGTGATCTACTGTTTCTATTTGTTGTTTGCAAAGTCTGCATTTATCTGTTGTGGTATTGGGATCTTTAATAATATGCTTGCTGTATATCTGGTGTTTATTGTTTGATCCTGTATTGCAATCATGAATCCTTCCGTCTCACTGTATATATTGCCTTTTCTTAGCCATGTGTTGGATGCGTCTTGATCGATGTGTGGCTATGTTAGACGATACGGGTGCTTGCCATGTAGTGTTTTCTTTTTCCAATTTACTTTCTTCGTATCTGTTGATGTTATGTGATCTAAAGGGTTGTAGAAGTGGTTATGAAATTGCAGTGGTGTTGCCGATGTATTTACATGAGTGATTGCTTTGTGTATTTTGCTAGTTTCTGCTCGTTCTAGAAAGACTTTTCTTAAATTGTCTACCTGTCCATAATGTAGGTTTTTTATATCGATAAATCCCCTTCTTCCTCCCTTTCTGCTTAATGTGAATCTTTCAGTTGCTGAATGTATGTGATGTATTCTATATTTGTGGCATTGTGATCGTGTAAGTGTATTGAGTGCTTCTAGGTCTGTATTACTCCATTTCACTGCTCCAAATGAGTAGGTCAATATTGGTATAGCATAAGTATTTATAGCTTTTGTCTTGTTTCTTGCTGTCAGTTCTGTTTTCAGAATTTTTGTTAGTCTTTGTCTATATTTTTCTTTTAGTTCTTCTTTAATATTTGTATTATTCCTATTTTTTGTCTGAATCCTAGATATTTATAGGCATCTGTTTTTTCCATCGCTTCTATGCAGTCGCTGTGGTTATCCAATATGTAATCTTCTTGTTTAGTGTGTTTTCCCTTGACATTGCTATTTTTCTTACATTTGTCTGCTCCAAAAGCCATATTTATATCATTGCTGAATATTTCTGTTATCTTTAGTAATTGGTTGAGTTGTTGCTGCCAGTAGTTTTAGATCATCCATGTATAGCAAATGTGTGATTTTGTGTGGGTATGTTCCAGTAATATTGTATCCACAATTTGTATTATTTAGCATGTTGGATAGTGGGTTCAGAGCAAGGCAGAACCAGAAAGGACTTAATGAGTCTCCTTGGTATATTCCACGCTTAATCTGTATTGGCTGTGATGTGATATTATTTGTATGTGTTTGGATATTAAGTGTGGTTTTCCAATTTTTCATTACTATGTTTAGGAACTGTATCAATTTAGGATCTGCTTTGTATATTTCCCATATTTGTAGTAACCATGAGTGGGGTACACTATCAAAAGCTTTTTGGTAATCAATGTATGCGTAGTGTAGCGACCTTTGTTTAGTTTTAGCTTGATATGTCACCTCTGCATCTATTATCAGTTGCTCTTTACATCCTCGTGCTCCTTTGCAACAGCCTTTTTGTTCTTCATTTATAATTTTGTTCTGTGTTGTATGTGTCATTAATTTCTGTGTAATGACTGAAGTTAATATTTTGTATATTGTTGGTAGGCATGTTATTGGGCGATATTTAGCTAGGTTCGCTGTGTCTGCTTGATCTTTATGTTTCAGATATGTTATTCCGTGTGTAAGTGTATCAGGGAATGTGTATGGGTCTGCAATGTAACTGTTAAATAATGTAGTTAGATGTGAATGTGTTGAGGTGAATTTCTTTAGCCAGAAATTTGCTATTTTATCTTTTCCAGGGGCTTTCCAATTGTGCATAGAATTAATTGCTTGGGTGGCTTCATGTTGCAAAATTATCACTTCAGGCATTTGTGGTATCGTCTCATATGTGTCTGTTTCTGCTTGTATCCACCGTGCATGCCTGTTATGTTGTACCAGGTTTGACCGTATGTTGCTCCACAAGTGTTCCATGTCTGTTATGTTTGGTGGATTGTCTATTTTAATGTGTGTGTTATCTATTGTTTGGTAAAATCTCTTTTGGTTTGTGTTGAATGTTTGGTTTTGTTTCCTTCTATTTTCACTTTTTTTTGTATCTTCTAAGTCGTTTGGCCAATGCTTGTAATTTCTGCTTCTTTTCATCTAATTGCTCTATCGCTTCTTGTTGTGAGATTTTACCTAACCTTTTTCGTTTTTTTTTCTGACATTTCATTTATAAGAAATTGTGTTAGGCTACAGATCAGAATAGAAAAACTGAGGAAAGACATCGGACAGCTGTGTTGCCATGCTGGTTTTGTGGGTTTCTTCTGTGTGTTGGTTGGTTCTGATCTCTGCCCTTTTTTACATTACATTAAAGTTTATTGTCACTGAAAAAGAGAAATATTTAAGCTTTCAGGAAAGTTGTTTTTTCGCGTTACTCTATATTTATCACGCTATATCTCCTAAACTGAGTGTCGCACAGCAAAATAATTTTATAATTGCCTTCAGTACTTTATGTTGATGACGTCTGCAGATTTTCTACCCAACAGAGTCAATAATAGTGAAGTAATAAATTAAAATCTCACGTCTGATGCAGAACTTTTACCAAATCATCATCCGAAATATAGTAAGCGAGAAACTTTTCCCCTTTAATTTTTTTTGTGAGGATATAAGCGAGAAAAGTTTCAGAAAGGTTTGGATTTAATTTTGTAGTTTGTTCGAATGCGATGGGTGCAACCGTTTGTCCTTTATGAGCGATGCATTGTGCGGTTCGCAGGCGCGGCGCTCAGTCAGTGTGGCCGTCTCAGTCGCAGGTGTGAGCTCGTTAGTGGGTGTTGTACGGCGGCGATTTCAGGATATCTTAAGTTCATCTGTAAAGACGCTTGAAAGACTAGTTGTTGATTATTAGAGTAAGTATATTTGTTTGTAGTCACGCTGAGCATTCACTGTTTATGTACGCATCCAATAGCATCACATCGTTTCTTATTTTAAATATTCACTTATTTCATTAGCATCACATACGACTGTCCTCATTATGTCATCCACGGATTCAGCGAGCGAGGCCTACGTGTTAGTTCTGAGTCCACCAAAGAAGCGAGCAAAGAAGAAATCATTAAGTTGTTCTGAGAAGCACATGGTGCTTAATGTGCATAAAACGGAACTGTTACATCCAGAGCAGTCGATGAGTGACATTGTTTCGGAAACAGCTGCAGCTACAGGTGTTGGACGTTCATCAGTGTATCGTGTGAAAAGTGAGTACAAGGCCACACACTCTTTGAAGTCTCCCAAGAAAGGAAAATTACGACAGAAGCTTTATGAAAGTGTTGATGACTTCGATAGAAATGCGATACGAAGGAAAGTACACGAATATATATATATTTTTTCGTAACGAATTGCCAACAATTGACAAAGTGCTTGCAGTCGTGAACGAAGATGCAGATCTGGGCAATTTTTATAAGTTATTGAGAGAAATGAATTTCAAATGTGTCCAGCGTGGGCGCAATAGCATGCTAATAAGCAGGGGTGACATTTTATGGAGGCGACGTTATCTTCGAACCATTATACGGTTGAGAGATGAAGGCAGACCCATTTACTATTTGGACGAGACGTGGGTGAATGCAGGACATACCCGAAGTTACGTCTGGGTAGATGACACTATAAATTCCTCCAAACAAGCGTTTCTGTACGGATTATCCACCGGAAGCAAGGGCCCATCAGGTAAAGGAAAACGTCTGATTATCGCACACATTGGCAGCAAAGCAGGGCTCGTTGAAGGATGTTTGTGGACTTTCAAATCCAAGAAAAGTGGAGATTATCATGAGGAGACGTGCGCCGAAACGTTCGACAAGTGGTTTCAAGATGTTCTTCCTCGGCTTCAGGAAAATGCAGTTATTGTTCTTGATAACGCGCCGTACCATTCTCGGAGAAAAGAAAAAGTTCCCAACGCGAATTCCAGTAAGCACGAAATATCAGAGTGGCTAAAATCTAAAAACATCGATTTCTAAGACGGTATGTTGAAGAAAGAACTTTTAGATATAGTTAAAAATCACAAAATAGCGCAAAACAAATACGCAATAGATGAAATGGCGAAGAATGCAGGGAAAACTGTTCTCAGAATTCCTCCGTACCACTGTGAATTAAACGCCATCGAGTTAGTGTGGGCCAGAATCAAAGGCTATGTTGCAGCGAAAAACAAAACATACAAAATGCCGGAAGTTGAAGTACTGCTAGAAGACGTAGTAAGAACAGTGACTGCAGAGTATTGGAACAAGTGCGTCCTCCATGTCGTAGAAAAAGTGGAAACTCAAACGTGGAAATTAGAGTGCATTACAGAGGAGAGAGAGGAGCGGTTTGTTATAAGCCTCAATGGAAACCGTTCATGTTGGAAAGAGTGAACCGTGTTTCGTCCTTTATCATTATAATTACTGGTATTGTTATTAAAATTAACAATTAATTGTGTTTGAATGGAACGTTTTGTTAGCAACCTGAATGAAAATACATCTGCTTCGACAGAATGAACTCAATTTAACATTATTGTTAAATTTATTTCGTACATTGTTGCCCAGGTTTCTCACGGTCCGCTGTGACAGCTCGGCAGCCAGAGCCAGCCGAACGCCGCCTACTGCAAAGCGTGCGCCAAGGATTTTCCACACCCCTACGTATCACTTGAACACCGAATGCTTTCTCTGGAAACGAGCGTAGTCGCTCACGTGACACTGTTTATGTTTCGTCCCGGCTCTCGGTGAATAGACTTTAGTCGCAGCTCAGTCATCCTTCGTTCCGAGTTCAGAGAGCCTCAGTCTTCTTCGCAGTGTGATAGCTGGACCCATTACAAACAATACAGCGACAGAGTGAGTATTCGCACGCTTGGAGAAACAAGTAAATCTTTAAATTTACCGTGTTAACTTATTCGCTAATCGTTTCTGCTCCTGTCCAGCTTTTGTACGACGACAGTTATCGCACAGCCCTGTATCCCACAAAGTAGTACACTACGGTGATGATGATCGACAAAATACAGATACAGGAAAGTTATGTGCCCACTGGGTTCCTTGCCACCTAACTGAAGACCGTAAACAACAATTACGGACCTTCTGTGCGTTACGAGACTGAGTGTGCAAGCACTACCAAAAGTTGCAGTTGAGCAGTGAGGCGTTTCATTCGCAGCGATCTGTGTGTCTGCACATTCCAACATCGCAGCAGTCACAGCTGTGGCCGACCCGTGGGGCATCACACAGGTTTTCGGGAAGTTTTTGTACTAACAGACGCCTTGCCCAGCGACTCTGCGTGCTTCTGTTCAATGCCACGTCTCTGTAGACCTTCTGCAAGCGCCTACACATATAGAAATTAAAAATGGCGTCTGTAACGGTGGTGCAATCCAGAGCTGTCATTTAAGGCGACGTACAGCGCCGTCTCCTATCAGAAGTGCAAGGAACTATAGAGGTGGAAGCGGCAACGTTCCACGACGTCCAACAACAAAATATAGGTTTTTTTTCAACCGGAACTGTCGGAGAAAAAGGAATGTTATTATTTTCTGAACCCATTTGCGTGTTATTTCATGCTGCGCATAAAGGTGTACCACACATTCTTGCTAATTTCCATCGATTATCATGGTCATCCCTAATCAATGGGAACTTTTTCACAAAAAAAACCTATATGGACTAGTGTTGCATTTGTATTTCAAACATTATATTCAAGTGAAGGTTGCGATTTATATGACAAATGCCCATTAAGTTTTTTTCCGGACGATTCTTGAATTTATGTGAAACCTGGGTGTAGAAAGGAAGCGATCCAGCCATTGTCACTATTTTACAATTTCCATAATCTGAATAACTGATTTTAGCTTTTCGATAATTTCGCAATTCGAAATTTCTAGCACGTCGAAATGTGTCTGTATTATACATATACTAAAATGTACAGTTATTAGAACAAAGATAAAACTTCTGCACTAAATAGTATCATAGGAAAAGTAAGTGACTACGAATGTAAAAACCGGGGGTTTGTTTGTTTTGTTTTAGGGCGCAAAAAACAACTGAGGCCATACGCTACCAAGTTGAAACTATAGAACACGAACACACAGGAGTTAAATGACTATACGTCATTCCCAATGGACAGAATAGGAGACAGCTAAGAACAGGCACGTAGAAAAAGAGCTAAAAACCACGCAGAAATGGAGGTCCAAAACAAAGTTGAGTGGCCTTCGCTACATTGCTTCAGCAGATAGAAAGTAAAACGCGGTCGACAACCCGCGCGTGATTCGCTAAAACGGCTGATAAATCAGACAGCAAACCCAAGCTGCTGGGTTCTTAAAAAAGGGCATTCCAGCACAAAGTGGCAGACAGCTAAAATTTGGTCGCAATGTGTACAAAGTGGGGCAGCGCCACTGAGCAAATAACGATGGCTAAAAAGGCAGTGCCCGGTATGCAGCCGAGTTAAAATAATCTCCTTCTGGCGCGAGGGCCGAGAGGGGGTCTCCAAGGCGCTGGGACAGGCTTGAGTCTAAGCTTATTCCCGTGAAGGGAGGACCGCCAGTGAGGCCGAAGTGACACCACCACCACCACCACCACCACCACCACCACCACCACCACACAGACGTCAACGCAGAGGTCATCGGAGGGAATGTAGGCACTCGCGGGCTGAGATACGAGGACTGCAGCCTTGGCAGCAGCGTCAGCAGCCTTGTTTACTGGCAGACCGACATGACCAGCGAGCCACAGAAACGTGACACTGGCTCCACCAAGACTGAGCTGGTGGCAGCTTTCCTGGACCCACTGCACTAAGGGATGTACAGTGCACATAGACTTGACGGCACTGAGTGATTCTGAGCAGAGGACACAATTGGAAAGGCTGTGTTGCCGGATGTACTCCGTGGCCTGGTACAAGCCGAAAAGCTCAGCTGCAAATACTGAGCAGTGTGCCGGAAGCCGACATAAAAGACGTGGGTGCCAGAGATGAAGGCACACCCGACGCCATGATCACTCAGAACCATTAGCGATAGTACTTTTGTCTACATTAAGTTCCATACAAAGGTCCTGAAACTGGAGGCGATAGACTGAGGCTGGCGTAGTGTCCTAGGGGACGAATGAAGGCTAAGGTTAACATGGGCCGCTTGACGAAGCCAAGGTGGTGAAGGATTCACACCCACTGGTAAAGTTGCAGGTAATGTGAAGTTGAGCCGCTGTAGCAAGTGGCGAAAGTGAACTCCGGGAGGTAACAGAAGAGGGATGAGCCCCATACTGACAGTGAAAGGAATCTCAGACAAGGAGGCACAGGAGGGGTGGCCATGCACGGCAGACACACGGGACGCACACCTGGTGAGGAGGAGGTCACAGCGGTAGGGCAGTGGTAGCTCAGCAGCTTCAGCGTACAGACCCTCAGTCAAGCTCGTGTAAAAGGCGCCCTTGGCCAAATGGATGTCACGATGGTGGATAATGTTGAGACGGTGTAAGAGGGATAGGCACACAGATGCATAAAGCACCTATAGACGAGTTTCAAATGGACAAGGGACTGCTAAAAATGGAGGAGGGTGGTTCTATCGGCACCCCAGGAAGTACCATTGAGGACGACGTAATATTATTGGTATTTCCGTCCTATGAAAACTTTGAGTACCCTTGGAAAGGCATTCAACTATCTGTATATTAAATGATCAACTTATGAGACATATTCTTTGAAAGACATTTATTTTATATAATTAACACGAAAGACATTTATTTTATATAATTAACATTACTGTAAAGATGCGCATCTAGCGCGGACGCTAATACATCGATTGCGCAGTCAAAGAAACATTTTAACAGAAGCTGAACGACGTTCCGCTTCGATCTAAATAAAAGATGACAGTAAAAAAAACAAGAATTGTCTTTAACGAAGGAGAAAAGTGACTGTAATTTGTGACAAAAACGCGAACATAGGAGCTAGTAAAGGACAGGCTGAAATGTGATCGCACCATAGAGTTAGATAATTACTTATGTAAGTTATGCTGTCTATAAAGTAGCTCTAATTGCTTGTGAGAATTATTAGAATATATTTAGTGTTTACCAGATTTCTTATTCTATTCTTTTCCTTTATACTTTTTTATCCTCCATGCCATATTATTTTTATAAATGTCAAACAGCCTTTACTACAGCAGAGAATAGTGCGGCATCCTGGTCGTAGACAGAAGGCCGCTCCTTGTCTTCTATACAATTCATAGCTTCCCCATTTATGAATGATTTCATTTGCAAATGCATTTTTTTTACTGTTCATTGTTAAAGGTCCCTTAGGTAATTATAAAATTCATACTGATTACGTAAAGAAATCCGGGTTGTTCTTTTCCAAGTAATAGAAGTCTTTGCGTAATCAAAAACTAGCCTCCTCCTCCTCCTGACAACGATCAGGAGCCGACCAGAAGACGGACGTCTTCGACCGCTTTCGTGTCTCCTGTGGCAAAGCTGTGCCAAACTGGGAACACGACATTCTAGTATGAAACACAGATTTAAATTGATAGAATTGAAATATATTTAAAATAATAATAATAATAATAATTTTTTTATCATACTAGAACATGTAGGTCGTTGAGGGACTGCGTATAGTGAGCTGCCAGGTAAGACACATGGGAGGACCGAGACAGTTTCCTGTCGAGTACGGATCCCTAGGAATTCTGTAGTTTCAACGAATGAAAGGCCAAGAGGCCCAAGATGTAGAGATGGTGGGAGTAACCATTTGCGCCGCCAGAAACTCCTACAGACTGTTGTCATGGGAAAAGCGAAAGCCATTGTCGATGCTCCAGGAGTAAAGACGATCAAGACAGCACTGAAGACGCAGCTCAGTGAGAGAGGTCCGTGGAGAGCTGCAATAGATGGCAAAATCTACAAAAAGGGAGCCGGAGATGCCCGGTGGGAGACAGGCCATTATAGGGTTAGTGGCGATAGCAAAGATGATGACACTCTGGACAGAACCCTGAGGCGTACCGTTTTCCTGGATAAAGGTGTCCATCAAGGCAGAACCCACACGTACCCTAAAAACTCGATCTTGTAAAAATGCATGAAGGAAACAGGGCAGGTGGCCACGGAAGCCCCACGTGTAAAGAGTACAGAGGATACCAGTTCTCCAGCAGGTGTTGCAGGCTTCTTCGAATCTAAAAACTTGGCCACAGTCTGGGATTTACGCAGAAAGCCATTCATGACATGGGTGGACAAAGTAATGAGATTGTCATTGCAGAACCGTCCTCCAAATCATTCTAGGTGGGACAAACGACATCCTAAAGAAATTTCAGGATTTCAAATGCGCGTTAACGGATTCTCTTCGTAAGACAATCCACACAAAAGTTATCTCGTGCACAATTCCGTACAGATACGATGTACAAAACTGAACAACAGAATCTATGCTGAAAACGAGTTCTCAATGAGGACAGCAAAAAATTATGAGCATGTAATGGTAGTGGACGTCAATACATTCCTCAGTAGAAGCGATTATACAAAGCATGGATTTCACTTGCGAATGGAAGGCAAAGAGAAATTATGTAGACATTTACAACTAGCAGTAAGTGCCAATCTGCAAATACCGATTCTAACATACAAAAAATGTGAAGACCTTTCAGCAAATACGACAGTGAAAACATAAGAAAAATCAGCAGCAGAAACGGACTTATCCAACTCTATAGTTATGAAAGATAAACGAGGAGGCGCAAAAAAGAACTGTACTAAACCTTCATCACTCAAAGAAGACACAGCGAAACAAAACTACCATCGACTAACCCAGGCTGTGATACCGGCAAAAGCATCTAACCCAAAAAAAGCATCAGAACCAAGTTCCACATCCGAAGATATTCAAGATACAACAAGAAGAACTGGGCACTGGAAACCAGAAGCAGTACCTACAGGAGACCCACCAAGGACATCAGCAGATCCAGTCTCAAAAGTATCACCAAGGACATCTAATTTTACATGTATCAGTGAACACCAACAATCAACTGCCACCACCCCAGCAACAGGAGGAAGTTCAGCAATTCCGGTGAGAAGAACTGTAAGGCGACCATGTCATCTACAAGATTTTTTTATTCCCAGAAAGCCTCAAGACGAAATTAGGATAGCTAGTGCACCTATCACCACCACCTCCAGTAGCAGTCCTTGCAGCAAAAACATAAACCACCTCAACATCGACCACACAAGTAAAATGACCAGAGATGGAGAACTGCCCCTTTTCACCACCGGGACATTTTCTTATGACCAATGGAAAAAAACCAACTCACGCTTCTAGATGAGAACGAAGATTTCTCACACAATTTAAATTCGGGAATAAAGGTAAGTGACCAACCAAGTACAATCAGAACAAACCTAAAATCTCACCAGGTCACTCTTCTTCATCATCAGAATATACAGTCAGTTAGGAATAAAGTAAGAGAGCTTGAAATCTTGCTATCAAGTGAACTCAGATATGTTAATATACTGTGCTTAACTGAAAACTGGCCGAAAGAAAATGAGTTAAAGACAGTGAAAATAACGGATTATGTGTTAGCAGCACAAACTTTTACACGTTTACGTACACGTTTACGTACACGTTTACACGTGGAGGGAACTGCATATACATAAAGAAAGATATCTAATTCAATAACTTAGACAATGTTGAATCCTTAAACACTGAGAAAGATTTTGAAATATCAGGCATAGAAATTCCAGCATTCAAGTTAGTCGTAATATGTTTATATATATCTCCAGATACACATCTAAAAAAATTCAATACTCTGCTTGATACTTTACTAAATAAAGTAGTAACAAATCGAAAAACATTTCTTATATGTGGAGAACTAAATGAAGACTTTAATAAACGAAGCAATTCAAAATCTGAGCTGATGAATGTATTAACAGCCAATAATTTGGAGATTACAATCCACTCCCCTACACGTGAAATGAATCATTCTAGTACTACCATAGACCAAATAATAATTAGCTCCAAAACAAAATATAAATCAGTTGTAATTAAAGCTGGACTGGCAGACCATCATGCACAGGATATAAGCTTTTGTGTAAACACTAATCCATCCTATAATTATATGAGGAAGACTACACACATGGGAAGAACTTTCAGTAATACTGCAGTACAAACATACCAGAATTATCTCCAACAAGAATCATGGGAGATAGTGTATAGTACAGAAAATATTTCTGGTAAGTTTCAGACATTCATGAATATTTTTAAATATTATTTTGATCTTGCTTTTCCATTGAAAGCCAAAACAACCCAAACCATTAAAAGCAAGATGTGGATTACTAGTTGGTATAAGGAAATCTTGTGCTAGAAAACAGTAACTTCACAATATTGCAAGAGGTTACATCACAAATCAGGACTTTGATAGTTACTTTAAAAAATATAAACCTATCTTAAATAAAATAACAAAGGGGGCAAAGAAATGAGACAATGACAAATACATAGAAGATGCTTCAAACAGAACCAAAGTAATCTGCCTAGTTGTAAAGAAAGAAACCAAACCTTACAAAAATAGAGTTAATAATATAGTATTAAAGGCTGGCTTGGAAAACATTAATAACCCACAGGAAGTAGCTAATATGTTTAATAACTATTTTATAAATGTAACAGAGAAACTACTGCAACAGACGTCTAATAGAAAACAGCATACAGAAACAGGGAAAAAGAGTCTCAAGCAGGTCAATGTTTCTGTACCCAACAAATGTAGAATTAGTATAGGTTACAATAAAAAGTCTCAAAATGAAACACACTGCAGGTGTAGATGATACACCTGATTTCATTATAAAGAAGTGTGGGGACTTTATTACTGAGCCCTTAACACACCTATATAACCTATCTTTTGCTACAGAAACTTTTCTTTCATGTCTGAAAATAGCAAAAGTAAAGCCATTATATAAGAAAGGAAACAAAGATGTTTCCAACTAAAGGCCACTGGCACTTCTGTTTTCTCAAAAATATTAGAAAGACTTTTCAATAAGAGACTAACAGACTTCTTAGAAGTAAATGGCATTCTGTCAGAATCTCAACATGGATTTAGAGCAAACCGCTCAACGGAATCTGCAGTTCACTCCTTTCTATTAGAGGCACTGATAGCATTAGACAACAAAAAACTTACCATGGGCATATTTTTAGATTTGTCAAAGGCATTTGACACTATAAATCATGACAAATTGCTACACAAGCTAGAAAATCTTGGCATTAGGGAAACAGCTAACAACTGGCTCAGCTCTTATCTTAAAAACAGAACAATATGTGGAAATAGAACAACAAAGGGACAATGTCCTGACTGTTAAATATGGAGTGCCACAAGGATCAGTGATGGGTCCTGTTCTGTTCTTACTCTATGTAAATGACCTAAACATAAGCAATGACAGCAGTAAAATATTTCAATTTGCTGATGATACGAGTGTTCTAATTACAGGAAACTCAGAAGAAACGCTTGTAAAAAACAAAAGAAACCACTGGCAGGCTAACATGTTACTTTGATGACAATGAATTAACAATAAACACTGAAAAAACTGTAGCTATGGATATACACACAGCACAAACAAAAAATCTGATGTACCCCCAATCTAGAGCTATACGGACAGACAATTGCCAAAACAGCCTGTACCAAATTTCTTGCACTTCATCTACAAGACAACTTGAAATGGAAAGCACATATTGAGCAAATGAACAAAAAATTAAGTACTTCTTGTTTTGTGCTGCGTACATTAAAAAATTGTACCAGCTACAACATCCTTCAGTGTGTATATTATGCAGTTCTACACTTTTACCTCCGGTATGGAATTATGTTCCCGGGAAATTCTGGAGATGCCATCAAAACATTCAAAATTAAAAAAAAAATAAGAATAATGGAAGGGGTACATAATTGCAAATCATGTAGACCATTGTTTCAAAAAAGGATGATACTGCCACTTCCTTGCATATATATACACTTGAAAATATAATGTATTTAAAGCAAAACGTACATACTAAAAGACCACTCATCACTCAAAATCACACAATACACAGCTATGATACAAGACAAAAATTGGATGCACATATTCAAAACAGCCTTATCCATCCTGGTATCAAACTATACAATGCCTTACCAGATACCATTAAACTCATACAAAACATTGGTCACTTCAAATCTAAACTGAAGTCGTACTTGGTTGATAACTGCTTTTACACAGTAAATGAATACCTACAAAACAAAATTTTGTGTGTTTACCCAGTGTAGTCTCATTGACAAGAACATTCGTATTTTATCTCTCTGTATATAGCGTAACAACATTTATTTAAGTATTCATCATTAATTGGTATATTAATGTGTGTTATTATGTACAAAGGTTTATTATCTGTAAAACTGTTATATTAACAAAAAATCCAAATATCTCTTGCACATTGTGCAGCTGTAGATGCAAATGGATCAATAAAGCAATAAATCACACTGCGTATTCATCAGTAAATTGCGAGACTCGAGCCACCCATATCAGCCAAGCATGAATATACGTTCCACCACCTTGCAATCTCAACTGGTAAGAGGGATGGGGCGGTAGCTAGAAGT
This sequence comes from Schistocerca americana, assembly GCF_021461395.2. Taxonomy (NCBI): domain Eukaryota; kingdom Metazoa; phylum Arthropoda; class Insecta; order Orthoptera; family Acrididae; genus Schistocerca; species Schistocerca americana. Next base: position 25,403,018 of record NC_060119.1, on the reverse strand, counting down.
AGAGGACGTTCTCTTGCTGGGATCCATCGGTATAAAAAACGATCAAACTGTGGTACATACTTAAAATGGATGAAAACGAAGTTGTTAATACATAATCTGGGGTACAAATATTATGTACTGTGTCAAACTTGAAATGACTTTGGGCCTCTGAAGACACCAAAAGGCAATGCGTTCCATCCCCGGCTGTGTATTTTGATGCCTGATAGATCCAAATCCTTGAGACAGTCCATAGCATATATCCCAAACCGCTTGGTCACATGGGGCAGATTCCGTAACAGCCGACAAAGGTGAGTTGGACCACTAAACTGATTGTCAATGACTGAGGTGGCGCTGTGATTTCGAGCGCCTGTCGAGCCAAAAGCATGTCACCTAATTCAAAGTGATGGTTCACCAGCCTCTGCACAAAGACTCTGAACTGCGCTGGTCCAAAAGGCCCCTGTCCATATCCGAATGCCCTCATGGTTGACAGCATCTGATGTCTTGAGGTAAGAAGTATGGGCAGATCCATAGACCATGCTGCTGTAATGTACACATGATCGAACAAATGCACTCGCAGCCGACCCGAGCTGAATGCTGCTCTCTGCACCTGGCGTAGCTGGCCGTCTGATAGCTCCTCGGAGTGGTCACAAGTAAGCTGCAACTGGCGTAGCTGCCGGTGACGCTCTTCTGAGGGGCACGAACCAGCGCAAGCCACTTGCCACTTAATGCCTGGAAGCGTTAAGAGTGTCGGCTCAACTTCCCGCAACTTCGGTTGCAAATCTCCCCAGCGGGACTCTCCCGTTCTTTGGTAGGGTAATCCAGTGTCAGGGGCCCCTTCACGTCGGATAACCCCGCGCACTTAGGCCGCTCTCTTCAACCCGCGCTCTCTCGCGCCGCGCATTGCACTCCGCGCAGATAGGTCGTAGGGAACCCCCGTCTTCCGTAGGGACACATACACCGCACTTTCGCCGAAAAAGCAAATATTGTCGTTTCGTGAAAAGAGCAAAATTGACGTACATCCTTCTCTATCCAAATAAAATTCCTCCAGGCAGCAATAATGTCCGATCTTTCCTGTGCTTTCCCACCACTTACCCGCAGCACAGCTGCAGCCCAAGAGGTGGAAATGCCGGCTACTCCCGCCAGCATTTCCGTCCCACTGTCCACCTTCCAAGATTAGGTTGCGTTGAAGGACAAGCAGACTGCGGAACAGCAAGAGCTGATCGCAGAGCTGATGGGCAGTGAGCACACGCAGACAAACACCACACACACACAAGCGCCTGCTGAAAACTCGAAGAAAAAAAAATGGTTCAAATGGCTCTGAGCACTATGGGACTCAACATCTTAGGTCATAAGTCCCCTAGAACTTAGAACTACTTAAACCTAACTAACCTAAAGACATCATACACACCCATGCCCGAGGCAGGATTCGAACCTGCGACCGTAGCGGTCCCGCGGTTCCGGACTGCAGCGCCAGAACCGCACGGCCATCGCGGCCGGCAAAACTCGAAGAACATGCCCTCTATTTCACCTCTGGCGTCCCAGGCACCGATGGAGCCAGAGCCAGAGCCGACGGAGGACACAGCTAACACTGAAGAAGACGGACCGTGGCAGCAGGTCGGTCCGAGACACAAACAGCCGCCAAACACACAAACAAGTGAGCCCACAAACTCACGAGGCAACGGCCGAGTGCTGTTGTCAACTCCAACCACACCGCAAATTAGCAACAAAGGCAACACAGGGAGCAACACGAACAACGGTGCGACTGCAGCATCCACAAACACACAAGCAGCTACGCAGAAGCCAAACAAAACCGCGACTGGGTTCCCACCAGTGATCATACACAACTACGGAGACCTTAGCCTCCTAAACAAAGAATGTGATAAACATAACCCCACAACATACTACTCGAAACTCACCGGGGAACACGCGACACGGTACATGGCAAACAAATCAGATTACTCGAATCTGCTGGACTTTCTTAAAGAAAGGAAGGTAGAGCATTTCACGTACCGAACAGTCCTCTAAAAGACACACCGGTACGTGATCAAGGGGATAGATTCACGAACCCCGACCGAAACAGCACACGAAGAAGTCTCTGCTCTCGGGTGGGAGTGCATTCGGGTAAACCGAATGTCAGAGTTCGGCACAGCAAGACCGTCGCACAACTACATGGCGGAATTGGCCGACACAGCCAAGTCCCGCGATCTGTTGAAGTTAAAGCTGTTTCTTCACACGGTCGTCAATGTAGAGATCTACAACACGCCGCGCACCCCGAACAGTGCCACAACTGCCAGCGCTTTGCGCACGCGGGCATCCGACGCGGCCTCGCTCCCTGCTGCCACATTTGCGCTGGCGGCCACACGACCCAACACTGCAAACTCCCCCATACAGCACCTCGCAAGTGCGCCAACTGTGGTGCTGCCCATCCGGCAAACTACAGGGGGTGCATTGCGTACAAAGCAGCTCTGAGGCGCACAATAGCCAAACACGCTAAACCTACCGCCATCACAGTTCCGAAACCGCCCCCGCGCCCAGTAAGAAGTGGAGTATCCTTCGCTGGAGTGGTCGCTGGCAGCCCCAGCAGCGCGGGACGGTCAGAGGAGCCCCAGAGCTCAGGACACGCACAACAAACACCCCCAGCAACAAATATACAACAGACAAACACCACACCAGCACCGAGTACACCACACGACACCAGTAGCAACACCACCCTACCCCCTGAGATCGCGGACTGCAGCCCACCACAGGCTACACAAGACGCGCCAATACAGGGACGACCACAGCGTCATAGTAGGAGGAGAAGGAGAAACAACCACAACAGGAGCAACACGACCGCATCAAAACAAGTACACAGGCAACAGGACACCAATACTCACGAACACAATCCGGCCACCAACTCGACAACCCACACAACACACCCACTCACCACAGAGAACACACAGGCGCCCACAACTGTCACACGAGCAGCCGACACACAGGCCAGCCGTCACCAGACGCCAACACAGGAACAAGCGGCCGCTAACACGACCAACAACACACAGGCCGACATGACCAACATTATGTCAACATTCCAGAGAATAATGGAAACATTTTTCCCCGGACGCACGACCACCGAAATAGTCACGAAGATTATGCGGTGTGTCTCACAACTCTTCATGCAGTTCGTGTCGAGCACGTTCAACTGAACTAGCTTCCAAGCCACTGTCACACCACTTTTTACACTACTACATGGATAATACGCCACACCAGCCCCGAAACGCAGACGCTAACACAAACTCACAGATCCTGTTTTGGAATGCCAACGGGATCGCAAGCAAAAAAGCCGAAATGGCCGCGTTCATGGAGCGAAAGGGTATCCGAATCGCTCTTGTGAACGAAACACTGCTTACGCCTCGCAAACAACTAAACATCCCAGGGTATTGCGTCTATCGTACCGACCGAGCGGATGGCAGGAGGGGAGGCGGCACGGCGATCTTCATACACAGAGACATAGACCACACGAACATCGAGCTCCCAGCACTTGAAAGACTAGAGGCCACGGCCGTCAGGGTCAAGTTCAACGGAGCCAACACCACACTGGTATCGCTATACAATCCTCCTAATCACATAGTAACACGCGATATCAGCACAGTACTCAACATAGCACCGCGGGTAATCGCCGCTGGAGACCTCAACGCCAAACACCCTGATTGGAACTCACGAATACGAACCTCCAACGGCAAGAAACTGTACGAACACGCACTAGGCCGAAACTACATTATACTTGGGCCGGACGTTCCCACGTTCGTGCCTACACAGGCTCCACATAGGCCAGACGTGTTACACATAGCCCTCATAAAGGGCATCACATGCACACTCAACCTTATGGTTGAAAACGATCTGGACTCAGACCACATGCCTGTAATACTGCACACGGAAGAAACACTGCAGGACATCAATTCGCGCGCTTGTAGTTAAGCAGCCTGCGTGGTTCGGACACTGTTCAAGCAAACGCTTGATAGTCGTATTCCCGACACCCACGAAATTAACAACACACAGGAAATCGATGAGGCTGTGGAGGCTCTCACGACTGCCTTCCAGGACGCAATGACTGACGCCATTCCATATACAACACCAAGACAACACTTTACGGCCCTGCCCAGGAGATCCTGGGCCTTATCTCAATGAGGAACCGCTTCAGGAGACACTGGCAGCGTACCAACGCCCGTTCTATAAACTGCACGTCAACAGACTCCAGGCCATGATACGGGATAAAATACAAACATTCAGAAACGAGCAATGGGAACAGAAACTCGCTGGGCTAGATACCGCACGTCCTGGCGTGTGGCAGCTGGCCAGACACTTCCCGCGTTACAAGGACCAGACGGCCGAGCCTACTCCGCGACGGAGAAGGCAGAGCTTATGGCCACAACACTTGCAGCGTCTTTCATGCCGAATCTGGTTCCCTCAGACCCAGTATTCACACTTTAAACGGACCAGGAGGTTACACGACTTTTAGCCCAGCCCTCGCGCAACGGAATTAGATGTACTAGCACAAATTAAATCACATGGGCTATCAAGCACACCAACGCTAGAAAAGCCCCTGGGCCTGATGGCATTCAAAACCGTGTCTTCCAGGAGTTCACGGATAGAGCCGTAGAATACCTCACACACTTAACGAATGCCATCCTGACACACCAACACTTCCCTGACTTTTGGAAGGTGGCCAAAGTCCTGATGTTCAGGAAGCCAGGGAAAAACCACTCCCTCCCACAAAATTACCGACCCATGAGTCTGCTGTGTTCGCTCAGCAAGATTGTTGAGAAGGTAATACTAAAACGTATCACTAGGCATTGCATCGCCAACGACACCCTAAGACCGGAGCAATTCGGCTTTAGGAATCACCACTCGACAACACAACAACTCCTCCGCGTAGTCTAACATATAACACACGGCTACAACATGAACAAAGCCACAGGGGCCGTGTTCCTGGACATCGAAAAGGCTTTCGACCGTCTCTGGCACAACGGACTCTCACGCAAACTAAGCGAAGCTGGTTTCCCGGACGGACTCTTTACGTCTCATACACTCATATCTCACTAACAGTGTTTGAACACTAACGTGCAGGATAAACAATCGACACAACACGGTATCCAAGCTGGAGTACCCCAAGGAAGCAATCTAGGGCCCATCTTGTTTAACCTGTACATTAACGACTTCCCAGCAACACAAAACACGACGTTAGCCATCTACGCGGATGACACAGCCATCCTTGCGCAAGATTGGAAGCCGTCGAACATCAATTCACGAATACAGACAGCACTCAGAACAGCTGAGCCTTCGTTGGAGCGATGGCGTATTAAAGTAAACGTCGACAAGTGCGAAGCAGTTCTGTTCACACGTAGACCGAAACTACTGCGCAAACATGAAACTGTAGACCGATAACACTACATACACGCCCAATACGTTTCCGAGTGGTGTCTGGCTGGACCGAAAACTTACATGTGGGGACCACATCGAGTACGTTGCCAACAGAGCGCACGCGAGGCTCAAACAGCTCTACCCAATGCTCAACAGGGAAAGCACACTGAATAGGAGGGTGTCGAGGTCCATATACATGACACTGATTAGACCTCTGATGACGTCTGGGGATATGCAGCTCCCACACGACTGCGCCGCCTGCAGATCATACAGAACAAGGTGCTACGAGTCATTAGCAACGCTCCACGCTACACACGCACCGTGGATCTTCACCACGAATACCGCCTTGATACCCTCAAGGAAGTATTCAAAAAACACGCTACACGACTGTACAGGAACTCGAGACACTCGAACAATTCTTTCATCCTCACTCTGGGAAACTACGATCACAACCAAAGGTGGAAGCACAAGCGGCCAAAGACACTGCTAGCTAGGGCATAGCCACCTATTGTAAACTAACACACGCAAACAAGCGACAAACGTCGGCAAGCCCCTGCATATCAGCAACACTGACTGGCAACTACCAGCTGCTATTAGAGCCGACCAACAGGCCACAGCAGGGACACCGACGAGCTCGCCCACAGACGCACAAACAATCTGCCAACATTCCCTCACACTGTGCTTCCGGTATATGACCTATTGGACACAAGAACGATAATAAAACTAACTGTTGCAGGCTGCTGACGCTGAACGACGACTCTGCACCGGCACCCAGCGCCAGCCGCCGAGCAGCACAAACGCACAACGTCAAGGTATCGACATGCCTGATACCCACTACGAACAAAGCCCATCCTTGCAAGACAACCGCTACTGCTCTTACCACCCGACCTAACTATCGCAGAGGTTTTTTCCCTTCGCTCTTGCCTTGGCACTTTTTTCCTCTGCCCTTCAAACCGCTACCCTTCGTTCGATTTCTACCCAATCTATCTCCAGATGAACGCGTTTTAATGGTTAACCTTAACCAGACATAGGCAAACATAGCAGTACCCACATCCTGCGACACCTCACGTCAGTGAATACTAACCCTTATGCAGAGATGGCAGTAGACCTATTGTGCTGGCCATCATGCCGGTGTGGGCGTGGAGGGGCTTCACCTCTTATTTTAAAAAAAACTGTCAGCTCCTTATGTTTGTCTGCTATGGCTTTTCAAAATATTCAATGACTGGAAGCCTTTTGTTCGTAGGTTTTCAGGTGTGGGAGCTAAGTTAATTTCGAGTTAAAGAATAAACCCAAAATGCGAACAGTTTCTTGGAAATGTAGAATATTGTCCACCATTGTGAGCACTGGTTGGTTAAACTTCGACAAGCACAGTTAAAATTGACTGGTCTAGTGTTCTCAGGCGAGAACCGAAAACCAGTTGTCATGGCCCTGTTTTCCAGCCTCCTAATGGTCAGCTGTGGCTGCCACGTCGTCTATAGAAGATCGAAAGATTGCAAAGTCATCCACAAACAAAGAGAATTTGCCAGGTCTACTTGATTGGAAGAAATGCCATTGATAGCAATGGCAAACAGTGTGACTGAGGACACTGCAATATTCAACAGACTGGGGTCTCTCAAGGTAATCAGACAAGGCTTTGCCGAAGTGGTATCGAAAACACCGGTCTTCGAGAAAGGATTGGATAAGAAGTGGCAGGCGTCCGCATAGTCCCCATTCATGAAGTTGTCGGAGGGTGCTGTACCTCCAAGCAGTGTTATATGCTTTTTCGAGACCAACTCGTTTTGGCGTAAGGAGGACTACTGCATCACCATCTCCAGCAAAATCAGCAAAATTTAGTTGCCACGGGTGGAACGGTAGCACCGAAAACTGCACTGGGAGTGGCTCAGGTGGCCTTGCGATTCGAGCAGCCAGACGAAGCGGCAGTTGACCACGCGTTCAGGAGTCTTACCCATGCAACTCATAAGGGCTGAACTGTTAGCGGCGCTACGTTCCTTGCTTGGTTTCCAGAATGGAATTAATATTGTCTCCTTCAAAGTCGTAGGGTACTGTCCATCAAACTAGGTTTCATTGGAACAAGAGAGGAGCTGTCCTTTCGATTCAGTGCACATATGACGAAACATGGCATAATGGATCTCATCACAGTAGTGTGTGGCTGCAGACAAAGATAATTTCACTTCCCATATGGAGAACAGAAGGTTGTAGACTTCCTCATTATGCAGAAAGAAGTTGAGCTTCCTCATCTCTGCAGTCATACGGAACACTTCAAAAGCAGGAGCTTGTCTGGATGACTTCGTGCTAGTGAAGAAGTGTTCAGCCAAAACCTGAGCCTTGTCTGCTGGCACGTCCACTAAGACCCATTACACAACAAGGCTGTAAGGAGACTTAGTGCCCTTGCTGGAAATTCGCTGTAGTGAGTCCCAACCTTGCACAGTGGAAATGGACCGATTCATGAAAGTCTTAAAGTCCCTCCAGGAAGCCTTCGTCCATTCCTGTATCACTGAGCTTGCATGTGCTCTAGTAGATCTGAAGGCATGAAGGTTTTCTGTAGTTGGACAGTGAAGTTCTGCAGAGCTGTTCGTCTGTCCCCGATTGCCAATCGACAGTCATCATACCACCAAGGTACAGGCCATCGTCTTAGGTGGTTACTAGACTGGGGATGGACTGTGCGGCAGCCCATTTGATATCGCAAGTCATATGGACCACCATCTCCTGTGCACAATCCTTTTGTTCAAAAATACCCTGTCCACTATACTGCAACCAATTTGCCCTTTTTATCATCCATTTGAGTTGTCTCCTGTCAGCCACCGGCTTAGTCAGATGGATCCACACTGGGAAGTAGTCTGTGTAATTTAAATCTTGAGCCATTTCCCACTGAACTGAGTCTGCAATAGCTAGGGAACATAAAGGTCAATGGCTGAGGAAGACCCTGTAACTGTGGAAAAGTGCATTCCGGACCTGGGCAAGATGACAGGTTTTCTCAGAATGGATGAGTCACTCAATCATCCGACCGCTGGAGCAAGTTGTAGCCGACCCCAACAGCACATTGTGCGTATTGAAGTCTCCCACAAGGCGGAATGGGCGTGGGAGCGCCCAGAAGAGTTCTGCCACGTCATCTGCATCCAAAGCCTCGTCACTAGGCAGAAGGTACAAACAACACACTATGATATTAAAGAGAGTGAGAACTACGGCAGTTGCTTTCATGGCCGTGGTAAGAGGGACAGGAGAGAAGTGGCACCTCATCAGCAGAACAGCCACTCCACCTTTCGCCTTGTCTCCGGTAGTGTCATCCCTCCTGTATGGCTGGTTACCCTGTAATGCAAGTGTATCGCTGACTAAGATGAGTTTCTTGGAAGCAGATGCAGAATGGTTTCTCCTGGACCAGGAGCTGTAATTCTTCCAAATGTGAGCAGATATGCATTTATATTCCATTGCAATACAGCAGTACCTGTGGAAGCCATTGTTTAGCAATGGTTGTTCTTTTCTTTCTGCCTCTGAGGCAGTGAATTACTGGGGAGGTCCAGGGGACGTTAGCCGGTTTTCAGCTCTAGTTCCTCCGATTGGAAGTCCATATCCTCCAAAGCATAGTCCCTGTCAGTGAGGAAGATCGCTCGCCAATAAGAAGATTTAACTATCGCTTTCTCGGACTTTTTCCTTACTAATGGGAGGAAGTGGTTGCCTGGGTTGTGGAGACAGCTTAGATAGCTTCTGTTGGTGGGTACTGGTGTGTGGCTTAGGCGGTGAGCCCATTGCTGACAGCTTGTGAACGACTCCAGTTTCAATTTGTTTCCCCCACAGGTGCACCGACAATAACATGTGCCCGTACTTTAATCTGTGGTCTGAGTTTGTGTGGACGCACCACACTTGGCGATTGGCGTCTTAAGGGCCGATGTAAAAGAAGTAGCGAAAACAGGAGGTTGCACAACTTTGAAAGCTTTTTTAGCTTCACCGTACCTTGTGTGTCTTGACTTTCAACTCCTGCATTTTCCTTTCCTTGTCGTAAACCTGACACTTTCGGAGCAAGTGTACAAGAATTGTTTGATTCGTGAGCTGAGCCTTCACAACTAATACACGTAGCCCTCCCATTACATCTCATAGTGGTATGGCCCAATCTTTGACACTTCTAGCATTCCACTGGGTCAGGAACAAATGGGCGAACCTTAAGACAGATGTAGCCTGCAAGGATATGTTCAGAAAATTCCAGAGTAGAATAAATGTAGCCGATTTTTCCAATTTCCCATTTACCCCACCGAGTTACATGAAGAATGGAAAATATGGGAGTCACGGAAGTGCAAAAATATGAGGAGAGTCAATCATATCATAGCAGCAAAGCACTCCCTTACTAAAGTGAAGGGTGTTATTCAAATCACACTCGACTGTGTAGACACCCAAGGTGTTAAATCCCAAGAGCTTAGAAATATGGTTGAATTAGCAGTTTCAGCTAGAAGTGTTCCATTACGAAGTCTTTTGACATTTTTTAGAGACCCAGCAATACCTTATGAATATACGAAGTGGAGACAAAATTTCCGCCTGTTTGCTTTATTACAATGAAAGTATTATGACACACTAATGCCCTATTACTATGATTCTGGGACTTCTTTTCGGGAGGACTGACCAGCCGAGCTCTTTGATGAGTGGGTTTAGCTACTTTTAGGTACTACCTGACGATTCACCCGTCCAACAGCAGTAGTAGTATGATGATGAGACCGTTCCACGGGGATCCCACAAGACGCTAGGGAGGCAACCGTCGACCCAGGTAGAGCCCTGCATGCCCGCGCAAGCCTTGTACCACTGGTGGGAGACGTGGCCCACTAGAGACTTTTTTACCTCAGCAGCCGTTCACCTCATAAGCACGTAGCACACCTTGAAGGTGAGGGGACTTTTTAGAGGTATGTACCTTCCCCGGAGTCCAGGCAGTGCAGGCAAGACCCCTGTTCTCCAAAACACACAAGATTCCACCGCTGTGCTGCACGGTCGTCACTGAAGCACGCCCAGAGCTTACGGCGACAGGGCTGGCGGCGCTTATCAATCACCAGCTCAGGAATGCTGGGGTCGCCAAACCCATGCTCACAAACGAACACTGAGCCCTGAGGGGAGAAACATTAGAGCCATGCGAACTGCAGACGCTCTGTGCAGCTGTCCCAGGGAATAGGTTTCACTTCAGGAAATTAACTGGTAATTCCAGCCACCGCCTAGACGCTGCCATAAGGCGTCACTGTAAGAGAGTCACGAAAGACTTCTTAGAGGCAGCAAGTTTAATACTTGCTCCTGAAAACTACATCGTAAGCTGGTTTACACAGGTTAGAGTGCCGCTACAGCAGTCCCCACCCGCAGATGGATGGGGCCAGGTGACAAACGCTGTTGTTGCTGGCCATAATGGGAGTGGCAGTGCCGTTTAGCTTTCAGCTGTACACTGTTTACACCAAACTTGGAGTTAATGTAATATCCAGAGGTATCACTGCCTACCGAGTAGGGGAAAGGTGGGTTGGCCAGTGGCGCCCTAGAGGTGTAAAACGGCTCGCCAGATTGGCGAAAGCTTATTAAGTGTCAGTGGATTGGTGGGTCGACTATAGGGAGGGAGAAACGCTGCGCCGCCACAATTCTTCAAAAATCTATGGTATTGTATTCAGAAGAATGTGCAGTCAGATCATTGGGGCGCCAAGTCCATGTCGCTCTGACATGGTTTTCTCAGTGCTGCTCTAGTTTGTAGCCGTTAATTTGATTGCAATTATTTCCCCGAATTCCGTGAGTCTCCAAATGAAAGCATCCTGCCGAGTCCCAAAACCCTCTTCTGTCGTAGACGCCCCGTGACTGGAGCTGTTTTAAGTCGTCAACCTGCCTTCACTGGGAATTTGTCTTTCTGCATTTGCTCTTCACCACTCGGAAACTGCAGACTGACCTGAAGCCCCCGGTCTTCGCCTCTATCCTGTACCAGGACAAGGCACCGCTGGTAACAGCACCGACAGGTAATGAAACCATTGGCTGACGCCCCCTGCCATGGTCGCCAGAGGCACAACACTCATTCGAAAGCCAGGTTACAAAAAGCAGCTTTCTGTAACCCCGACCATAATGTGCCTTTAGCAGTGTGGTTGACATCATCCAGCATCCCACCCGCTTGGCTCTCCATGAGGATGAGAAAACATTCAGATTTTTCTCCAAGACACTGATGGAGCCACAAACTGTAGGTGGTATGACCCAGAGCTGATGACTACGTAAGAAGCTTTGTGGCATCTTCGCCTTTATTCATTATCCAGATCATTTGAAGTCTATTTACAGACAATAAACCAATTACGTTCACGTTTAAGAACCTGAAGGATAATCGTTCTTCAAAATTTCGCCAAATAGAGTTCATTGGTTAATTTACGACGGACATAAGTGGAGCAGGTAATTTAGTTTATGTATTTTCTCCAGGATTGGTGGTGCCACCTCTCGTAACGTAAGTCATTCAACCGTAGAATCGTCCTCGTCCCAGCAACCAAACCTGCAGAAAGCACCAGACACACCTGCAGTTTACCCTAGAGCAAGCCTACCCGCGTGTTACAAGTAGGCACATATTCCAGGAACACCACTATCGTGGACGGGAGGAGCCGGGGTTAAGTAGGCTCTGGGGGAAGAATCGTTTTTGGATGACACGAGGAGCATTTATAAGCGAGACAACATGCAGGATGCAAGTAAGTACTTCGGAGGAATAATACACTGAAGAAATATAACCCATGAAGTACAGAAGATAAATAAATAGGTTATTTTGCACAGGGCAGCTGCAGCATATAAACTGAAATCTATTTTTTAATCAATGTGCTAACTGAAAATTTAAATATGTATTACACCACTTGAAGGTGGACGCATTTGGTATAAATAAAAATACGTTAGTAGTTTGTGGCCACAAAGTAATGTCTTCAATTTAAGACCACGCATTATCTTCCACAGAGGAACGCTAGATCAATAAATTTTGGAGGCTCAAGAACTATCAGGAACAGATGTATGCTGGAAGACCTAATTCAAGGGAACAGTATTTAGAGGTTACCCAATGAAGTGAACTTTTCACAAATCACGCAACTACATTAAAGCATGAACAAACACACATACGCACGACAAGCACTGTCAGACACCATCTCCCATCTTTTAACTAAATTGCTACCTACAACCTAACATTCCCGGCCGTGAAACCATCTTTATGGATCTTTGCATGTGTGTAGGGGGCCGGGGGGGGGGGGGGGGGGGGAGGGCAAAGTAGTGCAATACGATTTATTATGCCCAATTTCACTCTAAGTGCAGAGCCACACCACGGAAGGTAATTTGGCATTTTAGGTTTAGAGGGAATATCTTTGAAACAATGATATGTATAAAATGTTTCTTATATGACAATTGATATGTAATTCATGTTCTTGAGAACTGTATAATTCTAAATTATGCAGAAAATAGCAACACAATTTTGAAAAATGAAGTTTTGTGCAAGCCACATGCATTCCTGTTCAATGAAGCTGGTTTTTGAAATACCATTTTTGGAATGCAATGCGCTGTCAACTATTTTCGACATACCTAATTACAGTAAACATTCATTACTATTTGGTCCACTTCTATTCATTTTCGTTGTACATGGTTTTAAGTTTACATTCCCAATCCTCTTTAGTTCACCCTTTCCTATATGTCTACTTCGTTAATTGAAAGTAGTAACATTATTACCATAGAAAGTAGTTACAATAACGATAATACGGTATGTAAGAAAATGTTTGTAACTTAATTTTTTCACAGCATGCTCACGAAATGAACAAATTTCATGTCATGCACAAGACAGAAGGCTGTATACAACAAGATTTAACGGGGTTTGGAAGTCAGTGGTCAACCTCTTAATACACTGATTTTTACTGGCTATATGTCAGCACATTGGTATACCTTGCGAAGAGAACTGATTCTGTACAAATGACTGCAACTCGATTGTATTGTTTCTCAAGTGGAGATGGAAGGAGTTCGTGTAAAGATTTTCGGATCTAGTTCTGCTGATTGATTATGTCAATCTCCACTTGATAAACAATACAGTCAAGATGCAGTCTTAAGCATATGATCAGCTCTCTTCGCCAAGCATACCAGTATACTGGAGCGTGCCTGATGCAAATCACTATATTTAGAGGCTCACCACTGATTTTCAAATCCTTTTAAATTTTGCATTGTCATGTACAGTACATATAAAGAAATTTCATCCATCTGATGTGCAGGCTGCAAAAGAACATGTTTTAAACATTTCCGTAAATAATATTATTGTAATGGTTTTGTATCATAATGAATTATTTTCAAAGAACAAAATACATGGGACATGGTAAACCGAAAATAAACTGTGAATGTAAAATTTAAACATAAAACGAGTAAAATAAATAGAATAGTAACAAATATCTGGATGTTTTGATTAGGTTATTGAAAATACTCTGACAGCACACTGTGTACAGCTTATTTTCCAAAAAATAGTATTTCAAAAACCAGCTTTATTAAGCAGGGCTTCCTTAATTCATGTTGTAACAAAAGTTTTCATTTTTCAGTATTTTGGTGGGTTACTTTTGAATGTACAGTTTGCAAGAACGTTAATTATATATCAACGTTCAAACGAAAAAATATGTGTGATGGTTTCTAAGATATTCACTCAACCTAAAATGCCGAATTACCTTTCATAGTCGGTTCACTTGAAAGTGAAAGTGGCCGCAAAAATACATGTATTGCACTATTTTGCCCCCTCTCCACACACGCAAAGTTTCACAAATATCGTTTATTGACACCTGAAAATGTTCCCGTGTTAGTATAGAACAAATATTGCCTGTAAGAAGCTTCGAAGACAAAAACCTCGACAAAAAAAAAAAAAAAAAAAAAAAAAAAAAAAAAAAAAAAAAAAAAATCCACCAAATACGAAACAAACCTGCAACCAAGGAAGTCCATCACTTAAAGTGTCTAGGTAAGCTAAATTCTGAAAATACAGAAACGAAAGGCGCGAGAACATCAAGTGCTTCCATAAAACAAATACGAGAAGGTGCAACTTATCCCGAGAAAGATCTGGCAATCAAAGAAAAAGAGGCAACTCCGTACATCCACACGAGAATTCACCAACAAAAATTATTCCTAAGCCACAACAGTCAAAACAAGCTGCAAAATCTACTACACCAATCACACTGCAGACTCTCTTTGGATAAGCGATCCACGCTACAACAACAGTTTGTTAAATTATTGTTCGTGGATTGTTTTCCATCAAACTGGCAAATAGCCACCCAAAAATTATACCCCAAAACCAGCAAAGCTACGCGACGCAATAATTTCGTCCACGCCATACAACTTGTAGATGGTAGATATTCTCAGACAGACAGGATTTACCGAATAATTGGACCTCCGCGGCCTTCTGCAACCAATGAATTTTTATCCAACAAGACTAATAATAGGTACAATAAAATAGGTTTGACTTCATTTGGGAAGGAACGGGAGAATCAATTTCCATTATTGTTTACAAAGAAAAACTCAAAATCGCAATATAACGATGTCCTACATGAAACCTCCGCTGACCAGCTAGTATACGACCACATGTTAAACAAGGATGAACGCAGCTTGTATTAGGATTCTGAGACAATGGGAAAGTTAAATGACCTTAAAAAGAGCGGTTGGACGACACCTGATGAAGTAGACGTGCGAACCTCTCGTGGCAGCAGCAGCAGCTCACGACAAACATCTAGGTGATGTACTTTATGCAATACTATTTTCAGTTTGCCAGAGCGGCAGAATGACAGTCCTGCAGTACGTACAACTTAGACTGCACTTGACGTCGCCCCGACAAACGATTTCCAACCTTTTGCTGCGTTCATAATACAGAATCAATGAGGCTGCAAATTGTGCCCACTGAATGCAAATCTGTTTAGAGCCTTTCTCGGCGCACTATGTTGCCGCAAATGTGTCACTAATTGCCAGTAACTGACACCAGACTAGTGAAATGCAGGAATTCATTGAGTTTTCCATCGCACAACGTCAGTCCTTAGACATTTCAAATACTACTAAATTGGTGATTTCTGTCCAAGGTATGGACGCTGATCTGCACCTAACAGGCTTTCTTGGAAGAACTGTCCCCACTTCGTGTTGCGTCAAGAATAAAGTCAACGCTTTGTAATTCAGGGTCGAAAAATCCAAAATTGGAAGATTTTAATACCATCCATACAAGTTTTGGGAACAGACAGAAGTAATGGAATAGAAAGTACTAAACGAAAAACTGTAGTAGTAACGACATTAAAAATCTGTTTATCACAAAAATATTCAAATTATCTCTGAAGGAGAGTGACGAAGACTGACCGAAAGCATATGTGGTGAAATTTTTAAGACTCGAGAAAGTGCTATTAATGCAAAGACTGCGCCCATTAACAATGTATTTGTATAAATTTTTCAGGTATTTATCATCACCGTGAGGTCCTTAAGGCCAAGAAATACTTAACACTATGTACAGGGAGTAACCATCACCTTTCTTATTGCATAAAACTGAAGCCAAAATATTTGTAAGATAATCTCACAAATTTTTCACCTCCGACCGCGACCGTCGGGCAACCACTACTGATATCTTACGAACTACGGAGGTGAGAGAATTAGACTCGGAATAAATTGATTGGTGATTGATATTGCCTAGTTTCTTTCACTTACACTTGGCAACTTGGCTCGATTGCATGTATGAGGCATCCCTTAAGTTTATTGTGAGCACTATGGAGAAAAAACTTTACACTGCTTGAAACTAAAAAACATTCAATCCATTCATTCATTTATTTGTCAGATTTTTTGGTTATGGGTCAGAGGCGTGACCTCTCTCTCCAAGAAATGCTGAGACTTAAGTAGTCATTGGAAGAAGAAAGCACTGACTGCGTATGGCTAGGCGCAAATTGAGACGCGTGTAGCACGTGTGACGTTGACACGGCACTACTGCGCGACACGCACGTGCCGCACGAGTCGCGCGGTTCCAGCGCATATTGGGACGCGCACACTGTACTTGGCACGCGCCGACTGGCGACGCTCTGTGCAGACAGAACCGAACGCGCGCACCCTGCTATCTTTCTCAAACAATTTTACGGACTCTATTCACTGAAAATATTTGATTTTTGCCTTACTTGTAGCGTTATGTCTCAGCTTCGTGGCGAAGTGCCTATCATCTCGCTAATGACCATTCTTAATGTGATGTACACATATTAGTAAGACACTACGCAAAACTCAAAACGTTTGCAACGAAAATTAGGGGTCGCTGTGATTTTGCGTTTGGTGCGTATTACACCATATGTTGCTGCGTATGAAATTTAGCTAACATGTTGAATTTCTGTTTACACTTGGGAGGAGGTCTCTATCTGCCTCCGATCTCGAGAAAATGGATCCTATGTAGCGTGCTCACTTCCGATGTCACGCCCGCGAGAATGAAATACTCGCAACCTCTCTCATATCTCCTAAACCGCTAGAGACATCGAAATGGAAGTTTGGCGAATGATAACACACAAGGAGGAGAGTGTTTTGCCAATTCTGAAACACACAAAACTTTATCTATGGCGATATATCAGTACATATACTTCCCTTTTTATTTATTAAACTCCAGTGACTAATTTTTAAGAGTTGTCGACAGCTAGCGAAACAAAAGCTTCCTAATATTAAAATAAACATGAAATTTCCTCTTTTATATTACTGTAAACCGACACTATGAGGTTTCCCTTAGGCTATTGAGCTCTGTGATTGACAATTATCAGTTTAATGAGGCATTCCGTTTCGGATTTCTGTCGCAATAGCTGCTGTGACATGAGTTTGGCAAATTATACTGTGAGAAACAAAGTACAATTAAACCAGTCACCTACAGGAATGTGGTCGTTACTCACAAACGGTTAACAACTCACACAAAAATAGATTGCCAATTCTGCTGGTGGAATCCCCGTAACCCATCGTACTTTTAACACTGAGCGTCTGGAATGGAAACTTACCAAGGGATTTTATTCCTTCTCTTGATCTGAAAAGTATTAAAATAATGACAAGCGTTCCTTCAGGCGGAATAATAGGCACATGCCAGATACTGGTTATTCACCTACGGCTTGCCAAACTGACAATGTGTGATCGCGAATAAAATAATTGGTATTGAGAAAAACAAATAATTGATCTGGTCAGTGTACTGTCAGCAGCGGAGGATAATGAGCGCGACTGGAATACACAAGCTAGCCATGTGTACCTTGTGAGCTGGAGTTCGAAAAACATTGTCATGAAAGTAGATCTGCCTTTGTCAGCAGTACATTTCAACAAATTAAATATATCTAATCGTGACACTCTTATAGGATATTCCTATTTTCGTAATAATACCGACCATTTCTTTCATTTGCGTAGCCTGTTGTATAATTAGTTTATTAATGCTGATAATGTACATCCAACAATTTAAATGCTTTTTCTCATCACGGCGGACCAATTAAAACATTGTTATTTGTGACTGCTTTTCAACTGTTTCTAGCTTGCAGCGAAAATGTGTCGTATTACTTTACTACATCCATATCCAAGTAATCACAGTGAGACTTCTGTACTTCAGATGTTGGACGCTTTTTACCAGGAGCACAAAGGGATCACACTTGTGGAGATTATCCCTTTCTTAATTTTTGTAACAGATCGTACATATACGGCAGCATACTAGGTAGCGAGAAAATAACCTTGTTTTACTTCACTGCCTTGCTTCTTAATCACATGATTTTATAATAATCCTTGCTTCCTCATTCACTACCCACTGTCCCTTCTTGCGAGCTGAAAACATCGCGGATGCATATGATAACAATTCCAGCGGCCAATAGCTCACCAGTTACTGAAGTACGCATTTTTCTTGACAGAATGCAAACAAAACAAAAAAAAATATACAGATATAAATAACAGGAAAGTACTAACGAAGAAATCTGGAGCGCTTAAATGACGACAAACTAAACACTACCCGGGCAATACTACCGCTGCTCATATGCGCCGTTCCGATGTGAGCCATATGGCCGGGCTACTTTACCGCTCCCCGCCTCAAATTTCCCACGGTGCTCGGGAGGCACGCGCGACGCGCGGCGCGAGAAACTGCCTCAACCACAACGCCGCGTGAACTGGCGCAGGCGCGTGTCGCGTACCAATGTGCGCGATCCCATTTGAACCTGTGAAGTTACAAAATTGCGCGCCGCGCTGCGTCGCGACGCACGCGCTATACGCGTCTCAATTTGCGCCTAGCCTATTATCATCGATCGCCACCAAATTACTCAAAAGTCTTTAAGATGCATTTTGCCAGGCAGCCAAGTATGGCCTTAACGTCGTCCTGCACAACCACCGAAGTTTGGACGCAATAGCAAACAGCAGACCTCAAGAAAAGGCAAACTTATAATAATGGCGAAGACAGCAAAGGAGCTGGCACTCAAGATTTGGTCGGTTGGTTTAGAAGAGGGGGGGAGGGGCAAACTGCGAGGTCATTGGTCCCTTCTTTCTGGTGAATCATTACACAAGGGAAGGAAGAAAAAGGAGATCGATGTACTGTACAATAACAAGAGAAAAAGAAAGTACCGGATGAATGACAGGAGGACAACCAACACTACAATGGACAAAACAGGAGAAGAAAACCTGAGAGAGAAGCAAGAAATAGGTAGAAGGGACAAAAACAAGAGAGCAGATAACCGTGTGGCTGGCCGACAACGAGAATAAAATGAAAAGCCAGTCACTCGACGACACATTAAAACAATCCAACCTAAAACCATTAGAGTGTAGAACAAGAAGGGACAAACGACATGCACTAAAACTAATATAAAATGATAAAACCCACCGCCACGTATAAAACGTAAAACTAAATTAGCCAATGAGGCGTTGTCACCTAAAATTAATGGTAAAGAGTCCGGTAACTGAAGAGTCCGTCTCAGGACAGCCTAAGGAGGACAGCTCACCAAGATGTGGGCCATTGTGAGCCATGCGCCGCACGAACGCTGAGGCAGGTGATGAAGGCGCAGGAGGTAGCCGTGGCCAAAGCAGAGCTGACAAAACCACAGAGCCCTTGCGAGAGGCCCGCGAGGAGATCTTCCACACTTTCTTAATCTCCTCAATGGGACACAGTTTGTTGTGCATACTGAGGAGGTTACGCCATTCCGTCTCCCAAAGCCGCAAAACCTTGTGGTGTAGTACTGAACACAGGTCAGTTGCGGAGAAGCCGGTCTCCATAAGCGGTTTCCGCATAGCCTGTTTGGCCAGCCTGTCGGTAAGTTTGTTGCCTGGGATGCCGACGTGATCTGGGGTCCAGACAAACACCACTTGAATGCTTTGACCGTTCCAGGGCATCGATGGACTCCTGGATGGTCGCTACCAAAGGATGACGAGGGTAACACTGGTCGATAGCGTGTAGGCTGCTCAAGGAGTCAGTATACAGGAGAAATGACTCATCAGGGCATTAGCGGAAGTGCTCAAGAACACAAGAGATAGCTCAGAAGCTAAAACACTGCAGCCATCGGGCAAGGAATGCTGTTCAATATGTCCTCCACGGACATACGTGAAGCCGACGTGATCAGCCATCGAACCGTCTATGTAAACCACTTTGTGGCCTCAGTACATATGGAGAATCTAGAGGAAGTGGCAGTAGGGAGACGCAGGGTTAACTGAGTCCTTAGGGCCATGTGAAAGGTCCAGGTGAAGCTGCAGCTTAGGTGTACACGATGCAGATGTACGTGAATGGACCTCAGGTACAGGTGGTAAAGGAAAGGACTCCAGTTCAGAAAGAAAGGATCAGACACGAACTGCAATTGGAATCCCTGACCTGAGCTGCTGATGCGGGAGATGAACTGCTGTGGCTGGGAAAAGGAGGCAGTAATTCAGATGAGCAGGAGAACTATGGAAGTGTGCAACTAGCCAGCAGTTGTGCACGCCTATTCTGATTGGAGGGATTCCGGCCTCTACCAGGACTCTTACTAAAAGCTCCTGTCGCTAGGCGAACGCCACAGTGGTGCACTGGGTCGAGTAAACGCTGAGGGCCCCACCGAACCATAAACCGGCCTCCCCTAGTCGAGGCAGGATTGAACAAGGGCTCTGTAGAGCTGCAGCAGTTGGTGTTACTCAGGAAGCGGAGCGCATGAGTTGCTGCCAGCACTTCCGCTCTTGCTGACGAAGGTGAGGAAGCCAAGTCAATCGGGCGTCGAAAACCAGTCTGAAGAATCGATTTGTCTCCACTACAGTGAGTGGATCGTCATTAAGGTAAAGACCTGGTTGTGGATGAACGGTACAACGCCGACACAAGTGCATAACACACGACTTTGCGGCCGAAAACTGGAAACAGTGGGCTAGAGCCCATGACTGTACCTTGTGGATGGCCCCCAAAAATAGAGATACACTCAATACAGAGCTCTGCATGACCCCATTCTCCTGGATGTGGGGGGAACTATGCAAGACACCAACTGACATGGAAAGTATGAAGAGAGAGGAAATTTTGGATAAAAATCGGGAGAAGGCCTCCTAGACCCCACTCGTGTAATGTGGCTAGGATATGACGACGGCAGGTCCCTTTTCGTAAATCAAAATGGATGGCAACCAGGTGTTGGCGTCTGGAAAAGGCTGTTCGGATGGCACACTCGAGAGACACGATTATCAGTGGTAGAGCGAACCTGGCGGAAGCCGCGCTGACATGGAGCCAGTAGGCCATCTGACTCCAGGACACAACCCAACCGCCAACACACCATACATTCCAGCAGCTTACAAAGAACGTTGGTGAGGCTGATGGGCCGATAGCTATCCACACTAAGCGGGTTTTTACCGGGTTTGAGCACTGGAATGAGGGTGCTCTCCTGCCATTGCTATGGAAAGACGCCATCGCACAAGATCCAGTTGAAGATGAAGAGATGTCGCTAGAAATCAGGTAAGAGATGTTTATGACTGTGGATCCGATCTGGCCCAGGAGCTGTGTTGGGGCAATGCCCTTGGGCACTGAGGGGCTTCCACTCGGTAAATGGGGCGTTATAGGAATCACTGTGGCGTGTAGTGAACGAGAGGACGCCCTTCCAGACGCCGAGAGTACGAAAGGATGGGGGTTGTTCTCCGACGCAGAGGCTCAAGCATAGTGCTCAACAAAGTGCTCGGCAATTGCGTTTGCGTCGGTACATAACTCGCCATTTGTGTTAATGCAAGGAACACCTGTTGGGTCTCCCAATGGTCGAGACATATCCCTCCCAACACTTCTGCTTCCGTCGTTTGGCAAGTTCGTGAATGCGGGCGCGGAGCCCTTTAAAGGCTATGAGATGCTCCAGGGAAGGGTGCCGCTTATGCCGCTGTAGAGCTCGCTGACTTCTAGCGACTACCGAGGGACTGCCTTTCACCAGGGCACCCTGAACAGCGAGGGATCGCGCGTTCTGCTCAGAAACGACTGTTCTTGTCACCCGCTCAATCATCACATCTGTGTTACCGTGTGGGAGAGATTCAGCAGTGACATCATAGGTGGAAGTTCCTCAGTCCGCCTTGTTTAAAGCCCATCTGCGCAGGCGTCTGTGGGCCTTACGCCGGGGCAGTGACAGGAAGTTGGGGAAGTGGTCACTACCCACTACCACACAGGTCGTCATGTGCTCTCCAGTGGATAGATGGGAGAAGTCGAGGGCTGCAAATTGATAAATCAATGGCCGAGTAACTACCATAAGCCGCACTGAAATGTGTGTCAGCCCCACTATTTAGAAAGCAGAGGTCAAATTGAGACAGTAAAGTTTCGACATTTCTGCCTCGACCAGTAAGCATGGTTCCACACCACAAGGGTTTATGGGTGTCAAAACCTCCCAAAAGTAGGAAAGGTTTAGGGAGTTGACCAATCAGTGCAGCCAATACATTCAGAGGTACTGCACCATCTGGAGGATCATGTGCATTGCAGACAGTATTTCCTGCCTCATCATTCTGACAGCCATAGATTCATAGGTGTTTGAAGCGGCACATTTCACTACAGACTGAATTTAGGACATAAACGCAAACTCCACTTGACACTGGATTATATTCGTTATGGTTCCTGTAATACCCCATACAGCCGCATAGGCCAGGGGTCCTAATTGCCGGGAACCAGGTTTCCTGGATGGCAATGGAGAAAGCAGATGTAAAGCTTAACAGTTGCTGTAACTCAGCCAGGTGTTGGAAAAAACCGCCGCAATTCCACTGGAGGATGACATCTTGTGACTGGTAAGACATGGAGCATTCAATGAGGCAGTTTAAGCCTCAGGGTCACCTGCTGCCACTGACTTATTCCGTGAGCTGTCTATATCCAATGTGCGAGTGTCTAGCGAGATCTAGATCCTCAGCAGATGTCAGAATCTCCACCTCATCCACAGACGCAGACACAGACACAGAGCTTGCCTGTAGCAGTGGTGATGGATGCCACCGCTAGTCCCTTGGTCTTGGGGATCTTTTTGGATTTCTCTCGCTGTTCCTGGGTTTCCCTGGCTGGGAGGTCTTCATTGATTCAGTCTCCAGGACAGAGCATGAGCATGAAGCCCTACAGCTGCTTTTGGGCTCCTCAGCCACTGGCGGGTGTCATCTTCCTCACTGTCAAGCCTGGGAAGGGATTGACCCAAGCGACCCATTCCTAGCGAGAGGAGCCGAAGAAGACTTACGCTTCTCCAGCTTAGAAGTGGGAATGGACGTTCCCAATGGTTGGGGGATGTTGCTCCTGAAGTAGGTGGTGCAGGAGCAACAGGGAGGGAAGTGCTCCCACCATCAAGGGGGCAGGCATAAATCGTCCAGCTCAGGGCTGATTGGGGTTGGTGGAGCTGACGGTGCTAGAACTTGTAGCAGCAGCATAAGATGTCATGCATACAGGATGCAAGTGTCCAAATTTTCTCTTAGCCTCAGTGTAGGTCAGTGGGTTCAGGGTCTTTTACTCCATGATTTTCCTTTCTTTCTGGCGAATCCTGCAGTCTGGTGAGCAAGGCAAATACTGCTCTCTGCAGTTGACACAGATCAGAGGTGGCGCACATGGAGTACTGGGGTGTGATGGGCATCCACAATCTGGACATGTGATGCTGGAAGCACAGTGGGAAGACATATGGCCAAACTTCCAGCATTTACAGCACCACATTGGGGGAGGGATACAGGGCTTGACATCACAGCAGTAGACAGTCACCTTGACCACCTCAGGTAATGTATCACCTTCGAAGGCCAAGATGAAGACACCAATGGCAACCTGGTTATCCCTCAGACCCTGGTGGACACGCCAACTGAAATTGACACCTCGCCACTCTAAACTGGCATGCAGCTCATCAGACTGCAAAAGAAGTTCCCAGTGAAATATGATACCTCGGATCATATGTAAGTGCTTATGGGGTGTGATGGTTACAGAAAGATCCTCAGCTTGTCACAAGCGAGAAACACCTGTGACTGGGCAGAGAATGCTGTTTTGATCAAAACTGACCCATATCTCAGTTTGGACAATCCCTCCATCTCTGAAAACTTGTCCTCTAAATGCTCAACCAAAAACTGAGGCTTCATCATGAAAGATTCCCCATCAGCTCTCGGATGGGCAACGTACTGGGGAGGGGGGGACGAATAAGAGCTGCTACCATCCTTGGCCTGACATTCCTCCCATGGTGTGGCCAGGGAGGGTAACGATTTGAGGTCTTACTTCTGCGCATTGAATTGAGCCCGTGAACAGTTAGAGACTGCTGGTGTTTGCCCATAAGCGAGAGATGAAGTACTACACTTCACTGCATATCATCCACCCTGATGCCACCCAGTCGCACCGGGGGCCCTCCCCACGGGCACCACCCAGCTGCAGCAAAGGCCACCTGGCAGGATATCCCAGTGTCCCAATGCCCCAGGGGGATGGGCATCTAGCCCTTGGCATACGTGGGTGGTTAAGCACAGGCATCAGCAGAGCGATCCCTGTGTGGTCAGGGGGCTGCAACTAACAGGTTAAATTGTGGCCCCACCACAATGAACTGGCTACTGTGCTGGATATCAGGTGTAAAGAAGTCCATGTTCATCATCTACACAGAAAGCGACAGTGCATAGTGGAAAAAACACCCAGGAAGGTGTCCTCACCCAAGAGATGGAGAATGGGTGGGACTGCAATGTGACAACGAGAAAGTGGGCTAAAGATCTCTATGCACGATCTGCACATTGCACCATGTAAGGTGCCCTTCCCCAATTGGCTCGTTCCTCTAGAAAATTTTGAACAATTGAGGTTAAACATTAAATCCTACAGGGGACCATCACAAAGGCCAAAACATGTGGAACTCCTTGTAGTCGCCTCTTATGACAGGCGACAATACCTTGGGCCTATTCTTACCCACGGACCTGCAGGGGGGTTACAGTAAGAGGAAAGGACAAGTGGGGGGGGGGGGGGGGAGGGAGGAGGTTCGGTGTGGAAATGAGCAGAGTAGGGGTACCCCAGAAATCATACCCGCAGTGAGGCATCAGCAACGCCACCACCAACCTGTACCAACATCATACAACACCATATAGTTATTGCAGTACAATGGATACCAGGGGAAGAAGACACAAAGAAATGGGAAACAAAACTGCACAACTGACCAGACAAAATGAAGGCACAAGACAGGGAGAACCTGACCAGTGTTGAGGCACGGCCAATGCCTCCATAACTCACTTCTATGCTGAGGGACTAATTCCATAGAAAAATTCAAGGACTTACACCTGAGATTGAATCGACAGAGGCTTTCAGATCTGAATTTGGGGTCGAGTAACTAACCAAGGGGGGTGGTCAGGAGGGACAAGAACGGAAGATGGAAGTCACACTAGAGACAAGCAAGGCACATTCCAACTGACAGACCTACCTGATGCAGATAAGGGTGGGCAATGGCCCAAAGCCACACAAGGAATAGCAGGGGTGAGCAGAGGAAGAGCAGATACTGATGGCGTAGGAAAATAAGTAGGACTGTTGAATTTAAAAGTGAGGGGTCCCAGCATCAACCAGAAGACTCGACTAGGGCAATGTAAATAGCATTTGTGGCTGAATAGATACCACGATGATGAACTGGGTCCCAGAGTACCATTGTCAAAGTGAGAAAGTGACCCATAAACTGGAGAGCAATAGTCCAGATGGAACACCAAAGTAGGGTTGAATGGACTGTACCCTGAAGAGGTGTGGGCAAGGAAGTGAAGGCCACTGAGTTCACAAAAACAGCCAACCTTCCAATAACATATGGAATAACCAAGTAAGCTTTTTCTAAATAAGGCCAAGGAAAGGGAAGTGAATGATCTGTCAGGTTTTGGGCATCGAGGCAGAGCTCTGGATCAGGATGGACCATAGTATAAGAGACAGGAATGCACCACCCTCGATTTTAAGGGAGGGAACTGGAAATCATGTGAGAGTGTCTTGTGGAGAAGTACCAGATGGCGCCCTAGAATTGCCATTCCACATAGGCCACCCAGTGGAAGCTAGATCGAATACATCGATCGTCCACATACAGAGCCAGTGTGACTAACGGTCCATCACAGGCTGCTAGTCTATATAGCAATGAGGAAAAGGACACAACAGAATGCCATCCTCATGGAATGCCATAATCCTGCTTCTGTGGCGAGCTGAGAACAGTGCCAACCTAGACTGAACAGCCGATGGGACAGGAACTGACAAATAAGAATCTGATGGTGGACCAACTCCTAAAGGAACAACTTTTACACGAGTTAAATATCAGAGTGACATCAACCAGTGGAACCATCGCAGAGCTCGGTACACTGTTGCTGGGAGGCTTGTACCGACCAATTGGCCCCATAGCTGAACAGATTGGAAAGGTATGTGCTGCATTGGATTTTTGTGCTCTCTCTCTCTTTCTGGCGTGAGAGATAACGTCGAATTTATGTGGGACTGTCAGCCCACCCATACCCAAATAAGTAGAGTGCCAGCCCTCCTCAATCATTGGGTTTGTAAGTTGTATACTTTAGAGCAGGTAAGGACTACAGCTGAGCAAAAGTTAGCAGCCAGGTTTTTACTTCTCCAAGTCGTCGAGTTTGAAATAGAACTTAACGCTGTAGGATGCCAGGAGAATGATGGTACAGTAGGCGGAGGTACCTCAATAACAGTAGGGAAATTGCTGTTCTGCAAGAAGGTAGGGCTGTAGTAAATCATCTTATTTCATGACCTTTAGCTAAGCTCCTGAATCCTATATTTACGCTGGTGCAGGGATTGGATGTGCTAATGTTGGATGAGTTGCCACACGTTATTGAAGTGCTTTGGTTGTTGGTACAGTCTGCACCTTACTTTAATCCGGCACTGATGTTTCATTGTTGGACTATCAGTTATATTGTGATCATTCACTTTGTAGGCACGCTCTCTCTTGCAGCCCACCTTACAACGATGTCGTGCTGCCAATCTACAGGTGTTGTCCCTAATGAGTTACTGTAAAGTGAGTATCTCTATACAAGATTTTTCATCAGTTGTTCAAGTGTTAGTAATTAGGTATCTTTTAGGCAGTTTGTTATTGGGCATTGATTGGACCCAGCAAGCGGGGTTAGTTTTAGATTACGCTGATAAAGTATTTTCCTTTAGGTTTTGTACTGACAAACTCGGATTACGTTGATGTCGAGTTGTGACTGGAGTTAATAATGTAGCTGTGGAGAGTTCTCAGTTTGGTAGGTTTGATCATCACGCTAGTGTTACGGAAATGCTTCAGGAACTCGGGTGGGAGTCTCTAGAGGAAAGGAGGCGTTCTTTTCGTGAATCGCTACTGAGGAAATTTAGAGAACCAACATTTGAGGCTTACTGCAGTACAATTTTACTGCCGCCAACTTACATTTCGCGGAACGACCACAAAGATAAGATAATAGAGATTAGGGCTCGTACAGAGGCATATAGGCTGTCATTTTTCCCTCGTTCTGTTTGGGAGTGGAACAGGGAGAGAAGATGCTAGTTGTGGTACGAGGTACCCTCCGGCACGCAGCATATGGTGGATTGCGGAGTATGTATGTAGATGGTATAAGCCACATACCCAGTGGGGAGGCTGAGGGCCTGTTTAATGTTCTATCTCAGTTTCCTGACGTTTTGACCAATAAACTGTGTGTCACTAATAGGATTCTTTACAAGGAACGGCTGACCAATGATTCTCCAGTTAGACGATCTCCATATCTGCTTTCACTCCCCAAGAGGCCTTACCGCGGATAGTGGACGAAATGCTTGAAGGAAGGAGTAATTAGGCTATATACATCTACTTATGCTTCACTCATGTTTTTAGTCCTTAAAGAAGAGTCTGGGTACCACCTGCTCGTTGATTACATGCAGTTATTTTGCAAACTGTTCCGTTACCGATTTACACCATTGTTTTACCTGGTTTAATGGGACAAAGATTTTTATAGTCTTCAGTCTGAACGAGTCGTATTATCAGATTCCTCTCACTGAAGAATCAAAGCCAGTAATGGCCGCCTGCGGTGACGAACTGGAAGTAAGTTACATTTGGACTGTACACAGTCGCAGCCAACGTTTCCCGATTACTGGATAATAACTTGCGGGATCTGAAATTAAGTCGGCTTACAGTTAATCTGGACGATTCTGTCTGGAGTGCCCTCTTCGAACACCAACATCTGGAGGAGGTTTGTCGGCGTTTTCGTGCTGGCGGCCCCATAGTTAATCTGTCTGAAGGAAGTCTAGCACGTGGGGAAATTCTTTCCTAGGGCATTTAGTGTCAGCTGAAGAGGGGTGAGGATCTATCAAGGATGGGCTAGATGTGTGTGTTTTCCCCATCTCGGAATAAGGGAATTGCATGGCCAATTTTTCTTAAGGAAGTTCGTGCCATATTTTGCTCAACTGGCGGCTCGCTTGAATGAATTACAGAAGACAAATGTGGAGTTGAGGGTGGGAGAATCCCAACAGTGGGCCTGTGAAGCTCGCAAGACAGAATTCTATGTACCTACACGCCAAAGCACTCTCCAGAGCAGCGCGACGTTATAACGAAGGGTGTCGATCATCTGAAGTTAAGCCACGAGATACGGTGTTGATCCATAATTTTGGAATTTGGGCGGACAGGGGAGAGGCAGGGTAAAAAGGCAATCTCTAAGTACGATATACCGCGTTTTGAGGGCCCCTGTCCAGTTTCTGAGGTCCTTTATCCAGTCAGTCTCTTGGTGCAGACTGGAAAAATCTCAAGTCCCCGTATCTCAGGTCAAGAAGGGGACCAGTTTCCTCCTTTCTGTGAGAGAAAAGTGAGACGGGTCTTTTCGCTATTCTGCCGGGGAGGATAGGCCGTGTGGCGCACCAGTGATTCATCGATTCGCACCTTTGTGCTATCTTCTGCTACGCCTTACGTCCGGTGGTAGCGGCGTCTGCTGGCCGTTTTCGCGCAGCTGGGAGGTGTGGCTCCGAGCTTTGTACAGCTGGAAATGGACAACAGCAGATGTCTCCTCCCTGCTACAACGTCTGGGCTGGCTTCAGCACAAGTTGGCATCGTCTAACGAGAGCCAGAGTTGTGTCCCTGCAGGGCCGTATCGTCGCAGCTAAGCTGTGTACGTGCAGTGGCGCCTGGGGAGCGGCCAGTGCGTCCTGTCGGATGGTAGTTTGTTACCTCGACAGTTGGTAATGGCCGTTTCTTTCATGAAGTGGCCGTTAGCATGTGTGGCGTATTTCTGATACATTGCCTCACGTCTGAAGCCCTTTACGTTTGGAGTCACTACTGTGACCACGTCCCCCACAACTGGCTGCCTTGTTCAGATTTTAAGAATCATCCTATTCACTTAGTTTCTTTTTGCGTTTATTTTAGTTTGAGAAAATTTTTCTTTGCCCACCCAGAAAGTGTCGGAAGTTTACGAACCGACTACTGTACAACTAGAGATCATTTCTTTCTCCCTGAAAGTAACCGACATTCTGTATTTCAAGAAATTGTGCCAAGTCAGTTACCATTATCTTCCGTGATTGTAGGCGTCAGTTTCACATAACAAGTAGGGCTAATTGCCCCTGCATTGAATAGAAATGGCGAGGAATTGAGCTTACACATTTTCAAAATATGTCCGTAAGCTATAAGACCAAAGTGATCTCACGAATGACGGGGTTTACAAATCTTTAACCCTAAATGTGCAGGGTAATCGCCTTCCCGATGTATCACCGTCCTTCCAAAGACCCCATAACAGACCACGGGTATAAAAGTTACACATTACAACACCCAACAACTTTGCAAAGTAACCACATCTCTCAGAGCTTGATATGGCAGCGGGAATGGTACACTTTAACACAGAAGCTCGAAATTCAGTTATTCAGAATCTGCAAGATGTGCAGGCGGAACAACTGAAGTTAACCACATACACTGAATGAGACCTCAGACCTATTACCGATAAATTTGATGGACTACTCACTACATTGCCACAATGCCGTGAACTGCTAAGGATGATACAGGAAATATGTACATTTATTATGTACTAATAATGGTAACGATGAATTTCTTGCACTACGGGAATGTTGTCAGTTTGATCAACATTACAAACTTAGCACAAAAGCTGATGTATCGTTACCATCAGGTAGACTCTCTCATATTTTAGTGACGATAAACGTCAGGGAAAGGAGAATTTGAAGGTTTGTAGAGGAAGATTTGAAAGCTGAATATGGAGAAGTATTGAAAATAATGGAATACCAGAAATCGCAAAACTTTATCTGAGATGGGGTGGTCAGATGAAAAATCCACAGCATGAAGTGCAAGAACTTTGATATGTTTTGATTACTCAAGGCGGCAGTGGGGTCCCAATATCAGATACACGCCGTTGTACGAAGTGGCTTTACAACCTGTGTCGTCTTTGTTGGGAGTGAGCCATAACGCGAAGGCCAGTACAGGATGCACTCTCGCTGCATGAAGTTGCTGTTTAGCTACGTCAACACCCTTAGTGTGCAACTGCACAGCTGGAGTAGTTTACTGGTGGAGAATGGTAAATGAGCGGACTATTTTAGTCCAACTACTGACAGATTGGTTCCATTCAGCATAAATATTATTACAGTCCAATGGCCTGGTCGGTTGTTTAAGGAGTATCTAGCTGCTTCCAGGACCAATAAATATGAGTTCCGTTACTTCACGTAATTGACTTAGCACTGTATATATTTATATTGTCATGATCTGCACATTATAAAGCATATTCTTATGCTGAAAGGTTAACAACAAAAGCAAGCAAGCATTACAGCTAAAAACTGTGTGTCTCTTCAGGCAGTTTAACTGACACCACGCAATTATCTTTACTATATTCATCCAGTATTTGAGAATGAAGACACCTCGTGACTTTCTCGTTTATGTACATGAAGTTCGTTTGGAAAGCTTATGAAATATCTGAAATTAAGCTTGAAGTGCAATATTGAACGCAGTATCTGGTTTATGAGGTAGTCACACGACTGAAGCTGTTTTATACAAGACAGTCCTTAAGGATCAGAGGTTTACTGGTACATTTAAAACACTTTTAGACACAGCATTTCATCA
Organism: Schistocerca americana; assembly: GCF_021461395.2. NCBI lineage: Eukaryota > Metazoa > Arthropoda > Insecta > Orthoptera > Acrididae > Schistocerca > Schistocerca americana. The sequence continues at coordinate 25,372,269 of NC_060119.1, read as the reverse complement.
AATTAGAGATACATGGAAAGACCAATGCCGTAACAGGACTATCCAAAATGCCGACATGATAACAGTGCGTGCATAATATTAATTTACAACGAACTTTATTGTTGCGAACAGACAATTTTATGGGCATTACGCAGCATCAGTGGATGTCAACATACAGCAATATAAACACATTAAGTATGATTTCAGGATCGAATCCTTGGTCATTCACAGATTTTATTTTCAACTATCTGCCCAATGTGCTTCGTAGTTACAGCTCCATTTTCAAAGACTGTGTGCGTATAGTGAGCTTCTCATTTGCTTCAGTTTTTTAGGCTAACTACACATTTCACGACGAACTGCACCTTCAAGTGAGGTAATTAGAGAAGACCATTTCTCTCCTTCTCCTAGTGTTTTAAATGATTACCTGCTTCTGACAACTTTCGTCTTCTGCATTGGTGAGAAACATTTGCGCTTACAAACTGATATGTGACGTCTTAATTACGGTAATGACTCAAATGTTGCATATTTGGGCATGTTACAGTCATTTGATGGAGTAATGGAATAATTTTCATTTACATAATTGACAAAATAAAGGAAATCATGTATTACTATGAGACTTGACAGTTAATTTCAGCTATATATACATATTCAACATGACATTTTACTTGCTCACTTACGTAACAGCGATTTGAGTATAGAGGCAGTAAACAGTATGAAGTTTGCAAGAGGGAGGGGAGCGGGGGTGGGGGATGGGGAATGTCGCCAACTACGGAGCCACTGTCTTGGAACTGTCATTGTTCTTCAAGAGCCAACTCGACCACGTCTCTCCAGGTAAATCGTCGGTAACCGATATCCACTTTTGAGGTGCTGGCCTACGGATTGCATCTTTCACTGTGTATCTTGTAAGCTTGGTGCTTTCAGGTCAGGCAGAAGTGATAGTCCAGTAGCACTGAAGACTGCATTCAGCCAACATCTTTATCTTCTTCGCCAAGTGAAAGACTGCAGGTGAAGTTCTGGCTGGACCTCTTCTCATATTCCTGCTGGCTGATCTGCACAACGATCTTCTACAGTGACACATGATCACAACTCTTCTAGTTATAGTCACCAAAATAAAAACGACGAGAATCAGGGTAGGCGTCCATGAAGTCTGACACAGAACTTTGAACACGACACAATATGAGAGGCTGTATACTGCAGATATACTTCTTTGGGAGGAAGTACACTGGTATCTGATACTTTCAGCAATGTTCCACCACAGCGTTCTATCCTCGTTTTCACTTTGTCTTCTCTTCGCACCTGGCAACCACAAAACTACTTTGCGTATGAGCAATCTACAGCCTGGTACTATATCACTGGAATTTTGAAACATCAGCCTGCTCTGTCTGTCTCACGTTTGTTCACTCGCCATCAAGGTAGCTTCATCACTGTGCATCTGTCCAGGATTGTCCCTGTAGTAATTGCAGCAACTTGTGATTACTTGATTCCACTTCCACTGGTGGTGGTACTTCCAAGAGCAGTGTCAGTTAACATTTGACATGGTTTATACCCTTTTGTAAAGGATCCTTCGTGATGTTTAAAGCTGCTTTTTCCATCCCATTTACTTCAGTACTGACGTAGACAAACATCTGTTATTCACATTTTGTTCCAAAACCAGGGATATTTTGAGTATATGATCGTACAGACACTACTGTCTACACATCCAATACGGCTTGTTTCGACCTCACCATCTCTTGCTTGGCCTTCACATCCGAGGATTTTTTCACGCCTGTCACTATGAAGGCTTTTACATGGATCGTTTGCCAACTTGATCGCGTAACACCCAGCTTGGAGGACCAGGCTTTCTGTGAAGGGTTTAGTTCCTAGGAACGCTGGCTTCTCCTTCACCACCCCTGAGACAGCCCCTCCCCATGGTGGGTTAGATTGAAGAATGAGAATGAAAGACACCCTCTGGCCTCGCAACCTAATACCATTGGGGTCGAAAAAACAAGAGTTGACCAAGAGAGGTCGACAGAAAAGGAAACAGAAGATCGACAAGTGGAAGCAAAGTCAGACTTCGATGACAGTTATAATAATTCTATCTAACAGCGCTTTTGTATTACTGCTTACAAAGAAATGATAAATAGATCAGCAGCATTATTAAATAAATTTTACAACATACAGCGTGCAGATACATTTTTAAATTACCTTCTAGTAGACATTGAAAGTTTATCGTTACACAGCTGAAGTTACATGCAGGTTACACCTTACCTAAAAATAAAAAATTCTCGAGTTACAATTTTCTTAATTTCAGTTATAGTTTAAATGACTATGCAAGTTGTTGGATCTTGTCATAAGAAGTAATGAATTCGTAACGGTTCAACTGTAAACCATTTTCTGCATCTACCACTTACCAATTCTATTAAGTACAGACAATTTTTGTAACAGGCGTTATTATAATGGTTGTAAGAACTAACACAAAAAATCTCAGCAATATTTCACATTATATTACTGTTTTCTTTCAGAGACAGGAATTTCTATTGACTTTACTAATAATATAAATTTCAGTTGCGTTAAACTTATTTATTGCAAATGTTTCAAAGAGTTCTCCGCACTGGTGCACAATTTTTTTCCCAGGTCAAGAGGAATGCGTCAAGCACATCTCAAAGTATTTAGATTTTGCAAAGTAGTTCTTAAAACGTAGTTCTTCTTTGCAAGCTATTAAAAAGTGAACATGATAAATTATCGAGTGTTACATACACGACCATAATAGGGACACACAAAAATTCATATAAAGATAATGGTAACGAAGGGGAAATGCAATGTAGAAAACCATGGATTCTGTAACTAGTAGATCCTTCCTCAAGTAGAAGAGGTAGGCAGGGAGAGGTGAGAAGGGAAGAAATCAGAGTCTTTGATGAGCAGGAACGACATGTGGTGGTGGTGGTGGTGGTGGTGGGGTTACATAAAGATCGAAAGATAGACAAAATTACTTTTATGTCCAGCTATCAGCAGTTACACATTTTAGTCATACAGACATTTAGGTACAGTGGCGACTGCACGAAATTAAATAATTATTGGCTTGGAAAAATCCATGACAATTCTGTCTTGTAATCCTTATTTATTACGACTAATTTCACTCACTGACCACACTCACAGTACTATGTAAATGATATAAGAATATAAAACGCAATGCAACAATAGAAATTCAATATCCAATGAGATTACGTAGTCACCTTCAAAAACTCACGAAAAATATTGATTACATCATCAGGTATCTTACATTTCTCCATGTAGGAAGAATAACACAAAAATGTATAAAACGGTGAACGCAAGTCTGCGGTACTCAAGTTATACATTGACTGTCAGAACAAACGAACATAAATGTGCATAGAACTACAACGGTTACGTTCAATAAAATAATTTTGCAATTAAATAAACTACACGCCACCCTCACAGTGAACTGTATGTACAGAGTGCACGTTCTTTAGAAACGTAGGAACCATGCACAAACCCAAAGATACCGGTAAGTAAAAGGCACCAACAACAAATGTCCCGGCGGGGTCAGGGATTTTCTCTGCCTCGTGATGACTGGGTGTTGTGTGATGTCCTTAGGTTAGTTAGGTTTAAGTAGTTCTAAGTTCTAGGGGACTGATGACCATAGATGTTAAGTCTCATAGTGCTCAGAGCCATTTGAACCATTTTTGAACAAATGTCCTAAGGGGGCTTAACCATTAAATTCAACATACTACAGGACAATGCAATGAAGTCATGGTAAATAATATAGTAATAAAATATGCATTCAGTATGTCTTAACTATCTAATATTGCGAAGAGATTGCAATAAGTGAGCATCCTGAAGTATATGGACGATGAAATTAAATTGCAAGACAGCTCAAAGTAACATGAGAGCTTCGAAATGTAATCTTAGCGCTGTGAGAGCACTATTCTACTTAAGACGAAGTGCGGTGGTTTAATGTCAGTAGGCAACCAGCACTCAAGGTAATGCTGCGACTGCATGTCGTTATTCCGTATGCACAAAGACTAAACGAAACTATCCGCAACTGAATCAAAACAGAACAAAATACACTGAAGGCCAAAGAAATTGGTACAACTGGCTTATATCGAATAGGGCCCCTGCGAGCCCACGGAAGTGCCGCAGCACGACGTGGCGTGGACTCCACTAATGCTCGAAGTCGTGCTGGAGGGAACTGACACCATGAATCCTGCAGGGCTGTCCATTAATAGGAGTACGAGAGGGTGGAGATCTCTTCTGAACAGCACGTTGCAAGGCATACCAGATATGCTCAATAATGTTCATGTCTGGGAATATTGTTAGCCAGCGGAAGTGTTTAAACTCTAGAGAGTTTTTCTGGAGCCACTGCTGCAATTCTGGGTCTGCGGGGTGTTGTATTGCCCTGCTGGAATTGCCGAAGGCCGTCGGAACGCAGAAGGGACATGAATGGATGCTGGTGATCAGACAGTATGCTCACATACTTGTCACTTTTCAGTCGTATCTAAACGTATCAGAGGTCCCGTATCACTATAACTGAAGACGTCCCACACCATTAGAGCCTCCACCAGCCTGAACAGTCCCCTGCTGACGTACAGGGCTCATTGATTCGTGAGGTTGTCCCCACACCAGTACTCGCCCATCCGCTCGATCCAATTTGAAACGAGATTCGTCCGACCAGGCGACATGTTCCCTGTCAGCGGTCCAGTGTGGGTGTTGACAGGTCCAGACGAGGCGTAAAGTTGTGCGTCGTGCGGTCATCGAGGGTACACGAGCGGACCTTCGTTATCGATGTTTCGTTGAATGGTTCGCACACTGACACTTTATGGACCAGCACCGAGATCTGCAGCACTTTGAGGAATGGTTGCATTTTGTCACGTTGAACGATTCTCTTCTGTTGTCATTGGTGCTGTTCTTGCAGGATATTTTTCCGGTTGCAGCAACGTCGCATATTCACGGTACACTCGTGAAATGGTCGTACGGGAAAAGCCCCACTTCATCGCTACCGCGCACATGCTGTGTCCCATCGCCGACCAGATTCAAGCTCAAATCTTGATAACCTGCCATTGTAGCAGCACTGACCGATCTAACTGCTGCACCACACTTGAGTTATATATGCCTGTTTACACATATCTCAATTTGAATTCGCTTGCCTATACCAATTTCTTTGGCTCTTCAGTGTACATAAAGCCCATAAATTGGTGAGTTAAATTCTCGAACAGAGTGAAAAATGGGGAGTCTTCAAATGCACAAGACTAACAACACATGCTTGTCTTTACACGTATAAAGTTCAGATTACACTAAAAACATGTCTGCAGTTATTAACAAAAAAACTGCTTACACTAGCTTACGTGTTGAACCAAAAACAATTATCTACTATGACAGTCTTAAGATCACAGGATTGCTTCACAACAAAATTTATTCAATATACAGGGTGATTCAAAAAGAATACCACAACTTTAAAAATGTGTATTTAATGAAAGAAACATAATATAACCTTCTGTTATACATCATTACAAAGAGTATTTAAAAAGGTTTTTTTTCACTCAAAAAAAAGTTCAGAGATGTTCAATATGGCCCCCTCCAGACACTCGAGCAATATCAACCCGATACTCCAACTCGTTCCACACTCTCTGTAGCATATCAGGCGTAACAGTTTGGATAGCTGCTTTTCTTTCTCGTTTCAAATCATCAATGGTGGCTGGGAGAGGTGGCCGAAACACCATATCCTTAACATACCCCCATAAGGAAAAATCGCAGGGGGTAAGATCAGGGCTTCTTGGAGGCCAGTGATGAAGTGCTCTGTCACGGGCTGCCTGGCGGTGCACAAACACCCATTCTCTGTAAACTGTTTATACCAACGTTTAATACACCATCTATCAGGAGGTTTAACACCATACTTCGTTCGAAATGCACGCTGAACAACTGTCGTCAATTCACTTCTGCCGTACTCAATAACACAAAAAGCTTTCTGTTGAGCGGTCGCCATCTTAGCATCAACTGACGCTGACGCCTAGTCAACAGCGCCTCAAGCGAACAAATGTACAACTAAATGAAACTTTATAGCTCCCTTAATTCGCCGACAGATAGTGCTTAGCTCTGCCTTTTGTCGTTGCAGAGTTTTAAATTCCTAAAGTTGTGGTATTCTTTTTGAATCACCCTGTATTATAAAATGCATGGATAACGGAAGGGCATAAAAACTGGAAAGCATTGTCCATTTGTTGTGTTGGCCCTTGTAAGTTTCATTTCAATATGATATAACTGGAAGACGTGGTAGCAATAAGTTGTGTGCCATTATCTAAAATTGTATATAGTCTGCAAATTGCTGTATTTCAGATTGCAGGAAATCATTGACTGAAAGTAATTAGGCGTTTTGTCGTTTATTAACAGATGCCTGTCGAAATAAATCACTCATGAAATAAAATGAGTTACGAAACTAATATTGGCGTACAATGAAAGCATTGCATATCTTAAGAGGACATGTACCATGGAAATGGTATGCAACCAGTGGACGTAGCAGTTACAAGCACCACTAGACATAATACTTACATGTTGTAAAGGTAACAGACATAAGCAAACTGATAAGATTGCTGATCATTTGGTGAGGATACAAATCTGTAATACCAGATGGAGTTGTAAGAGTGGGTGTTGCGCCCTGTAGCACCATAGTATCAAATTACTGACGACTTACAAAGAGCTTTAAACCAGGGGAAATACAAAGCAATGTCAATAACAGTAATAAATGTTTACAAACTAAAGTGTTAAGTAAAAATTAACTAGTAAAATACACCATTGTTGTTAGTATTGGGGATTTTATAACTGTGTGACACGAAGTGTGACAGTTTTAAATGGTGGTAAGAACAAATACAGTAACCTGACAGTGGTCACAAAATAAGCTTCGTTCTAAACTTAAATTGCGGAACATATAACCTGAACAATACATTTTCCTGCCTATTCTAAATGGAAAGTAGCATACGTACGTGCTGAAACAGCTACATGCACCATTTAGCGTAAATAATGACAAGGAATTACACACTTGGTGCCGACATGTAAGTACAATGAACCAGTTGTGAATTGTTGTTGTGGTCTTCAGCCCTGAGACTGGTTTGATGCAGCTCTCCATGCTACTCTATCCTGTGCAAGCTTCTTCATCTCCCAGTACCTACTGCAACCTACATCCTTCTGAATCTGCTTAGTGTATTCATCTCTTGGTCTCCCTCTACGATTTTTACCCTCCACGCTGCCCTCCAATGCTAAATTTGTGATTCCTTGATGCCTCAAAACATGTCCTACCAACCGATCCCTTCTTCTAGTCAAGTTGTGCCACAAACTTCTCTTCTCCCCAATCCTATTCAATACCTCCTCATTAGTTACGTGAATTATGTGTGAATTATGAAGTGCATATATAAGCGCTATAATAGCTATATGCGTTGTATGGCCAAAGTGGTTACAAGGTAGCAAACATTTAGTACCGATTTATTAGCACAAAAGAAAGCTATATAGCACTCAGCCTGTTTAAATTTCAAAGCGATGTACGTAAGTTTACTATTTACGCCATGCAGTGCGTGAAGCTAATGCAACAAGTAATGAATAACAACTGCCGACTTATTGGCGCAACGAACAGCCCAGTTCTCTGCCTGTTGAAAGAGAGAAGTAGCGTACATAAGCGCTAAAGCAGTTAGATACACTGAATGGCGTAAATAGTTACAAAGAAGTACATTACATACTTAGTGCCGTCACATTAACACAACAAAACTAAATATAAAAATGTTCATGACAACGAGTACACCCGTAATGAGCAAGCGTCGTGGCGCACAATCTGAACAATTACTGTATAGAATTTTGTTTCACTTAAAATTTATTTAGTTCTCATCAGAGAACTATTACACCAAGCATAAGTTGAACATATTAAAGAAGACCAATTATGGAACATGAAAACCTCCGTTATCAGAAGATTAATAGCAATTAGAAGCCAAATAGTAAACCTCTGATTCTTATGCACTGAAACTACCATGTTTTGAACTTATTTGTAAAGCAATCTGAAGTTTAAGCTTTTCCTGTGCGTTAACTATCTGACGTTAAGCGTGTAAGCAAGAAAATAATTAGAAAGGGTTTTTGAAATCACGTTTAATGTTTGTTCGGCGTCCCTAAATACCCTCCCTAGGTAACACTGCATGAGTAAGTCTGGTTAATTTGCGCGTCGGGATCTACGCTTTCTGAAGACACACAGGTCACAGGTCTCTTACAGTAAACCAAATGATGTAGGCAGAATCTGAGGTTGTATCTCTTAGCGAGCAGATTATGACAGTCATATGATTTCTGAAATTAATGTCTTTTTTGAAATTGGGTCCCGGAAGCCATTATATAGGGAACATGCAACTGGCGCTGGGTGTCATGAGCCGGGATGATAGTGTAGTAATATCTATGTACATTCTGTCCTGGGTCCTTCAACGTCTCTGCCTCAGGCTGATCTACCAGGACTTGTGGATGGTGCAGAGTGCAAATTTGCCATGTTTGACAGATGTGTTCTATTAAAATACTGGGGTTACTCGTTAACAGTCAGCAAGAACATTTTATCAGAAGTCCAACAGGTTTGCTGTTACCTCCGTTTTGCGCGCCTAAGGAAGATAAATTTTACGAAATTTATGTCACTTCACAGAGCTGGAGGAATTCTCAATGACAATAACGAGCACTAAATTCCTGGACAATCACTTAGATTGAAAACTACACTGGAAACGTCCCAGTCTGGAAACAAATTTAACTCAGCAGCTTTTGGATCCAGAATGCTCTCTCGTATTGGATATGAAAAAGGCTGCCTGTTTTTGCGTCTGGATACTCCATGTCACACGGAATAACCTTCTGGGGAGATCTCTTGCTCAAAATGTTTTCATTGCTTAGTAGAATGGTCAGAGTTATTTGTAGGTTAAGTCCAAGAACGTCCTGTTGCAAATTATTGAGAAAGCTGAGAATACTTACCAGCGGTTCTCAGATTTGTTTTGTTATGACGGTCTCCATACTCTTTGGACGAGACACTGGTTCCATGAGGGACAAAAATGGAATGACATCAGTTACGTTATCTGTCCGTGCTGTAGAGAAACGCTAAGTATGTAGCAAATCTCTATTCAAATCAAATGTACACCGATTTCTCTTAAATGACTCATCCCAGTGGTGAGCAATATTGGAGTAGACAACGTACCTAACGTAGCAGTCAACTGTGGAACTGTTGAGCTGTATTTCCAAGTATTTCAGGGATCTATTTACCTTCACATCCTTTGGTGTTAACCTCTACGTGCCCTACAGGTGACTAGGGTGCTGCTAAGAAAGCAACGTAAATGACTGCCAGAGAATCTTTCCAGCTCTCCTGACTAAGTGAGAAGTCACCAGCTTTGATTTCATAAGGAATACATGAGCACAGCGACTGTAGATCAATTAGGGAAGGATGAGAACACTGCAGTCAGAGAAGGAATGACTCAGTACTACATCAAAAGCTCTTTTGGAGAGCCGAACATCTAGGAAAGTGAGATCAGGTATTAGAATATATTAACTGTAGATTGAGGGCATTACCAGAACCAAATGACCAAGTTTTCAAGAGAGAAAGCTTAACCGCATCGTCAACGTGGTTATTCTAAATACTGGGATATATCGTCGGTGCAACTTGTCACCATGCCTGTGGATCAGTCACACGGGTCAGGAGTAAAACCGTGAATGTTCACTTGCTAGCCAGTTCCACAAACTATATTCGTTAACTCTGAATCTGAACTGCAGAAGTGACAAACCACCATGTTCTCCCTGGCCAGTCCATGTTCTTCAATCATATTGACGTCCTGCACCAGATGCAATGGCCATATAGGCTGACAGAGAAGAAACCAAACTACTAAAAAGTATTACAGTAATGTCATTTCGGGAATACATTTGTTTAGGTGACGCATTTAAGTGAAATTAACAATCGGTATAACAGCCAGAGTGTTTAATACAAGCATGCAATCGTGCATGCATTGTATTGTACAGGTGTCTGATGGAGTTCCAAGCCTGTTGCACTTGGTCGGTCAATACCGTGAAGGTTAATGCTGGTTGTGGCTGACTAGCCGTCGTCGGATTATGTCCCGTATTTAATCGGTAGACGACAAATCTGGTGACCGCCCAGGCCGAGACAACGTGTGTACACTCTGGAGAGCACGTCGGGTTGCAACAGCGGCATGTGGGCGAGCGTTGTCCTGTTGAAAAACACCACCCATAGTGTCAAATTTGAAATTTTCCCGGCGAATCAACTGCTCAAAAAGATTTCGGGCTTGCAGCCGGTCGTCGTAAAGTTCACTGCACACCATATTTCGGCTGGACAACTGCCAGCCATCTTCAGGTGAGCAGTTTGAATCTGACATTACTGCTTTGTTTCGACATCCTCTTTCCTCAACTTATTTTATGTTTAACCAGGAATATTTTGAACAGTCTGACGGTGTCGCCATGGACAGCCCTCGTCTCCTCTGGTGGCTAACCTCTTTATGGAGGATTTTGAGGAGGGATCACTTTGATCAGCTGTCTGTCAACCAACTGTTTTTTGGAGATACGTCGATGACACTTTCATAGTGTGGCCCCACAGAGAAGAAAAGTTAATGGAGTTTTTTCATCATCTTAACTCCATCCATGAAAATATTCGATTTACTATGAAACTAGAGAAAGATGGCTGCCTTCCATTCCTGGATGTTTTGGTTAAACGGAAGAGTGACGGCACTGTGGGACATTCTGTCTATCGCAAGCCCACTCACACTGATTTGTATTTTCATTCTTCAAGTTGCCATCACCGATCCCAGACCATGAGTGTACTTAAAACCCTTGTACACAGGGCACACACAGTGTCGGATGCAGAGAATTTGCCTAAGGAACTGGCACATTTGAGGACGGTGTTCAGAGACAATGGATACTCTACCCGGCGAATTAACAGGGCCTTCTCAACTAGAGCCAGGAACCGGGAAGTGGATAAAGAGGAGGACGCGCCAGCCAAGTCCCTAGCTTTTCTTCCCTTTGTCGGAATTATCTCCTTCAAGATAGCAACGATTCTTAATCATTTTAATGTGAAAGTGGTTTTTCGGCCACCTTCTAAGATTTCGGATTTGCTGGGTTCGGTGAAGGATGACTCGTTACTGCGGAAGGCGGGAATTTGCAAAATACCGTGTCAATGTGGTATGGCCTATATAGGACAGACAACGCGTACAGTGGAAAAGCGTTGTACAGAACATCAACGTTGCACTCGCCTACTGCAACCCAGTAAGTCTGCAGTTGCGGAACATTGCATTTCTAACGGACATTCAGTGGAGTACGACAAAACTTCGATTTTGGCCACTGCAACAAATTTTTGGGACTCCATTATCAAAGAATCAATTGAAATACGCATTGCGGGAAATCTAATGAACTGTGACAGTGGTTACCAATTGGATAACGCATGAAATCCCGTCATCTCCGAATTTTGCTCGAGACGAAGACGCCAGAAGACTTCGATAGCTGCGGCCGGCGACAATACCGACGGCAGCTGAGTACTGCAGTTCCACCAGCGAGGGCGCTGCCGCTGGGGGGGTGTGGCCCTTCTGTCTCCGCGACTGCAGCGCATGCGCGGCAGCACCATCAGCGCGCTATATGAGCTGGAGCGGAGAACGTCTTCGACGAACCGGCTTTCGACAACTGACGCTGACAGGTTTGACTCTTCGGATTTTGACGCGCACTCTCGTGATCGAGTGTTCATTCTAATGAACAAACTCGCCCACGGGTGCCCCTACCCTGGTCGAGAGGACGACGAGGCGGCTATACTCGCCTTCTGCAACATTCAGAAGGCTGCCGCTCTACCGCACACGAGGCAGCATGTGTCGGGTGTGCCACCGAGAGCCCCGCCGGTCGCATCGCACGAGTCTGCGGTCCCGGCGGTGGCGGCCTCGGCGGGAGTTGCGCCGCTGGCCTCGACCACTCAAGAGGTCGATGTGCCCCCGGTTGCCCCCCTGGTCCCAGAGACACGAGAAGAGCCCGTGGCTGCGCTAGCTGCGGCCACCGAGGTGGAGGACATCGACCTGCCCGATGCAAATCTGGCTGAGGGGATTGCCGAGTCGGAGCGCCGTGACACCGACCTCGACGCTGCCCGCGCGCCCAGAAAGCGCCGGGCTGTGACGCATGACGACTCCGACACTCCCTCTCAGACATCTGAAGCAGCGAGGCCGCGGAAGAAGGCCTCCAGGGCCTCCCGCACCTCCACCACAGAGTCTGGGCTGACTATCGCGGGCTCCTCCCGGAGCACCGCCGCGCAGAAATCGACGAAGACCACGCGGCGGCCCACTCGTTCACCTGCCGCTTCCCGGCAGCCGGACGAGGATGGTTTTGTCGCCCCACCGCGGCGGCACACCGCCAGGGCTGCTGCGCTGCAGCAACCGACCCCGCTCCGACCGCCAACACGTTTGCGGGCGCCAGCGTCGATGCGATGGAGGATGGAGCCGCGCCTCCGGCGCCGGCCCAAAAGAAGCCGCCGCCTATCGTCATCCACTGGGCCGGCGAGTACAAGGAGTTCCAGCACAAACTGGACAGGGTGGCCACGTCCGCCGCTGTCAAGAACGCTGGCCGTGACCTCTACAAGGTCACAGTGTCGTCCAACGAGGAGTACCGCGGGGTGATGGACACCATCTGCAAAGATGGCCTCCCGTGCTACACGCACCCCTCCGAGCCGCTCAAACTTCTGAAGGTGGTATTCCGCCACCTTCCCCTCAAGTTTGGTGCGGACTACCTTCGAGAGGAGCTCGAGGACATGGGCTTCGGCGTCCGGTCCACCGGACTGATGAAGTCTCCACGTACGCACCGCGACATGCCGCTGTACCAGGTTGTCCTCGTTGACAACCTGGAAAATCGGAAGATTTTCCAGGTGCAGTGGGTCGGCCGTGTCAAGGTCGCAGTGGAACCTCTCCGGGCCAAAGGCAAGAGGGCCCAGTGCTTTTCCTGCCAGAGGCTCGACCATATCTCCCGCTACTGCCCCATGTTGCCCCGCTGCCTCAAGTGCGCGGGCCAGCACGAGAGCAAGTCCTGCGGGCTTGCCAGGGAAGACAAACCGACGTGCTGCAACTGCGGCGGCACGCACGTTGCCAGCAACAGAGGCTGCTCGGCCTTCAAAAGGGGCCGAAATCAACCGAGGGGAGGGGCCGCTCCTTCTCGTAAGGTGCACCCGTCCACCAGCTTTGCTGCCGCTACCAAGGGAGGACCATCAGCCTCCACCACCCGAAGTTCGGCACAGGTGGAGCGCGAGACGCAGCCACCGACCGCGCCGTCCACGGCTTCGCCCGTGGCGGTGGCAACCCCCGCGCCCACGCAGGGCGCGCGGGTTGCCGCCCCGCGCAGGCGTCGCCGGCGCGCGGGCCGGGCCACCCCTGCCGCTGCACAACGGACTGCCGACGACACTCTGCCGCTGCAGAGGACGGCACCTCGTGCTGCGCCGCAACCGCGACCGGCTGCCGATGCTCCACGGCAGTCGTCTATTACGGAGCGGCCGGAACCGGCCGCCCCAGTGGCGGAGGCCGCCCCAGCGGCCCCCACCGCCCCCTTGGCCGCGGCGCAGCCGAGCTCCGATCGCTCTTGCGGTCGTTGAGCCAGCTGCTTGAGCAGCTCCCGGTGCTCGTCACCGCGGTCACGTCGGCCCTTCAGGCCGGCGTTGCAACTCCACCGCGCCATGGATAATCGCCATGTCCATGGCCTCACCGTTTGCGCCTTCAACGCAAACAGTTTGGTCCCCCAACAAGGGGAATTCAGGGAGTTCTTGCGCGACGAGGCAATTGACATCTGCCCCGTGTGCGAGACCTTCCTGAAGCCGGGAATACACGTGAGGGTGGCCAACTATCGGTGCTACCGCACCGACAGGTTGATCCACGGCGGAGGGACGGGTATCTATATCAAGGCGTCCCTCAAACATCATGAAGTCCAGCTTCCGCCCCTCGCTGCAATGGAGGCCACTGGGGTGGCTGTCATCACGACGGCGGGGGTCATCACCTTGGTTGCGGCCTACAGGCCGCCCAGGGGACTGCTTCAGGAGGCTGACGTCGACGCCCTGCTGGCACTGCGCGGGAAAGTCTTCATTGCAGGTGACTTGAACGCCAAGCACCCGCAGTGGAACTCCCGCATCACCAACGCCAGCGGCCGCCGCCTCCTTCGCGCCACACAACGGCATGGCGCGATAGTACTGGGGCCTCACGATCACACCGTCTTCCCCCATCGCGGCCAGTCTGATGTGCTCGACATCGCCGTGCTCAAAGGTGTTGGGCACTTCACGTCCGCCACCGTTAGATGTGCCATGTCGTCCGATCACCTCCCGGTGGTCTTCGACATGGACGTCATCGGTGCATCTTTGCCGTCCGACCGCCACAACTGCCGTGGCATAGACGAGGCGCGCTTTCTTGTCGAGGTCCTAGACCGCCTCGAGGGCGCGCCCGATCCCGCTGTGCAAGGGGCTGACGAAGCGTTGGCCTTCTTCACGCGGCACACACTGGCTGCAGCGGAGGCGGCCACCCCCAGGCGGCCAGGACGGCCGCGGGAGATGTCGCGCCAACTCCCGCCGCACATCCTAGAGGCGATCACAAACAAGAATCGCCTCTTTCGGGAGTGGCACCTCACACGGCTACCCGAGACGAAGCGCCGCCTCAACAGGGCGCGACGCGAGATTTGGGCCGCCATCGACGACCATCGACATCGGGACTGGGCGGGCCTTGTGGCCACACTAACATCGACGGACGGCAGTGCTTGGCGGACCACCAAGCGTTTCCTTCGTCGTCGCCAGCGAGTCCCGCCTCTCCATGCGGGTGCGAACGTTGTTGCGAGCCAGATGCGAAAGCCGCGGACACGTTCGCAGAAAACTTTCAACCTGCTGATGCTGTGGTCGATCCCGATCACGTCCGTCCGGTGGCAGACCGCCTGCCGGTTTTCCTCGCTGCACGAGAGGAAGACGAAGAGATCGAGCAAATCACAGCTGAGGAAGTGGACCTGCAGCTCCGTCGACTCAACCCGAAGAAGGCGGGTGGCGCGGATGGTGTCACCAACTGCTTGTTGCGGATGCTTCCGCCGGAGATACACCAATCTCTGGCGGACATCTTCAACAGCATCCTCCGCTCTGGGACCATCCCTTCCGCGCGAAAACACGCGGAAGTGGTCGCCATCCCCAAGAGCGGCAAGGATCCACGCACGGCCGCGAACTACCGGCCGATCAGTCTTCTCCCGTCCCTCTCAAAAGTGTTTGAGAGGATGTACGCGGGGCGGCTGCTGCGCCACGTGACGGAACAGCAACTCATTCCCGAGGAGCAGTTTGGCTTCCGGTGCGGCCACTCTACCACGCAGCAGCTGTTGCGCCTCGTGGAGCAGGCGATGCGGGCGCTGGAGACGCGGGAGTACCTAGGGGCGGAGCTTCTCGACGTCTCCGAGGCCTTCGACTGCGCGTGGCACGACGGCCTCGTGTACAAACTTTCTGCGCACGGGGTAGCGACGTCACACGCGGTCCTGCTGCGCTCGTATCTCTAGGGTCGCACTTTCCACATCCGAGCACATGGAGGCACTTCCACCGACCGGCAGATTCGAGCGGGAGTGCCGCAGGGGTCGGCCCTCGGCCCCCTGCTGTACTCCCTGTACACCGCCGACGCCCCGCGGGTGGCACGCGTGGAGCTGGCACTTTATGCCGACGACACGGCGTTGTTCACCCACAGCATGAACGCGGCCGAGATGCGCCGTCGCCTCCAGCTCGGATGTGACGTCCTGGGCGCCTGGTCCACGAAATGGCGCTTAAAGTTCAACGTTGCGAAGAGTCAGGCTGTCATCTTCAGCAGAAAGAGGCTGCCACCGGACCTACCGCCGGTCACGATCATGGGGGGCCCCATCCCACGGTCGCGGACCGGCAAATACCTCGGGGTGACGTTGGACAGGCACCTGACGTGGCTGCCCCACGTCCGAGACGTCAGAGGGCGCGCAGTGGGGCGCCTTCGTGCGCTTTACCCACTGCTCAACCCCTCATCGACACTTCCTCCGCGCCACGGCTTCACCATGTATCTGTCCCTTGTCCGGCCGGTACTGGACTACGCGGCTGTGGTGTGGGGTAACGCGGCAGCGACGCACATAGCGACGCTCCAACGCGTGCAAAATAGGGCGCTGCGACTTGCGCTCCACAAGCCGCCTCGCTATCCGACGAGGCTGCTCCATGAAGAAGCTGGGATCCCCTTCCTGCGGGATCGCTTCCGGCAAATCGCCAGACTCTTCTACAGCAATGCAGAACGGTCTGGCAGTCGCCTGATTCGTGGTCTGGGCCGCCAGGTCCGCCACAGGCCAACGACTCGTTGGCCAGACCTACTGCGAGAGTAATCATCTCTTGCCGCCCGATGTCGAAACAAAGGGCGTCACAATGAACGACGCCCAGTGGGGACAGCTCAACCCGTTAGGTCAGACTGCACCCTAAAGAGGTCACCGCAGGAACAGCAGCTCCGCTGCTTAAACTGCCTTTACACCTGGCATATGTAGCCAGAGTTTTAAAGCAAGCAAGCGAGTCTTCGTCAGTCCTCGTTCGGCTCACTCGAAGATGGCTGGCAGTTGTCCAGCCGAAATATCGTGCAATGAAGTTTACGGCGACCGGCTGCAAGCCCGAAATCTTTTTGAACACCCCCCCCCCCTCCCCATAATGCTGTTCATGAATGGCAGTGCAACAGGTAGAAGCATCGGAATAATGTACAAAACTGGTGTCAGGGTGAGTGGGACAAACACGGGAGTAATGCTGTTATACGAAGCTTCACGCTAGACGGAAACGACAAGTTTCGGTCCAGTGTGTCGAGCACGCAGACAGATTGCTCACAGGCCATCAGCTGACCTCCTCCCAACCAACACACCGCCATCGCTGGCACCGAGCTCCAAACATTTAATCAGGGAGCGTAGTAGGCCTCCACCCTGCCCTTGACACCACTGGAGTCTCAGATGGCGATGGTTTGGAGTCAGTGGAACATAGGCTACAGGGTGTCTGGCTCGGAGCTGCCTTTGAAGTAATCACTGTGGTGCCAACTGCAGCTGCACATACGGTACGGTGAGCCAGAGCCACACGACGAACGCGATGGTTTTCCCTGTCTGTAGCGCTACGTGGTCGTCCAGAGCCTTTTTTTGTGACCGTACGTCCCTATGACGACCGCTGCCAGCTATCACGGACAGTGGCCGCAATCCTGTGAAGTTTTTCTGCAATGTCGCAAAAGGAACAACCGACTTCTCGTAACCCTACTACGCGTCCTCTTAAAAACTCAGGTGTTTATAATGGCGTCTTTATCGCCCGAGAGGCATTCTTTATTAACCCCGCGGCAGCCGCACGGGTCTGACAGGCTCGACAGTTAGTTCCAGACATACTCTACGGGAAACAGCCGGTGTGGATGTAGTGACCTGACGTCCGGTGGGCCTCTCCCTCCTGTGCAAGCGGAGAACCTCAGCTCGATTGCAGTTCTCACCCTGCTGTCTATGTGTACTTTGTCGAGTTTTCGTCTGCGAGTCCCCCTGACCTTCCTTGTCACAGTAAGATTTATTTTTCCTTCCGAGTATAACATTTTTATCATATCGATTATTGACATTATGTAATCCATTTATTGCATAGTAGGATTCCTAAATAGGTCCTTGCGGCTCAGGGCTCTGTCAGACCCACGCAACTAATCATGTTACTTTTCTCACAACACTTGTTCGTGCGTGGAGACCTCAACATTTTTCTTTTGCCTTTTTAGGTATGGAGGGAGAGCGATTTATGTTACCGCCTGAGGACGACGAATTCACGATGCTCCTCGATCTTCCGGAGCTGGGCTTACGCAACACCCCTAACTTCGAGGGTGAGAATTAATCTGAAGAAGAGGATTCGGCAGATGTGGCGAGCGACTACTATTTAGAATCGCTGGAGGAAACATCTGACACGGAACAAAATTCCTCGAACGAGGATGACACAGGCGACATTCTTCTTTGTCGTTATGATGAAAGTATATCAACCAGGAAATTTCCGCCTGGAAATAGGAGAACCCTCGAAAGGAACATTATGACATTTACCTGGTGTGAAAAGACAAGAAAAACATGCTAGGACCCCTTTAGCCTATTGGTAAATTTTTTTGAGGCCGATATAATAAATACTATAGTTCAGTGCACAAACTTCCAAATTAGCACAAAAGATAATTTTTCTCGAGAAAGGGACACGAAGGATACAGACGCTGTAGAATTGAGGGCACTCGTGGGAGTAATATATGTGCCTGGTTTGAAAAATTTAATCGTACAAACCTCGAGGAAATATGGGCTAACGATGGAACCGGTGAGGAATTTGCCAAAGCAGTGATGAGCATGCAGAGGTTTAGGTTCTTATTACAAAATTTACGATTCGATGATAAACGAACTTGTAGAGAGAGAAAAATAACAGCTGGTAATTTCCAAAAGTGCTATACTATTGGGGAATATGCTACAATTGACGAAAACTTGAGGCTTTGAGAGGAAGATGCCCTTTCAAGCATTATATACCTTCGAAACCCGCCAGGTACGGTGTAAAGATGTTTCCTCTTACGGATGCAAGGACCTTTTATACCCTCAGATTGGAAATTTATCCTGGAAAACAGCCGCCTGGACCTTTCTCGACTGGCTTGTCCCCATACGACGCGGTGATGCAGCTGACGAAGCCTATACACAATACCGGCAGAAATATTACTGTGGACAACTGGTTCAGTACCTTTTCACTGGCCGAAGAATTGTCGAATAAAAGGTTGACAATGGTTGGGACGGTATGCAAAAATAGAAAGGAATTACCACCTGGAATGGCAGTTAAAATCTGTATTGCACCCAATTCTTGTTTGATGACCCAAAAACTCTTAGTGCGTATCAAGCAAAAAAAAAAACAAAAAAAAAAAATTTATCCTCTTATCTAGTATGCATCATGACGCTGTCAGAAAGTGAAACAGTCACCAAAAGGCCGGAAATAATTTCTTTTTACAATGCCATAAGATCTGGGGTTGACACAGTGGATAGAATATGCAGTTCTGTGGATGTGGCCAGAAATACTCGATGTTGGCCAATGATCGTGTTCAAAAGATACTCTTCCGAAGAAAAAAAAAGGAAAAAAAGAGCAGCACCATTTTGAAAGAACTTTTTTGGTCTTGTGTGATGAGCAGGTGAAACGGAGGAAATACATGCAAAATCTTCTCAGGCAACTGAGATCATCGATTGACAACTTGTTTGCAATATTGTATCCACAACCATCGAGTGGAATCAGTTCTTAGACATAGAACCAAGGAAGGAAAAGATGTTACGATTGTTCGAGTAATATTGACAGGAAAAGTACATTTACATAAAGGACCACTCCATCTTCGTTTGTAAATATTGTTAGAGTTACTATTTAGAAGTAAATAAAGATTGTTCAAACGTAAAGCATACTATTAAAATTTGTTTCTCATTTATAAACATTGTTTATTAGTATATATTTCCTATAACATTTCTTTATGAATATAATTTGTCAATACATGTATTATACATATTCTATTGAGTTTCGTTTTATTGTATCCTATAACAATGGTAAACATATGACATGACTTAGGAGAACCAAATATACAACATTAAACAGCTAAAATGTCTCCCGGGTCTGAGGTCCAGTGCGACCTCTTTCGGGTTAACAACGTATCACGTGCAATCTCGAAAGCAACTGAAGCTCACGACCGTTACTGCGTCTACTTGAAGCAAACCTGATTTGTATCCACCCAGTCGAGCTACTAGTGGCTCTCTTACGCGAGTGGAGCGAAATCTGAACAGACATCTCCCAGATGTACGAACACGACTACCAACTTTTGTTGACCTAACAACTCTTCCTTGTTGCTGCGAATTTTTTTTCTCTCAGTGTGGAATAACTGATCAATATGAGGTAGTCTTAGTAAACTAGACAGTTGGAAATAACATCCACTTTACTTTCAGTGCTGAAGATACCGATTCCTTCAATTGGCCAGCTTGCAAAAGTAAGTTCCAGCCACACTCGCGTTTTATCACTGCTGATGGAAACTATAGCTCGGTCGCTACAACTGAAAATATTGTCAGATTTCCCCCTTAGTTAATACTGTCTCACTTTAGAACAAATCAGCGCAAGTATTTTATTTATTATGTTGCTGCGTAAGTTGGTAGCATTTACCTGTAACTTTAATAAACACAACCCATATACATAATTTAGACATTAGTAATATATTATCCTTCGCTATTTACATCCGTCTGCCAACGCTGGGGTAACTTTTCGATTCCGTAGCTGTACGAACAACGTGATTTTGAGGCGAACAAGTCGCCGAGCCGTGTTCGGAGCGCAGTTTCATCATGAAAGGAAATTTCTTGGAGGTGATTCGATAGAGCGGGAAAGGTGAAAATCAGAGTGTTAGATGAAGCGAATAAAGCGAGTGTTCAGCGACTTCGCAGTCCATCTCCTGTATAGCGTTTGTCAGTCTAACAATGTGGGCGGGCATTATCGTGGGGTCATCACTCCGTGATCGTCGTCTCAGTTGTTGACAAATGTCATCAGTGGAAGACCTCAGGGAAGCAATTCTTGGTACTCCACATCGTCCCTGCTTCACCAGGTGCATAAACTATCTTGTGTGGAAGCGTGTGGATGTCTTTGTATGGGGAGTTGCTTCGATGTGTGGGCTCAACCATTCCTTTCTTTTTCTTATGTTAGCATGATACATTTTTCCGTGACCATTAACGATACACGATACGAATGTTCGGTGTTCACGAGAAAATTTATGAGGAAACGGATGCACATATGGCGACTTCCTTATTTTGGCTTAGAGTATGCAGTACCCATACACCCCATTTTTTCATCTTTCTCCTTGCATGCTTATGTCGCACGATGGTGGAAAGACCATAGTTCATCACATTTGCCACTCCTCCAGTACACTGACAATCATTTGTGGATAAATGCATTAGAACGATCTACAGCTCATGTTCTGGCTACCTCCGTTTCTGTCACTCCACTACTGAACTCAAATAGAAGAATATGTACGAAATGCCTATTTGTCCATACGGCACTCCATTATCTAACTCCACACACAGCTCCACTACGTCCAAAGACGAAACAATAGAATGAAAGCTCAAGCAGTGAGCTCAGATAAAAATGGATCTAACAACCCCCAACAACTTTAATACCAACATGCAAAACAAAAACACTGTTACCTTGTGCACCAAGCTGATTGGAACGCTTTCCTTGATAAATACCGGGACTGGATTCCTCCGTCTGCTGGTATCTGCAACACTTGTGTACGAGCAGTTATCACACCGACGAACGAGCCTGAGAATATCTGAAAAGGTATATTCCAGGCTCGGACGAGAAATGTAAGGAACACCACAATGGTTTCTGAAGTGGTGGTTGAACGTACCTGATGAACTGACGCACAGCGTATATATTGCACGGAGGCATAAATTTATCGTCTGAGTAGTTTCCATCTACGTCCAAGTATCCTGGAGAAGAACATGGTCCCTGCTCCAAAAATTAGCAAAATTGCCTCGCACGCTGTCGGAACATACGAAGAAGCAAATCACCGAGACACAGTAACACTTATTGAACAGGAGCTCGAAGATATAAAAGCAGCGGCCGTCTACGACACTAAGTATTTTTTATGACTTCACCGTTGAGATTGCAGCGTCAATAAGGGACACAGACCTAGTTAAGCTCCTAGCTCTGTTCATATAATCCCAGAGTTTCTCATCAAGTCTGGTAAGTGTATTTCGAAATTGTTAGCAAAATTCGTCGCCTCGTTATTGGAGACGAGAAACGTACCCTAAGAACTTAAACGAGCCAAGTTAACTGCTCTCCCAAACCCAAGTAAAGCTTGAGATCCACCGCGAAGCTTTCGTCTCACTGTACTGCTTAGTGTGACACAAACTTCTGGAACGAATATTGCTGAGTAGGACTGGTGAACAATACCTTAGAACAAGCCGGCATTCGCCAAAAAACGAATCTCTGTGATTCAAGTCCTGGCCTCGCAGTACAGATTTAGGTGGACTTTCAGAAGATGGAAACGTCTTTGGCTTTCACCGATTTGTATCCAGCCTACGATGTTGTCTGGAGACAAGGCCTTCTCGATAGACTGATGAATGTAATCTACGCCAAGAATCTACATAGCTTCAAAACATGACTAAATATAAGATGCAATGTCATCATGAGACAGGATAAGTAGCCATAAATTTCTCCAGAATTGCTTACCTTCAAGATCGATGTTAGTCCCATTGCTCTTTATACTGTACACTGGAAGGTGCACAAACAGTTTGTAAGAAATTTGATTAACCTTGAGCCAAACAAACAAGGTACACTTTTCGAAACTTTGTAGGAGGTCCTGATATCTTACGTGTCTTTTGTTTTGTTGTGTTGTGTTTTAGGGCTCAAAAATGACTAACGTCATACGTGCCCATGTCATCGTGGAACACTAAGACGATAAAAAGTTAAAAGTAGCTACACGTTCAGGTGGTTTGTGAGTATATTTTATTGCGTAAATCACTTAATGACATACGAGGTGCGACAATAAAGTAATGCGGCTGATGTGAAAAAATGTTGCTTAGCCTTTTAGTCAAGTTTAGTGTTGTCTCCTTCAAAGTAGTTCCTTTCTGTTTGCACACACTTGTTCCAGCGCTTCTGCCATTGATGGTAACATTTATGGAACTCGTCTTCTGTAATATCCTCAAAGACCCTCGTCACACATTTTTGGACATCTTGTGTTTGAAAATGGTGCCCCTTGACCGCCGTTTTGACTGTTAGAAATAGAAAAAGTCGCACGGAGCGGTATCTGGTGAATAAGGTGGCTGTGGTAGTACTGAAGTTTGTTTTGAGGTTAAAAATTGCTGTACTGACAGCAATATTGGATGGCGCATTATTGTGATGCAGAATCTAATTATCAGCAATGTTGGCACGGACACGAAGAACTCTTTTACAAAGTCTTTCTAAAATTTCTTTGTAGTAATATTGGTTAACAGTTTGTCCAGGAGGCACCCGCTCTTTATGAACAATTCCCTTGGAATCAAAGAAGCACACAAGCATGCATTTCACTTTTGACTGACAGATCTTTTTTGGTATGGGTGATCCCTTTGAGCACCATTGCTAACTCGAAAGTTTTTTCAGTACGATCCAGAGACAAAACGTCAATCTCCAGTGATAACACACCAACAATTCTGGATTGATTTCCGTTTGCTCTAACGGATCGGCTGCCACACTCTTCCGTGTTACTCACTGTTGTGGTGTGAGATTTTTGGGCAACATTTTTGCACAAATCTTTCTCATACCAAGATCTTCAGTTATTAGACAAACCGTTTCTCAATTGTTGTTCAGTTCTTCTGCAATCATTTTCACGGATAATCCTCTGATTGTACGAGCTCACGCACCATGGCGAAGTTGGCATCCGTCCGTGAGGTTGATGGTCGTCCACTGTGGTCTTCATCTTCAATATTCGTTCTGCCTTCACTGAACATTTTATGCCAAAGAAAAACTAGCTCTTGACGTAACTTCCTCTCCAAAAGCCTTCTGAAGCTTACTGTAAGTTGTCTTCGCGTTTTCACCCAATTTAACATAAAAAGAAATGGCATACCATTGCGCAATATTATGCAGTTCCACTTCCGTGACAAGATACACAAACACGTGTTAACTTATTACAGCACAACTCACGAATGAGCAGTTGCATCGATGTGCCACTTGGACTAGAAGCGGCTTGTAGACCAAGGTCAAAGATATTGTGTCTACGCAAGCCTGCAGAGTTGCCACATCTTGCAAAGAAAATCAGTCTCATTACTTTATTATCGCACCTCGTATGTTCAAGGTAAGTGTAGATATTTATCTTGTGAAAATAGACATGTACCTCGAGCTCCAGGAAGGGTAGGTGAGGAGAGAACAAGAAGGATCGATGTAGAACGATTGCATGTTGGTGAGGTAACCTGTGGTGTTAACTAATAGTGCATTGCTCTAGCTCAGATTTTCTAAGCAGAGCTGTTAACATGTACATTCATTTGCAGAATGAACTTTTCGCTATAAGGTAGTGTGCACACCATTTCCGATCGTAGTTTTAATGTGCCACTGTTTGCCGTAATTTAACTCTGAACTAGAACTGCACCTTTCTTAAGAAACGATCGTACCAACTCTGTTCTCCAGTCACGACCCACGGCCTTACTTTTGCCAGTATTTCGATCTGCCTTCCCGACTTTACAGGCTGCTACCGAACACACACACACACACACACACACACACACACACACACACACACACACACACACACACACACACTTCTGGACTAACACCCCTGAGAAGAAGGGTATCATAGGGTAACCATTTCCAAAATTAATGTCCAGTGCAGAGCGGAAGTTTAATCTTGTTAAGTCTTCAGCTGGTCGAATGCACAAGTTAGTGATAAAATACGCGCATGTGAACAACATTAACACTAACCCTGAGCTACTGTCATCCCTCCTCGTAAGAGGAATAATGGTTCTTGTAACATTAGCGATTACCATCAATCTCCTGTGAAGATATTTCCAATTACTTCAGGACGGTTGGTCTCATTTTGAGCCACACCACACTGATTACGTGAGTTTCATTTTTCATTGTTTGAGGTATGCTTTTGTTTTACTTGAAAATTACTTTAACTTTGAAGTCCACATTGAAGAAACTATGGGCGATCCTTTCTTCTATATCCTATGTTAAGATTAGCCGTGTTCTTTTCTCCGTGTATTGTGAATTTTAACTGCAAGGTTAAGCAGAGAAATTCTGGGAGTACGGCTGATGCGCAGATTGGAGATTAGCCCCAGGTATGCGAATCTGCCTGCTGGAACACCAGCTGCGAGCAGTCCCGTGAGCAGCAAGGTGCTGGGGCTTACCTCGCCCCAGTGACGAGCTTTGGCCAGACGGACACACCACCGTGTATCGACTCGTGCTACACCTTGTGTTTAGATTGCATTGAGGGGACTGATGACCACAGAAGTTAAGTCCCATAGTGCTCAGAGCCATTTAGATTGCATTGGTTTTCCTCTTCTTCCCCTGACGTGTTTGTTTGATATGTTGTCTGCTTGGTTGTCTTTTCCCTCTGCTATCGATATCTGCGTTTTTGCTTCCGGGAAACTGCTATGGAGGAAGTGAGATCTTTGACCGGTTGTAACCTCGGGTGGTGGCGCGGAAGTAGGGGCTTTGCGCGCAGCGAGTGTGGTGGATACAGGAGGGAGTGTGGCTCTCCAGCGCGAAGCAGGAGTGGTCGGTTGTACCGAGTCGCCACGTGATGTACGTCGGTTGTGTGTAATGAACGGGTCAAGTTGACGGAAGAGCTCCCCGCGTGTTGGTTGTATACAGAATCGCCCCACGAGTAGTTGCTGTTCATTTCGCCTTGGTGGGACGTTAACAAGCTTCTTTAAATCCTCCGTTTCAACGCTGGAGTTTAAAAGGAGACACCTAACATGAAGGAGCGGTCACTACCCGTCAACGTTGCAGAGAAGACGTGAACTCCGGTGACAGAGCGTCTTGTCGCGACACCGTGGCGTGTTGGGTACGCTGGCGACGCGTGCGCGGTCGGATGTGTGGATCCTTGCCACCGGAGGTCGTGTACTGCCTGTTTGAGCATAATTGCAAGTTAAGTTAGTGGAAGGTTTAATAAGTTTGTTTAACCAGTGTCAGTATACTGTCTAGCCTGAGCATCCCTGAGTGGGTGATTTGTGGCCACCTTACACGGGTCTGTCATATCTGTTATGCTCTAATGATATTCCAGGACACTTTTGTTTAAATTCCTCCAAGGTTGTAAATTCCTTTTATTGCCTTTAATCGTGTGTGTTGCTGCGACCTGTTTAATTTTTTTAATGGCGGTGTTGGTAGCCTCACTACCTCACTGTACCTTATCAACATAGTTCTGTATTTACTTTGGTAGCCTGTTTACTAATATTCTTTCAATTTTTTTTAATTGTTGTATTGCTATAAAGTACTTTGATTGGCGTTAGCGGCGTGTTTAAAAGACTGTTTACTGCCGTACTGCTAGTTTCTGTAAGATACGAATAAAACATACGCGAAAATCTCAACTTCACAGTAAACTACTAGAAATTTGGCCCCATTTCCCAACTTGTGGGTGTGGCTTGTAGTAACTATGAAAAGACTGTAAATATATCCCTCAGCTTATCCAATGCTGATATTAAGTACATATAACCAAACTTCTTGGCATATACTTAGATATGAAATTAACCTGGCAGAGTCACATAGACATCTCTAAAGCTTTCGCGAGTTATCTACTGAAAAAATTGCGCTCCTGTGTTTCTGAAAGTCTGCTGATTAATTCCTATTATGCATTCTTTCATTGCCATATTAGCTATGGCATTATTCTAGGTAATTCTCCATGGTCCAGGAAAATTTTTATTTGGCAGAAAAAAGCCATCAGGAGCATCTCTGGGATTACCAAAAATAACATCATGTAGGTTATACTTCAAAGAATTACAGTCCTTCTCTTTTCATATACAGCTGCCTTTTGTACATAAAAGAAAACTAACAGTTATAACCTTAGGCAGCCCGTTCGTAATCATAACGCTTGTCAAACTTTTAAGATAGACATAACAACTCGATTCAAGAGAACATAAGACAATTATGAATACATGGGAATAAGGCTTTTCAACACATTACCTGTGCAGGCACATTGTCTCTCTTAATATATTTAAAAGAGAGACTAAAAAATGGCTGAAAGACTAAGCTTTTTACAGTGTTAAAAAATCTGAAAACTCTTCAAAAATAGACCTGAATTACGAAACAACTTGCAACTCTGTATGTGCCTCTTCCTAAGCTTTTTTTGTCTCTGTAGTTCCACATTTAACTGTTAAACATGTGGAGAAATCCTTATGTATGAAATGTATTCTTTTATTATGCACATTCTTTAAAATGCACACTTTAGTCATGTGGGATATCTTTATGTATCCAGTGTATTCCTTTATTATATAAGTTCTTTTAAAATGCATATTTTAGCTTTGTGTGATACCTCACAATAGTAAATATGTAAATTGTACATTACTCATCACATCGATTGCATGTAAATGCTTAAAGATGCATAAATAACGCCTCGGGCGCTGTCATCTACGCTATGAGAACTGACTGTTTGTGGCCGGCACTAATTTGTGCCCCCAACAGCTTGATTGGCTAACTTCAATGTTAACTCTGCAACAGCACAATGTAGCTCATTTTCTATTTATTTCTCATCACACCCCTTACAAGGTATTACAATTCTCACAACCCGTGAAGTGTGTACCTACCCTAGGTACATATGAAGATATTGAAGTGCATAATATATAAAATTTGATGTTTCACACAAAATTAAAGTACAGAGAATTGATTTGACGGTTGCACTTCCACCCCTAGACGCGACAACTGTCCGTTCACGGTAAACATGGGAGGTAAGTAACAAGTCGTTTAAGAAGTGCAACAACGTATTTTATTCTTCGGCAAAATGCATTTTTTTCCGTAACTGGGAAACATTACGCAGCAATCACACCTACTCTTTAGATTTCCGAGTAGATCTATTATCTAGCATAGGAAAAGTTTTCTGGATTTTCGGTTGACAATTTTTCGTAGAATATCAGTTTAGTAAAATGTTTTCAAATCTCATTGACTAACCTATCATCAAATTGCGATTTTATTTTCTATATTTTAGTATTTACAGATTTTTGATTGGCATTTCTGTTAATACACGAAATACTCTACAGTAATACTTTTTTCGAAGTTGCGACAAAGGTGAAGTATACTGTACCTGGCAAATAAGTAGCAGAGAAGCTGACTTTCACCAATGGAACAGAAAACCCGATACCAATAGCTGTGTTCTTAGAGGAAATTGTGATGGTAACATCCAGAAAGCGCCGATTCCGGAAATATTGCGGGCACAGCAATTATCAGTCCGTAAAATGACTGCACCTAGCTCAGAGCGTTTAGTTGTTTCAGTATGAGGTAAACATTCGCACAGCAATTACATACCAAAGTATTTATGATGGACTCAAATTACTTTCGGCTATTTACACACATTGTATTTTGATTTTGACGGTATGAGAAGCTAATGGCCAAGCAGTACATGGAAGACAAATGGTATCAAGACTAACTTCCTGTTAAACTACAATCAGCGAAATGTTTAAATTTCTTACAAGTCAAAGTCATCTAACGAAACAACGAAATTGCACGTAAGGACGACAATTTTACGCAAATTTGTTAGTTTCACGACAATTCCAAGCACTCACTGTCAGCTGTTTGTGTAACAAACTCGTGGGGGAAAAAAATGTGCTAAAATCATATTCGACTCTTCAGGTACCTTCCCAGATTTCAGATGAACGAAGAGCGAAGTGTAGGATTTGTTTTTACAGTTCTACCAGTCGCTAAATGGTTTATTTCTCGTGTACCTGGTGCATTTATTACATTATGTGCGACACCATGTGTAGACTTCCTTCGAATTTGAAATAAATTTAAACTTGCATTTCATTTTATGCTATAGAAATCAATAAATTGTGCATTACCATGATGTATTTCTGAGGTCAACTATAAATCATATTTGAGGTTTCAAATGTCATAGTAATTGCTAATTGTGGGAATACAACGCCAATGACTTTGAGAACCTCTAACATCTGGCATTCGGTACAAATTTATATAACAGCCTCACATGACCATCCTTTTTCGTCAAAAAATCGCTTCATTTCCTCAACTCCGAAATGCACAATTCATCCGTTCTTATATAATTACGAAAATATTTTGCTCCCAGTTGCGTAAGTAGCGGAACGTGGGTGAATTTCTTTCCTTGCATTAGCCGCTTCTTTGCCCACTGTTTCTGTGCCCTCCAGAATAGCCAAGGCAAACTCCAGTTTCTGTTTGTGTAAAACGAAGCAGTACCTCGTCGAACAAACTCTAGGGACTTTCGTTAACAAATCACAGCAACACACCGGCGCTGCATTCGCCGAAGGCAGTCGGTCGGGACGTGTGTAGGCTGCCTCGAAATAAGGCGGTCCGCCGGCCGATAAACTGATGCATGTGTAGGGGCCTCTAAAGTGAAACAAGGTCTACTTGCCACCTAATAGCTATGCGTCCAGTCTAAGTTTAAACTTATGTACTGCACATCGTTAGTTACTTGGATTGAAGGTACACCCTATGCGCCTGGCTTACAACACCGTTGCCAACTGTGGTTCATTTTTTAATGAAGTCTGTGACGCACCGAAGAGTCCACATTGGACTAAAGAACGCAGCTACGACGCCGAAGTTTCCTCAGCAGCTACTGCAGAAGTCCGTAATTGTCTGCCCTGATGAAAACCTTTATCTACTACGAGTATAGTGACGCTATTTTCCGAACAGGCAAGGAATAATCCTTTCAGTAAGTAATCTCAAGTTCCGTATGCAAAGCTTATATCGGCATCATGACGGAGGTTATCCATAGCGTGTGCAGAAACTATCAATATTTCGTAACAACTACGCTGTGCAGGACATCAGAACATGCTCCGTACTCACCAAGGACTGCAGCGACGAACACACCAGGACACGCTGCCCGCGTAATGCAGACAGCCGCCTCACCACCGTAACCTCTCGTCCTGGTGTCGCTGCTGGGGTTTCCACAACAAACGAAAGCCACACACCCCACTCCACAACCTACAGCAGACCGGGCTAATGGGGTCCCACAGCGTGCACAGAGACCCAGATACAATGTCTATCGACTGCAGCGCCTTCCGTACCAGGAATCGACACGGATCACTTCTCGATATCAGACAATGCTCGCAATCTACATAACGGAAGCGCAGACTTCCTAAAAACGATTCCCGACATCGGATGTACATGTTAATAGGAACAATCTTGGTTTCTGGTACCGTGGATTTTAGATTACATTCAGTTTTCGTTCCACAGACCCAAAAAATGACATGATTTTCGTGGGTGTGGAACGTGTCAAAAAGTGTAACATAAAAAAGTAAAACATTTGAATGTAACACTCACTATCCTGATCACTTGTCAGGACACTGTCAAAATACGTGAATATGTTACAGTAAACTGGAACCGCTAATATTTCTGTTCCTCTCCTTTTAGGCCCCACCTGTCTCTGTATTCTCTATATCCCATACAGTTTTTATTTTGTTGCCCGATGTAATTATCTGTTTCTCATAATAAAGCTCCTTCAATTTATGAATTACTTGCTTCAATATTTTGCAGTATTCTTTGGAATGCATTACAATCCTAACATCAGAACTGTTCCTAGATACAGATACAGATACAGTCTCCTTTTTGTCTCACATGATATCTTTATTCCTCGTGTAATCCATAGTTTATTGTTTGACTTCTTCGGGATTTGGGTTACCTTTAGGGGAAAACAATTTTCAGTAGTGGAGGTAACTTTATTAATGACTGTTCCGTATTTGCATTTGAGTCAGAAGTATTGTAAACATCTATCCAGTTAATGTCTTTGAGCAATTTCCTGAATTTCTCAATTTTCGACTTATTTATTACCCTCATGTACTCAGATTTAATAGACTTTTTTATCCTGACAAGTATCAACATTTAATGCAAGATGCTGCTTGTCATGATCAGATAGCAACTTGTTCTCGAAAGAACAGTTACTGTTGAAGACCGTGCAGCTTTTCCCTGGAATAAATGATGACTAACTGATGACCCCAGCTGCCGACAGGTGTTGTACAATACATATGTAGAATTGTGGACAGTTGGGAATGTGGGTCTCACGGGAAGCGTGCAAGGGATAAGTCCCTGCAGTCTTCGTATATATAGTTAAAGGCTACCCAGCCATTGACCTTTGTCTGTGCGAATGCGCACAGGTTGCTCAAACTCTTACGGGAATCGCCAAAGCGTGCGCGAGTAATGAGTTGGGGGTAAAATTTCTATAAGGTAAAATACATATGTAGAATTGTGGACAATTGGTAATGTGGGTCTCACGGGAAGCGTACAAGTGATAAGTCCCTGCAGTTGCGCTATTCATCTGTGTCCTCGGCGGCTCAAATGGATATAGCATCTGCCATGTAAGCAGGAGGTCCCGGTTTCGAGTCCCGGTCGGGGCACACATTTTCAACTGTCCACATCGAGGTATATCAACAACACCTGTCAGCAGCTGAGGTTATCAGTTAGTCATCATTCATTTATTATTGGTTTTGTGATATGACTTTTTCCCCAGATTTGCTTACAAAGTTGTTATCAATAGCAGTCTCAGAGCATTTACATATCCTAGTTGCAAAGTTCACAGTGGGAATTAAATTGAATGGTAGTGTTACTGACTGCAATAATTGTTCACTAACAGAGCTTTCCAAAAAATGATCATTAAAATCACCAGTAACCACATTTCCTTGTTTATACTGTGAGATGGGACAACAGAGCTTTCAGATTTTTTATGAAGAGGTTAAAATTTCCCGAATGTGGTCTGCATATATTTACTATTATAAAGGACTTATCATGAAATACTAATTATGTTGCACAAGTTCTAAGTGCTGTTCTGGGCAAAATTTATTAACATCAGTATTCTTGAAATCAAAACAGTTTGTGGCAAATGTGGCAACATCATCTTTCTCCATATTTTCTCCACAGAAGTAAGAAGCTAACTTGAATTCTGCAACATTTAACATATCTGTACCAGTGGTCACATGATGTTCAAGAGGCAGATTATGTCAACTGGTTTGCTCAACTCTAATTCTTCGACACACATAAGCAACTCATTAAGCTTACCCCTTAGTTCTCAGATATTCTGATGCAATAATGGTAACTGATTTTGTGCACTGGCTGAATTACAACTGGATGTACCCAGTTTTCCTGTCAGTTTTTGAGTATCTCTAGTTTCAATCATAGGGTGTTTGCTTGAATTGTGTACATTAAAATTTGCTTTCTGGCCGCCTGTTTTATCGATGTGAATGTCATTTTCAGCCTGTCTCTGAGCAGCTTTTGTTCCTGCCCTCCCTACCCTAAAAGACTTTTTTTCTGTCACTTGTAACCACTGATACTTTACCACTTGTGCCAATGAGGTGAATCCGATAAAAAATGGCTTTTTTTTTTATTTTTTATTTATTTATTTATTTTTTTTTTTTTTTAAATTTCGCCAATTACTGTTGTGATATTGGACAATGATAATGATATATCAGTGTATTAAGTTATTTTTAGTTTATAATTGCAGTTATTATTTTAAGTTAATTGTTGATCGGTTTCACCTCTTTAGTTGGGGCGAACCCAATCACCAGTGTATTTTGTATGCAAGAACGGAATGAGACTTCCAGTGGAGTGAATCTGATCACTATTTTCATTTTTAAAAATATATTGCTGTATTTATAACAAAATTTTTCAATTTCTAGACTAAACAAATTTTTACAAGCACATTAAGCTTGAGATTTCTATTATAAAAACACTTGCATTCACAAAATTTGACAAACAAATATTAATTTTTAGTTATTGTATGTCATAATCAATGCGAAAACTATTTACTCAATGTCATAATCATCTATCCCTTCAAAAATAAATTTACCGTGCCTTCTATGTGCCAATTTCTGGAAAGACAAAATAAACATTACCATCAAGAACTTTCTTTCTCAGAAATGTCGTTTAATAGGTGTCATTAGAGATGCTTTCAATTTTACCAATAAAAACCTGAATCTTTCTTTTGTAGGAAATTTTACTATGGTGAAATCATTTTCTTTAAATTCATGCCAATTTTTATCTTCCTCCTTGTCCATTTCTTCATTTTCATTTGACTTGGGCTGTTCGAGATCACTATTAAGTGTTCCGGATAGGGACTCCCTGCTTGCAGCCTCATCACTACCATATTTATTGAAGTCGATAACAATTACTTTTCCTGGAGTTAATGCTAAACGCTTTGCTTGGAGCGGCCTTCCTTTTGTTTCATTAGAGCAAACCTGTTTCAATTGCATTTCGAAGGCTGCTGCCCAAGAAACTTTCGACGAGCTGGTGGCATGTACAATCTACAATAAAGTTCTGAATAAGACCATTCAGGCAGCAAAGAATGTGTGCTTGAAGGCAGAAATTGACAACTCGAGCAATAAAGTAAAAACTATCTGGAAATTTGTAAAGTAGAAAATGGGGAAAAATGGAGTTTGTAGTGAAAATATCCAAATCAAAAGTGAGAGTAATCTTGTTAGCAATCCAAAAACAGTTGCAGACACATTCAACAACAATTTTTTAACAGTAACAGAAAAAATAGGTTTACAAGGGTCCATGAAGCAAGCCATCAATCTTTTGAAAGCTAGAGTACCTGGTTCAGTGCAACACATGAAGGTAAAAACAGTCACTGTTCAAGAAATTGAAAGAGTTATTAAATCCCTGAAAAGTAAAAACTCTGCCAGAATTGACAACACTTCTAACAAATTATCAAATACTGTTCCAGCCATGTAAGTAAAGTCCTTTGCCACATTTTTGATGCATCACTTAAGCAAGGAATAGTTCCTGAGAGGCTTAAGTATGCAGTTGTAAAACTGCTGTATAAGAAGGGGGATAAGATGAATACTGCTAACTATAGGCCAATATAACTACTGACAAGCTTTTCAAAGGTTTTAGAGAAACTAATGCGTGCCAGAATAGTTAAGCATCTCAGTGAACAAAATATCTTCAGCAAAAGTCAGTTTGGATTTCAGAAAGGTTTGTCAACAGAAGATGCAATATTTGCATTTACTGGCAAACTCTTGGAATCTATCAACAAAAAACTGAAAGTGATTGGCATATTTTGTGAACTAACAAAAGCATTTGACTGTTTAAACCACCAAATTCTTTTACAGAAAGCTGCACATCTCGGTATAAGTGGTGCAGCAGGGAAATGGCTTGACTCATATCTGTCAAACAGGAAACAAAAAGTTGTAGTAGATAGTCAAGATGGAGTCCCATTATCTTCAGAATGGGGTACCATCACATGTGGAGTGCCGCAGGGCTCAGTTCTGGGACCCCTACTTTTTATTATATTTACAAATGATCTCCCTCTCTGTATGGAATATTGTAGATACACTATTTTCGCTGATGACACTACACTACTTATTGATAATTCAGTAGATAAACTTGAGGTAACAGCAAATAAGATTTTGAATGAAATGGTGAACTGGTTTAACATTAATGGTCTTTCTTTAAATTACTGAAAAACAAACTACATTCAGTTCCACACAACATCTAAAGATGAGGAAATAGTAGTAAAAATAGGTGAGCAGACAATAACCAAGGTAGATTCCTCAAAACACCTAGGCTTGCATATTGGTAGCAAACTGAATTGGTCAAACCACATCCTAGATCTATGCAAAATACTAAGTTCAGCAACATACGCATTGCGCATTGTTTCTTCCTATAGAAATATGGAAACGATGAAGTCAGCGTATTATGGTTACTTTCATGCAATTATGGCATTTGGAATTATATTTTGGGGAACTCAGCCACTGGCTAAAAAAGTACTGTGTGTACAAAAAAGAGCCATAAGGATCATGTGTGGAGTCCATCCTAGAGCCACATGCAAGAATCTTTTTAAGAAGCTTGAAATACTTACATCCACTGCACAATATATATTCTCTTTGATGTGCTTCATAAGGAAAGAAAAATCCATCTTTAAGCTGAATAGTGCATATCACAGTCACAATACTAGAAGGAAACATGATATCTACTATGAACAGCCAAATCTAAGTATGGTGCAGAAAGGAGTCCATTTCAGTGGCTGTAAGATTTTTAATGCCCTCCCTTCAAGAATTAAGTGTTTGGTAGATGATGACCTCTTGTTTAAAAAGCCTTAAGGCAGTTCCTATTGCAAGGATCATTTTATACAATAGAAGGGTTCCTGAACTACAGTGTTTAACATTTTTTGTATTGTAAATTGCAAATGTATGCTCAAATTTGTATTTGTAATACCGAATACTTTTATTGTAAACATACATTTTGCAATATTTATTTCTCTGTAACACTTATTATTTTGTAATCTTTATCTATCTCTAAAATGTATTTTTTGTAGTGGGACCTAAGTTACTGGTTACTGTTTTTGTTTTGTTTTATGTATTACCATAAATTCTGGCCAAAAGCTTGTAAAGTTGACACGTTCCATATCCTGTGATAGTGTCACAACATGGATCACCGGAACAAGAGATAAATAAATAAAATAAATAAATAAAAATAAATAAATTGTTATCGGCTACTTCTGGAAGTTGTTGAGCCCATCGTTGTAGTTGCAAATGACCAGAACAAGACTGATAGAAACTGTTATGCGCTTCTCATGGATCCGTCACTTTCTTTTGCCTGCCTTTTTAGTGATATATTACTATCTTTTAAGACACATGATTCTTTTCTGTTCTCATTTATACTAGTCCAGATTGTTTTATAAATGTTAGAAGAAAATTAAACAATGGAAAATCCAAGATGGAATGTAACAATACCAGAGAAGGAAAGTTGCATCTCACCGTATAGCAGAGATGCCGAGTCGCGATAGGCACAACAAAAAGATTCACACAATTAAAGCTTTCAGCCATTAAGGCCTTTGTCAGCAGTAGACACACACACACACACACACACACACACACACACACACACACACACACACACTCACGTAAACACAACTTGCACAGATGTCTGCAGTCTCAGAGGACTGAAACCACACTGCGAACAGCAGCACCAGTGCATGATGGGAGTGGCGACTGGGTGGGGGTAAGGAGGAGGCTGTGGCAGGGAGGGGTAGGGATAGTATGGTGGGAGTGGCAGACAGTGAAGTGTTGCAGTTTAGACGGAGGGCAGAAGAGAAGGTGGGGAGGGGGTAAGTAGCAGAAAGGAGAGAAATAAAAGAAATAAAAAGAAATTAAAAGACTGGGTGTGGCGGTGAAAAGATGGCTGTGTAGTGCTGGAATGGGAACACAGAAGAGGCTGGATGGGTGAGGACAGTGACTAACGAAGGTTGAGGCCAAGAGGGTTACAGGAAGATAGGATGTATTGCAGGGAAAGTTCCCACCTGCGCAATAGAGAAAAGCTGGTGTTAGTGGGAAGGATCCATATGGCACAAACTGTGAAGCAGTCATTGAGATGAGGGATATCATGTTTGGCAGCGTGTTCAGTAGCAGGGTGGTCCACTTGTTTTTTGGCCACAGTTTGTTGGTGGCCATTGATGCGGACAGACAGCTTGTTGGTTGTCATGCCTAAATAGAATGCAGCACAGAGGTTGCAGCTTAGCTTGTAAATCACATGACTGGTTTCACAGGTAGCCCTGCCTTTGATGGGATACGTGATGTTAGTGACTGGACTGGAGTAGGTGGTGGTGGGAGGATGTATGGGACAGGTCTTGCATGTAGGTCTATTACAGGGGTATGAGCCATGAGGTAATGGGTTGGGAGCAGGGGTCGTGTAGGGATGGACGAGTATATTGTGTAGGTTCGGTGGACGGTGGAATACCGCGGTAGGAGGGGTGGGAAGGATAGTGGGCAGAACATTTCTCATTTCGGGGCACGACGAGAAATAATCGAAACCCTGGTGGAGAATGTAATTCAGTTGCTCCAGTCTTGGATGGTACTGAGTTATGAGGGGAATGCTCCTTTGTGGCCGGACTGTGGGACTTTGGGAGGTGGTGGGAGACTGGAAAGATAAGGCACGAGAGATTTGTTTTTGTACAAGGATGGGAGGATAATTAGGGTCAGTGAAGGCTTCAGTGAGACCCTCAGTATATTTTGAGAGGGACTGCTCGTCACTGCAGATGCGATGACCTGGGGTGGCTAGGCTGTACAGAAGGGACTTCTTGGTATGGAATGGGTGGCAGCTGTTGAAGTGGAGGTATTGCTAGTGATTAGTAGGTTTGATATGGATGGAGTACCTCCATGTAGTTCCCTTCTCGGCTTTTGGCAAGATGAATGTGTAGTTTTTTTAAAAGATAAGGATAAGGAGGGAAACTTTATTTAATTTCTATAATAATGAGTCAGATCACTAATGAGTGTGATCTTTTTACAGTTGTCAACACCTTTCACCCACACTGAGACAGATTCTGATTCATTTATTTTATAACCAAAGGCATAGTCGACATGAAATAGGATGAACCCTTATCTCTGTTGTAAACTTCACAAATCTGAAATGTCCGATAAGCGATGGCACGTGAATTGAAATTATCTAGCCCTTTTACTTTATTGACTTTTGGTCCACGTACGAGAGCAACGGTGACCCAGCCGTTACCTTGTTCATTCGTATCCTCTTTAGCGAGAGTAAAGTTCAAAACTCCACCGCAAAATACCGACGGCCCATGCAAGACGACTTGGGCGCCTACAAAATCCTTGGTAGTAATAGAAATGTTGTCTATTGCTTTAAAATCTGGAAGACGCCAAGGCCTACTCCTCCTAAAATAACACGGCATAACTAATCTCTCTCGATGCTGCTGCACGTGCGGCTGCTCGACGACTGACGCTGTCTCTCCAGATTAATTACCTATATAGCTGCGGAAGGGTGTTGACAGGAAGACTTGAATTTAGTGTTACGGCCGCCTTGTTAAAACTAGAGACGGCCTGGTGTGGCAGATAGGCAACCAGCTACAACCCATTCGAGACGAGATTTTCGCCCATGTGAACAAATATTAATGAACACTTAGCATCACAGGGTGTCCCAGAGAGCTACAAC
Organism: Schistocerca americana; assembly: GCF_021461395.2. Lineage (NCBI taxonomy): Eukaryota > Metazoa > Arthropoda > Insecta > Orthoptera > Acrididae > Schistocerca > Schistocerca americana. The sequence continues at coordinate 25,334,729 of NC_060119.1, read as the reverse complement.
ACCAAGAAGAATCGCTTCTCAGCTTTTGGCGAGATCAATGTGTAGTTTTTTAATAGGTAAGGATTAACGATAAGGAAGGGAACTTTATTTAACTTCTATAATAATGAGTCAGATCACCAACGAGGGTGATCTTTTTCCAGCCAGCTGGACAAAACAGAAGCTATATGAAATGGAGTACCTATCAGCTGATTACTATGATGTAAATCAGCTACACAAACAAAATGAATAGAGACATTTACTTCCAAGTTGGACACTATACTTTAAAGAGCACCAGTTTTAAGAGTATATCATTAGGTTAACCATATGTAGTTTTATGAAAATGAGCGCACTGATGCAAGTAAACCATAAGGAGTGTGGAATACACAAAATTTTTGAACTTAACACAGGCAATTGCATGTACATAGTTAGAAATAAGTATAAGTATTCAAATAGAAGAGAATATAGGTTAGGTTAGGTTAGTGTTTAACGTCCCGTCGACAACGAGGTCATTAGAGACGGAGCGCAAGCTCGGGTTAGGGAAGGACTGGGAAGGAAATCGGCCGTGCCCTTTCAAAGGAACCATCCCGGCATTTGCCTGAAACGATTTAGGGAAATCACGGAAAACCTAAATCAGGATGGCTGGAGACGGGATTGAACCGTCGTTCTCCCGAATGCGAGTCCAGTGTGCTACCACTGCGCCACCTCGCTCGGTGAAGAGAATATACACAGGTAATGTGTATACGAGGTGCGGCTAGAAAAAAACCGGACTGATGCTGGAAAAAACATTTATTTACAATTATTTACAATTTCATGTTATCTCCTTCAATGTACTCTCCTCCTCGGTCTCTACACCGCTCCATACGAATTTTCCACTGTTCATAGCAATGCTGCAGATCATTTTCGGTAAGTCCATACATTACTTCCGTCGCTTTTTCTTTTACTGCTTCAACAGTCTCAAATCTAGTTCCTTTCAAAGCTGACTTGACTTTAGGGAAAAGAAAAAAGTCACAGGGGGCCAAATCAGGTGAGTAGGGTGGATGATCTAAGATGGGAATGTTGTGTTTTGCCAAAAACGTCTTCACTGACAACGCACTGTGAGCTGGGGCATTGTCTTGGTGAAGGATCCATGACTTTTTTCTCCACAAATCGTTCCGTTTTCTCCGTACTCGCTCACGTAGGGTTTCCAGGACGCTAATGTAGTAATGCTGATTCACTGTTTGTCCCTCTGGTACCCAATCAATGTGCACAATCCCTTTGATGTCAAAAAAAACAATCATCATTGCCTTGAATTTCGATTTTGACATTCGTGCTTTTTTTTGTCGTGGAGAACCAGGAGTTTTCCAATGCATCGATTGGCGTTTAGTTTCGGGATCGTAAGTAAAAAACCACCATTCATCGCAAGTAAGAAGGTGGGATCACTTTCAATGTTTTCCAGGATGTCAGAACAAATCATTCTTCGGCGTTCCTTCTGTTCAATTGTGAGACACTTTGGAACCATTTTTGAACACACTTTGTTCATGTTGAAACTTTCATGAAGAATCTGCCTAACACTTTCCTTGTCAACTCCTGTTAACTCAGACACTGCTCTGATTGTTAAACGGCGATCTTGTCGAACAAGTTTACAGATTTTTTCAATGTTTGCATCAGTTTTTGCTGACAATGGTCTGCCAGTGCGAGTGTCATCACTGGTGTCTTCACGGCCATCTTTAAATCGTTTAAACCACTCAAACACTTGTGTTCACGATAAACAATCATCACCGTACACTTGTTGTAACATTGCAAACGTTTCACTTGCAGATTTTCCTAGTTTGAAACAAAATTTGATGTTAACACGCTGTTCTTTCTGTACACTCAACATTTTCCGACGCACTGACAAAACGTCAACTACTTAAAACAGACGCCACGGGCAGACTGAGTGCAGGAGGCAGATGAAACTCGAGCAGTAGGCGGAGCGAGAGTCACGTGACAGGCCACGCGACTTTCAGCCTTATTGCATTCGGTTTATTGTTTCACCACTACTAGTCCGGTTTTTTTCTAGCCACACCTCGTATTCCAAGTATATACAACAGGATTAAGAGAAGTCTGAAAGAGAAGTATCAACAGGTACACTTAAAAGAAAGCGATTAGCACAGAACTTAAGAACTAAGCGACTTACATGTGCCAATGTGAAAAGTAGAATGAGATATACATATAGAAAAATGTGTGTGACTGAGACGTAAACTATAAAATAACATATCGTACAAGATTTGGTGAAGAGGAGCAGTGGTGCAGTTATAGAACTACACTTCTTTACAGACAACATTAGACGTAGTGAGCTTGATCTACAGGGAGAATACATGCCCAACCTGAGACAGGTGAAGAACAAAGTGAAGAGCATGACCATCATTTTCTTTCATACCAAGGGAATCATGCACAAAGAATTCATCCCACCCGACCAAACAGTGAATTCCGAGTACTACTGTGATTTTTTGCGACAGCTCCGAGAAAATGCGTGGCAATACCAGCCCAAACTTTGGTGTCAAGGGAACTGGCTGCTGCATCATGACAACGCGCCCTGTCACATGTCCTTGCTCACCAGGACCTTTCTGGCAAAAAACAACACGGCTGTTGTACCCCACTCACCATACTCGCCAGATTTGGCACTTTGTGACTTTGTCCTATTCCCAAAACTGAAACTCAAGTTGAAAGGCCGTCGGTTCTACACTCTAGAGAGGATTCAAGAAGCATCACTGGCGGTGATAAACACCCCAAAGAACAGGACTTCCAGAAAACGTTTGACCAGTGGCAGAAGTGCTGGGACCGGTGTGTACGTGCGGATGGGAACTACTTCGAGGGTGGTGATGACCATTAGTAGAAATGTATGGTTTTCAACAGATGGCAGCACCAGACCCAAAAATTTTGCATAGCACCTCATATAACATAGCTGCTTTCACCAGTGGCCCCGTCTCTAATGGGGTAGGGTAAGCTTGTGATGGGACTGGAGTATGTGATGCTGGCTGGGTGGATTGGGCAAGTCCTGCAGCTGGGTCTTCCAGAGGGGTATGATCCTTGCGGCAGGGGATTGGGGATGGGAGTGGCATAGGGCTAGACTAGGTTGTTGTGGAGGTTGCCTCAGCAGTGGAACACCACTTTGGGAGGGGATGGAAGTACCTCAGGTGGGATGTCCGACATTTCTGGGCACGGTGATAGATAATCAAAGCCCTGATGAAGGACGCAGTTCATTCATTCCAGTGCCAGGTGGTATTGGGTGACAAAGGGGCACTTCTTTGTGGTTGGTTCCTGGGATGGATATGAGGATCAGGTGCATGCAGAGATGTGGCACGGGAGATATGTTTGTGAATTAGGTCTACAGGACGTTGCCTGTCTGCGAAGGCCTTTGTGATGCCTTCAGCATATTGGGCAAGGGAGTTCTCACCACTGCGGATGTGTCTACCACAGGTGGACAGGCTGTATGGGAGGCATTTTTTGTTGTGGAAGGGGTGGCAGCTGTCAAAGTGCAGGTACTGTCGGTCATTGACAGGTCTGATGTGGACCGAGGTGTGGCTGGAGCCATCTGATAGGAGGAGATTGACATCTAGGAAGGTGGCATGATGGATTCCTCCACCAGGTGAAGTGGATGAGAGAGAAAGTGTTGAGGTTGAGGAGGAATGAGGATAAGGTGCCCTGACCTTGGGTCCAGATTATAAAGATGTCATCAACAAACCACACCAGGGGTTTGGAATTTTGGGGAGCTAGGAATGTTTCCTGTAGTGGCCCATGAAGAGGATGGCATGTGGATGCCCATGGCTGTGCCAGGAATTTGTATACCTTCCCTTCAAAGATGAAGTAGTTATGGGTTAGGATGTAGTTGATTAGGCGTACAAGGAATGAAGTGGTGGGTCTGGAATCTGCAGGATGTTGGTAGAGGTAGTGTTCAATCACAGCAAGGGCATGGCCGTGAGGGATGTTGGTGTGTAAGGAGGTTGCATCGACAGTGATGAGGGACCCAGGAGCTAAGTGTTTTGCACTGTACTTGGCCTAGAGACCATTTGTATATCTGTTGGATTAAGAGGCGTACTGTAACTATCCTATAGTCCAGGGTCAAAATTTAAATGTTACACGCTTCCTCCAGCCCATGCAAATTGAGCAAATCAGGTGGTTTAGGTGTGGTCCAGGGTGGACTTAAGGTGGCTTATAAAAGCACTGTTTGTTCATTGTGGTTCCTGATAAAATGCAAAGAAACCATGATTTTAGGTATGAAAAGTCCCAATTGTGGGTATGACCACTTCTATAATTTATACTCATGCCAAATCATCAGACCTTTTTACCACTTATTCTTAAGCTGATATTCTCAAGGAACTACAAAACTTTTTCAAATATTGTTAGCCATAACCAAGATCCAGGGTATCAAGGCTACCACATCTTTGCAAAACACCTCAAAACTAGTCTTTTTATCCAATTTTGCACAGTGGGCAACAATTATCTAAATAACTAATCATAGAAAATGGCTCAAATTTTAACTGGACATTCTTTAGATGTTCATCTAGAATCACCACTTTCCTGTTTTTGAAAATCTCTGTCTGTTATCCAGATACACCTAAAAAACCATAAGTTTGGGTATCAAAGGTAACAATCGTGGAGCTGGTCACTTTTAGAATATCTGTTCATGGCAAATCATCAAATATTTTACCATTTATTCTTAAGATGTTCTTGGGGAACATTAAAACATTTTTAATGTCATTATACATCACCAAGAGCCAGCGGTTCAAAGTTACCGTGTTTGTGCACATAAAATATACATGTAATATCCAGTCTGCAGTATAAATTTAGTTTTAACTAATGTACTGAACTCATGGGAAGGTCGTCATAAGGGCTCTGAGGTCATCAAACTATGTTTTAGTCAACAAAAATAGTCAATTATTTACAATATGATTTAAGCGGATAGATAGAAAATATATTCACCAAGTGGCGTCAGCAGAACATGTACACAAAAAAGTTTCACCTGTACAAGCCTTTGTAGCCAGTGGCTCCTTCTTTTGGCAGATAAGCTGAAGGAGAAGGAAGATAGGTTTACGAAAAGGTGTGCAGTTCAAAAAGATCACCCAGATCCCCGGGTCAGGGGAGACTTAGCGGACAAGACTGTACTGGGCGAGATTTGAAAATGTGGGAGCTTAACAGTGAAAGACAGGATAGTATGCAAGATACAAATTAATACTGAAACATAGTAGATGAGTTACTAAGAGTGAAAAGCTAAGTGCATTGTATGTTTCAGCAATGGGAGGGGGTGGCAAAAAATAGACAGGTCATGAAATGACAGATGTAGGAAACTAAGGAGAAGTTACTGTGAAGAAATGCTGAGATGGAAGGAATTATTGTAAATTAAGGCCAGGTGAGTGGCAAGGACCTAGGACATGTTGTAGTGCTTGTTATCACCTGCAGAGTTCTGAGAAACTGGTGCCTGGAGGAAGAATCCAGATGATGCGTATGGTAAAACAGGCACTGATGTCATGACTGTCATATTGTAGAGCATGCTCTGCAACAGGATACTTTGTGTTGCCTGTCTACACTCTCAGCCTATGGCCATTCATCCTGACTGGTAACTGGGTGGTAGTCATGCTGATGTAAAAAGCCGAACAGTGTTTACATAACAGCTGGTATATGACGTGTCATATCACAGGTGGCTCTCCCTTTCTTAGTATTTGTTTTGCCAGTTACAGAGGTGTAGTAGGTGGTGGTAGGAGTGCGCATAGGGCAGGTATTGCAGTGGAGATAGCCACAGGGGAGTGCAGCGAGGGAGATGGGCACAGAAGGAGCGTAGGGTCTGACAAGGATACTGGGGAGACAGGGAGGGCGACGAAAAGCTATTTTAGGTGTGGTGGGTAAAATCTCAGTCAGAGTGGATCTTATTTCAGGGCATAATGTAGAAAATCACGGTTTTGTCAAAATAGCTGATTAATACATTCAAGATCACAATAATACTGAGTGACAAGTGGTGTGTTCTGAAGTCCATCATTATCCTCTTAGCAGACAAAAGTTTACACTGATGTCCAAAATTAAAGCAACAACCTGCTATTTCCCCACTTACTTTCTTAGTTTCGACAGATTTCTGTACGATCGTGTTCTGAACGGAAAATTACATTCTGGTGTACAGATAACCATTCCGTCGATGACATCAGGGCACCCATCAAACTGGGTAGTATTTGTCATGTAGTCTCACAACCACAACCGCTGTGTAGAAAGTCACAGACAGTGTAGTATGGCACAGAAAAGACGCCTGCCAGACTCTATGCAATGGAGAGGTACAAAGAATGGAAGCAGGACAGCTGCAAACTGATGTGGCGCGATCACTTAAAGTGAATTGTTCTGTTGTTTCTCAGATGTGGCGACAGTTTATACAGACCAAAACTGTGTCCCAAAGACTAGGGCAGAGCCAACCACACGTGACATCAGAAAGAGAAGACTGTTATTCGGCTGTAAGGGCACAGTGGAATTGCCTTACAACTGCACAGCAACTGCCATACCAACATATGCTGGACGTGTTGTATTGAGGCAAACAGTGTACAGAAGGCTTCAGCAGAGTGGCCTTTATTGTCGGAGACTTGCTGTATGTGTGCCTCTGATGCTTCTTCACGGAAGGGAACATCTAGAGTGGAGTCATGAACATGCCACCTGCACACTTGAATGGTGTTCCAATGTTCTTCTCACAGATGAGTCCCAAATTGGTCTGGAAAGTGAGTCTCAATGGATTCGTATCTGTAGGAAATGTGTTACAGAATTTTGGAACACAAACATTGTGGAAAGAGACTGATATTGAGGAGGATCCCTAATGGTGTGGGCAGAAATTATGTTGACCATTTCAACAGCTCTTCATGAAATTGTATGGGTGAATTGGCAAGGTTTAACTGTTGTCAGGTTGTTGTTGTTGTGGTCTTCAGTCCTGAGACTGGTTTGATGCAGCTGTCCATGCTACTCTATCCTGTGCAAGCTTCTTCATCTCCCAGTACCTACTGCAACCTACATCGTTCTGAATCTGCTTAGTGTATTCGTCTCTTGGTCTCCCTCTACGATTTTTACCCTCCACACTGTCCTCCAATACTAAATTGGTGATCCCTTGATGCCTCAGAACATGTCCTACCAACCAATCCCTTCTTCTCGTCAAGTTGTGTCCCGTACTCCTCTTCTACCCAATCCTATTCAACACCTCCTTATTGGCTATGTGATCTACCCATCTAATCTTCAGCATTCTTCTGTAGCACCACATTTCGAAAGCTTCTATTCTCTTCTTGTCTAAACTATTTATCGTCCATGTTTCACTTCCATACATGGCTACACTCCATACAAATACTTTCAGAAACGACTTCCTAACACTTAAATCAATACTCAATGTTCACAAATTTCTCTTCTTCAGAAACGCTTTCCTTCCCATTTCCAGTCTACATTTTATATCCTCTCTACTTCGACCATCATCAGTTATTTTGCTCCCCAAATAGCAAAACTCCTTTACTACTTTAAGAGTCTCATTTCCGAATCTAATACCCTCAACATTAATTAATTCGACTACATTCCATTATCCTCGTTTTGCTTTTGTTGATGTTCATCTTATATCCTCCTTTCAAGGCACCATCCATTCCATTCAACTACTCTTCCAAGTCCTTTGCTGTCTCTGACAGAATTACAATGACATCAACGAACCTCAAAGTTTTTATTTCTTCTCCATGGATTTTAATACCTACTCCGAATTTTTCTTTTGTTTCCTTCACTGCTTGCTCAATATACAGATTGAATAACATCGGGGAGAGGCTACAACCCTGTCTCACTCCCTTCCCAACCACTGCTTCCCTTTCATGCCCCTCAACTCTTATAACTGCCATTTGGTTTCTATACAAATTATAAATAGCCTTTCACTCCCTGTATTTTACCCCTGCCACCTTCAGAATTTGAAAGAGAGTATTCCAGTCAACATTGTCAAAAGCTTTCTCTAAGTCTACAAATGCTAGAAACGTAGGTTTGCCTTTCCTTAATCTAGCTTCTAAGATAAGCCGTAGGGTCAGTACTGCCTCACGTGTTCCAGTGTTTCTTCGGAATCCAAACTGATCTTCCCCAAGGTCGGCTTCTACCAGTTTTTCCATTCGTCTGTAAAGAATTCGCGTTAGTATTTTGCAGCCGTGACTTATTAAACTGATAGTTCGGTAATTTTCACATCTGTCAACACCTGCTTTCTTTGGGATTGGGATTATTATATTCTTCTTGAAGTCTTAGGGTATTTCGCCTGTCTCATACATCTTGCTCACCAGATGGTAGAGCTTTGTCAGGACTGGCTCTCCCAAGGCCGTCAGTAGTTCTAATGGAATGTTGTCTACTCCCGGGGCCTTGTTTCGACTCAGGTCTTTCAGCGCTCTGTCGAACTCTTCACGCAGTATCATAACTCCCATTTCATCTTCATCTACATCCTCTTCCATTTCCATAATATCGTCCTCAAGTACATCGCCCTTGTATAGACCCTCTATATACTGCTTCCATCTTTCTGCTTTCCCTTCTTTGCTTAAAACTGGGTTTCCATCTGAGCTCATGATATTCATAAAATTGGTTCCCTTTTTTCCAAAGGTCTCTTTAATTTTCCTGTAGGCAGTATCTATCTTACCCCTAGTGAGATAAGCCTCTACATCCTTACATTTGTCCTCTAGCCATCCCTGCTTAGCCATTTTGCACTTCCTGTTGATCTCATTTTTGAGACGTATGTATTCCTTTTTGCCTGCTTCATTTACTGCATTTTTATATTTTCTCCTTTCGTCAATAAAATTCAATATTTCTTCTGTCACCCAAGGATTTCTACTAGCCCTCATCTTTTTACCTATTTGATCCTCTGCTGCCTTCACTATTTTTCATCCCTCAAAGCTACCCATTCTTCTTCTACTGTATTTCTTTCCCCCATTCCTGTCAATTGTTCCCTTACGCTCTCCCTGAAACTCTGTACAACCTCTGGTTTAGTCAATTTATCCAGGTCCCATCTCCTTAAATTCCCACCTTTTTGCAGTTTCTTCAGTTTTAATCTACAGTTCATAACCAATAGATTGTGGTCAGAGTCCACATCTGCCCCTGGAAATGTCTTACAATTTAAAACCTGGTTCCTAAATCTCTGTCTTACCATTATATAATCTATCTGATACCTTTTAGTATCTCCAGGGTTCTTCTATGTGTACAACCTTCTTTCATGATTCTTGAACCAAGTGTTAGCTATTGTTGTCAGGTATTGTGACAATATCTTAGGACCTTACGTGTGGCTGTTGTGAGGTGCTGTGGGCCTGGACTTTGTACTGAAGGACATTGATGCTCAACCTCATAGAGCACGGGTGGTTGATGTTTTCTTGGAAACAGAAGGTATTGCACGCACGACACAGCGTGCTCGCTCTGCTGGTCTGAATCCCACAGGGCACACCCCAGATCACTACAAGGATGGGTCGCGTCACAACTGCGCCCACCAACCACTCCTCACAACTGTGAGCAGCTCTGCAGGAAGGACGTTCCCTCCCGTACAGACTTGGCATTTGAGGCAGATGTATTTGCTCTGGTTTAGTCTCTTTACAGTAATACACCACCATTCTCACCTCAGACTTCACTGAACATAATTACCACAACAGCCTAGTTCAAAAGCGGATTTCCTAGGCCATCACATCCAATTCTGGCACTGCTGATCTCTTCAAAAAACAAGTTCAGAGAACAGCACTTGCCACTCAGTATTATTCTGGTCTTCAATGTACAAGGTGGCAATTATTGAACTACCTGAAATGAAATCATCATAACTTCTGAACAGTTTGTGTTAGGTCAATCAAATTGCACAGTCGGCCACAGGGCACGATGTGAATTAGTATGCACATTACGGTTTGGTGTAGTGACAAAGGCCACTTTCGTCTGTGTGAGTTCATCAGTAAACAAAACTGGTGCATTTGGGGACTGAGGATGCACATTTCATGATTGAGAAGTCTCTTCACCTTCAATGGGTGACTGTGTGATGTGCAATGTCCAGTCACGGAATAATTGGTGAAATATTCCTTGATGGCACAGTGGCTCCTGAATGGTACATGGAGGTTTTGGAAGATGATTTCATTCCCATTATCCAAAGCGACCCTGATTTTCACAAAATGTGGTACATACAAGGTGGAGCTTGACACCATCTAAGCAGGAGACTGTTTGGTGTCCTGGAGCAGCACCTCGGGGACCGCATACTGTCTCTGGGGTACCCAGAGGCCACTGGTACGTTCCTCGATTGGCTGCCGTGTACTTTGGATCTGAACACCTGTGACTCGTCTTTGTGGGGCTATATTAAATACGAGCAATAACCCCGAAACCATTCCTAAATTGAAAACACCCATTCAGAAGGTCATCAACAGCATCGATGTTCCAACACTTCAGTGGGTCATGCAGGACTTGCTATTCATCTACACCAGATTGTCGCCAATGATAGCAGGCGTACTGAACATGTCATGACCTAAATCCAAATATCTGTAGTGACATTTAAATGTTGAATAAAGTGTGTTCACACTGAACTTTGTAACTAATTTACGTTTTTTTTCATATAGTTCAATGTGGAAACGGCCTTGTCGCAGTGGTTACACCGGTTCCCGTGAGATCACCGAAGTTAAGCGCTGTCGGGCGTGGTTGGCACTTGGATGGGTGACCATCCAGGCCGCCATGTGCTGTTGTCCTTTTTCGGGGTGCACTCAGCCTCGTGGTGCCAATTGAGGAGCTACTCGACGGAATAGTAGCGGCTTCGGTCAAGAATACCATCGTAACGACCGGGAGAGCAGTGTCCTGACCCCATGCCCCTCCTATCCGCATCCTCCACTGAGAATGACACGATGAATGACAAGATGAAGTGCTTTTAATAGTTCAATAGTTGTCACCCTGTATTAATCACATACCTCAATAAGGCCATGACTTCCTACAGCCATACCCTGAAATAAGATCCATTCTGTCTGAGGTTTTGGCCACCACACCTAGAATAGCTTTTTATCACCCTCCCAATCTTCACAGTATCCTTATCAGATCCTATGATCCTTCTGCACCCATCTCCCTACCCTATGGTTGTATTGTATTGTATGGTATTGTATGGAACTGGGGACCTATAAATGATGGAGAGGCTTCATTCCCACCATAGCTCTCAGTGGTTCACAACCCCACAACAGGCTACAGCAGTCCACTCTCCCCACCGCTGCCCCATGCCGAACCCAGGGTTATTGACTGTGCGGTTCGGCCCCCAGTGGACCCCCACGGGCACATCTCACACCACACGAGTGTAACCCCAATGTTTGTGTGGTAGAGTAATTATGGTGTACGCGTATGCGGAGAAAGTGTTTGCGCAGCAATTGCTGATATATTGTAACTGAGGCAGAATAAGGGGAACCAGCCTACATTCACTGAGGCAGGTGGAGAACTGCCTTAAAAACCACCCACAGACTGGCCAGCACACCGGACCTCGACACTAATCTGCCAGGCGGATTTGTCCAGGGGCCGGCACGCCTTCCCGCATGCAAAGCAGTGCATTAGACTGCATGGCTAACCAGGTGGGCACCCTATGGTTACTACACCTGTGACCATCCCCACTGCAATGCTTGCCCTGTGCACCCTCCTACCATCACCTATTCCAGCCCTGTAACTGGCAAGACAAATACTATTAAATGGAGAGTCACCTTTAAAATAAGTTTTATACCAGCTGTTATGTAAACATTGTTCAGCCTTTTACATCGGCATGACTACCATCCAATTATCTGTCAGGATGAATGGTCATAGGCAGAGGGTGTATACTGACAACACACAATATCCCGTTGCAGCGCATGCTCTACAACATGACAGTCATGACCTCAGTGCCTGTTTCACCACACACATCATCTGGATTCTTCCCCCATATACCAGTTTCTCGGAACTCTGCAGGTGAGAACCAGCACTACAACATTTCCTCGGTTCTTGCCACCTACCTGGCCTTAATGTTTCTTCCATCTCAGTATTTCTTCACAGTAACTCTCCTTTCTTTACTCCATGTTAGTTTTCTACATCTGTTATTTCATGACCTGTCTATTTTTCGCCATCCACCCTCCCACCTCTGTAACTTACATTGCACCTAGTTTTTCACTCTTATTAACTCATCTACAATGTTTTAGTAGTAATCTCTGTCTTGCATACTACCCTATCTTCCAGCGTTAAGATATCAGGTTTTCAAATCTCATCTGGTGCAGTCCCATAGAACCAGTGTTTCATTCTCATCTTGTCCAGTAAGTCTCCCCTGACCATGGGTTCTGAATGACTGTTTTGAACTGTATCCCTTTTCACAACATCTCCAGTCCTTTTCCTTCACCCCTCTTCCTTCCCCTTCAACTCTTCTGCCAGAAGAAGGAGCCAGTGGATAAACGTTTATGATGCACTGTCTCTGTATAATGGGCACTTCATGCCTATACAAATATGCCCTAGGTGGTCTTGCAGTGACAAAAATTGGCTCAAAGATCTTAACACGCATGAGAAGAACTTAAAGTTATGTAACAATACGAGAGAAGGAAAGTTGCTACTCACCATATAGCAGAGATGCTGAGCTGCGATAGGCACAATAAAAAGATTCACACAATCATAACTTTCGGCCATTAAGGCCTTTGCCAGCAGTAGACACACACACACACACACACACACACACACAAGTGCAACTTGCACAAACATCTGCAGTCTCAGAGAGCTGAAAGTTTCAGCTGAGAGTTTTAGCTCTCTGAGACTGCAGATGTTTGTGCAAGTTGCACTTGTGCATGTGAGTGTGAGTGTGAGTGTGTCTGCTGCTGACAGAGGCCCTAATTGCTGAAAGCTATGATTGTGTGAATCTTTTTATAGTGCCTATCGTGGCTCAGCATCTCCACTATATGGTGAGTAGCAACTTTCCTTCTCTCATATTGTTACATTCCATTCTGGATTTTCCATTGCTTAAAGTTATGTAAATTGAAGACGTAGGGGGGAGGGGGGAAGGAGAAAGGGAAGGGAAGGGAACAGATTATTGATATCAACTGCATCAGGACTTGGTGCAGCACCAGAGGCAATGAGTGAAAATGTATGGCATACAAGGATTCAAACCCAGGATCTCCTGCTTAGGCAGTTGCGTTGACCGCTGTGGCACCCGGGCACAGCATTTATCGCAACTGTGTGGACTGTCTCAGCATGCCTCTCGGACAAACCACATTCCCACCTAGCACAGTCTATCCACAGGCCCTGTCCGTGTCCCCCATGCTCGGCAGTTAGAGGTTCCTGCAGAAGGTCGGACCCAATTGTGCGTCAACACCGAATGTGGTGGATCCATTGCCCATTGAGGTGAATCAATTATATGAATGCATGGTGTCTGTTCTTTCAGGCATGTCTGAAAGAACGGACACCATGCATTCATATAAAAGAACTTAAAGCAACCGCCAAAAATTACATAAAACTGGAAAGACTGCAAATTCAGTAAAATATTTCAAGAAAACCTTTAGTCTTTTATGATACAAATCTTAAGCTGGGTGTTTTTGATGAATTGTGACTTATGAACAGTGCATCCAGAAGAAAAGTAAAGCAAATGATTCTGTGTTAACCTTATGTTATGCATACTTATTTGTTTTTTGTCTGTGTCAAAATTTATAAATGTATCGAAGCGTATAAGTAAACTGTTAAAACTTTACTGACCTATAGAATTCATTTTATATAAGTGGCAAACACTGTTGTAGCACGGGAAAGAAGGCAACCGGCACAAAAATGCTTCTGTCAGAGCACAAACAATGCACCTGAGTTCCTCTTTAAATGACCCTGACAGAAAAGTTGGGAACCAGCTGCCTCCTCATTCTGTTCCCCATCAAAAATTGCAACATGCAGCCTGCAAACATATTCATGCTTTTTGTGCTGAAAGAGAGTAACAGAGAGATAGTGACAACCAAACGGCAAAAGGACAGTGATGGTGGAAGAGAAAAAGTTGCAGTGAAAGAGAAAGAGAGGTGTATGAAGACAATAGCAGTGAAAGAGAGGAGATACTGATGGTCAGTGAGAGAGAGTGGCAGTAAAAGAGAAGGAAATATGGATGGACATAGAAGCAGTAGGGGCAAAAGAGAGAGGAGAGGAGACAGTGGAAATGCGCCACCCAGGCACAGCGTTTATTGCAACTGCCTACATAGGCTCATAGAAAGGGGGGAGGCGCGGGGGTAGGGTGTCTCGACCCTCCCAGACTGGTGTGCTTTAACATGGGAGGACACATTTTGCATCGAAATTTTAAACACCTGAGTTTAGGGGAAAATACAAGTTTGACACCCAGGACAGAAAGGCACTTCCCCCAAAACTGGTACCGTATCGTCGCACCCCTCAATCCTCCCACCACCACCACCAGCTGCAGAGGAGTGGCTTCCTTACCAACTGATATCACAATAGACTGGAGAAACCGAACCACATCCTTTGTCAGGGGTTTCCCTATTTATTGTCATCCCCAGAAATGGGGGACTTCCCACCACAATCGCCCCCCCCCCCCCACTCAATAGTGGTATCCTACTGCCCTCCAAACCTACATATGATGCTGGTCCATCCCTGTGCCACTATGGTCATTAGTATGTTTGCCTTTAAAAGCCCTGTGTGGTATAATGGAGTTCATGATAAGCTTTACAAATGAGATGTGGCCATTATTTAAGTAATGACAAATGTGATATGGCTTAAGCTGTTTTAACACTAATTCGGTTGATATTTCGGTTTTACATAAAAAAGCAACTGATGGCAAAATACACATTTTATACATTACTTGATACCTGATGGCTGTTAACAGTCATCTTCCAAAAACACTGATTGACCAAGATGTGCTACAGCTGCTATTTGACCATTATGGTCAGATAATCCATTTGTTATGGGGTACACATCAATTTCATTAGAAAGGTGGATTTAGATAAATTATCAATACATCTTACACTATATCCTGTTCCTGTAGGGAATGTTATTGTGGGGATCAGACTAAAGCTAGACATCAGTAGTTCTTGGTGTACTCAATCAATTTTGAAATCTCTGCATACATACAATTTCTACTTGATTTTGCTAAGTCTCATAAGCCCCCCCCCCCCCCCCATAACTGCTTAATGAAGTCTAAAACATTTCCTGTAGGGGCTCTACAGGTAATCAAAACTGCTGTCTCATGCTTCCTAGTTCATTACTAAAGCAGAGCACACAAAAAGATATTCCAGTGCAGCATTAACTGAGGCCTATGGCCTGTGATTTTGTTCCACTTTATATGTATAAGGCCATTCCTCCTTTCCTCAAATGGCACATAATGTAATGTGACAGTGACTAGTATCCATCTAGATGCATCTTGTTCAATGTATGTGACTTCAAGATGATGTTCTGTTGTGCATAGTACATCTGTAAAAATAAGTTTAGACTTTTTGTTATCTTGTACTAGTGTAAGTACTGTACTTTTCTCGCTGAGTGAGATTCTAACATTTTGCCACATTTTTTTTCTCCATTTACTATCGAAACTGTGTCCATAGTTATTTGGCAGCTCTCTCTTTCAGAAACCTTGAAGGTGGTCTAGTGAAAATACTGCAGAATGCGGGGATTTGACAGATATTATTTTGGCTGCACAAAATGTTCATGGAAATTGGTTGTGCAAGTAAACCCTTACTGGAGTAATTGAAATGTAGATCGTGCTGTTTGTGGTGTGACCGTGCAAGGGGCAGTGCATTGATCTCACTTGTGTGTTATCACCTCAGTCTTGAGAGTGACTCGTGAAGCTCTGCATTTACACATTCAGTACAACACTTAGTCCTGTGCTTGTCATATTGATTAAAGGTTAACACAATATTCAAATTTGTGTGCGGAACATTCCCAGTGCTTGTCTGATGTCATCTTTAACTGCGTAGTTGAGGTTACGATCCAAACTTTCATGGTACTCCCAATAATCCCTACATGATATTCTTTGCCAAGATCTTTCCCCACATTGCCTAAATCATAGGTGACATTGTTGAGCCCTGCACTTCGCTTAAAAATACTAGTTACCTGGTATTAACTACCTAGGGTGTTCTGCAGCAGTTGACTCCTCCTCCCATGAGTAATCCCTAGCAGAAAGACTTTCCTGGTCTTTAGCACAGAAAGGGGTGAAATACAGCTATAAAACTCTGGCAACCGACCAATGAAAATGAAATGTTTGACCGACAGCAGAAACGTTTTCAAAGGTACAGACAGATGTTTCTCCTTAATGATATCTACACCATAGAGGAATTCTTGAATAGAAATAGACATTTTTGCAGAAAAATACCTGTAACTGGCAAGTATGTAGCTTTCTCTCTACATATAAACTAATTATTCTTCTAAATACTGCTCTTGCTTGCAGTTTTTCCCACCTTGTCGGAATGTTCCTCACCTCCTTGTGCTGTCTGAAAGCTTTTGTCTACAGTTCCAGACATCTAGACTGATGCTTGTCCACTCTGGCAGTTATGATCACAGGCCAGTTACTACCCTATTGCTAACTTTACAGCTGCCAACCACAGCTCTCATCTGCTCTAGCTCTACTGGTGCAACTGCCATATCAGTTTTGAGTATTCAGATCAGTGGCTCTTTCTCCCTAACTGCGGAGTGAGAGCCACAACTACTACATCACCAAAGACTAGCCACATCTCCATCCAAATTGGTTGCTTCACAGCATCCGACATGATAAAAGTATAAGCATTCTTTATACTGTCAACCATTTCTAACTGATCTTGCAATTTCCCTATTTGTCCCTTATGATGATAATTTTTTTGTCTAGAAGAATTATTTAGTGGTAGCTGCTCAACAAAAATTTGTGACAACACAATTTCAAGCAGTTTCATTTAATAAAAAATATAGTACTTGACATAATTTATGCATGAAACTCATGTATATGATTTACAAATGTTACTGAATTAGCTAAATTTTACATTACTGAATACTGTCCACAAAAGATAATGTTTCCTGCACAAAATTAAACTGCCCCTTTAGTAGAGATTGAGAGCAGGTTGCGTCGTGTTCACTACGCAAGTATAAAATGCACAAACTTCATCATTGTCACCACAACTGCCTTTAGTGAGCCTTGGCCTTCCATAAATGATTTTATTTTTATTTTATTTACTTATCTAGTTCTGTAGGACTACATTAGGCAGTTAATCTCCATGGTTATGGAATGAGTCAGTAGATAAAATTACATCATAAAAGTTAATAATAGATAAAATGTACACAAATCCTATGTACATGACAAGCTGCTGAATATATATTAGAAACATCAACAGTACACCACAGGAATTTGCTTTAATGCTTCCTAGGATCTTCCTGACAGAATAGGAGTGAGCAATGAGGGAATTCTTCAATTTAGACTTGGAACTGTGAGGGTTACAAGATTTTTTAAATTCTTGTTGTGGCCTACTTAAAATCAATGCATGAGATACACATTTTTGAACATGAGTCAAGAATGTGCAATCCAAATGCATATCAGTGTCTGCCTATTATTAACTGAGTGAAAGATGCTAATTCTTGAGAATAAGCTCATATTGTTAACAACAAATGACATTAAAGAATATATATATTGAGAGGGCAATGTCAGATTTACCAGACTTCCAAACAGTGGTTGCCAACAAGTTTGTGAACTTCCATCACATATTGCTTGAGATGCCCATTTCTGAGTCAAAAATACCCTTTGTGAATGAGAAAAGTTACCCCAGAATATGCTGCACACATAAGCAAATGAAAATAAGTAAAGTAGACTAGTTTCTGTGTTGGGCTACCACTTATTGCAGATACTATTCTAATGGTAAATATAACAGCATTCAGTTTTTGAACAAGGGCTTCCTATGAGAGCTTGCACCCGTCTGAACACCTAGGAATTTGGATTGATTTGACTTACTAATCCTATGTCCATTTTGTGTAATTAAAATGACAGTTTTAGCTGAATTGTGAGTCAGAAATAATAAAAACTGAGTCTTACTGTGACTTAGCACCAATTTATTTTTTACGAATCACGACTAAATGTCTCGAACTGTACTATTTGATACATTGTCTATGTTGTACTCGACACCCTTCACTACAAAGCTAGTGTAATCAGAAAACAAAATTATTTTAGAATTGCCAGTCATATTATAAGTCATACCATTTATTTAGAATTAAAGAAAGAAAAGTGAAGAACGCAGAAGATACAATCATCTTGTGGTGCAGTTCTACATACAGTCTGACGTTATCATAACTTCGTATGTTTTGACACCATCATCAAGTGTGTAAAGGATTAGGATTACAATTTTCTGTGACAAGCAGAACGGCCACGAGAGTGCTTTAGTGTTGTTTGTGTTTAGTGTCATTACCAGCCCTGGTAGGGAACAAAGGGTCACGAACAGCATCGGATGTCGAGTGATAGTTTCAAAGGACACAGAGATGCTGCATAATCAGGTGAGACGGTGTTGTCAGCAACTCAGAGTTTGAAAGGGGCCTCACTGTGAGTGTCCATTTGGTCAAATGGTCGAGCCTTAGAACTTTCAGATTTGTGGCGTATTCAAATTTGACAGAGTCTTGAAGTCGGACTGCACCATCAAGGTTCCAACAACCACAGCCGAGGACACTGTGATCCCTTAGTGTCTGCAACTTCCACCTGAGAACAAGTACTCGACTCCATGAACATTCTGTGTCATCCCACACCACTGGTTGGATATTAGCGGCAGCCAGACTAGGGAATTACCAACACTGTGTAGGATTATGTTAACACCACAGCACAAATCTGTTTTTGGAGTGGTGCCACATCTGGGAAGCCCATACCACTAACAAATGACACACAGTGTTTAGTGACAAGTTGCCACACTGTGCTACCCCAGACGACTATTGTCGACAAGTATCACACTGACCTGGGGAGTGGTACTGTCCTTCTGATGTTTTAGAAAGGCACAGAACTGTTACTTCTGGTGTCACAGTGTGGGGAGCCGTCGGGTTCGTCTTCAGGTCATGGCAGTGACCGAGGAAACCCTGATGACATGACAGTATGTCACAGACTTGCCATGTTCTTACATGTTACTTTTCATGTGACAGTACCATGGTGCCATTTTCCGACAGGGGAGTCACACAATGTCGAGGTACTCCTACGGATGGCGAGATCCCCAGACCTGTCCCTGATAGAATGTGTGGGATTGGCCAGGATGTCAACCCTATCCCAGCATATAAAGGACCAGTTACAATAGCTGTAGGCCAGCTTGCCTCAGGAGAGAATACAATGGCTTCTTGACACCTGTCTTGACTTTATCGGTGCGTTTGTCCAGGTCAGAGAGGGTGCGACATCATACTGGTAAGTGGGCTCGTATTCCAAAGTTGTATGTAAATTTGATTCACTACAGTAATCATTGCAAGACCATTACATATCCTCTCAACTTTTGAAGTTCCATTCTCTTTCCTCCTCCTCTTGTGGGTGATTCACCTTTGTTTGGCAAGCAGCCCACATAATATGTGTAATGGTCCCAGCACTGACCCCTTACGCGAGCCTCACTTACCTGTGACCCAGTAAGACAACACGTCACAGCCGTCCTCATTACTATGGAGAATAACCTTTTTTGGTGTTTGTTCTTCAAGTATACCTCTTATTTCATAACAGTCCAACTTGTGCAGTAATATTTTGTGATTGACACAATCAAAAGCTTCAGTTAAATCAATGAAAATGCCTAAATTTCATAACTTCTTATTTGAACCATCCAGTGCCCCACAGAGAAAAGAGAAAGTGATGTTTTGAGTTGTTAAAACTCTTCTAAAGTCCAACTGAACATTTGACTGCATGTTATGTGAACTGAACTGATCAATTACCCTCACATATACAGCCTTTTGATAAATTTTGCAAACACTGATGTCACAGAAATAAGTCTTAAATTGCCAACATTATCCCTTTCTCCTTTTTTATAAAGTGGTTTCAGTACTGAGAATTTAATCATCCAGGAAACTGACCATTCTTAAAAGAAAAATTGCAAATATGGCTAAGTAGAGGGCTAGCAACACAGCACAGTGCTTTAGAATCCTTCTAGATACCCCCGTCATATCCTCAAGAGTCCTTAGTCTTCAGTGATTAATTATTGATTCAGTCTTACCCCCCCTCCCCTCCCCCTCCGAGGAGCATGGAGGAGCATTCCACACAAAATTCTTGGAAAGTCATTTTCTAAGAGAGTGATACGATTCCTTGTAAAAACAAAGTTTTATTTTAATTTACCTGTTATATTCAGAAAATTATTGTTAAGTAATGTACACATAGAAGGTGTTCAGAAAAATGTGTACAATGCTTTGAGAGGTGATAGTACTTATCCAAACAAAAAAAATAAGTCCAGTAAACACGGGTCCAGAAACAGATACTTTCCGACATAAACGTCTGTTTAAAGGAAGAGCTTCGTGACACAAGGTTGCAGACATTAGCACAGTCGTTGCATTGGCACTTCATTAAATGTGTCTGTAGTGTATTATGATATCTTACTATTCTACCAAACATTAGCTGGTCTGCTGTTAGTTGTGTGGTTCGAGTCATGTTGTAGGCTACGTTAGTTTTCGTTGTGTTTGCATGTCTTACTGTACAGTACTCTAACCTTCGGTATGTATTGTGGTGTTTTACATTCTTCCAAATGTGGATTCACATTCATGTTTACTGTTATTGCACTGGCTGTACATACAGTAGTGTAGTACATTTACATTTTCTCTCTTTCACCACTTTTTGGCAATGGAAGCCTCCTACTTGACAAGGGAAATGGCATATACGATATTCTGCTGTGGTTTAGCAAATGGACATAGCCTGCAAGCCCATGCCCTCTACGCTGAAAAATATTTACAACACAAGTATGCTGTTCGGCAAAGTTTTCCAGCACCTGAGGGACACAGGTACCCTTGCACCTCAGAAGACTGCCAGTGGAAGTCCCCCCAAAGTCCCCCCCCCCCCCCCCCCCCCCCCCAGTCTGCATGCCTGATGGAGGAGTGTGTGCTACGTTCAATGAAAAAAAAAAAAAAAAAAAAAAACTGGGCCTATGTGCAATGATTAGCAGCACGAGTGTCTCACACTCTTATCTGTGGGATACTTCATGAACGATTGCTGTAACACGTCATTTACAGCACATTCAGGGCCTAAGGCCTCAGGGTCATCATGGCAAGATGGCAGTTCAGTCAATGACCATTGCAGAAGTGTGCAGCAGATCCACTGTTCACATCCAACATTTTATTTTCCGATAAGGCAGGGTTCACGAGAGATGGTGTTGTGAATATCAACAACCAGAATGTATGGGCAGATGTAAATCCCCAACTAATTCAGGAAAGAGGGCATCAACACCGATTCTCAATCAATGTATGGCCAGGCATACTTGGCGATAGATTAATAGGGCCATACACGTTACCACAAAGGTTAACTGGAGTACATTATTTGAACTTCCTCATTAATGTATTTGCCTACCTTTCTGGAGGCTGTGTCATTGCAGCAATGAATACGAATGTGGCTCACGCAAGATGGCACACCAGCATACTTTCGTCACAATGTGCACAAACATCTGATGCAGACGTTTCAGGACTGCCGGATTGGTCAGGGGGCCTGGCATCTTGGCCTGCTCATTCCCCACACCACATTTACATAGACTTTTGGTTACAGGGACACTCGAACTGATCTATGCCACGCCAATCGAACACCTCCTGTAAACATGTGTATCAGAGAAAGTATGCATTTCTGGACCCGTGTTAAGAAGACTTATTTTTTCGTCTCAATGAGTGCTACAATCTCTCAAAGTATTTGACAGTTTTTTCGAACACTCCGTGTATGACTTCTCAGTAACAAAAAATAATTTTCTACATACAGACTTTATATCCTCGATCTTGTGCTGTTGGGCATGCACTTACTTCAGGACTGACCGTAACATCGTTTTCATTTTATCCTGAGAATTAGTCAGCCTGTTTGCATTACATATTGTTCTTGTCTTCCTAATTAAATTTTTATTCATCTTGCAGTACTGTTTATAATGGGCTACTGCAGCTCAGTTGAGACTACTTCTGGTGTTTTGAGATGATTCTTACTTTGTTCTACATGATACCCTTATCGCATTAGTTAGCCACACAGGTTGCATGTTAGTTCTAGTACCCTATTTTAAATGATTTTATGGAATACAACGATCAAAGAACATGAGAAATGTGATGAGAAAAAATGACATTTATTGTGTACGCTATCAGTACAAGTCTACCATAATATTCTTGCACCCTGAAGTGAGGGAACTTCGGTCAAGTTACCACCAGGTTTTTATCATGATATTTCGTGAGGACGTGCTCAACCACATGATAGTATATGCACAGATGAACTTGTTTACTATACCGTTATAATGTGTTTCCGAACACAGGTACGGGAGTCCAACTGCAATAACATTGTGGTGACAACATCAAAAGAAACAGCTTAATACACACAAAAAACGCACTTGAAAATGGGGAATCATTTCTCGAAACGCGTCGTGCGAACAGTAAAATAAAGAAAAATCGTGACTGGTAGCAGAAGATTTATTTATTTATAAACAAACCTATTGTTTCTACAGTTGCAGGCTTTCAAAAACCATTTATAATGGATCAAATCAGATTCATTCTTTAAATTAACAGACAGTGCACCTCTGTTTTATATAAACAGATCTTTAGAAAATATTAAGTATTTTCTTACAGGACTACTACAGTAACTACTTTAGCTACTCATGTTGTATATTAATAGTAACATTAGCCATTGAGCAGATGATGCAGTTATCTACTCATATAATGCAATACTATCTGAAAAACGCTGGACGTATATTGAGTCAGGTCTTGAAAGGATTGCAAAGACAGTCAAATGACTTGAGATCTACATTAATGTCAAATTCTGCACTTTACAAAATCAAAAATGTCCGGTATTTTACAACTACTATTTCAATGAGTCACAAATTGAACCTGTCAACTCATGCAAATATCTGGATTTAGCAATTTGTAGGAATATTCAATGGAACGATCACATAGGCTCAGTCATAGTAAAGCTGGTGGTAGACCTTGTTTTATTGACAGAATACTATGAAAATACGATCAGTCCCACTCATGCGACACATTCCAGGATATTGCTCAAGTGTATAAACCGCACCAAAAAGAACCAACAAGGAACCCCTTTAGTAGGAGGTTGCAAAACGGCAATGATATTTACAGCAATCTACACCGCACATATTGTCCACCATACAACCAAAATAGTGGCTGCTAATGGGAACAGGCGGCGGGACTGGAGGTATACAATGGTGAGCAAAATGTGAGGCTACGAAGTGCAGTCGTACTGCTTTGTCGACGAGTAACCCACAACAGTGCCACAGTGCAAGTGGTGTTGATACAAAGCAGAGCAATGGCAATGACAAACAAAGCAAATGTTGCATTATATCTACAACAACAGTTGCCAAAGTTGACATTTTGTCCAAAAGGAAGCCAAGGATTTTCCCAGAGTGAAAAAGTGGCAGATGAAATATTAGTGTTTCTGCACGACAAGACAGTGAAATGTGCAGTTTCGTATATACTCGATTGTGCGGACAATGTACATGAAGAGTACAATTATGACAATACACGTTTAACAATGGAAACTGATATTGAAACAGGTGTTGAGGCACGTAGTTCATCATCCTTGTTGGACAGGAAGCCACAAATCACGTCTCCAGTGAAACAAAGGAAAGGACAATGATCCAAGCAGCAGGTACTGAACAAATTATGTACATGGAAGAACATCCACAGCATAGTAAAAAAACAATAATGAGTTTATTTCGAAGAAGTCTGCAGCAATATGACCGTGTAGAGCATATGAAAAACTATGGACATTCAAAGGAGGACAAGGTGATCTTGTTACAGAAACTGATGTTTGTGTGTTTCAATGATGCTTGATACAATTTACAGGATGCACACGATAGTGACCTACTATATCATGGACATCAAATTGCACACAACATAGATTACAGTGATTTCAAGGGAAGCAGTGATGTTGCATAACTGCAAACAGTGCTACAGGATTGAAAGACTTAAGATAAAGAAATTTCAAACAATGTGTCAACTTGACGATGCACACCAAACTGCAGAAACGGCCCGAAAATTTGTATACAATTTCTTATCCAATCGTTTGGTATGGAATTTATTTTCAACTCTGAACAATCAGGATTTGAAGAGCAAATGCATATGAAAGGAATCCTGGAAATTAGAGGTATCAAGAGAGCTGTATTAAGAACAACTAACATCAACAGCTTCATGCATTCATATTACTATTATGTTGACTGTTAATCTGATTTTACCTGCCATCTGAGAGGTGTGAGGAAATGACAAATTTTACCTACAACAAGATGGTACTCCGCCTCACTATGACAAAGATGTCAGAGCCTACTCGGATGAAAACCTACCTCGGCAAGGGATAGGTCGAAGAAGAGCTTCGAGGACACACCTTACACCTCTTTACTTCTGCCTATGGGGAATATTGAAAAATGAAGTTTATCAACAGAACATTGAACAAGCTACATGAAACCATCAAGGTGTCAGGTGCGACTATCGCATCGGCAACACTGACAACTGTAGTTTGGTCAACTGTTCGGCAACACTGACATCGTTTGGCTGCTAATGGGGGTCACTTTGAACACACAAAATAACTTTCCCCCCATGAAAGAATTGTAGAGCTATATCATTTTCTTCCATTAATATTGTCTATCAAAGTCTACATTTTTCTGGACACACTGATATATGATAACCTTTGGCTTCAGTAGTTTTTGCACATTACACATTGTCATTACCTTGTCTACACATAAAGGAAATTGATTTTTGAGGTTTTGCAATTCATTATAGGTGGTCACCTTCACTCTACATTATTTTCTGGGACAGCTACATGACTGTAGTGCACCTCCATCTTTCCATGTGAGCTGTGACTTATCTAATTTTAATCTGACTGTCACTTCTCCCTGTGTCAATGGGAGTCAAGGAAATAACTTGACATTAGGAGGAGAAATTTTTGATTGAAGTTTTGTGAAAAGATTTTGCCCCAATGAAAAATGTCTGTTTTCACAATTGTCGCACCAACAGAATTTTAGTATCTGTGACACTATTTCGCAACAGTATAAAATGAGCTGCCGCTTCTTAAATTTTTTCGATGAACGATGTCGGTCTTATCTGGTAAGGATCCCACACTGTGCTGTAATACTCCAGAAAAGTCTCCTTAGTAGATTTATTGCACCTTCTAAGGGTTCTGCCAACAAAACACTGTCTTTGGTTCAACTTCCACACACTAAATTTATTTAGCTACTACAGCTCAAATAAAATTATTCTGTGATTGACAGATTGCAGTTGTCGGCAGTGGAGCAGTCGGGGAGTGCAGATGGGAGGTTGTGCGCTGCTAGCAGGCAGCCTGGCATGTCGAGGTTCTGCACCTGCCTGTGGCACCTGCATGTCTGGCGTTTGTAACATGAATTTACAAAGTAGTTGTAATTGTAGCGTACCTGATTGCTTGCTTCGCCACTCCTTAATTAATAACGATACATGTTTTCTGGAGTTAATTTTCAGTTACATTACATGTATTCAGTGTTACAACAAATGTTTTCCAGGAACTCCTTAGTATCCAGAGGTATGCACCTGGATCAGCATGGCAAAAAGGAACTTATCACAAATATAAACCAGGCTACAGAAGAAGTATTTTGCGAAAAAACATCATTACTAAGCCTATAATTGCGCTGGGCACTCCTTCACAGGGAAACTGCTAAAACAGACCAAATCTTACAGGATCTGGTCCAAAAATAGCGACAAGTTTCCTGAAGAGGAAATTAAAACACACAAAAGTAAAGAACAAGATCTTAATGGCTCAGAGAGGGAACAAAATAGATGTAAAGTAGGCCCACTTACCATCCTGCAAATCAACATTTGCAGCATTAGAACAAGCTTTTAGAGTTGGAACATTTTTGTAAAATAAAAAAAAAAAAGTGATGTACTGTGTGTCTCAGAACATTGGCTTACAGAATATCAAGTAGATTTTTTCATACCTAAGGAGTACATTCTGGCAGATATAATGTGTAGAAACGAGAGAAAAAAATGGAGGGGCTGCAATATTTATCAGACAGTGTATACAATTCTCTAAAATAGATGTAAGTTCGTACTCCTCAGAATGAAATAGCGAATTTACTTTTATAAGACTGATAGACCAAAATATTGTAATTGTTAGCTTGTATAGATCTCCAAACGGTGATGTTAACTTATTTTTCGAGAATATTGAACAGATGATGAGAAAAATCTTAAAACTCAAAACAAATGTAGCAATATGTGGTGATTTCAACATTGACACAGAACAACTCAACACAAAAACATTCTTAAACCTACTAAGATCACTAAATCTATATTATACTAACAATAGCCCGACACATGGAAATGCCTGTTTGGACAATATTATACTTAATTTTTCAAGAAACCTACATAGTGTAAGCAATGCAGATGAATGTTTAGCAGATCATGATCCTCTACTCCTAACATATCAGTATACACAGTCAGATAAGAATTATAAAGTTGCAAATAAGAAGCCAAGCATGACATGGGTTAGAGGTCAGAAAGAGGAATTTCTTAAGATATTCAAAGACTACCTCAAAAACGTAAACTGGGACTTTTATGAATATGACACAGATCAATCAACTGCTGAAACTCTGATAATTTCCTTAAGACATATACTGACTTATGCTACTCTTGTTCACCAATGAAAAATAAGGAAAACAGTAACAAACCAAATAGAAAAGGTAAGAAGCTTAAATGGTACACTGATGACCTTGCTAGTATCCGTGAAAAGATGCTTTCACTTTACAAAACACACAAAAACAATGGCAGATGTGGGACAGAACAAAATGATACTTATTATAAAGACTACCAGAAATGTAAAAAACATTGCAAAGCCAACCTTAAACTTGCCAAACAAGCTGCCTGTGAAAATTACATAGAAGGAGCCCCAAACAAATGCAAGGCTGCTTGTGATATTATAAAACAAGAACATACTTCTACCCAAACACAAGATGTTCTACTTGAGCCAGAAGAGCTCAATAACTATTTTACAACTACAGTAAATGAATTAAAATAAAAAATTAAACAGTCCGACATACTAGCCCTTGATATACTTGCTGATCAGCTACCTAAGGGGCACGAATTTCACTGGCACCCTGTCACACCCACAGATAATATAAATATTGTTAGAAAATTTTCAAACTCGAAACCATGGACTACTACTGGCTATCTAACTACACAATAAAAAGGACAATACACTTCATTTGCAATCCACTTGCTTTTATTGTGAATAAATGCCTAGAAGTTGGAGTTTTCCCTGACCAGCTAAAAATTTCCAAAGTTATAACTACCGTATTTACTCAAATCTAAGCCGCACTTTTTTTCCAGTTTTTGTAATCCAGAAACCCGCCTGCGGCTTAGAATCGAGTGCAAAGTAAGCGGCACTTCTGAAAAATGTTGGTAGGTGCCGCCACAACTAACTTCTTCCGTCGAATTATGTAGCGCTACACAGGTGTGCTTTGCAGGCACAAAGATAAATACTGGCGACAAAACCCCTGCGTCAGTAAATTAAAAAAAAAGTGGAAGACGAGCTTTTTTTCACCGCCCCGACTTTCGACCACTGCATTTTCATACATTATCCAACGAAGTAAATACAAATTCCGTATTGTTCATCTTCGAATGTAGCAGCATTTCAGCGTACTACGAAAATCCGACTGGCAACATTGTTTGTCTGAATTTTTTCCTACCTGGGACAAGAGATCATTGCTAATAAGAACTTTTATGAATTGTGAATCATATGCAGTATTCTCTTCACTATAAGAATAATACTAATATAAACATTTTGCCATGTATTCTTTCGTGTTTGCTGCTATCTCATTTAAATCCTGTCTGCCTAATAAACTACGAAATTAGAGTGAGAAAACAGCAAACGCGGAATAATATACATATCATGTCATGTTTATATTCGTATTGTTCTTATGCCTAATAGTGATACAGTCAGAAATGAAGCACGGCAATTGACAAGATTTTTAAACCTAAGATGACTAATTTCTGTACAGAATGTAATGTACTACAGAGGCGTCTGCAAAGATTTTCAACCGGAGAAAAATTTTCGCTAAACTCTCGTTCAGAACATCTTCTATCATACGCAGTCTATTATTTGGTTCTTGTTTATCATTATCAAAGAAAGCACCAGTGTAAGTAACAGCAAATAGCAAGCAGTCTCTTGCCATTGTTCCGCTAATTGGCGGTTGCGCGCACAAAAGCAAGCCATGCCACGAGCGGCGGCAGGTCGTGAACACTCATTATCAGAATGCGACAAACAATGCATGACACAGTACAGTAATGCATTTTCAGCTTAGAATGACGTGAACACCTATAACAAAGAGAACGGCACTTGCCAGATCAAAGAAAAATAAGCAATCAATTCAAACCAGACGAAGCACGTGATAAAGGAATGGTACCCGTATAAATACGGACGAAGCACCTGACGCATAGCAACGGCTACATTGTAAAGCTTAACTGCTAAGCTTAAAACTCGAATCAAACTACTGTAGCTGTATCGTCATTCATTCGACCTAAATTGTATTACAATGGACCAACTTTGTTTCGATTTGGATGTGCGGCCTAAAACTCTTATCTCCCTTGGAATTTCGAGTCTCTAATTTCTGGTGCGGCTTAGATTCGGGGAAATTTTTTTTTCCTTGATTTCGAGTCTCATTTCACAGGTGCGGCTTAGATTCGAGTAAATACGGTATATACAAAAAGGGGGAAAAAGACCTTCCTGAAAACTACAGACCAGTGTCTATTGTATCAATCTTTTCAAAAATATTTGAAGCAATTTTCCACAAACAGCTAAGCAAC
This sequence comes from Schistocerca americana, assembly GCF_021461395.2. Classification (NCBI taxonomy): domain Eukaryota; kingdom Metazoa; phylum Arthropoda; class Insecta; order Orthoptera; family Acrididae; genus Schistocerca; species Schistocerca americana. Next base: position 25,305,902 of record NC_060119.1, on the reverse strand, counting down.
TATTTTGAAAATTATGACCTTCTCTGTAATAGACAGCACGGTTTTCGACAAGGGAAAAATACCACCTCTGCAGTCGTTGAAATAGTTAATATGACATTAACAGCATTTGAAAATAAACAAACCGTCTCACTTGAACTTTGTGATCTGAGTAAGGCATTTGATTGTATCCCCTTTGACATTTTACTATCCAAACTAAAGTATTATGGTATAAATAATACAGAGTTGGAAATAATCAACTCTTGTCTAAATAACAGGAGACAATTTGTGTCAATTCATAACAGATACACTTCTATGAATAATGTCACATCTGGTGTACCTCAGGGCTTTGTCCTTGGTCCTTTCTTCTTCATTGTTGCAATTAATGATTTGCCTTCTTTTGTTGGGCCTGAGATGCTATGTAGATGATAGAACCTTGATCAGCACAGATCGAGATTTATCAAAGCTACACCACAAATCACAGGACATTCTCACCTTAAAACTAAACTGGTTCTCGGCTAACAAACTTCTATGTAATCCAGAGAAAACTCAGCAGCTGCAGTTGGGACTGGCTAATGAGCTAGAACCAAAATCCGTAAAACTGCTTGGAATACACATTGATTCAAAACTTAACTGGCAACCCCATATCAACCAGGTCTGCAAAAAGTTATCGAAGATGTCCTATCTCATCTGGAAACTGTCTGATCTAGTGAGTAACAAATATCTCAGAACAGCTTACTTTGGACTTTTTCAGTCTCATATATCTTATGGGCTGTTACTATGGGGCCACTTATGTCATGTCAGTGATGTACTACTGATGCAGAAAAAGGTGCTACGAATAATGTGCAAGGTTGGTCCAAGGGAACATTGCTGTCCCTTATTCATCAAAATGGAAATAATAACAGTGATAAATCTTTATATTTATGCATCACTGGTATATGCTAAAAAGAACAGAACAAAATTTAACACCAGAAAGAACGTACACTTACATGACACCAGAAACAAAGAGTATTGACATTCCTAGACATAGGCTGACAAAAAAAGGCAACTCTCACAAAGTGAACTGTTTGAAATTATTTAACAAATTACCACATACTGCACTCAATACACCTTTCAATAATTTTAAAAGTAAACTGCACAAATTGTTAATAGACAATCCATACTACAGTCTCACAGTATTCATAGATACTTTTAACATAGAAATTGAGATTTCAGTCTATGAGTCTAATACTGCATATTGATTAATGTAGCATAAATAATTTGTACTTGCAATGTAAACACTCACTAATGTAGTAACTTCTTGTGTATCTTGACGTAACTGTAATGCCTATTTCTCTGCATGTGGTCAACGGCAAATAAAGAATCTGAATCTGGAAGAATTAATGAAAAAAGCTGAATATTAACAGTGAACTCGAGATGAACCATTTCTTTACAAAAAGATATGCGCACATAATTTTGCATGCCTGGAGGGAATACAAAGGACACATTCAAAGTGTAATGAAATAAAAAAAGAAGAAAAAATAAAATGTTTATTTTTCACACCTTGTGTAAAATAGAACAATATAAAAATAGTTACAAAACAATATATCATTTACAACGGTTTATTATATAAAAATATTTTTTTACAATTATATTAAATTTTTTAACTTAGGAAGGCATAACAAGTAGCAATGCAAATATTTTTGCATTTTGATGATAGGAATTACAAGATTTCAGTTAGATGGTAGTATACAGGAGAACATCTCTGTAAAATATAAACCACAAACCATGTATGTAAGTAAAATGAGCCATTACATATATGCCATATATGACAGGATAGCTGAACACAAAAGAAAGAAATGTATCAACACAGGTTTGTACAAAGAGATCCAGATTATGAATAGTGTTAATTCATTTTACTCCACAATAGAAAAATGTCCCATAATGAAGATGATGGGAATTATAGTTGTGCTTTGTGTCAGCTACTCTGCCTGTATATTACATGATGTCTGTTCCTCACAGTATGTCTGTAAATGTTAAAACAACACTGCTACAGCAGGTAATATACCCAATACACATGAGTAGAGAGACCATTTAAAATCAGTACAATGGAGAGATTCTGACAGTAAAACCACGCCTTAACTGGAAGACATCCTGAGTATTGCTTCCTCCTGATTTGAGATCCTGGGAACTCTGAATGTTCATTTATATTATGTCTACATGACAAACTTATCTTGAAAGTTACATAATGTCATTATCATACTGTGAAACAATACTACTAATACACCCTAAAAACAGAAGGTACCTGAAAGAACCAAACTGATACCACGTATTACAGGTAAATTCAATCAAGAAAACAAACAAATTATGAGACAGAACTGCTAGTCAGTAATTTACCTTCACAAATGGTAAATGTATGGTACTGCTGACAGACACACATGAAAGTGTAACAGATACACTCTCTAGTTTTTGAATTATTTCATTCTCCAATCTTAAATCCTATAAATAGTTATACTAAACAATAATCTCAGTTATCAGTAAATATAAATGAACAAACTCCATAACAAGACTATTGAGTTTTCCAGCACGAGGTTACGAATACAAAATTTTCATTTAAATCACAGGCTATAATACACAACAATGTATGTGCCATTTTGTTACATAAAGATGTGTAGAAACAAAGTCCCTGGAGAACAAATAGACTATACGAAGGATGAGAGAAAGGTATGGCAAGAGAGCAAGCTGTGTGCAAGTGGGAGGAGAGAGGCCAGATCAGTCAGAACAGGACACCGGCTCTTCATTGTGGTGATAGGTGAGTGCTCAGAGTGCCACAAGTAACTGGTGAAGGAAAGATGAAAGCAGTAGTGTTTGCTGACACTATGACCTTAGGTAATGACTGACTGAAATGGGGGTAAGGACAAGAAGGCAAATGGGTAGCACAGAGAGAAAATATTGAAGGCAGAAGATCAAATATGCAGAAAGACGAAACCTTATGAAAAATTGATGGGTAACACACAAGATACTTAACCTGAATGATGAAATGACAAAATATAAAAATGCAGCAAAATAAGCAGGCGAAAGAGAAAAATGTCTAAAAAATTAGAATGACAAAGTGCAAACTGCCTAATCAGGAACAGCTACATGAAAAATGTGAGGCTGTATGCACAACCATGACTAGGGGAAAGACGGATGCCACCAACAGAAAAATTGAAGAGACCTTTGGTGAAATGAGAAGCAACTGTATGAATATCTAGAACTGAGATGGCAATCTGGTACTCAGAAAAGAAAGGATAGCTGAAAGGTGAAATGACTACGCAGAAGTGCTATAAAAGGGAAATTAGTGCAAAGGTAATATTACTGGAATGGAAGATATGATACTGCAAGAGGAATTTGAAAGAGCACTGAAATATGTAAGTTGAAATGAGGCCCACAGAGCAGACGACATTCCCTTAAAATTACTGAGGTCCTTGGGACAGCCAGACATGACAACACTATTCCACCTGGTGAGCAAGATATATGAGACAGGTGAAATACCCTCAGCCTTCAAGAGGAATATAATAACCCCAATTTCAAAGAAATTCCACAGGTGTGGATACTACCAAACCATCAATTACATAAGCCTTGATTGCAAAATACTGACGGAATTATTCACACAAGAGTGGAAAAATTGGTAGAAGCCAACCTGAGGGAAGAATTGGGTTGGATTATGGAGAAACATACCAACACAGGAGGCAATACTCACCTCGCAACTTCTCTTACAAAATATATTGAAGATAGACAAACCTCTGTTTGCAGCATTTTTAGATTTGCAGGAAGCCTTATACAACATTGGCTGGAATACATTCTTTAACATTCTGAAGGTAGCAAGGGTAAAATACAGTAAGAGACAGGTTATTTATAACTTGTACAAAAACCCACTACAGTTATAAGACTTAAGAGACATGAAAGAGACGCAGTGGTTGACAAGGGAATGAGGCATGGTTGTAGCCTACTGTGGTTAATATTCTATCTGTGCACTGAGCAAGTACAGGAAGAAAACCAAGAATAAATTTGGACAGGGAATTTACATTTGGGGAGAAGAAATCAAAACTTTCAGGTTTGCCAGTAACACTAATTCATCAGTGATGCCAAAGTATTTTGAAGAGCTGTCGAATGAAACAGATATAGTCTCGATAAGAGATTGTAAGATGAGTGCCAACAAAATGAAATTTAGTCAAATTAAATCAACTGATGCTGAGGGAGCTAGATTAGGAAATGAGAAACTAATAGTAGTAAACAAGTTTTGCTATTTGTACAGCAAAATAACTGATTATGGCCGAAGTGAAAAGTGATAAAATGCAGGTTAGCTATCGAACAAAAAACATTTTTGTAAAAAAGGGGAATTTGTTAACATTTAATACAAATTTATGTGGCAGGAGTTCACACAAGAAGAGAAAAGAAGCTTTTGAAATGTGGTGCTACAGAAATATGCCAAAGATCAGATGGATAGTCTGAGTAACTAATGAAGAGGAACTGAATTGAACTGGGTAAAAAAAGAAATTTATGGCACAATGTGACTAAGAGAAGGCATCAGTTAATAGGACACATCTTGAAGCGGCAAGGAATCGTCAATTTGGTAATGGAAGGAAGTGTGGGTGGGTAAACTGTGGAGGGAGACCAAGAGATGAATACAGTAAGAAGGTTCAAATAGATGTAGGTTGCAGTGATTGTACAGAGATAAAGAGGCAGCACCAAAACAGTCTTCAGACTTAGGCCACTGCCGACAACAAAAACAACAACAAATCTGACAAGAGTATATGTCCTAAGGAGAAAAATGAGTAAACACCACCAGGCAATTCGAGTGTGTCCACTATTAAAATGCTACAGAAATAATTAGGAAGTTGCTGTATCTGGTAATTACAATAGTGATCTCAAAATAGTTCTAATAAAGAGCAATTAGAGTTACTGATGACCAACTTTGGGTTTTTCCCACAGTAACATTCTCAACAAGGAAAGGACACAGCCCAACAGCAATTAATAATTAATTTCAAAATCCTATTGTATTTCAAGAAACAAATGTGAGACCCATAATAAACAATTGGTTGACAGTGATGGCTAAATGTCAGGATTAATCCAGCCATCACCAATCAGTTTTAGCTAAGAAGGTAAAAGCATACAATATTATGAAAACGAAAGTTGGTACTCACCATGTAGTGGAGATGCTGAGTCGCAGACAGGCACAACAAAAAGACTGTCACAAATTAGCTTTTGGCCAGAATGGCCTTCATCAAAAATACACACCCCCTCCCCACATCCTGGGCAGTGTAGCTTCACCTGCCAAAGATTGCAGTCATGTGTTTGTGAGCTGCGTGAATGCGTGCGTGTGTGTGTGTGTGTGTGTGTGTGTGTGTGTGTGTGTGTGTGTGTGTGTGTCTTGTTTTGATGAAGGCCATACTGGCCGAATGCTAATTTGTGACAGTCTTTTTGTTGTGCCTATCTGCAACTCAGCATCTCCGCTATATGGTGAGTAGCAACTTTCCTTTTCATAATATAGTTAAGAGGGTAGTTTGAAAAGTTCTTGGAATCACCACGAGAGGTCTGTGCTAGTGCAATGAGTTGTTTGTGTGATATTCATTGGATTGTTGCCTGTAAACACGTGCCACGTCAGTGCTCTTGGAAGAGAGCTGCAGTGGTGATGTGGCTCTGTTGTTGTTCCCGTGTAGTGATTTGTGAAGATGGAAAAAAATTGAGATTCAGGCAGTGATTAAGTACTTCATATAGAAAGGTATGAAAGCAAAGGACATTCAAGCCGATTTCCAGAACACACTGGAGGACTCTGCTGCTTTGTATTCAACTGTTGCCAAGAGGACAAATGAATTTAAATTTGGTAGGGAGAGCTTAGATGATGATCTGCACAGTGGTCGGCCAAGATGTGTCACTACTCCAGAAATCATTCCAAAAGTGCACAAAAGATCATGGAGGACATGCCGACTGAAAGTGCGTGAAATTGCTTACAGTTGCCAGATGTCATCTGAAAGGGTATATCACATTTTAACTGAAGAATTAGAAATAAAAAAAAATATCTGCAAGATAGGTGCCCTGAAATTAAAAAATTTATCTGCAAGATAGGCGCCGTGACTCTTGACGCTGGATCAAAAATGCGTGAGAATGGACATGCCAAAATTATACGAACTAAGGTATGAATTGGTGCCACACCTGCCTTATTCACCTGATATGGCTCCATCAGACTTCCATCTCTTCCCAAAACTGAAAATTTTGCTTGGTGGACGAAGATTCATTTCAAACGAAGAATTGATAGCCGGAGTTGACAACTATTTTGCAGGCCTGGAGGAAACTCATTTTCGACATGGGAGCAAGGCACTTGAACATCATTGGACCAAGTGCATTAATCTACAAGGGGACTACATAAAAGTTTCATAGAATCATAAATACTGACTCAGTCATCCTTACTCAGAGAGTATTAACTAGACAAACTATGGGAAGATATTTACCGAGAACCTACAGCACACAAGAAATTTAATGGCTTCCTAAAAATATTTTAACAACAGTGTAATCCAGTTCTGGTCATGGACAAACACACTGAACCCTGAGAGAACATCTGGAATCAAATTATCAAGTGGTATGAAGAGAGAACTTTATTTAGTACAGAACACAAATTCTAACCAAGACATAAAGGTGAACTATAAACATTACACCAAAATTCTTCACTGTGTCAGTAAAATTACCATGAACTATGTACAAAAAATAGAGAATTCCAAGAACATAGCAGAGGCAATTTGGAACATTATTAGAAATGAAATGAACAAATCTGGCAAGGCATATGATATTCAACTCCCTGTCGATTATTATCAGTGAGGTAGCTGATGTCAAATTCAAATCATGGGACATTAAATTCAATATAAACTTCACATCAGCAACTGAAAACAAGGGAAAAATATTCCATTGAAAGCGCACCTATTACTTAGGGAAATATTGCACCCATTACTAGAAATCTTCAGATTACAAAAACCAATTCTTACTGAGATGACAATCCCCTTTCCTGGTTCATCAAATAGAAATACAATAGAAATATCAGTATGACAAATAGCTTCTGTGAGAAGTTAAATATCCAGTTTGTCATGGATTAATTATTTTGAAAATGGCTATTCATTACTGCACGCAGCTCCCAAAGTTGAAGTAGCGTCAGTAGTCATTGGATCATGCCAACTGAGGGCCTCCAGCATATTTAAGTAAGCACAAGGCATTGTCAAGAAACTTCTCATTCAGAGAATTGAGTAACTGTAATTTCAGATTCTGGACGAATAAGGAAAAAGTAAACTTACTGTAATCAAGCATATGTTGCTAATTTATAACATGCACCACAAAGGCATACAGTAAAAATTTTTCTAGATTTCCATAAACAAATTCTCACAACAAAATAAGAATATCATTGTAATTAACGAAAATGTTGAATGTAATTTATGAGGCAATAGATACTTTTAAAAAATCCATTTTCAGATTTATCCACACAAATTTCTCATTTTAGTTCAAAAAATGGCTCTGAGCACTATGGGACTTGACATCTGTGGTCATCAGTCCCCTAGAACTTAGAACTACTTAAACCTAACTAACCTACGGACATCACACACATCCATGCCCGAGGCAGGATTCGAACCTGCGACCGTAGCGGTCGCGCGGTTCCAGACTGTAGCGCCTAGAGCCGCTTGGCCACTCCGGCCGGCCTCATTTTAGTGCTATCAACATTAACTACTGCCAACTTACTACATAACAGTGGTGCCGATATATAAAATATCTTGTACTATGCGACCATTATCTTTTTCTATTTAATGATATAATATATAAAGTTACAGAGTTTTCACTAAATGTGAAAATTCTTCACGTCTGGAGTAGCACAGTGATGACGAAACAAGAATTCATTGCAATTAAGATATTCATTCATCACATACTGTATATAACTAAAAATATCAACAGACCATTGTTTGTTAAAATTTTGCTTGTAATAGCTCCCACAGTTATTAATCTTTTCCTAAGACTGAGATTCAAACTGTCTTCTACAATTATTTATCATGTTCATTTTAATCACCTGTTTCATTCATCCCACATTGTCAGTAATTCTCATATTTGTTTCGTTTACAAACAATGTAATACGTTCACAATTACACAAATCATCATATTAGGTTTGCCCTAAATGGGCAGCATTATAAATGCATCTAAGAGATAACTGGTCCATCAAACTATTTGTTTCTGACATCTCAATTTTCTTCTCATTCAACATTTGAATCCACTCCACGTGCCAGTACAAAGAACTTGGCATATTCAATATCATACACATTGCTCTTACTACTGAAGAGAAGCTAATAAGAAGAAGATCCCAATGCCGAAAGAAGCTTGTTCTTTCAAAAAAAACTCCGTAACAAGATGTACCCCTCAATCCCATTCTTCGCCAACAAAAGTCACAGATTGACCTGAGAGTTTTACGATACTACTTTTGTGAAATATGTGGAGGCAAGTTTCATGACAATGAGTTAATAAATTTGCACATTCTATATGCAACCATTACAACAACTCCAAAATTTCACACCTAAAATCTTGCATAACACAAATGAAGCATAACACACACTGAAATACGACTCCAGCAAGTTGTCTTCCCAATTTTCTGTCTGGAGAAGGTGGGGGTTAGGAGGAGGAGGGGAGAGGGGAGGTGCGAGGTAGGAGGGAAGAGGTAGTGTGAGGGGGGACTGGACTATGGCTGAAGAGTGGGAGGTATGAGGCATAGATTATACTCATTCTTATCCTCTAATATATTCTACTCGTTAGGTTTAACTTTGTGACCCGCTGACAAAAGTATACATATTACTGCCAATCCAAGCCTGGTCAGGATTCTGCATTCTGTTGGCCTTTAGAACGGAAGCTCTTAGCCCCTCTAACTTGTATGTGAGTAGGTCTTTCCTTAGTCGAGGGCATAAATGAAAGGGCACGTCTTATTCTATCTGGCTCTCGAATTTGTGGAGATATCACCTGCAAAAAAAGAGCAGAAAAACTGACATTAAATTTGAGCAAAGCAAACCACAAAGGGTAAACAGTTTTTCATTAGCTCAAGAAATTATTTGTAAGCACCTGTAATGTCTGCCTGTTTTATGCTACAACAAAGCTTCGTTAATGTCCTCATTACCTTACAAACACGTCTTTATTCTTTAAAAATATCAAGAATTGTATTACAGCCCTCTCTTTCGTTCAGTCATTAAATTCTCTTTTAAGAGACTTCTTTTTTAGGAGCTACCAAGTTATCAGCCATTATGGGCTGTACAAAATTTCTTGTGTTAATTTGACAGTAAAATTAGCTGGAAGAATTTTGAATAAACATGACATACATCCAATATTTAAATTTATATACATATATTTGAAATTGGAGTAAACTTACATTTATTTTCACATTTCTTCACTCTATCTCACATAAATAATGGACCAAAACTGAACCTGACTGGAGCTTAATGATAAGTAAAGTAAAACAGTACCGCAAGATCAGATGGGACACAACGACGGGTAGGTTCATCCACTCTAATTGGAAAGGCCTTTCTTTCTCTGCACAAAATGGCACCTTTCCTTCCCAAACTGTGTGAGCTGTCTTTCAGTATAATTCACGAGTACTGGTGACCTGACATGAACTCTATAGATGTAGCAGTCAGGGCGAACAGGCTTAGATGGTGGGGTCATGTTACACGCATGGGAGAAGCAAGGTTACCCAAGAGACTCATGGGTTCAGCAGTAGAGGGTAGGAGGAGTTGGGCCAGACCGAGGAGAAGGTACCTGGATTCGGTTAAGAATGATTTTGAAGTAATCGGTTTAACATCAGAAGAGGCACCAATGTTAGCACTGAATAGGGGATCATGGAGGAACTGTATAAGGGGGGCTATGCTCCAGACTGAACGCTGAAAGGCATAATCAGTCTTAAATGATGATGATGATGATGATGATGATGATGATGATGATGATGGTGACCTGACAGTCCTATGATGAAAGAAGGGAGAAGGTGAAACCAGTTCTCGCACGTAGCCTACTCATCTCACATAGTACTGACCACCTGCAAAGTTTGCAAGATTAACAGTGTCACATTCCTTCACTTCACGGGAGTGTGGTAGGGTTTGAAGGATGGTGGCACAAAGTCTGAGGATCAGTAATATCTCCTGCACTTAATGGCCATGTACCAGTGACAAAAAGTCTTCCATCTCCAGGAATTGAACCGGCTATCCCAGGGTTTAGCACCAAAGCAAAAGTATATGAGTGTAGATACAGAAGCTGGGGGCTCAATGCTGACTGACTGTAATAGCGACCTTGCATGACTGACTGACTGACTGACACACACACACACACACACACACACACACACACACACAGAACGCCCGTTTAAAAATTTGTGTAGGGAAATTTTTACACACTGTTAAAGTACAGACCACTTGCAGTTTAAATAATAAAATAACAGACAGGAATTGCAAGCAATAGTTATGTATATTCGGCAGTCGAGCTATTTTAATTCCATTTTATTAGTACATTCTTCAAATGGCTTTATAACTGGGTTCTCATTTTATGAGTAGGGATTTGAATGCATTTATTTCTCCCACATTTTCTACAAAAGCTCACCAAGATTACTCTATAAGTGAAGACATAAATAGCATGTTTTCCAGTAACAGTGCAGGGTGTATCAAAAACAATCATCAGATTTGGCACGTCTATATTTCTGAAACTAATAAACATATACTTTGAAGACAGTTTTTAATCTTCAAATTTTAATTTTAAAGATCGCTGATAATGTTTTCAATGATTTTATAACAAACATATACGATGAATTTTTGACACTCAAATTTTTTTTCATACCTTTTCATAGGTGTTCAATGTGAGTTGCAGAAAGGCACAACAGAAAGACTCTCAGAAAGTTAGCTTTTGGACAACAAGACCTTTGCTAAAAGTAGGCAAACATACACATATGCACACACTCACGCAAGCACAACTCACACACACGACCACAGTCTCTGGAAGCAGGACCCAGACTGTGAGCAGCAGGGCATTATAGGTGAGTAATAGTATAGAGAAAAGTTAGAGATACAAAACGGAAATGCTAGATTTTCAAAAGATTTAAATTCTATGATTTGAACAGCCTGTGTTTCTTATAACAAAATTTACTAAACTACAAAATTTAGGAAAATGTGAAAGTGTTTACAAAGAAGAAAACTACGGTTTTATAATGAGGTATATCAATCCTATAACAGTTATTAGCAGCAATAAATTCTTGAGTGAACATTATTTTATTAACTCTTAAATACTGACTACATTACAATCTTTTCATACAGAATGTTTATATTATGGCCACCAATCAAATGTATTTTTTAAGCCTTATTGTTTAAAGAGTGATCCTGCAAGGTAAATCTGGCATTTCATGTAATTCCAATAAGAAAGAGGAAAAAATGCTATTTACATTAGGAGTGCTGTTAGGGCAACTGAAACTATTCCATCTTGCCACACTTCACACTGGAGGCGCACTTCCTAAAAGATCGAAACACATTATGGTAATACCCATCACAAAACTGAAGACAAGTGAGAAACCTCAAATTATAAATAAAGCTCGCTTCTCCCTGTGTTACTTAACAGAGAGGACAATATACAATCTCACAAGTTCAGTTCTGGTAGAAATAACTTAACAACAGGAAACATCACATCACAAATGATACCATACTGATGGAGCCTAAAACACACATTCTGGATGTCAAGACAGGAGAATAACTGAACAGGGTTGCAACTGCTTCATAGGAAACAGCTTAATTGTTAATCTTAGAAAAAATGGCTCTTACTGTGTGATTTCAGTGTAAGATTTGTTACAGTTACTAGAAATAGCACTTAATACGCAAACACTAAATAAAATTTTGTATGTGACATTCTTATGTAGCAATATGTATAACAAATTGAGGTGTCACAAGGATGCAGAGAAGTTAATCAGTTGTGTGCTTTTCACTTACACCCAAACCTTCAGATGTCAGACATTAGGATCAGTACCAAATGTTAGAATATCAACCAAAACACCAATATAGTTGGTGCTACATGCTGTCGTCCAGGAGACCATGTGTAAACAGTAAGTAATAAGTACCACATGACCTACACCACACAGGTAAAACGTATTTGTAAGCACCTATCATGTGGAGCTCCAGTGGTGAAGTCGATAGAGTGTTAGTTCATTGTACCAAGGATACCAGGTTCGAGCACTGGTCATGCCAGTTTTTGAATTGTAGTAGTGTGAAACTGTTATAAGGGACAATATGTACCTGACATGTAAAAGGACTGTCTGGAGTTTATAGATGTATGGCGGTGCTGCCACCTAGCAGTCTACTTCTACTACTACTACTACTACTACTACTACTACTACACAAAGTGAAAGTGGACTGCCGATAGAGCACTCCTATAAACTCTGAAAAGTCCTTTCACATGTCAGGAACATGTTGTGCCATACAATAGTTTCACACGTACTACAGTACAAAAACTGTCGAGACCAGGGATTGAACCCAGAACCCTTCATATGACAAACTAATGTTCTACTGACTTCCCCACGGGAACTTGACACAGCAGATGCTCACAATTGTGCTTTACCTGTGCACTATAGGTCATTTGGTACTTATTACTCATTGTTTACGCACATTCTCCTGGATGGCAACACACAGCACAAACTACACTGGCATTTTGGCTGACACTATCGATATACAACATATGGTACCAATCTAAGTGTCTGACATCTGGAGGTTTGGGTGTTGGAGAAATTACTTACTCAGTTGACATACTGACAGGGCTGCTAGCAAACTTCACATTCTTTCACACAATATTGCCCTATGACATCATCTGGGACAATGCCGCTAAAGCCAAATGACTGTAGAAATGACACTGTGTAACATCATAAGCTGCTGAAACTTCCTGGCAGATTAAAACTGTGTGCCCGACCGAGACTCGAACTCGAGACCTTTGCCTTTTGCGGGCAAGTGCTCTACCAACTGAGCTACTGAAGCACGACTCACGCCCGGTACTCACAGCTTTACTTCTGCCAGTATCTCGTCTCCTACCTTCCAAACTTTACAGAAGCTCTCCTGCGAACCTTGCAGAACTAGCACTCCTGAAAGAAAGGATATTGCGGAGACATGGCTTGGCCACAGCCTGGGGGATGTTTCCAGAATGAGATTTTCACTCTGCAGCGGAGTGTGTGCTGATATGAAACTTCCTGGCAGATTAAAACTGTGTGCCCGACCAAGACTCGAACTCGGGACCTTTGCCTTTCGCGGGCAAGTGCTCTACCAACTGAGCTACCGAAGCACGACTCACGCCCGGTACTCACGGCTTTACTTCTGCCAGTATCTCATCTCCTACCTTCCAAACTTTACAGAAGCTCTCCTGTTGTTTCTCCACCAGCACTTGCCCGCGAAAGGCAAAGGTCCCGAGTTCGAGCCTTGGTCGGGCACACAGTTTTAATCTGCCAGGAAGTTTCATATCAGCGCACACTCCGCTGCAGAGTGAAAATCTCAATCATAAGCTGCTGCTCAATTTCTTCTTTATTGTGTGATCAGTTTCAGTCAAAGATCAGTATCTAGTACAGTTTTTTTTTACTAACATTAAGACATCCATGTATACATCAAAAAACACAATGTAAAAACAACAACATTTGTAAATGATATTTAATAATGCAGCGACAGACACATGGAGTCATGAATCAAAGCCTGTGTTCACAAAGAAACATGCAGCAAGAATATTGCATAAAATACATCCGAACTCTGCAAATGAGTATCAGGAGCATGGCTGAGGATATTTAGCAATCAACAACACAAAAAGTGGGCCAAATCTGATTTCCAATGTGTAGCCCGCTTATATTGCCCCAAAGAAGTAACCACGGAAGGAATGTAATAAAGTTCAATGTAGAAGCGCTTATATTGCCCCCGAGAAGTAACCACAAAAGGAATGTAATAAAGTTCAATGTACAAGTGTGAAATATCATGAAGTAAAGTTGTGGTGATGGACGGGGAGTAGAATCCAGTGTCTATATGAATTGTTAACTAAGCACAATCAGAGGTCAGATATTAAATATGTTCACCAATAGTGTGATAATGGATTCCAGCACCTTTCAGTATCATCTTATAGTTATGAATAGACATGAAATATTTGTTGTTTCTCCACCAGCAGCAAATGTGCCTGTGTTCAGGCAGAGGTAACATAATGAATAGTTCTGTGCTGCCTGGGACTCCATTCCCGCACAAATCGTCATCGTTGACCCCACATGAAGAGGTGTCAACTACCGAATTTTATTTCACTAGTAATTAGGATCCCACCATTCAGAGAGACCTAGAGGAGATTGGCACTGTGAGCGAACAACGAAATGATGGAACAGAATCATCTCAAAGGGTTCAAATCCAGTGAAAAATTGGAATCTGAGCTCCAGTCCGGTGCTAATATTTTCAAAATCTAAAGGTCACTTAAAATAATAAATGAATATCCTATGACCCTACATGACAACTGGTTTGTGAACTAAACTAACGTTACTAGTGTAAGAAAGCTTACTGGAGATAAGAGTTTCTGCAAGCACAGACTTTCACCTCTGACAGCAAAACCTTACTCAACTCTGTTCGAATCAGTAGTGAATGGACATGTTTAATGTTGATTTAGAACCATGGCACAGTTCTGTGTTCTTTACATGGCATTACTGTAGGAGAAGAGGGTATGTTTGTGGCTGTTAGAAACTGGTACCCCCAGCAGGAGTGGAACCCACACCCTAGCCATTACAAGCTAGCCTCAGTCCATCCAACCAACCAACCACAGAATTTCATATGTGCTCGTATTATGTTACTGTCATATTGGGGTATGCAGTGCACAGTACGAAAATTGTCAACTTCCACTTGAACTGCAGTTGTGAATAACTTGTTCGTGGTCTAGTAGTCAATGTCGTGCAGTGCGAAAGCAAAGCTGTGATCTCAAAACTGTCCATTTCCTTTTAAGCTGTACTCTGTCTGTCTCTGTCTGTCTGCTGAAAGCGTGACTCTGACAGAAGGTCAGAGACAAGTTTCATTCATCTTCTAACCAGCCAGTAATAGAAAAATCTTGGAGAAACACGTTTGTGAAAGGAGTTGTGAATGTCTGTCATGGTAAGACTATTTCAGCGTCATGTTCTGTGGTGATTTTCTACGGCAGGTTGCTATAAGTATATTGAACTATGGTCTTATTTTGTTCCAATTTGTTCAAGGTCATGCCATGACAGCCCATTTTTGAAGAGTTATGAAGAGTGTTGTTTATGCAGTAGAGAACAGAGTCTAAAATGGAGTAACTTCTTAACATTTGTGACATTATGTTCTGTTTATGTTGCAATCGAGATAATCACACTGTATTGCTTCAAATATGGTCATCTTGAGATAAATTAATCACCACATTCAGAAAGAAAAACAGGCGATGATGAAGGATGTTTCTGCGATTTGCTATTATGGTCAACGACAGTGTATCCACAAATTGGGAAGTGTGACGACCACTTAATCTTCATTCGATACTTGCCTTCAGTATTCATTCTGAGAATAAAAGAAAGGAAGGAGGATTACGGTACGACATCTTGTCAAAAATGAGATTACACGCAAAACAAAATCTCAATTTAGAAAGGATGGGGAAGGCTAACCAAAGACTCCATTTTATTGGCAGGACACTTTGAAAATTTAACAGATCTTTAGCCATCCACGGCTCATATTCATCCCATTAATTACATTTCATCTTCTATTACAGTAGTGCCACCTCATTTTGTTCTTCCATTTACTGGCGTCACTAACTTCCTGCCGTACTTGCCCGTGAGTGGTAGCAGCAGCACGTATCGATAAGCGCACTGTCGTACCATCTGCAGAGGGACTGATGACCAATAGTATTTCCGGGTCATTGTGAGTCGTGTAGTGAGTGGGAGATGCACCAGCAGTGCAGTCGCGACGGAGCAACAGTCGCGGAAGAACCAGTAGTCAAGAAGGTCAGTTGGTGTGGGGCAGCAAGCAAGCCCCACCTTTGCATGGAGTCGGGCTGGAGCTGCTGGCGGCGTGCACGTGCAGTTGGAGTGTGAGGTGCTGCTCGCAAGTGCTACGAAGTTTGTCACCCACCGATCTTGGACATGAAAGTTGAGTCCTCACTTAACTTACTATAGAGCCTCAACTGTTTACATTTCTTCATTTGATACTGGTTGTGGCTTTTTGGGACATTCCCATGAGCAACAACATGTGTGTATTTAAGTCGGCTAACATTCCAGCCATCTTCCTGTGAAATTTAACTTACTTTATTCCCTGTTATGGAAGTTAACCAGAGTTATCTTCTGCCTTGTGGCTGTTGACGTTCCGGTTACGTACCTACTCTAGTCTTCCTTGGCTGGTGGTTGACGTCATTTTGGGCAGTGTATTTTCCTCGTCATGTTGTTGCTGTCCAGCATGGGGTGTAGTCCGACAGCTGAGGTGTTGCTGGTCGTTATGGGTGCCAATATTGTGTGTGTCGTGTATTGAAATCTTGTGGTCGTTTTGCTGGATGTGTGGAGCAGAGCTGATTTGGTTGATTGGTTGGCTGGCTGCCTGTCTGTTGGGTTCCCTTCAGATTCAGAAGTCGTTGGACAGACTGCCTGTCTCACCTAAACGGGAGTTAGTGTTACAATCCCAGGCCAACCCTTGGAAACTTCTGAGCGGCGTTCCTTGTGTGTGATATAGTAATTTCCCTGTTTGGATTTTAGTTATTTCGTGGACGTGTGGCTTTCAGCCGAGTATCAATATCTCTTAAATTAATGTTTTTGTCTTGCCCTTAACCCATGAGATTGTTATATTGGGCCTTCAGCTGAATTTTACTGCAGAGGTTTTAAGATAAGGCCTTCTGCCTTTTACACTGAAACTCTTTCTAGGCCTTAAGCCGTTAAACATATTTTGTTGATATGTGGCCTTCAGCCGAGTATTAATATCTCTTCAATTAATGTCCTTGTCTTGCCCTTAAGGCTATTGCTATTCTTTATTTTATATGAAATTTTTTAAGATACTGCCTCCTGCCCTTTAAAATTGAAACTCGACTTCTAAGGCCCAAGCCGTTAAATTATTTGCTGGTGAGTGACCTTTATCGGAGTTTTAATAGCTCTTAAATTAATCTTCTTCTCTTGCCCTTAAAGCATAAGTTTGTTATGCTTTTGAACGGGGCCTTCTGCCCAATTTGCATAAGGCCTTCTGCCTTTTGATTGAAACTCCTCTTATTAATTAATATGCGACCTCCAGTATAGCTCCATTAAAATTAAATTGCAAAGGCCTTCAACCAATTAGATTTAAGATTTAGGAAATATTCTTGGGTGAAACCTACAGAAGAACCTTGTATTTCAATTCTGCTTAAGCCTTACATCTTGGATTTTGAATGTGACCTTCAGCCGATCTAAAGTTAATCAAAGGAAGTCAATTAAAGTTTTGAGTGTTTTGCATCCTTGTTGTAATAATGTATGTTGATAAATACAGTTTGTATGTTGACTGCAACTGACAGGAACTCATTTTGCCCCCTTTCCACAACCTAATATGCTCTGCTCTGCTAGCCCAGGCATTTCAGATCTACTAAGGAGACTGCCTATACTACGCTTGTCCATCCTCTTTTAGAACACTGCTGTGCAGTGGTGGATCCTTACAAGATAGGACTAATGCAGTACATCGAAAAAGTTCCAAGAAGGGCAGCACGTTTTGTATTATCACAAAATATGGGAGAAAGTGTCACTCAAATGATACAGGATTTGGGGTGGACATCATTAAAACAAAGGTATTTTTCATTTCAGAGCTATCTTCTCGTGAAATTCCAATCACCAACTTTCTCCTCCGAATGTGAAAATATTTTGTTGACGCCGACCTACATAGGAGGAAATGATCACCATGATAAAATAAGGGAAAGCAGAGCTCATATAGAAAGATATAGGTGTTTGCTATACGAGATCGGAATAATAGAGAATTGTGAAGGTGGTTCGATGAACCCTCTGCCAGGCACTAAAAGTGATTTGCAGAGTATCCATGTAGATGTAGATGGAGACGCAGATGTAGATGAAGTTATCTGTGCCCCTTCAAAGGATTGACCTGATATTTGACATAATACGAGTAGATTTAAGAAGTTACCATAAACCTAAATCAGTGCAGAAGAAAGTAGTAAGTAAGCCACGAATGCTTCACAGGGATGTGTCCTTCACAGTTTACATTTTGCCAAAAAATACAATGCCCTGCAGTTGCAGCTAAACAAATGCAAGCTGGAAGTCAGCACCAAGGAACTCGATTGGCAAACATGCCTACAGCAAGTATTCTAATCAGGCACCCGCATGTGCTTACCTTTCCCACCCCTTATCAAACAACTACCAAGAAAGCTAGTTTTTATTTTCTTTTCTTTGTTTTGTTTTGGTAATTACACTTTAAATGTGGCTTAACTCAGAATCAGCAGTTTGCTGTTTGCATGGGATCGAACAACTAGCTATGCATCATCAGCAGGTTTTCAATAACAAAGTGAAGTATATTGTTGACAATTTATCTGATATTTGTGTCCATTTTGTTCAATAAACTAACAGGAAACAATACTGATATGCACTACACTAGTACAAGTGATGTCTCATCATAATACACTGAAGAGCCAAAGAAACTAGTACACCTGTGTAATATTGTGTAGGGTCCCTGCGAACATGCAGAATGCCGCAACACGATGTGGAATGTACTCGACTAATGCCTGAAGTAGTGCTGGAGGGAATTGACACCATGAATCCTGCAGGGGTATCAATAAATCTGTAAGGGTACAATGGGGTGGAGGTCTCTTCTGAACACAACGCTGCAAGGCATCCCACGATGTTCATGCCTCTGGAGCCACTGTGTAGCAATTCTAGACATGTAGGGTGTTCACACTGTCCTGCCGGAAGTGCCCAAGTATGTTGGAATGCACAATGGACATGAATGGATGTAGGTGATCAGACAGGATGCTTCTGTATGTGTCACCTACCAACATCATACCTTGACGTATCAGGGGTCCCGTATCACTCCAACTGCACACGACTCTCACCATTACAGAGCCTCCACTAACATGAACAGTCCCCTGCTGACATGCAGCTTCCACGGATTGATGAGGTGGTTTCCATACGCGTACACGTCCATCAGCGCGATACAATTTGAAACAAGACACAGCCAATGAGGCGACATGTTTCCACTAATCGACAGTTCAATGTCAGTGTCGATGGGCCCAGGCGAGACATAAAGCTTTGTGTCGTGCAGTTGGGTTGGGTTGTTTGTGGGAGGAGACCAAACAGCAAGGTAATTGGTCTCATCGGATTAGGGAAGGATGGGGAAGGAAGTCGGCCGTGCCCTTTCAAAGGAACCATCCGGGCATTTGCCTGGAGCGATTTAGGGAAATCACGGAAAATCTAAATACAGATGGCCGGATACGGAATTGAACCGTCGTCCACCCAAATGCGAGTCCAGTGTGCTAGCAACTGCGCCACCTCGCTCGGTGTCTCATGCAGTCCCCGAGGGTACGTGAGTGGGGCATCAGCTCTGAAAGTGCATATTGATGATGTTTCATTGAATGGTTTGCATGCTGACACTTATTGATGGCCCAGCACTGAAATCTGCAGCAATTTGTGGAACGACTGCACTTCTATCACGCTGAATGTTTCTCTTTAGTCGTCGTCGGTCCCATTCTTACACAATCTTTTTCCAGCTCCATCAATGTCAGAGATTTTATGTTTTATTGGATTCCGATATTCACAGTACACTCGTGGAATGGTCATATGGGAAATCCCCACTTCATCGCTACCTCAGAGATGCTGTGTCCCATTGCTCATGCGGTGACTAACACCGTGTCCAAACTCACTTAAATCTTGATAACCTGCCATTACGGTAGCAGTAATCGATCTAATAACTGCCCCAGCCACTTGTCTTATATAAGTGTTGCTGACCACAATGCTTTATTCTGCCAGTTTAGATACCTCCATATTTGAATACGCATGCAGTTTCTTTGGAGCTTTAGTGTGCCATACAATGAATTATCTTAATTAAACGTGAAGTCTTTTGTACCAGACTAAAATGTAAAACAACAGTGTGGCTGTGAGAGTAGTTGCTGTATGACACACAGTTAACAGAGTATTCATTGATATGATTTCATTAACATATTTGTGTATTTTCAGCAGCAGTTCCACAGTATTTTATGCTTCTTACCTCTAAATCAACTGGATGCTGAACATAACGAGACGTCTTATGACAAAATTTCTGAAGATGTCGCTCTGAGTGAATCTTGCAAGATTGTCGCTTCAGGATGCAACAAAACTGTCACAGCATCACCAGACACATCCCACCATGTTTAATGAGCCTACTGTAGTCGGACGCAGGACGGTTATGTTTCTACAGGCAATGTCTTTCTTTAGTGGGCTAACAGTTTAGAAGTGAATCTTGTGCATCAATGATGCAGCAGCTTATTTACTTTTCCAATGACCACGTGAGGAATATGCTAGAAGGAGAATGGAATGTCCACGGACTAGCGTAATACATATAAAACAAAATACAATGTAATCCACTGAGTTGCAAATCCATTTAATAGACACTGACATTTAGTGGGATGTGTGAACAAATACTTTGTTCCAACGTAATGAAATACCCCAGAATATACCACCTATTGACATCAAACAGCATGGCTTTGGAAAGTGTTACTCTTGTGAGACACAGCTGGCACTATTTGCATGACGTACTGCATACAGGGGCTCTCACATTGATTCAGTATTTATATAGTTCCAGAAAGGCTTTTGATATCATTCATCAGAGGCAGCTTCCAGTCACACTGCTTTCCTATGGACTACGCCTCAGTTATGCAACTGGATTTGCGATTTCCTGTCTGAAAACTCACAATTCGAAGTAGCTGATGGGACATCACCTAGTGAAATGAAAGTGATGAATGTCATTCCACATGTAAAGTGATGTAGACATTCTGCTACTTATAATATATATAAACAATTTAGCAGACAATCAAAACATTTTTCTTAGATTTGTGGCAGGTACTGCAGCTGTCTAGTAAACTACTGAGAAGAGCAAAGCTAATTGCAAAATGATGTTGGAAATACAGTGCAGAACATGGCAACTGATGCTAAACAATAAAATGTGTGAGGTTCCCCATATTATTACTAAGAAGCTTTGAGAAAGCGATAAGTAAAACAAATTTGAGTGTTATATATCTAAATAAAGTCCTAGGGGTTACAAAAATAAACAAAGTAACTGGAAAACGTCACATGTTAAGGTGAAGATGAAACTAATTTTGGGTTTTTGCCACAACCCTTAGAAGACCCAAGAATTCTACTAAGGAATCTGCAAGTACTTGAGTTATTCAACCTCTTCTGGAATATTGCTGAGCACTGTGCAATCATTACCCGATGGGATTGATGGAGAACATTGAAAACATGGAAAGAAGGCAGACAATTCTGTAGTATCGTGAATTAGGGGAGAGAGTGTAGCAGATGTTTTTCTTTTTTCCCCCTGAGATTTTAGGGGGAGGGGGCTGGGGGACGAGTTGGGGACACGGTATTAAAACAAACACTTTTTCACTGTAGCACATTATTTCCATGACATTCAATCACCATCTCTCTTCTCCAAATGCAAATAAATTTTGTTGCCACTGCCTTGCAAAGGATAATGGTAGAACAGTAATACCATAGGAGAAATCAGAAAATAGAAATTTTGGTGTTTACTATTCTCGAGCTTCGTACATGAGTGGAATGGTCAAGAAAATGAAGCAATTCTGTGAACCCTTCATGAAACACTTAACAGTGAATTATAGAGTAGTCATGTATTGTTTGCAAAGTAAATGAAGTGCCTCAGCAGAACGTAATTTCCATCAAGCAGCAATTAGTGTTTCAGAGACAATGAGTGCACTTTATAAGTTCTCAGAATGTGAATGATATACTAGGTGCACACAAATATTTGGCAAGGTTGACACCAAATTGTTTGCTTTTACAACCCACTTAGTTGTGTTGGTAGAATACATATTTTCTTAAGGTGAGTTCTAATGCAGAGCACTTACAAGAAAGAATAATTTCCTGCATCATGCAATTGCTAGCTAGATAGAATATTTTGTGGTAGCTACATTTATCATTGGTGTATTCTTTAACTTATTTTTCATTAAAGATTTGAATGAAATGTCAAAAGCAGATGTGCCTGCTCATTTCAGAGCAAAATAGCTCTAGTTGCACTAGCTTATATAACAGATTTGGATAGGGTGGCTGAAACATTTGATCCTTCATGGAGTGAGCGCAGCTTTGCGGTCTGGGCTCGTACCATCCATGGCTCGCGAGCTACTGGTCAGCCGGGCTGGCCAGTTGCAGCCTGACGCCGAGGGGACAGATCAGCTCAATGTAGAGTCATCACCCTTACTGAAGATAGTGAATGTTACAACAGAGAAACTGGCAGAAGGTATGGCACGTCATATACCACTGCAATGAGATGGTGAAGGAACTGCCTTGAAAGAGGCACTACCAACAGAGCTCCTGGCTCAGGCAAAAAGAGAGAGAGCTCACAACATGAGGACAGGAAGCTAGTGTCTCAGAGCAGAGAAAATCCCATTCTGAATGTGAAGCAGTAGTGGTGGGAGACCAATTTCCCCAGCTCCAGTGACACAAATCGCTGATGGATGAGGGACCCTGAACTGCACACATGATGATCCAGTGTGAAACGAGAGTTCAGCAGAGAATCTTTTATACTGGCTCGCATTTGTAGAGCTCCATATGAGTACGTCACGGGAAAACAACATTTTCGCTGACAAGGTGTTTCCCACCAGTAACAGTGGTCCAAACATTTATACAGGCCATAAGGGACAAACTGTCGACGCAAATATGTAACCACGATAAGAAGAGATGGGTGGCTATCTGTTTCCTGCTCGGGATAGATTTCTGCGAGAGAAGCAGGAATTCTTCACAGGATGGAGTGAACTATCAACTGCGAGCAGTGTGCCCACATGTTGGCAAACATAATGCTTCTGTCAGTGGGAATTCAGTACAGAGAAGAGGACTTTGCATTGCGAGGACTGTTCTCCCATTCACAAGTCTGCATTTGTTCAGCAGCAGTTCTCCAAGGTTGGCATCAGTGTGACAGAATGGTCACCACAGGCTGCTGACACGAACCCTACAAAAAACATATGGGCTGAGGTCATTAGAATATTAACAGAGAACTGGCCACAAACCGACTGACTATAGCTGACACTCCTTGGGACAGCATTCTTGAAGCCTGGAAGGAAGTTGCTTCTTCAGGCTGTCACAGCGAACAGCTTATAGATTATATGCAAAATAACGTGCGATTTTGGATAAAATATTAGAGTCCTTCAAAGTTTTGTTATATGGTCTTTTTCTTCATTTATCCACATTGAGAGCCAGTGGAAGATCACTTGGCAACAGATAAAATACAATTTGAGTTTGTTTTCCTTCGAGTTGCTTTTTTAATTGAAGTGAATTTCTTTTGAATTTACAGTCTGCTAAATACTCTATTTTTATTTCAATTATACTCTGTCTAGATACTTAACGAAGTAATCAGTTTAGATGGACGCTTTAAAAATATTTTGTGTTATTTCAAATACATCTCTCTCTTCTCCTCCATCCATTAATAGACGCATAATTATGCACATGATTTCATCATAACATGTGGAATAATCGGGTCTACTGCCCGATTATTCCACATGTCAAGATCTTGCCGGGAAAGCTTGAAGAGATTTCATCGTAATTTATTTATTGTTCATTTATCCTTCATTCTCTCTCTCTCTCTCTCTCTCTCTCTCTCTCTCTCTCTCTCTCTCTCTCTCTCTCTCTCTCTCTCGCCTATCTCACATTATCCATTCTCCCAAAATGTTATAAACAAATTCAGCAGTTTCCATTGAAACTACGCATTCTCATTTAATTTCTGCTTTCTTTACTGTTCTCTATCATTCCTCTAAAAACCTATGAAACCGCATTCTTTTATATCCCCTTACCTACAATGCATTCTTTGCTCTGAAAACATTCATCTACATGAATACTCTGCAATTAACAATTAGGTTCTTGGCAGAGGGTTCTGTGAACCACTGTCACCATTATTTGTCACTCTCAAAAAGAGTTTGGAAATAATGAACAACTAAACTTTACCATGCATTCACTGACGTCTCTTACTGCAATGGCCATGTCTCCTACGTATGTTTGGGGCCAATAAAATATTGTGGCATTCAACGGAGCACACTGGCGATTGGAATTTAGTGAAAACACCTCACCATAATGTAAAATGCCTTTGTTTCAATAATTTCCATCCTCACTCATTTACGATATCCATGACACAATGTTCCCTATTTCATGATATTAAAAAAAGAGCTGCCCTTCATTGAACTTTTTTGATGTCTTCCTTCAGTCCTACTTCGTAGGGATCCCGTAACACGTAGGAATACACACGAAGATGACTGACAAGTGTGTCATAGGCAGTCAGTTTAACTGATTTGTTGCATCTTCTACACATTCCATCAATAAAATTTGGTCTTTGGGTTTCCTTCCCCACGATATTTTTCATATGATGGTTCCAATGTAAGTCATTCATGATCGTAGGTCTTAGATATTTTGTTGAATGAACAACCTTTACATGTGACTGATTTATTCTGTAAGCAAACTTAAATGGAATTGTTTTGGTATTCATGCAGAGAACCTCACACATTTTATTGTTTCTGCAGCTTGAAGATAATTTTCATCATCATTTGGCAATTTGCTTTGCTCTTCTGAGGAGTTTACTAGACAGCAGAATCACTTTCCAAAAAGCTAAGAGAAACCTTCCGATTGTCTGCTAAATTGCTTTCATATATATTAGAAATAGCAGAATGTCTACATCACTTTACTTTTGGAATCAGTAGTCCATAGGAAAGGAATATGCCAGGAAGCCACTTCTGAGGAATGATACCAAAACCCTTTTTGGAACTATACAAATATGGATCTATATAAGTACAAATCCAATTTGAGAGCCCCTGTAGGCAGTACGTCATGCGATTAAAGTGCCAGCTGTGTCTCCAAATCCATGCTGTTTTAATGTCAATACGTAATACATTTTTGGGGTATTTCATTAACGTTGGAACAAAACAATTACAATCAATTTTTCACTCCTCGCTCTTGAATAATTTTAAGTACATTACAACAAACTTGTCATGTTTGAGTAAACTGCAAGTACAGGTCAATTCTCTACAAATTAAGACTTCCCAATTCAATGAGTCCAGGATCACTGTGACACTCTTGGTAAGAGTTTTCAGTGTTTAAAGGGTATAGATGAAACTATCAAGCAAAAATATCTACAGATTGACTACTTCTGATCTCAGATACACATATTTTATGGAATAAAATCGACTTACACACTTAGCACACACACATATTAGGGGTTAAAAATAAAAACAAGGATGATCAGTCACTACATCTAAAGCTTTTGTCTACAAGGTGCTCTGATTGACCTACACAAGACATTTGATTCTGTGAGTCATCGCATTGTAATACGTAAACTGAGGTGCCACGGCATTCAAGATACAGAACTCACCTGTACAGAATCTTGACAACAGGAAGCAGGTGGTACATTTTAATGGTATGAGCTCTGGATTCTGAGATGTTACAAGATGTGCGCCTAAAATTTCTGTACTGGGGCCTGTATTATTTATAATCTATATTAATGGCCTACTTAGTATCATGCTAAGTAAATCTGTTCTGTATGCTGATGACACCACTTTCATTGCAACTGGAAATGACAGAGGACCTACAGGATCAAAGAAAAACCAAAAGAATGTCCAATATCTGGTTTAGAGACTATGAACTAACTGCAAACCAGAAAAAAACTGAAATTGTAATTTTTAATTTATGCAATATCAACAACGATCGTATGTCGGTTAAACTTCTTGGTGTACCCTTTGATTCCAAAACTGACTTGGAATCTCCACATAGATTCTATATGCATTAAATTATCAAGAGTCATACACATGTTACATAAACTTAAAGAGCATGTGCAAGCAAAAATATGATGCCGAGCTCCTATTATGCATTTTTTCATAGCCACATAACATACTGCACTCTGTTTTGGGGCTGCTCCACTGGAGCAAAACGTGTTTTCATATCACAGAAAAAGTCTGTCACATGCGTAGCAGGTATTTTCAAAAGCAATATATCCTTTAGGCCACTTTCCAAGAAATTAGTTGTCACTGGTGTATCATTATTTACACTTAGTTGCCTAGTCCACACAAATGAAAACCACGAGATCTACAGATTAAGGCAAACACTCCATTGTCACAATATACACGACAAAGAGAAGATTGACCTTCACATGACTAAGCGAGACTCAGAATAGTCGTACATACCTCGGATTAAAACTGTTCAATGCACTGTCCATATAAGCTCATACTAACTCTTAAAAATCTTCAGAAATGCTCTACAAAACTGGCTTAAAAAGAAGTCTTTCTACACCATAGAGGTTTGATTGAGCAAAGGAATATCTGAAAGTTTAACTTATACTCACTGCATGTCTTTATGCAAATCTACATGATTTAACTATTTCTTTTATTATTATATGTACCATTATGTGTTATTCAATTTGCACAAACTATTAACATCAGTAGCATCCAAATTATTGAAGATCAAATAGATAAACAAACTGTGCAGCTAAGAAAAATCACTGAACTTATGAAGATACCATTAAATTCATGCCCACCAGTCCACTCAGGAAAAAAAATAATATGAAGTGTCTGCTACTTAATGTGACAGATTTAAGTTTTAGGAAAGAAGAAACATTGATTCTTAATATAGACTTTAAATATAATACAGCATCTACATTCCATACATTGGCTGATACTATAAAGTCAATTGCAGTAGGAATTATGGCCCAGACAAAACAGACAGAGATCACTCACTCACAAAATTAGTTCCCGTCTCAGTAAAAATATCAGTGCACACAAAAAATAACATATCACTAACAAAGACAAAGTAACAGTTACTAGTATTAGGAAGAAACTTGAAGAACACAACTCACTTGTAGTAAAGGTTCACAAAGGGAATGCAGTCAAAAAAAAAAAAAAAAAAAAAAAAAAAAAAATATTATTCTGCAGAACAACATTATTCAGAAAGACCTCTCTTAAATTTTCCAAAGACAAAAATTAAAGAAAGAATGAGTAAAGTCACCTATGCCCAAACCATACAAGACACAAGAGATGTTTAACAAGAAACACAAAGCACCCAAAATTCACAAGATACACACACTCATTAGGCCAACTGTAAAATCCTGAAAGAGACCACCATAAAAACTCAACAACAAATTATTGAATCTACTGAAAGGAGCTTATAAAATAAGAAATGACAGAATCATGAACACAGAGCTGCATTCAAAAAGGCAGTATTATACGAGAGTGATTTGAAAAGTTGTAGAATCACCACCAGAGGTGAATGCAATGAGTTAGTCACATGATATTCATTGGACTGTTGCCTGTAAACACGTGCCACATCAGTGCTCTTGGAAGAGAGCTGTGGCAGTGACGTGGCTCTGTTGTTGTTCCCACATAGTGATTTGCGAAGATTTAAAAAAAAAAAAAAAAAAAAAAAAAAAAAAAAAAAAAAAAAAAAAAAAAAAAAAAAAAAATCGAGATTCGAGCAGTGATTAAGTACTCTGTAAAGAAAGGTATGAAAGCAAAGGACATTCATGCCGATTTCCAGATTACACTGGGGGACTCTGCTCCTTCATACTGAACTGTTGCCACGTGGACAAATGAATTTAAATTTGGTCAGGAGAGTTTAGATGCTGATCTGCGCAGTGGTCAGCCAAGATGTGTCACTACTCCCGAAATCATTTCAAAAGTGCACTATGGTCATGGAGGATCGCTGATTGAAAGTGCTTGAAATTGCTCACGCTTGCCAGATGTCACCTGAAAGAGTATATCACATTTTAACTGAAAAATTAGAAATGAAAAAAATTATCTGCAAGATGGGTGCCATGACTCTTGACGCTGGATCAAAAACGCACGAGAATGAACATATAGGAACAATGTCTGGCCCGTTTTAGGAGAAACGAAAAAAATTTCTTGCATTGGTTTGTGACCACAGATGAAACTTGGGGTGCACAGAGACAAAACAACAGTTGGTTGGTTGGTTTGTGGGATTAAAGGGACCAGACTGCTATGGTCATCGGTCCCTCTTTCCAAAAAAACTAAAACCACCCACAGAGAATAAAAAACGAACAACAGGAAAGACGGCAGACGTCAGAGGACAAGAAATACTCCGACAGAGATGAGACAAAACAAATTAAAATCACACAGTGTGACGGTGGTTGGCCGACCATAGAGAAAAAAAGGAAAAGCCAACCACCAAGAACACATTACAAACTCAGTTTAAAATCGGAGGCCAAAAGCCAGAATCAACACTAAAAAACAGAAACACTCAGATTAAATGATAAAAACCCCCTGCCCGAATAAAACGCAAAACTAAGTCCACCATGGCAGAGTCATCTATTAAAAGGGCAGGGAGCGTGTCAGGCAGTGCGAACGTCTGCCTGAGCACAGCTAAAAGCGGACACTCCAATAAAATGTGGACCACTGTCAAAGCCGACAGAGAGGAGGGTCCTCCCGGTGCAGTAAGTAACTGTGCATCAGCCGGGAGTGGCCAATGCAGAGCCGACAAAGGACAACTGAGTCTCTGCGACTGGCTCGCATGGATGACCACCACACAGTCGTCGTCTCCTCGATCGCATGGAGTTTGTTAGGAGTGGGCAGACCGCGGCATTCAGCATCCCATAGCGCGAAAACTTTCCCGCTTAAGACTGCTCGCAAATCAGTCTTCGGGAGGCCAATGTCCAGGTTTGGTTCACTGGTGGCCTGATTGGCCAGGCGGTCAACATGTTCATTGCCCGGGATACTGACATGACCGGGGGTCCACACAAAGACCACAAAGCGGTCGCAACTGGCAAGAGTGTGCAGGGATTCCTGGATAGTCATCACCAGACGAGAACAAGGGAAACACTGGTCGATAGCTCGTAAACCGGTCAGGGAATCGCTACAGATAACGAAGGATTCACCTGAGCAGGATCAGGTATACTCGAGGGCACGAAAGATGGCGACCAGCTCAGCAGTAAAAACGCTGCAGCCAGCCGGCAAGGATCATTGTTCGTAATGGTCACCTAGAGTTAGAGCATAACCGACCCGACCAGCAACCATCGAACCGTCAGTGTAAACAACACCAGAGCCCTGATACATGGCCAGGATGGAACAAAAGCGGCGGCAGAAGGCCTCCAGAGGGACTGAGTCCTTCGGGCCCTGTGCCAATTCCAGCTGAAGGCGAGGGCGAGGCACACACCACGGGGGTGTACGCAAAGGGGCCCGGAAAGGAGGTGGAACAGGGAAAACCCCAAGCCCGGAGAGAAGCTCTTTGACACGGACCGCAATCGTACAACCTGACCGAGGCCAACGTTCTGGCAGATGGACGACCGATTGCGGGAACAGAAAACGATAATTTGGATGCCCAGGCAAGCTAAAAACATGGGCAGCATACGCAGCCAGTAAATGTTGGCACCGTAACCGCAGTGGAGGGACACGTGCCTCCACAAGGATGCTGTCCACAGGGCTGGTCCGGAAGCCACCAGTGGCAAGTCATATTCCACTGTGTAGTATTGGGTCCATCACCCGCAACGCAAATGGGGATGCTGAGCCATAATCCGGACGGGACTGGATTAACGCTTGGTAGAGCCGTAATAGGGTAGATCGGTCGGCGCCCCAGCTGGTGTGGCTCAAGCATCGCATAGCATTTAGATGCCGCCAACACGTCTGTTTAAGCTGGCAAATATGAGGCAGCCAAGTCAACCGGGCATCAAAAACAACTCCCAAAAACCTATGTGTCTCCACCACAGTAAGAAGTTCGCCGGCAAGATAAAGCCGCACCTCAGGGTGGACTGTTCGGCGCCGGCAGAAATGCATAACGCAGGTCTTGGCAGCCGAAAACTGGAAGCCATGCTCTACAGCCCAAGACTGCGCCTTACGGATAGCGCCCTGTAGCTGACATTAAGCAGCTGCAAAGCCAATGGAGCTATTGTAGAGGCAGAAGTCGTCAGCATACAGGAAAGCGGAGACAGAATTTCCTAGCGCTGCAGCGAGCCCATGTATTGCAATTAAAAACAGGCAGACACTGTGTACAGATCCCTGTGGTACCCCGTTCTCCTGGACTCGGTAGGAACTATGGGAGGCCGCGGAAGGTACGATACGACAGAAAATTTCGGATAAAGATCAGCAGAGGGCCCCGAAGACCCCAATCACGAAGTGTAGAAAGGATGTGATGACACCATGTCGTGTCGTACGCTTTCCGCATGTCAAAAAAGACAGCGATCAGGTGCTGACGGCGGGCAACGGCCATACGTATGGCTGACTCCAGGCTCACCAGATTGTCAGCAGCGGAGCAGCCTTTACGGAACCCACCCTGAGACGGAGCCAGAAGGACCCGAGACCCCAGTACCCAATTCAACCGCCGGCTCACCATCCGTTCAAGCAACTTGCAAAGAATGTTGGTGAGGCTAATGGGACGGTAGCTGTCCACCTCCAAAGGGGTCTTGCCAGGTTTCAAAACGGGGATAACAATACTTTCCCGCCATTGCGACGGAAAGTCACCCTCAACCCAGAGACGGTTGTAAAGGTCGAGGAGGCGTCACTGGCAGTCCACGGAAAGGTGTTTCAGCATCTGACAGTGGATGCGATCTGGTCCAGGAGCTGTTTCAGGGCAAGTGGCGAGGGCACTGTGAAATTCCCACTCACTGAATGGAACATTGTAGGATTCAGGATGGTGGGTGCGAAATGAAAGGCTCTTTAATGGAGCGGAAGGCCAGTGGGTAATTCGAAGAAGCGGAACTCAGAGCAAAATGCTCTGCCAAGCGGTTGGCAATTACGTCGGAGTCAGTACAAACTGCTTCATTCAGTGAGAGCGCAGGGACGGTGACAGGGGTCCGATAGCCATAGAGGCGTCGAATCTTGGCCCAAACCTGCGATGGAGTGACATGGAGGCCAATGGTGGACACATACCGCTCCCAGCACTCCTGCTTGCACTGGCGGATAAGGCGGTGGGCTCGCGCACGCAGCCGTTTGAAGGCGATAATTTGTTCCAATGATGAATGTCACTTGTGACGCTGGAGCGCCCGCCGGCGATCTTTAATCGCTTCAGCGATCTCAGGCGATCACCAAGGCACCGCCCTCCACCGAGAGGACCCAGAAGAACGGGGAATTGCAGATTCTGCGGCAGTAACGATGACGGTGGTGACTGAGTGAACCACCGCATCAGTGACGGCATTAGAGAGAGGCTCAATAGCGGCAGTGGAGAAGAACAAGTCCCAGTCAGCCTTATTCGTAGCCCATCTGCTAGGGCGCTCAGAAGAGCGACGCCATGGCAGTGACAGAAAGATCGGAAAGTGGTCACTACCACACAGGTTGTCATGCACACTCCATTGGAGAGACGGTAAGAGGCTAGGGCTGCAAATCGAAAGGTCAACGGCGGAGTATGTGCAATGCGCCACACTGAAGTGAGTGAAGGCACCATCATTTAAAATCGAAAGATCGAGCTGCATCAATAAATGCTCAACGGTGGCGCCTCGACCTGTTGCCACTGACCCACCCCACAGAGGGTTATGGGCATTGAAGTCGCCCAGTAACAGGAAAGGTGGCAGCAATTCGATTATCAGCGCAGCCAGGACATGCTGCGCGACATCACCATCTGGTGGAAGGTAAAGACTGCAGATGGTAACAGCCTGTGGCGTCCACACCCGAACAGCGACAGCCTCTAAAGGTGTTTGTAGAGGGACAGACTCGCTGTGAAGAGAGTGAAGGACATAGAGGGAAACGCCACCAGACACCCTTTCATAAGCTGCCCGGTTCTTACAATAACCCCGATAGCCACGGAGGGCGGGGGTTCGCATTGCTGGAAACCAAGTTTCCTGAAGAGCAATGCAGAAGAAATGGTGAAGGCTGATAAGTTGTCGGAGCTCAGCTAGATGGCGGAAAAGAGCGCTGCAGTTCCACTGGAGGATGATATTGTCCATGGCTGAGAAAGGCGTGACGGCACTGGGAACGCATATTACGCCACAGGGTCACCTGCTGCCTCCAATTGAGCACCTGTGCTAGTGCTATCCATGGCGTCTGAGGGACCAGCGAGATCCAGGTCTTCAGCAGACGCTCAAATCTCTACCTCATCCTCAGACGCGGAGCTTATAGGAAGCGGTGGGACGGGTTCCACCGCACTGTCGTGATTTTTACGAACCTTTTTCTTTTTTTGTGTCTCTCTCTGTGCCTTCAGTGGTGTAGGCTGGGAGGGCTTCCCTGGTTCAGTCTCAGGGACGGACCACGACCGTGAGGCCCTACAACCAGGAACCGGCGGTTGTTTGAGCAATTTGCAGGTGTCCGCTTTTAAACTGGTCGGAACTTGCGAACGCAGGTCCCCAAGGGACCCCTCCTGGCGAGAGGAGCCGAAGAAGTCTTACGCTTCTCCAGCTGGGAAGGGGGAACTGATGTCCCCGATGGGTGGGGGGGGTGTTGCTCCTGAAGTAGATGGAGCAGGAGCAACAGGGAGTGAAGTGCCCCCCACCATCAAGGGGGCATGTGTGGTCCTTCGACTCTCAGAGCTGACTGGAAGTGGTGAACCTGATGGAACTGTAACAGGAGTAACAGTGGCGGCATAAGAAGACGACATGCGCACCGGATGAAGCCGATCATATTTCCGCTTAGCCTCAGTGTACGTCAGTCGGTCCAGGGTCTTGATTTCCATTATTTTCCTTTCCTGCTGCAGAATCGGACAGTCCAGTGAGCAAGGGGGATGGTGCCCTCCACAGTTGACGCAGATGGGAGGCGGGGCACATGAAGTATCAGGATGGGATGGACGACCACAATCGCGACACGTGAGGCTGGAAGCACAGCGGGAAGACATATGGCCGAACTTCCAACACTTGAAGCACCGCATTGGGGGAGCGATATATGGCTTTACATCACACTGGTAGACCATCACATTGACCTTCTCAGGTAATGTGTCACCCTCGAATGCCACGATGAAGGCACCGGTGGCAACTTGATGATCCCTCGGACCCCGGTGGACGCGCCAGACGAAATGGACACCTCGTCACTCTAAGTTGGCGCGCATCTCGTCATCGGACTGTAAAAGGAGATCCTTGTGGAAAATAATGCCCTGGACCATATTCAAACTTTTATGGGGCGTGATAGTAACGGAAACATCCCCCAGCTTATTACAAGAGAGCAAGGCCCGCAACTGGGCAGAGGATGCTGTTTTTATCAATACTGAACCGGACTGCATTTTGGACAAGCCCTCCACTTCCCCAAACTTGTCCTCTAAATGCTCTACAAAGAAGTGAGGCTTCACGGATATAAAAGATTCCCCATCAGCTCTGGTACAGACGAGATACCTGGGCGAATACGTCTCACTTTCATTCATTGCCTTTCGTTCCTCCCATGGTGTGGCCAGGGAGGGGAACGATTTGGGGTCATAGCTCTAAAATGAGCCCTCGAACGCTTAGAGATTGCTGGCGGCTGGCCACCAGCAAGAGAAGCTGTGCTATGCTTCATTGCGTGTCATCCACCCTGATGCCACCTACTCCGACCAAGGGCCCTCCCCACGGGCGCCACCCAACCTCAGCAAAGGCCACCTGGCAGGATGGCCATTGCCAGGAGTCCCGATGCCCCAGGGAGATGGGCATCTACTCCTTGGCATACGTGGGGAATTAACGGCGCAGGCATCAGTAGAGCGATCCCTGTGTTGTCAGGGGGCTACAACCAACAGGGTACATGGCAGCCCCACCACAACGGACTGGCTACCGTGCTGGATTTTAGGTGACATGTCGTCCATGGTTTTCATCTGTGCAGAAACTGGCACTGCTCATCACATGGCGGAAAGTGCACGCAGGAATGGATCCATGCCCAAGAGATGGAGAGCGGGCAGGACTGCAATGTAACGACGAATAAGCTGGCGAAAGTTCTCAACAGAAGATGGACATTATGCACCAAGTAAGGCACCCTTCCCCAATAGGCTCGCTCTTCGGAAAAATTTTGAGATATGGAGGTCAAACCCAACAGGGGACCATCACATAAGGCCGAAACGTTTGAGACTGCTTTTAGTCGCCTCTTACGACAGGCAGGAATACCGCGGGCCTATTCTTACCCCCGAACCCGCAGGGGGGCCAAAACAACAGTCAAAGCAGTGGAAACATGCTGATTCTCCTCCATCAAAGAAAGCAAAGACAATTCCTTCGGTGAGAAAGGTCATGGTATCAGTGTTCAGGGATGCGAAAGGGATTCTGTTTGTAGATTATCTCCCCACTGGGCAAACAATTACTGGAGAATACTATGCTAAGCTCCTGGACAAATTGCCACATACATAAAAAAAAGGTCATCTTCCATCAATGTGTGCCCACACACAGGTGCCGTCGCCATGGAAAAATTATACGAACTAAGGTATGAACTGTAGCCACATCTGCCTTATTCACCTGATATGGCTCCATCACACTTCCATCTCTTCCCAAAATTGAAAATTTTTCTCGGTGGATGAAGATTCACTTAAAATGAAGAACTGATAGCTGGAGTTCACAACTATTTTGCAGGCCTGGAGGAAACTAATTTTTGACATGGGATCAAGGCACTGGAACATCATTGGACCAAGTGCATTAATCTACAAGGAGACTACATTGAAAAATAAAAGAAGTTTCAGTGATGTAAGCACTTTTTTTCTATTCTGTTCCAAGAACTTTTCAACCGACCCTCATACACTAACATGACTGATGAATCCCAATTAGCCTCCTTAGACATGATGAATCTCTATACAAACAACCCAATGAAATTCACTCTACACACAGTGACTGATAACTTGGTAAGTAGAAAAAAATAAAGTCAATCCGAGAGATTGAAACATACATGGATTGTTTGGAACTGATTCTAACTTACAATTATTTTAAATTCCATAGAAATTTTTGCCAGCAAAATGGTAGGTATGGCCATTGAGGAACTATTTCTGGATTTTTAGCTGATTCCTATAAATCATCTAAGAACAATTATTCTCTCTATGGAATGTAATATTCCAATTACTGTTGAACAATGAAATCTCTCTCTCTCTCTCTCTCTTTTAACTAGATCTGACTGGTCAATTTTAGACACTTTTGTAAATTTTCCATTATTCATTTGGCTATGAAAATCCCAACAAATCTTCTCATCAAATCACGAATTAAATTTTTATAAATACCTGATTAATTCAGAGCAAGGTTGCCCCCCCCCCCCCTTACAAAACTAGACCTCATGCTAATCATTCCTCTATCTCATTTATCTATTTTCCACTCTTTGTCTGGCTACAAAAATTCAGACAAAATTGATTACGTAATTTCTAGTGAGTATTTTTTTTTCACAATGTTCTCTCTCTCTCCTCCTCATTCTCTCTCTCTCTCTCTCTCTCTCTCTCTCTCTCTCTCTCTCTCTCTCTCTCTCTCACACACACACACACACACACACACACACACACACACACAAAATAAACAACCCTGCAAACAAGGTCTCAAACATGTAGCTTGTTCATGTTGGAGGGCATTGGAATATAACTGTCTCAGTGATGTCAGAATGATGAGTGTCCAGAAATGTAAAATTTTGCACAAAATCGGGTATTCTACGACTACAATGAGTCAAAGACACAGCCAGTCAACTCACAAAAATATCTGGGTGCAATAAATTGTGCAAAAATGAAATGGAATGATCACATCGGCCCATTTGTGGGTAAGGCATGTGGCAGACTTCGGTTCATTGGTAGAATACAAGGGAAATGCAATCAATTTAAAAAGCAGACTGCTTTCAAAAAACTCATGCACCCATCCAAGAATACTACTCTAGTGTGTGGGGCCAAACTAACTACAACTAACAACAGAACTTGAATGTATACAAAGAAGGGCACAACATGAATAGTCAGAGGCTTGTGTGACCCATGGTAGTGAGTCATGGAGTTGCTGACGAAATTGAACAAGCAAACCACACACCACGTGCTGCGACTGCTCAAAACCCATTCAGAAAGACCACTAAACAGACGAAGCCATAGGTATGTCTCACCTATGTCAGGCCAACCCACACCACTTCTTTTGTCACGCAATCACCACAGACGAGTGCCTAGTGTCAAAGGGACAATGCACCCAATGGAAACACGGAATACTCCCCACTGAGACAGGCATCGTAGGACACCCAGTCATCACAGGACAAGGGGATGCCGAGAATTTTTTGAACTTTATGGTGTGATATTAGCAGCTGATGCTGGTAAGGGGGCAAACTGTTACAGGAACTTACTATCAAGATCACCTGCAAGATTATGGAGGGCTGTCAGATAAAAATGTTACAGGAAGCTGCCCAAAGGAGTGTCCACAGTCTCACTCGAGCTCAGTTTGCACAGGAGCATGCCACATCTTTGGATTATGCCTCTCCCACTGTGTTAACTCAAAATGGCATCTAGTGACTTCTCCTTCTTTCCTCAGAAGGGGAAACAACTGCATGGCAGGCATTTATAGAACAACAACAACAACAACAACAACAACAACAACAAGAAAGTGATTTTTGAAGAGTAACCTTTCCCGAACCAATAAAATGTCTATTTCTACAAAACAGATCTCCGTCGAGCCATTCACCATTGGGAAAAATGTGTCATGTTGAAGCGCAAATACACAGAGAAGGATTAATACCTACCCAAGTTTCAAGGTTGCAGCTTCATAATTAAAACTATGACTTGGCACAGCTTCATAATTAAAACTACGACTTGGCCCCTGTAAAAGTCCACAACTGTTTTAGAAGTTTTTGCGTTTTATTTACAATCATGATATTAGCAGGAAAATAGAGTTTGAATTTACTTGGTCTCTTGTACAAATGTGTGGCTAATAGTAGTGTTTGGAGGTCTTTCTGTGTTCCAGTGATATGTAGTGCTAATGTGACAGACAAATCCCTACCAGGTTCTACACTGAATTTACAGTCGAGCTAGCCCCTCTTCTAACTACCGTAGAATCTCACTTAATGAGCACCTCCCATAATGCGCAATTCGCATAATGAGCAAAACAACTTGTAAATCTGACTCGTTTGACAAGCGATGTTTCACATAATGAGCGACGAAGATTTAGTGTAATGTTACTAGCCATTCACCCACAATGGAGCAAATGTTCAACCATATGAACACCTTTTATTGTCGGCAGCGGCATGTGAACAATGTCTTTAGTAATACTGTGGTCTGGGTTTACTGCTACTTCTGCTACCCTATTAGTGCAGCTTGTCATCACACATTTTCTCTAAACTTGTATTCACACAGTGCTTCTTGTGTGCAAATTTTAACAACCTTCGCAGAAATGTCCCCAAAGATAAAGACGCAAGAAGACAACCGTAAGACAAAGAAAATTACCTTAGAAATAAAACGTAAAATCATTGAAAAATGCGAACACGGTGTGAGCGTTGCTGATTTAGCATGCACACACAATTGGTCTACATCAACTACTTGTGCTATTCTCACGGACAAGGACAATATTGAGGAGACAGATGCTTCAAAGGGAGTGACAAGACTATCTAAAGAATGTTTTCGTATTCTGCACAGTCTCGAAAGGCTGTTCCTTATGTGGATAAATGAAAAGCAATTAGCAGAGTGACACTATTAATGAGAACATCACTTGTGAGAAGACACAATGATTTTGTGCTTTGATGTCTTACTTCTCCCCCCCCCCCCCCCCCATCCCCCTCAGTGGGGACATACCCGCCTTTGGTGACTGTCCACACCTCCCGCACTCCAAACAGAGCGACTAATTGGAAATTTGGGACGATAATAGCTTAAGTGATCACCTCTCCCTGGGGCTGGTCTGTACCATGGGGTGTGCAAAGCCTACCTGTCAACCCAGGCCTGGGAATTACGCATTACACAGTCATCTGTTATGTGTCAGATGCATGGGCCGATCTTCAGGAGCAAACAGAAAGGAAGAAGACACAGAAAGTAACCTCAAATGCCAAAGTGGGAAAAAGATACGTGTTGTAGAGTGAAGAAAACAGAGGAGGGATTATTCTGACATCAGGCTACTAAAACTTCAGAACACATTCCCAAAAATAACCCAAATATGTTCCCCATGGGAGGGGAAAAAGAATAGCAGGACAGACATGCAGTATGGAAGGGAAAAGGTGCTGCAAAGGCTGGGGCCCTGCAGTAACCAAGCACGATATCACACCAAAAAAATTGTGCCCATTAGTTGGAAGAAAGCACAGGTCACATTCATTTACAAGAAGTGTAGCAGAAGCGATCCACAAAACTACAATCCAATATTCATGACATCAATTTGTAACTTAATTTTACATCAACAACTTAGTTCAAACATAATGAGCTATTTCTTACAAACTGACCTCGTCCGTGCAAACTGGCACGGATTCCTACAAGATCGATCATGTGAAACCCCTCTCATCCTTTTCTCACACAACATACTGTAAGCTTTGAGTTAAAGTAGTCAGGTAGCTGCAGTATTTCTTGATTTCCAAAAAAGCATTTGACTGAGGATTTTTTGCTAGGGAAGACTTGGATGGAGAGTAATTGTCACATGAGGTAATTTCATGTGTGCCCCAGGAAAGTGTGCTGGGACCCTTGCTGTTCATGTTATATGTTAATGACATTGCACAGAATATTAATTTTACCCTCGTACTATTTACAGACGATGATGCAGTTATCTATAATGAAGTACTGTCTGAAAAAAGCTGCAGAAATATTCAGTCAGATCTTGATAAGATTTCAAAGTGATGCAAAGATTGGTAACCTCCTTTAAATGTTTAGAAATGTAAAACTGTGCACTTCACAAAATGACAAAATCCTAGTATCCTATGACTTCAATCTCAATGAGTCACAGTTGGAATCAGCCAACTCATAAAAATACCTGGATGTAACACTTTGTAGGGATATGAAATGGAATGATCACATAGACTGTCATGGGTGAAGCAGGTGGTAGGTTTCGGTTCACTGGTAGAACTTCGGGAAAACACTATCAGTCTACATCTGCATGTACATGGATACTCTGCAAATCACATTTAAGTGTCTGGCAGAGGGTTCATCGAACCACCTTCACAATTATCTGTTATTCCAATCTCGTATAGCACATGGAAAGAACGAACACCCATACTTTTCCATATGAGCTCTGATATCCCTTATTTTATAATGGTGATTGTTTCTTCCTATGTAGGTAGGTGTCAATATAGTATTTTCACATCCAGAGGAAAAAGTTGACGATTGGAATTTTCTGAGAAGATTGCTCTGCAACGAAAAACCCCCTTTGTTTAATGATGTCCACCTCAAACCCCGTATCACTCCAGTGACACTCTCTCCCCTATTTCGCAATAATACAAAACATGCTGTCCTCCTTTGAATTTTTTTGATGTATTCTGTCAATCCTATATGGTATGCATCCCGCACCGCACAGCAGTATTCTAAAAGAGGACGCACAAGCATAGTGTAGGCAGTCTCCTTAGTAGATCCGTTACATTTCCTAAGTGTCCTGCCAATAAAATACTGTCTTTGGTTAGCCTTCCCCACAACATTTTCTATGTATTTCATAAGTTGTTCATAACTGTAATTCCTAGGTATTTAGTTGAATTTATGGCCTTTAGATTTGACTGATTTATCATGTAACGGAAGTTTAACAGATTCCTTTTAGCACTCACGAGGATGACCTCACACTTTTCATTATTTAGGGTCAACTGCCAATTTCCATGCAATACAGTTATCTTTTCTAAATCATTTTGCAATTTGTTTTGATCTTCTGATGACCGCCAGAAATCACTTCCATCTTACTCTTAAGACTTTCTGTCAATTACTATGAACTGTGACTTCTCTCACAGGAAATCACAAATTCAGTCACATAACTGAGGTGATACTCCACAAGCATGCGATTTCACTACAAGCTGCTTGTGTGGTACAGTGTCAAAAGCCTTCCGCAAATCCAGAAATATGGAATCAGTTTGAAACCCCTTGTGAACAGCACTCAACACTTCATGCGAGTAAAGAGCAAGTTGTGTTTTATAAGAACGATGTTTTCTAAATCCGTGTTGACACTGTGTCAATACACTGTTTTCTTCGAGGTAATTCATAATTTTCGAACACAAAGTATGCTGCAAAATCCTGCTGCATATCAACGTCAATGAGATGGGCCTGTAATTTAGTGGATTACCCCTACTACCTTTCCTGAATATTGGTGTGACTCGTGCAACTTTCCAGTCTTTGGGCATGGATCTTTCATAGAGCAAATGGTTGTATATTATATATGATTGTTAAGTATGGAGCTATTGCATCAGCATACTCTCAAAGGAACCTAAATGGTATACAGTCTGGACCAGAAGACTTGCTCCTCTTAAGAGATTTAAGTTGCTTCACTACTTCAAGGATATCTACTTCTACGTTAATCATGCCGGCAGCTGTTCTGGATTCAAATTCTGGAATATTTACTAAAGTCTTCTTTTTGTGAAGGCATTTCGGAAGGCTGTGTTTAGCAACTTTGCTTTGGCAGCACTGTTTTCGGTAGTATCTCAATTGCTATCATGGAGAGAAGGCGTTGATTGTGTCTTGTCGATAACATACTTCACATATGACCAGAATCTCTTTGGACTTTCTGATAGGTTTCGAGACAAAGTTTCATCGTGGAAACTATTATAAGCATCTCGCATTGAAGTTTATAAAGGAGACTGCTTGTAAATCACTCATGTTACCCATTCTGGAATATTGCTAAAATGTGTGAAGCCCATATCAAATAGGACTAATGGGGGAAAATTGAATCTACATACAGAGGGGAAGTGTGAATGGTCACAGATCTGCCCTGTCCTGCAGGAGAGAGTTGCACAGATGCTGAAAAAACTGAACAGGCATATTCTGTATGACAGATGTAAACAATCCTGAGAAAGCTTGCGTACAAAGTTTCTAGAACTGATTTTAATGATAATTATCGCAATATACTATAACCTCCTCCTTATTGCTCACACACTGAACATGAGGACAAGATTACATTAATTACAAATCACAGAGACTATAAACAATCGTTCTTTCCCTGTACAATACTCGAATTGAACAGGAAGAAACCCTAATAACTGGTGGAATGGGACATGCCCTCTGCCACGCATTTCACAGCAGCTTATAGAGTGTATATGTAGATGCAGATGTAAATATAGCAGATATTTATAATGTTTGGAAACAAAACATATGAGAACAATATTCTAGATACAGTCACAGACTTACTGTTAGTGAACATTAACCCTAAAGTAATGTAATTTGATATCACGTTGGAAGATGACTTTCCATGTTCCTGAAGTAGAAAGATAACGATTGAGCTGGCAATCACACAAATGTCAATCATGAACTCTAGCACTGACAACATTTAGAATTAAGCTCAAAGATTACATATATTGTATAACATACTACTGTGCATTAACTGAACATAGATACAGATAAATTTATTTCCATAAAGCAGTTTTGTAGCATTCACAAGATTAGGTACTTATTTTTTAGCACAATGCCAGGTACGGGCCTGTGATGGTGTGGGCAGTATTGTAGTTATGTCCACCTAGCAGCTTCCATTTTAACTGCCTATCGACCATGGACTTATTTTCTTTCCACTTTACAGCAGATGCTGAATTCTAGCAGATTTATGGCGTCACTGCATTTACAGTGAGAAGTGATTAATTTATTGACCAATAGACAAGTAAAAAGGAAGCAGACAGGTGGACACTAGTTGCAATACAACCAATACCATCACAAGCTGGGACCTGGCACTGCACTTAAAAAGCAATACATAATTTTTGCACACCCCATCTGATGATGAGCTCGAAAAGGCTCAAAAACTGGTTTATAGAAAAACCAATATTATGAAAGGAACAGGTCACAGTTATCTGTATTTATATTCAATTTACATCTGTTATCTGACTATCACCCACTTGAAATGAGGTCTACAGGATCCATCCCAATGACACGGGTTGGTGACAAAAACCACTGCAGTGAGGGAGTGTGTTCAGTTGCGCCCAGTCTTTAGGCAAACTATGCTAAACTCTAGCATCAACAAAACTCTGAAGTGGACTATTAAAACAAAGCCAGTACTGTGGCTGGAACACAATTACTTATTGCCTATGCATCAAGATGACTTCAGCAAAGAAAGGGGAACTTGCAGTATCTGTGTAAGATTAGAGACTGAAATTTTGACCACATTTGTTTGTTGCAACTTACTGCGTGCAGTCTTCTATACCTTACTTGTATCTCACAATGCAAAAATTTCTATTCTGATAAATAAGCTCCATATTGGCAGAATATCAAAAACCTTCATCACAGATATCTACTGGCTGCTTCCCACACATTGTGTTGAAATATACGACACTGGTTCATTACAGAATATCACAGGACATCCCACAAGGAGCACTTTCAACTCCCAGTACTGTAAAAGATGCCGATACTGGAACTTCTACTGTCACCTGTTG
Organism: Schistocerca americana; assembly: GCF_021461395.2. NCBI lineage: Eukaryota > Metazoa > Arthropoda > Insecta > Orthoptera > Acrididae > Schistocerca > Schistocerca americana. Next base: position 25,263,425 of record NC_060119.1, on the reverse strand, counting down.
AACTACTGAAATATGCAGACAATATTTGCTTATTCGTAACAGCTACATCTCTCGAGGATAGCAGCTACAGGCTAGATTCAGCTGTCGACCTACTTGACAGTTGATTGACAAAAAATGTGAAAGCAGCATATGCTCACAAATCTCAAGTAGTGGTGTTTATATGCAAATGAGTGCATTGTCTTATTCTGCTGATGAAGTTGGAAGATTATAGAATGACAGTAACCTCACCTGCACAGCACCTGGGAATATTCTACAATTCACTATAGATTCAGTAAGTATATGTCTGATATTCTTCCAAAATTAGAGCAAACGATAAACATTCTACATGCACTGAGCCATACTTAATGGGAAGTCAGAATCAGAATTTAATACAGCACTGGCTGCCACGCATTACGCCAAACACTAGATTTTAATAATAAAACACAAAAGGACAACAGGTATATCACCTTTGCCTGTCACATTTGCAGTGTGTATAATTTTCAATCTGCTATATATTTCACTTCACCCAGTCCCAGCTACGCGATTCCCAACGCTCTTTGTGTCACAGTACCATCTAAGGAAACATACAACCTCTCACTTACCCTCAATTTCGCCTCAAGAACTTCTTTTGACTTTTCTGACAGAAGTATCTTATCTCTTGCAATATTAAGTTCCTGATCAAGCTGCAATCTTTCTTCTTCTAGCTGCCTCAAACGATCAATAGCCTCTGAAACACCAAGGATTCCATTTGTATAGATAGAATATTAATAAGCCTATCCAGTGAAGCACTCAGATTACTACTCTGACATAACTAACCTTGCAGTTGCAATTCCTTGTCTCTCTGTTTTTTCTCAAATTCAATTCTCTTCTCTCTCTCTTGTTCTAGAAGTAATCTCTGTTCTTCTTGGAGTTGCTCCAATTCCTCTCTCTTCTCCCATTCTTCACGAAGAACTCTGTCAAGATTCAATTTTTATTACATTAAAAATACTGTACAAAATTTGGAAGTCATTAAAAACAAACTGCAACTAACATTTGAAAGCTTATTCTATGTTAATAAAAAATTAACTGGTTAATAAACTAAATAATGAAAAGTCCAGGTTGGAATGTCAAAATTATGAAAATCAAACTGCTACTCACCATAAAGATGACATGCTGCATTGCCAACAGGCACAACAGAATGACTGTTACATGTTGAGCTTTTGGCCAAAGCCGCCTTCAGAGAAAGTGGAGAAATGGTAATGATTCTTACTCAGTGCCCCCCCCCCCCCCCCCCCCAATCTCTCTCTCATCTATTTTGGCTTTGTATCAGAAGCACAGTGATTTAAGTGACACCAATGAAGTATCAAATGAATATTTATTCTGTGCCCTAGTCAAGATCCTTGTGTGTACCACATAATTCCACTTGGGAAACTAAAATAACTTCCTCCAAGTCTAAAAGTAATGTTTCTTTGATAACAGAAATCAGAGGGCTCACTGATTAAATGCGCTACTTGAATGAAACCAACAGAAGGGTGTAAATTAAATGTGGCATTCCACAGTGCACGGAGATTTGTCGTCTCCTACATTTCCCTTGAGGTTCAGAATATTCATCTTCTGTCTTGCCTTTCCATTCAGTAGAAGCTGGTTCAGAGTAACATTTGGGTTCAATGGCAGACTTGCAGTGTCATTACCAAGATTTTTTTATCAGCTTCCACATCCTTCAACTGGTTTGTTTCATGTCCAGATCTGATAGTAGCTTCATCCGTCTTTCCCTTCTCTACTCAGCTATGTTTCGGAGTAGTTTTTCTCCTGCTTCAATTGCATTTGCTGACAAAGCGTCTGCATCAAACTTGCTACCACCATTGCTCATGAGAGATTGTGAACTTTGGTGATGGCCAGGTATAAATTGGATCCTACATTCAGGTGAAATTTGCCTTTTTGATATTTTCTCTACGAGTCTGACACATTCTCTGTAGTTTTTAGGGTCTGCCCCTACTTTTTCAGTTACAAGATCCACTTCTCTGAAATCCATTTTGCTCTCTTCGAGTTAAAATGGAGTTTGAAGGGTACAATTTCTACTCTGACAACTTCTGATACTACACAAGACAAAGGGCAAGGTTGCACCCTGCAGATTAGTTGTTCTACTGCTTTTGTAACATGATGAGCGATGTTCTCGGCAATAAAGATACTGTTAGGATTAGACCCTCTCAGCCCTCTGCTACCATTAAATGACAGTGTCAGTTTTGGGTTACAAGTAAGCTTCACTCTCTCTCTTTCCATCCTACTTTCTAGTCTTCTCTATTATTATCAATCGAGTTATATCCCCAGCTGAAAGTTGGCAGTTAAAAATCTCCCATTACAATCTTGATGGTTTGGTTATGAAAATAATTTGGTTTGTGCCATGTCAAATCTATATAGCTAGGTCTGTAGCTCAGTTGTTAAAATTTCAGTGCTGTGTGTGTCCATGATGCTTATTGTGTGAATCTCTATATATGGTCTTACAAAAAGAGGACTATCACATTGTTCACCACAGCATTCTACTACCATCTTCATCCCTTCACTTTCTGATTTTTGGTCATTAGCACTTCTGTGTGTTTCTTGCAAAGCTAAAAGTTTCGTGACTGATGGTTGCACTTGTCAAATAGTAAAAAAACCTCCCCCTCAATAATCCTTCAATATTTTCATATAGTGGAGATGCTGAGTCGCAGATAGGCATGACAAAAAGACTGTTGCAAATAAATAAAGCTTTCACCCACACACACACACACACACACACACACACACACACACACACACGACTGCAGTCTCACGCAACTGAAACCACACTGCGAGCAGCAGCACCAGTGCATGATGGGAGTAGCGACTGGGTGGGGTTAATGAGGAGGCTGGGGCGGGAAGGGGGAGGGTTAGTATGGTAGGGGTGGCAGACAGTGAAGTGATGCAGGTTAGGAGGAGGGCAAGGGAGAGGTGGGGGTGGGGGGGAGCAAAGTTGCGGAAAAGGAGAGAAGTAAACGGACTGGGTGTGATGGTGGAATGAGGGCTGTGTACTGCTGGGATGGTAACAGGGAAGGGGCTGGATGGGTGAGGACAGTGACAAACGAAGGTCGAGGTCACGAGGGTTAGAGGAATGTAGGATTTATTGCAGGGAGAGTTCCTACCTGTGCAATTCAGAAAAGCTGGTGTTGGTGGGAAGGATCCATATTCCACAGGCTGTGAAGCAGTTGTTGAAATGAAGGATGTCATGTTTGGCAGTGTGTTCAGTAACAGGGAGGTCCACTTGTTTCTTGGCTACAGTTCGTCGGTGGCCATTCATGCAGACAGACAGCTTGTTGGTTGTCATGCCCACATAGAATGCAGCACAGTGGTTGTAGCTTAGCTTGTAGACCACATGACTGGTTTCAAAGGTAGCCCTGCCTTTGAAGGCATATGTGATGTTCGTGACCGGACTGGAGTAGGTGATGGTGATAGGATGTATGGGACAGGTCTTCCATCTAGGTCGATTAGGGTTATGAGCCACAAGGTAACAGGTTGGGAGCAGCAGTTTTCTAAGGATGGACGAGTATATTGTGTAGGTTCAGTGGACGGTGGAATACTACTGTGGGAGGTTTGTTTGTTTCCTTTATAGGGCACCAGAAACAACTGAGGTCATACGTGCCTAAGTCAAAACTATAGAATGCAAACACAGAGACAAGGGAAATGACTATATGTCAGTCCCAATGGGAAGAATAGGAGACGTCTAAACAAGGCATGTGGAAAAAGGTCTAAATAACACCATACAAAAATGGAGATCGAAAACTAGAAATTAAATGGCCTTCACCATATTGCTTCAGTGGATAAAAAGTTAAACACGGGCGACAGCCCATGTGTCATTTGCTAAAACAGCTGATAAATCAGATGGCAAATCCAAGATGGAATGTAGATTAGTAAAAAAAGGGCATTCCAGCAGGTAGTGGCGGACAGTTAAAATTTGAGCGCAATAATACAAAGTGGTGGGGTAGTGCCATTGAGAAAATGACAATGGCTAAAAAGGCAGTGCCCAATATGCAGCAGAGTTAAAATAATCTCCTCCCAGCTGGAGGGCCGAGAGGAAGTCATCCAAGGTGCTGAGAGAGGCTTAAGAAGCCGAAGCTTATTCCCGTGAAGGGAAGACCATTGGCGATGCCAAAGGAACACCACCACCTAACAGACGGCAACACAGAGATCATCTGAGGGAACAGCTGTACTCACAGACTGAGGTAAGATGACTGTAGCCTTGGCAGCAGCGTCAGCAGCCTCATTTCCTGGCAGACCGACATGAACAGGAACCCACAGAAATATCACATTGGCTCCACCAAGAGTGAGCAAATGGCAGTTTTCCTGGACCCGCTGCACTAAGGGATAAGCAGTGTAAAGCGCACACAGACTTTGGAGGGCACTGAGTGAGTCTGAGCAGAGGACACAATTGGGAAGGCTGTGTTACCGGATGTACTCCACAGCCTGATACAAGGCAAAAAGCTCGGCTGTTAATACTGAGGAGTGAGCCGGAAGCCAATATCGAAAGACACGGGTGCGAATGACTAATGCACACCCGACACCGTGGTCAGTCTGAGAGCCATCAGTGTATACAAAGGTCCAATGGTTAAGTTCCATGCGAAGGTCATGAAACTGAAGGCAATAGACCGAGGCTGGAGTAGTGTCCTTAGGAAGCGAATGAACGCCATGGTTAACGTGGGTCGCTTCACAAAGCCAAGGTGATGAAGGGTTCACACCAACAGGGAAAGTTGCAGGTAGCATGAAATTAAGCTGCCGTAGAAAGTGGCGACAGCAGACGCCAGGAAGTAACAGGGAAGAGGGACGAGCCCCATATTGATGAGCTAAGGAATCATCAAAGGAGGCACATGAAGGGTGGCAGACAAATGGCATGCTTACCTGCTGAGGAGAAAGTCATGGCAGTAGGACAGTGGTGGTTCAGCACACAGACACTCAACTGGGCTGGTGTAAAAGGCACCCACGGCCAAATGGAGCCACGATGGTGGATAGTGTTGAGATGGCGTAAAAGGGATAGACCTAGATGAAAGACCTGTCCCATACATCCTCCTACCACCACCTACTTTAGTCCTGCCACTAACATCACTTATCCCATCGAAGACAGGGCTTCCTGTGAAACCAGTCATGTGATTTACAAGCTAAGCTGCAACCACTGTAGTGCATTCTATGTAGGCATGACAACCAACAAGCTGTCTGTCCCCATGAATGGCCACCAACAAACTGTGGCCAAAAAACAAGTGGACCACCCTGTTGCTGAACACGCTGCCAAACATGACATCCTTCATTTCAATGACTGCTTCACAGCCTGTGGCATATGGATCCTTCCCACCAACACCAGCTTTTCTGAATTGCGCAGGTAGGAACTCTCTCTGCAATACATCCTACATTCCTCTAACCCTCCTGGCCTCGACCTTTGTTAGTCACTGTCCTCACCCATCCAGCCCGCTCCCTGTTCCCATTCCAGTACTACACAGCCATCATTTCACAGCCACACCCAGTCTTTTAATTACTTTTTATTTCTCTCCTTTCTGCTACTTACACCCTCCCCCTCCAAACCTCCTCTCCTGCCCTCCTTCTAGACTGCAGCACTTCACTGTCCGCCACTCCCACCATACTATCCCTTCCCCTCCCCGCCCCAGCCTCCTCCTTACACCCACCCAGTCACCACTCCCATCATGCACTGGTGATACTGCTCGGAGCGTGGTTTCAATTTCCTGAGACTGCAGTTTGTGTGTGTATGTGTGTGTGTGTGTGTGTGTGTGTGTGTGTGTTTGTTTGTGTCTACATCTATTGTTGAAGGCCTTATGGCCAAAAGATTTATTTATTTGTGGCAGTCTTTTTGTTGTGCCTACCTGCGAGTCAACATCTTCACTATATGGTGAGTAGCAACTTTCCTTTTCATAATATTGTTACATTCCATCCTGTATTTGTCATAGTTTGATTTTTGCTTCAATATTTTCACAATTTTTGGTCTTGAAAATTATCAACTGTGTGGGTTTACCATCGTATTCTGATGTTTCTCACACGTTTCGCATTGGTGGACAGATTAGCTATTGACCTTAGTACAATGTTTCACGGGTGTTGCCACTTGTTTTCTCTATACCACAATCATTTGTGGAGGCTCCTTCCATGTTTCCTCCTGGATGCTACCATACAGGTATCCTTGCCTTAATTCCACAGAGCTGTAAGGCAGTGGAAAGGAATGAAGTTTATGCTGAAAAATGACATTTTGTCTCTTACGAATGTATCAACATACTGTAAAAATACTGAAGGTACGGAAAAAATTGGATGTTTTGGACAACCTTGTGCATTTCTTTTGGAGTGACTCTCCTATTTGCCTAAAAATAGCTCACAGGAAATAGTTTAAGCAATCTCAAACAAATGAAAAGTTGTTAGTACTAGAAACTTCCACCAAATAAAATACTGAGCACAAAATTCAAAAAGGTTCAGATGGTTTATAAGCAGAACTAGAGATAAACAAGTTAAGCACCTCACTTTGACATGTATTGCACTTAGACATACCACCCACTGACTGGAGTTTTCGATTATGTTGGCATACAGAATTACCTCCTGGAAAAATGGAGCTAAGAGAGGCAAAGTAGGTATTCACTGTTAGCAACAGTAAAAAAGTGGGTAAATAAGATAACCAGACATCACAGAGGTTTCTGACAAACTACTACATCTTTTCCCTTCCATGTGTAACACCTCTTGGCCTGTTACGATCTCATTGAAAAATTCTCCTGCCACTTCTTCTGTAGCACGGATTTTGGGATCCTCGTCAAGCACATTTGTTGTAGACTTTTATCTAGTTTTTATGTAGTTCTCTATATTATGTATTTTACAACCCTCAACATATCTCCATTCCTTTCATGATCTCCACTGGTGTAACTGTTCCTCTCAAGGATTTAAGCTTTTAGTCTTTTAGCAATTAGATTTCATTGTCCGGGCTTCACTAACATAAAACAGCAGAGGTCTTACAAAGGCATATTCTGGTGCGCTTCTGGACTAGAGACAGTCTCGTTACATTAATGATTCCCCTAGTTTTTGTATAGTTGATGTCTTTTATAGCTAAGCCTATTTCGTCCTTACAGGATAATGAATGTGTTCACTATTTCCACAATTTCATTTTTGAAACAGCTCTTTCTTTGTACTTGTTATTTTCCAACAGAGTTTGTTTACAGAGAATCCGTGTTTTTTTGTGGGCATTGTTGCCTATGCTATATTTCTCTGCTAAAATTGTAAATCATGTACAGAACACTGCAAGTTATTCTCTGAAGAAGCCAGAAGAGAGAAATCCTTTGCAGAAAGTAAAGAACAGTTTTGTGTTTCCGTTGATTTGAGCAAAGCCATGTGGTGTTTGACTCCAGTTTCTGATGACTGTATTCAAACAAATAATAAACAAGAGCGGTGAAAGGCAACATCCCTATCATACTCTGGCATGATGTCTACCCAACTCTGATAATTTTTCTTTCTTCTTTACACGGATTAAATTTGTTCTGTACATGTTTTATATATTTTCAGTGAAGATATTTGTAATCTTAATTCCTTTTTCCATTTACTTACTTTGTAGTGGTAGAGTTGCCAATAACAAAATTCAATTTCAGTTGAGCTATGTATTACAAATCCAAAATATTTTAAACACAAATAATTTTCATACAGATTTTGCTACACAGATTATGTCTCCTACAGACAGGTTCTGTTATTTCTCGGCAAGTACAAAGCAAGAGCTTTAGAATCCCTGGAAATTCAAATGAAAAATAAATATACTGGGTTAGGCACCCCTTTACACATTATCTGATTATCTACGTTTAAGGTTGGTCAGTCGGTCAGTTGGTTTGGAGTGAAAGTGACTAAACTGTAAGGTCATTTGCCCCTTCACCCATTATGTGGCAAACCAGCAGTAGTCATCAAAGGAAGGAGGCGAAGGCAAATCCTGGAAGCCTAAGTGGAACTAACACAATAAAAAATTTAAAAACAGAGATAAAAGCACAAAAAAAGGACAGCACAGACAAATCCTCAAAATATCAGTAAACACAATGTGTTAACACCAAGAAATGAAAGAGAATAAAAAGGTGGAAAGGGTATAGGCCAGGCTGGGCCACTCAGCAATGACCACAAGGGGACCTGTGGGGGGGATAAATAGAAACCATATTCGCAGGCAAAACTTAACACCTTTGCGAGCAAAACTTAACACTAAGTAAGCCACTTTGGCATCGTCTGTGAGCACCAGAGGTATTGTGTCAGGAAGATCAAGATGCTGCCTCAAAGCAGTCAAATTAGGGCAGTCTATGAGTAAGTAGCCCTCCATCAGGAAGGCTCTGCATCAGCAGAGAGGTGGAACCTCATGTCTGAGAATGTGGCCATGGGTCAGCCAAGTGTGGTCAATGTGAAGTCTACGGAGGACACGGATACTGTGCAAGAAGCATGCAGGGAAGACTGTCACATGGTCATGGTCTCCTTAATTGTCCTCAGTTAGTTTGGGGAGATCAGGGCAGATCAATCTGAGTTCAAGATTCTGGTACTGGGATCCCAACTTCCAGAATTAGCATCATGGTGGTCATCTTGGCCAAATGGTCAGCTCATTCATTTCCCGAAATCCCAAGATGACCAGGAGTCGAAATGAAAATAACTGGCCGTCCACCCTGATGGAGGTCAGAGACAAGATCATGCATAGCTGTAACCAGTGGGTAAGGAGAGCAGCACTGGTCTATAGCTGAAGGCTGCTATGGGAGTTACTACAGATCAGGATACTATTGCCAGTGCAAGAACAAACATGGCTAAGGGCTAATTTAATGGTCATCAACTCGGCAGTACAGACACTCCACCAGTTTGGCAGAGGGTGGAGTTCACTACACCGAGCATGTGTGTAGCAAAATCTGTTTGGCCTTTGACTGTTGAACCTTCAACGAATACCACTTCTGAACCCGGATACATCTCAAGGACAATGAAGAACAGGCAATGAAAAATCTCAGGGTCAACAGAATCTTTTGAACAAAGAGAGATTTTGAGAAAAATCCGAGGTCAGGGCACAAGCCACGGGGGTAGATGCGATGTATCCCTGACCACAGGCAACAAAGGAGAAAGTTGTAGTTCCGAACAGAGACACTGGAGGCATGCAGCAATGGTATATTCAGTTTTGGGTCACTGTTGTGGGAGATGCAGCTTCCTTCCAGGGATAATGACATGAGAGTCGGGATGCTCAGGAAGCTACAAATGTGTATAGTGGGATTCAGCAGATGATGGTGCCTAATAGGTAACAGAGGGATTCCAACATCAACTAGTGTGTTGTTCATAAGGCCAGTCCACAATGCTCTTTCTGCAAGTTGGACACCACAATCACGAATGGGGTCCAGTATCCGCAATGCCGAGGGTGATGCAAAACTGTACGCAAGACTCCCATAATCAAGATGGGACAGAATCAGGGCTTCGTAGAGCTACAAAAGGGTAGAGTGATCTGCACCCTAGCCAGTGTTACTGAAGCAGTCAAGTGTACTGAGGTATCACCAGCACTTTTGCTTATGGTGGCAAAGATGGGGAAGCCACGTCAGCCGGGGAACAAAGACCAGTCGCAAAAAGCTGTGCATCTCAACTGCAAGAAGTAACTGATTATCTAGGAACAGGTCTGGGTGTGGGTGAGCAGTGCAAAAGTGACCATGACAAGTCCTGGCGGCTGAAAAGCAAACGCCACAGGTGAGAAACCATGACCACGCCTTATGTACGGCACTCTGTACGTGACCCTCAGCAACCACCATACTAGAGGAGCAATAATAAAAGCATAAATTGACAGCACACAAGGAGAGCGATACCAAATACCCCACAGCTGCCACTGGGCCATTGATGGCCATCAGAGAGAAGGTGATGCTCAGGGCAGATACCTGCAAAACCCCGTTTCTCTTGAATACGTGGGGTACTGAGTGAAGCACCTACTTGAATCCACAACATACAGTGTGACAGGAAGTTCTTGACAAACATCCGGAGTGGACCCCAGAAACACAATTTGTACAATGTAGTAAGGATGTGGTGACACCATGTCATGTCATGTCATGTCATGTCATGTCATGTCATAAGCCTTCTGGAGAACGTAAAAGACAGTTATGAGCTGCTGCTGATGCGCAAAATCCGTGGAGTGGCCTTTGTGAAAACTGCCCTGAGATGGAGCCAAAAGGCCTTGTGACTCAAGGAGTCAACACAGCCCCTTGCTCACCGTGCATTCGAGCAACTTACAGAGAACATCAGTAAGGCCGATTGGGTGATAACTGTACATCTCGAGGGGGATCTTACGTGATTTCAGCAATGGGACTATCGTGCTTTCACACCACTTAGTTGGGAGCTATTCATTATTCCAGATCTGACTAAAGAGTGCAGGATGTGATGCCGACAATTCACTGAGGGATGTTTGGGACATTTCAGCATTTATTTGTGGATGCGGTCACGCCTTGGGACTCTATTAGAGCAATATGCTAGGGCAATGGAGAGTTCTAATCCACTGAATGGAGCATTATATGGCTCCACGTGGCAATTAGTAAAAGATAAGCACATTCAATCCAACTGCAGTTTTACGAGACGAAAGACAATGTGGTAGTGCTCAGACAGAGATGAGCGAGCATAATGCTCAGCAAAACGTGTGGCAACAGTGTCTGGATTAGTATAAATGGCACCACTGAGGAAATACTTGGTTCACCTGCAGTGGAGTGGAAACTGTAGAGTCATCTGATCTTTGCCCATAACTGTGATGGAGAGGTATGTGACCCAACACTGAAACATACCATTTCGAGGATTCTTGCTTTCAGAAATTTGTGAGGTAGCAAATGTGGGTGCAGAGTTGTTTAAGGGCACTGAGGTGCTTCAATGAGGGGAACCACTTATGGCATTGGAGAACTCGCCTGTAATCTCCAATGGCCACAGCGATCTCTGTAGTCCAACAGGGTACCATCTTCCTACGGAGGCATCCTGAGGAAGAGGGACTGGCTCGGTTGGCTGCCAACACAATGGCTGCTGTTGTATGCTGAACAGCTACATCAATAGTGCCTTGTGGCGGGGAGCTAAGGACTAAAGCAGAGGTGAGCCCATCCCTGGCAGCATTATGCAGAACCCATTTGGGCAGGCGTCCAGGGGAGCAATGTTGAGGAAGGAACAGGAAGAGGGGGAAGTGGTCACGACCACAAACGATATCGTGTACTTCCCACTGCGTAGCTGGTAGAAGATCGATGGCCAAATAAGTTCCATGTGTCACACTTCACTGTATGGGGGTACCAGAGTTCAAGAGGCAAAGATCGAGTTGTCCCAGTAAAGTTTCAATTTCTTTGCCACAGTCAGTGATCATTGTTCCACCACACAAAGGTTTATGGGTCTTGAAGTCACCCAAGACTAAGAAAGGTGCAGGGAGCTGAGAGAATACTCCATACAGTACATCCTGGGACATGAGATCATCAGGAGGGAGATAAACATAAGAGACAGTAAAATCCTGATGTGCCCATACCCCAACAGCTAGAGCTTCCAGTGGTGTATCAAGAGGCACAAGGAAACTGTATATGGAGTTCAGCACGTATGTACAAATTCTACCCGATACCCTCCCACAGTCAGTAAGTTCTTAACATAACCCTCGTAGCCACGAATGGTAGGGGTGCAAGTAGCTGGAAATCATGTTTCCTGGATGGCAATACAGAATGCAGGGTATGTGTTTAAAAGCTGCTATTGCTCAGCCAAGTAGTGAAAATTCTGTTACAATTCTGCTGGATGATCAGACTGTACGAATACCGTGGGGAAATGAAGCAACCAGCAGGGAAACAGGTTCTCATCCCGGGTTACGTATTGCCACTGGCTGAACATCAGGGGATCCACTGACGTAGGTTCCATGGCATGTTGGCATGTTACCTGAGGAAGTCTGGTGCCTCGGGCACCACCATGATCTGCACCTTGGGCACAGAAGGATACAAGCAGAGGTCAGTGGTGGAGAGGCCACTGGTGTTTCCATCATCTTAGAGGACTTCTTTTCGTCCTTCTGCTCGTTAGAAAAAGAAGACTGAGACGGTTTTCGTGAACTGGTTTCAGGACAGAGGAAGACTGAGACGTTCATCGGCTAGCAGCATGTGGTTCCTTCAGCCACTGGCTGCCGTCTGGCTGTGGACCAGCAGGGACCATGGAAGAATGAGTACCAAGGACCATGGAAGGATGAGTACCAAGGGACCTCTTCCTAGCTAGAGAAGCACAAGGAGGATGATGTTCCACCAGCTGGTGGCTGAGGACCAGTGTGCCCAACAGGTGGGGAGCCAATGTTCCCAAAGTGGGTGCAGTGGAAGCACAAGAAGGGGGAGGGGGGGGGGAGGGGCATATGTCTATAGGGTAGGGGGGTGGGGGGACAGTTATCAGGAGGTGGCTCTAAGGGCCCACAGTAAGAAGCGCAACAGATGAAGGCACCAGTGATAGAGAAGACAACAATGTTGCAGCTGTAGCATTGGATTGTATCATTTGTCTGGGACTAAGACACTCATTTTTTTCTGGCCTCTTGATATGTGAGCTTGTCCAGTGCCTTATACTCCTGGATTTTCTTCTCTCACTTAAAAAAATGGAGTTATCTGGTGAGTAGGAAGAGTGGGACTCAGCGCAGTTTACACAGATTGGTGGAGGGGCACAAGGAACATTCACGTACAGCAGACGCCTGCAATTCCTGCAGACAGGGGTAGCGGTCCAGTGGGCAGACATACATCTGATTTCACACACCTGAAGCGTCTCATATGAGGAGAACAATAGCATTTAACATCGCAACAGCAGACCACCAACCTGACCTTCTGAGGCAATGTATCACCTTCAAAATTCAAGATGAAGGTCCCAGTAGCAACTCTGTTTTTCCCTTGGTCCCCTGCAGAGACAATGGATGAAGTGTGCACTTTGTCGCTCTAAGCTGGCCTGCAGTTCAACATCAGATTGCAAAGGAGGGCATGGTGAAAGATGACACCCTGGATATATTGAGACTCCAGTGGGGAGTGAGAGTCATGGGGATGTCACTGAACCTTTCACAAGAGAGAGTGACTGTGAATGACTGGGCAGGAGATGATGTTTTAATGAAGAGGGAACTGCTCTTCATCTTAGAGATGGCTCCAACTTCCCCACATTTGTCTTCAGTGTTTTCTACAAAAACAATTAAGCCTTTGAGGCCAAAAAGGTGTCCCTGTCAGCCCTGGTACAGACCAGGTATTGGGGGAGGATTTTGCTCCTTGTCATTTAGTCCTGCATTCCACTCAAGGTGTGGCAAGGGAAGAGAATGCATTGGGATTGTACTTTGCTGCATTGTACAAGGTCTTTCCATTTGAAGAGACTGCTGCAGCCACGTGATCACCAGTGGGAGAAACTAAATCGATTCATGTGCGAATTATCCACCACAGTGCCACTCACTTCAAATGAGGGCTCTCCCCATGGGCACCACACAGCCACAGCAATGGCTACCTGGCCAGTAATCATGATGGGTACATACTCTGTGGCATATGTAACGAGTGTGTAGTGCTGGCACCGACAGTGTGATCACTGCATGGTCAGGGGGATACCATCGTGCAGGTACTCGACGACCCCTGCCACCTCTCACAGTGGGATGGCTACTGTGGTGGGTTTTGGGCGTGCTATGACAACAGAAAGGAAGTAAGCCATGGTGGAAGGGCACAAAGGTTGAGCATACATCACAGTGGGCAACCTTCCCTGCATGACACACACACACTTGTGTAAAATTTGGAAAAGATGGAAGGTCAAACCCAGGAATGTAGTGCTGCGAGCGAAACTAGAAATCGAGACCAAAATTGAATAAAGTCCAAGTAGGGTGCACTCAAAGGATCATCTGACGGAAAGTCAGAGGAGGTAAGTGATACTCGAAGTGTAGGTTTGCAGCACAGAAAGAGAAAGCACTGCTGCAAAGGGTGTGGCCCCGAGGCAGCCAAGCACATACTCACCAAAGAGTCAGGTGACCACTGGGGGCTATGTTTCAGGTCACAAAAAATTTTCCATCTATTCAGTATTAATTTTTCATGTCACTTTGAACATTGGGAAAGTGGCCTTCTCAGTAGCGGTAGGAGTAACAGTCAGGCTGATGGACTGATATGTACTCGTAAAATTGGACAACATGGCCTTGGTATATTGGTACTGTGAACAGTTGAATGCAAGCAGAAACTACAGCTGTTATTTCTACTGAGGGCCTGCAGCTATAGATAGGACTTAATGAAGATGGCATCCTCTTCGAGCAAGTACCCAATTTAAACCTCTGGACAAGTGCTACTCAGAAGGATGACATCAGGAAAAACACAACTAGCTCTCTACAAGTCAGAATGGGGACTGGTAGATCCCTTAACTGGCTAGATAGGTTAGAAAATTTAACAACTTCTGGTCAAATGAATATGGGATTATAAAAACAATATCAAACAGGGATAATGCAGGAATAGGTCTAATAAAGAACAAGATAATAGAAATGCAGGCAAGTTATGGCACTAAGAACAGTATAGTGAATGCATTATTGCAACTAAGATGGACATGAGCCAACAACCACCACAGTAGTACAAGTTTATATGCTGATGGACTGATATGGACTCGTAAAATTGGACAACATGGCCTTGGTATATTGGTACTGTGAACAGCTGAAGAATTATGATTCAAGAACTATGGAGAGACTGAAATAATATATAATGAGGAAGAAAAAATATTCAGGTAATTAAGGATGATAAAAATCTGATTGTTTTGGGGGACTGGAATTCAACAGTATGAAAAGGAAGAAAAGGGAAAATAACATTAGATGACAGATTGTAGAAAAGAAATGAAAGAAAGAAGCTGCCGGATAAATCTTTACATAGAGCATAATTTTTTCCTTGCTAACACTTCATTAAAAATAATGAAAGAAAGTTATAACCACATAAGAGATCTGATACACTGGAAGCTCTGAATTTTATCACAGAACTGTATAAAATAGGTTTTGAAACATGATTTGAAACTGAAAATCATTTCCACGGGAACGTGTTGACTTGGGCCATAATTTACTTCTTTCATATTTTGGATTAAAACTAAAGAAACTGCAGGAAAAAAGTTAAGGAGATTGGTTCTAAATAAGTTGAAGGAAGAATTTGCTGAACATTTCAGGATATTAGACATCTATTGACAAACAGAGCAAAGGAATAGAACAACAAACAAATACAGAACTTCAAAAGGTGAAATAGTTAAGACAGCAGAAGGACAATTAAATACACAATACACAATAGAAATCCTTGGATAACACATAAGATGTTAAATTTAACCGATCAAAGGAGAAACATTAAAATGCAGCAAATGAAGCAGACAAAAGTGGATACATATGTCTCAAAAATCAGACTGATAGGAAGTGCAAAGTGGCTAACCTAGAAGATTAGATGACAAATGCAAGACTGTAAAAGCATATGCGGTTAGCAGAAAGATAGATAGTACCTAATGAAAATTTTAAGAGAAAAGATAAGCAGCTGTGTGAACATCAAAATTTCAGATGACAAGACATACTGAGAAAAGAAGGGAAGGGTGGATGTATAGGAAATGACTTGGACAGCACGGATATAGAAAGAGAAGGGTAAGTCAATAAATATGAGATGGGATTTGTGATACTGCAAGCAGAATTTGACAGAGCACTGAAAGACCAAAGTTGAAAGAAAGACCCTGGGTAGAACACATTAGTTATAATCAGAGATCCTGGAGGACCAACCATGTTAAAACTGTTCTACTGGAATACAATAATACATGAGACAGGCAAAACATCCTTAGACTGCAAGAAGAATGTAATAATCATAATTCCATGTGCTAAGTGGTATGATTATTACTGAACCATCAGAAGAATACATCGACTGGTAGACACCACCTTGGGAAAGGTCAGTTTGGATTCCGGAGAAATGTACGAACACAAAAGGCAATACTGACCCTTTGACTTATCTTAAAAGACAGGCTGAAAAAAGGCAACCTAAGTCTACACTATTTGCAGATTTAGAGAAAACTTTTGACAATTTTGACTTAAATACACTCTTTGACCCCCCCCCCCCATGAACCATGGACCTTGCCGTTGGTGGGGAGGCTTGCGTGCCTCAGCGATACAGATGGCCGTACCATAGGTGCAACCACAATGGAGGGGTATCTGTTGAGAGGTCAGACAAACGTGTGGTTCCTGAAGTGGGACGGCAGCCTCTTCAGTAGCTGCAGGGGCAACAGTCTGGATGATTGACTGATCTGGCCTTGTAACACTAACCAAAAAGGCTTTGCTGTGCTGGTACTGCGAATGGCTGAAAGCAAGGGGAAACTACAGCCGTCATTTTTCCCGAGGGCATGCAGCTTAACTGTATGGTTAAATGATGATGGCGTCCTCTTGAGTAAAATATTACGAAGGTAAAATAGTCCCCCATTTGGATCTCTGGGCGGGGACTACTCAAGAGGGCATTGTCATCAGGAGAAAGAAAACTGGTGTTCTACGGATTGGAGCGTGGAATGTCAGATCCCTTAATCGGGCAGATAGGTTAGAAAATTTAAAAATGGAAATGGATAGGTTAAAGTTAGATATAGAGGGAATTAGTGAAGTTCGGTGGCAGGAGACACAAGACTTTTGGTCAGGTGAATACAGGGTTATAAATACAAAATCAAATAGGGGTAATTCATGAGTAGGTTTAATAATGAATAAAAAATAGGAGTGCGGGTAAGCTACTACAAATAACCTAGTGAACGCATTATTGTGGCCAAGCTAGAAAAATTCGGAGTAGGTATTAAAATCCATGGAGAAGAAATAAAAACTTTGAGGTTCGCTGATGACATTGTAGTTCTGTCAGAGACAGCAAAGGACTTGGAGGAACAGTTGAATGGAATGTACAGTGTCTTGAAAGGAAGATATAAGATGAACATCAACAAAAGCAAAACGAGGATAATGCAATGTAGTCGAATTAAGTCAGCTGATGCTGAGGGAATTAGACTAGGAAATGAGACACTTAAAGTAGTAAAGGAGATTTGCTATTTGGGGAGCAAAATAACTGATGATGGTCAAAGTAGAGAGGATATAAAATGTAGACTGGCAATCGCAAGGAAAGCGTTTCTGAAGAAGAGAAATTTGTTAACATCGAGTTTAGAGTTAAGTGTCAAGAAGTCGTTTCTGAAAGTGAAGCCATGTATGGAGTGAAGCCATGTATGGAAGTGAAACATGGACGATAAATAGTTTAGACAAGAAGAGAATAGATGCTTTCGAAATGTGGTGCTACAGGAGAATGCTGAATATTAGATGGGTAGATCACATAACTAATGAGGTGGTACTGAATAGAATTGGGGAGAAGAGTAGTTTGTGGAGCAACTTGACAAGAAGAAGGGACGGGTTGGTAGGACATGTTCTGAGGCATCAAGGGATCACAAATTTAGCATAGGAGGGCAGCGTGGAGGGTAAAAATCGTAGAGGGAGACCAAGAGATGAGTACACTAAGCAGATTCAGAAGGATGTAGGTTGCAGTAAGTACTGGGAGATGAAGAAGCTTGCACAGGATAGAGTAGCATGGAGAGCTGCATCAAACCAGTATCAGGACTGAAGACCACAACAACAACAACAACAACAACAACTAGAACAACAATAACAACACTCTTTGATATTCTGATGGTAGCACGGATGAAGTAAAGGGAGTGAAAGGTTATCTACAACCTATACAGAATGCAGACTGCAATAAATGTAGTAGGGAAGGGAATAGGAATGTTATAACCAGTCCACCATTTCACTGAATCTGTACATTGGCCAAGCAGTAAGGGAAACCAAAGAGAAATTCATATACGAAATTAAATTTCTGGAAGGAGGAATTAAAGCTTGGAGGTTTTCTGTTGACAATGCAATTGTGTCAGAGATTGTAAATGATTGGGAAGATCAGGTGAACAGAAAGGATAACGTCCTGACAGCAGGTATGAATATTTAAAATAGTAAAACAAGGGCAAAGGAATGTGGTCAAATTGAAGCATAAGATACTGATGGAGTCATATTAGACACTGTAAGTAGGAGAGGAGTTTTGCTATTTGACAAATAAAGCAATAGACAATGGCTGAAGTACTGGGGATTAAAATGTAGCATGCCAGTAGCATCAAAAGCTTCCATCTAAAAGATATCAGGTTAACAGCGAATATAAAGTGTTAGGAAGGCTTTCCTGAGAGTTCTCCTCAGGGTGTAACCTTGTAATGAAGTAAATTGGTGGATGATCAACAGTTCAGACAAGAATAGAACAGAAGCTTTTCAAATGTGGTGCTACAGGAGAATGCTGTAGATTGAGTGGATCAGGTACCTAGTCAGGAAGTACTGAACTGAAATGGGGGAAAAATCAGTTTACAACACAACTTGGCTAAAAGAAGGGATTGGTTTGTAGAACAGATACAGTGGCATCACGGATTAGTTAATTGACAACCAGGATACGAAGATTGCAACAGTTGTGCAGAGATGATGAGCCTTGCACAGGAGGAACTAGCACCGAAAGCTGCACCCTATCAGCACTTGGAATGAAGACCACAATGAAAAGTTACGGAGGGGCAGCCACTGTCTGGACAGTTGTAAAGCAGGCTGGGTAGTGACAGGAGTCCACTGCCTAACAAGAGTTTAAAATCGCACCTCGCTTGGAGATTCCTCACAATTTCTTCATCTCGCTTCGCCTGAGTTTCTTCCTCTAGTAATTTTTCAAGTCTGCGACGAACATCTTCCAAGTCCTGAAGCCTTCTTTCCTCCTCTTTGTGGATTTCTTCAAGTTCTTTTGCTTGCGTTTCTGCAGCTAAGCGGGCCTAAAATGAAAGAATAAGGAAAATTAGAAAATAATATTGTACAGAGAGTAATTTCACAAGATCGATCACACAAGATCGATCACACACACACACACACACACACACACACACACACACACACAAAATCCTACCATGGGATGTACCTCCCATCATGCCTTTCACTGTGGTTAGCAGAGTATGGACGTGAATGTATAAAAATAAATTAAAATGGAACTACCACGCAGAACACAGTTACATCTCTACAATCTTCAGAAAAGCAGTGATAACTGGCATATGGTACTTTCAGTTGTGAATGGGAGTGTAGTATTACAGTGAGCAGATGAAACAGACAGTGGGAACTGGAAGGGGACGAAAAGTGCAGAGCAGTGGGGGCTCTTACTGTCAGGACCACTGTCTGCCATTTGCAGCTTATACAGTCTGATTCAGCCAAGATGTCCACTGGAACTGTTTAAAACATCGTAATTCTGTTTTCATCCAAATGTGCTAGGGAAAGTCGACACTAAACGTGGAAAATTTGACAGTAAACAACATGCAGTCTCTTTTCCTGACTACATTTATCACAGAATTCAACTTTGCTTTTTCAAATAGAACTATAGTAATTTCTGCTGCTACTATCATAGTTCAAAAAGGGACAAATTTGACAGCATTTCCCTCTTTAAAATCCAATTAGCAGTTTTGAAGAAATTACAACATTTAGGATTTATGTGGACAGACCAACGAGATTCCTTTGATATCACAACACGTGCTGCAACAACGAGATATTTTAATTCTCTTGGTTGTCAGCCGCGTGGTGTATAATCTTCATCTTTGAATTTACCCCAGTGAAAATCAGGTGAACGTGCAGGCTATAAATGAAGAGTCACAAGTGGTAAATACATTTAACAAATATTTATTAAATACAGTAGAAAGTATTGGGAAAACAGTTAAAGAGAAAAATCACAGCAGTATGTTGAAAAAGGAGCCTACATAAAATTCAACAATACCAGAGAAGGAAAATTGCTATTCACCATATAGCGGAGATGCTGAGTCGCGATAGGCACAACAAAAAAATTCACACAATTATAGCTTTTGGCCATTAAGGCCTTTGTCAGCAGTACACACACACACACACACACACACACACACACACACATATACTCAGGCAAACGCAACTTGTACACACGTCTGCAGTCTCAGAGAACTGAAACCACACTGCGAGCAGCAGCACCAGTGCATGATGGGAGTGGCGACTGGGTAGGGGTAAGGAGGAGGCTGGAGTGGGGACGGGGAGGGATAGTATGGTGGGAGTGGCGGACAGTGAAGTGCTGCAGTCTAGACGGAGGGCAGGAGAGAAGGTGTGGAGGGGATGACGGCTGTGTAGTGCTGGAATGGGAACAGGGAGGGGGCTGGATGGGTGAGGACAGTGACTAACAAAGGTTGAGGCCACGAGGGTTAGAGGAATGTAGGATGTATTGCAGGGAAAGTTCCCACCTGTGCATTTCAGAAAAGATGGTGTTGGTGGGAAGGATCCATGTTGCACAGGCTGTGAAGCAGTCATTGAGATGACTGATATCATGTTTGGCAGTGTGTTCAGCAACAGGGTGGTCCACTTGTTTCTTGGCCACAGTTCGTCGGTGGCCATTCATGGGGACAGACAGCTTGTTGGTTGTCATGCCTACATAGAATGTAGCACAGTGGTTGCAGCTTAGCTTGTAAATCACATGACTGGTTTCAAGGGTATCCCTGTCTTTGATGGGATAAGTGATGTTAGTGACAGGACTGGAGTAGGTAGTGGTAGGAGGATGTATGGGACAGGTCTTTCATCTAGGTCTATTACAGGGGTAGGCGTCATGAGTTAAGGGATTGAGAGCTGGGGTTGTGTAAGGATGGACAAGTATATTGTGTAGGTTCAGTGGACGGCGGAACACCACGGTAGGAGGGGTGGGAAGGATAGTGGGCAGGACATTTCTCATTTTAGGGCATGACGAGACGTAATCTAAACCCTGGCGGAGAATGTAATTCAGTTGCTCCAGTCGTTGATGGTACTGAGTTACTAGGAGAATGCTCCTCTGTGGCCGAACTGTGGGACTTAGGGAGGTGGTGGGAGACTGGAAAGATAAGACACAGGAGATTTGTTTTTGTACAAGGTTGGGGGCATAGTTGCGGTCAGTGAAGGCTCTCTGGAACAATATATGACATAGCTCCATTCAGCAGTACTAAACAGTCCTCCAAAGTAGTACGTTCAGTCAACGATTTAACAATTGCAAATTTCAGGGAAAGCCTACAGCAGTTAGACTGGGATGACGTGTACCATGAACCTGATGTCAATTTAAAATATAATTTATTTCATGACACTTTTGTAAATGCATTTGAAAAACTGCTTCCCCAAGAAAATAGTTAAATATACTCGTAAGAAACCATGTAACAAACCATGGCTTACTAAGGGTATAAAAATATCTTGTAACCGGAAAAGGGAAATGTATTTGACAGCAAGAAAGAGTAGTGACCTAGAAACTATCAAACATTATAAAAACTACTGTGCCATATTAAGAAAAGTTATTAAAAAATCCAGAAGTATGTGCATCATGTCTGAAATCAGCAACTCTGATAATAAAATTAAAACAATTTGGAATATTATTAAAAGAGAAACAGGTCAACCAAGAGCACAGGAAGAAAGTATTACCATCAAATTGAATGAAAACTTTACGAACAAAAAGTCAGAAGTTGAAAATATTTTTAATAATCATTTTCTAAATGTTGTGGATATAGTAGGATCCAGGTGTTCATTAGAAGATCCGGGTGTTCATTAGAAGATGCTACGCTGTTAATGGAAGAGGCCATACCTATGCAGTTTGATACAATTGAAATCTCACCCACTTCTCCCTCTGAAATTAGGAAAATAATAAACTTGCTTAAAAGCAAAAACTCACATGGAATTGATGGCATTTCCAGCGAAATACTAAAAGCTTGTTCTCAACAGATAAGCAAGATTCTCAGTCACCTGTGTAATAGCTCTCTGGAACAGGGCATTTTCCCTGATAGACTGAAATATGCTATTGTTATACCTTTACATAAAAAAGGGGATAGATCTGATGTCAACATTTACCATCCAATCTCCCTTTTAACAGCTTTATCCAAAATTTTTGAGAAAGTTATGTATTCAAGAGTAGCTTCACATATCTGTAAAAATGAAGTACTAACAAAATGTCAGTTTGGTTTCCAGAAAGGTTTTTCCAACAGAAAATGACATATATGCTTTCACCAATCAAATTTTGAATGATTTGAATAACCGAACACCACCCATTGGGATTTTTTGTGATCTCTCAAAGACTTTTGATTGTGTAAATCATGAAATTCTGCTAGACAAGCTCAAGTATTGTGGCATGAGTGGGACAGTGCACAAATGGTTTAATTCATGCCTAACTGGAAGAGTGCAGAAAGTTGAAATAAGCAGCTCTCATAATATGCTAAGACCAGCACATTCCTCAAACTGGGGAACTATCAAGAATGGGGCTCCACAAGGGTCGGTCTTGGGTCCTTTGTTGTTCTTAATATATATTAATGACTTGCCATTCTATATTCATGAAGAGGCAAAGTTAGTTCTCTTTGCTGATGATACAAGTATAGTAATTACACCTGACAAACAAGAATTAACTGATGAAATTGTCAATAATGTCTTTCAGAAAATTACTAAGTGGTTCCTTGTAAACGGACTCTCACTGAATTTTGATAAGACACAGTACCTACAGTTCCATACAGTAAATGGTATGACGCCATTAATAAATATAGACCTTAATCAGAAGCATATAGCTAAGGTAGAATATTCAAAATTTTTAGGTGTGTCCATTGATGAGAGATTAAATTGGAAGAAACACATTGATGATCTGCTGAAACGTTTGAGTTCAGCTACTTATGCAATAAGGGTCATTGCAAATTTTGGTGATAAACATCTTAGTAAATTAGCTTACTACGCCTATTTTCACTCATTGCTTGCATATGGCATCATATTTTGGGGTAATTCATCACTGAGGAATAAAGTATTTATTGCACAAAAGCGTGTAATCAGAGTAATAGCTGGAGTCCACCCAAGATCATCCTGCAGACATTTATTTAAGGATCTAAGGATATTCACAGTATATATACTCTCTTATAAAATTTGTTATTAACAACCAAACCCAATTCAAAGGTAATAACAGTGTGCATAACTACAATACTAGGAGAAAGGATGATCTTCACTATTGAAGATTAAATCTAACTTTGGCACAGAAAGGGGTGAATTATACTGCCACTGAAGTCTTTGGTCACTTACCAAATAGTATCAAAAGTCTGACAGATAACCAACAAGTATTTAAGAAGAAATTAAAAGAATTTCTGAATGACAACTCCTTCTACTCCATAGAGGAATTTTTAGATATAAATTAAGAAAAAAAAGAAAAAACCAAATAAAAAAATTTTAAAAACAAAAAAAATAAAAAGTTGTTATATTAACTTAATTATGTCATGTATTGGAAAATTTGACTCGTTCCACATCATTACGAAATATCGTATTCATGATCCATGGAACTAGTATTAATCTAATCTAATCTAGTGAGACCCTCAGTATATTTTGAGGAGGACTGCTCGTTACTGCAGATGCGATGACCACGGGTGGCTAGGCTGTACGGAAGGGACTTCTTGGTATAGAATGGGTGGAAACTTCGAAATTATAAGGTGTCCATATCAACGGGATATTTTAAATTGGAAAAGTGCCTGTTGGAGCTCCTAAACAACTTAGTTCAGCCACATTTGCAGCTGGCCGTCCAGCTTGATAGGGGTCAGAGACACAATCCTGGATATCCATAATAAGTGGGTGAGGAAAGTAACAGTGGTCTATAGCCTGAAGGCTGCTAAAGGAGTCACTACAGATCAGGATACTCTTGCCAGTGCAAGAACTAAAATGGCTACGGGCTGATCTAATGGCCATGAACTCAGCAGTAAAGACACTCCAGCCGTTTGGCGGAGGGTGGAGTTCACTGTACCGTGCACGTGTTTGTATACATAGCCTGTACGTCCGACTGTCGAGTCATCTGTGAATACCACTTCCAAATCCAAATAGGTCTCAAGGACAGCTAATAACTGGTGGCAAAAAATCGTGGGGCCAACGGAATCTTTTGGACCAAAGGAGACATCAAGACAAATGCGAGGTCTAGTCTAGGATCAAGCCACGAGGGGTGGGGGTGGGGGGTGACTGTGGAGGAAGCTGCAGTTCCGAACAGAGACACTGGAGCTGTGCAGCAACTGTAAACTCAGTTCTGGGTCATTGCTGTGGAAGATGAAATTTCCCCTCAGGGAAAAAGGATACAGGAGTTGTGATGTTCAGGCAAGCTACGAATGTTAAACCATAATTCAGGAGGTGTTGCTGGTGCCTGATAGGTAACAGAGGGACTCGCAACGGCAACTAGTATGCTGCTCACAGGGCTAGTCCAGAAGGCTCTTGTCCGAAGTCTGACACCACAATGACGAATGGGGTCCAGTATCGGCAATGCTGAGGGTGATGCAGAACCATACACAACATTCCCATAATCAAGACGGGACAGAATCAGGGCTTTGTAGAGCTGCAAAAGGAAAGAGTGATCTCCACCCCAGCAGTGCTACTGAAGCAGTGAAGTGTACCGAGGTGTCACCAGCACTTTTGCTTACAGTGGCAAAAATGAGGCAGCCATGTCAGCCAGGGATCGAAGACCAGTCCCAAAAAGCTGTGCATCTCAACTGCAGCTAGACAAATCATCTGACTGATCATCTAGACAAAGCTCTGTGGGTGGGAAGTATAAAAGTAACCAAAGTGCAGGACACGTGTACTGGTGGTTGAAAAACAAAAGCCTTGTGTGTGAGCCCATGACCCTGCCTTTCATACGGCACCCCGTACGTGACGCTCAGCAACAACCACACTAAACGAGCAACAATAAAAGCAAAAATTGTCAGCATACAAGGAGGGCCCCACAGCCCCCACTGGGCCATTGATGGGCATCAGAAAGAGGGGCAAACTCAGTGCTGATCGCTGCAAGACTCCGTTCTCTTGAATGCGTGGGGTACTGAGTAAGCACCCACTTGAATCCACAACATACAGTGTGACAGGAAGTTCTTGACAAACATCCGGAGTGGACCCCAGAAACGCAATTTGTACAATGTAGTAAGGATGTGGTGACACCATGTCATGTCATGAGCCTTCTGGGGGTCAAAAAAAGACAGCGGTGAGGTGCTGCCAATGTGCAAAGACCGTGGAGTAGCCTTTGTAAAAATCGCTCTGCGATGGAGCCAAAAGGCCTCACAACTCCAAGAGCCAACACAGCCCCTTCCTTACCGTGCATTTGAGCAACTTAAAAGAGAACATCGGTAAGGCTGACTGGGCGATAACTGTACATCTCAAGGGGGATCTTACTTGATTTCAGTACTGCAACTACCGTGCTTTCTTGCCACTTAGTTGGGAACTCTTCATTGTTCCAGATCTGACTAAAGAGGGCAAGGATGTGAGGCTGACAATTCACTGAGGGATGTTTCAGCATTTATTTGTGGATGCGGTCTGGCCTTGGGACCATATCGGAGCAATACACTAGGGCAGTGGAGAGTTCCAATCCACTCAATGGACCATTATATGGCTCCAAGTGGCAATTAGTAAAAGATAATCACATTCGATCCACCTGCAGTTTTACGAGAAGAAAAACAAAGTGGTAGTGCTCAGACAGAGATGAGCGAGCATAATGCTCAGCAAAATGTTTGGCAACAGTGTCTGGATAAGTATAAATGGCACCACTGAGCAGGGGAGTGGAAACTGTAGAGTCATCTGATCTTTGCCCATAACTATGATGGAGAGGTATGTGACCCAACAGTGAAACATACCGTTTCCAGGATTCTTGCTTTCATCATTTTACAATGCAGCAAATGTTGGCACAGAGTCGTTTGAAGGAAATGAGTTGCTCCAGTGAGGGGAACCACTCATGGCATTGGAGAACCCGCCTGTGATCTCTAATGGCCACAGCGATCTCTGTAGTCCAACAGGTTACCATCTTCCTACAGAGGCATCCAGAGGGAGGGAGGCTGGCTCGGTTGGCTGCAAAAAGAATGGCTGCCGTTGTAAACGGAACAGCCACAGTGATACTGCCTTGCTACGGGGAGCTAAGGACTACAGCAGAGGTGAACCCATCATATCATGTATTCTTCAGTGCATAGCTGGTACAAGAGCCATGGCCAAATAAGTTGCATGTGTCACACTTCACTGTATGGGGATACCAGAGTTCAAGAGGCAAAGATCAAGTTGTCCCAGTACAGTTTCGATGTCTTTACCACAGTCAGTGATCATTGTTCTGCCAGACAAACGGTTATGGGTGTTGAAGTTGCCCAAGACTAGAAAAGGCGCACACAAGACATTCTGAGACAGGACATCACTGGGAGGGGGGACAAACATAACAGATGGTAAAATCCTGGTGTGCCCCTACCCTTACAGCCACAGCCTCCGAAGCTGTATCGAGAGGCACAAGATCACTGTATACAGAGTCCAGCACATATGTACAAACTCCACCAGATACCCTATCACCGTCAGTATGATTCTCAAAATAACGTCAGTAGCACAAATGGCAGGGGTCCGAGTTGCTGGAAATCATATCTCCTGGATGGGAATACAGAATTCAGCGTTAGTGCTTAAAAGCTGCTGCAGCTCAGCCAGGTGGTAGAAAAATCCATTACAATTCCATTGGTGTGTGGCCACTGTAGTTTTCTTGGTCTTAAAGGATTTCCTTTTGTCATTGTTCTCCTCCTCCTCCTCCTCCTCCTCCTCAGAAGTCAATGATGGGAAAGTTTCCCTGAATTGGTTTCAGGGACAGAGGAAGAATCTGATGGCTTGCAGCAGTCTGCGATTCCTTCAGCTGCCGGCTGGCATCTGGCTGTGGACCAACTGAAACCACGGAAGGGAGAGACCCATGGGACCTCCTCCTTGCCAGAGAACCCAGATGATGAGGAGGAGGAGGCACACCCAGCTGGGGGATGGGGACCAGTGGCCTCAGAAGGTGGAGAGCCAATGCTCCTAAAATGGGTGTGGTGGAAGCACAAGAAGGGCTCCAACGGCATGGGGTGGTGGTGGTGGTGGTGGTGGTGGCGGTGAGCAGTAAGAAACACAAGAGAAGAAAGCACCTCTGACAAAGAAGAGGCTGACATTGCAGCTGTAGTGCAAGACTGTATCGTTTCTATGGGATTAAGACGCTCACACTTTCTTCTGGCCTCTTGATATGCAAGCTCATCCAGGGTCTTACTCTCCTGGATTTTCTTCTCATGAAAAATGGAGCACTCTGCTGAGCAGGGAGAAAAGAGCTTGCCTCCGATTACACAGATGGGATAAGTGGCACAAGGAACATTCACATGCAACAGATGTCCACAATCCCTGCAGAGAAGGGTAGCAGTGCAATGGGAAGACATATGTCCAAACTTCATACACTTGAAGCATCTAATAGGAGGAGCAACATATGGTTTCACATCACACCGGTAGACCATCAACTTGACCTCCTCAGGCATTGTATTACCTTTGTGAGGCAAGACGAAAGCTACAGTAGCAACTGTTTTCTCTCGGTCCCCTACGGACATCACGGATGATGAGCACAGCCCGTCGCTCTAAGTTGGCTCGTAGCTCATTGTCACAATAGAAGATTACCATGAAATATGATGCCCTGGACCATTCTGAAACTCTTTCGGAGAGTGGTGGTCACGTGAATGTCACCCATCTTTCCACAAGACAGCAGTGCCTGTGACTGGGCAGGAGGTAATGTTTTAATCAGCAGGGAACCATTCTTCATCTTAAAGCTAGCTGGAACATCCCTGTATTTGTTTTTGATGTGTTCAACATTAAATAAATGCTTTGTGGCCAAAAAGAAGTCCCCGTCAGTCCTGGCACAGACCAGGTAGTGGGGAGAGAGTATTTCTTTTTGTCGTCTCGTCCTACATTCTCCCATGGGTGGCCGGGGAAGGGAACACATTGGGATCGTATTTTTTTGCACTGTACATGGCCTTTCCATTCCAAATGGGGGCTCTCCCTACGGGTGCCACCCAGCCTCAGCAACAGCTACCCGACAAGCAATCCATTGCTGGGAGTCTTTGTGTCCCAGTCACAATGGGCACATGCTCCGTGGCATATGGGGAGTGTGCAGCGCATGCACCAACACTGCGATCGCTGCGTGATCAAGGGGCTACCACCGTACAGGTACTTCACTACCCCAACCCCCCCCCCCCCCTCCCCCACACACATACACATAACACATAACAGGATGGCTATCGTGTTGCATTTTGGACATACTACAACAACAGGGAGGAAGGATGTCATGGTGGAAGTGCACAGAGGTTTGAGCATACACCTTAGTGGGTGACCTTCCCTGCTCAACACACACTTCTGTAAAATTTGGATAAGATGGCAGGTCAAAGCCAATAATGAGGGCCACTTAAGTGTTAACGGAAGGTGAAGATAGCACTGGCAGTGAAATTGGAAATCTACACCAAAATTGCAAAGTCCAAGCAGGGCCTGCACCGAATGGACCATCCAACGGGAAGAGATAGTCAAAGTGTAGGTTTGCAGTACAGAAAGAGTAAGCAGTGCTGGAAGGACTGGAGACAACACAGAATGGTGAGTCTCCTCAGGGTTTAGTGATACAGGTGTGTAATTACTTCTATTTCTTTTACTGAATATTGGTGTGATCTGGGCAATTTACCAGGATTTAGGAATGGATCTTTTATTGAGCAAACAATTGTATATGATTACTAACAAGGGAACATCCCCATCGCACCCCCCCTCAGATTTAGTTATAAGTTGGCACAGTGGATAGGCCTTGAAAAAACTGAACACAGATCAATCGAGAAAACAGGAAGAAGTTGTGTGGAACTATGAAAAAATAAACAAAATATACAAACTGAGTAGTCCATGCGCAAGATAGGCAATATTAAGGACATTCTGAGCTCAGGGGCGCCATGGTCCCGTGGTTAGCGTGAGCAGCTGCGGAATGAGAGGTCTTTGGTTCAAATCTTACCTCGACTGAAAATTTTACTTTTTTTATTTTCGCAAAGTTATGATGTGTCCGTCCGTTCATTGACGTCTCTGTTCACTGTAATAAGTTTAGTGTCTGTGTTTTGCAACCGCACCGCAAAACCGTGTGATTAGTTGACGAAAGGACGTGCCTCTCCAATGGGAACCAAAAACATTTGATCGCAAAGTCATAGGCCAACCGATTCCTCCACAGGAAAACACGTCTGATATATTCTATACGACACTGGTGACAGCATGTGCGTCACATGACAGGAAAATGTTGTCGACCCACCTAACTAGTACATTTGGCGAATGGGTAAAAAGATTCTTCTACCTTGCCCGATTTAGGTTTTCTTGTGGATGTGATAATCACTCCCAAAAAAGTGATGAAAACATAAGAGTTTGTCACATAAACTGAAAATAAGAAGTTAAACTTTTTACTCTAGGGAAGACTTGGACCGAGGACCTCTCATTCTGCGGCTGGTCACGCTAACCACGGGACCACAGCGCTCCTGAGCACACATTGTCCTTAATATTGCCTATCTTGCGCATGGACTACTCAGTTTGTACATTTTGCTTATTTTTTCATGGTTCCACACAACTTCTTCCTGTTTTCTCGATCGATCTGTGTTCAGTCTTTCAAGGCCTATCCACTGTGCCAACTTATAACTACATCTGAGGGGGGTGCGATTGGGAGGTTCCCTTGTAAGTACGGTGCTATTATATCAGTAGTCTCTGGAAATAACCTAACCGGTAAACAGGTTGGGCTGGAAGACTTGCCTTTATGAAGTTAATATTTTGTTACGCAGGGATATCTACTTCTAGATACTCATGTGGGCAGCTGTTCTTGATTCAAATTCTGGAATCTTTACTGCACTTCTTTGGTGAAGGAATTCTGGAAAGCCATGTTTAGTAATTCGTGTTACTTCATAGCAAAAGTTAGTTGCTTCTGCAAAATTTCTGTGTACAATTATTATTGGGTGTTACCATAACCAATAAACTAATGGACAGAGTAAACATCTGTTTTCCAACAACTAAAACGGAGAATTTGATAGTATTTAAAAAGGTACACCTACCATTTTCTCTGCTTGTAACTCTGCTCTCGTCTGTTCCATATCAATTATCTGACTTGTTCGACGTCTGTTCTCCTCACTTATTTTTAGGATCTCTGCATCTCTTAACCGCCTTCTACGATTTGCTTGTGACCTCTGGTAACCTTCACGCAATCCAGAATACGATATTGCTGTCTGCAAGGAAGATATCCATTGCAAACGGGTTCTGAAATAATTTAGTAGTTATACACTTTACTGATGTACCAACAATATTATTTATCAGTAAGAACATTTACATTTAACAGTGATTTCTACATCCATCTTAAGTAACTGTTTGTTACAAGAATGTTCATGGATTTTGTTGGGTTTACTGCCCACCTTAATGCCTACCACGTACTTTTACAAAATTGTTGTCTTGCAAGAGGTTATAATTATATTTACAGTTGTGGTGTTGGTGGTAGTGGTGATTCTAGTTAATTAGCACGAGTAAATTTATACGCTCTACTTTTTCTACTTTTCTTCTTAAATAAATAATTTAAGTAGGGAATGCAAAATGTATGTTCAAATATGACTATGTACCTGTGATCCATCGTGGCGAACTCGAACGTTCTGTCATTGGTATTGAGCACAAAACGAGTCCTGTCCCGGGTTGAATTGCTATTTGTTGGTGGACTCACATCTACTCTGCACTGGGGATCCAGTGGAATTGACCCACATTGTTCTCTCTCATTCTGACTTTTGAAGTAGCTCAACTCTGTTGGATGCAATACGAACCAATATTCCTTCAATGTTGGAAGAAGATACCCACGTTTATACAACATCCCCTGTAAAAGAACAGATAACAAATTGATTTTTATATCATAACATAAATATAACTTAAAGGATCATTTACACACGATAACAATGGAAAAACTAATAGTTACATTTGAATCACATCTATCACTTACTATGATTTGCTGAATGCCACAATTTTTTACAAGTAAAAATCACTTTTGCTTTTATGTAGTTTTAATAAAGTGATTGTGAAACTGTCCATACTGATTTTACATGATCTCTTTGTCCAATAAACAAAATTACGAAAGTAAATGTAGCTGCTTAACAACAGAAAACAAAGGGTTCTTGATCTTTTCGTAGGCTACACACTTAGTACAATTCTTCTACTGCCTGTTTTATCATCAATATTAATGCTAGCAAGGAAGCACTCAAGTACAAAGCTGTAAAATGCTGATGATGTTTACGGCTTTCAATGCCCTACATACTGTCAACCATGCAATCACAATACTGGCTGTTAAAGGCAATTGGGGCCGGGACTAGATTTATCCAATGGTGAACATAGCATGAGACTACAGAACAAATCAAAATGCTTAGTCAATGAGTAGCTGACAACAGTGCTAGTCGTGTCGATACAAAGCGGAGCAATGGTAATGATAAACAAAGCAAGCATTGTATTACACGGGATCTACCCAAAAAATTCCAGAACTATGTCCACAAAATTTTTCTACGCTTAACTTTTACTTATTGTGCATGGTCTCCTTTGAAATACCCTCCTCCACAATTGATACACCACTCCCATTGCTGTTTCCACTTCTGGATGCAGTCATGGTATGTCTCCTGCTGGATCGCGAAAAATGTCATGTGTGAATTTTCTTTTAGCTCATCTATCACTGCAAATCTTTTGTCCTTTCAATGGGGTTTTCAACTTTAAAAATAAAAAAAGGAAGTCTGCAGGGGCCTGGTCTGGAGAGTACAGAGGATGAGGCAACATAGTGATTTCATTTTTTGTGCAATAGCCACACACCAACGGCGATGAATGTGCGGGTGTGTTATCATGATGCAAGATCCATGAATCTCGCCAAATTGCAGGCATTTCCTTTTCACATTTTATCGCAGGTGTCGCAACACGTCTCGATAGTACCATCGATTAACAGTTTGTCCCTGTGGCATGAGTTCATGTTGAACTAATCCTTCAAAGTCAGAGAAAACTATCAGATTGGCTTTGACAGTTGGCCTGACGCGATGAGCTTCATTTGTCTTAGAGAACCTTTCCCAACCTATTGTGAGGATTAAACCTTGGTCTCAACATCTTAACCGAACACCCATGTGTCATCACCAGTTGTTTTGACAAGCTATTGGCCAGAAGTAATGCTCATACCATAGTTGTAGTTCCCTTATGCCCATTTTTCCAGTCTTTCTTGCTGTGACGTAAATATTCCATACTGCCTTGCAAGATCACGTACGTGAGAAAGAATCATAGGTGGCAGAGCATCTCCAACTTCTCAAAACACAATAAATAGCTTTCCAGCCAGTTTACAATCTAGATGAACAGTCGGCATAATTGTATAAATTTCCAGGTTTCCTTTCATATGCATCTCCTCTTGAAATCCTGATTAGTTGGAGTTGAAAACAAATTCCTAAGTAGAGTGATGAGATAAGTTGTTATTTATCTCACCTACAAATTTTCATGCCGATTCCGCAGTTGATGCTTTGTTTGAAATTCTGTTATCTTAAATTTTCCAATTCTGTAGCACTGTTTGAAGTTATGGAATCTTCATCTGATTCCATTGAAATCGCTGAAATATATGTCACAAGCAGTTTGATGTGGTCACTATCATGCAAATTCTGTAAATTGTACTGCGAAATGCGCAAACAACAGTTTTTGTAACAAGTACAACTTGTTCTCCCTTGAATATTCACAGTTTTTCTTATTCACTACACGATCATGTTGCTGTGGACTTATTCAAAACCTGTCTCCCCCCCCCCCCTCCCCCGCGCCTCCTCTCTTCTATCCTGCAGATGGTCTTCCTTGTACATACTTATGTTTAGTACACGGTCCTTGGATGATGGTCCTTTACTTTGTTTCGCTGAAGACAGGATTTGTTGCTTCCTGCCCAACAAGGATGATGAACTACATGGCTTGATGGTTCAACACCTATTTCAGTATCAGTTTCACTTGTTAAATATGTATCATCATATTTGTTAATTGTACTCCTCATGTACACTGTCTCCACAGTCGAGTGTATACAACACAACATGTCACCACTCATCTTGCAGAAACACAAATACTTCATCTGCAACTTCTTTCTCACTCCGCAAAATTCCTTGGGTGTCTTTTGGACGAAACGTCAACTTCGACAACTGTTGTAGGTATGTAGTCTTTTCAAAAATTTTGGAATATTCATAGTTCCACGCCAACAGTGTGTTGGAGCGAAATGTTGTTGGCATCCGTGCAACCATCTGTGTTTACCGTGTGAATGCCAGAAGTTTCGTTGCTATATGACTGTAAGTTATTCGTAAGTGCCATATTGAGCAGATTGTTGTGTCTCACAGTTTGCAAATTTTGAGATGTCAGAGTTACAAGAGCAACATATCTGTATTAAATTTTGCATGAAACTCAAGAAAACGTTCACACAGAGACACTAAATTATGAAGGAAGCCTGCGGTGATGACTGCTCAAGCCATAATTGGTGATACGTATGGTCTACATGGTTTATAAATGGTTGGATGGAAGTCAAAGATGACCCTCATTCAAAACACCCTATGAGGTCTACTTACGACGCTCATGTCAGAAGCGTCAATGAAATTGCACATGCCAATCAAAGACTGGCTGTCAAGAGATTGCAGAAGAATGTAGCATTTCGGTTGGAACATGTCACGAAATCCTCACACAGCATATGGGAATGAAACCTTTGATGTTGATGGTGCAAACTTCGTAATCACTGTGGCATGCCATTTGTCATTTGGTGTTCATGGTTTGTTTTGAACATTTCTTGTATGGCACCAGGGTCCATTTTGTGAAGAGTAATACAGACATCTCACACGCAGTTGATCTCTGTATCTCCTGGACACTCATTTTCTGTTGACCTCCTGATGCTCATGATGAGTCATTAGCAGCTAATATTTTTCCTGTCATAGTTGTTAACACAACACTTTCAAATGAGCCTTACTAAAGATTAAACTTGTGGGGATTTCCACATAGATTTTCTGAAAGTGTCTGATAGAAAGCTTGACCTTGAAATATTACTTGGTTCTTTCTATTTGACATCAACTATACATTTTCCTACTCAGGTGGTACAGGAAAGCAGCACACTGATAAATAACGTTTTCATACACCAAGACAAATTTGTAGTAGTTGTGGTCTTCAGTCCTGAGACTGGTTTGATGCAGCTCTCCATGCTACTCTATCCTGTGCAAGCTTCTTCATCTCCCAGTACCTACTGCAACCTACATCCTTCTCAATCTGTTTAGTGTATTCATCTCTTGGTCTCCCTACACGATTTTCACCCTCCACGCTGCCCTCCAATTCTAAATTGGTGATCCTTTATGCCTCAGAATATGTCCTACCAACTGATCCCTTCTTCTAGTCAAGTTGTGCTACAAATTTCTCTCCCCCCCCCCTTCATTAGTTATATGATCTACCCATCTAACCTACAACATTCTTCTGTAGCACCACATTTCGAAAGCTTCTATTCTCTTCTTGTCTAAACTATTTATCGTCCACGTTTCACTTCCATACATGGATACACTCCAAGCAAATACTTTCAGAAACTACTTCCTGACACTTAAATCTATACTCGATGTTAACGAATTTTTGTTCTTCAGAAACGCTTTTCTTGTCATTGCCAGTCTACATTTTATATCCTCTCTACTTCGACCATCATCAGTTATTTTGCTCCCCAAATAGCAAAACTCCTTTACTACTTTAAGTGTCTCATTTCCTAATCTAATTCCCTCAGCATCACCCGACTTAATTAGACTACATTCCACTATCCTCGTTTTGCTTTTGTTGATGTTCATCTTATATCCTTCTTTCAAGACACTGTCCATTCCGTTCAACTGCTCTTCCAGGTCCTTTTCTGTGTCTGACAGAATTACAATGCCATCGGCGAACCTCAAAGTTTTTATTTCTTCTCCATGGATTTTAATTCCTACTCCGAATTTTTCTTTTGTTTCCTCTATTGCTTGCTCAATGTACAGATTGAATAACACCGGGGATAGGCTACAACCCTGTCTCACTCCCTTCCCAACCACTGCTTCCCTTTCATGCCCCTCGACTCTCATAACTGACCTCTGGTTTCTGCACAAATTGTAAATAGCCTTTTGCTCCCTGTATTTTACCTCTGCCACCCTCAGAATTTGAAAGAAAGTATCCCAGTCAACATTGTCAAAAGCTTTCTCTAAGTTTACAAATGCTAGAAACGTAGTCTTGCCATTCCTTAATCTTTCTTCTAAGATAAGTCGTAGAGGTCAGTATTGCCTCCCATGTTCCAACATTTCTACGGAATCCAAACTGATCTTCCTCGAGGTCGGCTTCTACAAGTTTTTCCATTCGTCTGTAAAGAATTCGTGTTAGTATTTTCCAGCCGTGGCTTATTAAACTGCTTGAACACTGGTCAGCAGTGTGGGATCCGTACCAGATAGGGTTGATAGAAGAGAGAGAGAAGATCCAACGGAGAGCAGCGAGCTTCGTTACAGGATCATTTAGTAATCGCAAAAGCGTTACGAAGATGATAGATAAACTCCAGTGGAAGACTCTGCAGGAGAGATGCTCAGTAGCTCGGTACGGGCTTTTGTTAAAGTTTCGAGAACATACCTTCACCAAAGAGTCAAGCAGTATATTCCTTCCTTCTACGTATATCTCACGAAGAGACCATGAGGATAAAATCGGAGAGATTAGAGCCCACACAGAAGCATACCGACAATCCTCCTTTCCACGAACAATACGAGACTGGAATAGAAGGGAGAACCGATAGAGGTACTCAAGGTACCCTCCGTCACACACCGTCAGGTGGCTTGCGGAGTGTGGATGTAGATGTAGATGTAGATGTAGATGAAACTGACAGTTTGGCAATTTTCACATCTGTCAGCACCTGCTTTCTTTGGGATTGGAATTATTATATTCTCCTTGAAGTCTGAGGGTATTTCACCTGTTTCATACATCTTGCACACCAGATGGTAGAGTTTTGTCAGGACTGGCTCTCCCAAGGCCGTCAGCAGTTCTAATGGAACGTTGTCTACTCCCGGGGCCTTGTTTCAACTCAGGTCTTTCAGTGCTCTGTCAAACTCTTCACGCAGTATCGTATCTCCCATTTCATCTTCATCTACATCCTCTACCATTTCCATAATATTGTCCTCAAGTACATCGCCCTTGTATAGACCCTCTATATACTCCTTCCACCTTTCCCTTCTTTGCTTAGAACTGGGTTTCCATCTGAGCTCTTGATATTCATAGAAGTGGTTATTTTTTCTCCAGAGGTCTCTTCAGCTTTCCTGTAGGCAGCATCTATTTTAACCCTAGTGATACATGCTTCTACAACCTTACATTTGTCCTCTAGCCAACACTGCTTAGCCATTTTGCACTTCCTGTCGATCTCATTTTTGAGACGTTTGTATTCCTTTTTGCCTGTTTCATTTACTGCATTTTAGTATTTTCTCCTTTCATCAATTAAATTCAGTATCTCTTCTGTTACCCAATTATTTCTATTAGCCCTCGTCTTTTTACTTACTTGATCCTCCGCTGCTTTCACTATTTAATCTCTCAAAGCTACCCATTCTTCTTCTACTGTATTTCTTTCCCCCATTCTTGTCAATCGTTCCCTAATGCTCTCCCTGAAAC
Organism: Schistocerca americana; assembly: GCF_021461395.2. Classification (NCBI taxonomy): domain Eukaryota; kingdom Metazoa; phylum Arthropoda; class Insecta; order Orthoptera; family Acrididae; genus Schistocerca; species Schistocerca americana. The sequence goes on along the minus strand of NC_060119.1, from coordinate 25,226,992 downwards.
TCTCTACAACCTCTGGTTTTTTTCAATTTATCCAGGTCCCATCTCCTTAAATTCTCACCTTTTTGCAGTTTCTTCAGTTTTAATCTACAGTTCATAACCAATAGATTGTGGTCAGAGTCCTTCTTTGCTGGTTCCTAAATCTCCGTCTTACCATTATATAATCTATCTGACACCTTCCTGTATCTCCAGGCTTCTTCCACGTATACAACCTTCTTTTATGATTCTTGAACCAAGTGTTTGCTATGATTAAGTTATGCTCTGTGCAAAATTCTACCAGGCGGCTTCCTGTTTCATTCCTTAACCCCATTCCATACCCACTATGTTTCCTTCTCTTCCTTTTCCTACTATCGAATTCCTGTCACCCATGACTATTAAATTTTCGTCTCCCTTCACTATCTGAGTAATTTCTTTTATCTCATCATACATTTCTTCAATTTCTTAGTCATCTGTGGAGCTATTTGGCATGTAAACTTGTACTATTGTGGTAGGCATGGGCTTCATATCTATCTTGGCCACAATAATGCGTTCACTATGCTGTTTGTAGTAGCTTACCCACATTGCTACTTTTTTATTCATTATTAAACCTACTCCTGCATTACCCCTATTTGATTTTGTATTTATAACCCTGTACTCACCTGACCATAAATTTAATCACATAAAAACTTTTCCTGTTAAGAATGGTCTGTCTGATCATGATGCACAGCTAGTTACAGTATGTGATATAGCTCCATACAGTGATGCAAAACAGTCCTCCAAAATAGTGTGTTCCATTAACGATTTAACAATTCAAAATTTTAGGGAAAGCTTGCAACAGTTAGACTGGGATGAGGTGTACAGGGAACATGATGCCAATTTAAAATTTAACCTTTTTCACAATACCTTTGTGAGTACATTTGAAAACTGTTTCCCTAAGAAAACAGTGAAATATAATTGTAAGAAACTATGCAAAAAGCCATAGCTTACTAAAGGGATAAAGATATCTTGTAAACAGAAAAAAAGGAAATGTATCTTATAGCTAGGAGGAGTAATGATCCCGAAATAGTGAAACATTATAAAAACTATCGCACTGTATTAAGAAAAGTTATTAAAAAGTCCAGAAGTATGTGCATTAAGTCTGAGATTAGCACATCTGATAATAAAATTAAAAAAATTGCGAATATTGTGAGAAGGCAAACAGGGCAACCGAGAGCACAGGAAGACTTTATTTCTATCAAACACAATTAAAAGATTGTTAACAAGAAATCAGAAGTAGAAAACATTTTTAATAATCATTTTTAAATGTTGTAGAGAAAATAGGATCCAGCTATTCATTACAAAATGCAAGGCATTATCTATGCTGTTTGATAAAATTGAAATCCAACCCACCTCTCCTACTGAAATTAGGAAAATAATCAATTCACTCAAAAGTAAATGCTCACATGGAACTGATGGCATTTCGAATAGAGTACTAAAAGCTTTTTCCCAACAAGTAAGTAGGGGTCTCAGCCACATATGTAACAGGGCATTTTTCCAGATAGACTGAAATACGCTATTGTTAAACCATTGCATAAAAAAAGGGGATAGATCTGATGCTAACAACTTCTGCCCAATCTCACTTCTGACAGCTTTATCGAAAATTCTTGAAAAAGTAATGTATTCAGAAGTAGCATCACATATTTGTAAAAATGAAGTACTAACAAAATGTCAGTTTGGTTTTGAGAAAGGCTTTTCAACACAAAATGCTATGTATGCTTTCACTGATCAAATATTAAACTCATTGAATAACCAAACATCACCCACTGGGATATTTTGTGATCTCTCAAAGGCTTTGCGTGAATCATGAAATTCTTCTAGATAAGCTTAAGTATTGTGGTATGAGTGGGACAGTGTACAAATGGTTTAGTTCATACTTAACTGGAAGAATAAAGAAGGTTGAAGTTAACACTACAGACAGTCTGCAACAACCAGCAGAGTCCTCTAACTGGGGAGGTACCAAGAAAGGTGTCCCACAGGGTTCAGTATTGGGTCCCTTATTGTTCTTAATATATATTAACGACTTGCCACTCTATATTCATGAAGATGCAAAGCTAGTTATTTTTGCTGATGATACAAGTACGAGGTGTTATCCAAAATTTTTGGGATTGGTGCTGCCATCTGTTGAAAACCTTACCTTTCAGACTAATGGTCATCATCACCCTCAAAGTAGTTCCCATCCGCATGTACACACTGGTCCCAGCACTTCTGCCACTGGTCAAACGTTTTCTGGAAGTCCTGTTCTTTGAGGGTGTTTATCACTGCCAGTGATTCTTCTCGAATCCTCCCTAGAGTGTCAAACCAACGGCCTTTCAACTTGAGTTTCAGTTTTGGGAATAGTGCAAAGCTGCAAGGTGCCAAATCTGGCGAGTACAGTGGATGGGGTACAACCGCCATGTTGTTTTTTGCCAAAAAGGTCCTGGTGAGCAAGGACATGTGACAGGGAATGTAGTTGTGATGCAGCAGCCAGTTCCCTCGACACCAAAGTTCGGGCTATCATCGCCACGGATTTTCACGGAGCCGTCTGAAAAGTCACAGTAGTATGCGGAATTCACTGTCTGGTCAGGTGGGACAAATTCTTTGCGCACAATTCTCTTGGTATCAAAGAAAATGATGATCATGCTCTTCACTTTGCTTCTCACCTGTCTCGCTTTTTTGGGTCTTGGAGAGCTTGGGCTCTTCCACTGGGACGATTGTTGCTTTGTCTCTGGCTCATAACCGTAAATCCAGCTCTCGTCACCAGTGATAACCCGTGAGAAGAAGGTCGGATCATCAGATGCAGTCTGACGACTGTCCGTGCACACTTCAACACGCAGTGTCTTCTGTTCGGCATTCAACATCCTTGGCACAAATTTTGCGGCAACACGATGCACGCCCAATTCATCAGTCAACATTTGTCGACATGTGCCATAACCAATACCTACTTCATTCGCAATGTCTCGAGTGGTTTGACGTCGATCCATACAAACCAATGTTGAAGTTTGGCAACAATGTCTGGCGTTGGGTGGCTAACGGGCCTTCCAGTGTGAGCATCATCTTCAATGTGTGTACGGCCGGCCCTGAACTGGGCATGCCACTCAAAACACACGCATACGGCTCACGCTCTGTCCCCCAAACACTTGATGAATCATTGCAAGGATCTCCATAGCACTTTTCCCGATATTCACACAGAATTTGATACACACACACACACACACACACACACACACACACACACACACACACACTGGTCTGTTCATGGATCCATCGTAAAATCGCCACACACCAAACACAAAGTATTACAGAAATCACTGTTGACACTCAACACGTCCTCCCAGCTGAAAGTCACTCCGCACACTGACTCATCAGATATGCAACTCTCACCACCTAGCGGTGCAAAGATCTACTATTCCTACTTTCCAGATGGCAGCACCAGTCCCAAAAATTTTGGACTCCACCTCATATAGTAAACACACCCAAGAAGCAAGAATCAGCTGAGGAAATTGCAAATAATGTCTTTCAGAAAATTATTAAGTGGTTCTTTGCAAATGGACTCTCACTAAATTTTGAGAAAACACAGTTTATACAATTCTGTACAGTAAATGGCGTAACACCATTGATAATTATAGACTGTGAATGGAAGTCTGTTGCTAAGGCAGAATACTCAAAATTTCTGGGTGTGTGCACTGATGAGAAATTGAATTGGAAGGAACACATAGAGGATCTGCTGAAACAGTTAGGTTCAGCTAATTATGCTATTAGCGTTATTGCAAATTTTGGTGATGAACATATCAGTAAATTAGCCGACTATGCCTATTTTCATTCACTGTCTTCATATGGCATCATATTTTGGGGAAATTTGTCATTAAGAGAGAAAGTATTCATTGCACAAAAGCGTGTAATCAGAATAATAGCTGAAGGCCACCCAAGATCACATTGCAGACATTTATTGAAGGAACTCAGTATATTCACAGTACCTTCACAATACATATACAGTATATTCACTTATGAAATTTGTCATTAATAACCCATCCCAATTCAAAAATAACAGTGAAGTGCATAGCTACAATACTTGAAGAAAGGATGATATTCACAATTATGGATTAAATCTCACTTTGGCACAGAAAGGGGTGAATTATGCTGCCACAAAAAATCTTTGGTCATTTCACAAAGAGTATTAAAAGTCTGACAGATAGTCAACCAACATTTAAAAGCAAATTAAAAGAATTTCTAACTACAGAGGGATCACACTGCTTACTCTGTGATTCAAAACCCTCTCTAACATACCGTACTCCTTGCAATAATACTGAGGGAAACGGGACCACATCAATGCGGATTTATCAAAAGTAAGTCAACTATCAACCAGATATTTATCCTCAGACAAATTCTGGCAAAAGCAAAGGTATACAGGATCGAAACGTATCATCTTTTTATTGATTTTAAAGCAATGTATGATAGTAAACACACAGAGCAACTATATCAAGTTCTAGGTGATTTGGGTATTCCAAGAAAAATTGATAAGGGTAGCAAGGTTGACAATGAGACAAACACAAGGTTGCATAAAAACTGGAGGAATGTTGTCCAGTACTTTGGAGATTAAAAACTGGATAAGAAAAGGCGATGCTCTGGCATGCCTCCTATTCAACTCCACATTGGAGAAGGTGATATCTTTAATAGGGGAACGATCTTTCACAAATCTGTGTAGATTCTGCCCTTTGCGGATGACATCCACACGGTAAGAAGAACTCTGATGGCAATGGAAGGGATTCACTACACTTCAACAGCCCAGCAGGAACACACGACTAAATATCTTGCTCCTGGGAAAGCACACAGGGAGAACATGTCAGTTGAAATAACAATGGGTAGTTATACCTCTGAAAGAGTATCATTTCAGGTACCTGCGTTTGAATGTAACCAGCCTAAATAATACCTCATATGAAATAAAGCAGAGACTAACTGCAGCTTATTTTGCCTTAACAAAGTTTCTATCCTCACAGCTCTTGACTAGGGCCACAAAACTAACCATTTATAAAACACTGATCAGACCAGTGCTTATATACACCTCTGAAAGCAAAGGATGCAAATCACTGGATGCATACGAGAGAAGAATACTCAGGAAAATAATCGGTCCAATTTGCAAAAGGAAAGATGGAGGAGTAGATACAACCATGAGTTGTAAGCCATCTACAGAGACCAGTCTGTTAGAAGTATTGTGACTTCATCTGTGTTCCGGCGTAACAACAAGAACGGAAGAGCAGGGAGGGCTGTGAGATGATGTCAGCCGATAGTACGCTGAGGAACCCCTCTCTAAGATGACACCAAGACAGGAGCGGCCTCTACGCAATTATAAGAGCCCGTGCCTCCCAGCTGCGGGCAGTGGAAGACGAGCTGTCATACTAAAGCTACAGCAGTGACTTCTGAACGATGTTGTTTTGCTTGCAATGAAATTTTATATATCGAAGGACAATGATTATTTGCATGTCGCCATTTGCTTATGACACACCTTTTTGAATACACACAGTTAAGTATTGCCAATTTAACTTACTGTAATAAATTCCATTAATACGTTTTGCTTGAAATGTTGTCTAGTGATCCGAGAAAACTGCTTCTTAGGAACGCTGTATTAGACAAGTTGGCAGAACACAATAATCTAGGCTAAGGTGGGTTGTACACTTGGTACAGATGAATGATACAGAAATAACAGAAAACATTTTACAAGGAAAGCCAGGTAGACAGACAGAACATGGTCGATCAAAAACTAGATGGAAGGATGGAGTGATAGCAGACCTTCAGAAGGAACTGGAAAATGCTTGAAAGCCACCAGGATAAATGGAAGGAGATAGTTGAAGAGGTGAAGACTCGTCAGGAGTTGTAGAGCCGAAGAAGAAGAAGAAGAAGAAGAAGAAGAAGAAGGAGAAGGAGAAGAAGAAGAGGTTGGCCTCTGAAGAGTCGGCCCATGACTGAGCAAAAAGGAATCTGACATGGAGCAGCAAATCGCCCGTGCGAGTGTCGTGGAGAATGGGGGCTAGTGGCTGCTCCTTCAGCCACAGCCCAGAAAACATACGTGGCTGGGAACCGAAAGGAAATCATCAACTGAACAAGGAGCGTGATCCTGATAAGCGAGAAGATCATGGATGGCCGAGGCCAATGGGCGGAGGGAAAAACGACAGGCCATACCCTGAAGGCCACTCATCGAGCCTGTGCACAACAAAACTCAGATGAGGAAGAACCACTAAGTAAAACGGACGGCCTGGTGCTTGGGCATCAGTTTCACAGTAAACATCCAGCATATTGCAGGAAAGAAATAGTATTCCATGTCACTAGAAGGTGTGAAGGCATATACTGCGTGGTCAGCAGATTTAGAGCCACTGATGTAAAAGCAATAGGATACCGAAACTATCATAAGAGCGGGATGAACAAACACAGGAATACCGTAGGAGGGAGGGAGGCTTTCAGACATGAGAAGAGATCTATCCAAATCTGTGGTCGAGGAACTAACCAAGAGGGTGGTGAGGTGCAGGGTGTGTGTGTGGGGGGGGGGGGGGGGGCTAAGGCAGAATGTGGATAACAGGACAAAGAGGGAAGGTGGAAATCATAGTGGAGAGAAGTCAGGTTGGAGCCCAACCTGTAAACCTACCTGAGGGCAGGCAGTGAGTGGATGATGTACTGAAGCCATGAAAAGAACAGAACAACAGAATATGTGGAGTGAGCAGGGAAACAGCAGACTGCGGTGGCATAGGAAATCAGGAGCTGGGACTACCAAACTGAAAGCGGAAGGATCCCCGTGTCAACCAGAAGACTATCAACATGACTAGTGCAACATTGGCAAAGCGGATATCGTGACGGTAGACCGGATCAAAGAGGAACAGAGTGGAAGGGACAGCACAGCCATAAGCTTGACAATGATAGGTAGACAGTACAGAATTGATGCCTGATAAAGGTAGATAAGAGTCTAATGATCCACGCCCCACGAGATGTGGACAAGGTAGCAATGGACACTGAGTTTACAGAAACAGCCCATCTTCAGAAGGCAGATATGGGACAACCAAGTAAGCTTGTTCTCAAAAAGAAGCCCCAAGAAACAAAACTGATTGACCATGGTCAGGTGCTGGGCATCAAGGTAGAGCTCTAGATCAGGACGGACCATAGTAAAGCAACAGAAATGCATCTCTACTGATTTATGGAGGGAGAACTGAAAAGCATATCAGAGAGTCCACACAGACGTGCACCAGATGGCACTCTGGTGCTGTCCCTCCGCAGAGGTCACTGAGTGTGAGCTTGTTGAAAAAAGAAATCATTCACATATAGATCAGAAGTGACCAACGGTCCGATGCAGACCACGAGTCCACGGAGTAAAAGAAGGACACTTAATACGAAACCCAATGAAACTCCATTCTCTTTGGTTGGCGAAGAGCTGAGAACAGTGCCAATACAATCTCTGAATGACCAGTGTGACAAGAACTGGTGAACAAAAATCAGGAGGGCACCCCAAAGACCCCACTCACGCAGTGTAAGTAAGATGACATGGCACCAAACTGTGTTGTAGACCTTACGAAGATTGAAGAAAACTACAACAAGATGGCGGCACTGAAAGACAGCTCGCCGAACATGCACTTTTCAACTGAAGCAGATGATTAATCGGAGACTGCCCCTCCCGAAACCTCCACTGATTAGGAGAAGAAAGGTCCACAGGTTAGGTACCAAACAGAGTCAAAGAGCCAGCGTCCATTCAAATAACTTACAGGTAATTTTGGTCAGACCAATCGGTTGGTAACTACTGAGGGGCGACAGATCCTTATCTGGATTAAGGAGAGCAACCACAATACTGTTCCTCCGCTGAGAGGGGAAAGCACACTGTAGCTGAATATCATTAAACACCTGGAAGAAATATTGTCGTCGTGAAGGACTGAACCTTTGAAGCAATTGGTTATGGATGAAACTAGGGCCAGGGGCTGAATGTAGGAAGAGGATAGGGCCAGAAGAAGATCCCATACAGTAAAATGTTCATTGTAGGATTCCACTTGACAAGGGGTAAACCGTAAGTGGGAAGTTTCTGAACACTGTTACGTGAGAGAGTCGGTTGGACAGAAGACTAAAGCTGGCGCCAACACCGTCACAAAATGTGTCGCAAGGTTTGCTGCAAGAACCGACAGACCTGTAAAAAGGCCACCTACGAGAGCAAAGCCCAGCATGGGAGACAACTGTTGGCAATGGAGGGTGCAGAGTGTAGCCCACATCTGCGACAAAGGTACAGAAGAACCTAGGGAGGAAACAAAGCATTTCCAACACACCCACTTGCTCTGTTTGAACAAGTAGTGGGCTTCGGTACTTAAATGTTTAAAGATAATAAGACTGGTAGAGGATGCGTGCCTCTTCAGATACTGCAAAGCTCGACAGCAATAACAGATGGCGACGGCAATGGTCATCGTTGACCGTGTGGCCGGTTGACAACGAATGTGGACCGTCGAGCAGAAGACAGCAAAGCCAGGGGCACGAATAATCATATTGGACATGTCACGAATGACTGCATCAACACAATCTGACAAAGAGGGGATAAACACGACCTGGGAGGTATATAGGGGCCAGTGTGATAAAAAGCCCAGTGGGGTAACTCGGCCATCGGGAGGTCGGAAGGGAACAAGAGACTCGACGGGAAATGATCGCTATTGCAGAAGTCACTGTGCAGCAGCGTAGTGTCAGGGGTAGGAGAGGGAAAGTGAGCAAAAGATCAATGTCAGAAAAAGTGCCATTAAGCTGCACCACAACAGGTAGGGGAACCACCATTCAGAATGCACACGTTGTGGTCTACGAAGCAGCTTATATGAGACGAAAAAGCACTGCCCCACACGGGGTGATGGGCACTAAAATACCAAAGGAGGAGGAAGGGAAGGACAGTTGCTGAAGGAGGGCAGTTAGGGCAGCAGGTGCGCGAGGCCTGCCAGGAGAGATACAGAGATTGCAAACTGTGACAGCAGAGTGCAAGTGGACCCAAAATGCAACTGCTTCCAATGTGATACAAAATCTATCCACGTACTAATAATGTCTGTACAGGCCATCGTGAAAAAAAACTCTACCCAAAGCCCTCTAAGGACTGAACCAGTTCTGACAAAGCACGGAACCCACAGAGGGTCAGCAAGTGAGCATCAGTAAAATGAGATTCCTGGGGAATGGCACAAGCTGCGGAGTAAAAGGAAATAAGGGACCACAACTGCGGAAGGTGACAGCAGTAGTAGTAGTAGTAGTAGTAGTAGTAGTAGCAGCAGCAGCAGCAGCAGCAGCAGCAGTATTAGTAGTAGTAGTTAGCACGGAACAGGAATTCAAATGAGCGGTGAACAGGCCGAAGCTGGTCATGCCATGGGATTACCATCCTTTACGAACAAGGACAGGACGACATCCAACAAGAGGTCAGACTCAGGTTGCGAGAGGGGACTGTTTCGTGTTGTTCTCTTTTGTAGGCTTTAGAGAGAGAGAGAGAGAGAGAGAGAGAGAGAGAGAGAGAGAGAGAGAGAGAGCAGGCTATAGAGAGATCTGGAACAGAGAGAGAGTGTGACCTTAGAGCACACGAATTGAGAGTTCTTCAGTCATCTTGTGCCAGCATGCCTCTTGTCTGGGATTAACTATGGGAGAGGGGTCCCGGCAAAGACTGGGATAAGGAAGAGGGAGGAGGGGGAAAGGACGTAACAGAAGTAAAGTTGGATGTCACAGGGTGAATACTGTCATTTTTTGACGAGCCTCTGTGTAAGATAAACGATCGAGGGACTTTTGCTCCTCTGTCTTCTTTTCCTTTTTATACAAAGGGTAATCCAGCAAGCGAGGAGAGTGATGGTCATGACAATTAACGCACATGGTCGGTGGGACAAAGGGGATCCCCTTGTGGATTGGGTGTTAACATTCACCACAGAGGGTCTCCCGTACAGCAGGAAGATGTGGCAGAAACACAAACACCAAAAACACTTTGTGGATAGGACAACGTACAGCTTCGTGTCACCCCAATAAACCGTAGCCGTGACCATCTCTGGCAGGAAAATGCCAAAACAAAGATACTGGTATCAATGTGATTGTTCTTATGGCTTTTCTGAACATGTTGAAGAAAACTGACACCCACCGTTCCACATCGATTCAGAGTTCCCCTAGACCACAAAGAGTGGCGATGAGTAACGGAGACTGGGATGTCGCCAAAGTGGTCACAGGCACAAAGGGCCACATACTGGGCAGCAGAAGCAATTTTGATCAACAGCACCCCTGACTGCATCTTACTCAGAGAGTCCACTTTGGCAATCCTGCCTTTGTTAGTTTCCACGAAAAATAAAAGCTTGGTGATGGGAAAGTGTCCCTATCATTCCTGGTACAGATAAAGTACACAGGAGAGCGAGGGCAAGTGGTGATAATGGTTTCACCCCGAGCCAGCAAGTCTGATCCTCCTTCCAGGGCAGGGGGGTAGACGAGGGGGGGGGGGGGGGACACGAGGAGGGGGCAGTAGTCAGGGAAGGGAAGGGAAGGGAAGGAAAGGGAAGGCCGCAGGGACATAAGAAGCACCATTTAAAGAACCATTCCCTAGAAAAGAGATGGCTGCAAAGAACAGCCAATTGTTTTGGAGCTTAATGTGTTTCACACACAAAACGTAGACCCTGCCACCACCGACTCTGATCAGGTGTTCTTCACGAGTGCATCACCCAGCTACAGCAAGGGATGTCTGGCACAGCGGCCACTGCCAGGAGTCTGAATGCTCCAGAATGACAAGCAGCCACTCCAGAGCATACATGGGAGGTGGCAGCTAAGGCATCATCAGAAGTGTGATCTCTATATTGTACTGCACATAAGATTTGTTAAGATACAAGAGCAAACAAATTTTCATTTTAATTTTTTTCCTTGCTGAAACCTGTACATAGTCCATGAAGTTTCATTTTATTTTCATTATTCTGAACACACAGCCTACATTGGTTTCATTACTTGCCTAATAGAAAATTCATTAAAGATGTAAGCTTTATTATACGTTATATTTCACTACACTAATTATTAATAAAACAGTATACAACCTTTTTCAGAACATCATAGAGGAATGTTTGGTACATTTCATGCACTGCTTCTTCCACTCCTGCTTGATCTGTTTTTCCAGCACCACTGTACTTTGTTTCCATAACAGCAAGGAATGTTGGGAACCTAAACGAACCAATCACAGCAGCCAGGGACTCAAAATCAGAAGCATCCCACTGTAAGCCCAAAGAAGTAACAAACTGTGATGCAACACTGGCACATTCTGACGTATGTAGGAGAACCTGAGGGGGAAAAATCATTTTTTTCTGCATTACACATGTCATGTGAAATCTTTGTTTATTTACAACAATGTACAATGCTTAATTATACCACGTAGCAATGAAATTCAAAGAATATGCCATTATATGCAAAGTCTTGAGACAACATTAATAATCAAGGAATCTACACTGCACATAGAAAATAATGGACAGTTTACTGTCCACATTATTAACCCTCCCAATCATGCAACCATGTCAATAATGTCTGCTGTTTAAGCATGTGCAACATCCAGAAGGAGTGATAACTTGGCAGCTTAAGTTTACTCAGAAGCACATGCTGTGGGAGCTGAAGGCTGTGTACATACACTGTCCTCATGCAATCGCACATAGGTAGTGTTTCTGTGTTTTCTGTTGTCTATGAATTGGTGCAAGTCTCAGTTGGGGTAAGTGCTGGCTTAAGTCTGTCAATACATATGGTGACAGAAGAAACACTGATGTCAACATCGAAATTTCCTGTCATGGCATGCCAGTACTGTGTATGGACCACTGTATGATGCTCCGAGAGGTTTTCGAATGGCACAGTGTTGGACAAAACTCTGTTTTCAGTAATCAGCTTCACAGAAAACAAGTCGTTGCTGGAAACTGTGTTCTTTTGAAATAGGCACTCTAAGTTTGTTGATCTGCTAGCTTAAAGACTGCAATGTCTGATGCTTCAATGATTTTATTCAACATGCTTTGATGATTTTACTCAACACATCTGTCCATATATTATTTCAGTCACTATTGCATACAGATCTTTTCTGGACACAGTGTAACCATCTAGTTGCAGAACAGAGAGAATGTCAGTCTTATTGTATGTGATATGGCATCACAGATCTGAACAATGTGTTTAACTGGTGACAGAGACACTCTGCAAGATGGTTAGTAGAAAGGTGGTATTATGCGCACATTCCAAATTCAGTTCATACGGAGCAGTGTTTGAGGTGCATTAAAGAAGTATGTACAGCTACATCTATGTGACTACTCTACAGTTCACACTTTTCTGTTTCAGAGAGAGCTCACAGAACCACTCAGACCACTTTTCAACTGTTCTGCTCTTGAACACCGTGCGGGAGAAATTAGCAAATTTATCTTATTTTATCACAGTCGTCATTTCTCTCTATGCAGTTGGGAATCAACTAAATATTTTTCAGTTAGGAAGAGAATGTTGGTTATTATAACGTCATAAAAACATACCACTGCAATGAAATACACCTTTGTTCTAATGACTGCCATCTTGCCATCCCAACTCACTTATCATATCCATGACACTCTCTTCCCCATTTAGTATTTATTTAGTTTCCTTCATCCCCCCCCCCCCCTTTACCCACTTCATGTTATCCTACTATTTTCCTTTTCTTTCTTTTCCTACTCTCCAATTATAGTCCATCATGTCAAATATTTGCCTTCCTTTACCATCTGAATAATTTCTTTCATCTCATCACACATTCTCTTCATCTGCAGAACTAATTGGTATCATGTATACGCAAAGAATAAAAATAATTATAAACTTGCGGGAAATCTTTTGTCTGAAAACTGTATAGGAATTAATTAACACCTAAGAGGACAGCAATATTTTAATGTAATAGCCTGACATACTTTGAACTTTTGAATGTCAGTAACACAATTTTAGAAGTCTTTAAAGTCGTACAGAAGCATTCAGGAAACAATCGTAAGAAGCCTAAATTATTAAATTCCAGTTTTAAAATGGACTGCCACACATTAAAGAAAAATATGAGGTGGAGAAATCAAAACAACCTAATAGACAGATAAGAGCAAACAAAAATGAATTACATGCCAGCATAACGTCTGTCAATGGCCTGTCAAGACATCACAACTGTTGTATTATTTTAAAAAAAAAAAAAAAAACCACCACCATCAGTAAATTTGGATGCTAAATGTATTTCATTCGCTACAAGTGTTCTATATATTTGTGCAAAATAAAATTGGCAAAAAAAGTGAAGCACACAGAAGGACAAAGAAATCAAAAATTAAACTTCACAGACTGAGAGGGTAGGTGATGTTATTTCAGTGATTCCAAATTCAAGTCAAGTTTACAAAGGACTTGGGAGTATCAGCCCACTTTTCAATACAACACTGTTCGACCTCCACCCTGGATGCATTGCACTGATTCTGGTGGAAAGGGTATCGTAAAGCTGTTGTGTCCTATTATGTGGGACACTGGCCCACAACTGCTGTAAGTGTTCCTCAATATCCCGGACACTGGCACTGGGACAGAATCAATGTTCGAGCCAGTGCCTCGACAAGCCTTAGGGGCACACCTGGGGATCTCACTTGCTGTGGATGTACCTAGACATCACACAGGTAGATGAAATCTTCTCAGGCTTTCATCTGGGTAGCTGCGTTGAAAATCCGCAATGTTTTGAAGAGTGTCATTCTCATCATCTTCTGGCGAAGTGCAGATGATGGGAACGACACTCATCAGAACGTCGCGGAATTTCGATGCAGCTACCCGGACGGAAGCCCGAGAAGATTTAATCAGCAGTATACACCGGGAAAGCCTACATTCACATATCACACGGGTAGTTCAAAGAGAGATGTAGCTCGATGTGACTTCAGCAGTCCAGACCTCCCTGTCACGGCACCACTCCAAACGCAGCTGTTCGTGTTGCAGTGATACCAGCAGCCCAAGCATGGGACAGTAATTCCCTAGTCTGGCTGCCACTGGTCACTGACATATGGAGTGGGATAACACAGAATGTTGCAGGGCATCCACTACTCGTTCTCTGGTGCCAGGAGCAGATGTGAAGGAGTTACAATGTGCTCAGTGCATACGGCAATGCTCCCTCGTGGCGGTCGGAATCTCTGTGACGACTGTGCTGGCGATCTCATTCCCATTGCCGTCCAAAGTTGGGCCACCAACACATCCGAATGGCCTACAAATATGGATATTGTTGCACGATTCACCGATCTGTCCAAATGGAGATCCCATAATTAGGACCACCCCAAACTCCGATGAACTGATAACACTTCTCAGATGCAAGTGACACATTTCTGGATCCTTCACAGTGATCACTCAACATCTAATGCTGTTCACATCCTTTGCACACCCTACCAGACCTGGTAACAACATTAAACTCTAACACTAATTAACTCAAACTAATTTACTCAGTGGCCATTGCACCTGCCACAGAGAATTCCAACTTTAACCATTTAGACACCTGCCGATGGTGCATATGTGTACAAAGTTACACTGACATCAATCCATGTCTTCTTGGTGCTTCACTTTCTTTGTCAGGCAGTGTAAATAAAGGATGAGAAGCCAATAAGCTATTCAATTCAAAACTGCTCTACCTTGACAAAACAAATGTTTTTGCAGTCTACAGTATATTACATCTTATTCAGCAACAAATAGTGATAATAAATTTATGGAGAGAGAGAGAGAGAGAGAGAGAGAGAGAGAGAGAGAGAGCGGGGGCAGGGGATTGTGACACAGTCCTTATCGGTATGCACCGGGACAGTGTGAACTGAGGTTTTTCCTTCTATTGCTCATCTTAAACATGGTGAGGAACAGAGGTAGCTGACAGCATGTAAATTCTTACACTGGATGGCTGCCCCTCAAGCTATATTTTAAACCAGTGTCATCCTCTGTGTTTCCTTGTACTGCATATTCTGAACCAACATGACTACTTGTGTGCTCTGTGTTGCAATGAAGTGACCTGACATGACTACCTGCATAACAAAGTGGCATGACGTGAACATTTATACAGTGTCAGTCAACCCCAGCATAATATTTTCTCTTCCCAATTGACTATCGAGGCCAGTCCCACTGTTAATTAATCACTCAATACCACTTTTTGCTGATATTCATGTAATTCTCAGATTTTCCAGGATGCTGCTTTTTATTTATTTATTGATGCTTTTTATTGTATTTATTCACACTTATGTTCTTTTATCCTACTTGATAAATTCGTGAATATACTATAAACTTTTTTATACAAAATTATGTGTATTCTAAAAGATTAGTTACCTAGGTATTTTTAATATCAACTTAAAACACAAGCAGATAAAAATAATTATTAATATCAATACACACTATATTTTATAATAATACATGAATTTCTATTCTTCAAATGTATAAAATTAATTACACAGAACTGATAAATGTAACTTCTTTGAAAAATCATCTTGGACACATGAGAGTGTTTTGTTAGATTATTCCATGTGTCACAGTTTGGTCTTTCTCTCTGAAGTAGTCACTCATTAAAGTTTAGTGTTAAGTGTTGTTTTTAAACAGTTTATGCTGTTACTGTAACTATCAAGATATATGTGTAGTCTTTGTCTCTCAAGTAATCAGTCATTAACGTTCAGTGTTAAGATTAATGTTGTAATGCACTAGTAAATAGTTTAAGTTGTTATTTTAACTATCAAAATATGTGCATATATTCTTGAGCATTATGGAAATAATTGCAAAAATCATAATAAAAAAATGGAACTTCAAGAAAAAAATTCAGTCATTTTGTAATCAACCTGGACCAACTTTGATGTACCTGAATGGAATTTAGTTGCTCCTAGACACTAACACTACAAAAAAGGTAAGTTGAAATGTTCTTTTACTGTTTTATATCACTGATAGTGATAGAATTTAATCAACATCACAATAAATGTCGTTTACACATACTGTGCAAAACTAATAACACTTTGACACAATTGACTATTATTGTGAATAACAGAAATGGTGCCTTTATAACAGGACCACCATCTTTGACATTCATGCATAACAACTCTTAAGGAAATGCTTAGCAGTTACATAGTTCAGAAGGTTTTGTTTTGTGCATGTGGTACAAATGTTCAAGACCACATTTGTTAGAGGTTGCAGTTATTGACCGCAGTCCGTATTAGTATTGTTGGACCCGCGAGTTGCAACCAGTGCTGCACCACGACTTTTATCAAGTTTCTGGCGAGCTCTCGTCCACTCTTGCTCGGGACGTCAAGTAGTAAAGTAGCATAGCCTTCAGCTGATAGGAAGCAACATCTAACAAGGCGCTTAATAAGGTATGGCCTAAGTGAGACCTCAACAGCTATCTGTTTATAATTATATGTATGCAGCCAAGAAGAATCCTGTAACACCAGTTAAGTACAATATATATTATTTTTTTACCAGCGACTTCCAAATTTTTTTAGTCGTTGCATATCCAGACCGTGCAGCCAGCACCTTATCGACGTTACTGACAAACCTGCTGTTATTTATATGTTTCTATTTAGCATTGGGCACCAGTCAACATTGGAGACAACTCGTTCGTCGTCGTCATAACAATTGGCGCCGAGGTTAAAGGTACAGATTTTTTGGAAAGCGGAGCAGTGAAAGCAGAGCTATTTATATGTGTTTATAGATTCTGTACCCGGCTGGGCCACCCACCCTCTCCACATGGTGTGATTGACGAGTGCATGACATTTTTTCCTACTCCCATTTGTCATTATTTGATTTTGTAGTGATTGCAAACCCAGAGGAACAAAATGTACTGGCAGAGCTGTTACGATTACAGAATCAGCAGTCCAACGCACTACTGCACGCCTTGGGACAGCTCGTCCAGGAACAACAACAAGCTGTGCCACGAGTACACCGGCTGCACAGGGGCCGGCCGTACAGCGGGCCACAGCCCTGCCGTTCCGCGCATTCAACGCCAGCATGAAAACCTGACAGGAGTGTCACGTGCAGCTTCCACACCACCTTGCTGCATATGACATCCAAGGCAAAACACGGCTGCACGCGCTTTTATCTTGTGTCGGCATGGCATCGTACTGCATTCTTCTCAAACTCTGACTGAGAAGTTCTCCAGGTCAGCACAGTTTCGAAGAACTTGTTCAGGCATTAACTGATTATTACAAGCAAACTGTGAATGTTGTTGCTCAGCGATACAAATTTTTCCGCACAAAACTTGCACCTCAGCAGAATTACTGTGTATGGGCAGCCACTTTGCAAGGCCTGATTCGCGACTGTGAATTTTCATGTTGCGGCATATCATATTCTGACATAATGGTACGGGACACTATTGCGCAAATCGTATCAGACACACAAATTAGAAAGCAAATTCTTAAATTATCCAACCCCACTTTAGAACAAGTGTTGGACATTTTGGACAGACAGGACACTTTGGACTATGCTAAAAATTATCGCCTCCCGCTGTCTGTCAGGTTAGCAAGCCAGTGCGTGCATAACTCATACATGAAGCTGTACCGACTAGGCGTGAGTCTGCCCAATTCACTTCCAGGAAACACACACCTGTTATGCACCAGCAGAAGACGCCTGCTTTGCACTCTGCCCACAATGTAATGCAAAGCACTCGCGCCAGAACTGCCCATCGCGCAAGGCCGTGTGCCATTTTTGCAACAAGAAGGGACATGTCTAGGCAGTGTGCCTCCAAAGACAACAATCTGACGCTCCGTATCACATTTCCGGACAAAGTAGCTTCTGCCGGAACGGTTTCCTAAATAAGACTTCCTATCACAGCAAGCCACAAGCAATGGAAATAAATGTAAATTCGCATCCAGTACCTGTGACATTACCGAGTATAAAAATTTTGCTTATGATGCCAGTGCATGCTGATGTAAGAAGTCCCGCCACACACGATCTGCCTGTCAACATTTCCCAGTGAAAATTGCTTCTCAGAACGACATTTTTTGCCGATGGCAGAACAAACTTTTTGTAGACTTGAACATTCAGAATCATACAATTCCTTTTCAGTTGGACACTGGAACGTCTGTTTTACTCATGAATCGTAAAACTTACAAATTTCTCTGTTCACCTGCATTGCGTAACGCAAATGTTACATTAGCTACGTAAAGTGGTCAAAGTATCTCTGTTTTAGGACTGTGCAGTTTGCCAGTGACGTACTGTGGACAAACGTAAGTGGTTTCTTTTCATGTACTGCATTCACCGTCATCTGCAAATATTTTTGGTCTCGATTTATTTGATGTATTCGCTAGCCATCCCTGAACGTGTTCCCACAAACAGTGTTTCCGAACTATGTCAAGAGTTTGCTGACATTTTGTCGCCAGGTTTAGGTTGCACGCAAAATTTTCAGGCACATATTGAATTGAAGGACAATGCACAGCCTACATTTTTCTGCACTCACACAGTGCCTCACATGCTTCGATGCGAAGTTGCTAAAACATTGCATGAACTTGAGGAACAAGGAGTGATTGAGCCAGCTACAGCATCACTATGGGCTTCACCATTGGTTATCTTAACAAAACAGTCAGGCAAACTGCAACTGTGTGTGGATTTTAAAGGAACTGTCAATCCTCAACTTCTCGTTGCAATGTTTCCTTTGCCACGTTCAGAAGACTTGTTTGACAAATTGTGTCCTGGCAAATATTTTTCTAAGTTAGATTTACAAGATGCATATCTTCAAATTCCTGTGGATGACAAATCCCAGAAGATTCTCGTCATGAATACGCATTTAGGTCTCTACAAATTTAAGAGGCTTCCATTTGGATGTGCCTCTGCACTGGCACTATTTCAGCAGTACTTACAGGCTCTTTGTGCATCGATTCCTTCAGTGTGTAATTACCTAGATGACATCATAGTTTCTGGTTCTATGCAGCATGATCATTTGCATAATTTGATGCAGTTATTTGAAGTGTTATGTGAGAATGGACTTAAAATCAATAAGGACAAGTGTCCATTTTTTTTCTGAAAAGCTATCCAATTTGGGACACGTAATAAACTCTCAAGGCATCCATCCACGTCCAGATCATTTAAGAGCAGTATCTAAGCTACCACTATCCAAGACAGTTAAAGAATTACAATCCATCCTTGGAAAGCTCAATTATTATCCAAGTTTTTGCCTCACACATCATCTCTTGCAGCACCATTACATCCACTATGTCGAAAGAATGTTCCGTTCATCAGTTTGCCTGAATGCGAACGTGCCTTTCAGCAGCTTAAATCTGCACTGTTGTCTAGTACATGTCTTACGCCCTTCAATCCTACAAAACTTCTTGTCCTCATGGTTAATGCTTACAATTTCAGGATCACAGCTGACTTGCTCACAAAATTGGTTTGCGCATTCGCCCAATCGCATTTGCATCAAAGCTACTCTCCTCTGCAAAACGTAACTACTCGCAGATCAAGAAGGAAGCTCTCGCTTTGATTTTTAGAGTTATGAAATTCCACGATTTCTTATATGGTAACAAGTTTACAGTTCCCACTGACCATAAGCCTTTGACGTCTATGTTTCACCCGTCAAAGCCCATGCCTCTACATATGGCTCAAAAATTTATTCATCGGCCACTATTTCTGTCGCAGTACCGTTATGATATCTTTTATCGGCCTACTGCCCAGCACGGCAACGCTGACACGTTATCCTGATGGCCAATAGCTGCAGACCCGCTGTTCGACTCTTCCGAAAAGGCTTGTATGTTCATCGATGTGCAAAATGATAAGGGTGTAGAAAGTTTTCCTGTTGACTTTCGTCGTATAGCCACAGCAACAGCTAGTGACCCAGTGTTAAGTGTTGTTTTGTGTTATGTCACTACGCAGTGGCCTTTGTCTAAAAGTCAGATTGAAGATCCATTGGTTCATCTTTTTTTTGCGCACAGACAATGACTTCTTGTCCAACGTGGTGTCATCTTGCTCCGCACGGAGAACGATCAGTCTCGTGTTATTGTTCAACGTTCTTTGCAGTCAGCTGTGCTATGACTTCTTCACCAAGGCCATTGGCGTAACGTATGGACAAAACAGTTAGCTCGCCATCACTATACAAGGTTAGGTATTGATGCTGACATAACCAAGATTTGTTGTTCTTGTTCTATGTGTGCAGCAAACCAATCCGCATCGCCGCAGAAATTTCTCTCTTAGCCTAAGGCAACTTTTCCATGGCATCGCTTACATTTAGATTTCGCTGGTCCTTTTTGGGATGCATGATGGTTAATTCTTGTTGATTCTTTTAGTGGTTTTCCATTTGTTGTTTGCATGTCCTCAACGACATTGTCTGCTACCATCAAAGCCTTGTCGTCTATATTTTGCATAGAAAGATTGCCACAGTCATTGTCACCGACAATGGACCTCAATTTGTGTCTGCAGAGTTCGAAACCTTTTGTGAAGCTAATGGTATTCAGCATTTAACTCCAGCACCGTTCTCCCCTCAATCGAACGGAGCCGCTGAAAGATTCGTTCAGATGTTTAAGTCGCAAATGCCTGAATTGCGCGACTCATTCTCGCGAGTACGCTCTTTTGTTGTTTTTATTTTTGTACCAATCGCAGCACCACGATGGTGCTTCGCCAGCTGAGTTGCTGCACGGTCGTCCTCACAGAACTCTGACGAATTTGTTGCATCCTCTGCATCGCGTGTCTTTGCCACGGCAGACCAACAAATTCTTGCCAGATGATACTGCCTATTTTCGTTATTTCCGATGGTTGAAAGGGCACATTTTTTGCCATCTTGGCTGCGCTATGTTTGTCATATCAGGTCCATCTGGCAGTGCGTAGGCATCAGAATCAGATGTGCCTCTTTAGTTGTGGGGGTCTCTGTCACTTGTCCTATGATTCCAGTGTCGGTGCCGACGGGGATGCCCCTGCAGGGACCTCTTCCTTGCTCTCCTCGCCCCTGGGTACCAGCGCCCATAGCTTCGCCTTTGCCATGCAACGACACGCCAGAGCGGATGCCATGTCTCGTGCCGGAGTTGCCCGCAGTACCAGCATCGCTGCGGAACCAGATGACCATATGGACCAGGCGCCTTCGACTGTCGTAGGGCACAGTGAAATTCTGGTTGCGTCATCCACCACCATAGAACAGTCTTCACTTCCTGGTTTCCAGTTTTTGTTGCCGGTCAGGTGCCCCGATCCGATGGAGGACGATCCTTCCGTTCCTCCCATAGTTGTAGAAGCGCAGACACCTCATGTTGACGTGCATCCTGGAGTAGGTTTCCAGGCGTTTCCTGTCTCTCCCCTCGGTCCGAATGGCAGGGTGCGGGTGGGCATGCCTCGCCTGCAGTCAGGCTCCCCACCTCCTCGACTACGTCGGCATGGGGTCCTCCACCTGGAGGTCATAAGCTATACTCAATGGCCATTCGCAGACTTGCGGGGGAGGAATGTGGTATCAACATTCGATAACACACTTGTTAGGGGTTGCAGTTATCGACTGCGGTTTGCATTAGGATCGTTAGACCCGCAAGTCGCGACCAGCGCTGCTCCACGGCTTTTATTAAGTTTCTAGCAAGCTCTCATCCACTCTTGCTCGGGACGTCAAGTAGTAAAGTAGCATAGCTTTCAGCTGATGGGAAGCAACTTCTAACAAGGCGCTTAGTAATGTATGGCCTACCTCATCTGGTTAGCCGAGAGGTCTAATGCACGGTTTTCTGGAGTGGGAAGGAGTGCCTGGTCCCCGGGCACGGATCCGCCCGGCAGACTTGTGCCGAGGTCAGGTGAGTCAGCCAGTCTGTGGATGGTTTTTAGCCGGTTTTCCATCTGCCTCGGCAAATGCGGGCTGGTTCCTCTTATTCCACCTCAGCTACACTATGTCGGCGATTGCTGAGCAAAGAAGTTCTGCACGTACGCGTACATCACCATTACTCTACGATGCAAATATAGGGGTTACACTCGTCGGGTGTGAGATGTTCCCTAGGGGGATGGGGGGGGAGGGGCAGGGGGTGGGGGGTGGGGAGGGGGGGAGTGTTCCACCGGGGCCCGGTGTGGTGCGGTGGAGGGGTGAAGTGGACTGCGGTAGTCATCATGGGGTTGTGGACCACTACGGCTGTGGCGGGGACAGAGCCTCTCCATCATTTCTAGGTCCCCAGTTAACATAAAATACAATACAATGTATGGCCTAAGTGTGGCCTCAATAGCTACTCTTTATAATTATATGTATGCAGCCAAGAATACTCCTGTACAACCAGTTAAGTACAATATATATTATATTTTACCAACGACTTCTAATTATTTTAGTCGCATCTCCAGACCACGCAGCCAGCACCTTATCGACGTTACTGACAAACCTGCTGTGATTTGTGTGTTTCTATTCAGCATTGGCCACCGGTCAACTTTGGCAACGACTCGTTCGTTGTCGTCATAACAGTGCATTCACAATGTTTCAATGATGTTTTACACATCCTTCCAGAAAAAGTCTAAGTTTCTCACAAATGAGGAAATTACATCAGAGCTGCTATGACTCATGAAAAATAGACAATGGAGAAGGTGCCTTCAGATGTGACTGCCTCATCAACTTATAAAGCTCCAAATTCATTTGTTACTGAAGTTGTTATATGAGTAAAGATGGCAGACTAAATGACCAACGATAGCAGTTAATCATAGGGAGAAGACCTAAAAGTTGTAACATAATTTTTCATAGGCCATGTGCTGTAGCTCTGGCTTGAGTGGCACAGACTTCAACAGGAATGTTCTCTCTCTTTTGATGATATATTGATGGATAACATAGCAAAGATGGCGGAAGTGTTGTGTGTTCAAGTGAAGAGTGTTCCAGTGAAAAACGAAAATAATGATGGTAAAAGTAAAGTGTGTGCTAGTTGTAGGAATGAAATAGTTAAGCTAAATGAGCTTATCTCTAGTCTGCAGTTAATCATCAGCTCACTGAGTAGTGAGATGTCGCAACTTAGAAAGAAAATGTGTGTACCATTAGCCAAACTAAAGTGTAGTTCTTTTGCGCCTAAAAACTCAAACAAGTGGTGAAAATATCGTATAAAAACAAAAATCCGATTATTAAAAAATCACAGCGAGTGAAGACACCGATCAATTGGAAGTTGAAAACAAATTTCATGTTATTTCCGTTCGTGAAGGAACAGGATTAATACCGGAAAGTAAAATTGGACTTTTTAACCAAGAGTGTCGACAGAATGTTGAAACAAAGTCAAAATCCAGAATTAGGGAAAACAGTGACAGTGAAAAAGTGTGTAGGCCATCCATTGCACATAAAAATGAAACGAATGAGAAGAACACTATCAGCAAAAATGTAAAACAGCCCGTTTATGAAAGTAGTGTATTATTTTTAACCAACAGCCATGGCAAAAATGTGACAAAACTTTTCAAAGAACACAGGAAATGTTATGCAGCAAGTTTTGTTAAGCCTGGAGCAACAACAAAAATATTATTGGCGACAATCTGCATGACAAATTGCTATGAAAAAATGACTTTGAGGTGTGAATTGCAGTTTCAAACGATGTTGCAAAAAATGAAGCAGATAATTGCTTAACGGAGATAAAGAAATTCCTAGAACAAAATTAACAACGTAATACTATTGTCTCAAAATTACCACACAGATATGACTTGATGTATCACTCGTGTGTCAACAAAGAAATACGAAAAACTAACATGAAAATAAAAGAAATGTGCTCTTTGTTCGCAAAACGCAGCATCCTGATATAGGCAAATTGGACAGATGCCAGCATACCATGCACGGGATGCATCTGAATTATGAAGGAAAGAACTTTGTGTGTAAAATGGTAAACACAATTGTTGAAAGAGAGAAAATGAACCAAACAGTTGCTGTGTGGGACCAACTAGCAGCAGAAACAGCAACTGCCACCCTGTGTTCGTCAGCAGTAGATTCAAAAGTTACATCTGCTGTTGTTATTAAATTAGCGGCTCAGGACCTTTCATCAGTATTGGCCCCTCCCCAGAGATGAGACAGAGAAGGTGATATGCCAAATGAAAAACAAAAATTCCACTGGTGTGGACAATATCTATCAAAATACTGAAACATTGCCACAAATATATTCTTAAAGTTCTGTGTCACATATTTAATGAATCTATAAATCAAGGTACTGTCCCTAATAGACTAAAATTTGCAGTTGTTAAACCACTCTTCAAAAAGGGTGATAAAGCAGAGGTTTCTAACAACCACCCAATTTCATTGTTAACAAGTCTTTCAAAAATCCTTGAGAAACTTACGTGCAATAGAATCATGGCTCACCTTAATAAATATAACATCCCAAATAAAAATCAGTTTGGATCCCAAAGGGGTGTTTCAACTGAGCAAGCCATTTTCTCATTTGTCAACCAACTCCTCGAATCAATAAACACTTCATCCTATTTGCAGATGACACAACCATTATGATCGACAAGGTACCCAACTGCAGTCTAGAGAACACTGCGACCACTATATTCCAAGAAGTTCTAGATTGGTTCACTGCAAATGGTCTGTCCCTCAATGTTAATAAGACTCATTTCATTCAGTTTCAAACAGTAAACAAACAATTGGAAAATGTTGAAATAAAATGTGGAGACAAAGAAACAGTGAAAGTTGTATCTTCCAAATTTCTGGGTTTACATATTGATAAAAAACTAAACTGGTCTGTCCACATCACTGACCTATGTAAAAGACTGAACTCAGCAGCATTTGCCATTCACTCAGTTGCATCTGTTTGTGAGATGGAAACAATCAAAACAGCATATGTTGGTTATTTCCATTCACTTATGATCTATGGCATCATATTCTGGGGAAATCAACCACAAGCAAATTAAGTCTTTGTTGCACAGAAGAGAGTTATCAGGATTATGAGTAGAGTGCATCCTAAATCTTCTTGGAGAAATTTATTCAAACAGCTGGGGATCCTCACCATGCCTTGTCAGTACATCTTGTCACTAATGTGCTTCATGAACAAAAATTATGCAATTTACAAAATGAATAGTGCGCACCATGATCACAGTCAAGAAGAAAACATGATCTTCACAAAGATTTAAAAAATCTCAGCATGGTACAGAAAGGAGTTCATTGTTCAAGTATAAAAGTGTTCAACAAACTTCCTGTCCATATCAAATCAGTCATTGGGAATTTTACTAAATTCAAAACAGAGCTAAAACTTTATCTTTTGGATAATTCTTTCTATTCTTTACAGGAATTCTTTAATAATGTATAATACTTCTTGAATTTGTGTTCAATTTTGTGAATATCTAATAGAACAGATTATGTAGATTAGCATATCACTTGTTGGAAGAATATTTTTTAGATGAATTACTTTAAATTTGTTTATGTAATCATCTATTTCATTACTGCACTATTATTTATGCAATCATCTATGTCATTATTGTACTATTATCTGTGTTGTTATCTGACTTTATGTGTGTAATTATTTGACATGTGGATGTCCTTTTTCATGTATCTGCTTATATATGTTAAATTGGTTGCCTCATGATAATCTGCATGTGGCTATTACTGTAATAACCTGACACGTTCTACATCCTAGCGATACATTCGCGTCAAGGATCCATGGAACTTGAAAATAAACAAATAAAAATAAATAAATTTCCTGCTGTACATGGGAACTGCAAAGCTCCCAACTCTCATTTCGAAGACTTGTGAGGTACAGATGAGCCCAATGTATTTGCAGTTACTGTGCTACATAGGAGGTTTCTATATTTACTTTGCAGTATTCCCTGCAACGATAAAAGCACTGTAGATGAGAGGAAAGAAAACTGATGAGTTAGCTGTGGCGCATGAACTTGTCACACCATTGCACGATAAGTATTGAAATTTGTACACTCTGGAGAATATATGATTAATGAGCAGCTCGTTCTATTCCAGGACACATGCCTTCTGAAAGCATCTGCCAAAAATTCCAAAAAAACATGGTACATTTTTGTTTTGTTTTGACTGGCTCCACAACATTTTATCTTATGAATTTTGAAATATATGCTAGATTGTCCTTTCAAAAAACAAAACAAGCGTTCAGAAATAGTGCAACATCTTGTTGTTCCTCTAGTAGGAACTAACAACTGGTACACTAGCATGCCTCTTACAAGAATTCTGTTGGGAAAAAAAGCTGACAGTCAAAACATTACAAAAGAACACAGAAAACATTCCTCCAGAATTTTTGCCCATTACACAAAGAACTGTAGCTTCAAGCCTGTTTGGTTTCACAAATCATTGTGCCATATATTCCAGTCCAATTGTGATCTGTTGCACTCATCACCATATAAAATGTAGAGTAGAAACTTGTGATCATTTATTTAGTTAGCACAACAATGGAAGAAGATTGAAAGTATGGCCAATAGCAGTGTATTTTTCATTTCTAAAATGTGTGTGCTCTGAATTTATGTATCCTTTAATGTGAGTTCTTCTAACAAAGTTGCAAAATAGGACTTTCTGAAGAATGTAGGTAAGAACTTTCTTATCTACTATGCTGTCCCAAGAATGAACTGTTCTTATATACATTGAAATCTACAACAAAAAATAAAGCTTTATCTAGCAGGGTAAGAAATTTGTGCCAGCACACAAGTATGACAAGAACAGCAAAAGAATAAGGGGTCACACATGCCAAAATAAAAATGACAGCAAGCATTCCACAGCACATGTGATTAGTTCCAAATATGTATGCAAAAAGCACACTAAGTTGATCTGCAGGTCTTATAAAGATGACAACAAAGAATGAACATGTTTTATCATATAATGTAAAAATTATGCTTGGTATAAAACATTACTGAAATTTCGTGTTCAAAACTCAGTTATTTGGAAATGAATGATCATCAAAATACCACTGAAATCATTATTATTCTTTTAAAATGTATTTTAAATATGTGATAGTCCTTGCATTTAATTTTGGGTCAAATAGACATGACACGAGTGTTTGCGTATCAAAATATTATGCAACTACTTCACGGTTAGTATATGTGAAATGTACTGAAATGTCAGAGCTGTGTAACACTTATGTATTTATTTATGTAAAGAAGAGACACACAAGAAATTCACTATGTTTACTTCCATGCAGACAGCTCATTTTTCCAGAAAATGATGTATGACTTATTTGTACCTGGTAAATTTCCTCAGTCTGTGGAATCAGGTCTGCAAGTAGACAAAATATCCTGAATAGCTTGTAGACACATACATCGGAAAATACAGGATGTTCCCTTGAAAGGTAATGTTTCTTGCATACAAGCCAACATACTTCATCAATTTTTTCTTCATAGTCTCGTAATGCAGCTATTGATATGTTGTCAGGCAAAGATGAAAATACCTAAAATAATGAATTTTTTGTGCAGAGTGACAGGTTAATTAATAGAAATTATCTTACAATTGAAAATATTTAAAAACACACCAATTTAAAATCTGAACTGCAATTAGTGAAAACTGCAGTTGCCAAAAGTTGAATTAGAGTAAAGAAACAACAATAGTTAAAACTACTAGAAGTTATGTAACTTAAAAGAATTGTATAGAACATTGATAAACAACATACATGTAATTGTTGGTTTTTATTGGTAAACAAGTAAATTAATAGTGATTTGGGAAGCACAGTACAGAAGTTTCAGACAATATACTTAAAAAAATAGACTGTTTCTATCAGATGCTGAATACAAGCACATAACAAGAACGGAATTTGGTTGGGACCTCTCACACAAACATTGTGTGTTAATGTTCAATTTTATCTCCCAATAGTGGGACACTAATGCTAGGCCAGTGTATTCCCTATAATATCAGTAACTACTAACTGCAGTTCATCTGTATACTGTTCAGACCTTCACTTATGACGTTTTTTTAATTTGTAATATATACACAAGGGTTTGAGGGAAGAAGTGTGTGAAAGAGCCAACTGTTTTGGGACTACAGACTATGTCTTCCGAACACGAGTATTGTAGCTTTACACAAAGTCCAACCACAAACTGTGTCTACTTAAAAAAAAAAAAATAGTAATAATTTAGGGATACATTCCACATGGGAAAAATATACCTAAAAACAAAGATGATGTGACTTACCAAACGAAAGCGCTGGCACATCGATAGACACACAAAATTCAAGCTTTCGCAACAAACTGTTGCCTCATCAGGAAAGAGGGAAGGAGAGGGAAAGACGAAAGGATGTGGGTTTTAAGGGAGAGTGTAAGGAGCCATTCCAATCCCGGGAGCGGAAAGACTTACCTTAGGGGGGAAAAAGGACGGGTATACACTCGCACACACACACACACACATCTCCATCCACACATATACAGACACAAGCAGACATATTTAAAGACAAAGAGTTTGGGCAGAGATGTCAGTCGAGGCGGAAGTAAAGAGGCAAAGATGATGTTGAATGACAGGTGGGGTATGAGTGGCGGCAACTTGAAATTAGCAGAGATTGAGGCCTGGTGTGTAACGGGAAGAGAGGATATATTGAAGAGCAAGTTCCCATCTCCGGAGTTCGGATAGGTTGGTGTTGGTGGGAAGTATCCAGATAACCCGGACGGTGTAACACTGTGCCAAGATGTGCTGGCCGTGCACCAAGGCATGTTTAGCCACAGGGTGATCCTCATTACCAACAAACACTGTCTGCCTGTGTCCATTCATGCGAATGGACAGTTTGTTGCTGGTCATTCCCACATAGAATGCATCACAGTGTAGGCAGGTCAGTTGGTAAATCACGCGGGTGCTTTCACATGTGGCTCTGCCTTTGATCGTGTACACCTTCCGGGTTACAGGACTGGAGTAGGTGGTGGTGGGAGGGTGCATGGGACAGGTTTTACACCGGGTGCGGTTACAAGGATAGCGAAAGCTGTTGTCAGGTTGTTGGTGTAATCCGCATCTCGCAACTACCCTCCCGACCTGGTACAGAAGCAAATAACCAGAGCTACTTCCTCATCCCGTCGAACCCAGAATCCCCCACAGAAGAACCACAAAAGTGCCCCACTTGTGACAGGATACTTTCTGGGACTGGACCAGACTCTGAATGTGGCTCTCCAGCAGGGATACGACTTCCTCAAATCCTGCCCTGAAATGAGATCCATCCTTCATGAAATCCTCCCCACTCCACCAAGAGTGTCTTTCCGTCGTCCACCTAATCTTCGTAACCTCTTAGTTCATCACTATGAAATCCCCAAACCACTTTCCCTACCCTCTGGCTCCTATCCTTGTAACCACACCCGGTGTAAAACCTGTCCCATGCACCCTCCCACCACCACCTACTCCAGTCCTGTACCCGGAAGGTGTACACGATCAAAGGCAGAACCACGTGTGAAAGCACCCACGTGATTTACCAACTGACCTGCCTACACTGTGATGCATTCTATGTGGGAATGACCAGCAACAAACTGTCCATTCGCATGAATGGACACAGGCAGACAGTGTTAGTTGGTAATGAGGATCACCCTGTGGCTAAACATGCCTTGGTGCACGGCCAGCACGTCTTGGCACAGTGTTACACCGTCCGGGTTATCTGGATACTTCCCACCAACACCAACCTATCCGAACTCCGGAGATGGGAACTTGCTCTTCAATATACCCTCTCTTCCCGTTACCCACCAGGCCTCAATCTCCGCTAATTTCAAGTTGCCGCCACTCATACCTCACCTGTCATTCAACATCATCTTTGCCTCTTCACTTCCGCCTCGACTGACATCTCTGCCCAAACTCTTTGTCATTAAATATGTCTGCTTGTGTCTGTATATGTGTGGATGGATATGTGTGTGTGAGTGCGCGCGCGCGCGAGTGTATACCCGTCCTTTTTCCCCCTAAGGTATGTCTTTCCGCTCCCGGGATTGGAATGGCTCCTTACCCTCTCCCTTAAAACCCACATCCTTTTGTCTTTACCTCTCCTTCCCTCTTTCCTGATGAGGCAACAGTTTGTTGCGAAAGCTTGAATATATATACACACACACACAAAATTCAAGCTTTCGCAACCAACGGTTGCTTCATGAGGAGAGAGGGAAGGAGAGGGAAAGACAAAAGGATGTGGGTTTTAAGGGAGAGGGTAAGGAGTCATTTCAATGCTGGGAGCCCAAAGACTTACCTTAGGGAAAAAAAAGGACAGATATACACACACACACACACACACACATATCCATCCGCATATACACAGACACAAGCAGACATTTGTAAAGGCAAAGAGTTTGGGCAGAGATGTCAGTCGAAGCTGAAGTACAGAGGCAAAGATGTTGTTGAAAGACAGGTGAGGTACGAGCGGCGGCAACTTGAAATTAGCGGAGGTTGAGGCCTGGTGGATAACGAGAAGAGAGGATATACTGAAAGGCAAGTTCCCATCTCCGGAGTTCTGACAGATTGGTGTTAGTGGGAAGTATCCAGATAACCCAGACAATGTAGCACTGTGCCAAGATGTGCTGGCCATGCACCAAGGCATGTTTAGCCACGGGGTGATCCTCATTACCAACAAACTCTGTCTGCCTGTGTCCATTTATGCGAATGGACAGTTTGTTGCTGGTCATTCCCTCATAGAAAGCTTCACAGTGTAGGCAGGTCAGTTGGTAAATCACGTGGGTGCTTTCACACGTGGCTCTGCCTCTGATCATGTACACCTTCCGGGTTACAGGACTGGAGTAGGTGGTGGTGGGAGGGTGCATTTGACAGGTTTTACACCGGGGGCAGTTACAAGGGTAGGAGCCAGAGGATAGGGAAGGTGGTTTGGGGATTTCATAGGGATGAACTAAGAGGTTACGAAGGTTAGGTGGACGGCGGAAAGACACTCTTGGTGGAGTGGGGAGGATTTCATGAAGGATGGACTCATTTCAGGGCAGGATTTGAGGAAGTCGTATCCCTGCTGGAGAGCCACATTCAGAGTCTGATCCAGTCCCGGAAAGTATCCTGTCACAAGTGGGTCACTTTTGTGGTTCTTCTGTGGGAGGTTCTGGGTTTGAGGGGACGAGGAAGTGGCTCTGGTTATTTTCTTCTGTACCAGGTCGGGAGGGTAGTTGCGGGATGCGAAAGCTGTTTTCAGGTTGTTGGTGTAACGGTTCAGGGATTCTGGACTGGATCAGATTCGTTTGCCATGAAGACCTAGGCTGTAGGGAAGGGACCGTTTGATGTGGAATGGGTGGCAGCTATCGTAATGGAGGTACTGTTGCTTGTTGGTGGGTTTGATGTGGACGGACGTGTGAAGCTGGCCATTGGACAGATGGAAGTCAACGTCAAGGAAAGTGGCATGGTATTTTTCAGGTTGCCGCCACTCATACCTCACCTGTCATTCAACAACATCTTTGCCTCTGCACTTCCGCCTCGACTGACATCTCTGCCCAAACTCTTTGTCTTTGAATATGTCTGCCCATGTCTGTATATGTGTATATGTGTGTGTGTGTGTGTGTGTGTGTGTGTGTGTGTGTGTGTGCGCGCGCGAGTGTATACCCGTCCTTTTTTCCCCCTAAGGTAAGTCTTTCCGATCCCGGGATTGGAATGACTCCTTACCCTCTCCCTTAAAACCCGCATTCTTTCGTCTTTCCCTCTCCTTCCCTCTCTCCTGATGAAGCAACCGTTGGTTGCGAAAGCTTGAATTTTGCGTGTATGTTTGTGTGTCTATCAACCTGCCAGCGCTTTTGTCTCATATATATATATCTTTCCTACGTGGAATGTTTCCCTCTATATATATATATATATATATATATATATATATATATATATATATATATATAGAGAGAGAGAGAGAGAGAGAGAGAGAGAGAGAGAGAGAGAGAGAGAGAATGCAAACCATGGTATCTTCAAAAGACTTTCTCATCAATAAGCAAGATAAAATTACATCCGTAGTGTGATAGTGTGAAATTAGAAACCGCACTCAAGGCAGGTAGCACTGCTTCCCTTCCTCCCTTGACCAGCCCTGCTAGCTTTTCATTTGCTGGCCTTTAGCTTCAAGTGGAGAACTTTCTGCAGCTGCAAATTCAAACTACTTCATTCTGTTTTTCTGCTGCAGTAAGCTCTCAGTAATTTTTGCTTTCGATGAATATGACTACTGTACCGAGGGTGCCGCCGAACCATAAACCAGACTCCCATAGTCAAGGCGGGATTGAACAAGTGCTGTGTAGAGCTGCAGCAACGTAGAGTGACCTGCAGCCCAGTTGGTGTTGCTCAGGCAGCAGAGGGAACTGAGGTGCTGCCAGCAGGTGGCAAAGGTGAGGTTGCCAAGTCAATCAGGTGTTGAGAAACACTCCCAAGAACCGATATGTCTCCACTGCAATGACTGGATCGCCATTAAGGTAAAGTTCCGGTTCTGGATGAACGGTGCGATGCCGACAGAAATGCATGACGCACGACTTCGTGGCTGAAAACTGGAAGCCGTGGGCTAGAGCCCATCACTGCACCTTGTGGATGGCTCCCTGTAGGTGCCACTCAGCAACACCAGTACTGGAGGAGCAGTATCAAATGCAGAAGTAATCTGCATACAGAGAAGGTGAGACCGATGACCCTACAGCTGCTGCTAGACCGTTAGTAGCCACTAAAAATAGAGAGGCACTCAGTACAGAGCCCTGTGGAACACCATTCTCCTGACTACAGGGGGAACTGTGGGAGGCACCAACTTGGACATGGAAAGTATGGGGTGACAGGAAGTTTTGGATAAAAATCAGTAGCGGGCCCCAAAGACCCCACTCACACAATGTGGCAAGGATATGATGTCGCTTAGTCATGTTGTATGCTTTATGTAAGTCAAAAAAGACGGCAACCAGGTGTTTGCATCCAGAAAAGGCTCTTCGGATGACAGACTCGAGGGACACAAGATTATCAGTGGCAGATTAAGCCTGGCAGAAGCTGTCCTGACATGGAGCCAGTAGGCCACGTGACTCCAGGACCCAACCCAACCGCTGACACACCATAGGTTACAGCAGTTTACAAAGAAAGTTGGTGAGGCTGATGGGCTGGTAGCTATCCACATCGAGCGGGTTTTGACTGGGTTTGAGCACAAGAATGATGGTGCTCTCCCGCCATTGCGATGGAAAGACGCCATCGCACCAGATCCAGTCGAAGATAACAAGGATATGTCGCTTGTAGTCAGATTAGTGATGTTTAATCATCTGACTGTGGATCTGATCTGGCCGAGGAGCTTTGTCGGGGCAATGTGGAAGGGTGCTGAGGAGCTCCCACTCTGTAAACGGAGCATTATAGGGTTCACCGTGGCATGCAGTGAACACGAGGACTTTCCTTTCCATCCGCCATTTGAGGGTGCGAAATGCGAGGGGGTAGTTCTCTGACACAGAGGCCCGAGCATATTGCTCCGAAAAGTGCTCGGCAATCACTTTTACGGCGATAGATAACATGCCATTGATGTTACTGGTAGGGACACCTGTTGGGGTCTCGTACCCAAAAAGACGTCTGATCTTAGTCCACACTAGGGAAGGTGATGTATGGCACCCAATGGTCGACATGTACCTCTCCCAACATTCCTGTTTCCGTCGTTTTATAAGCTGGCGAAAATGGGCAAGGAGCCACTTAAAGGCTATTAGGTGCTCTAGGAAAGGGTGCCACTTATGTCGCTGTAGAGCTTGTCGACCCTTTATAAGTGCGTCAGCAACTTCTGGCAACCACCAAGGGACTGTCTTTCACCGGGGACACCCTAAAGAATGAGCAATAGCATTTTCTGCTCCAGAAATGATCGTTGTAATGACCTGCTCAGCGACAACATCGACAGCACCACGTGGGGGAGATTCAGCGGTGATGGCAGAGGTGAAGGTTTCCCAGTCTGCCTTGTTTAAAGACCATCTGGGTAGGCATCCATGGGCATGATGCTGGAAGAGTGACAGAAGATAGGGAAGTGGTCACTACCACACAGGTCATCATGTACTCTCCAGTGGATACATGGGAGAAGGCCAGAACTGCAAACCAAGAGATCAATGGCCGAATATGTCCCAAGTGCCACACTGAAATGTGTGGGGACACCTGTATCTAAGAGGTAGAGGTCGTGACAGTAAATTTTCGACCTTCCTACCTTGGCCAGTAAGCATGGCGCCACACCACAAGGGGTTACGCACATTAAAATGTCCCAAAAGTAGGAAATGTTTAGGGAGTTGATCAATCAGTGCAGCCAATACGTACAGGGGTGTTGCACCATCTGGAGGAAGATATACACTGCAGACAGTTATTTCCTGCGTCATCCTTATCCTGGCAGCCACAGCTTCAAGAGGGGTTTGATGGGGCACAGGTTCACTACATACTGACTTCAGGACATAGACACAAACTATTATACACTACTATAGTCTTTACAGTTCCTGTAATATCCCTTATAGCTGCCGAGGGCAGGTGTCCACATTGCTCGGAACCAGGTTTCCTGGAGGGCAATGCAGAAAGCAGGAGAAGAGATTAACAGTTGCCGTAGCTCAGCCAGGTGGTGGAAAAAACCGCCGCAGTTCCACTGGAGGATTACGTTATCGTGAGACCGGAAAGGTGTGAAACACTCACTCAATGAGGCAGTCTACACCTCAGGGTCACCTGCTGCCACCAGATGAATACCTGTGTGATCGACATCCATTGTGGCTGAGGGCCCAGCGAGATCTAAGTCCTCAGTGGATGCCAGAATCTCCACCTCTTCCACAGACACAGAGCTTGTAGGTAGTGGTAGTGGGTATGCCACCTCAGTGCTTAGTTCTTGGGGGTCTTTTTCTTTTTAGGTATCTCTTGCTGCTCCTTAGGTTTATCTGGCTGGGAGAGCTTCACTGATTCGATCTCAGGGACTGAGGAGGACTGTGAAGCCCTACAACCAGCTACCTGTGGTTGCTTCAGCCATTGGCAGGTGTCAGCTTTGCCAATGGTAGTAACCTGGGAAGGGAGTGACCCAAGGGATCCCTTCCTGGTGGGAGAAGCCACAGAATACTTATGCTTCTCTACCTGAGAAGTGGGGACTAATGTCCCTGATGGTTGTGGAGGTGTTGCTCCTGAAGTAGGTTGTGCAGGAGCAACAGGGAGGGAAGTGCACCAGCTCTCCCTTTCCCCCCATCATCAAGGGGGCAGGTGGAGTCTGACGGCTCTGAGAGTCAACAGTACGCGGCAGAACGGAAGATGGTAGAACTGTTGTCATAGCGGCGGCGTAGGTTGACATCATACGCACAGGATGTAGCCTCTCATTTTCTCTTATCCTCAGTGTAGGTCACTCGGTCCAGGGTCTTGTATTCCATTATTTTTCTTTCTTTCTGGAGAATCCTGCAGTCTGGCGAGCAAGGGGAATGGTGCTGTCTGCACTTGACACAAATGGGAGACGGGGTACAGGGAGTATTGGGATGTGAAAGACATCCACAATCCCAACAGGTGAGGCTGGAAGAACAGTGGGAAGACATATAGCTGAACATCCAGCCCTCAAAGCACTATATTGGGGGAGGGATATATGGCTTTACATCACAGCGGTTCACCATCAGCTTTACCTTCTCTTGTAATGTGTCACCCTCGAAGGCCAAGATGAAGGCACTGGTGGCAACCTGATTAACCCTCAGACCCCTGTGGACATGCTGGACGAAATGGACACCTTGCCGCTCTGAACTGTCGTGCAGCTCATTGTAAGACAGCAAAAGAAGGTCCCAGTGAAATATGATACCCTGGATCATATTTAAGCTCTTATGGGGTGTGGTGGTTACAGAAACGTTGCCCAACTTGTCACAAGCGAGTAATGCCCACGACTGGGCAGAGGATGCCGTTTTTATCGTGACTGATCCTGACCGCATTTTGGACAAGCCCTCCACCTCCCCAAACTTGTCCTTGAAATGCTCAACAAAAAACTGAGGCTTCATGGACATGAAAGATTCCCACTAACTCTTGTACATAACAGGTACCGGGTCGAATAAGCTTCGTTACCATCCTCCCATCCTCCCATATGTGGCCAGGGATGGGAACAATTTGAGGTTGTGTTTCTTACCATTGAAGGTAGACCTTGACTGCTTAGAGGCTGCTGGTGGTGGACCACCACCAAGAGATGATGTACTATGCTTCACTGTGTGTCATCCGCCCTGATGCCACCCACTCTGACCAGGGGCCCTCCCCACGGACGCCAACCAGCCACAGCAAGGGCCACCTGGCAGGATGGCCATTGCCGGGAGTCCCCGTGCCCCAGGGTGACGGGTACATACTCCTTGGCATACGTGGGAAGTTAATGGCGCAAGCATCAGCAGAGCAATCCCTGTGTGGTCAGGAGCCTACAACCAACAGGGTACATAGTGGCCTCACCACAATGGACTGGCTACCGTGCTGGATATCAAGTGCAAACGAGCTAAGAAGTCCTTATCATCATCAGTGCAGAAAGCGATATTGCACAGTGGATGGAGGAAAATGCACTCGGGAGGGTGACCTCGCCCAACAGCTGGAGAATGAGCGTGGAAGTGCAGATCCACGTCGACGAAGGATGCGGCAGGTTTCAGCGCACGATGGACACTATGCGCCATGTAAGGCGCCCTTCCCAAATTGGCTCGCTCTTCAGGAAAATTTTGACAAATGGAGGTCAAACCCTACAGGGGACCATCACATAAAGGCCGAAACCTGTGAGACTCCTTTTAGTCGTCTCGTATGACAGGTAGGAATACCTCGGGCCTATTCTAACCCTCGGACCCGCAGGGGGAGAGGAAACCGAGTCTACGAGTCGAGAAATCGATGGCTGTATACATTCTGTATGCCACACGAAATGAGTTGGTGTGTCACTACTTAATAAACTTAAGTTAAGGCCTATGATTACTTGTTCCATTAGAGTGTCTCAGTTAAATGTTCTGTCACGAACCCAAAATGGACTGCAGCTGCCCACGAGGAGAAAACTTCGAGATAGCTAATGGATAAGTTCAACTATTTCCCTGTGTGTCACTTCCTTGTCTGAAGTCGGGAATTACAGAGAATAAAAATACACAGCTGTCCATGAATGAACAGCTACAGCCTTCAATGCTGCTGACAGATCTTTTATCACTGAAATTGCCCATGAGCACCAATACAGAGGCATCATCTCATGCTCCTTCAGGGCCAACTCTATTTTTGAAAGAGTCACGGCGTTTAAGTATGATGAGGCTATACGTTACAGGTAATCAAGTTTCCTGAAAGGCTGTACATATTGCTGGATAAAAGGACATGATGTTACAAGGAATTCTGCTGTCAGCTGTTAAAATTATTGTTTTATTGACACAAACCAGTTTCACACTCTAAATCCACATCATCAGGTGCAACCTACTTGGTAAAGAGTAATATACAATGTCCCGACTTCATGGATTATTAATATTAATAGGGATCATATCTAAAATATCCTCACAATGTTAAAGGTCACAGGTATACCCCTCGCTCCTAGTCAGGATATATTATTCAGCAAATATTATTTACATTACATTGGCAAACAAAGGATGACAAATACACGATCCATTAAATTCATTAAAATTTCTGGTGAGTTTATCACATATTTATACACTCTTGTTTTAAGATTTGCCTGGATCTAGAAGAAGAAAAAGTATTTTATATTGACAGCATGCAAAAAAATTGTATTGGCTATAAAATAGTCACTAACAACACAATTATCCGACACACAGTGCAAATTACAGCACGGACTAGTGGCACAGTCCTACTGGAGTGACGGCTGGGCAGCCCGGTGTCTGGAAGAGTATGTGCAGCCCGTACACGTGACTAAGACTCTCAGGTTGCCGAAATCAACACTATCTTGTGAATGGTGCGACTCCATGTACACGTGACTAGGAGCACTGGATCACTCCCTCTACAAGCCAGTTTAACACTGAATTTTATTACAATTAATACTTAGTCATATACACAATCAAAATTTTCCAGAACGGTGTGGTTCTTTAATTTGAATTCATTATTCAACAAGAACTGAGCTTTTTCTAATTTTTCAATCTAAATTAAAGCACCATAGCATTATGACCAATTCTGATTGACAGTACATGACCAACTGAATCATGTATACACGATGTCACACCATCCACAGCATAGTTTCCATTCCAATACCCTATTGTGTTTTGTTTTGTTTTGGGCACAAAAACAACTAAGGTCATACGCGGCCATGTCATAACCATAGTACACAGAAATGGAAAAGGAGTTAAAAGCTATTATACATTAAGCCCAATCGATTGAAGGAAAGACAGCTAAAAACAGTGACTGTCTCTTGGAGAAAGCCCCATAAAATACACCATAAAAACAACGGAGGTCCTGAAATAAAGACTAAATGTCCTTCACTATATTGCTAGAGCAGATAAAAAGTAAAACACAGTCGACAGCCTGCACATTGTTCACTAAAACTGCAGTTAACTCAGACGACAAACAGAAATTAGAATGTAAGTGGTTAGAAAAGGGCATTCCGCCAGGAAATGGTGAACCACCATATGTTGACAACAATGAGCACAAGGTGGTGGAGGTCACTATTTAATGGATGGCGATGGCTAAAAAGACGTGTGCGCAATACGCCACTTAGCTAAAATGATCTCGCGGCGAGAGGGCCGAGAGGAGGTCGACCGAGCCACTGGGAGAGGTTCTCCGGAGCTTGTTCCCGTGAACAGAAGACCAATGTTGATGCTGACAGAATGCAACACAGAGATCCGGAGGGAATCAAAGAACTAGCGGGCCAAGGTGCGAGGGGGGACTGCAGCCTCGGCAGCGGTGTCGGCCAGCTCGTTCCCCGTCAGACTGACATCACTGGGGACCCACGTAAGCGTCGCAGTGGCCCTGTCGAGAGTTAGCAAGTGACAGCTTTCCTGGACCAGTTGCACTAAGGGGTGGATGGTGTGCAGCACATAAAAGACTTTGAAGGGCACTGTGAAGGATCGGAGCAGATGACAATTGCAAAGCCTGCTTCACCAGATGTACTGCGTGGCCTGATACAGAGTGAAGAGCTCCGCTGTAAATACTGAGCAGTATTCTAGAAGCCAATATCAAAAATCTTCGGTGCCAATGACTGAGGCACACTCAACACCGAGGTCAGTCAGAGCCGTCAGTGCACACAAGCTATCACCAAGTTCCGTCCGAAGGTCGAGAAACTTGCGGTGATAGAGTGAGTCTGGAGTAGTGTCCTTTTGTCCGACAAGAACACGAGCCACCGTACGAAGCCAATGTGGCAATGGGTTCACATCCACTGAGAAAGCAGCAGGTAGTGTGATGTTAAGCTGCTGGAGCAATAGCCGAAGACAAACTCCCAAAGGTAACAGAGAAGAGGGACGCGCCCCGTACTGGCAATCAGAGGAGTCATCGAAGAAGGAAGCACAGGATGGGTGACCAGGCATGTGTGTCTGCTGAAGAGAAAATCACAGTGGTACGACGGCGGTAATTCGGCAGCTTCTGCATACAGACTCTCAACCGCACTAGTGTAAAAGCTGCCAGTGGCCAAATGAATGCCATGATAGTGGATCGTATTGAGACGGCATAAGATAGACAGACATGCAGATGCAGATGCACTTCTTGGTGTAGCAAGTTTAATGGCCAGTAGTGTATACTGAGAGGCCAATGTCAAAATACCAGACTTGTGAACAGGGGTCGACAAGAGGTTTGCAAACTTACACCACTTACTGCCCAAACTGCCCATTTCTGAACCAAAAATATCCTTTTAGAATGGAAGAGTTACCCAAAAATATAATACCATACGACATAAGTGAATGAAAATGAGCAAAGTAGACCAATTTTCGTGTCGAATGATCACTCACTTCAGATACCATTCGAATAGTATACATAGTCATTGAACAAGAACCTGAACGTCTATCCGAACACTTACAAATTTGAACCGCTCAGTTTCACTAATCATATGCCCATTCTGTGAAATCAAAACTTCAGGTTTTGCTGAATTGTGTGTTAGAAACTGTAAAAACTGAGTCTTACTGTGATTTAGCGTTAGTTGATTTTCTACAAGCCATGAACTTATATGTCATAAACTGCACTATTTCAAACCGAGCCAATGTTGAACACAACATCCTTTACTAGCAAGCTAGTGTCATCAGTGAACAGAAATATTTTAGACTTACCCATAATACTAGAGGGCATGTCATTTATATGAATAAGGAACAGGAGTTGCCCCAACACTGATCCCTGGGGCATCCCCCATTTGGTCGTACCCCACTCGGACCCCATATCACAGTCATTCTCAACATTGCGAATAATGACCTGTTGCTACTTGTTGTCAAAACTAAGAGGTGAACCAATTGTGAGCTACTCGCTGTATTTCAAATTGGTCCAACTTCTGGAGCAATATTTTGTGATCAACACAATCAAATGCCTTAGTTAAATCAAAAAATATGCCTAGCATTAGAAACCTTTTGTTTAACCCATACAGTAGCTCACAGAGAAAAAGAGAATATAGCATTTTCAGTTGTTAAGCGACTTCTAAGGCTGAACTGTACATTTGATAGCAAATCGTGTGACATAAAATGATCAATTATCCTTACATATACAGCCTTTTCAATAACACTAGCAAGCACTGATGGCATCGAAATAGGTCTAAAATATTCTACAGTACCCCTTTCTCCCTTTTTATAAAGCGGCTTTACTACTGAGTATTTTAATCGTTCAGGAAACTGACCATTCCTAAAGGAAAAATTACAAATATGGCTAAATACAGGGCTAACATGTGCAGCACAGTACTTTAATATTCTGCTAGATACTCCATCATAACCATGAGAGTCCTTAGTCATCAGTGATTTAATTATTGACTCAATCTCCCACGAGCCGTGGCGCTCGTTACTGCCGTGCCAGTCTCTTGGATGTCCATTATCGATCCTTCGATGTTTCTTATCTTTGCTTGCCTTGTCGTTATCCACTTTCGTGGGGTGAGAGGCAGTTGACGTTTGCTCGGGCTACCTGCTGAGATGCCGCGAGGTACGAGGTGGGAAGCAACCATGTATATGTGGAGTTGGTTGTACGCGGTCTGCCGGTTCAGCATGGAGGATATGTGTTGGCTGCCTGCCTGTCTGCTCTCCTGATTTTGCTCGCCGTGCCTTGCGACCGCCTAGCTTGGGTTGCTGCCTGGTGTATCCTACACGAGCCATACCGGACGTCCAGCAGAAAGAAAAGGAGCAAATGTATAAGACCTTTTGTAACCAATTTTGGTGGCCTCTTAAGT
Organism: Schistocerca americana; assembly: GCF_021461395.2. Lineage (NCBI taxonomy): Eukaryota > Metazoa > Arthropoda > Insecta > Orthoptera > Acrididae > Schistocerca > Schistocerca americana. The sequence continues at coordinate 25,186,047 of NC_060119.1, read as the reverse complement.
GTGGCCTTAGCATTTACACTGCCTTTGGGGAGAGCTAAATCTTTTAAATTTAAATAGTTGGGGTTCCCTGTCCTTTATAATCTTTTGGGGGCTTTTATTTGAATTTTCTCTTTGGGGTTCCTTCCTTGTGCTTGGTTAAATGTTTACTTGTATAGCGGGAAGTGACTCCTGGTTAAAACTCGGAGAAGGTGTGTGATGTTACTGCCGCCTCCGGCATTCGTCTTTTCAATTAAGTGTTGTCATCCCTTCGGGCGACCTGGTGTCACTCCTCTTTAATTGAAGCTGGTTTGTGTGTACTTAATTTTGAATTGGTCATTTGAATTAATATTTTGGAGCGCAGTATAGCACTAAAGCAACCTCATTGTATACCACCTTGTGCCCCGGTCTAGTACCTTAATTTTCAGTGGCACGAGTTAGCTCCACTACTGGTTTTACTGATGTGCTCCCTTCAAAATCTTGTCTTGTGTAAGTCTGCCCCATGTGTGTCTGGGAACACAGTGATGAGCTTTAGTGTGACTTTAGTGCTAGTCAGTTAATGGAATCTTCATTTTGGCTTGGCTTCCACTGAAGAGTTCGAGTGGAACGAAGTGTGTTTGATTTGTTATTCATTTAATTACTGTAAGTTTGTTTGTTTAATGGAGAGCAAGACATCTAAAGACTGTTGGTATTAACTCCCCTAGTTGCTGGGTGTTGCTAATTCGTTCCAAATTGCCTACTACTTATTCAATGGCAAGGCTGTTGATTAGTTGGTTACTGTGAGTACCAATTCACGCTATTTATTTGTTGCCGAAATTGTTAAGGTGTCTGTGTCATCATTCAATCACTAGCTACGTGTTTGAGCTGAACTGATATAAACCTTACATTGCCTCCTTAAAATTTTTTGCCAGCAGAAATCCTTAAGAGATCTAAGTTTTGTCACTGCTTATGTTAACCTTTACTGGGAGCAGTATTTCATGTAGTTAAATTTTGTCTTAAAATGTGTATTTCTCTGATGTAATAAATGAGTGATAAAAGAAAAAAGTAAAGGGCCTGGTCCTTCCAATTGTGTCTGGTTTGTAACACGTATCATCCCCCTTGTCTATACCACAGAGGAGTATTTCAGACCTTAATCTCAGAAAGGCATTTGCAATGAGAGTTATATGATTCCCTGTATAAACTAAATTTTTATTTAATTCACCAGTAATGTTCAGAAAATGATTGTTAAATACTTTACATATATCTGATTTATCAGTAACAGAAATATTTTTGAAACTTCCTGGCAGATTAAAACTGTGTGCTGGAACGAGACTCGAACTCAGGATCTTTGCCTTGCAAGGGCAAGTGCTCTACCAACTGAGCTACCCAAGTATGACGCATGACCCGTCCTCACAGCTTCAATTCTGCCAGTACCTTGTCTCCTACCTTCCAAACTTCACAGAAGCTCTTCTGTGTGAGGACTGGTCGCGAGTTGTACTTGGGTAGATCAGATGGTAGAACACTTGACAGTGAAAGGTAAAGGTCCCGAGTTCGAGTCTCGGTCCGGCACACAGTTTTAATCTGCCAGAAGTTTCACATCAGAGCACAGTCCGCTGCAGAGTGAAAATGTCACTCTGGACAAATATTTTAAAACAAACTGACTTTATATCGTCGACCTTGTGATGATGACCAGACACTTTCTTCACAACTGCCCATATGATTTTAATTTTATTCTCTGAATTAGCTACTCTATTTGCGTACCACATACTCTTTGCCTTCCTAACAACATTTTTAAGCACGTTACAGTACTGTTTGTAATCGGCTACTGTAGCTTGATTGTGACTACTAACATTTTGATACAATTCCCGGTTTGTTCTACACGATATCGTTAACCCACCAGTCAGCCACCCAGGCTGCCTTTTACAGCTAGTACCCTGTTTAGAACGTTCTAATGAAAAGAAACTCTCAAAGAGCATGAGAAATGTGTTAAGGATAACATTATATTTGTCATCTTTGTTATCGGCACTATAAATATCCTGCCACTCTTGTTCCTTGATGAGGTTTAAAAAAGACTATTACCGTTGGATTAACTTTCCTACATAATTTGTAATTATATATGACTTGGTCTGAGTAAAAAGACCTTTTAGTGTTAAGATTTGTGCATCGTGGTCTGAAAGGCCATTCACCCTTTTACTAATAGAATGCCCATCTAGTAATGAAGAATGAATGAAGATACTGTCTATGGCTGTGCTACTGTCCCCCCGCAACCTAGTTGGAAAAAAGCACAGTCTGCATCAGATCTTATGAATTTAGGAGATCTATCAACATCCTCTTTCTTGCACCATCATATACTAAATTAATATTGAAGTAACCACATATAACTAATTTCTGGTACTCCCTATAAAGTGAATCAAGAACTCTCTCTAGCTCCAGCAGAAATGCTCTGAAGTGAGAGCTAGGGAGCCTACAAACAACAAAAATTAGAAGTTTAGTCTCACTAAATTCAACTGCCCCTGCACAACATTCAAGTATCTGTTCAGTGCAGTGTCGTAATACGTCTATGGACTCAAGTGGAATACTGTTTTTTTATGTATGTAGCCACTACCCCACTCCGCAAGGAACTCCTTGAGAAGCAGCCAGCTAATGTGTATCCTGGTAAAGGAAGCCTCTGAATTGTCAAATTATTTAAATGGTGCTCCACATAACAATAATTTCAGAGTCAACATCTATAAGCAGTTCACTAACTTTATCTCTAATACCTCTTATATTTTGATGAAATATGCCAACTCCTTTTCTACTTGCAACAATGATGTCCCCTGAAGGTGACACCTTATACTGTTCCACACAGTAATTTGCGTTGTGCCCTGACTAATCACATTAACAGTGACTCCGTTATAGCTGATTTGGCTTTTTTTGATGTTGTTTAACGTCCTCTGAATATAAAATATTTTTTTCTTGTTTTAGAAGTAGGCAAACTTTAAAAGAGCGGTCTATAACTATACAACTGGCAATTTTAACAAAATTAATGGATGAAGTCTGTCATCCTTCATTCACATAATATCACTGAATAGTATTTCTTGACTAGGAGTCATTGTTACACCTAAGAGCTTTTAATATAGTGAGTACTTTAGATCTTACCTTTATTAATTTTAATAATCGACAAAGCTTTCCCATGCAGGTTGCACTTGTTGATGCAGCTTTAGGCTGCAAAACTAACTGTGTGTCACTAAGACAACAATTTCAATGAAATTCTTAATATCGTGCCCTTCAACGACGGCAGACACCCACAATATAAAATAATTTGTGGAATAAAAGGAAAGCGGCAGCTGAGTTCAGTTAGGTGGTAAAAATAACTATTACATTTCCACTGGATTATACCTATAGGGATACACAGGGGTGGTGGGAGGGAGGAGAAAAGATGGGTCATGCCTCATGCTTCAGCCTCTCCCTGCACCACGTGTCAAATAGGAATGATGTCAGAGTGCACAATTTCGATGCCAGCTGTGGGGACGTCCACTGTAGCTGAACAGCCAGTTTGACCTTCACCTTTGGTTTCTTTCTTGTGCTTCCTCTTCATTTATTTTTGTTTTCCTTGTAGGTTTTTAATTCTAGCTGAGGGTTCTTTGGTCATGTATCAGTAAAGGACAAAGAACAAGCAGTCCTGCAGCTCACAGACTGTGTGTTGGTGGAGCACTGGCTGTTAACGGACCACGAGGCACATCAGTCTGCAGTGTAGGTCCAGGTCAGAGTGGGAGTGCCAGATGGGTAGGACTCTTTTCTCCAATTGTAGGTGGGTAACTGTTTGTTTGTTCGTTTTGTTCTAGGGTGTAAAAACAGCTGGGGCCATATGCGCCCACATCAAAACTTTGGAACACAAAGACAGAGAGGAGTTAAAAAATGACTATACGCAAGTCCAAATTGACATAAGAAAAGACAGGTAAAAACAGGGACGCAGAGAAAGGGCTAAAAAAAGACACCACACAGAAACGGAGATCCAAAACTAAAAATTAAATAGCCTTCGCCATATTGCTTTGACGGATAAAAAGTAAAACACGGTCGACAGCCCGCGAGTCATTTGCTAAAACGGCCAATAACTCAGACAGCAAAGCCAAGTGGGAATTAAAATGGTTAAAAAAAATGGACATTCCATCAGGAAGTGGCAGACGGTTAAAATTTGGGTGCAATATGTACAAAGTTGTGGAGGAGAGCCACTTATCAAATGACAATGCCCAGTATGCAACCTAGTTAAAACGCTCCCCTCCTGGTGGGAGGGGAAAGAGGAGGTCATCATAGCCGCTGGGTGAGGCCTAATAATCCTGAGCTTATTCCCATAAAGGGAGGACCAATGGCGATGCCAAAGGGACACTATAGGTGGGTAACTGAAGTCCCCAATGGGGTTGTAGTGGGATCAGAAGGGAAAGGGGCTCTTGTGCATCCTGGCATACAAAGTCAGGTGTCCACCAGTTACTGACACAGATGGAAGAACAGACAGTATCACATTTGTTATCTAAGATGGCCGAGTTGTCACCTTTGCAGAGTTTGTTGTCACTTGAATCTGATATGGGAATTCACATCCCCCCCACCCCTAAGAAGACGAGAGGCGGTCAACCCCAATGGATAGGGCATAGAAAATGAACAACGTTTCTCAAGGTTTACACACAGTTCTTCGACTGTGTGTATCATGAAAGCTCAATGTAAATTAACACGCTGGGTCAGATCGAGGCTCTTGCGGAGGTCAACAGCGACGGAGATGTCTCGGAGCTCATCGCAAGACGGCACTGCCCATCACTGAGTAGGTGTCGCTGCTTTAATTAGGGCGCAGCCTCTTCGCAGTTTTGCGTTTTCTTCAATATCTTTAAATGAAGAGCAATGGTTTTGAACCTGAGGAGGACTCCCCAATAGTTCTAGTTCAAACTGAGTACTGAGAGCAGCATTTCTCAGTACTTCTGTTGAAATTACTGCCTGTCAATGGCACTGCCAAGGAAGCAAAAGTGATCGAGTCATACCTTTCCACAACAAATATTTCGTTATGTCTGGCGAAGCTGCTGGGGCCTTGCGATTATCAGCTTGTGAGAGTCCGATTGTCTTCATTGCGTATTATCTGCTGTGATAGCAGTCACTTTGCCACAGCACAGTACCCGTCGTTCTGAGCCCCATACCTCAAGCATGACAGGCAAATACTCCTCGGCAGGTGTGGCAGGCTGTGGCTCTGGCACCAACAGAGCATACTGTAAGTCAATGGGGGGGCTATGAGTGACAGGGTACCTGGCATCCCTCTATAACAGAATGGGTACCGTGTTTCGTTTTGTGAGACTGATTTGACCACTCGCACATGAGGTGCCCAACACACAATTGCACAATGGGTGGAAAGCGTGCAGATAAAACTGGTTCATCATAAGTTCAACACATCTCAGAAGCATGCTTAACAAGCTAATATCTCAGAACTTACCACAGTAATTTAGGTCCTTGTCATTCTCAGTGGATTAACAGAATCACTGAACAACAGTAACAACAACAACAACAACAACAACGATAACTTCCAATATAACTGACTGGAGTTGTAAAATGAAAGCCATAAAATATAAATAATAGTAAACAGGCCTAAATACAACGAAGGGCTGCACGAATATTAATCCGTGGGAGAGAATTGTGCAAATCATCAAAAATTTAAATTCGTCAACACTCACAGATTGATGTCAACTATTCTCAGAGGCCTACTTACAAAGTCTCATGAACCACAAGTGAGTGACGATAATATTAGTCCAATCACAATGTGCGCACAAGCGTGTAAGGAGTTGTTCTTCCCGCAGTCCGTATGTGAATGGAACATGTAGCACCCTTTTCCATGCACTTCACAATGGTTTTTGGAGCATGTGTGTGGATGAAGATAGGTAGAGACTCTGATAAATCCACAGAGGTTCACAGAGTACGAGTGGGAATGTGCACGTTTCCAGTACAGACAATATGACTGGAAAATATAAAAACCGCCACTCTCCTGATAATTTGTTCGTATTAATAGAAAGTACAGTAACAGTACGCAATCACTTTGAGTAATGAATGACATTAGTATAACACCCTTTGGGAAAACAGCAGCTAAATCATAATATGGGCAGATACACAGCACAGTCCTGTCACAGAAAGAATACGCTCTGGTGTTTGATAATTCTACAAACAACACAGCATACTGATGAAACACATCAATCAGTTAAAAGACACATCTATTTTGAATATCACATTACTCTCTTATACCATAGCACAAGGAGTCAGTTATGATATGCCACATGAATTTTCTTTTAGATAATACTCTTGGATGATTCCAGTAACTGTTTATTCAAGACATATTGTCTAGTATTGTATGTTTCGACATAGATAGTCTTCACAAATTGTCATGGATTATTTCTGGCGAATTTCAGTTACGAAATAAATATACGTATCGTGATGGTGCAATTAAAATGCCCAACTCCTTGAAGGAAGAAGCAACACTTGGCGACCGAGGGTAAACACCAGGTACCATTCTTACAGCTTGTTTTTGTGCAATCAATATTTTCGAAGTGGAAAGACTTTTACAGACGAGGCAAAAACGAAACATTTACTTCATTCTCTTTAATAGTTAAATACCTCTTGATAACTAGCCTCATATCATGCAACTTAATAAAAGGAACACATTAATGCGCTAACAAGTACAAACTAGTGAAGATTAATGGTAATGTCCACTCATTTTGTTGTGAACCCGAGTGCTTGCCGACACCAATTAGATAATTCTAGTGCCTAACAAATACTGAAATGCCGCTCCACGAAGCTCCTGCGAAATTTTAAATATCGGTGATTCAAATTTATGCATTTTATTCGCCAAAACGATCGATAAAACTCGGTAAACGCCTCGTTCCCATTTCGCAATACGTACCTCTCGTTGTAAATAATAACTATAGTGTCCAAAATTCAGACATTTTGTGCTGCGATAGTGTTCTAATCCCTTCTCAACGCCGTAAAGATCCAATAAAGTGCCAATATTAGCTGTAAGGACCTGGAACAAAAAGTCTCTGTAACTCTATTCCTCTTCCTATTAAGGGCATCGACATTTATTTAGAAAAGTTTGCAAAAACATTTACTTTTAATCTCGATTTCACCACAACACCGCTTTTATCTGACGTTAGCGCGTTAAACGCATGCCATATGCTATTCATAACATTTTTTAAAATGACAGACATCGCTTTCATTCAACAGGTGATCCACAAACATACACAAACTGGATTCTTATTATACGCCTTACATGGTAACGTCTTCGGATTGGGGGGATACACGACGGGCTACGCCAATCACAGATCTAGAGTGCTCACTTATCTCTGCTAGAATAGAGGAATTCACTTGAAAAAAGATTACTACCACAATTCCGAAAAAATGTACTTTTTTACGCTGTAACGCTGCCATTTGGCAAATGTCGCAATTTTCTGTTGATGCGAGCGGTAATCAATGAGTGTGAGGATAAAATACGTTTCCCCTTGAACCTACGGCGCACGATACACGCAGGCCTGATGAAAAAGGTCAATGCACAATACGGTCATCTGCCAAAAACTGAATATATTTCGGAACAGTGAAGAAAGTAAGTCCGCTAATCTAACATTATGAGAGATTTTCTATGAGAAAACCATAATACTCCCCTCTCGATATAAGACAGTAATCTCTAGATCGATTCACACTCGACGTCAACGGAAAGGAAGGGGCGTCACAGTCAAATGATGGAGTTATGGGCCAGTTGCACAATCTCGGATTAAATCTAGGGTTAACGTGGAGTACGCGTTGTACGACATTTTACTCCCTGAAAAGCGTTCCCGTCCACTTAAAGTTGGCAACAACTTAAGGGTCCAAATGGAAATGCCTTTACGATCGCTCCCATCAGCCACAGCGCCGAGTGCCAACTTTGTTTGCGCGTACGTCATTCATATTTAGTGTTTACATTAGTCGTCGTCTGCAAAATAGTGGGCCGATCGTGAGCGACCGTTTCAGATCGCGAAGTTGTAATTTGTGGCTATTTTGAAGCTGGAACATATTCTATAGACAAGTTCAAGAGTGTAGCAGAAAACACGAAAACTTCTGCGGTCTCAGTCAATGAAAACAGAAGTGTATACATCAAAGGGTACTTGCATGTATAACAGCATAGCGATCTATCGTAAAATTAGTAAAGGATTAGGCACTTCTTGTTTGACTAGTAAGAGATCTTTCTAGATTCCCGAGTAAAGTATGGGAAAAATAACTAAGTTTCCTTTCAGAAACAACTTCACACAGATCGACAGAGCAGCTGCAATAGACGTACATTCCCATCCCCTGCCCCCCCCCCCCCCCCCCAAAGAAAGAAAAATGTAATTATTATGCCTAGAAAAGTGAGCAGAGGCTACAGATCGGTGACGCTCCCATACGGGGAATGTAAGTTCCAAGTTGTGTATAATAAAATTTACTAATTGATCAAGTTGTCAAGAGAACGGCACAATCCAAGTAGGAACGTAATATAAAAGCGACAGTGAAATGCTGTCTCCATTGTAAATAGTTGGTCGTTTCAGGCTCCGGCCATGACAACACAGACATCACTGAGATTGATTTGACTGACAATACTAAGAGGTATTACTGGCTAGCTTGCTGTTGTATTTATGTCTTTGAAGTACTAATTCATTACAGCAGCGAGGGGTTGCTACAGAAAGTACCTTTGCTGAATTAGTGAACATTGTGCATCCACTTTTTGCAGTTATTGGAAATATATAAATCTTGTTTCCAGGATGTGATTATTAATAATTGTATTGAGCAAATGTATGAAGAATATGTCAACATTTACAGTATAAACAACCATAATATTTTATATAATACTGGGTCAGAAATGTACCTAGGTATGTATCCAAATGGAAGCTGTTATCATATCTAACCCTAACTGTGTACTACAGTAACTATTTCATACATAGGTTTGGCTTTTGCACTCATCTTTATCAGCTATTAGTAGTATTGGACGGAAGGGGAAGTAACTGGAGACAGGACACCTTCATTGTGTCCTTCCTTTTTTTTATAGTCATCTCAGCTTCAAACTGTCAGGTTTTTTTCCAGAATAAAATACCTATACTCAGATGTGGAAGAATTAGCGGAGTTGCAGACGGTAGTGCTTCAAAAGTACCATGACAAGAACAAAAGGAGGGAGGAAGAACAGTTTTCATCCTTTTTTAAAAAAACAGTTAAAATTAGGATCAGAAAATACAAATCAAACAAATGATTTCAGAATAAAACTATCTTATTCCATGTACCTGTGTTTATTTTATTTTCACTTAATTACATCAGATAACCAAAATAATTAACAAACTGCCTCTTGTTTATTTTGTCCAGCAGCTGCCTCATTGACGGAACAGAGTCACTTCTAAAAGAAAAGAAAAAGCATCATATGTAACAATTTGTTTGACAGTTAGAGAAATTTGAAAACATAACTTGCTACCTACTCCTTTCACTGTTCCGATTATGTACATTCAGAAACCAAAGATTCTCTGTTAGTTAAATGACAAGTACCTATGTTCTTATGACCCACATAGGCCTATAACACTTATTTTATGATAAAAAAGAATGTGGCTAATACTAATAATCAATAAATAACCAGAATGAGATTTTCACTCTGCAGCGGAGTGTGCGCTGATATGAAACTTCCTGGCAGATTAAAGCTGTGTGCCGGCCCAAGACTCAAACTCGGGACTTTTGCCTTTCGCGGGCAAGTGCTCTACCAACTGAGCTACCGAAGCACGACTCACGCCCCGTCCTCACAGTTTTACTTCTGCCAGTATGAGTTCGAGTCTCGGTCCGGCACACAGTTTTAATCGGCCGGGAAGTTTCATATCAGCACGCACTCCACTGCAGAGTGAAAATCTCATTCTGGAAACATCTCCCAGGCTGTGGCTAAGCCTTCAATATCCTTTCTTTCAAGAGTGCTAGCTCTGCAAGGTTCACAGGAGAGCGTCTGTAAAGTTTGGAAGGTAGGAGATGAAGTACTGGCAGAAGCAAAGCTGTGAGGGTGGGACGTGAGTCATGCTTGGGTAGCTCAGTTGGTAGAGCACTTGCCCACGAAAGGCAAAAGTCCCGAGTTTGAGTCTTGGTCCGGCGCACAGTTTTAATCTGCCAGGAAGTTTCAATCAATAAATAAATAAGACAGCCATATCCACTGCTTTCTTAAAAAGATTGACTTTCCTCTTAATTTTACTGTGTTACATCTGTCTTGAGTAAGCACAAATAATTTATATTTTTATAGGAATAATTCTAGGTGGTGTATAATTCTTTTTGCTCTGATACATTCACTAAAACATGGAAAGTTGTTGTCCCAATGAGAGATAAGTGTGAACGACATTTTCTGCTATAGATGCAGCTGAATGAACTCTGAGCATTAGTATGATATCAATTGCTTTGTTGCATTAGACAGTCATAATAAGCCAACAATTCAGAAAAAATGGTACTTCACAGAAGTGCTACATAGGATATTTCAGTTTAAGTTAGCTTCAGCTAGCTACAATCCAAAATAAAGGACCCAAAAAATAACTTGATATTCAAGGAAAGATGAAAGTATAGCATTCCAGGCACTCCTTCCACATGCTACAACTACATAGATTCATTAACTAGATTCCTGTTGTTATTTTATGATAAATATGGATGGACTTAGGTAGCTGATACTGATAAATGAGAAACGAAACAGGTATGTTCTGTAGCTGACACATCGCCATTTCTGTTTTAAATACTAACTTTCCTGTTAATCTTACAGTGTTAAACGTAGCTTGAGTAGGCACAGATAGTTCACTGGCTTTAGTGAATAAATGTAGCTGGGAGACAATGTTCTTGCTCTGAAGCCTGTAATCCTGATATTTTCATTAAAAGGTGAAAGTTGTTCTGACACTGCTGTAATGTTTACAGAAAGGGTCATTCCTAATAGAAAACAGTGTCGGACAACATTTTCTGCAACTGAAGTAATGTGGGTGACTGGAATTGTAACATTACCACTTTATCGCAAAGTTTTGCCACATGAAAAATCACCGTTTTTGTCTGAAAATGAAACAGCTGTTAATACAAATAGTACACATAACTGGTGTGATTCTTTGATTTGGGTAAGTCTATGGAGGCAATGCCTGCTTAATGAAGTGAAACAGCCCTTTCCACTACTGCAGGAATTGTAAAACACGCCAGATAAATAAGGTTATTTTTGCACGAATCGTTATTTTAATATGCCTGATTTACCTAAACATGACAGAATTCACAAGGTACTGAAATCGAATGCATATTTCTACAAATAAACAGCATTATTTAAGAAAACAGAAATGGTCTCACCTGTCTGTCATATGCTCCGGTTTCTCATGTACAAGGTTGACAATATGAAGTAAAGCTTCCTTTGACAAGCAAAGTCTGGATATAAATTTGGAATCGGCATCATCTCTCTTTCTTTTCCTTTCTCATTCTTACGAACAGTTCAGACAAAATCTTGTCATCACTATCTGCATCTGTCACTATCCTTGCCTCCTCGAAAACTTATTCCCCGATTACACTCGCTAACCGGCCATATTGCCGGTTAAGTTATTCCGAGTTTATTCTTCGGTTCAGCATTACTCTGGGTTCACATAACGCATTTCTCATGCTATTCCAGGAATAGAGCTTAACCGGCTGCCCTTGAGCCGGTTATACAACTCGGGATAAATACAGGGCTAGCTAACTGAGGAATAGACTTACTATGTGTTAACCTTGAGTGTGTGTTGTATGTTACCATTTTATTTCTTGGTTAGTTGTTCCCGGAATAGTATCCATGTCAGTTAAGCTGGCAACAAATGATGAGTGGTCTGGGTAGTTTCACATACATCTTTTCATATTTCCTTGTCATCTTATGCACAAATAGCATGTCAAACATGAGTGATAAGGGTTCCAGATTGCATAACTTTTCAATTGAGGGTACTTTAAGGCTAGCAGATACTGCAAATGAGTTCAAGAGTATAGTAACAAACACAAAAACTGCTGCAGTCACATTCAATGAAAATATTAGTGCAAAACATTTAATTAAACTGCCAGGATACATATATGTATAACGATCTATTTTTAAATGATCTGGTATTTGTTATTTGACCAGTAAGAGATCTTTCTAGATTTCCAAGTATAGTATAGGAAAAAATATGCCACAGTTCCCATTCACAATCAACTTAACATAGATCAACAGAGCAGCTACAGAACACATATGATTAACGTAAAGTTATGACAGAAAAGGTCTGCCTTATGAAATAGTTGGTCTTGCCACTGTCTCCAACAAACTGAAACACAGACATCTTGGAGATTAATTTGACTGAAAATTCTGAGAGGTGCTACTGTCTAGCTTGCTGTGGTATTTATGTCTCTGAGTGATTAATTTATCACAGAAGCAATGGGTCTTATACAGAAAATACCCTTACTGAATTATTAAACGCTATTTGGTGCATCCACTTTTGCAGTTCTTGGGCTTATATCACTTCTGTTTCTATTATGTGGTGATTATTAATTATATTGAGTACACAAGAAGAACAAGATGTCAGCATTTACAACAAGCAACTTAAAAAAAAATTTAAAAAAATAATCCAGGGGTAGAAATGTACCTATGGCACACATCAAACTGAACGCTATTGTTGTGTGTATAAGGGGCATTCAAATGAAACCCAGTCACTAGTGTAAAGTAACGGTCAAGATTTTATTAACTCAAAAATTTAGTTATACACAGCATACATACTCAAAAATTGCCGCCAAAACTGCTAGCACATTTATCCCATTGTGACACCAGCCAGTCAGTTCCATCCTCGAAGATGCTAGTAGGCTGCTGTCGGATCCAGGCCTGGACCCAGTCACACACTTATTGTCCATTGTGAATCGATGTCCACAAATAGCTTGTTTTAGAAGTCGAAACACAAGAAAGTCACATTGTGAAAGTTCGGGACTGTACGGTGGATGTTCCACCGTTTCACACCGAAACTGCTGCAATGTTGTCTTCACCGCACTGGCCATGTATGGGCTGTCATTATCATGCAGGAGGATAACGCCATCGGACAACATGTCTCGGCATTTCGATTTGATGGCTCATCTAAGGTTCTGTAAAGTCGCTTGATAACGCTGGGCACTGATGGTGGTTGCCCGTTTCAAGAACTCGACAAGCAGTGGGCCCTTGTGATCAAAAAAGGAGGACATCATGACCTTACCTGAACTGCTGAGCATGGCCTTTGATTTCTTTGGAGGTGGTGAAGTCGCATGTTTGCACTGCTTGCTCTGACACTTGCTTTCTGGTTCAAAATGGTAACACCATGTTTTGTCACGTGTGACAATACACAACAGAAAGCCATATTCCTCCCAATGATAACGTTGCAGAAGACTCAAAGATGGCACCATTTGAGTATTGCGATGTTCTGCGGGCAGTTGGCGGGGAACCCACTGCACTTAGATTTTTCGAAAGTTCAAGTGTTGATGCATTATGGAATGGACGGATCCCATGCTAATACCCAGTAACAGATGGATCTCATCCACGACGATTCTGGACTTGTCCAAGAGTAAAGGATTTACTTCCTGGACACAATGAGCCTGTCCAGGACGAGCATCGTCTTCCAGTGACTTGTTCACCTCAAGAAATCATCTGTGCCATTCCACAACACTTGAACGACTCAGACTGTACTCGCTGTACACAGCCTTAATCCGTCTATACATTTCACGGCCTCCAACTCCCTTCGACGCAAAAAATCAAATCACTCCTCATCTTTGCTGCTTACTCATTTGCATGTTCGGTAGTGGATGACAGCTTGTGTGACCACCTTCTCTTTGACGTGGAACGGTGCAGACGTGTCAGTAGATGGCGCCACCACACCCACAGTTATGTGGTGCCACCGTACATGTAAGGAAAAGGTAGACGCACTGACTAAGTTTCATTTGAATGAACTTCGTATCTCACACTAAATGCTTAAGGAAGAATAACTATTTAACACATAATTTTGTCTTGTACAATCATCTCTAGCAGCTATATGTAATCTGGGAGGTGAAGGGGAAGAAACCAGGGGTGCGACACCTTCACTGTGCTCATCCTTCTTTGCTCGTCATCTCAGCTTAGAACTTTCACTTTTGTTCTCTAATGTGAGAGAATTAGCAGAGGTGCTGCTTCAAAAGTAGCTCGACAAGAACAAGAGAAGGGATTAACAACTGTGTTGGTTAAAAACTGATCATAAAGCTCAAAACTAGGATCATAAAATAAAAATTAAAACAAAAGATTACAGACTAAAAATATATTAATACATATATATCTGTTTGTTTTCTTTTCTTTTAATTACATCAGAGAACTGAAATAATTTTTTAAAATAAAATTAAAGAGACCTTTGGAGATAAGAGAACGACTTGTATGAATATCAAGAGCTCAGATGGAAACCCAGTTCTAAGCAAAGAAGGGAAAGCAGAAAGGTGGAAGGAGTATATAGAGGGTCTATACAAGGGCGATGTACTTGAGGACAATATTATGGAAATGGAAGAGGATGTAGATGAAGATGAAATGGGAGATACGATACTGCGTGAAGAGTTTGACACAGCACTGAAAGACCTGAGTCGAAACAAGGCCCCCGGAGTAGACAATATTCCATTGGAACTACTGACGGCTGTGGGAGAGCCAGTCCTGACAAAACTCTACCATCTGGTGAGCAAGATGTATGAAACAGGCGAAATACCCTCAGACTTCAAGAAGAATATAATAATTCCAATCCCAAAGAAAGCAGGTGTTGAGAGGTGTGAAAATTACCGAACTATCAGCTTAATAAGTCACAGCTGCAAAATACTAACACGAATTCTTTACAGACGAATGGAAAAACTAGTAGAAGCCAACCTCGGGGAAGATCAGTTTGGATTCCGTAGAAACACTGGAACACGTGAGGCAATACTGACCTTACGACTTATCTTAGAAGAAAGATTAAGGAAAGGCAAACCTACGTTTCTAGCATTTGTAGACTTAGAGAAAGCTTTTGACAATGTTGACTGGAATACTCTCTTTCAAATTCTGAAGGTGGCAGGGGTAAAATACAGGGAGCGAAAGGCTATTTACAATTTGTACAGAAACCAGATGGCAGTTATAAGAGTTGAGGGACATGAAAGGGAAGCAGTGGTTGGGAAGGGAGTAAGACAGGGTTGTAGCCTCTTCCCGATGTTGTTCAATCTGTATATTGAGCAAGCAGTAAAGGAAACAAAAGAAAAATTCGGGGTAGGTATTAAAATTCATGGAGAAGAAATAAAAACTTTGAGGTTCGCCGATGACATTGTAATTCTGTCAGAGACAGCAAAGGACTTGGAAGAGCAGTTGAACGGAATGGACAGTGTCTTGAAAGGAGGATATAAGATGAACATCAACAAAAGCAAAACAAGGATAATGGAATGTAGTGTAATTAAGTCGGGTGATGCTGAGGGAATTAGATTGGGAAATGAGGCACTTAAAGTAGTAAAGGAGTTTTGCTATTTGGGAAGCAAAATAACTGATGATGGTCGAAGTATAGAGGATATAAAATGTAGGCTGGCAATGGCAAGGAAAGCGTTTCTGAAGAAGAGAAATTTGTTAACATCCAGTATTGATTTAAGTGTCAGGAAGTCATTTCTGAAAGTATTTGTATGGAGTGTAGCCATGTATGGAAGTGAAACATGGACGATAAATAGTTTGGACAAGAAGAGAATAGAAGCTTTCGAAATGTGGTGCTACAGAAGAATGCTGAAGATTAGATGGGTAGATCACATAACTAATGAGGAAGTATTGAATAGGATTGGGGAGAAGAGAAGTTTGTGGCACAACTTGACCAGAAGAAGGGACGGTTGGTAGGACATGTTCTGAGGCATCAAGGGATCACTAATTTAGTATTGGAGGGCAGCGTGGAGGGTAAAAATCGTAGAGGGAGACCAAGAGATGAATACACTAAACAGATTGAGAAGGATGTAGGTTGCAGTAGGTACTGGGAGATGAAAAAGCTTGCACAGGATAGAGTAGCATGGAGAGCTGCATCAAACCAGTCTCAGGACTGAAGACCACAACAACAACAATGCCTCTCGTGCATGTTGTCCAGTGTCATACACATCCTTTTAATAATTGAGCTGGCTGTCCCCTAGCCAATACCAAAGAAATCTCCAATGGACAGAAAGAAATCACCTGAGGCAAAATACAGGGTGTCTCATGAAAGATGCCTGGAAGGGGTCCATGCATAGTGTGGCTGCGCCCTTCTCTCAGACACTAATTTGCTGGTAGCTGGCTGCGCGCACCCTTCCCCTGAGTTAAGCATAAAAATGTTTGTCACTTGATTAACTTAAGTTTACCTTTATTCACAGCAGGTGTGCAAAGTGATGCCCCTCTCCCTCTGTGGTAACAGCAGCCTGACATTTCTTCAACACGTTAGCAAACACTCGACGAATTTTAGATGCCGAAATCTGGGTAAAGAATGTCTTCCAACTCTTCGAGCATGTTGCATACACCTTGTCTTTTAACTTTCCCCAAAGGTAAAACTCACACGGACTTAGATCTGGAGAACGAGAAGGCCAATCAACTATCCTATCATCAAAAACACTTTATATTGCTGTCATAGAAACATTGGCGATGTGTGTTTTTGCATTGTCCTGTATGAAATAATGGTACATCTTTTTGTTAGGTGTTAGTTCTAAAAAAAAATGATGCAATATATTGTTCACACACCTGTCAGACATATTGTTTCATGGAAAAAGATTGGTCCAATAATTCATCTTGCACTAATTGCACACTACACTCCTGTTTTGATGTCATGCAATTGTTGATGTAATTCATGAGGCTTGTCGGAGCTCTAATGTGTATTGTTCTGAGAATTTACATCCTGAGAAATGCAGTCATGCTTTATAGGGGAAAAAAATCTCAGGATCAACTTACTCACTGTTCAAAGGCTCCAGCAGCCAGCTGCAGTAATAATGTCAAACAACAGTAGCTGAGTTCCTCAGTTGATGCACTACAGGTATTTTGTATGGTTTCAATTTCAGTTTGTGCACAGATCTGTGACCAGATGTTCTTGATACACCAGTGTGAAGTGCCAAATGATGCAGAGATTTTCTCGGACACCCTTACGAGGCCTCCCCTGTCTCATCTAATTTATTTCTGGTTAAAACATTAAGTTCTGTAGACCTTCACATCTGTAACTCAGATCCAGTCTCATTTCTTCACTAATCTATGTATCATCAAATCTTTAGGAAATTTTGATATGAATTCAGTCCGTCATTCCACGTACAATTCTGTTTTTGCATGCTTCAACACAGGAAACACTCATGATCTTTCGTGTATACAATACCAAATGGAAACTCTAGAGGAAACTCAAAGCAAAACACCAAAAACTCAGGCGGAGAGTATAGAAGACATGCAGTCAATTAAACTTGACAAAAAAACTCAAAACGAAACGTCAGTATACTCAGCCACACAGTGTAGGGAGCACAGGGAAGGTATTGGTGTCCGAGGACTACGCATAGTAACAACTGGCAGATGCAGTGACAACAGCCGGCAAACATGCTGTGTGAACCTCAGACCCCGCCCCGGCATCTTTCATTAGACACCCAACATTTGAGTGTTTGTAGTAGCTGGTTCATTGGTGGAACAGAGTCTTTTCTGAATGAAAGAAAAGAATGACATGAGGCAATTCAAGAGAAATTTAAAAAACATAACTGGCCAGTCACTCCATCCATTGTTATGATAATGTAGGTTCAATAACTAAACATTACTGTTAGCTGAATCAAAAGTAACTATGTTCTTGTAACACAGAGATAATTACTTTATGATAAATATGGATGTGCTTATGTGGATAGTACTAACAACTGAGAAATACAACCGCTGTCTTCTATAGCTTTCTTTTTCATTTCCCTCTTTTTTTTAATTTACCTTCAGCTAGCTACAGTTTGACTTACAGGAGAACACTGAAAAACTTGATATTCAAGGTAAGTTCAAAACATAGCATTCCAGGCACTCCCACATGCTACAACTATACTGATTCAATAACTGCTTCTCTTATAATATACAAACATAGCTATTAATTTATGATAAATATGGGTGGGGTTTGTGGCTAATACTAATAACTGAGAAACAACAGCTATGTTCAATAGCTGGGGAAGCATCACTTTTAAAAAAAGGCTAACTTTTCTCATAATCTTATCTTGTTAAACTTAGCTTGAGTAAGAATAAATAGTTCCTTGGCGTAAGTGAATAATGGTAGATGGGAGACAATGTTCTTGCTCTGAAGCATTAATGGGTCTCTGATCCAAATATTTTCACTAAGAGATGGAAAGTTGTTCTGGTACTGCTGTGGTGTTTACAGATCAGGGCATACAATATTTTCTGCCATTGATGAAATTGGGACACTACTTTTTTATCACATCATTTTGCTTCATCAAAATGTTTTGCAACATGAAAAATCAATGTTTCATCAAGAACAGAAAAAGCTGTTAATATAAACAGTACATGTAACTAGTGTGGTTTTTCAATTTGGTTAAGTCTATTATGCCGTTTAAATTGAAATGGTCCTTTTTGCTACTGTGGCGAGTGTAACATACACCAGAAAAACAAAACTATTTTTCTAAGAATCGTCATTTTAATGTGCTGATTTTTATAAATAACATGACAGAATTCACAAGGTACTGAAATCGAATGAATACTACTACAAAGAAACAGTATTATTTAAGAAAGCAGAGAAATAGTTTCATCTGTCTGTCACATGCTCCACTTTCTCACATACAAGATTGCCAATATGAAGTATGGTTTCCTTTGACAAGCAAAATGTGGATATAAATTTGGATTCGGTGGCGTCTCTATTTCTTTCCCTTCCTCATTCTCATGAACAGTTCAGCCAAAATCTCGTTATCGCTGTCTGCATCTGTCACTATCCCAGCCATCTTGAAAACTTATTCCCCTGTTCGCTAACTGGCCAGAAATCGGCAGTTAAGTTATCTCTAGTTTATTCTCCAGTTAGGCTATGTTCACAGTGGCTCCAGTGTCAGTGGATTCCACTGATGACCGACACGACCAGGAAATGGCTGATCTTTTCAAATCAGGATGCCACTACGTCTGTGGTCACACTAAAGCCAATTTTATCTCCCGAATGTACAGATTTCGGACGACAATCGGTGAAATTCAAATTAAGTATTTTCTTCAGTCAAATCAACCAACGTTCTCATACATGAAATATGGAGCGTGAGAAGCTGATAAATGTAGCCCACGAAAGAATGAGTTTGTGGCATCCTGGGGATGAAAATATCATAATGGGGGTATAGTTCGGAATCTATGGACTGAAATCATAGGTTTATTCGAAACTCCAAATATGCAAAAAAATTTATTGCAAATTTTAGGCATAGATTGTAACTGCAAAAAATAATTTGTTCAAGTCAGAAAGGTGACGTTTCTTACATGCTTATAGTTACTGTACTGGATCTTTTTTGTGGTAGGTTGTCATTAGTTGTCTACAAATTATTACTACTGCTTACTGGCTTTTTATGCCAGTAGGATGGTGATTCTGTTAACATGAAGTGGTTTGCAAAATGTGGTATAGGTACGTATTTCCACTTTTAACTGCTTTAGGTTTTCAGAGTATCTTATGCTACACTTTATGCTTGTGCTATGTGACAGTCACTGAAGGTTAATTGATGTGCATCTGCACAACTTTAAATAAATACAGCAAAACAGGGTGTTTATAACTTTCTTTTCAACATCACCACGAATTATCTTGAGTATGTAACACAACATTTCTACCACATCTCGTATATTCGTAAAACTTGTCTGGTTACTCCAGTAATTGAGGACAGAGTGTATAGAACTCACCGTGTTCTTTATGAGATAAGAAAGTTCATTCACATGCATTTGGCGTATTTTTGATAGCAGAAGCTGTTATACAGCAATCGTATCCAAGCACGGAGGTGTCATGGTATCCATCCCACCCTACTAGCTTTAAATATAAGATACTTCACACATGGAATAGATTCTAACCTAACCTTCTTGACCCTACCAAAAACTGACGATGGAGATTGGACGCACTATGACCACACTGTCGGCCAATGTTATTAGGCAACTTTTGGTGACAGTGTCTGTCAACTTTTGTTGATGCCACAGTGAACACAGCCATAGGCATTATTCCGGGTTCATACAACGCATTTCTTGTGCTATTCCGAGAATAGAGTTCAGCTGGTTGTTAACCGGAGATTGTGCAACTAGCCCTGTGTAAAAATTATCTAATTCATCGTAAAACATATGCAACGTGTCATGAAAACAAACAGAAATAATAAAGGCTAAGAATACAAAATAGAACAAAATTCACTACCATAATACCGGTACTGTGATATGACTGAGAATGACAAAAATGGTTAAAATCCATCGTTAGCAGGTGATGAGACCATTCCCTCCACCAACATCAGTGTCAGAACTTTCTTCCACAGAAACCTTGACCCTGATGTCCTGTTCAATCCTGTCTCATTTCCTCGAATACTTGTGAGAATGAAACTCCTTGATGCTGCAGATTAACGCCATTTGAAATGCACCGTGAAAAAAGTGTTTCATGGCCAATGCTACTTACATTAAAACTTCTTATATAAATTATTAACAAGCTTATGTATAAGCACAACCTGTAGGTATCCTGTATGTTCGTCGTCATAGGCAAAGTACAATGGGCAGCAGAAACGTGATATCCATGTTGCTAAAAAGTACTGCCTCTGCCCACCAAGTATATACATCAATGTCTGTTAGCAAGTATTGGTATCCTTCCGATGGGGGAAGTGATTCTACAATGTCCTGTTGCTAAAAAGTACTGCCTCTGCCCACCAAGTATATACATCAATGTCTGTTAGCAAGTATTGGTATCCTTCCGATGGGGGAAGTGATTCTACAATGTCCAAATGTAGATGGGAGAAATGGTCATGACATTTTTGGAAATTCTACCACTTGCTTATGGACTTGTCTGCCACCTTACATTGTTGACACACCATATGTCATTGCCCACCTGTGACAATGTTTCAATCTTTCCATACACTGGGCCGTATGAATCACTCTATCGTAAGCCTAAGCTTGTGTTTGCACTAGGGTGAGCGAATTTGTGAATTCCATGTAAAACTGTTTCATGTAGTCCTTTAGGTACGAAAGGTTTGAGTTAGCTTTTTGACATATCATACCAAATCTTTACTGTAGTCCCTATTAGCTGTATCTGCTTAAAATTCAGTCCCGTCAGTTTGATCGAGAGCTGAGTATCAGTAGCCTGTGCTGTGGCCAGCTGCTCGTAGCCCATTGTATGTGAGATAGAACCCATTGTATGTGAGATAGCTCTGCCCATGAAAAAAAGTCAGCCACTACGTTTTTGACTCCTTTGATGTCCCTAATATCTGTTGTGAACTGTCAAATAAACTTGTGCCATCAGAATTGTCTTGGGGACCAGTTGTCCTTGTGTTTGCTGAAGATGAAGCCTGTAGGCCTGTGGTCCGTATATATTATGAACTGTCTGGCCTCTACTTATGAGCAAAACTACCTTACTGCTTCATACACAGTTAGTAGTTTTTGATCAGATGCCCCCATTTCAATCTGGGATGCTGTGATTTTTATGAGAAAAAAAACTTAAGAGTTGCCAATATGCTTCCATATACTATTGGAGTGCAGCTCCAAATGCCTGTTAGCTGGTGTCTATGGCTACTGCTGATGGTGGATCATACATGAGATGGTATAAAAGAATTACTTTCTGTGAGCTGGTATTAACCTGGTTGAAGGCTCATTGCATCTCAGGTATCCACTGCCAATGCTGTTGACATGTGGTGTCTTTACCTGCCAACGCCGTCATCAGTAGCCCTCATACCTCGACTGCGCCAAGTAGATGCCAATGCCAGAAGTTTATGACCCCTAAGAATCTTCTCAATTGATGGAAGTCTGTTGAGTGAGGTATGTTCTTTGTCATTTCAGTTTCATCTTTTAAGGGGTGGATGCTGGCTGCCAAAACTGCATAGCCAAAGAGATTCACTTGCTTCTGCCGCAGATTGCACTTTGCTTCATTGACCACTATGCCACACTTGTTTATCGGGACCTTGAGATATTCCTCATGTGCTGCTGTGGCAGTCCTGGAAAATACCAGGATATTATCCAGGTATGCAAAGCCTCTTAGGACTTCATCAACAAAATGCTGCCATGTCTGCACTGTGTTCTTTGACCCGAATGGCATTCTTAAAAACTTGATCAACCTTTATGGAGTTATAACAGAAGTCTTTGGTATGTTTTCTTTTTTTTATTTATTTATCCTTTGACAAAGTATATTGCAGGGATCGAGATATATTTTCATTTCATGCACTGACAGGTACATCGTTTTTACTGTCTACTATTTAACAAAAATATAATTTATTACAAAATTATTCTACAGCTATTTCATATTAAATTAGAGTTTGTACGATTTTTCTTTTGATGCAATAATGGTATTGCAATTGTTTTGAACTGTAGTGCACATAAATTTATTAACACTGTAATAACAGTATTCTATTAGAAAATTTTTGAGACATTTTTTGAAAATATTTTTATAGTTTATTTCTCTCAGGAATGAAGGGAGTTTTTCAAGGGCTTTTGGTCCAGCATACGATGGCTTTTTTTTTTGTATTTTGTAGTGTTGTGTAGGCTCATGGAAGAGGTTCCGTTTTCTTGTGTCATGGTTATGTTGGTACTGTTATCTCTAGTATCAGCAGAATATTTGAATTTTGTCCAACAGAGGAGTTCGTATAGGTAATGTTAGTATTTTGAGAACTTTAAATGCTGGTTTACATGAATCTTTCCATTTAAGGTTGGCTATAATTCTTATGGCTCTTTTTTGTAATTTAAATACTTTATTAATTTTTGTTTTTGAGGTACACAAAATTATGCCATAACTTAATGTTGTATGAATTAATGCATAGTATATTGTTTTCATAATGCCTGTATCTTTTAGGTAGCTGAGTTTCTGCAGCACATATAGGTTTGCGCTGAGTTTCCCCCTTATATATTCTAAATGCTTATCCCAGTTTACATTTTCATCGATAATTATCCCAAGGAATTTGTATATTTGGTGTTCTCTGCTATGCACTCATCTATGCATACATTGATATCTTCACTGTGAAAGTCTCGAAGTCTGAAGTTTACACAAGGTGTTTTGCCACTGGTATCTGATTTTATGCTTTTTTTGGAATCAATTATGCTGAGTGTTGTCGCTCCTGCTGTCACGTTGATGAAGTCTTTACTCGTAGTATTCAGCACTGGTTATCGGTCTGGAATTGTGCATTTATTTAATACACGGTAATCCCCACAGGTTCTCCAGGTGCCATCCTTCTTTTCACTTGATGCAGTGCTGTTGCCCACAGGCTTTCCAACCTGCATATGGCACCTGGTTTTAGCATGATCTCAGATTCTGCCTTTTGTTGCAGCAAAGCAGTTGGATGCTAATTTTATCAGTTGTCGTGAGATTGGTTGGCCAGGTGTCACATTTATTAGTGTACTGTGTTATGCGACACCCTTATATTCGTGATGCTCACAACACTTTGACCTAAAGATCCTGTTATGACCTCTCTATCCATCTTTATCTGTGCCACACAGATTAATCTCTATCTTTGTCTAACAAATAAAATATGCTCCCACAAAGGCTCTGCTATATCTGCTTGTACGAAATTCCATATGCACTTCCTACTAAATCTCAAAGCCACCTCTACTTCAGGATCTCCATATGTTGCTACGGGCGAACTGTTTGGCACTAGGAGGTGAGTACGCTTGGCTGACATTGCACTTCTTTTTTTACCAATTGGTAATGTGATAATGTCAGACTGAGTCAATCAGACTGTAACAATCCACCTGAACATATCTCAAGTATTATCTGTGTGACAATGTTAGCAGGCTCGTTCGGTTACTCACTCTTTTTGGGGCAAAATTGTCTTCGACTTCTTTATTATGGAGCTTTTGATGAGTTCTATGGCCCAATATGCCTACTGTTGGGTGCTGGCAACATTTGGGTATGTACACCTTGAGGTCCACTCATCGAAATGCCAATGATACCGACATGTTGAATCTGGCTCGTTCGTACTGCGTCCAGCGTCTTGTCTGGGTGTTTTCTTCTTACCCTCTGCTAGCGTAGCAACTTGCTTCTGTAACGCTTCTATCTGCTATTTCAAGTAGCTTAACTGCTTACTATTGTCCTTACGTTGCTCCTTCTGGACAGCCACAGTCTCTTGTGTGTTGATTCCTGCAGCCACTTTCATTACAGCCAATGCATTTGTCTTGTCCAATGTTACATACACCTTGTCTGCAACTGTCATTACTGAATTTATATCAGTTCTTTCATACATAACAACAGCTGCTTTACCCACTGCAGGCAGCTGCACCATCTATACACGTCATAGCGTTGTGTCAGATAACTTTTCTTTTCCAACATTGCTTTGTAAATGCTGCCAGATTTCTGAAAGCTTTCTGTCACTTATCTGTTCACTATGCAGTACCTGCTACACCCATTGCTCTGTTTTACACAACTAGTTGATTAGTGTTTCCTTCAGACATATGTAGCGTTGTTCTTGCAGTGGTTTCGATGTAACGTCTGTCACTATAGTGGCCGCCCTATCTAACAAACTATTAACAATACCATTAATTTTGTGTCTGCACCCTCATACACACTCCACAAGCCCCCAAATGATGTGTGGCAGAGGATACCCTGTACGACTACTAGTCACACTTGCAAACAGAGTGAGGGAAAAACGCCTGTCTACATGCCTCCGTACGAGCCCTAATTTCTTGAATCTTATCTTCGTGGTCCTTATGCGACGTGTATGAGTCCTAGACATTTAACCGATGTGACTGGTGAGCAGCACACTAATAATACTGTATTCAAACATTATGGGTTGGTTTTTCCTACTCATCTGCATTAACTTGCATTTCTCTACATTCAGAGCTAACTGCTATTCATCACACCAACTAGAAATTTTGTCTACGTCATCTTGTATCCTCCTACAGTCATTCAATGATCATATCTTCCCATACGCAACAGCATCATTAGCAAACAACCACAGACTGCTGCTGTTTGATTGTTGGATCCTGTCATTCTGTGCAAATACTAACTCTAACATTGCGAACCATAATTCCAACTTTTCTGGCAAGAATTGCAGAGATTGCACATTCATTCTTGTCTTGATTTTTATCTCATATTTGTCAGCTTGCCTGTTTATTGAATTCCTGTCATCTCTCAACAACTGTGGGCATGGCACTCTGTTATCCTACATTCGTATTGCAGCCTGAAGACCTTTAAGCTGTTTCTGCAAGTCGTCTTGTAGTTTTAACAGCCACAGCTTGGCCTGAGCACAGTGAAGTGCTGCAGGTTAGACAGTGGGCAGGGGAGAGTTGGCTGGAGGGGGGGGGGGGGGGAGAGAGGAGATAAAGACTGAGTGTGATGGTGGAATGACAGCCGTGTAGTGCTGGAATGAGAACAGGGAAGGGGCTGGATGGGTGTGGACAGTGACTAATGAAAGTTGAGACCAGGACGGTTACGGGAACATAGGATGTATTGCAGGGGGAGTTACCACCTGCGCAATTCAAAAAAGCTGGTGTTGGTGGGCAGCATCCGAGTTACGGCTATGGGTACCCACATGGCACCATGGCACCATCCTATGCCAACCTATTCATGGGCCATCTAGTGGAATCCTTCCTAAAAACCCAGAATCCGAAATCCTGGTTCAGATTCATCGATGACATCTTTGCTATCTGGATCGAAGGAGAGGACACCCTATCCAAATTCTTCCAGCATTTGCTTCACCTGGTCCTACTCAACCCAACAAGCCACATTCATAGATGTTGACCTTGAATATGGTTACATCAGTACCTCCATCCATACCAAATCTACTAATCACCAGCAATACATCCACTTCAACAGCTGCCACCCGTTCCATACCAAGAAATCCTTCTGTACAGCCTAGCCACCTGTGGTCGTTGCATTTGCAGTGACGAGCAGTCTCTCTTAAAATATACTGAAGGTCTCACTGAAGTCTTCCCAACCTTGTACAAAAACAAATCTCCCGTGCCTTATCTTTCCAGTCTCCCCCCGCCTCCCAAAGTCCCACTGTCTGGCCACAGAGGAGCATTCCCCTCCTAACTCAGTACCACCCAGGACTGGAGCAACTGAATTACATTCTCCGCCAGGGTTGCGGTTACCTCTCATCGTGCCCTGAAATGAGAAATGTCCTACCCACTACCCTTCCCACCCCTCCTACCGTCCACTGAACCTACACAATATAATTGTCCATCCTTACACAACCCCTGCTCCCAACCCCTTACCAGATGGCTCATGCCCCTGTAATAGACCTAGATGCAAGATCTGTCCCATACATCCTCCCACCACAACCTACTGCAGTCCGGTCACAAACATCACCTATCCCATCAAAGGCAGGGCTACCTGTGAAACCAGTCATGTGGTCTACATGGTAAGCTGCCACAACTGTGCTAAATTCTATGTGGGCATGACAACCAACAAGCTGTCTTTCCACATGAATTGCCACCGACAAACTGTGGCCAAGAAACCAGTAGACCACCCTTTTGCTAAACACGCTGCCAAACATGGCATCCTTCATTTCAATGATTGATTCGCAGCCTGTGCCATATGGATCCTTCCCATCAACACCAGATTTTCTTACCGGCCTGGGTGGCTGAGCGGTTCTAGGTGCTACAGTCTGGAACCGCGCGACCGCTACGGTCGCAGGTTTGAATCCTGCCTCGGGCATGGATGTGTGTGATGTTCTTATGTTCGTTAGGCTTAAGTAGTTCTGAGTTATAGAGGACTGATGACCTCAGAAGTTAAGTCCCATAGTGCTCAGAGCCATTTGAACCATTTCGAACCAGCTTTTCTTAATTGCACACACGGGAATGCTGCTTGCAATACATCCTATGTTCCTTTAACCCTCGTGGCCTCAACCTTCGTTTGTCACTGTCCTCACTCCTCCAGCCCCTTCCCTGTTACCATCCCAGCAGTACACAGCCCTCATTCCACCATCACACCCAGTCCGTTTACTACTCTCCTTTTCCGCAACTTTGCTCCCCCCCCCCCCACCCCCCCACCCCCCACCCCACCCCACCTCTCCCTCGCCCTCCTCCTAACCTGCATCACTTCACTGTCTGCCACCCCAACCATACTATCCCTCCCCCTCCCTGCCCCAGCCTCTTCCTTACCCCACCCAGTCGCTTCTCCCATCACGCTCTGGTACTGCTGCTCACAGTGTGGTCTCAGTTGCCTGAGACTGCGGTCTTGTGTGTGTGTGTGTGTTTGTATTGTTGGTGAAGGCCTTAATGGTGGAAAGGTTTATTTATATGTGAAAGTAATTTTGTGCCTATCTACAATTCAGCATCTCCGCTATATGGTTGACTATCATCTTTGTGTTGCTACTGCTACAATATTTTTGCACCTTTATTTGGTAAAAATAATGCAAAATAACCCTAGCAATGCGGAAAAAACTTCTCTCTGTCTCCGTCTCCATCTGTCTCTAATAGATGGACAGATTATAATAATATACAAATTAAGCACAAAACACAAATTGCAGTAAATTTTCAAAATATGTTGATCATCTGGCAAAACAAACCAAGTACCACTAAAAATAAAAAGTGTAGAAAATACTGGTACATCTGAAACAAGAATTTAACAGTAATTTAGTCTGAGGTGTCTATAAAGTATAAACGAAAATTTAGAAGTTAGTTAATTTAGGAGGCCTCTTTTTCAAACAAGAACATCTTACATATATGCAGACAAAATGTATTCTGGTACTGTTACAGGAATATACCCGCTGCCTTTATTATTATTATTATTATTATTATTATCCCTTTTTCATTGGTTCAGACACTTTCAAGTGCAAAGGAGGAAGTTCATTTTTCTCACAGTGAATTGTAATTTTTTGCACAAATTAGAACTCCACACAACCAGCTTATTGTTAAATACTTTTCATAATACACAATGATGTAAATAACAAGCGTGAATTTGGTAGGTTCTCACTCTCAGAGAAAGAAAATGCAACAATAATTTCCAGAACTGCAATGAATGTACCAATTGAAGATATATGTTAGCTGCTTTGTGTGCAAGAACTGCTACCACAGTCACAACAATACTCCATATTTACAATTTTTTTTTATACTTTCAGAGCAGTGTTATGGTTTTTCTTTTTTTTTGTTAAGGTTTTAGGGCGCAAAACTGACACGGTCATTAGCGCCCTTTCTGCGGCTTAGGGAAAGGAAAAAACACCAAATTGCAAATCAGCAGCAATGGGAGTGAAACTCAAAAAGTGGGGAAACTAAAAAACAGAAGGAAAGCTTAGAAAACCACTATAGAAGGGGGGGGGGGGGGGTGTTTTTCCCAAAAAGAGCTTCAAATGACCGACGTCATCTCACTCACACTAATAAACTCAAGGACGTGATCGGCCGAGCGCATGTCATCTGCTAAAATGGAAGATATATCAGGCGACAGCTGAAGACGGGCGCATAGTGGAGTAAAATAGGGGCACTCATGTAAAAGGTGTCTCACCATCCACAGTTGAGAGCAGTGGGAACAAAGCGGGGGAGGATGGCCACTTAAAAGATGTCGATGGCCAAAAAGACAGTACCCTATCCGGAGCCTAGTTAAAATTACCTCCTCCCGACGACAAGTTGGGGAGGAAGAGGTCCAAGCACAGGGAAGAGTATATCGGTTGCCTCGTTTCCACGGATACCAACATGTACTGGGATCCAGAGGAATACCACAGAGACGCTCCCCAAGTGGAGCAAGTGGAAGGCAGTCCTGAATCTGGTGGACCAGAGGGTGGACGGGGTAGAGAGCTTCGAGACTGAGGAGAGAGCTGAGCGAATATGAGCATATAATATACTGTATTCGCTGATGGCGCTGGAGACCAGCATAAAGCTCCACAGTAAAAACTGAACACTGGTCAGGAAGCCGAAATCAATTAGGGGTGTTGCCACCAATATAGGCACTCCCAACACGATGTTTTCGAGCCGTCAGTGTAAATAAATGTGACATCTTACATTTGTGCGTATAGAGCAGCAAATGCCCAACGATAAACAAGAGAAGGGGTACTAACCATCCTTGGGAAGCTGACAAAGGTCACGGAGCAGGCAGGTCCGCGGGCGGTGGAGCCAAGGCGGTGCTGTACTCCCAGTTGTCAAGTGAGTTTTAGGAAAGTGGAAGGAAAGAGAATGGAGCAGTTGACGGAAGCGGCCAGCATACCCTAAATCCAAGGAGGCATCGAAAAAAAGGTCACGGGCCGTATTAGCAGGCATGGAAGACAGATGGCTAGCATAACGACTTAGAAGGATAGCTCGCTGATTGGACAGCGGAGGTTCAGCAGTCTCAGCATAAAGACTTTCCACAGGGCTGATGTAAAAAGCTCCAGATGCTAAACGCAATCCACAGTGGTGGACAGAGTCGAGACACTGAAGAATAGATGGCTGAGCAAAGCAGTAAGCTATGCTTCCATAGTCTAATTTTTAGCGCACTAAGGCACGATAGATGCGGAGAAAGACCACTTGGTCTGCTCCCCAGGAGGTACCATTCAGAACACGAAGGGTGCTGACAGATCGCAGACAGCGAGCCGAAAGATAAGAAACCAGCAGTTTTCTGTCGAACGTAAGTCCCAAGAATTTAGCAAGGTCCACAAATGGAAGGTCGACAGGGCCTAGATGTAGGGAAGGCAGAAGAAACTCTGTACGACTCCAAAAATTGACACAAACGGTATTACTGGGAGAAAAGCGGAAGCCAGTTGCGATGCTCCAAGAGTGGAGGCGATCGAGACATCCTTGAAGACGTCGTTCAATAAGGCTGGTTTGTTGAGAGCTGTAGTAGATCCCAAAATCGTCCACAAAGAGGTAGCCCGAGACATCGGGAATGAGACAATCCATAATTGGATTTATGGCAATGGCAAACAGTACAACACTTAGCACGGAGCCCTAGGGTACCTCATTTTCTTGGGAGAAAGTACGGGAGAGTAGTGTTCACCAGTCATCTTCTGGGAAAGTACTGTCAGTCCAAATTCGATTATAAAGGCAAAGTAGGTAACGCAGACTATGGGTTGATAAATGCAGCAACATTTGGATGTGGATACCATCTGGTCCTGGGGTGGAATAGTGAGAAGAAAAGAGTGTGTGTTGGAGTTCCCGCATGTGCATGGAGAAAACAGTATTATAGCTTCCACTATTTTGAGAGGAGAATGCAAGAGATTGCACATTTCTTTGGGAGAAAGGCTGGCTGGTAATTTGAAGAGCTCTAAATCTCAACAAAATGTTGACCCAATGAGTTACAAATTGCGACGGGGTCCACTAATGTATAATGCGTGACAGTGAGCCCAGAGACCGGGGAGAAACTAGGTGTACCAGATAACTGTCGAATTCGACTCCAAGCTTCTGAGGAGGGCATGAAGGTGTTAAAGGAGCTAGTAATGAAGTCCCAGCTTGCCTTCTTGCTATTGCAGATGATGCGACGGCATCACGCATGTAACTGCTTATAGCGGATACAGTTGGCCAAAGTAGGATGGTGGCAGAAAATGCGAAGAGCATGTCGCCGCTAATGTACTGCGTCACGGCATGCCTCGTTCCACCAAGGAACTGGGGTGTGAGGTATTTAATGTTCCGCAGCCGTAAGAATATCTACTGTAACATGAGTGATCTGATCGTCGATGCTAGGAAAGTGATGGTCATCGAATGTCGCTAGAGACGAAAAAAGTGTCCACTCGGCTTGGGCAAACTTCCAGCGTCTCGGACGCATAGATGGCAGTTGTGGCTACAATCGAAGGACACATGGAAAATGGTCACTCGAGTGTGTATCAGCAAGAGTGAACCATTCAAAGTGCTGAGCGAGCTGAACAGTACCGACCGAAAGGTCCAAATGAGGCAGACAAAATTGTAAGCGTCCCCAGCGATGAGGCAAACAAGATCCGCTTGGAGGAAGAGGTCAATCAATAGGGAGCCTTGTGGACAAGGAGGCAGAGATCCCCAAAGCAGGTGGTGGGCATTGAAGTCCCAACCAGCAAATAGGGGGGTGGGAGCTGACCAAAGAGATGAAGGAGATCAGCTCTTGCCATCGGTGTGGACAATGGAATGTATATGGTAAAAAGAGAGATGGTGTATACAGAAAGGGAAAGACGGACAGCAACAGCTTGGAAGGTACTGTTTAAGGGAATTGGGTGATAATGGTCAGTATCATGGAGAAGACTCATAAGTCCTCCATGTGCTGGAGTGCCATCAACAGAGAGGAGATCAAACCGGACTGACTGAAAATGAGGGGAACAAAGTGATCGTGGGGACACAGCTTTGTTTCATGAAGACAGAAGATGATCAGCGAGTAGGATTGTAAGTGGATCGACAGTTCATCCCAATTGGCTCTAATGCCGTGGATATTCCAATGGGTAATGGACATAGAGTGGACAAAAAAGGGAAGAATTTACCACGGTTGCTCTCCACTCAACGACTGCTGAGAGCCGGCGGCTGACAGAGTGGAACGGCATTCAGCCAGAGGCCGAAGGTCCTGATCCATAGGTTGTTCTGGGGCAGCTCCTGCCACCAACGATCAGCCGGTTGATCAGCTGCCAGCAGTGCACCTCGGTGACACGGAAGATGGCCAAGGCCGGTTACCGCCAGGTGGCGCTGTAGAGGAGACACGCCATGGCGGAGAAGGAGAGAAACTTTGTTTCTTATGAGCCTTCTTGGAAACAGGACATTGAGATGAGGGAGGCATCGATGGTTGTGAAGTCAGGGTATGTAAAAAAATCTTCGTGAGTAGGCTCTTTTTTGGAAGTCAGGGTGTCTGATTTTGGGGCTCGTGATTTAGCAGAAGCCAACGAAGAGTCAGCCGGAGACTGAGCAGGTGATAGTGGGGAGGTTGAACGGGAGATCTTTGCGCTGGCCGATCTTTCAACCGTGGCACTAAAGGTGAGATCACAAGTCTGCTAGCTGCCTCCTTAGTAGGCCGAGGAGATGCAAGGGCAGTGCTTTAATTACCTGCTGGAGGCACAGTGGGCTTTCGACTGGCAAATAGCTTATGAGCAGCAAATGTAGGCACCTTTCCCGTCACTTTAATTTCCTGAAGAAGCCATTCATCTTTGAAAATGGGGCAATCTCTAGAGGAAGCAGTGTGGTCGCCCATGCAGTTGATGCAACAAGGGGATGGAGGTGGTCAAGCACTCTCATGGGCATTCTTGCCACACATAGCGCATTTGGCCGGATTGGAACACGACTGGCTGGTACGATCAAACTGCTGACAGCAAGAGCAAGGTGTAGGGTTGGGGATGTAAGGGTGAACTGAAATTATCTCATAGCCCGCTTTAATGTTCGATAGAAGTTGAACTCTGTCATATGTCAAGAAGATAGTATGGGTTGGAGCGAATTCCTTGTCAATCCTTTTCATGACTCGATGTACAGCCATTAAGCCCTGGTCAGAGAGGTAGTTTTGAATTTCCTTGTTGAACTATCCGTCGAGTGAGCGTGTATAAACCACCCCGCATGATGAATTTAAAGTGCAGTGCGCTTCCACCTGGACAGGGAAGGTGTGTAGCAGTGAAGTTCACAGCAATATTTGTGCCTGGAGGGCACTGACTGTTTCTAACAACAAGGTGCCATTTTGTAATCGGGAACAAGACTTTACAGGACCCGCAATTGCGTCAACACCTTTCTGAATAATGAAAGAGTTGACTGTGGAGAAGTCTTCACCTTCGTCCGACTGAGAAACAACAAGGAACTGTGGCACTGGTGGAAGAATTGTCCGTGGCTGAGACTCATTTAACTTTCGCTTGTGAGCAGAAATTGTAGAAGTAGAGGAAACCATTGCGGAAGTATCCCCCATGATTACCGGTGTCTCCGACGGTGTGTTCCTTTCTTGTGGTGGCCCTCTGAGGGCACTCCCGCCTTAGGTGATTGTTCACACCTCCCGAGAAACGGATGGAGGGACCGATCGGCACAGTCAGAAGGTACCAGCTCGGGTAACCACCCCTCCCTGGGCCTGGTCGTTACCAAGGGGTGCTTACGTGTCCTACCTGTCTACCCGGGGCAGGGAATTATGTGTTACCCCATCACCACCTATGCATGGGAAATTGTGGGTCGGCCTTCAGACACGCACAGGGAGGAATGAAAGAGAAAGGGAGGAACAAAGAAAAGGAAAGAAGAGAGGTTTCAAAAGCTGCAGTGGAGGAGAGGGTTAAGAGAAGGACAAAGGGAGGACAGAGGCTTTCCAGCATCGAAAGCAAAGAAGAGAGACTGTCTTACAGTTTAAAATGTCCGTCTCCGGATGTTGGCACGAAACATACTTCCATAGTGGGAGATGGGGAAGGGAAGAGGCAGAGGTGAGGGGGAAGGGGAAGGATGTGGAAAAGGAAGGTATGCAACCCGAAAAAGGAAAGAGAGTCGCACTAGCTTGGGGCCCCATTCTCACCACGCACGTATCCACAAAAGAGTTGTGGACCCCTGGGGGACAGTGTTATGGTGATACTAAGTTTATTATTCTACTGTGCAAAGCACTCATTACTTTCATGCTTGGAAATGATTAGGTACTAGAAACAGCAACCAGTCACGTTGTTTCAAATTGGAAAACTGATATTACAAAAAAGTGCCCAAGGTGGTGGCATGTGGCAACAAGATGATGGTGCCAGCCCGGCCCCTAAGTGAAGCCATAGGACTGTAGGCCCAGTGCAGTGATACCCCTCTGTAAACATAAGACATATGACGTTTCCATGGGAGGCTCACGATGCCCTGACTCAGTACAACCATGAAAGTCTATAGATGTCCCCGACGGTCAAAACTGGGCATGTACACATCATAATGATGTCACAGAGAAGTGTCACTGAAGTGAATCTAGCATCCCCTGTTTACAAGGCTTGAGGAACATGAGACATCATTTTGACATCACAGACTGTTTCTAAGACCACAATAACTGCTATTGAATTTTGTTAGGATTTGATGCAGGTGCTTGGGAGATAACATATTGCATCTTGTAACTGATAATTTTCATACACAGCTTGTGTGTTATGAAAGCATGCCATTTCAAGACGATTGCACACTGAAGTATAAAAACATGTTGTTCTTGGTATAATTTGTTATAATTAAACATCACATAATGACATACTGGTGATTAAAGCCTCCATGAATCAAAGCCAGGGCACAATATCTGAAGTTCTGCAGGCTCATTGTTGTGTACTGGTTATGAGCAATGAGTTACAAAGTGTAAAGTAGCTAGCTTGTGTACTGGCATTTACAATTTTTTTTTTTCCTGCGTTTGCATTTCTAAAAATTTGTGTGACTTGCTTATTAATTTAATAGGAGTGTGGACACAATGAATCACAGCAACGCACAAACAACATTGATTCCACACGCTCAAAAGACAAAGATACTCTACACTTTTTTAGTTATTTTCTTTGACTAATTGCATCACCGTGCAGACAACACTCCAACACTCTCCCTCCCACCCCCTCCACACACACACACACACACACACACACACACACACACACCAATAAAGCTGAGCTCCAGGGATGAAGGGATATTTGTGCCATACGATCCTGTGAGTCCTCATGTAGAGTGGATGTAAAACAGGAGAAACTGGGCAAGTATCCTGTGAAGGTTGGTGTGGCAGTGGTGTAGTCTCTCATCAGTGGCCGAGTGATTTGCTGTAAGTACCAGCTGTGGAGACTGGTGTGGGAACAGCATTAGCTTGTCAGACACTGCATGATGTGATGTACACGTCATGTGACAATAGGGAGCCCAACCCACAGCATCATCTGCTGGGAGCAGGTAGGCTGGCTTGACATGTTGAATGGAAACCATTATGTGATAGCCATTAACCTATACCTTCATCATGTGTTCACTCTATTCCAATACTAAATACAGATTCGTGTAAGGCACTTATCAAGAATCTTTGATGGGGGTCTGTATGTAGCATAACATGAGAAGCGTACTTCTGTCTTTGTGAATGAAAATATGGGGTCCGTGTGACAGGATGCTGTGGACTGACAAATGTTGGAAATGCAGTTCTTGATTTGTCATGACAGGAATGAAGGCTCTCTAGGCATGTGGTCACATTGGTGACTGAACAACTCCAAAAGAGACCTGGTGGGTTCATCATGCAGAAACCCATTGCTGAAGCACCAATATCAGTTTTGAACATAGCACACAGACCTTGCAACACCAGCAGCAAGGCCAGCAACCAAGGAAACCATGACACATCAGGGCAAATTCTAAAGTTCAGTACCAACGTTCCACCATTTCATTACTGGATGAGTGACAACTGGTGGTATGATGATGATGTGTAAAATCACAAAAGTTTGCTAGTTCATGGACCAAGGTGGACTCAAATTGATGGCCTCGTTTCATTGTTACATCGACTGGACCACTGACCGAGAGAGTAAAGTGATTAGAGAGCTATGAGAGGCTCTTCCCACCGAAATGTCCAGAATGGGTACTGCTTCTATGCCGTGGGCAGACCAGCCAGTTGCCAAAAATAAGGAAAAAAATGTACTTAAAACTGTGAACAGGAGTGAGATGGTCAGCCAAGTCCATATGGATATGAGGAAAACTCTGTAGGCTTCTTGAAAGAACAAATTGGGTCTTTGACATGACATCCCATCTTAGCCATTTGACAATCCAAGCAAGTCTTTACCGACATCCTGCAGTCAAGCTTGACACCTGGTCATACAAATCTATCAGTCGCCATCCGTGTTACGGAAAACCTAGCAGAAGGAAGAGGTGCAGTCACTTTTGGAAAGTATAACACCACATTAGGATATTGTCCATTGGATGGTTCAGTAGATGCAGTTCCATATTGCAGTTCTCAATAAACTTTTAATTCCACTTCAGTGTCTTTGCTGCCACCAGTCGCTTAAGACGATGGTCATGGAAACGGCATTAACTCTGGAAAAATTGTCAGCCTAAATAGTATTGTGTCCCATAAATGGAGTATATAAGTAGTAAACTGACCAATATATTCCAAATGATGGAACTGTCTTGGTGAGAATGAGTCATGTGAGGTGTTGAGAGCAAAGGCAACAGATTTGTAATCAGTAAGAACTGAAGTCCGATGCCTCCACATTGGGCCTACGATGCTTAATGTCTTCATATGCCACCCACAATTCTCAGTCATAGGTGCACCACATTGTTTGTCACTGATAATTTGCAGGAAAAGAAGCTGAGCAGTTGCCACATACCTCTTATCTGCCATTGAAGAGCCACCCTATTACTATCTAAGATCAAAAACAACATCCACGGCTGCAGAAGAGACAGGATGTACTGAAAACATGATATCCTTTAAACTGGGTGTGACCTTGATAAATGCCAACATCTCTGGAGGCTAAGTGATGGGGCATTTCCCTCTTGAAGTTCGTCCCGATGGGACAGCACTGAGCTGTGCCTGTAAGGTCGCGATGGGGGGAGGATAGCATCTGTAGTAGGTCATCAGAGCCAGAAAGCAGTGTAACTGTTGGAAGATATCCAGAGGAGGAGCAAACTGAATTATGTCAGTTTTATTTGTAGGGACTGAATGTTGACAGGGTGTTCCCAGACAGAAAGAAGTGCAATTTTTGGGCCATAGGTACAACAGCCCAAGCATCTCTCTTTTTTGTCTCAGAACATGTTTGTCTTTGTTGGTGTCTCTGTACTTTGAAAATCTATTAAAAATAATTTGTAATGTTTGTTACAATCTGCAGGGGGACAAAAAAAAAATCTAAAATCGTCTAGATACATGAAACAACAGGGCAGAACCACTTCATCATGGAATGTTGCAATATTTGACCAGAACTCTTTAGACAAAATTGCATTCTGATTTATTCAAAGAGATCTAAAGGTGTGATCACTGTCATTTTTGGTATAACCTCTGGTGCCAAGGGAATCTGGTGATAGGCTCTCTGGCAATCAATATTGAAAAATTGAGCACCTGCTAAAGTACCTGCAAAGTCCTGGAGATGTGGGATAAAAAGGTGAAAGTAAGAAAATAAAGTTAATATTCTTTTTTTATAAAAGGTGAACGTAAGAAAATAAATAAAAACTGATTATTCTTTACCTAAAATCTTGCTAATTCTGTCTTCCTGACCAGCAATAAGATTTTTATGAAGTGATATTTCTATATATTTTTTGAGACAATTCTTCAATTCAGTTCTGCCACATTCACATGTAACTTTGATTTTATGATATTCTCTACAACATTCTTTACACATCCTATAGTCCCGCCTTTTCTATATTTGTCTTTCTAAAATTAATTAATATTCTTTTTCTATAGACACTCGCCACATGGTCTTGACTTTTTGTTATCGTCTATTTAAAGAATATAAAATATAAAAGTAAAAAAATTCACATAGTGAATTCCAGATCATGAAGTTAATTTTTATTTTTTATTTTTAAGTTTCTTCATTCCTTTATATTTTAATTTCACCTGTCCATCTTCAAAAAATTGAACATCCCAGTCTGTAATTAATTTAGAATATCTATCTGATAAAATAATTTTAAAATCGTGATTAAACTCTATGCAAGTTTTTTCTCCATATCTAGTATTTAAATATTCGCATCCAGTTACATTCTATAAAATGTTTACTTCTAGCTCACTTAGATTTTTAATCTGTTTCAAAACACTTACATTGTTGAGCTTCTCGATTAGAGTCCCCATTTATATACAAAAAATGTATTTCGATTTATTTATAATTTGTGATGTCCATATGGTAGTATATCTATTTTATTTTTCAAAACATATC
This sequence comes from Schistocerca americana, assembly GCF_021461395.2. Lineage (NCBI taxonomy): Eukaryota > Metazoa > Arthropoda > Insecta > Orthoptera > Acrididae > Schistocerca > Schistocerca americana. The sequence continues at coordinate 25,148,370 of NC_060119.1, read as the reverse complement.
TTTTGTCATGATGTGGGCTCAGCCATGGTGCCGACCAAACTCGGGCCGACCCCCAGAGCTGAAGTTGACATCTGGCGGTGAACGGATGACTCCTGCGAGCTGGAACAGACTCCCGGAATCGTCACTTACGAAGATTGAACTTTCGGACACAGACCGTGTCCGTCCTCAGATCCGAACTGCTTCCTAATGGCTTCTGTCTGTTGCTGTCTGCGCTCCACTATTTATATCCAGCAGGAGTACTTTTTTTACCCTTGGTGGTAGCTTTTTGTTATTACTGCCGCATTATATTCCAGCGTAACTTAGTATGCTGGCCTCACTTCCCCTTACTCAGCACTCTCCAGGCTTCGCTCGGTGCTCGGTCTGTGTGCGTCCTTGCGTCAGCCGGTCAGTAGATTGCTGCTGTCAGCAAGGCTATCTGTGCTGTGCTTACTTCGAAATGCCTCCGTCGCCGGCTGCCTCTGTTTTGCCATTCTCCACTGCGTGAAGCAACGCTTACTGCCTGTGGGTGCAACACATCATTCCAACCTCCGAGGGGCAAGATCTTCTGGTTCTTATTCAATATAAGGTTTTACATTGGAGATGTGGTGCAGGCCCTTCGATTTGCAAGAGCAGGGGGTTTCTACTTCAAGCGCATTTGGATGTGGAATCCGCTTGATTCTGTATGGCCCCTTGAATAAGAAAAAGAGCTTCTTTGACAACCCAGCACGTTTATTAGAGAGCTTGTGCGAGCATAAAAGTGCTTACTGGCCTACGTGAAATGCTATGTTCCGCGTCTTCTGTTCGTAGGCTCTTATCCGAGCCTTGGCGGCATTCTTTATATTTTTCAGTTCGAGCTCCGCAATTGCAGATCTCTGTAACATGAGTTCTGCTGGCCAGAGAACTACCTCTTTTATTTTACTCGGATGTTCCTTGTTCTTCAGGAACAGAATCAGTGGCAACATCGTCGAGGCATTTGGCAACTCATTTAATACGTTCTGGAAACCGGCTAGTTTCGTGTCCCACGTCCGGTGGTCACGGTAGCAGTATAACCGACACAATTTTCCAATCTCCTTCATCCACCTTTTACAGGGATTTGCTGAATGGCAGAAAAGGGAGATAAAGATTGGTTTCACTCACTTTCTCCGAAGCATATACTCCCAGTGACATGACCTGAATTGTGGCCCATTGTCCGAAATCACACGCTTCACAGTGCCAACCTCCCGTAAGAAGTAATTTGCGAACGCGGCAGCTACTGCCTTCCCAGTGGCCCTACGCAGTGGGGTGAGGCAGGCGAATTTTGACGTCAGCTCTACTGCCACAAAAATGTACACAAATCCATTCCTAGAACACACTAGTGGACTGAATAGATCTACTGCTGCGAGATCCCTGAGTTTACTGGGAATGAGTGGGTGTATTTGTGTGGCTTGCTGACAGGGCTTGCATACCATAATTACTTTATGTATACGCTGAAGCATATTATTAAAGCAACAGGTTTCCTGCAGCTTCCCCAAGCATTTCCTTAAACCAATGTGACCATAGTTCAGATGCACGTACCACATGAGCTTGTTCAACAGTTTCTCCAGAATCGCAAACAACCACCTGGAGTCATCCAGAGCCCGCCTCTTAAATAGGATGCCATTCAGGATAATATAATACTGCCTGATGGCCGCGTGGGATTTATCATGCCATTTCTCTTTGATGTCAAGCTAGACTTTGTCCTTGACTTGCTCTGCCCCAATATTGCCTAGTAACGCAGTTCCATAATTCTCAAATGCCACATTTTGAAGGTATAAAACACTAAAATTGTTTTCATCAGTAGCGTTATCCTCAGCATGGGCGAGCCCGATAGACATCCGAGATAGAGCATCAGCAATGATGTTCTTGTGGTATTCCTGGAGGAACACGGTCCACCGTCCGAGCCTATCCTGATTGATCTTGGAGCTCATTAGGAATTGTAATGCTCAGTGGTCGCTGTACACCCTAGCTGTGCACCCGAACAAATAGTAGCGTGAATTTCTTGAACACCTAGACCATAGCCAGGGCCTCAAGCTCCATGACAGAGTAGTTCCGTTCACTCCTTGAGAGCACACGGCTGGTGAATGAGATAGTTTTCCAGTTGCACGGATCCTTTCCACCATCCGCCTGGAACAACAGTGCTCCCAGCCCTGTCAGTGAACTATCTGTCATCTGGCAAAACTCTCGATTCAAATCCATATGCGCGAGCAATGGAGCATTAACCAATGCATTCTTTAATTCATCAAATTCGCTCTGTGCCTGCTCGTCTCACATCCAAACGGTGTTCTTACCCATTAGTGCACACGAATGAGGGGTGGACAAAACATTGAGATTTATAAGTCTCTTGTAGAAATTGCAAAGCTGACTCTTTGATGTGGGTGTCGCGCACTTTGCGATCGCTCAAATTTTATTGGGATCTGGATGAATCCCATCCGCCGACACAAACTGACTCAGAAACTTTATGCTTTCGCGCCCGAACTGGGATTTGTCCAGATTCACGGTCACCCCCACTTTCTCGAATACTTTGAACAATCGATTTAGAACCCAGTTGTGTTCCTCCGATGACTTCTCTGTAATGAGAATGTCATCAACATACACAGTTACGTGTGCTTTTAGGTCGTCAGGCCTCTTATGAAGGCAGCTGAAGAAACATTCGACCCGTAAGGGAGGCGTTTAAACTGGTAGCAGCTCCCATAGCAGAGGAATGCAGTATATTGCCTGCAAGACAAATCAAGCATAATTTGCCAATAGCTGTTTCAGAGGTCCACGGATGACAAAACTTTCAAGCCATGAAATCTTTGCAGCAGTTCCTCCAGTCCTTCTGGCCTATCTGTCTCGGACATGATGACCATATTTATTTGCCACAAGTCCAACAGCAAATGCACAGAATTGTCCCGATTTGGCACAACAAGTAATGGCGAGTTACAGGAACTCCTATCTCGCTCTATTATCTCTTGCCCCAGCATCGTACTTACCGTATTTACTCGAATCTAAGCCGCACTCAAATCTAAGCCGCACCTGAAAAATGAGACTCGAAATCGAGGGAAAAAAATTTTCCCGAATCTAAGCCGCACCTGAAATTTGAGACTCGAAATTCAAGGGGAGACAAAAGTTTTAGGCCACATCTCCAAATCGAAACGAAGTTGGTCCATTGTTATATGAGACGCAATTTAGATCGAATGAATGACAATACAGCTACAGTAGTTTGGTTCGAGTCGTAAGCTTAGCAGTTACGCTTTGCCTGGTAGCCATTGCTATGCGTCAGGCGCTCCGTCCTTATTTATACGGGTACGATTCCTTTTTCACGTGCTTTGTCTGGTTTGCATTGATTGCTTATTTTTCTTTGATCTGATAAGCGCCGTTTTCTTTGTTATAGGTGTTTACGTCACTCCAAACTGAAAATGCATTACTGTACTGTGTCATGCATTGTTTGTTGCATTCTGATAGTGCGTGTTTACGGCCTGTCGCCGCTCGCGGCATGGCTTCCTTTTGTGTGCGCTACCGTCGCTTATAATTTAAAAAAAAAAAAGAGGAATCGTCTCATTACCGAAACAATGGCAAGAGACTGGTATTTGTTGTTACTTACACTGCTGCTTTCTTTGCTGATGATTAACAGGAACCAAATAATAGACTGCGTATGATAGATGTTCTGAACGACAGTTTAGCGAAAATTTTCCTCCGTTTGAAAATTTTTACAGGCGCCTCTTTAGTACATTACATTCTGCACAGAAATTAGAGTCATCTTAGATTTAAAAATGTAGTCAATTGCCATGCTTCATTTCTGACTGTATCACTATTAGGCATAAGAATAATACGAATATAAAGATGGCATGATATGTATATTCTTCCGCGTTTGCTGTTGTCTCACTCTAGTTTCGTAGTTTATTAGGCAGACAGGATTTAAACGAAATAGCGGCAAACACGAAACAATACGTGGTAAAATGTTTATATTCGTATCATTCTTATGGTGAAGAGAATACTGCATGTGATTCACAATTCATAAAAGTTCCTATTAGTAACCATCTCTTCTCACAGGTAGGAAAAAATCCAGAATGTAGAGTTGGCCATATTGACAAACATCCCAAACAGTCTTGCCAGTCGAATTTTCATAGTACATTGAAATGCTGCTGCTACATTCGAAGATGAACAATACGGAATTTGTATTTACTTCATTGCATAATGTATGAAAATGCAGTGGTCGAAACTCGGGGCGGAGAAAAAAAAAATCTCGTCTTCTACCTTTTTTTTTTTTTTTTTTTTTTTTTTTTTTTTTTTTTTTTTTTTTTTTTTTTTTTGAGGCAGCGGTTTTGGTGCCAGTATCTATCTCTGTGCCTACAAAGCATGCCTATGTAGCGCTACATATATTCGACGGCAGAAGTTAGTTGTGGCGGCACCCACCAACATTTTTCAGAACTTCCGCTTGCTTTGCACTCGATTCTAAGCCGCAGGCGGTTTTTTGGATTACAAAAACTGAAAAAAAAGTATGGCTTAGATTCGAGTAAATACGGTATTTCGCCTTCCACACTGCTCTTATGCAGCAGTGGAATGGAATAGGGCTTAACAAAGAACGGAACATGCTCGTGCAACATAAAGCGATACAGAAATCCATCAATTGCCCCAGGTGAATCCGAAAATACTTGGGCACGGCTTCTCAGAACGCGACACAGTTCAACACAATTCGTTTCCGTGGCTCCTGCACCAGCAATACACCTTTCCACAGCGCTCGTAAAACCACTGTTCCTATCATGCTCCTTAGATTGTGAATCTAGGTCAGTAATCAAATTGACAAAAACCAACTGCCCAGGTCGTGACTCAGTCCTAATGTGAAATTTCAGACAGCTCACCTCAGACTCCTTGCGCAAAACACATTCCTCGAAAATTAGACTGACAGGGTTGCTCCCGGCAACGATAGTCATAACACAGCCAACCACATCGATTACGGCGCGGTGGGCATTCATGAAGTCAGTTCCCAGTATCATCGCCAGCCTCATTAGCAGCATCACAAAAAAATTGAATTCAAACTCATGACCTTGACAGACGAAGTTTACTCAAGGCTGTACTTTTATTCTAATACTTTTTCCATATATCGCGCCCCTGATTGTAGTTCCTCTCACCTGGAAAGTCGGCCAACCCTCCGTTTCCTCAGACTTCCGAAACGCCGCCTCACTAATGAGTGAAAAGGGGCTGCCTATGTCAAGTACACTCCTGACAGTGACTCCCCGAATGTAAACAGGCGCAACTAGGTTTACCGCGGGCACACCAATACCGTGGCCCTCCACCAATAAATCTTCCCTAATATCGTCTTCCTCTATCAGATGCACATCAGTATCATCAATAGCACCGGTTCTCATTAAGTTGATGCCAACCGAATCAGCCAATAGTCATCGATCCCTTTGCTTAGGGGCATTTGGCGGATTGTACCGTGGGTTTAGGAGACGAATCTCAACACCCACCAGCGGACCACCGGTACTGTTTACAGCACCCCTATTGTTGCTTGTTCGACAATTAATCTGTGGTCGGTCACAACTACTGTTCCTAGGTCCGCTATAATCGCGCCCAAATTTCTGCTCATTACCATATCTTCTAAACTCCCCGGGGTGTCTTTGATTTCCTCTCGGCGAATGCTGACCATTGGCATCGTTTGTTCTGCCCACGTTCTGTAAGGAGCTGCAACGCTGCCGATGCTCGCGCGCTCTGTAACTCTCAGGCCCATTACGTCTGGATTGCCACCTGTCGGTACGGCTGCGGCTTCGCTCGCGTGGCTGCTGTTCGTAGGCTCTCTGACCGTAATTCTGCATGGTGCCATTCGCATTGCACTCAAAATCTAACAGGAGATTGCGAAACCCCTCTATGTCCTCCTTACATCGTTCTGCAAGGATAACGTGCCGCAACTGCATTGGAAACTTTCCCAGGGAAATACGAATAATTTCCGCAGGTTCATAGGGATCGTCAAGATGTTCATTCACCTGCAGCATGTGCTCGAACATCTGCACAGGGCTAGAGAATTTCTTAAATGGCTCGTTGCCTTAAAACAGCTTATGCCATCGGCACGCAGAACGTGTTAGCTGATGTCGATACGGTGCTCTACGAGTTTTGTGACGTCACTTACTGCTATTTCTCGTTGAGACCCCATTTCGTCACGTGGAAAACAATATAATAATGCAAGGAAAGTTCTGGTTAAGAATAAGGAATTACATAGGAATAAAGAGAGGACTCACTGAAAGGCAGAAAAGCTGTGTCGTAGACAGAGAGACCGACAAAAGGTACAGAGCTTTGCTTTACTAGCTTTCGGAATGAAAGGCGCTGGATGGTTGGATAGAGCGGGAAACATTCACAACTTCCCAAAACCACAAACCCCTGGACTGGTTCAGGTTTGTTGATGAGATCTATATAATATGGACCCAAGCCCAGGACACCTTATCCTTATTCCTCCACAATCTCAACACCTTCTCTCCCGCCCATGTCACCTGGTCCTCCTCTACCCACCATGCTACCTTCCCAGATGTTGATCTCCTCCGCTCAGATCAACACTTCAGTCCACATCAAACCCAACAATCACCAACAGTACCTGCACTTCGACAGCTGCCGCCTCTTTCACACACAGAAATCCCTCCCATACAGCCTGATCACCTGTGATAGACGCATCTACAGTGATGAGAACTCCATTACCCAGAATGCTGAATGCCTCACAAAGGCCTTCGCAGACAGGCAATACCCTCCAGACCTAATACACAAACAAATCTCCCATGCCATTTCCCCAAACACACTTGATCCTGCCATCCATCCCAAGAGCCAACCACAAAGAAGCACCACCCTTGTTGGCTACTACCATCCGGGATTGGAATGACTGAACTCCGTCCTTCGTCAGGGCTTTGATTGTCTATCATCATGCCCTGGAATGAGGGACATCCTACCCAAGACCTTACTGTCCCATCCAAAAGTGGTGTTCCACTGCCCACTGCCCACCCAAACTCCACAGCATCCTACCCAAGATACTACTGTCCTCTCCTAAAGTGGTGTTCCACTGCCCACCCAAACTCCACGACATCCTATTCCATCCCTATGCCACTCCCACCCCCTGATCCCCTGTCACAGGGATCATACCCTTGTGGAAGACTCAGATGAAAGACCTGCCTGTCCACCCACCCAACACCTCCTACTCTAGTCCCATCATAGGCTTATCCTGCCCCATCAGAGGCTGGGCCACCTGTGAAAGTATCAATGTTATATTCCAGTTCTGCTGCAACCACTGAACAGCGTTTTACATTGCTATGACAACCAACCAGTTATCAACCAGAATGAATGGCCACCATCAAACAGTGGCCAAAAAGAAGGTGGACAACCCAGCGGCACAACATACAGCAGAACACAATATGCGAGATTTCAATGGCTGCTTCACAACCGTGCCATCTGGATCCTCCCCACCATCACCTACTTTTCTAAGCTGCACAGATGGGGGCTACCCTTACAGCATATCCTTCACTCCCATAACCTCCCTGGCCTAAACCTAAGGTAACTCGCTGTCCATCCACCTCCCACCCAATAGGGTGTGTGCGCACATTTGTGTGTGGGCGTGTGTGTATGCATGTACATACACCATCCCTTTCCCATTATCCCCACCCAATATGTGTCAGCTAGTTTTGTGCTGTCATGTCATGCCCTAGTCTGTGAAATCGAGTGCTCAACCATCTGCCACCTACCCCCTCTACCTGCATCCCTAGCTAGCCTATGGACGGCTTCCCACCTTCCACAAGCTGCTAGACCTTTCCCTGCCTCTTTCCATCCCTCACCTCACACCGCCCTGCACCCCCACCTCACTCCAGTACTCATCATAGGGAAAGAGCTGGCAGACGAATGAGCACAATGTAAGGAGACAGGTGTGTGCACGTCCAGGAAAGGAAATGTTCATTTTAATGGAGCTAACGTAAGAATTCCACGCGCGTCCCTTTTTGTGAACGACTGTATGATTTGCGAGCCAAATAAATACGACAACCGTCGCTGGTGAGCACTGAGAGCCCAAAATCACGTCAACCAGCTCGTGCCATATGCCGACGGCGCTGTCTCTCGTGAGTGGGATATCCCGTCTACGTGTAGGTGAACATTAGCTCCCTCGTCCCGTGTGTCGACGTCTTTACTGTCATTACACGCGGGTCATAACGCGAAAATAACCGAATATTAAGATTCTGTAACCACTAATGTGACGTTTCCCGGCTTTTTATTACAAGAAATCGTTCCAATAACCATTCGTTCTTGAGACATTCAACACACTGATGCTTAGAAACAGCATATATTCATATGGTGTAACGTGAAACACGAAATCCATCTAATATTCCGCTGAACACGATATGTGCAATTTAACGTCTTATTTTGTGCTTGTGAGGTAGGGAGCGTTCTTGCTTCCCATTGGTTGTACTTTACGTGACACGTTTCCGAAATATCGCAGAACCTATGTTTTTCGTGACGAAATGGGTTCTCAACGTGAAATAGCAGGAGTGACGTCACGAAACTCGTAGGGCGCACGTCAACGTTAGCTAACTCGTTCCGTGTGCCGACGGCATCCAGCATCGCGACCGGCGGGTCGCGATACGCAAGTCAGTAATTGTAGGTGGTCTTGGTTGGTACATTGGTAACATCGATATTTTGTGGCGATCTATCGATCCTTTCGTTAACGTGAAAGTATAACTCTGAAACGAGTAGTCACAGAGAACTATTTGTAAATAAAGGCACGTGGCGTAACATGTCAACAATGATTTCGAATTGACAATTATTTTTTAAATAGTTACATTTAAAGCAAACTATAGCCTGTTTCGTTTTTCGCGCGTGTAATTTCGCTGCATTAGACGGCATTTGCCCACATTAGTGGGACTTGGGTGGAAGATATATGTGTCATTATCCGGACATGTGACAACACCATGATTCCTGTTTATTTAATCATTGAGAGCAGACGATAATCCCGCTTGTTAATTACGCTGTCCACGATTACTTATTGTATTGTATATTGTTTCGTTCATAGCCATACCATGACTGACATTAATATCTTAAGAACTGTTAATGACACTATTAGCAATGTGAAGTTGCAACTTCCAAAAGAACCACCTGATTATCTTGGAATCGAATTTCTGGAGAATGAAATGGTCAGTATATAGCACATAGTACACATCAATGACATTGGCAAACATAATTTGGTTTTCTAGGTAGCTATATACTTTTGAGTATGTGTTATTAGTACAATGAATTTATAGTTTTTCTGTCACCATGTAACATTATTATCTCTTGTGTCCTCATGAAGCCGTAACTTACCAGTTATGAATAAAAATTAAGTGATTGTTCTTGATCAAGTTTTCACTAAGTTACACGATATTTATTTAGTTATTATCCATGTTTAAGCATATAAAAGCAGTGGAAGTTCTCATTTCTATTATATGTGTAGATATTAAAAACATTAAAAATGTTCATTATGTAGCCATATTTAATTATCAGCCCTTAACTCACAAGGTGGCTTTTCTATAAAAAATACCACGAGATGGGGTCTCTGGGAGTCCTATGTTTAAACCGAGATTTAAGGCAAAATGAAATTTTTAATTTATGGTATGTGACATTTATTTTTACAGTTATGTAGCCTAAGTGTTGTTTAAATGCTCCTAGTTTATTTTATTGCAATAAACAAAGCCCGCAGAATTTTACTATTCACACAAAAGCACATAATTTTGTGTGGTTCTTTCAAATAGTACACATAAATGGACTGTTAGAGACTGAATTTTACAATCTGAAAAATTATATAATCTCTGTAGCAAACAAATTTCCAAATAAATTTAAACTCCAGGGTTTAAATTTGCACATAAAAGTTCCACCCAATAGGTACAAAAAGAAAGTTTGTCAAATTGACATTCATTCCTGGGAACTACGTTTTTCTTATCACCACTCAGAACACATTCAGTTTTAACAGACACTTTAAGTATTTCATTGAAGAAACAGACAGATCACCACCACAACTTTCTTGAAGTTCTTCCTCCAGATGATACTCTTGTTCGATAACAGGACTGTGACCACAGGCTAATGTCAAATCGTTGTCTTTTTCAGTTATTTCTTCATCCATATCACTGACACCTCCCTCAATAGACCGACTGACAATATCATCAAACTCGGGAAAGTTAAAACATTCGTGCGAACACATGTTGAGCTATAGGGTATCGTACAGAAGGAATCATGTACGTAGTTCACACCTATCAATAACGTGTGTCAACATTAAACACAGAAGGCGATAGCACAACTGACGACAAAACATCGTAGGCTTGGCAATTTAAGGAGGGTACGGGGAGTATAGAAGCATTCCACCACAACTGACCTCGGAACCATTCCACCACAACTGGCCTTGGTGGAGTTCGAAAATTTTCACGCGGTCTGAGAGACCACACTTCGTGAGTTAAGGGTTAAGTTGTGAGGAGTATGTAAAATGACTCGTACCACTGCATTATGATTCATGGTGCAAATGAACAAGCACACGACTGCCAACTCCAGCAGCACGGACCAGGTCTGGTCCGAGCTGCCAGAGTTGGCGGTCATGTGTGCTGGATTGTGTGAATGAGTGGTGTGTGTTAGTCTTTTAATTCTTCCTGTCTGCAAGTTAACATGTCATCTTGATGGTAAGTAGCGATCTAAGTTTTCATATGTTGTTGATGTTCCAATGTGAAGTTTCCATTGTTTGAATATGAATGCACGTTATGAGATAAGATGATAAGCGCTATGGGGAGATGCATTAGGCAGTTATTATTACAATCTAATTTCTTTGGAGACAAACATTACATGCATACAAAGAACAAAAATCAAACGACGTCAGTATTCAAGGTCATCTTTCGGATATATTTTTTTAAATTCTTCTAATGAATAAAATGCATATTTCTAAAGCCAGTTTTGTATGGTGCTTCTGAATGAATTGTCACACTGTATATCTTTGTTGGCAACACGTTAAATAATTGTAAACCAAGGTGTTTGTGACTGTCGTGGGTTTTCTTGACTATGGCAGATGGGATGTCGGTCTACTCTTATTGGGTGTGTAATGTTCATTACCATTCTGCTGCAGTTTATGGTTATGTTCATTTTCCTTTCTGTTCATCAAACATTTTATAATGCAGAGGCTAATGGCAGTTGGTATTCTTTGAAATACAGCCTTCAAAACTCTTTACTTTTAACTCCAGAGAAGCATGTAATGCAGTATGGTTATTCCTTAACAAAAATTGCACCCAGTTTCTTGGCAAAGTGGTTGTTCTTACCTTTGAACTGTTGATTTGTGGATACACTCACATAGAAAATAATGATTGGAACAGTGTACATATAGATACATCTGCTTTTGTTAGAGTATTTGCCTTACAGACCTGCATATGTTCGGAAAAGGAGGGGGATTTCAAAAGGTGCAAGTGCCCTTCAGGTTATGCCAAATGCTGCGTACACATGAGTGAGGATTTAATAAATGTGAGGGCTTGTGAGTGTCTGTCTCCAGTCCTCTGCTACAGACTCCAGGCACATTTCTCAGAAATCCATGCATCATATTGGTGGAACATTGTATGTCACAGGAAATGGGAAGCTTGGAATGTTAGAAACCCTAATTTTTGTGTATTTCGTTTATTGCTCACTCTATTGTTGCACTCTGATTTTATCATCAGGAAAGAGTTCAATTTCTGCTTCAGTGTAATGTGGAAGGTCATTTATATATAACAAGAACAGAAATGATGACAGCATTGTCAAGGTCTGAAACTCCATTACCAACAGTATTGTAAGATTGCCCAGCCTGTCAAAAAAAGCAAAACTTATGTACTACACTCAAAAAATAAAATGCTCCAAGAGAAGCATCACAGAATGTAGAAGTTGGAGGCTTACCCACTGTGTACAGACAGATAACTGTGGCAGATCTGATGACAGAGTACAATCCCGCTGCAGTCACAAGTTTTGCAGAGCGTAACATTTGGTGCCCATGTTGACTTGACGACATTGTCAGTTGTAATTGCAGTGGACACAGGATGAGTGAGACAGGACTGTGGATAAATGAAAACATGTCGGCTGGACGGAAAATTGTGTTTCTCATTACACCAGGTTAAAGGTGTCTGGGTACGGCACGATGGCAGGGCGAGTGGAATAGTTATGAGGTGGAGAAGGGGGAGGCGGAGGGAAAATGCAAATCAGTAGTGCATGAGAGAGAGAGAGAGAGAGAGAGTGTACTTTCTTTAAAAAAATTAATTCAGTTGGTTTGATGTGATCAGTGATTTTATATGGTATTTGGTTTCCATTGTTTATGTGGTGATTATGCAGCTCTTTTTCTGTGTGATGCTGCTCTGTGTATGCAGAAGTTTTATTAAAGTGTAAGGATATGTCTGTGTTTACTGATTTTTCATTATGCTCATATGCTTTTCTATTGTGCTTGGCGTTTGATGTTCCTGTGTAAGTAATAAGTAAGCAAGCAAGTAATTCTGCAGTTGGACCCAGCAGACCAAATGATACCTACCGGCCACTGTTCCATCTTCTGCAGTATGCCATAATTTGGATGCAGTATTGAGGGGCATGGTGTCACTACATTACTAGCCCAGTCAGTGTCAGCTTTCCAAACCTCAGAACCTTAACTTCTCATTCAAATGGCTCCTCAGTGAGTCTCACAAGGCTGAGTGCATGTTGTTCCATTCCCACCACCAAGGAAAAAATCCCTGGCAGTATGTTATCTATTTTATTTGTTAGTTTATTGTGGTAGATGATTGTAAACAACCAAACTCATAACACAAACACAAATTATGATAAAAATGAAACAAGCAGCAGAGTCCCATGAAAATGGCATACTGTAAGGTGCTTAGGCTTCATTTTCGATAACTGACTTAGTAGCTGACATGCTGAAAGAACAGTCCCTCAAAGCATATAAAACTGTGTGTTTGGTTACAAGGCGTTGTTGAAAGGCCACTCTTTTGTCCTCCAGTTGTTCAGAGTTTTTATACAATCCACCACGTGTGGATATGGTAGACCATCTTACATGCAGATACTCAGTGTAATCCTCGGTGGAGGAATGAGAAAGGACTCGGAAGCTTTTAGGGTCAGCTTTATTATTCTGGCTCCTTGTGCTCTGCGTGCCACTCCTCTCATTTGCAACATGTGTATGCCCTATTTACTTCGCACCGCTTGATGTATAAAATGAACAGAAAGCATCTGAATACATTATTTTCTGTTCTAACATGAGTTCTGTTTGGACTAGCATATTCTGAGGCTGTCCTGAAATTTCCATTGTCTTTTAAAAGTTGTCATTTTACATTTGCTGTTACGCCATACTTGTATGCAGTAATGATAAAAGTGTTATGATCTTTTCACTTTAGTTTCATTTCAAACCTCCTCCGAATTAAAAAGTTGTGTTACCTGTCATTATTTGAAAGTCATTTATCAGATTTGTTGAGGTGTACAACGAAATTCTTACTTGCAAGATTAAGTATTGTGGTATGAGTGATAGCGTTTAATTCATATTTACCTGGAAGAATGCAGAAGGTTGAAATTATCAGAGCAGATAATCTGCAAAAATCAGCAAGGTCCACCAACTGAGGAGGTATCAAGAGTGGTACCCCACAGGGTTCAGTCTTGGGTCGCTTATTGTTCTTAATATACATCAATGACATGCCACTTTATATTTACGAAGGTGCAAAGCTAATTCTTTTTGTTGATGATGCAAGTATAGTTATCCCACCCAACAAACAATAATTACCTGAGGAATGTGTGAGTAATGTCTTTCGGAAAATTATTAAGTGGTTCTCTGTGAATTTTGAAAACACACAGTCTTATAGCTCAGTACAGTAAATAGCGTAACACCATTGATAACTATAGACTATGAACAGAAGTCTGTTGGTAAGCAAGAATAATAGAAATTTCTGGGTGTAGCATTGATGAGAAATTGAATTAGAAGAAACACATTGATGATCTGCTGAAACATTTGAGATCTGCTACATATGCTATCACGGTTATTGCAATTTTTGGTCATAAACATATCAACAAATTAGCCAACTATGCCCATATTTGATCACTGCTTTCATATAGAATCATATTCTGTGGTACTTCATCAGTAAGGAATAAAGTATTCATTGTACAAAAGAGTGTAATAAGAATTATAGCTGGAGCCCACTCAAGATCACCTTGCAGACATCTAATGAAGTAACTAGGGATATTCACAGTACCTTCACAATACATATATTCACTTATGAAATTTGTTATTAATAACTCATCCCAGTTCAAAAATAATAGCAAAGTGCATAAGTATAACACTAGAAGAAAGGATGATCTTCACTATTCTGGGTTAAATCTGACTTACGCACAGAAAGGGGTGAATTACACTGCTATAAAAGTCTGGTTATTTACTAGATGCCATTAAAAGTCTGACAGATAGCCAACCAGCATTTCAAAATGACTTAAAAATGTTTCTGAATGGCAAGTCCTTATGCTAAAGATATGAAATTTTCAATATGAAGTAGTAACTGGTAAAAAAAAATTAACTATATTGTGCAAAGAAAACTTACATTAAACTGACATTATTACAGAATGGTGTATTCATGATGTATGGAACACGTAATAATGTAATATGTAATATGTATCCTTCTTGCTTTCCTTGCCTGTGTTTCTGTATTAATATTATCATATAATTCTTGCCTTGCATTTCTAGTAATTTGCTAAAATTTGTGTACTGGTTAGCATCAACCTTACTGTGGTGGCCATTAATTTACAGAGAGAAGGGGGAGGGGACACCAGCACATACACAAGATATTTTGATTGTATATTAATATTAAGGGGGTTATTTGTTATTTTGTGACTGTTTTTAGGAATTGATGAACCAGAAGATCCAAAATGCTTGTGAAATGCCACTAGCGGCGAGCCCTATCTATATGTCAAGAGTAATAGATGCCAGAGTATTGTCCACGGGTGAAGATGTTAAACAGATCATTGAGATGTCACTTGACATAAAAGTAAGTCTTAGAATCTAATTAGAAGATGCTGATATAGGTTTCCTATTTCAATTTATTTCCTGTCTGTTAGTGTTGTGCATCATATGTGTGAAGACCATTTGATACCTTCTGGTGCATAAAAGATAATACTAAAACGAATATTTTTTGATGAAAGCAGCTGGATGACTGTACACCTAAAATATGAAAACCTTTCAGCTTCAGAAACAGCTGCAATATGAAAGTGACACCAATTAATATCTCTGCATATATACAAACAAACACAGTTTGACCATACTACGTACAGAAGTATAGCAAAGCTGCCACTAAATTCACAGTATCTTACTTTCACATAAAGTGAGAGAGTGCTTATATAGCAAGAGATACCAACCACCTCACACCTCGTTGGCTTTGGTATACAACAGTTTGGGCAGGTGTAATGTAAATAACTACAATCATTAGTTGACTCCATTGGAATTACCTCACTGCTGGCTGTGGGTGATATGAAACACTGCAATACTGAAGTTTTGGGAACTAGACATATCCACAGCAAAACATAAGTTTCTTCTTCACTTCAGAATAAATTTTTATAACCTCTGAAGTAGAATACTGATGAGCCCTGTGTAATATGAAATAGATCTCTTCCTTTTCTGTGTCTGTTGCATCTGACTCCAATCATGAAACAAACTATGGTTGTATATGTCATTTGAGTACTACTGATATTTCAACTTTCAGTAGACACAATTGAATATTCAGTTTCCTGTAACTAAAAAATCCTAGTAGTTAGTTATTGAAAGAATAATTGTGAATTTTGCTGGGCACAGTGTGAAACACCTTGGTACATATTGGAAAAGTTATGTCCCCAATGATAATTATAATACAGAATAGGATTATAAATGTGTCCATAATTGATAGAGCAATCTTAGATTACTGTCTTGTGATATTCAGTTCGAAGGTGTTTATTGGTGATGGCTGCCAAACTTTAAAAACGATCACTCTTTCCAGCAGCATTTGATCGAGGCTGCTTGCCATCCGTGTCATATTGCACTGCAATGTGTTGGGAGCATCATGTTAATGTAGAGCAGCCTCGATATTCAGCTTTCTCGGCTGAGGAGAGCTCCAAAAGAAGTTCTGTGGGTGCCACAAAAAGCAAATTGTTGCGTGTTGTTTTCACAATACCAGCAAAATGTCGTGTTCTGCGCCGCGCAGCATGGGAAAGAAGAATGCGCAGAAGAAACGTGCTGCCACGAGGGGGCCTTCGGTTGTGCAACTCACTGAGTCTGCCGACCGAGCGAGGAAGACCTTAGAAGACGAGTCTGAGCCAGTTCCTCCTTTGTTTATTCAAGTGCAGAGGCGGGTGGACAGCGCTGTTCCACTTGACGATGAATTGTGCCAAAAACTGGGTGGTCTACGAGTCTGTCAACACAGACTCGCTGATCTGCATTCTGGCAGCAAACCTAGCCAAACACAGGGTGATCAGGAGCGCTGTGGCTGCCCATATTGTCGACCCGCCGCCTTCGTGTGCGATGAAACAGTGGTCTGGGGAGGGATGCTGGTTTCGGTAACCTCGCAACTGCGAGGCTGCACGACCGGACGAACAAGAAGAGGGTGCTGCGACTGTGCAAACGGCCGACGGCAAGAGCAACTTCTTCGGCTTGCGGAAGCTGCTGGGCTTCCCGGTTACCACAGAGGCTCTCCCGACCGTCACGGACCCCCAGCCCCAGTGCTTCGAGCGCCAGGGCGAGGGCCACATTGCGAAGTACTGCCGCAACGCGGCGCAGTGCGTCAAGTGCTTTCACAAGCACGACAGCTGCCCTGGCAACTGCGGCAAAGAAGCTTTGCCTACTTGCTCCCCGTGTTGCGGCCCGCACGGCTTCTCGGCTTTTTCGAGCCACAGTCAAGCCGAAGGTGGCGAGGCAGCCACAGCCGTACGGACACAGGACACAGCGGAAGATATGATGACGTCGACAGCGGGCGCAGCTGAGGATAGCAGAGAAGCAGCTCCCCCCCGCTGAGACCGGGTACGACCGCCCGGAGGAAGTCTGTCGGGATGCAGATAGCGCCCCTGAGAAGAGCAGCGGCGTCGACATCAGCACCGCCGTGGAGAAAGCCACAGCAGCCCTCACAGCTGTCGTGGCGGCAGAGAGGGCTGCCTTCACAGCCGCCGTGGCTGCTGAGAAGGAAGAGGCCTTGCCCATGGCCTGCGTCCAGCAGAAGGTGTTCGAACCCCTGTGAACGCTCCTGC